>NC_092356.1:23770150-25199672 GCF_963676685.1 Mytilus edulis
CGGTTTTCTCAAGGTCACTTCCGGTAACCATTTTTCAAGGTCATTTGTCACTTAACCTTTTGTATAAGGTCAAATGTCTTTGTAATGAACTTACTTGAAGATATAATCAAATAACCTCATATCAAGACATTTCAGGGGCAACAACTCCTATAAGATGCCATTTATTTGTATAAGACTAAATGTAGCATATCTTCATAACAATTAAGCAGACATTTTGCACTTGTTCTTTTTTATGTATCTCTCAAAGTGAGTGAGAAAATGCAAAAACAAGCAAAAGTCACAATTAAGAATTTGACCTTGACCTTTGACCTTGACCTCATTTTCTAAGTTAAGACCTAAGGGACTCAAATAAAAGCATTCCAGGGTTATACGATTAATTGTTTATGAGTTAAATAAACATACCGACAAATTTATTTTGTAAAGGTAGATAACTCCTATAAAATTTCATCGAATCGCTTCGATCAAAATACGCGAAAACTTTCTGAGGATGTAACGAACAATGTGTAAAAGAAATTTTGTCGATATCTTTTTTTGTTACAGAGGAGATGCACTCTGATTATAAACAGTGAATAGGGAGATAACTCTTACAAAGAAAATGGTTCGGCTTAGCAGGGTGAAATTTAAAAGCGCATAAACTATACGATACAATATGAGAAATATCTAAGCGACATATTGCGAAACAAACATTTATCGCAAGAACAAAAGTTGGCGGAAAAAAAAAAATAATAATAATAATAATAATAATAATAATAATAATCAGAACAAATACAATAAGTCTTTCCACAGAAAAGTGGAAAGACTTAATAATAATCAGAACAAAAACAATAAGTCTTTCCACAGAAAAGTGGAAAGACTTAATAATCAGAAGAAATACAAAAGGTCTTTCCACAGAAAAGTGGAAAGACCTAATAATCAGAACAAATACAATAGGCTTTCCACAGAAAAGTGGAAAGACCTAATTAATTATTTTATCTTCATCTTTATTTCTTCATATAAAAGTAACTGTATTACTATTGATGACTATCAGTTACATGTTTATTGTATACACATATTCTTTAGCCTTAATCATTGTCAATGTAACTCTATTGTAATCTATGAGTCCTAGGACCCGCCTCTGAGATTCAGGCCAAAAGGTTTAACCTATAATCCATTGATTGTTTTTGATTGCTGTCTAAATAAAAAAAATGTGGAAACAAAAATGAACAACTATAGGTCACCGTACGGCCTTCAACAATGAAAAAGCCCATACCGCATAGTCAGTTATCAAACACACCGAAATGACAAATGTAAAACAATTTATACGAGAAAACTACCGGCCCAATTTATGCACAAAACAGTGAACAAAAAAATATATAACCACTGAATTACACGCTCCTGGCTTTGGACAGGCACATACAGAATATGGCGGGATTAAACATGTTAGCGGGCACCCAACCCACCATCTAACCGTTCATTAAATGTCGTATGGTAAAAACTTTCAAAATTATAAATCGGACGTGTGAATCTGTATGCTTAGCCATATTTGCATCTGTCGAGTTATTGTATTTTCCTACCTTTGATAACTATTCCTACCAATTTACACTTTCGTATATATAAGGATTTTTTACATGTACAAAATTCTTCCAAGAGTGTTTCGACAATATAACGGATATTATGAGTTGCTGCCTCCATGTTATGGTTGGAAATTATTATTTTCATACATGCGTATTGGTTATAATCATACCAAAGCATAATTTAATACATGCAAAATTTATTGACAAACGCAATATTGTGTCAACGAAGCGTACAGTATAAAAAGGTGTAACGACAACGAAGCGTACACAACATGAAAATACAGACACTTTAAAACGTGTATTTTTGTTTTGTTTCTAGATACAACATAAACAAACGATCTTTATAAGTTTGTTAATTTATACTGTAAAATTTCAAAAACTGTATGTTTTAAAAACTATGAGATACGAGAAACATTAAGTTTTGAATATTTAAAAATACCAAGCACGTTTTATCATTGATATCGTCGTGCGTTTTTTTTTAATATTTGTATATAAAAATGTCACACATTTGAAAAACTATTTAGTAACTAAAGAGCATTATGGCAAAGAATATATTGGAGCAACATATCCGAAGAATAGATATTGGATTTTCTTTAAAAGTATTAATTCCTAACTGTCTTAACTCAGTGTTACAGGGTGTGTTCGATTCGAACGCGTCAACGTCCGGTTTCATCTGTATCGGGGTTATACAGGGTGATACTATTAAATGTTACTAAGAAATAAGGGGTCGATATGATTCTAAGCGTACATGTTTAACAATATAATTTACTATTCTTTATGTCATCCCAGATAATGGATTGCCATGACTGTTTCAATCCGGGTTCATGTAATGAGTTTTCTCACAGTTGCACTATATACATTTACCTATATAAATAAGAACAGTAAAAGTCATCGCATGCAGAATCCTTTAGACATAATTTTCCAGAAACGTATGCATCAACAATAATTATCAGTTTCTCAATTAGTTTGATATATCGATATAGTTTTAGTAATAAATGAAAGATACTTATATCGTCTCTATCGCGGATATCTGTTTCATGCACAGTAAAAACCTATAAGATCAAAACTCTGACATTAAATGAATCAAACTTCATAACTACAACTAACACCTTCAATAATCAACGATAATGATTAAATTATAAATTTAGAGCACACAGCTTTATGTAGCTTGCATGGTAACGTATGCTTCATTGACCGCGAAACCGAGTTATCAAAACAACATTTTAAAAATTTATATTTATAAATATATATATCTCGCTCCCACAGAGAAATAATATCTAATTCCCAGTTAAATGTCACTTTTGTGGTAATATAGTTTTCTTTTTAAAATGTAATTACCAAGAAATCAGAAGTTTAAATATATTTTTTAATTCTTTAGAATTACAAGTGTATCAATTTTCATTAAGTGTCTTTTTTTCTATGAGAAGTTACCTCCCAGAAAGATTAATATGCAGATCATTTGATGCTTGATACCGTTTTTGAAGGATATTTTCAAATATAATATTTCGTTGTTCTGTTTCTTTCTACTTGACTACACAAACGTTGAAGGATAAAGTAAGGGAATTTTAAAGGACAAACAAAACATGTCTTGCATTAAATAGGGCTTTACGTTCACGTTGACATGGGCCATTTACCCAACGAACATAATTCCTCTTGTAAAACCATTGAATGTCGTTCATTAAACAAATACCCCGAATAAAAGATTACCGCGAAAAGACATGATTAACAAAAATATCATATTACATACAAAATGTATATCGCTAGCTTTTAAAGTACTCTTCTAAAAAACTATAATCAATAAAAATTAATACACAAATATTTAGCTCCCTCTCCAAAGGTATTCTCGAGTTATTGTCCGAAGAACTAGACAACAAGTTGGTTCGGCCTTACTTTCATAAAAGTGCAAAAATCGATACTAGTCATCAATAAATGACAATAACGTTTATAAGGAGTCAACTAACTTACAATTTTAACATTATTAACCTTTTAGCAGATCATTGCCTATACTATTTACAATTTAAAGTTTCTATATCTAATCTGCATTTTGTCAAAAAAATGCAAAACGTCGATGAAATCATCATTTAATGACAAAACTTTCTTACCGCTGTCAACTGGCAACTTCATCTATCCTGACGTATGATAAATATTGCCTTGCTGACCATTGAAAGTTGCGCCCTCTATCGATTACTTTATTCTATAATTATTATACTATTTTCAAGATGCTGTAGTAGAAACATTCCATATAAAATTGAAATGGGTAATATGGTGCTCGTAGCAGGAAAATATCAACTTTTCCAACCATTTGATTTATTTTAGATTTATCCTTGAAATCCGGGATAATTTCAGGTGGTTTGAAAGGTTACGCAAATCCTGCTTCACATATCAAAACCGTCATATTGATCATGTGGATACAAAACCGGTGACAACTATGTTAGTTGGCAAGCAGAAATATTCAACATCTGTTTTTGGCTAAATTTGAAAAGAATTGTCATCACGATTGGTTCAAATCTGTCAAATGTTATGAAGGAAATTATGTCTGTTTAAGTTATCAGACGACTTTAACAACTGAAAGAAACACTTATACTGGCCCTTTAAGATACGTAAGCTAATGGAACGAATATATACTATAACGTAACACTCTTCAACTTACCTATTTTTGTACCAATACACAACAGAAAAAGTCCTTTTGTGCAGAATCCTTTAAACATTTTTTTCTGTATTCGATATGCAGTAAGTTTTTCGTTTCTCAATTTTTTTGATATTTCGATACAGTACAATGTATTTAGTACTTTATTTTTTTGATAGCAACTTTTTATTTAATTGTGTCTACTGCAAATGTCTGTATCGTCTAAAGTATAAATCTATAAACATAAAATACTACCGACCTCAAATCAGTAGAATTTTGTTCTCAATTACGAAAAACTTCTACAAACACGAACAGATAATGTCTTAAAAATGAATCAAGAATACACTGTTTTTATTGAGCGCAAAATCATGTTACAGAAATAACTTTTAACTTTATTATATTTCTTGATGCATACATATTTGCACAGATAATACTATCAAATTTTAAAATCTTGCTAAATATCACATAGTAATGTTAAATAGCTACAAATAACTTGATTACAAAGATTTTTTACCTTATTTTTTTTGTTAATTGCACACCTTACAATTATTTCTATTAGCATTACATGTCACTATCTATTCTATATCTATAATAAGTTACTTCCAAGGAGAAAAAATATATTATTTTATTATCTGTTAAATATCGTCTTTAAAGGACTAATTACACTTACTGATGTTTTGTTTGATAAAACACAAAGAATATTAAATTACTGTTGGTTTGTTACTTGACAACAAAGACGTTGTTAGATTAATAATATTCCATTCTGACATGTCTGACGAAACAAAATAGTCTATGAATTTAAACTTAGAAGGACGCCGTAAATCAATTAATAGTAAAGTTATATTTTACGGGTTTAAATGCATTATATTAAAAGGAGGACACAACTTTATAACTGTCTTTCGTAAAAGTAAAATATTATTGAAAAAAAAACTTTATAGAAGTGACCCGCGATGTGGTTGTTACATCTTTTTCTTCATAAGGTACGAACATTAATGTATATGTACGCAGTCAGTACACACAATTTTGTATTTAAATACTAAAGGAAACATTACTGTATGACATTGTGTAGGATTGGAAAACAAGTGAAAAATAAAGTCACTAAAATGTTGACCAAATTCAAAACCGAAAGTCCTTAATCAAATTGCTAAATCAAAATCAAAAACACAACAAACGAATTGATGGCAGCTGACATATTCCTGACTTGGTACAGGCATTTTCTTATGTAGAAAATGGTGTATTGAACCTGATTGATAGCTAGCTAAACCTCTCACTTGAATGACACACGCATCAGATTCCATTATATCGACAATGATGGGTGAAACCCCCCCCCAAAAAAAAAAGCAACAAAAAAGGTAAAAGTGTCAAAAGTAGGGGTACAGCAGTCAACATTTGTGATGATCTTAATAAATAAAAAAAGTAACAAAAAAGCACAAAATGGCATAAAGACCAAGCATATTAGTAAAAATTAAAGACAAGAATATACAAATTTACAATAGAATAATAACACAATGACGGGATGTTGAAGCACTGAGCCACGTCATATATGTATCAAAGAACAGGAAAAGGCATATAAACAAAGCACATAGCAAAAATGAAAGACAATCATGCAAAAATGGTATACAATAACACAATAACGGGATGTATAGTACACAGCCACACCATATGTACAGAAGAAACACCAAAAGGAATATAGACAAAGCACACATGAAAGACAAGAATGCGTGAATTATTTTAGACGTACAATAACAAAATAGCAGGATGTACAAGTACCTAAAGTATCAAAATCAAAATAAAATCAAACAAATATTTAACTACATTAAAGACCCATTGTTGGCCTACCGCTGTTGTCTGCTCTATGGTCGGGTTGTTGTTTCATTGACACATTCTCAATTTAATTTTACAATGAAGCAGAAAAAGTAATTTGACAAATTTAACCACCTCATTTCTTGCTCTCTTATTTTTTTAATTTTACGATTGAAATATTTATGAAGACGAAAAGCGCGTCTAACGTATTACTTATAAGCCTGGCACCTTTAATAACTGTTTATATCACTGGGTAAATGCAACTCATTGTAGACGTTTCGTCCTCGAGGTTATTACATTCCAGTATTCAACTCTTCGTTGTTGACATGGCTATTAATGATATGGTCATTTTATAAATTTAATGTTTGAAAAATTAGGAATTATTCGAAATGCTAATGATTTTCGTATACAAGGTTAGATAACCTTTGTCTTATTTGACACTTTTTTTTGGAATTTTTGGTCATCAAAGTCTTCAACTTTTTACTTGTTTGGCTTATCTGAGCGCCACTTATGAGTCTTATTTAATTCACCACTGGATTGATGCCACTGCTTGTGGACGTTTCGTTCCTGATGATATCAAGAGCCCAGTAGTCAGCCCTTCGGTGTAGACATGCAGATCATTTAAATGGCAATTTTGATATATTTACTGCTAGAAAAAGAAGGAATTATTCGAAATTTACTTAAAACAGATATAGGTAACCTTAGCCGTCTTTGACACAATTTTCTGAATTTTTGGTCATTAGTGGTCTTCAACGTTATACTTAATTGTTTTGATCTGAGCGTCACTCGTGAGTGTTGCGTAGAAGAAACGCGCGTCTGTCGTATAATATTATAAGCCATGTACATATAATATCTTTAAAAACCACTGGCTCGATCCCACTATTGGTGGACGTTTTGTCCCCGAAGGTATTACTAGCCCAGTAGGCAGCACTTTGGTGTTGACATACATATCAATTATATGGTCATTTGTTATAAATTCATTGGTTGAAAAAAGAAATACAAAGGATTCCTTATTCCGTGCTTAAATTACCTTAGCCATGTTTAGCATACTTTTTTTTTAGAGGAATTGTGGGTAACCAATGCTCTTCAACTTTGTACTTGTTTGGCTTTTTACATATTTTGATCTGAGCATCACTGATGAGTCTTATATAGACGAAACGCGCATCTGGCTTATTAAATTAGTATCCTGGTACCTTTGATAACTATTTACACCACTGGATCGATGCAAATGCTGGTGGACGTTTCGTCTTCGATGGTATCAGCAGCCCAGCACTTCAGTGTTGACCTAAAAGTCTAATTTATGGTCATTTTAATAAATTTACTGTTTGATAAAGTATGAATTATTCGAAATACTTAGTATTTTCTTTTCCCAGGCATATATAACCTTAGCCGTTTTATACATATAAGTTGTGCCTAGCAGTTAATCCTGATCAATTTGATTTGACTAATGACTTAGCATTAACATAAGTAGAAGTATGATTGTTAATGAGACAACTAAACATATTAAAATCTAAAGGAGAATACAGTTAGTTATAGGGCACAGTACGTCCTGCAACAACGATTACGAAACATAGTGAGATGTAAATGACAGGCAGTCCAAACAACATAACTGGTACTAACTTGCACCGGAAGCACATTTTTCACTTCTTCATAATCACGATTGTAAATTCTTTTTGACAATGATGATCTTTATGCTTGTAAGAATTAAAAAAAATATCTGTAGGTAGTATAAGGTTGTATGTAAATGATACTGTTTAAATGTACTTATTGCTAACATCTAACATCAAACACATGGTTATTAGTGAAGAACAATGAACGAACGGATGGTTGAATTGAATGTACATTGTTTGTATTGAATTGCTATTAAACCCCCACTCCCCCCCCCCAAAAAAAAAAGACAACAACAAAAAACAATCTAATAAGAAAGTAAGGAAAAAAATCAATACTTTTGCTATGATAAGGGTACTTGCAATAATCAATATATATAAAACTTTATAGACAACAAATAGAAAATAATCAAAGATTTGTGCTAGCTCCTTATTGCTGAATGGTTTTAATGGCGTACTTTCCTCAACAATGTCCATTTTGTCCGTCGGTCTGCGATTTTCTATATCCTGATCTTGAGGTTTTACTCTCCGTGCTCTGCACTTCAATTTTAACTTTAACTTTCGGGATTTCCGTACCATGGAATGCATCCAGTTTGGAGCAATGCTGCTTTTTGGATTTTTGGAAAGTGTCAAATATCGTTATGACAATCAAAAGAAATGCGATTCCTAATGCTATCATAAGTAAAATCACTGCAAAATAAAATCGGAATAGAGTTTAAAATCACCATTTAACCAATAGCAAGAAAATAAACCTACAAGGTTTGCAGATCAACTATTTTTAGTATAATATGTAATGATCGTAAGCTTTATGTGTCTGACTGGCAGGGTTCATCAGACCTTGACCTAGTTTTTGAGGTTTGGTCTTTTTTACATTTTTTTGCAAGTGATATTAGCTATAAGATAACTATTTTTGGCATATGAAATTATCGTAAATATAATGTACGTGTACAGGTTTACTTGGCAAGTTTCATCTGACTACGACCTCATGTTTATGGTTCATTGGACAATGTTTAGTTTCCATGGTTTGGATGTCTGGTATATTATTCAGATACTTTTAACCACTAAATTGGGATTACGGAATAATTGTAATGTGTACATCTACTGTTGTCTGGCAATGTGGCATGATAAAGGGTTAATTTGATCTTTTCTTCATTTTTATGTATTATTGATAATATAAAGTGAATGTGATACGTGTACTAAACCTTCATACAATGTATTACAGACACATTTAATTATACATGAAATAAAAGTAGAAGTAACATTTCTACGATTTTTCATCATGACAGATAATGATGATCACACTTTTATAGCTGCTTTTTTTGTTAATAAAATTCAGACATCTTTTAACAATGAATGTCATTCACTTGATTATATTGCAGTCTGGGGATAAATTAAAATGTTACCTGAATGAGAAGATGCGGTATGAATTTTGATAAACAGATAAACAAACAGCAACTACCTGTACATCTGCAGTTAGCTGTCTGTGCTATCAATGCCGTTGTCCTTAACAAAAACTGTTAATACTCCATAAGCACGTTTATCTTTCTTACCAAAATTGTTATACATATTATATCATTTTAAAGAGGTGTTACTGCTTTCCTTTAAAGGAGTTTCCTCAAGACATGATAAACAGACAAACCAGTTTGAACTATTGTAATCGCTTTCTACTAGAATATTTTCTTTGAAGACATAATAAACTGTCTGAACTTAACGCGTTATCTCAGGAAAGATTTCTTTTAGGACCACGGCAATTCTTTTAGAAGATATTGTCAAGAATTAGTAGAAGAACGAATGTGATCGAGTTTTCAAGCATTTTCTTCGATTGTTCTGTCAATCTATCTGCGAATCTTCTAAGCCAGCAAACTGTTTGGTAAGAGATATCTTTCTCTTCTTGAGTCTATTTTATTGATGATAGTATCCCACCTCGCCTGGTATCATCCAATCAGGAAAATTTCATGGGTGTTTGATTGGACCAAGGTTATCGTCAAACACCAACAAAAACCCATCCTCGTTTAACTTCATGTGTTTGACGAAATCGTGCATTATGTCATGTATGTGTATTTTCAAAGATAAAACAAATGCATCAAGATCATTTAAACTGTAAATTGAACGACATTGAAAACAACTGCTGATAGCTTTGTTTTATTATTTCAAACATTTTATATAAGACACAATTATAACAGTTTTAAATGAAAAGTGTAAAATCTTTCATTTAGTTTATGTCTAGCATATATTTAGGACTATAATCAACGGTTGGTTCCAAATCTATTGCAAATTTGACGTTTTAAATGTCAAACAAATCATATCTATGGCAGATTTTTGTTTTCTCCAAAATTTATGGCAGATCTTTCAACTGCGTCACCATTAGAAACGCAATATTGCGTCATCATCATCGCCACTAACTATGACAGAACCTATTGAGTTGAACACCATTTATAGATTACTGTTGCCTTATTCGTAGAATGCTAATCAAAAACGACTATGTAACACGGGCTCACAGAAGGTTAAAACAAACACATACACAGGAAAACACTTTCCACTTTAATTAATTATATATAATATGTGGCTTTTTATACAGAGGATGTGCTATATGTTCTGTACCGTCCGTAAACCAGCAATAATGAAAGGCATCGCTGTTTTTAGTAGTTGATATTTAGGGAAAGGAGTTATTGTAAATAATTAAAAATCTAAGGTAGGCAAAGCATATAAAAGGAGAGATAACATTAAAAGATACCACTTTGACCTAAATCGTCAACAGTTAAAAACAAATGATTAACTCTCAAATATATATTTTGTGAAAAGTCAAACTGTTTAATTCTTTTTATTATAAGTGCTTTCTTGTTTGTTAAACGACTTCATTGTTTACTAGTTAAGTTGTTAATGATTTAAACAGGTTAGGAAATGCATATTTTTCCAGGGCACATAATTGTTATCCTGAAGTTTGTATTATGGTTTAATTCCCTTCTATGTTTAAGGGTTGCCATCGCGATTTGGTTTATCAATTATGGAATGTTTATAGACATGCTCCTGTTGTCTTACATATCCATTTGTTTAAGATGAGTCATTGGTCGTATATGTACTGCCTTGTTAGCCATTTCCACCAAATATTCCATAGATTAGGGAATAAAACAACTTGCCATAGATTAGTAGTTGGGATGGCATATCGTCATATTGCCATAGATTAGGAATCTGCCATTGATTTGGAACCCATGATAGATGTGAGTCCTATAAATATATAGTTGTCACTATTTCAGACGTACTTATAAATATAATTATTTCTGTGACTGTATTTTACATTACTTTGTAGGATCCTTTACTATAGATAATTTAGCTGATCTGTAAAAATAACATGTTCATGCCTTATATATAATGTACTGTAGTACGACGCTAAATTAAAACTGACGTGGAAAGGTAACACCCAGCCCACCTAAACCTTCATTTTTATGGAGCCCAGGTGGTCTTATGTACCGGTTGCAGTGCAGGCGATTTAGTGTCACGATATTTCAGTAGCACGTGTTCGAATCCCGGCGAGGGAAGAATAAAAAAATTGCGAAAGCAAATTTACAGATCTAACATCTGAAATATTTGTAAACACGATTTATAACACCTTCGTATAATAACATTTTATATCAGTACCGTTTTGCAAATTCTTAGACTTATATATTTGTTTCCTGCATAGTATCGTCTATTTTAGAGGATCCGGTACATAGTAAATTTGCTGGTTGGTCCTTTTTATAGACTTAAATATATATATACATGATATATCCAAGCAAAAACAAATTAATTGAATGAACAAATATAAATGTTACTCGATTATTCTATGTTATTAGTATTGTCCTGTTGCTTTAAGTGCAGAGGATGATATATGTCTCATGCTCTGCCATATTAACTCCATGAATTTTGAAATTAACGCTAAACCACTTTTTTTTGTGTTTGTATTTTTGTTCCTAATACAATAGTTTGTCATTGAAATTTGTATAGCTAGTGGTATTTAGATATTTGTTCGAAAACCTTTCTAAAGTCCTTACGATATGCATTTCATATCATAGTTTGTAATACTGTTAGCCGAGTTTGCCTATTTAATCGTTTGATATTTCCACGGTGTCTTCTTGGCTACGATTTGTTACTCTCTTTTTGATGAGTGTTTATGGCAACTTTCATTAGAACAATTATTGAAAAATGTTCTGTAAACATATATATCAAATATATAGTAAATAAACTCATCACAGATGCAAGGACCATTTGTTTTAGATTCTCCAGACGACGCGCGTTTCGTCTACTAAACACTCATCAGGGACGCTCGAATTTAAAAAAAAAATTAAAAGGCCAAATAAAGTACGAAGTTGAAGAGCATTGAGGACCAACAATTCCTAAAAGTTATGCCAAATACGGCTAGACATTTAAAAAAGTTCATATACTATTTAATTGCCACTATAACGAGCTTCGAGCGTATACTCTGTCTCTAGCAATTTATAACAAAACATTAGCCTAGACAATTAAATTAACATACAAATAAGTATCAGTTTTGATTGTTAATATTGGAAAACTGTCAGAAACAGTAGTTATTAAAAAAAATTGTAAATAACGATAGGTCACAGAATGGTGCACACCAATGAGCAAAGCTTATATCGTATAGTAAGATTTAAAATGTAGAGCAGGCCAAGTGACAAAACAATGCACATATTTAACTGTTTCAGATGTATATTTTAGCAATTAGATCTCATCAGTGATGCAATAGACTTAATAATATGAAAGTTTAAAATGTAATACTAAAATTGATGCCTAACTATGCATATCTCTTTTACATTATCGGACGCCGAAATCGTTATGCTCGTAAATGGATAATTCTTTATAATGTGAATGTATATTGTATTTCTTTTTTTACGTAACTGATACAGATTCAATTTCCAATGTACGTATTGAGAACACGATACAAATGTTTATTTTAACTTAAACCATTGTTGTGACGTCAGCCTATTCATTTACCGTGGATTCTTATTCTAGAATCTACACTTCCTAAATCCGTCGCTGAAATGGACTCACCAGATTATATTCTATTGTTTCCTTTGCGTGTCTAATTTCATTAAGGTTGAATTGTCTAATTTACTGATTTCTGTTCACAAATGGAATTATTTTAAAAACTTACCTTTAATTTTTGTAATTTCTGTATGCCTTCACTGGGAATCGAACCCGTCCATGAATTCTGTTAAATGTTACTGACTTCAACATATCGATGAAACCTCTGGGCTACCAATTGGTAACGATTTATATGTTTATTTTATATATATAAATGAATAAATGATATACATCGGTTCAACATACAAACAGGGCTTGTACCTTTATATATTAATAATAGGCAAACGTACAATATAAGTTGGTAGCCACGAGGTTTCATGGTTAAGATTAATGAGGTAAAGTTTAGGTCTTGTCTGTTTAGGTTCGAATCCCTGAATTATCTTTGCTGTCAATGATCTCTGGTTTTCCAGTTTTTGTTCTTGTTTTGTATGTTATTGTGGATATTTTGTGTAATTAAAGCGAGTTTAGTTGTTATAATTGGATAAATGTTGGCTATTCCACGTCCACTTGTTTTTCTGTCCATCTGATGAGTTAAGCCTGTTTCAACTGATTTTTATAGTCCGTTCTTATGTTGTACTGTTATACCACTGTCACAGGTTAGGGAGGTTGGGATCCCGCTAACATTTTTAACCCCGCCACATTCTGTATGTATGTGCCTGTCCCAAGTCAGGAGCATAGCTGTAATTCTGTGGGTTTTTTGTTCAATTTTTACATAAATAAGCCATTAGTTTTCTCGTTTGAATTGTTTTACATTGTCATTTCGGGGCCTTTTATAGCTGACTATGCGGTATGGGCTTTGTTCATTGTTAAAGGCCGTACGGTGACCTATAGTTGTTAATTTCTGTGTTATTTTGGCCTCATAATAAGAGTTGTCTCATTGACAATCATACCACATCTTCTTTTTTTATATTCCACATGTTTGAAATAAAAGTTAATACATTATTTTTGTCCATTATAGTTTTATAAATTAATATAATATGATTTCATCTGTTTTACTACATAATTTTACAAATGTTAATTCGCAAATTCCTATGCTAGAAAATCGTTATGTGCCTAGAATTAGGCTTCGTGTTAAAAAATTTCGGAAACACACTTATTATATGCACTATATGTATCTTTTTCCATTTTCAATTTTAATAGAAATGAGTCCGAATAGAACTTATTTTGTATAAACAGATAATATTCAGATGCCTGATAATATGAAGATCTTAAAGGGCAGACGTGTTGTGTAATAATGTATTTGTATTTTTAAACATTTATTTGTGATATTTAATTGTAATGGATCGTTTGACACGATAACATGGTTATTTGAACTCACTTACAATACCTTCTAATTAAGAATAGGCGTTAATTTTGACAAGACATTAACACAATAGTTTAAGTTATAGATACCATGGATAAGCGTTGATTCATGAAAAACAAACCATTCGCCCTCCGGGCTCATGGTTTCTTTTTCAAGAATCAACGCTTATCCATTGTATCTATATCACGTATACATTGAATAAGTATTTATCGAAACAAAATTTCAAGTTTAAATATGACCATTACTCGATCTCGCTGTTATCACCCAGAATCCGCATGATCAGTATTAAAGGAACAATAAACAGAATCAAAATATATAAAACTGTAAAAACAACAAACAGAAAGGAATCAAAGAATTCTGTTAGCTCCTTGTTACTGTATGGTTTTAATGGCGTGCTATTCTCTACGCTTTTGATTTCTTCTGTCGATTGACCATCTTCTATAGCCTGATGTTGTTTCACAGAATTTATTTTCTGGCTTTGCACTTTAACTTTAAATTCCGGATCTTCCTAACCATAGAATGCATCCATTTTGGGGCAATGTAGCTTTTTGGTTTATTATGAATTCTCATGACAAATACCGTTATGATAGTCAACAGAAAAGCCATTCCTAATGTAACTGTGAATATTGCCACTACAAAATAAAAAAATAAAGATATCAAATTTAAACAAAATAATTTTACCGATGAAGTTTTTTTTTACCTTACTCTAACTTTAAAATATATTGACAGCATTGTTTTAAGGGCTATTGAGATAACATATATATATTTGATATATATGTTTACATTACATTTTTCAATAATGGTTCTAATGAAAGTTGCCATAAACATTCATAAAAAAGACAGTAACAAATCATAGCAAAACAAGACACCGTGTAAATATCAAACTATCAAATAGGCAAACTCGGCTTACAGTATTACAAACTATGATATGAAATGCATGCCTATCGTAAGGATTTTAGACAACAGATCTATATATATATACAACTCGTCTAAACATCATACCAACAATGTTAGATCTGTAAATTTGCGAAAGCAAATTTTTTGTTCTTCTCTCGCCGGGATTCTAACCCATGCTACTGAGATATCGTGACACAAAATCGCCTGCACTGTAGCCGTCCTCGCTAGACCATACGACCACCTGGGCTTCACAAAGATAAAGCTTTCGGTGGCCGTGTGTTACCTTTCCTCGTCAGTTTTAATCTAGCGTCGTACTACAGTACATGATATATAAGGCATGGGGATGTTATTGTTACAGATAAGCTCAATTATCTATAGTAAAGGATTCTATAAATTAATGCAAGATACAGTCACAGAAAATAATTATATTTATAAGTACGTCTGAGTCAATGACAACTCAACAAAAGATTTATCCATCGGATCACCAGCAATGATGGTGATACATGTACATGGCTGTTTACATTATGTATATATATATATAAACAAGTATAAATTGAAAACTACGTTCAAACCTATGATTGCGTTGGATAAAAAAATGCAATTTTTATACGTGTGCATGTAAAACAAATTTCGTTGTAGAAGGGTCTAAATACAGCAAAAACAACATTTTCCAAAAGACCAACAAAAGTGAAAAGGTATATTTAAAAAAAACGCATTTGATAACAGGTCGAACAACTGATGTTCTTTAACCCTGCATACTGCCATTGGCGATTGACAAATAAAATTGATCACAAAATTGAAAACTACGTTCAAATCTATGATTGCGTTGGATAAAAAAAAAACGCATTTTTTATACGTGTGCATGTAAAACAAATTTCGTTGTAGAAGGGTCTAAATACAGCAAAAACAACATTTTCCAAAAGACCAACAAAAGTGAAAAGGTATATTTAAAAAAAAAACGCATTTGATAACAGGTCGAACAACTGATGTTCTTTAACCCTGCAGACTGCCATTGGCGATTGCCAAATAAAATTGATCACAAGATGTAACAAAATGAATTTTAATATAAATTTAATACTAAACGGAAAACAATAAACTTGTGGCCAAGATGTTATACCACAAACATAAGGTGTCAATATTTTTTTTGTACGCCAGATCCTGATTTCGACAATAAATGTCTCTTCAGTGATGTTAGGGATCGAAACGGTATTTGGAAAGCCATATAATTTACCCTCATTTTAAGATCGACTCTTGAATTTTAAGAGTCAATAAATAGGATGAACGGATCATATAAACCAGAGGGAAAATATGATACAAGCCCAAACGAAAAAAATATAAAAAGGTCTAAATTTAAAAATCACGTTCAAACCTATGATTGCGTTGGATAAAAACCGCATTTTTTATACGTGTGCATGTAAAACAAATTTCGTTGTAGAAGGGTATAAATACAGCACAAACAACATTTTCCAAAAGACAAAAAAAGTGAAAAAGTATATTTAAACAAAACGCATTTGGCTAACAGGTCGAACAACTGATGGTCTTTAACCCTGCTGACTGCCATTGGCGATTGACAAATAAAATTGATCACAAGATGTAACAAAATGGATCTTAATATAAATTTAATACTAAACAGAAAACAATAAACTTGTGGCCAAGATGTTGTGCAACAAACATAAGGTGTCAATATTATTTTGTACACCAGATCCTGATTTCGACAATAAATGATTCTACAGTGATGTTAGGGATCGAAACGGTATTTGGAAAGCCATCTAATTTACCCTCATTTTAGATCGAATTTTGAATTTTAAGAGTCAGTATAGGATGAATGGATCATAAAAACCAGAGGGAAAATATGATACAAGCCCAAACGAAAAAAATATAAACCAGTCTAAATTGAAAACTACGTTCAAACCTATGATTGCGTTGGATAAAAACCGCATTTTTAATACGTGTGCATGTAAAACAAATTTCGCTGTAGAAGGGTCTAAATACAGCACAAACAACATTTTCCAAAAGACCAAAAAAGTGAAAAAGTATATTTAAACAAAACGCATTTGACTAACAGGTCAAACAACTAATGTTCTTTAACCGTGATGACTGCCATTGGCGATTGACAAATAAGATTGATCACAAGATGTAACAAAATGGATCTTAGTATAATCTTAATACGTGTACTAAACAGAAAACAATAAACCTGTGGCCAAGATGTTATACCACAAACATAAGGTGTCAATATATTTTGTGTACACCAGATCCGCATTTCGACAATAAATGTCTTTTTAGTTATTTTAGGGATCGAAACGGTATTTTGAAAGCCATATAATTTTACATCATTTTAAGGTCGACTCTTGAATTTTAAGAGTCAATATAGGATTAACGGATCATATTAACCGGAGGGAAAATATATAAACAAGGCTTAATTGAAAACTCCGTTCAAACATTTTCCAAAAGACAAAAAAAAAGTGAAAAAGTATATTTAAACAAAACGCATTTGACTAACAGGTCGAACACTTGAATTTTAATATATATATATATATATACAACTCGTCTAAACATCAGCCCAACAATGTTAGATCTGTTAATTTGCTTTCGCAAATTTTTTGTTCTTCCCTCGCCGGGAGTTGAACTCATGCTACTGAGATATCGTGACACCAAATCGCCTGCACTGTATCCGGCGCGCTAGACCACTCGAACACCTTGGCTTCACAAGTACTAACGCTTTCGGCGGTTGGATGTAACATGTATCTTTCCTCGTCAGTTTTAATCTAGCGTCGTAATGCAGTACATGATATATAAGGCATTACGATGGTATTGTTACAGATCAGCTGAATTATCAATAGTAAAGGATCCTACAAATTAATGCAAGATACAGTCACAGACATAATTATATTTAAATATACGTCTGAACCAGTATCAACTCTACAACAG
Organism: Mytilus edulis; assembly: GCF_963676685.1. Taxonomy (NCBI): domain Eukaryota; kingdom Metazoa; phylum Mollusca; class Bivalvia; order Mytilida; family Mytilidae; genus Mytilus; species Mytilus edulis. The sequence goes on from NC_092356.1 coordinate 23,787,944, forward strand.
ATTGATCCATCTGATCACCAGCAGTGGTGGTTGAGTGGTCTAGCGCGTCGGATACAGTGCAGGCGATGTGGTGTCACGATATCTTAGTACATGTATGTATAATCTTAATAGCCTTCTAAAGATTTGCACAATGGTACTTATATCAGACGGTATTATACGAAAAAGTTGTTAGTAAATCGTGTTGAAAAATATTTCGGCTGAAAAATAGCCTTCGTCAGTGTCAATAATTTTAACAATACTGATTGTTCGTGTAAAATAGCTCAGTATTACAGGTGAGATTTGGTCTATTGATGTAATCCAAAATTATGAACATCATAAGGTAAAACAAAACTCGATACTCAATATACGTTATGTGTATATTTACATTAACAAATGAGTGAAAAATAAAAATTAATATGCCTTATGGATGCCATTTGTATTGCTGAGCTATTTTATAGATACAATCAGTATTGTTACAATTATTCGCACTAATGAAGGCTAGTTGTTAAGCCGGAATATTTGTCAACGCGATTTAAGAAAAACATATTTATATTATACACTCTTATATCAGTACCGTGGTGCAAATCTTTAGACTTTTATATTTTTTTCTCCTGCACAGTATTGTTTATTTAGGCGATACGGTACATATTGGTTGGTCCTTTTTATAGACTTCTATATTTAGTTTGTATACTAGTTATCATTTTGTACAAATTATAATTTGTACAAAAATATTGTACAAATTATAATTTGTATTTTTACTTTGTACAAATTACAATTTGTACAAAATGTGCCTGTACAAATTATAATTCACTTATAACTTGTACAACAGTTTTAAATATTGATTTTGTTGAAAAATTAATTGATTCACACGATAGAATCGTAATTAACTGACCACACAATAAACCTTATAATAAAACTACAAAAGGCACATTGATCTTAGAAATTTTTGAGAGAAAAAAAGGAAAGAAGTATGATTTTTTTTTTTAATTTTCATTCATAAACTACTTTTTCTTAAAAAAAATATCATTCAATAGTACTGCTTGATTAGCTCTTATCGTTATTTGGAAGATTTTTTTTTTATTCAGAAACTTTGCAAAAACGGTAATATTTGTAAAAATTTGATATTTTGAGTCAAAAGATGTTGTGCAATACCTGATTCCATAAATCACTAGATCGATCACCTGCTGAAACGAATGATTTTTTGAACAACTTTTGAATTTTGTAACTTAGGTGTACTGTGTGGTCATTTAATAGCAATTGAATAATGTGTATCAATGCTTTTTTTTTTACCAAAATCCATATGATAAATTATTGTACAAGTTATAAGTGAATTTTTGTCCATTTTTGTACAAATTGTAATTTGTACAGGCACATTTTGTACAAATTGTACAGGCACATTTTGTACAAATTCTAATTTGTACAAAGTCAAAATACAAATTATAATTTGTACAATATTTTTGTACAAATTATAATTTGTACAAAATGATAACTTGTACACAACATATATATATATATATTTATCAGATATTTATTAGTAAATATTGTAGTTTTGAAAAATTGATAAAACTGCTGTTTCGCTTAATTTGGATGCAAACCCTTCGTCATACCCTTTATTGCAATTCTACCCTTTATCACGACCCCTACTAGGAAATACTGAAAGAGCACAAAAAATACAGAAATATTTTTCTTCAATGCGTCCAAAATGGAACGGTCATTACGGCATTTTTTGAATGACGTCATTCGTTTGTTTGGCATTAAACATTATATAATGATATTTCAAAAGTGCACATTTTACTCACCAGTCTCCAAATAGTATTAAAGTATACGCGTTAATAAATTGTTGGTTTTATTGTTACTTTTTATTATAAATAGGTTTTATTCAGAATGTGTTTTACACTGAACGAAAACAAAACAAATAAACAACAAAAAATACAATAAACAACAAAAAAATACAATAAACAAAACTTTTTTATTGACAATAGGACGTACGTTTTTAGTTTAACCAGGAGTTCGGATGAATGATCAAGCAATTCCTATATATGATAAGGCTGTTAAAACAAGTTAACCATAAATCTGAGAGGTTACCCAGGTGCTTTGGATCAGTAAGCAGTTTCTATATACTATCCTATTTAAATATATGATAAAGCGTATAGCATATAACACATGGCAAAATCCGTATCATATGCCGTATCAACATCGATCAAAATCATCCCTCGGGCCTAAATGCCATCGTGCTGATACTGGTATATCGGGATGATACGACATGGGATACGGATTTTGCCATGTATTATTGTCTCTATATATATCATGTTTGTTCATCGGAATCAAAATAAAACCATCGTTTTGGGCAACTCAGACAGCAACTTAAATCAAGAGGTTATAAGAACAAAAATATTTCAGAAGCTTTCGATAAAGCAAAAGGAAAAGACCGAACAAACCTACTTGAATACAAAGTAAAGGCGGCCCAGACAAATAAAATCCCGTTTGTTGTTAGCTTTCATCCTGACCTGACAATTCTTTCATCCATTGCCCACAAACACTGGCGTCTAATTGAAAATGATCCTTCCTTGAAAGGGATTTTTCCATCACCTTCCGTTATGGCTTACCGCAGACCCAAAAACCTCAAAGATATTCTAGTAACATCCAAAGTATCTAAACAGGAGATATCAACAATTGGAAGTTATAAACCATGCGGAAGGGGCAATTGTAAGTGCTGCAAAGTCGCCAACATTGAAACCCAATTCATCAGCACAGTCACAAAGAAAAAAATACAGCATATTTATTACATCAAATTGGAAAACACAAAATTATGATCTAACGTGTGGAACTTTCAAATTTCTATATGTTGGTGAAACAGAAACACCATTTAACATCTGACTAAATAACCATCGTTCATTTTATACAAAAGAAAGAAACTGCCCAATTACCAGACACCTTTTAAGAGCATGACATGATTTTGAAAATCATTTATAAAAATCAAAATTGGGACACACAAGGAAGACAAAAGAGAGAGAGATTTTGGATGCACCAGTTACGAACTCTTGAACCTGATGGACTCAATGAGAGAGACGAAAAAAGATTTAAAAGCAAATCAAAACCATAATTATCTTGAAATGGTACAAATTAATTTATAGAAATTCATACAATTAATCGAACATCTATCAATCTGTTAATTTTTTATTCCATTTTTATGTAGTTGTAGCTACAAACATATTTTATTCAACATCAATAAATATGTTACACTTTTCCTCAAATTGTATATAGATTAAGGTACAAGAAAGTTTTTTTTGTCATGCATCCGATTTCACCTTGAGATATGGACACGCCTGATGAAGCTAATTTGTTTAGCGAAATATTGGGTATTTCTATTTAAAATCTAATAGAACTTTTTAGCCTGTTAATTAATTAGCGTGTTTAAGTTATATTTTTAGACATTTATATAAATTAAATTCAGTAACTGTATCAGTTTATTTTCACAAACTAATCCACGCTTACATAGATTGAATTTTGTTTGTTGCTATTTTTAGACATTATACATATATATCATGTATATATTTAAAATATTTCAAATAGTCGGTTATCAGCAGTTTTACAGTATTTACTATACCCATTCCTTAAAATAAATAGACCTGCAACACTTTGGACATTGATTACACTATAACTGTCCGACTACAGGTTGTTTTGGCCTAGAAACCTTAAAATCAAGAACAATGACAGTTGACCTTCTATTTTCATATTTATGTTTTTTAAGATATTTGTGTTACTAAATATATGTACATTGATGGTTTGTTTTTCATAGGAGTGTACTGTATTATGTATCTTTGCTTTTTAAGCCTCTATGTCTTTATGTATTTAAAGCTGTCATGAAACATCCAGATTTTAAAAGATATAAAAGCTGCATCCTCGTTAAACTTCATCTAAAACTAGGAAAAATAAACCTTCATTAGGTTAATTCCCAGGGATGAAAATCTTAAATAAAATGGAAAGTGATTATGAACATGATGAAGATATATACCAGTAATAAGTTGGTATGACAAATTAGAAAATTAAGAAACCACTAATAGACAGTGAGAATAAAAAGTTGACGAAAAAATACACAAATTCTCCGTTGATGAATACAGGTGAACATGTGATTGACACAGTAATCATAGCAAAGAACCAAATGAAGTGTGACTATTGGTGTCACCAAGACACGTTTTCATAAAATTCTAACAGATTATTTGGATAACATCTTCCTTATTTATCATGTTTATACGATACAATTTTGTGATGAAATGTTTATTAGTACTTGTTATCATAATTAAATCTAAAGAAATCAACTTTTAATAGTTTGCAAATATTTTTGAATCCTTTTAAATCGACAGTAAACATGGTAAATACACGAAAGAAACATTATTATTATGTACAAGTGAGTCCTAGAAAAAATCAATTAGGTTCGGAAGCTAGTGTAGTTTTATCCCTGTCACTATTTTTTAAAACATAAAAAATGGCATATGGCAACGATTTTATAATCTGGCTTATGACTTTCGAACAGCGGTATACTACAATTGCTTCTGTTTAATTATAAAAACGCCTGACATGAGTAATTTAGCATGTCTATAAAATACTGCAATTTTACCTAGAATTGAAGGATATTCTGTAGATGAAGGCAGTGTGTCTGCAAATAATGTCAACAAAACCACTAAAGCAAGTACCACTGTAAGAATATATCCAATTCTGACTCCGGATTTAATCGGTAGAAAAAATGTAACAAATGTTAGCAATGCAGTAAGAATGGTCGGAAACATAACGATCATTATGTAATGACCAGGAAACCTCCTTTTTAAATATAATCCGAAAACAAGCCTTGGGATCCACACGTCCTCTAGCTTTAGCGAGTATGCCTCATAACTATAGGTCCATTCAACCGTCCACTCTCCCCGCGATGAGTATATTGCTAGATTTACTGGCTTCTGTAAGAAGCTTAAGAAATACTCAAACAAATGGTGATTTAAGCTTGCTAATTCTATTTTGCAAAATTGTCCGTCAAATGGGAAGGACACGACAGTAGTGTAACATGATGTGGACAGCATTGCAATTGGGTTCCAAACTATTGTTCCGTCTTTAGTTATTTTGACTGGTCTTTCAGTACCAAGATTCTTCCCTAAGTCATGCATTCTAAATTAAAATTATAAAATTCTTAAGTAATACTTTATGCAAAAACATAAAACAAATAAGATCAATTTGTTTGTATAAATTGTTAGTGCTTAAAATGAAGATGATTAGTAAACAGTTCTAAAACGCCAAAAATATTTGAAAGATATATAGAGATCTTCAAGTATATGGTTACAGAAGACTTTGATAGGTTTCCAAAGCTCGTCAAAATATATCATGATTGAGTGCCATTTTTGTTGTGTTCATCCATAAACATTTAAGCACTATAATATAAAACCATGTATGTAAGCTTAATAACACTTTTTTTTTTACGAATTCTTATAGTGAAAACCGTTTAAAAAACATACGAATTCAGCACAACCAAGTCCGGAAGCCACACTTGATCTTCTGGTACATATATATTTTCAATGTTTCCATAATCTGTTGACCATTTCAAACGGTCGTCCTTCCATTCCTGAAATAGCATCACAATAAACATAAATGTTGGCGTCTAGTGCTTCATTCTTCACAAGACTAATCCAGAAGTGTCTTTACCGTACGTCATTGTATTGTTGCACTACTTTTGTGCATCTTTATTTTTCTCGCGGGATATTTGGGTTATGAATGTTCATTATAGGTTTTGTATAAAATACTTTTTCATTTGCTCTCTGTATGAAAGAGATATTTTTACAGAACAGGTAAGCCATTGGATTTATTATTTCTGTATCGTGCTGATGTGTTCATTGAATTAAATCTGCTAAGTGCTAATATATATGAGCATAACGCGCTAACACCTGCAATAATGACATTCTTAGTCATTTATATATGTATATAATAGTCAAAACTGCTGAAGAGACCACTGTATTAAGCAAAAAACTGTATTAAAAGACCACCCTCTGTAGTCAATTCATATAAATAAATAAAAAAGACCACCGGGCTTAAGAGGCCACTTTCTTGCTCCCCATGGCCATGAAATGGTTACTTAAAACAGGTTTGACTGTATATATGTAGGGCCTCTAAAGTGCGATGGGGACGCTAAAGTACGATGTTCACGCTAAAGTGCGATGGTCTACGCTAAAGCGCGATTCCTACATACGCTAAAGTGCGATTCCTACATACGCTAAAGTCCGATGGTCAGCGAAAGTATAGACGTTAGAAATGTATTTGGATTATGACGTTATCATTCGTTTATACAAACTAAAAATGAACACGCCGAAAGACAAATTACAAATATTTGATTAAGAACTTTTCAACCACATGTCAACGACTTAATTAATTTAACCTTACCGAGATTTGTCGGCTAAAGCAAAGGTGTTTTATTTTGGTAGCTGGAAGAAGAACTTGTATCCTGTAGTCGACCGTTTTACTTTATTACCTTTAGATACAAGTAGTATTCACATACATATCCTGAATCATGCTTTTATTGGAAGCGAACAGATTCATTATCATCATTGTTTATGTTGCAGTTTATTTTGCGGTCCCCGTTAAAATATTGTCGCTTTATTGAAAAGTAACGACAGCAAAATAAAGGTACATATTTTCATGCGTACATTAAAATTGTCGGCTAAAACATTATTAAATTGTACATTGCAGAAATATATAACATAGATATGTAGTCGCTACAAAAAAGGCGAAAATTAAGCTCGGCAAACATCGCCTTACTCTCTCATTTAAATTTAACAAATAAATGTTACATATTCCGACAATAACCGAATTTTGTATCTTTTATTTTACAAGCACGATTGTAAGGAGAGATGTTCCCATAAGCAATAGACTGTGTACGGCAAGCTACATCAATTATAACAATATTTGATACGCACGAGTTGTCAAAAATTCATTTACAAGAAATATATAGTATTCTGTGACACCTAAATTACCTTTATAGCAATTATTACGTGGTCTGTCTTTGAGAATCATGCACTTAAGAATACTGTTAAATTATAATGCCTTTAACATACATGGTATTCACCTTAGACCGTGTTCACACCAAACGCCATGAACAGTAAACTTGTTTAAAATTAGTTCAATGTACTGGACATTGGTTGCACATTAAATTTGTTCACATCTATACACCTTGTTTAATTACCTGTACATAAGATTTGTTCACACTTGTAAACTCTATGTCATTTAAATGTTCATTACGTAGAACCGAATGCAAAGTTTTCGGACAACTTTTTTAGCAGTAAGGGAACGACCATTTGACTTCAAATCGGGGGTGGGGTATCCATGGAAATATTCCGAACCCCAATTGGATAAAAAAAGGTCCTACAGATGATACAAAAATATTCTAAATCAAGAGTTTCCACATACATTATAGTGTTAAATGTTGAAAAAAAAAATTGATTACCATCATCGAAAAAAAACCCGGAATAAAACATTTGCGTTGAAAAATTTCGGGCTAAGATAAATTGACAAAATACCCCCCCCCCCCCCCCCCACCACACCTTTTTTTTTAAAGTTAAGTGGTTGCTTCTTTATGAAAACCATTTTGATGATTTGCAGTAGTTTAAAAATAATAAAGATGTCTCGATTAAGCATTAGAAAACGTAGGCTGCAGCGGCGTGCTTACAGGCGAAGAATATTTGTATTCTCATAAAGCCAATGCATTACATCGGTACAGAGATTGAAGGAATGATATATAAGGGATCACTATATTCCTATCGTTTCTGTTTGTTTTAAATGGTATTTGGCAAAGGGAGTGGGTAATGGTTTTTTTAGTTTTAAGGGTAATTTAACGGATCCGAGATACATGTACTAGACAAACAATACATTTACCTCACACTTTTTAAGTAATGCATTTATCATGTTTATGAGTGAATCGTTGTTTGAGTTTAGACAAATATTTCTGAAAAAAAACATTATTAATAATTGTTATAAATATCAATTTTATATAAAATTTTTATTTAAAATTGTTTCTTCTTTAAACATACACGGTGAATCTAATGTTTTAAATGCCTAGTTTTGTGTACACTTGATCTACACAAGGCTTACATCGAGTATCGACTGCATTTAGACAAAACATGTTTTACACTACATGTAAACATTGAATTTTATCAATGGGAACGTAATTTTGTTTAGTTTACGTGTGAGTTATACTTACACAACACCGAGTTTAGGTCAATGTGAACACGGCCTTATACTACTAGATTATACAAAAGAATTATTTTTACATCGAGTGTTCTGTAACGTTTTTTTTATAAAGCCCTCGAATCTTACCCTTTTAGTCAATCGCACTTTAGCGTGATATACCATCGTACTTTAGCGAACAAACAACCATCGAACTTTAGCATGAGACATCATCGTACTTTAGCGTGAGACATCATCGTACTTTAGCGTATACCATCGCACTTAAGCGTGACCATCACACTTTAGAGCACCATTGCACTTTATAGTCCTACATATATATACCAATGCAAAATGTTCTCATGTACAGAATAATATTTTCCAGACAAAAAAAAACCAAAACAACGAATATTCTTCCACTATCGCATTTATCAATTTGTAGACTCGGGTAACGTTGTTGGGGGTATTCATACCTTATTAGTGTTTATATTTTCGTGTTAAAACTAGTAATTTATGATAAAAAACTTGATAACCAAAATGATAACAAAGTCACAAATATATCAATATAAGGAATGTGGTATGATTTACCATAAGAAAACTATCAACCAGAGTCACAATGTGGTGAATGCAAGCAACTATAGGTTAACGCGTGGTCTTCACCTAACAAACACCAATATAGTCAATTCAGTTCTTTCAGGAAGGTCCAACTCTAAAATTATTTTTAGCTGTTTTCCTATGAAATTTACTAGAACACACACGCGAAATAGCGGGCATTCAGAGCGTAGTTTAAAGTATGTAAAGTGTTGTTGGAAGAATTTTGTAAAATATTGAATGACTGGAGAATTTCAGCAAAAGTATCATAAGTCATAAGTCAGGATATTGAGGACAGGAAAATGCCTCTTTTTTTTGTATCCCTCCTCCTTTTATATTTCCAAAATTCCAAATTTTGGTTTTCTATCAATTTCAATATGAACATACATTTAGTATGTTATGAAAATTTAAGTAAGGAGCCTGTAATTCAGTGGTTGTCGTTTGTTTATGTGTTACATATTTATTTTTCGTTCATTTTTTGTACATAAATAAGGCCGCTAGTTTTCTGGTTTGAATTGTTTCACATTGCCAGTTCGGAGCCTTTTAAAGCTGCGTATGCGGTATGGGCTTTGCTCGTTGTTGAAGGTTGTACGGTGACTTATAGTTGTTAATTTCTGTGTCATAGTGGTCTCTTGTGGAGAGTTGTCTCAACATGACAATCATACCACATCTTCTTTTTTTTGTAATCAATAAATTTTGTAAAATATTTAATAACTTGAGAATTCAGAAAAGGTATAAAAAGTTCACATGAATACTTTTAGCGCTTATCTGTATATTATGAACATTCATTAGTATATAAAATCATATAAATATAGTGAATTTACTTTCAATTCTAAGTTAACTAATCGATCCATGGTGGTCCTTGATATAGTATACAGACCCTCTCTATTTAATAAACTCTGTGACCACCTTGGATAGTAAACTTGAAAATGATAGCAGATAGAATTCTGAAAATACACTTTATTCTTTGTATATGTATGTTCAAAGTATACAGAAAAACGCAAACCGGAAGTCTAATCTGACTTAAAATTTCGTCCAATGACGGGACATTATCCGGATGCCTTTTTTCTCGTTTTTCTCCCAAAATAACTCAATCTGAATAACCATATGAATGGATGACAAATGCGACTATGCACTGTACCTATAGGACACAAAGTCGTGTTGATTAATTTATTGTGGAAAGAAGAGAAGCGACACACAAAATGAGGTCTTCTCGTTTAATAGTATAGATATTGATCACAATTAAATTCAGGATTTAAACATACACAATTATAATATTTGTCAACTCGAAACAGTTTATAAAGTGACCTTTACATCTGCTCATATGCAATGTGATAAACATAAAAACATTTACTGACCAACGTGAAAATACCTGATGTCGATAATGTCTGTGCCTTTATATCCTTAAATAAATAAAACGAATAACAGATTAACAGATCTTTTAAGTTAAAGCAGGAAAATATATAAGTTCAAACGTTACATGATACTGTCAAAAGATTAGTAGTCGCAATAGAATTATAAATTAATTGCATGAATTAAAAGATTACTACCTAGCAGGACATCAAGTGTATTCTTAAAGCAGAACACCCAATAATTTCTTATAGCAGAACGATAGATACATTGTTATAGTAAGACACAGGTACATTTTTATAACAGAACACTTGGTACATTATAAGAACAGAACAAATTGTTCATTCTTATAACAGAGCACTAAGAACATTCTTATAACAGAACAATATGAACATTCTTATCATGCTTATAGCATAGGCTTGGACTTCTCTTAAACTGAGTTTTACTGCGCGTATTGTTGTACGTTTGTTTTATTCTATATTTTCTAGAGGTATAGGGGGAGGGTTGATATATATAAAAAAAATGCTTAGCCCCGCAGCAGTCTAGCGACTGTCCGGAGTCGGGAGCCTCTTGCTTTGTTTGTCCTGTATAATTTCAATTCTAGTTTCTGAAGAACGCCTGCAGGTGCGGGCGTTTCTCGTTACATCAAAGGCCCATTGTTAGCCTTCGGCTGCTCTATCATGTCTATGGTCGGGTTGTTGTCGATTTGACATATTCTCCATTTCCATTCTCAATTGTATTATAGGTACATCCTTAAAGCAGATCACTATGTAAAATTCACAGAAAAACACTAGGTATATAATTATAGTAAGTCACGGAAAAATTCTTATAACAGAACACTAGATACCTTATTACAGCAGAACACTATGTACATTCTAATAGCAGAACGATAAGAACATTATTTTAATTGAACAACTTGTACATTTTTATAGCATAATACTATGTACATTTCTAAAATACAACACTATGCAATATTCCCAGCGAACACTAGCTACATTATTATAGTAAGAAACGGATATAACTTAGTAAAGCATAGCACTAAATACATTCTTATTTGAAGAACGAAGATAAACTCTTATAGGATAATACTAGTAACATTCTTATAACAGAACACCAGGAACATTCTTATGACAGACCAATATGCCAATTCTTATATCAGAACGCTATGCATACTCTTATAGCAGAGCAATATTTACATTTATATGCATATTTTTTACAGTTGACCACTAGGTACATTCTAACAGCAAAAACCAAATACCTTTTTATTGAAAGACACTAGATAAACCCTTATAGCAGAACAATAGATACATTTTTACAGCAGAACACTGTGCACAATCTTATAACAGAACTATAATGCACTTTATCACTTCAATGTGTGCGTACTTGAATGTTCCAACAACATAATATCATATCCAAACATTATCTATTTGTAAAACTGTATTATGCAGGCAGCCAATTTTTGTACAAATTACAGGTATACAACTATTTTTTTGATATATTTGTACTTGTACTTGTAGAAATAAAGTCTCTTATTATTCCAGCTTCATTGAGTAAACGGTTTTTTCAATGTTTTGGAATACAGTTTATTTTAGGGATATCTTCGCTGTCCGCGTTTAATATATCTTGGTTAATTTGAGAGATCATAAACAACTAATTTTTTTTTAAACAAATACAATTTTGTGTGCCGGTTGTACATTTTTAAATATAAAAAAGCAGTATGTGCATCGTCAGAAATACGAAATATCTCGCTTTGAAATAGGAGAAACGGTCGGCGAACCTCGAAGTCTGATACTTTCTGACAATATTCATATACATTGTATGCTATATATATGAGTTTGTGTAATTTGATTAAGAGGCATTGTCTCTATTTCATACGAAGGAAAATTTATTGCTTCAAATACGCATTTTGACAATAATGTAGCTTTCTCATTCATAGCTATAATTTGTTGTTTTTATGTTGCTTTACTGTTGGTTCTTTTTGGTCTGGCATCTATCCCTTTTTGACATAAAACATCACTGGATATATGCTAGATGTTGACATACAAACCCGGTGGAGTTATATTTTTATCGTAATATATAAACGGTTTTAATACCACTTGGTTTATACTATTTCCGAATGCATTTCTTTCCTCGAGAGAATGTGTAATCAAAAAGATAAACAAAACACAATACGCATGTGCAATTGATGTTCAACAATTTGCCATAAATATTTCCTTGCTTTCTTTCAAATAAATCTCACTATTTGTGTCATGCATGTTCATATGTATGTAACCAGCCTCTTTCAAAGATCTAGTTTTCTCAAGTTGAAATGATGAAATAAAGTTTCTTTATGATAAATCGATAGGAACGATTTGCTTTTAGTGCCACAACAAATTGGTAAAATAAATGCAAAAAATGTTCGTTTGAAAAACGTGTTTGTAAACAATACACTTTTGTCTGGACTTATAGCTGGTATGTATATTTTAAAACGTACTGCCGAACAGAACACAGTCCTGGATTAACCGTAGTCACTTTCAATCGGAACAGCGCCTGAATAGTTATCAAAGGTACTAGGATTATAACTTAATACACCAGACGCGCGTTTCGTCTACATAAGACTCATCAGTGACGCTCAGATCAAAATAGTTGTAAAGCCAAACAAGTACAAAGTTGGAGAGCATTGAGGATCAACATTCTAATTCTTAGATTTTCGAAAAAATTGGACAACAGGAAATTTATTAAATGACCATATAATTGATATTCATGTCAACACCCAAGTGCTGACTACTAGGCTGGTGATACCCTTGGGGACGAAACGACCACCAGCAGTTGCATCTAGCCAGTGGTTTAAATAGTTATCAAAGGTACCAAGATTATAATTTAATACGCTAGACGCCCGTTTCGTCTACATAAGACTTTTAATATATGTTAACAAAGTCTTGACGATTTTCTCTTGTAGAAAATTCATACATGTAAGATGAAGACCTGTACGATACTGTTTTTGCTTTTCCGATTTACCCAATTTTGATTATATTAGTGATATTATATAATTCAATGCTCAATTTTTTTTTAATCGCATTTTTCACTTATATATTATCTTCCAATGTAATTTTATTTGTTCTGAAGTGTACAAGAATCTTTCAAACGCCCGGTATTTACATTTGATTTTTTGTTTACGAAAACATACTTGTGACGTTATCTTGTTTCGTTGCCATGCCAAGACAATAATATTATTTCGTGGTATTTTCGTTTTATGAAATTTTACCGTGAAAAATAAAGAATATCTGGTAATATAAATAAGTTTGTCGTAACGCGGAACAGCCATTTTTATATATTACTGCGTTTGCATATATCATCATTATTTGTTTCATCCATAACTGTCATCATGTGTTCCTGGTGTTTTAAGAAGTGTGTTATTGCTAAAATAGGGACGACAGATTCCAGAGGGACAGTAAAATTCATAAATCGAAAATAAACTGACAACGTCATGGCTAAAAATCAGAAAGACAAACGAACAAATAATAGAAAACATGACACAAACATAGAAAACTAAATAATAAGCAGCACAAACCCACCAAAAACCGGGGGTGATGTCAGGTGCTCCGGAAGGGTAAGCAGATCCTGCTCCTCATGTGGCACCCGTCGTGTTACTCATGTTATAACAAATCCGATAAATAGTCTAATTCGGTAGGTCACATTCATGGAAGGGAAGGGGGTTGTAGTTACAACGAAATGAACATATCCGATATCATTTGTGAAACGGTTATTCCATAACGGTCAACCAACTCGTGATGGCTTCCGTAAAATAAACGAAGGGATGATTTCAACTTCACCATGTGGAACTCTTGGTTTAATAGCTTCCTTGTTATCAGCAACCCTCTAACCTTGAAGTTAGGTGAAAACAAAATGTAGATATACTCACCAATGAATTGACGTACTGCAAGTTGTATCGTACGTTTATTCTTATTGGGTCACCTGGTAGGACATTCTTATTGTATCTAGATTGATTAAATAACATGGCGTGAAGATTAGTTGCGTCACTTGCATTGTATGAGGCTGAACATTGGAATAAATCTAAAGAGAAAATAATTAAATATTACAAGAAGCTGCAGTACTAATCTGCACACATGTTTAAATACAACTGTTTTGAGAATACATTATGATATATTTGTACATGTATGTTACAAATGTAGTATGTACATGTTTTTGTATTTTTCTGTGTGTTAGGACACGGAAATATTGGCTTCCGTTAATGAGACAGTAAATAACTAAAAGACATCCATCTTATTAATATCAAGACATAAGTATCGAATCAAATATCAGGACTATCAAAGATCACAATTAAACACCAACAATCCAAATAAAAAAGGGAGTACTTCTAATTCTAAAAAGTACGGAAAATTAAGGTATTTACTTGTTAATAGGATAAGTCGAGTCAAAAAGCTGAAAAAGAAATTAGGCTAAACATGTTGATTTAAGGAAACATTACATTCAAAAGACATTGTCTATTAGAAATATAGCAAAAAAATATGCAGTTAAAAGATTTCTATCAGAAACGGATCCTGGTTTCATGGTCACAATGTATCTCTTGAAAAAATATCATGTGTAATGATTTTTTCAAATTAACACGATCAATAATTTCTCAATTCGTAATCAATGAATCGGAGATTGGTATACTTATTTACCACCATGTCGTCCTGCTTATTTAACAACACATTGTACTAAACAAAATTACAAATTCTTGATTTCTAGTTTTGATAATTGTCACGGATAAATGGACACGCACAGTAAACTTATTTTATATGTTTTTAATTTTGCGAGATAAAATGATCTTTTGAAATCAATTGCATTATCATCTTTTGAAGCGCTGAAAAAAAAATCAAAGCATTAAGCTGAATGGACATTTTTTTACTATATGGTTGAAAAGTAAATGTAATAGGGACTTAACTGCTAACCTACAGTGTTGGTAAACGTGGCCATAAAAAGGCCAAAACATGTCGCATGACTTTACGTTTTCATTATTGCATAAAAATACGTTTGCTTTAATGCAATATTTGTGAAACTTTTGATTTTTAAAAGTATCTTTTTGGTTGAATTTTTATGTCTTATCATTTATAATATTTATTACTTTTTATTTGTATACTAAAGTGCAGCTATTTATAAGAACCAGGCAAAGTGCCATGTACATGTGATATATGAGGGTTTCCGAATTTAATTTTAAATGGCTTCTTAGAAGCAGTAACTGATATAAATTTCAATGGGAAAATATGAGTGGTTCTCATGGTAACGGACACCCTTTTTTTCGGTTATTAAGCGTTGAAAAATCTTTCAAAATCAGCTAAATCACTACAATTCAGGAGTCGGTTTCACAAAAAAAAACTTACGACTAAGATTGATTGTAAGTCATGAACAATTCAGTATACTTAAGATCAATCTTTTTTGTGAAACCGACCCCAGAGCCTGATTATAAATAGAATCAAACTTTTTTCATTTATTTCCACATGTAACATTGATACAACTTAGTGTTATCGTTATTGTAGTTAAGATTGCATGTCAACCAAATTTTTTGTTATTCGTTTACTTTTCTACATTGGCTAGAGGTATAGGGGGAGGATTGAGATCTCACAAACATGTTTAACCCCGCCGCATTTTTGCGCCTGTCCCAAGTCAGGAGCCTCTGGCCTTTGTTAGTCTTGTATTATTTAATTTTAGTTTCTTGTGTACAATTTGGAAATTAGTATGGCGTTCATTATCACTGAACTAGTATATATTTGTTTAAGGGCAAGTTGAAGGACGCCTCCAGGTGCGGGAATTTCTCGCTACATTGAAGACCTGTTGGGGACCTTCTGCTGTTTTTGTCTATGGTTGGGTTGTTGTCTCTTTGGCACATTCCCCATTTCCATTCTCAATTTTTTTTTATGTTATTTAAAAAGCAAAAATATAAAAAAATGCATATTTTCAACTTTTTTGAATTATTGATTTTTAAAAAATTATCAAATGTTCTAGAGAGTCTTTCAGAAATCTGCAAACGTGTACAGCATAGTTATCACTGTAGTTATTTAGTTTGGATACTACAAATTTAAACAGAAAAATCCGTGGGACTCTCTTTTGTTTTATCACCATAGCAACCAATTTGTTCCTTTGAAACTGACTTAGTATTTGCAGAATATTGCAGTTTAAGAGCTTAAATGTCCTTAATTATTTCATAACCGATATACAAATACATGAAATAATTCGATAACTCTAAATTACCATCGTTAAGTGTTCCTGACTTCAATAGTTACCATGAAAACACATATTATCCATAGCAACATCAATTAAAAATGTATCAATGGAAATTAATTTAGAAAACAAATACATATATAGATGGTGTTTATATTCAAATTGGAATATGACTGCATGCTTTGCTTCATTCACAGTCTTGTTTGTTCATTTCAGAAGGTTCAACATATGTAATATATAATTTGGGGTTGGCGGTTTAGAAAAAAACAGGGGTAGGTTTATTTAAAAAAAAATCATACATGTCTTGAAAAGATTACGATTGGTAGGAATTTCGGGAATTCAATGTTTCAACTGTTTCGAAACCATTAAGAAAATACATAGACGCATATATATATATATATATATATATACTTTAACTCTAAACTACAATCGTTAAGTATTATTAACAACAGTTACAAAAATCAACCATAACAACATCCAATCAAGATATATAATATGAGTTTATGTAAAAAATTAGATATAATTATGTAAATGATGCTCAATTTTCTAGTGGGAATATAACTGCATGCTTTGTTTTCGTTCTTTCACTCTCAGTCTTGTCTTTGAGATACTACAACAAATTTAAATATATACACTGTGGCATTTTGGGGAAGAGTGGAGGTATGGTAGTTTTTGTTTGACTCTAAAGTGCGATGGTCTACACTTAAGTGCGATTGTCTCCGACGCTAAAGTGCGATGAATGTTTGTTTTGCGATGGTATGAAACGCTAAAGTGCGACGGTATATGACACGCTAAAGTTCGTTGGTTTTATACGCTAAAATGCGATGGTGACACGGGAATGGGGTTCAGGCAGTGGTTTTTGTTGTTTGCTGTGTTGATATTAGTCTTTCGTCTATTATTTATAAATCAAGCCGTTGTCTCTTTCTTTTGAATTGATGTACACGAGTCATTGCGAGGTTTATATAACTTGCTTTTCGACTAGAGCAGAAGTTATAAGGTGCGTACATCAACAACATTTTTGTGTTAGGTGAATAATTGTTTCATTGACAATTACACCACATCTTCTTATTTGTATTTTGTTTGTTTAATAAACAAATTTCTGTATAAATCGGTCAATTACTTTTCTCGTTAGGTCGTTTAACCTTTCCGTGGAAAGACCTATTGATTTTGATCTGATAATTTTTTTTTTTTTTCACCTAATTTTTTTCTTGCGTAGAATTGTTGTTTTATAAGATGTCGCATTTGGAAGATGATATCGAATAGTTTATACGCTTTTGGAACAGACAACCGCTTACCAAACACTTTATATTATAAGAGTTATCTTATCAAACACTGATTTCCTTGTGACTACTATTCCTTCGCAACCGTGAAAGATTACGATAAATTTATTTTACCAAATTACTCGTTACGTCTTTGGATATTTATTTGGACGTAGGCTTTCCGACACTCCATATGAGAGTTATTTTCTCTTGTGATGCATTTGATATAAATAATATGCATTTATAACTGGTAAACCGTAAGTGATAAAGACCTATGGTTAAAAAAAATGAAAATTAGGTCAAGGTCAAACGTTAAGGTCATATTCTAAATATTGATTTTCACTGATTTCCAAAAACCGTATAAGATATCAACCCATTATTTTACAAAATTGTTAGTTGCGACCTGTCGTAACACGTAAATTTTAATTGCAAGGGTACGTTGACAGTAAACTGGAGTTTTCTCTCTTCTTATATTTATTATTACATGTATGGTGGTATAACTCATTTACCAACTATAATAAAGACCTAGGGTAATTAGATTAAATGTCCTTTGTGTATGACCTTGAAATTAAGCTCAAGGTCAAAGTTAAATTTGACGTTCTAGATTTTGACCTTTGCTTCAACTTCATATTTGAATACAATAAAGCCATTAAGTTATCATTTGACACTGTATATGATAACTATATATATAGAATACGGTTTAAAATGTCATACACAGTGTCAAATGATAACTTAATGTAAGCTGATTTCCAAAATATAATTCCGTCTGACAAATGTCAATTCCGGTAATATATATGTTTGATTACCTCCCTTACACTTCTAGAAAATTTTGTATTAAGAAATGATGATGGTCTTGAGATGATTAGCTGTAAAAAAAAGTAGAAGTTACTAGAAATAAATATTAATTTTAACAATCATTGTATGACATATAATATTCTAATATTTCATGATGTATTTAAATGAGTAGTTATTGTTGCAAACTCCATTATAAACTCGAATTGATATTATTTTCGGAATACGAGAAAGGGTAAGTGGAAACATTTTGTGGGAGGGATACAATTTTCTCATTTCAGATTTCAGAAAAAAAACAAGAAAATTTTTTCAAATATTTTTTTTGAAGGGATTAATATTTTTAGTCAACAAATTTTTTTTAATATTTTAAACTTTTCACTTTTACTTAAGTTTTTACATGTATCAAAAATTGGAAAATCTATATAAATCATAAATTTTTCGATTCAGTTTCAGCCTTGACAACCATGTTGGTATACAGTCAGGATCATCGGATACAATTTTGAACAAGGTACGGTGAACATGATTGTAACCGGCTTTTCTCTATATTTAGAGTTTACAAATGGTTAATTAAATTTGATTTGAGCATAGAAACACAAATATCAGGAACAAAAAATCTGTCAGATAGAAAGTCAGCATGCTTCCTAGGCATAAAATGTAAACTGCTTTAAAATGCTTATTATAGCCGTAGAATGCCAAAATGGCACATTTTAACAGAATTTCTGGACCCCAAAGATGTAAATCCTTTACTTTGATTGAGTTTGACAAATTGAAACCAGCAAATCATTCAGGAAAGCTGCCAAAGTAAAAAATCTAGATTTCAGAAATCCATCTCTTAGGCCCGAGAACACAGTTATTTCGTAGTGCATTTCTTTTAGACAATAAATTCAAATTGAAAAAAATCGCACGTGCTCTTTCTCAAAAAGATTTTTACAGTGTAGTGTACTACCAGTGAGACAAATAATATCAAATTTATAGAAACTTCTACCAGCTCTAACTCAAAATATTGACAATTCTGTGTTAAGGGGGTCTAAAATTCAGTTTGACAGCTTCAGACGTGATAAAATTTGACCTTTTTGAACTGGACCAAATCACTACTTAACATAAAGATTCAGCACCCAAATTTTTTTAACATTTGAATACATCCCCCTTCTTAATATTTCATGCATTTAATATCAAGAAATGAATTGGGAAAATGTATCAAACAAAACATGCAAGTTATACACTGTTTACACTAGGGACTATATTCGAAGACAACGAAAGCCAAAGGACGATAACTGTGTCCTTGGACCTAATAGGACAGAAAGATTTGACCAATCTTTATAAAACTTTGCACAACCTAAGCTTAGGCAATTATGAGATAGTTTGCCACGTTTCATGGCCATATGGCATATATTAGAGAAGCTAGGGTCATTTTAGTATTGACATTTGGATGTTTATTTTTGACGTATAAATTAAATATCTTCAACTGTCAAGATTTTAGCCTAAAAATTTGAAATTTTGCAAAAAATTTGAAATTTTGCAAAAAATTTGCTTTTTAAATGCTCTTGAATATTATATATTAAGTATTAAAAGCATCTAAACACTCATTTTATTTATCAGATGTATTGTGATTATTCAATAGTCAAATTTATATGAGCCTATGCCTGAAAATAGAGATTTTCCAATTCAGGGAAGCCTTATATAAATATGTATTTTTCTCAGCAAATTTGAAGTTTTTAAGTTTTTAAGCCTAAATTATTCTTTCATATATATTAAAAGTACTTTACATGTATAGAAAAGTTACAAAAAGCATACCGCATGAGTATAAAATGGTATTGGGCTATGTACATGTAGTACTTAGAATTATTTAGAGTCGATTTAGGCGGTAGCCCATATTGGCATATAAAAATGTACACAGAAGCTATCAGAAATAAATTGTGTTACTTTTTGCTCATTTCTATGCTTAGGTGTAATGATACAAGAAGTCTAATTGCAAAAGGACTCTTGCATTTAAATTTTTTGAAAGACAATATGGTCTGATGGCCATTTTTTTTCACTTTTTAATGGAAAACTTGCATTTAGTTTTAGTCTCAAAAGGCATAAATTTGGACCACTTTCTATCATACAGGAAAAAAAATATGGTAGCCTATGCAAAGAGTAAGGTGTACTGAATATAGTAAAGTGCTTTTTTTGTACAGATTTAGTGAAATATTTGTGATAGACTACAGATTTAATGTACAAAGCTCTTCACATTTTACATACATCAATTAGGCTGTTTAACCAGGGCCATCAATACAGAATATGCTGCACTTTTTTTCTGTGATAATCTACTTTTCTCTATATTCAGAGTTCACACATGGTTCATTAAATTTGATTTAAGCATAGAAACACAAATATCAGGAACAAAAGAGCTGTCAGATAGATAGTCAGCATGCTTCCTAGGCATAAAATGTAAACTGCTTTAAAATGCTTATTATAGCCGTAGAATGCCAAAATGGCACATTTTAACAGAATTTCTGGACCCCAAAGATGTAAATCCTTTACTTTGATTGAGTTTGACAAATTGAAACCAGCAAATCATTCAGGAAAGTTGCCAAAGTAAAAAATCTAGATTTCAGGAATCCATCTCTTAGTCCCGAGAACACAGTTATTTCGTAGTGCATTTCTTTTAGACAATAAATTCAAATTAAAAAATCGCACCTGCTCTTTGTCAAAAAGATTTTTACAGTGTAGTGTACTACAAATGGTGACACATATATAGACAAATAATATCAAAATTATAGAAACTTCTACCAGCTCTAACTCAAAATATTGACAATTCTGTGTTAAGGGGGTGTTAAATTCAGTTTGACAGCTTCAGACGTGATAAAATTTGACCTTTTTGAACTGGACCAAATCACTACTTAACATAAAGATTCAGCACCCAAATTTGTTTAACATGTTTTAATACATCCCCCTACTTAATATTTCATGCATTTAATATCAAGAAATAAATTGGGAAAGTGTATCAAATAAAACATGCAAGTTATACAATGTTTACACTAGGGACTATATTCGTAGACAACGAAAGCCAAAGGACGATAACTGTGTCCTTGGACCTACTGATATCATGAAATGAATCTTCTAATAATTTACTGCTTGGATTATGATCAATGTTGTCTGCATCAGACGAAGTTTATATATTGTGTAGTAGATGGTAAGGGCAAACAATACCTTTCTGGATATAATTACGACAATAAGTCTCAGTTGTCATTAAAGTAGACAGGGTAACACTCTGTCGTAAGAAACAGATAGTGCAAGTTTGACGAATTTCTTTAAATCATTACATTTTTCTAGTCTTACAGTGGATCATGATTCCCATATAAGCACCCATTGGGATAAATGATCTTCAACATGACGGTGAGATTGGTTTCTCAAAGTTATATTACCAGACTTGAAGTCAGCAATGACACAATTGTATTTGCCGTTCACACGAGAACACAATGATAAAAACTATTTTCCCCCAGGAAGTGTATATTACCTTATTTATTTTTGACTTAACCTTTTGGAAATTCAGTTCATAAGGCTATTTGATTTTTGTATTTGATTTAGCTATCTCAACTGTTTTTGAACAAAACTTACATCACCGTTATCAAGTACAGCTTGCTATCTTTGGTGTGTTTTTACAACAACGAGATCGAATCCACTGCTTGTGATTATTTTGTCCCTATTAAAGTAGTCAGCACATGTTTCTGATATAGATAATTATTGATGAGTATGTGCCTTTAAGTTTTCTGTAAATTTCCTGTTTATGAAATGCAAATTATTCAAACCTGTACTACTTTATAAGTCCAATATATCGACCACTTCGGTGTAAAACATGCAACTTTGTACATTGCTAGTAAGGGTGTTAATGAAAACTTTTCAATCTGAAGCCATTTTAATCCTTGAAGGTCGGCATTTTAAAACAGTCAAGAGTCGTATTCCAATACATTGGTATAGTTGACCTCTTTAAAGTAAAAGCATGACATTTTCTCCAAAGTTAGTTATGGTAATAATGAACATTTAAGTATATGTGGACATTTATGAAAATCCCTAAGTTGCTGTATCCAAGTAACTGCTTTCTATGGAAAACAATGTTTGGTCAGACTAATTCAGTTTTTACTCAACATTCAGGATCATTCTTATTCTTACTCGAACTATTGGCGGCCATTTTGAATGTTTTAAAAGATGGGTACATTTCCAAATATGTTTATAAGCATCATAATTACCCCTTTTCAAAGATGTATGCTTTTGTATAGTTCAGTAAAATATGTATCCTGTTTTTTCAGGTGAGACAAATGTGCAAAAGAAACTTGCTTAACTCTATAATTTAAAAGAGACGCCTCAAAATAAAATATATATACTTAACACTAGTAAGCTAAACAGTACTCTTGTTTTATGCTTGTTTATTACAATGTATCGATCATAAATTGTATCAGTACATTCAAAATCTAATAATATGTGGCCATTTATTTTGGTTTGATAAAGCTCCCAACAAAGTCGTACGTTATTTTTGTTCTGTGATGTTATATAAGTCTTCCAATAAATTTAATACTTCCCAACCTTTATGAACTCATGTCAAGGACTTTTTATTTATTTTTCAACAAACATTGATCGCACAAATTTATTTTTATATCAATTATTTCTTTTTAATTCAAAGAAAGCAGCATTTACATCTTCATATTCAATAAACCATGTATACAGAACATAATATAACTCACGATTGATAATAAAAAAAAAAACATTTTGTAGAAACGTTCTTACTGATCGTCTGTTAGGTTCACTCCTGTTTTCTTTAGACTTTAAAAGTGTTAGTTCAATAAGGAATTGCTTGGCAATTATACTAGTCAACAAAAGAAACGATACACGACTTTGGAATACAATTTAAAAAAGTATTAAGTATAAAACAAAATGAGATACAATTTTGTTTTAAGTTTTCATTTGCAATGTATGCACATATGATAATGAAAATCAAAACCTGTCGGAAAGTAACTAAATTCCGTGTAAACGATCATAGGGTGCACATTATTTTTGCGGAAAGTTGGATAAAAAATCGACACACAATTTTTTAAGTACTGAACGAATTTTCAAATTTGTTTAAAAATATTCAATATGCTAAACAAGTTGTGTTACTGTTGTAACCAATGTGTCAAAATATAATGTTTTTTTTTAATTTTTGGTTAAAAAAAAAGTGCAATCTTTAAATCTCAAAAAATGCCAAAAAAAAAATTAGTTTCGTCTCAAATCAATGCTTTAGATATGAAAGCAACACACTGTCAATTTGGAACCTTTCTGATTAGTTTTAAGATTGTAACCGTATTTTTAATTTCACTTTACACATACTGTCTTTGCTTTAAAAATAATTAAAGAAACTGTATTATTTAAAAAATAAAAGACTTGATGACAAACATTGTCTTTACCTTGAAATGAGAGCTTGACATCATTAGTTGGAACATCTGTTTTTAAAATGTCGTTTTATGTAATTTTTGTCAAAAAAAAATAAAGTTCGCCAAATGACGTCATGAAAGCAATTATTTTTTTTTTAAACGGATTTATATTTCAATGGTCATTAAATATTACTACCTTCAGTATTGGTCCTATAAACAGAAAACTTCATCTTTAATTTGAAAAGAAGTCATGCACCGTTTCTTTTGTTGACAAGTATATTAATGTGATACGTGTATCAAGTCAATATGTGTATAAAAAAGATGTGGTATGATTGCCAATGAGACAACTGTACACAAGAGACCAAAATGACACAGATATTAACAACTATAGGTCATCGTACGGCCTTAAACAATGAGCAAAGCCCATACCGCATAGTCAGCTATAAAAGGCCCCGATATTAAAATGTAAAACAATTCAAACGAGAAAACTATCGGCCTTATTTGTATAAAAAAATGAACGAAAAAAAAAATATGTAACGCATAAACTAACGACATCCACTGAATTACAGGCTCCTGACTTGGGACAGGCACATGCATAAATAATGCGGCTGGGTTAAACATGTTAGAGGAATCCAAACCCTCCTCCTAACATTGGACAATGGATCTTGTTTTGCAGATCATTGTTACTGTTGAGAGTTACATTTCGACATTAGTTTTTGTCAAAAATTGCATAAATATGTCGAAATTATAATTTTTGAAGATCAACATTTTAATAATCTATCTTAATTATTTATAGTTCACTTACGATTAGAATAATTTGGTCTAGTATTTGTAGAGGCAAACATATTTGTAAAGTTCACAACGAACGAAAGTCATGTTATAAAAACGTTCACACTTATTATATATGTCTCCTGAGCTTATGGATTACACATGAACTGTAAAAGTAGCACCCTCTACACTTACCTATAAAAATTAGCAAAAATATTAGTCCTCTTGTGCAGTATCTTTTAGGCATTATTTTCCAAATACGTATGTAGCCAGTTGAGTGATTAGTTCTTGTGATATTTCGATAGAAGTTTAGCAATAAATAGAAGTAGCTCTATATTATATCATCTCTATCATGTAAGTCTGTTTTATGCAAAGTATAAATCAGATCATATGAATCGAACTGTGTTCATAATTACAACAAACGCCTGCAATAATCAACAGATGATATTTAAATGATAAATCTAGAGCCCTAGGCTTTTATATAGCTTGCCTGGTTAAATAACATTGATTTAGCTCGAAATCATGTTATCAAAACACCATTTTATTAATCTATATTTTATTAATATATATCTCCTCAGAGAAATAGTATAAAAAATTCTATTTCGTTCTGATTATCTTGTTTATAGTAATAAAATGCTTTAATTCAATTTAATTACAAAAGAAAAACAGAAGTTTAAATATATTTTTAAATTCCTTACAATAACATGTTTATTAATTTGCATTTAGGTGTTATTTTATTCTATGAGCAGTTACCCACAGGACGAATCATTATGGAATTCATTTGATGCTAGATATCGTTTTTGAAAGAACATTTCAAATATTTTATTTCAGTTTCCTGTTTCTATTTACTTGATAACAAACAACTTGTAAAGTTAATTACCCGAATCGAACGTGACAAATTAAACCAGTCTCAAATTTATAAGGGTTTTTATTTCACGTATAATAATTAGCTTATGAATTTATATTCTAAAAAAAAAACAAAGTCGGTTAGTCGGTTAGTCGGTTAGTCAATCCCCACACTCCTACTCAGTTTACATAGTTACAAACAAACAAAAACATTTTGTTTTTGTTTTCATGAGTATTTCATTTATGGTTTGCTGTGTGTTAGTTTTCTGTTCTGTGGTCGGGTATTTGTCTGTTTGGTGCATTCCCCTTTTATATTCTTCATTATATTAAGAAAGATTTGTCAAACGCTGATAGTTCAGGTAGCAAAATAGGAAATTGTGCATCCCCCTTTTACTTGGTTGAATATATTTTTATTCAATTTCTGGGGTTAAATTAATCAAAACAAAACCAGGGATAGACCAAAGTGTCTCCGATTCGTTAGCATTATGTGCTCAATGTGTGAAACCCGTTGTGTTATCTTTGTTATTCTACGTAATATCCGGGGAGTTGGCATTAGTCAATGAAAGCAATCGATATATTCAGACTTAGAGGAACACACTTTGAAACATGTAAAATGCCGAATGTCAGTTGTATCCGATTGAAACAAATTAACGAAATAGTAACAAAACCGTCAAGGACAACAAATTGTATCAAAAAATATTTGTCGATTTATCTTCTGTTAAATAGATATAAAATGTAGTATGAGTGACAACTCTCCTTCCAAGTCGCAATTTGTAAAAGTAAACCATTATAGGTCCAATTACGGTCTTCAACACGGAGCCTTGGTTCACATCGAACAGCTAGCTATTAATGGCCTCAAAATGACTAGTGTCAAACTGGAAAATTACTGGTCTGATCTATATAACAATCAGGACCACACCAACAAACGACAACTATCAGGTGTGATACATGCATGTAAAAGTGTTTGGTCCATGCAGTAAATTATAAACTTAAGGAATTTCGCTACTAAGTTTCAAAATAACAAGCTTCTCATAACATTAGTACATGTATATACTAAAAGGGTATTAATAAAGGAACAAAAAAAGCAAAAAAAAAATAAAAAATATAGGTCAATGTGCTTGTTTTCGAAAAATAAGCCATTGGAATTTTAGCTGGAAAATGTTCTCTCTCTTAATTTTTCATTGCTTTATTATTTCCATGTTTAAGTTCTCATCAATAAAAACGATATTATAAGACTTTTACAGATTGCTTTTCATTATACATGTAAAAGATTTATAAAAAAATGGGGGCCATTTGGAAAATCTTTTTTTAAAGGCAAAGTAAGGGATAAAACTAGAGGATTCCGAAAATCTGATAAAAATTCCAAAACACGACAAGCGAACTTACAAAGTCAAGTATGCGTATCAATTGATTATTTAATGTTGATGTAAACGATACGATTATCTGCAAATATATAACTTATATATCATAAATAAGAGTAAAACTGAATTCAAATAATCATAAATAAACTCGTCATAGATACCAGGACTAAAATTGTACACTTACGCCAGACGCGTGTTTCCTCTACAAAATACTCATCAGTGACGCACGAAACAAAAAAAAATTAAAAGGCCAAAATAAAATACGAAATTGAAGAGCATTGAGGACCAAAAAGATAAAACACTGTATTAATTACTTCTAATAAAAGCAAACGAAACATGTTTACCAATAAAATACAAAATATTAAATCAAATCATTTTATTTACGGAACATTGTATCCATTCATGTTAAAGAAATAATGTTTAAGTCAGATCAAAGATATTCTTACCAATTATACTCTCATATAAATCATCTTGCGTGTCCAAATACTAAAATTGCCGTAAATAAATTGAAATAAAATCATAATAAAAAAACGACATAAATACAGGCGGCAAAGATAGCAAAAAAGGTAAGCGCCGTAAATGTCAATTTTTGTAAACAAAAGTCTCACCAATGAATACAATAGTCAATAACTGTATAGAAAATTGTAGCTTTTACAAAAAGCTTGCCTATCAATTAACTAGTGGCAGCTGAGTGATAAAGTAGTATACCTTGTTAGTGTTTAGATAAATGCATCTTCTTACTTGTAAGTGGCAATCGCCGAAATATAATCATTACTCAGACAGAGATAATTTGACGGGTCAAACCAATGCGTATCAGAAACAAACAAAGGTAGTAAAATTCACCTATTAATCCGGAGAGTGAAGGTGTGCATATCATGATTTACGTGATAGAGGATTGATGCACACAAGGAAGCTTTTAAACCAAGAGTTCCAAAAAGTTGAAATCCTTTCTACGAAAATTTTACGGTCGCCATAACGACAATCCACCTTCCTTTTTACCCCGAATGTGACTTACCGACTATTTAGCGGGTTTGTAATACAATGTGCATTACGATTGATGCCACATAGGAAGAAACGGTTGCTTTGTTGGCAATCATTATGATCATACCAGATCTCATTTTTTTTTATTGTTTTATTTATAGGCTGTTCCCGCGTATCGACAAATTATACGCTGACAACATCAGACGTAAATGTAGACAATAATACTCCTTTAACAAGAAACTGTGAGTGATCGAAGTTTAGATATGATCCATATGGCCATGTTTTTACGGTGGACCTCAAATCGTCCAGGACAAACAGGATGTCAACCTTTAAACAAAAAGTCTAAAATATCCATCTATATTTTCTTAATTACAAAAAATATTTGATTTAGACGATGGTTGATTTTTACTTATAATCGGGAGTGCGTGGTTTTAATATTTGTTGACGGTATTACCTTTAAATCACAAAAAGGTGTAGCCAAAATAAAACACGTGTACAAACTAATAGTTTATATATTTTAACATTGTATATATCTTTATTCATATTCATAAATATATTCCCCCCACACAGAGAAATAATACAAAATATCTATATCCTGTTTAAACTATTATTTTTCTTTAGCATTGAACCTTAATTCTTAAAATTTGGATCACAACATTATTCGGTCAAGGATGTGAAATGCATCCAATATATATATATATATAAATTTGTAAATTTATGATGTCATTCCTTTCAATCATTTCAATTTGGAACTATTTGGCATTATGCCTTCAACTTGATCTGTTTTTATGAATATTTGCCCTCACAGAGATATACAATTCAATGTATATATCCTTCTAGAAACCGATTGAAAGAACTGAAGTATACTGCTTTGTAATCGATCATAAAAACAATTTTGAATATTAAATTTCTGTTTCCTGTTTCTTTCTTATTGATTACAAAGACTTTTAAGACGTAAGTTTGATCTGACAAAAATTTCAGTTTATAAATTTAGTTTTATGTCTCACAAGTAATTATTTTGAATAAATATGTAGGTAACCAATTGCTACAAATTTTACCTACTATCGTTAACGGTAAAAGAGACACAACAATGATATTTTCTAATTTAGGTATTAACCAGCTAACAATTTGGTCAAACTATTTGGTCGGGTTGTTGTATCTTTGACCCATTCTGCATTTTCATTCTCAATTTTAACAATTGAATGCATTACTGTTAAGCTTTTCATTTACAAAATTTGAGCTTTGGGTAAAGTTGCCATTCATAAACCAAAAATTGATATGAACAGTAAAATCAAAACAATACTGAACTCTGAGGAAAATCTAAAAAGGAAAGATCAAACACTTCAAACGAATGGATAACAACTGTCATATTCCTGACTTGGTACAGGTATTTTCTTATGCAGACAGAACGCCGTAACGTGATTTGAATTAACTAAATTCTTTACAGTCGTTAATGCAATATATTGAAATGGCCGTCGACAAACTTATATTAAACCAAGAGTTCTAAATAGTAAAGCTGAAATCATCTTTCATAAATTTTACGGACGCCATCACGAGTTGTTTAAGGTTATGGAATATTCGTTTCACAGGTTATATATGATATGTTTATTTTCTAACTACAACCTCGTTCCCTTTTCACAAATGTGACCTACCGAATTAGACTTATTACCGGGTTTTTACTTACCGTAGCAACATGACGGGTGCCACATGTTAATCAGGATCTGCTTACCCTTCAGGAGTATCTGACATCATCCCCAGTATTTGGTGGGGTTCGTGTTGCTGAGCCTGTTTTTTCATAGTTGTTTTTCTTTTCTTTTTTTGTGCCAAGCCATGGCATTGTCAATTTATTTTATATTTATATTGAACGTCACTCTAGTATCTTTCACCCCTCTTTAATAATGGTTAAGTATTGAAATGTAACCAATCATTCAAATGTTATGCTCAAATATTCACTGAAGCGACTAGTAGTGTGTTTTCGCATCAGTTTTGCTGACGCAATACAATTTCATTTACATGTTCCTTATAGACAATACTTCTTTCTTAACGAATATTCATAAATCCCGCTAAAAAATTCAGAACGAGGCTATATTCGGTAAACATTTCAACAAGCATGGCCGCCACGAGTGACGACGAGAAAGAGTTCCTTGTAATATCTAAGATTGGCAAAGGTAGTGACCAACATTGTTGCGTCCCTAGCTGTAACAGCAATGGTCGTCGCCATCAAGTTTCATTCCACAGATTTCCTCAGGCTGGTGCAAGGAGAAACTCGTGGATTCAGGCAATCAGAAGAGACCCTGGACCACTATTCAATGTAAGTATACTTGATTGATGACAACTAGTTTATTAAATCATCGTTGTTTAACCAACAGAATCTTCAAAACTATTTGTTACCGATATATCACCACATACACGGTGTTTTTTCTTCCTCATTAAATAAAAAACAAGAAAGGATTGATATAAATATTGTTATTTTTTTGTGGACAGAAGTTGTAACTTGTACTCGTTTGTTGACATATTTTCGTCCTACGTTTACATGTACTTTTATTTCATCTATTTTTATCGCACATCTGGTTTCAATTTTAACACATATTAGTATACCAGTATTCTCATTTTCCTTAACAATTAGATATAAGATATTTGATTTATATATTTTTTATTTTAATTTATCATAATAAGAATTATTATTATTATTAATAATGCAACTTTAATACTTTTTGAGGATTGCCATTTTACCCATCAGCAGTTTACAATTTATAGATGCTGGATCATCACCTTACCCGGCCCAGCCTTGTGACGATTGATGCTGGAACATCTTAATAAAAATACAAAAATTATTCTCAAAATGGTTTTTGTTTGTCAAACTTTTGCCAATATTGCTGGTTAATATTGACATTAAATATGAGTTTGCAATCAAAGATCACTTTGGATAATTTGAAAGACAACTTCATGCAGCTGGACTGTTTGATGTGGAAATTGATCAAGCCTGTACTGTAGGTCCAGTCAACAATATCTCATGTATAAAATAGTAATGTATATATATGTATGCAGTCATATTGCTTTTAAAACATTTTTATTTTATTTATATGTATTGCATTTTATAACTAATTATTTACATTGAATGGATTTTATGAAGATTAATTTGAATTAATTATTATTTTTGTATAGACGATGCAGAGTTTCCCCAACTGATTTATTTATTCAATTATCTTTTTTTGTTGAATTATATTTTCATCGCAATCAAACGATGACAGCACATAATTCAGAATTATATGTCTCAATGCTCAATATTTATTTTGTGATAATCAGCATCCTTGTTTTTTTTCTGTGGTTTGTCACACTCATCGATATCGTGCTCCTTATTTAATTACCCAAATTTGAGTACCGACTTTATTAAATGTGGATCATCATATTTTTTTTTAAACATGAAAACAATCTTTCACATACATCTGCATGTATGTAATATAAATGAAATTGGATGTGGGAAGGTGATAACAACCAGTCATTTGTCCCTAAACAAATACATGTTTATTTTATATACTAAAAGCAACTGTTCATTTTTAGATCAATGCATCCACATTTGTGTGTTCCTTGCACTTTACAAAAGAGGACTTCAAGTGGACACCAGTTAGGAAAACTCTGACAGCAGATGCTGTACCAACAGTGTTTAGTTGGACAAGAGATTTCACCCCAAGAAGAGCTCTTTTTAAACACATCACACCAAACAAGAAGACTAAGCTGCAGTCAGAGCATGAGATGATGGATAGTATTGTAAGTGAACTTGTTATACATTTTATACAATGTATAAGTTATAATTTGTAAAGACATAAAATAAAAAGTACATGAAATGAGCAATAGAAATTTTTATACTGTCACACATACATATTCCGGTACATGTATTTCAGTTGCTTTTACTTAAACATGTTTTAAACTTTACATGCTCCAGGATACACTATTAGTGTATCTTGGATTGCGAGTTGTCTCATTGACACTCATATCATATCTTTTTACTTGTATATAAATGTATATCATTATGTACTAAAACATAGCATTGACTAAATATATATAGGAAGCATGAACATGTACTTCATAGTCAAATGTAAATCAGTACTTAAATCTTGAATTTATAAATTTTATTTCAGCAAATATGTATAATATGTATTCCATTGTTAATAAAGTCATTTTACAAATCATACAATATTTTGAATTTCTCATCTGGATGAATAATACGGCAAGCTATAAGTACAATGTATAACTGATGTTTGTACTGTTTACTAATTATAAGACCAGACAGCCAGTTGTATGTAGATTGTTAATTTCAGTCATTAATTCTTATTTCAGTCAGAGGAGGTTAACCAGGAAGAATATATTGAAGAATCTGAAGAACATTTGGGGGATACTAGGTATGATTAATCAATTAATTAGAGCCCTACCATCAATAGTAGTGCCTAGAGCAATATAAATGTATCTGACATTTCAGTTACATAATTTCTAATATTGACATTAGGACTATTTGTATAATTTTAAAATTGCAAAGGAACTTGAATGTTTTTAACCAAATTTAAGAATCGGTGCAATTTTTTTTCTGTAGTATTTGGTTTTAATACACAATTGTAAATATCAGCTCTGGGTTTTCTCATATTTTGCTGTTGCATTGATTAAATAATTTGAATAATGTAAATTTCAGTGGTGTGGTAGCTGAAAACATAGAGAAAGAACTAGAGAGAAAGTTGAAAGAGAGAGATGAAGAGATTAAACAGTTAAAGGAGAAGTTAAGAATAGAACGTTTTGGGGTGTGCAGATTTTCTAATGATAATTCAATGATTATGTTTTTTACTGGTTTTTCCACTTATACTTTGTTCTTGGCTTTCTTTAATTACATTCAACCAGCTGCTAATTCTATGACCTGCGACTTTTGTTACAGAAAGCACAACATATTGATAGTGATTCAGCAGCGATAGGTAGCAATACACAGTAAGGAAAAAAACTTAAAATTGACACTCATAATTTTTAAACACCCTCTTTCCCCTTCTGTTTTACAAATAATGCTTAATATTTGTGTTATGGATGCATATATTTATAGAAAGAGAATCTTCCATGTGAACATGTCACAAAAGTCTCCAAAATTTGGTCCACAGGAAAATTTTCAATCAATTACAGTGATACCTTTCCGGAAACCATAGGTTTTTATCTATCAAGTGGTTCAAAAAAAATCATGCATTTCTGTTCGTTTTTCCATAAAATTGAATTGAAAAGATCGAGCGTAAAATCCAGTAATAAACACTACAATAATTTAGGGACCTATGGGCGGTATGGAAAGGAAAATACGGACTACCAAACAGATAAATGGCCTTTAAAACATGCTAAAAAACTATATAAATGTTCATACAAACCCACTAAGAAGGATATATTATTCTTCAATCATCTAAAAACCTATTTTATTATACAAAAACTTTCACATTTAAAAAATTCACCATGGCCATAATGCGAAACTTAACTTCTAACTGTGTATTGCTACCTTAACTAACATGCCCATTGTCCTTTATCTAATTTTCAAGGTTCAGTGACTACTTGAAAATCAAGTTGAGATTTTGTGTATAAATGTTAATTTCTCTCTTATTATGAGTAATAGGATAACTATATTTGGTATGTTCGTAGCTTGCGATGTCCTCATGCTGGTCAGACAGTTTTCACTTGACTTTAACCTCAATCTATGGATCAGTGAACAAGGTTAAGTTAAGGTGGTCAAGTCCATACATTAGATACTATAAGCAATAGGTCTAGTATATTTGGTGTATGGAAGGACTGTAAGCCTTAAGGTGTACATGTCCAACTGGCAAGTGTCATCTGACCCTCACCTCATTTTCATGGTTCAGTGGTCATAAATTAGTTTTTGAGTTTTGGTCTTTTTTTTGGGCACTACATGCAAAAATTGGAATAGGTAAACTATACTTGGTGTAAAGAAATATTTTATGATGTGCGTGTTAGTCTCACAGGTTTTATTATACGACCGCAAAAATTGAAAATTTTTTAGTCGTATATTGGTATAATGTTGGAGTCGTCGTCATCCGAATACTTTTAGTTTTCACACTCTAACTTAAGTAAATATGAATAGATTCTTAATTTTTGGTCTCGTTTTTAAATTGGTCTACATTATGGTCCAAAGGGTCCAAAATTAAACTTAGTTTGATTTTAACAAAAATTGAATCCTTGGGGTTCTTTGATATGCGGAATATAAAAATGTACTTATATTTTTGATTTTTGGCCCAGTTTTCAAGTTGGTCCAAATCAGGGTCCAAAATTAAACTTTGTTTGATTTCATCAAAAATTGAATAATTGGGGTTCTTTGATATGCCAAATTTAACTGTGTATGTAGATTCTTAATTTTTGGTCCCGTTTTGTAATTGGTCTACATTAAACTCCAAAGGGTCCAAAATTAAACTAAGTTTGATTTTAACAAAAATTGAATTCTTGGGCTCCTTTGATATGCCGAATCTAAACATGTACTTAGATTGGTTCATTGGTCAGC
Source organism: Mytilus edulis (assembly GCF_963676685.1). Lineage (NCBI taxonomy): Eukaryota > Metazoa > Mollusca > Bivalvia > Mytilida > Mytilidae > Mytilus > Mytilus edulis. The sequence continues at coordinate 23,822,181 of NC_092356.1, forward strand.
GTTTAGTTTTCATGGTTAAATCTGTTTCTTAGAAACTATAAGAAATATAGGTAAACTGTATATAGTGTATTAAATGATTGTAAGGTATTTTAGGATAATCAACATAATATAAATGGTAAATAAAGAAGGTGAGACATTTCAGTGTGTGCACTCTTGTATACCCTTACTTTGGCATAAGAATCTGCAGCCACTGCCTCAAACGTCAACCCATGACGCATACTCTCTGTCACCACTTTTCTTGTTGTTTTTAGTCTTGCTACTAACGGTTCATTATCTGGAGAGAAAAAATGATAATAAAATATGGATACATGTATATCTTAAATGGACTGACTAAAAGGGTAATTAATTTTTACATGAAATAATATTACTAGTACACAAATACATGCATACTGTAGTTTGGTAATTTTCAAATTGCTAAATCAAATGGTTTCAATCTACCTTAAGGTGGTACCTAACACTACAGGGAGATAACTCTGTAAAATCAGCTAAACGTTTTAATTACAGTGTGTTGTTAAGGGGATATTAAACTTCTCAATGATCAAAATAAGTGTTTATCAAACTTCTATATAACCAGTGTAATTTTTCTGATAATTTTGTTGGTTCAAATATTTTGAAATTTTGGTCAAAGGGTCAGAGTAAATACTTTGTTAAAATTTTATGAAAATTAAACGAGCCAAATAAATTTTTTGTGAAGGTGTTGGGTACCACCTTAAAGAGATTGTATGTTTTTATTTATAATGCATTAATAATTTGGTCATTTGAAGTTATATTATTGTTTGTTAATTTTTAGTAGATAACAACCATTCATGTACATTTATCTTAGTTTAACTATTGTTCTAGTTAATAAAATTATCTTATATTTTTCAATTGTCTGTCTTTTATAGGATATAAACATGATAAATGGATATGGAGTTGATGTACATCATAATGTCACAAAATGCAATGAAAAAAACTGAAATGATCAATGACAACGGTTTATATTTCTGTTGAGTTCTTTATTTTAACAGTTGATGTAGAGTCTTCAACAATGAACTTATTTGTTAATGAGCTCCTTTAAATAGGTCAAAAGCAATGAAATTATGTGCAGTCTTTAAATATTTTTTTTATGTATAGCTATACAATTATGTCAAATAAGACTAGTATTCTTATTTCACCTCATTGTTAAATTAAATCTATTTTCACAGACAGATGGAGACTATTTATGAAAGTATTATCACAAGTACGATGCATAGAATTGAATAACACATATAATTTGGAAGAAAACAAACCAGCTCTCCTCTTGACTATGTCACCAGCAACTGATGCTGTCAACCTGTCTCTACGAACAGCATGCCACCTAGGGTCATTACTCTGGAGTCTTGTCATCACTTCTATGGTCCTTGTCTCATCCATACTGACTTGAATTGCATTGAAGCTAGTAGTTTTATTCCTGTCTAAGGCAACTTGTAGAGTGTTTAGCATGACGTTATCTACTGGCAGTATTGGGAAGTCCTCATCTAGGATATTTAATATATAATGGGATGACAGCTTTTGTTGGTAACTTATTGCAGACCCTGTAGGAAATTTACCAAATTTTGTGTCTGTGGTTTGTTGGCTAGTACTGTTGCAGACCGAAAGCATTAAGATACTGCTATCAACTTTGGCAACTGCTTCACATAATTCTGTTACAGGTGAAAAATCTATTTTTGACGGATTGTATAGAGTTGATCGGAGACCACGGGGTTGCCTATACGGAGATTTGGAATTGTATCCACAAACAACAACATCGTCAACTGGGCTGCCTTTCAGTTTCTCACCTCTTGGTATATGCCATGTCTGAGGCAAAGAAGTCTTCAAGATGTCGGATGGAATTGATTTCAGATTAGAAACTTTCATATGTGCCAATGTGTAAAGAAGACCAGTAACATGGCCACATGTACCTGATTTTCCTATTGCACAGGAACAATTGCTGGACTCTAAAGCAGGTCCTTCCACTAAGGATATCTACAAAATGAGAATAAGACACAAATCGTCAATGATAAATGTTCATTTTTTTCTTAAAATAAAAAAGAAGATGAGGTATGATTGCCAATTAGACAACTGTCCACAAAAAACCCAAATGACACAGACATTAACAACTATAGGCACTGTACGGCCTTCAACAATGAGCAAAGCCCATACCGCATATTGAGCTATAAAAGACCACGATATGACAATGTAAAACAATTCAAACAAGAAAACAGTTTTCTTTGTTCATCCATTATATGCATAAAATACCAAAAATGTGTATGTAATATTAAAGATACAACATGAACATGTATACCTATACACAAAGACTTCATCACCATTTATTTATTGATAATGTCAAATGATAAGTACAAGGTATAAGTAAATCTAAATTCTATATCTTGTGCTTATATGCCTTCTGTCATTTGGGCTTGTTAGAATAACAAATCAAAATCAGGTAAAAAATATAAGGGATATATGGAGTAATTGCTGTTTTAATAAACTTTATGTGGGATGATACAAATTGTACATAGAAAAATGACAATTACACAATGAGAAGCAGGGGCGGATGCAGGAATTTTCGAAAGGGGGGGAGCTAACCCATGCTAACCCAGGGCAAAGGGGGGTGCAAAACATATGTCCCGATACAAATGCATTGATCGGCAAAAATAAAGGGGGGGGGGCACACCCCCGGAACCCCCCCCCCCCCGGATCCGCCACTGAGAAGGGCTTTAAATTCTGTTCATCATCTTATCTAATTTGAACTCGTGTTCTTTAGAACTAGAAGGGTGATATTTTCAACAAATTAAAAACCTAAAGGTCACTCATTGATAAATGAACAGAAGTGATGACAAGCAGAAGTCTGATATTCAGTTAACGTATATAACTAACAAGTAGATGATTATATATTTTTTTTTGGACCAATAATTAAAACAAAAAAAATCAAACTGTCAACACAATAAATGCACATCTATATACTCCCCGTTGAGGACTTGAACCTCAATCTCTTACCAGTGGTAAGTGTAATACATTATACTAACAAGGTTTGTAAATATAGATTATGCAGCATTGAACAGTTTAAGAGATGTGATCGCCTTCCTTCAAAGTATCAGTACACATAATGAACCTAACACAAAACATAACAATAGGACCTTATATATCATGTATACAGCAGTAAATAGCTTGCTCTTTTGGAAGAGTTAAGTTCTACATTGAGACTATACCACACTGCAGCTTATTGTTATTAAACTACATTGTCTTTGATAGAGAATTTTCTCATTGGTGCTCATGCCACTTCTTTATAAAGAATATTGTGGTAGCCTACATGAAAAAAATACACCTTTCAAATGATTCTGTTTTTAAACCTATTTTTGTTTTATTTTAAGACACATTATATATGGTAACAGGGATTCTAATTGTTTACCTCTACTTCATGTGGACTTTCATTCTTTTTTTGGGATCTGTGACATCTTGCTGTTACCATACAACCATTATCCAATTTATGAACTAAACAAATTTAAACAGTTTATGAAATAAACAAAAGCATACAAATACAAATGTAACTGAAACTGATGCCACAGTGACCCTCAAGAGTAAACAAATAGTGCTTTAAGATTAACACATAATTGATTGATGTCTGCATTATGTCAAATTGCATAGTTAAATTAAAGATTAAACAACACTATATCAAAAATGGAATTTAATAAATCAGTTTTAATGCACTAAATATTTTTCATAGAAAGGAGTGACTGAAAAATGAAATACAAAGTATGGATGGTACAGTGTATCTTATGCCAGACCCTTAGGCCACAAAGGAAATTGATTTTTTAATCAATTCACAATATTTACGGACACATGTGCTTCATGCTTATAAAGGGTTAAAAAAAAAGAAGAGACAAATAATTATATACTGTACATGTACATCTGCATAAAAAATGGTGGTTGATTCCTGATCTAATGTCATATCAAGACTGCACTCTGTCTCAAGGATTAGCATGATTTGCTCATTGTTGAAGGCCTTACCGTGACCTATAGTTATGAAATTCTGTGTCATTTTGATCTCTTATGGAGAGTTGACTTATTGGCAATCGTACGGTCACTATTTGAGGGATGATTTCCCCAATGGATGATCCAAAAGTCAAATTCTGAATGAGCAGTTTTAAACAAAACAATTAATTTTACAATGACATGAGGCTTATAAAATAATGAAGAAGCCAAAACCAACATTAACATGTATTTAAAGGCCCCTTGATGGGTTTTTAGGACTATAATGACGGCCATATTGCACGCAAAACCCCCATTGGCATTTTGAAAAATTTGCAGGTACATGTATGATTACATCTGCTTTTTTTAATATGTAGGTGATTTCAAGAAGCTGATGCATATACATGTATATATTTGGAGACAATAATATATGAAAAGAATATTCATCATTCTAGTGAAATTTGAGTTAACATATTGATAATTGATGATAAAACGTGAAGTAAATTGTCGTATTGCCCCTACTTTGCTCTGGTACGTACTAAGTGTCGCATTTGATAACATCACAGTGGATTTTGACAAGGACATTTAAATAGTTAGTTTACTAAAAAAAAATACAGGGACCCAACGTGCCTACGTAGACAAACAGATCGTTCATTATTTTAAAATTTAGTGTATACTATATTGAAACAACATGAAATTAAGAAGGGTTAAAAATGAGGAATCGGCGCCAAAAGTGTAGAACAAATACCTGAAATATTAAATACGTATTTCTCGCTGAAATACTTATATCCCTTTGATAATTCTTTGTCTCCCTGACTCCTACTTCCCGATTTTACGATAGACTCAACAAAGCCAAAATTGATGGCCGGTAAACAAGTCAAATCCTTCGTTGAAGTATGGTCCGTTAGTTTCTCGCTGTCATTTGCCGCCATATTGTTTACTTTAGTGACCGAATATAGCCTCGTTCTGAACATGTTATGAATATTTATGAGCATCTCATTAAGAACGGAGTATGTCTCATCAAACTTGTCCCTGTCTATATAAAAAAGAAGAGACCAAAATGACACCTAATTTAACAACTATAGTTCACCGTACAGTCTTCAATAATGAGCAAACCCAAAACTCATAGTCAGCTATATTTTTGGGTTATCGTTTGTTGGTTGTAGAGTTAGATAAGTAGTGTGATGTCCTCTTCTGATTCATATCACACGTTTCCTGCGTTTAGGAGATGTTGTATGATTGTTAATAGTATGGCCTTCTAAATCTAAAATAAAATAAAGAAGTCGGCTTTAACAGGCATTGACATGACAAATATGAAAAATTCAATTAAGAAAACTAACGATTTATATTAAACAAAACACATTACAAAAAAAAAATGACTGACATGGACCAATGATGAACATTATACAACAACTACCGCAGAAAAGTGCACAGACGCCTCACGTGTTATATACAATACAAAAGTAACCAAAACACAGGCCGGTACCAACCGCAGCTGGATAGTGAACAGGTAATCAGGCCAAGGTCCGAAACGATATATTTTTCGTTTTGTTGGTTAGTATACTTATGTACTATTTTTTGTCTGTTTTTCCTTTTGTTTTTAACCATTGCGTTGTCAGTTTATTTTCAATCTACGAGTTTGACTGTCCCTCTTGTATCTTTCTTCCCATTTCTACATAATTGGAAACTAAACAAATTTCCTTAATAAAAACCTATATATCTACGTTTCATATATTAATTGTCAGGAATGAAATTCAAAATGTATAGATTGCTATTATTATTAAATCAATGTCACCTCTTGGTTTAAAAAAGATCGTTGTGATTACTTCGAAAGAATGTTTTATAAATGGGTTCAATAGGAAATGATTCCCAAACTTTAAACCTGTCTTGAGGCGAAGGTTGGTAAAGAAATATCGGTCAGATTTTGATTTCTAAATAACAAAATTTATCTTTAAAGAGATTTAGGTCAGCCTTTTTGTGATTCAACCAAGAAGATGCTATCGTCAATTTATTTAAAATCCATGTATGTTTTGTTCATGATTAAAACATTATATATTGAATAGGATAAATGTTAGTCGTAATTTAAAAGACGAAAAAACAAAACACAAACTTATTTGACTTTGATGTTTTGTTGTGTTTATAAATAGTTAAGGGGGCTCTCAGGTTTAAATCGATTTCTGCTTTTCTTCTATCAATGCTCATTATCATACATGCCATATACTTAATAGAAAAATGAAATAAAAAGATGGGGTCACCGTTCATTACTCACCATCTGCCTTCGAAAGAAGCATGCATTTATATTAAGGTATTTTTTTCTGTTGAACTAATAGGAGAAATTCAGGTAAAATCGAAAAAAAAAAAAAAAAAAAAATTCAGAAATCCCCTAAATGTTACAATTGTTTAGTTTGAATACAGTTTATCGGAAAATAGTGATGAAAAATACAGGTCACCGATGAGTTAAAGACGATCTTTCAATTTTAATGCAATAAAATGGCAGTATATACCAAGGGAGTATCGGTGGAATGTCATACTGAATAATTTTCTCGATCTTAAATAAACTTGGCCCTTTCGTTTCAGAGCAAAATATTTTGTAAAAATTTACCAAAAATTACCAAATTTATTTAATGAAAATCGTTAAAAATTGACTATAAAGGGCAATAACTCCTCAAGGGGTCAACTGACCATTTTGGTCATGTGACTTTTTTGTAGATCTTAATTTGCTAAACAATATAGCTGTTTACAGTTTATCTCTATCTATAATAGTATTCAAGATAAAAACCAAAAATGGCAAAATTTCTTTCAAAATTACCAATTGGGGGACCTCAACCCAACAACCAGTTGTCCAATTCATCTGAACATTTCAGGGCAGATAAATATTAACTTGATAAACAATTAAAATGCTTGTCAGATTTGCTTTAAATGCTTTGGTTTCAAAGTTATAAGCCAAAAACTACATTTTACCCCTATGTTCTATTTTTAGCCATGACGGCCATCTTGGTTGGTTGGCCGGGTCACCGCACAAGATACCCTAATAATGATTGTGGCTAAGTTTGATCAAATTTGGCACAGTAGTTTCAGAAGAGAAGATTTTTGTAGATTTTTGTAGAAGATTACAAAAATTTACGAAAAAATTGGTAAAAAATAACTATAAAGTGCAATAACTCCTTAAGGGGTCAACTGACCATTTTGGTCATGTTGACTTATTTGTAGATCTTAATTTGCTAAACATTATGATGTTTACAGTTTATCTCTATCTATAACAATATTTAAAATAATAACCAAAAGCTGCAAAATTTTCTTAAAATTACCAATTTAGTGGCAGTAACCCAACAACAGGTTCTCCGATTCATCTGAAAATTTTAGGGCAGATAGATCTCGACCTGATAAACAATTTTACTAACGTTAGATTTGCTCTCAATATTTTGGTTTCAGAGATATAAGCCAAAATCTACATTTACCCCTATGTTCTATTTTTAGCCATGGCGGCCATCTTGGTTGGTTGGCCGGATCACCGGACACATTCTTTAAACTAGATACCACAATGATGATTGTGGCCAAGTTTGATTAAATTTGACCCAGCAGTTTCAGAGGAGAAGATTTTGTAAAAGTTTACAGACGACGACGCCGACGACGGACGCCGGACGACGGACGCAAAGTGATGAGAAAAGCTGACTTGGCCCTTCGGGCCAGGTGAGCTAATAAAGGTAAAATAAACCTTATTTTTTCGCTTACACTTGTATGTCTGTGTAGACAGATTCTCTAAGTTAACAGTATTATGTGAACAGCGTGATATATTATGGAGTATACCTAGGCTAAGACGCATAAACTTAGTGTAAATTGTTTCCATTTGTGTATGTTATTCCTCTATGTAAAGTGATTTATTGTAAAATTCTATTTTCAATGAATTTTCAAAAGGTGTTGGTGATTTTATATCAAACTAAGGGGACGCCAATGGGATATTTTTCAAAACCTATGGTATAATAAGTGTAAAATAGACAGCAGGCCAAACGACATGACTGGTACATATTTAACTACACTCGATGTGCATTTACGCAATTAAAGTCTCTATATTGATGCCGTAGACAACAATACTTGAAAGTCAAAAACCTAATCCTATTATGTTCGCCTTTTTTTCTTATACTACAAATACATATTCAATCAACTAATGGCACTTATAGCGCACTTATAGAGCAGAAAGGGTTTTATGTTTCCTGATACCAAATTAAGGTCCTTTTGTACTACAACACCACTATCTTACGATCACATGTATAACTACGCCACATTCTGTATGTATCTGTTCAAAATCTGAAGCATCTAAATCAGTGGTTATTGTTTGATGCTGTATATTATATTTGTATTTCGTTCATTGTTTTTTTATATAAATCAGCCCGTTAGTTTTCTTGTTTACATAGTTATACATTTGACATTTACGGGCCTTTTATATCCGACTATGCAGAAATGGTTTTGCTCATCGACGAAGACCTACGTTGCCATATTGATTTTGTATATTAAACATATAACAGGGATTTTTCGTAAATGCCTAATAATCTTCAGTATATACTAAACATTTGACCTGCCGTCCCTTTTTGGGGACTTTTCTTGACTAGTACTTTTTTCTTCTTTCGGAAACACCTTAATCTATGATATATCACCAACGTCTTATTATCTGTATTTAATTCATCCTGTTTTAGTCAACCCCTTTGGCGGTCTCGTCGTCGCGTGCCGAGTGCAAACGGTTGTGAATTGAATCAAAGAACCGAAGACCTTTATAGTTATATTTTTTTTCTGTTCCCAGCTATGGATGGGGAAAATCAAAAGTAAGCACCTCTTCTGGATTTAAAGATTGGTTTGTTAGGAGGCAAAACAATGTGTCCTGGTAGGGAGACATGGTTTCCTGTGGACTATAACCTACGAATTAGTACATAATACAGTTCAACATGTTGATCTTGTGTGAATAATGGAAATAATGTTTGCAAAATCCAAAGGGCCTTTAGTTTACGTTGTTATGGTTAACAACTTACAATATCATAGCTAATGTTTGCAAACTAAATTGGGCGTTCGTACACTTCAAAATATGACATCAGATTGTATACACTATCAGAACACGTGCATGATCGACCTTCGAAGAGCAAGAAGTATAATGATAACACTTAGAAAATATGAGAATTGATTTCTGCGTTATACTAAAATATATCATATATTTCCGATGTGTCCTCAGCATTTATATAATGTAAATGCACATGTCAATGCAGTTGCTTTTTTTCTTCTTTATAGGATAATATCATTTCTGCACGAAAACCATCATGAAATTGATATATAGCTGAAAATGTGCATCCTACACTTTCAGTTTCAACTGAAGATGGTTTAATTGCAAAACGAATGCCAGAAGAAAATACTTATACATCTTATATAAGGTATATATGTTGAGTCGAAACAAACAATTACAATTTCAGGAATAATAGAATGGAGGTCGGAAAATTTAATGCACATCCATACACTGTTTTACATTGTTATTCTTATAATTTCCGTATCAACACGAAAATCCACATAAAGGTGTATCACATCTAATACAATGTTTTTTTGCCATTGATGTTTTCTTATCTAGGTAGTACGTTTTCCGGATCGACTTAGACGGTTCAAAATCAAAAAAGAAAGTAAAAAAAAATCGTGGTCAACGCATTTTATTTCAGCTAAAAGATACAAACTGAAAATGGTAATTAATAAAACAATAAAATATTAATGTTGTACAAATGTAACACCCTTGCTTTTCCTTTGCCTTCTAGTGTCGGGAAAGTCAGCGGTTTCCTTTCCTTCCATCTAAACCTGTGTTTTTCCAAATACAAATCACGTGTTTGGATTGTTCTAGACTGTTTCAATGTGTATCTAATATCATAGTTATACTATCTACTGAGTCTGCTGCAGTTTGACGTTTGACCTTGGTATGATATCTATCATAGCCAAAAATTTATTTTCTATTTGATCAATGTTAAATATTTTATCATAAGATAAAATAAATCACAAAAATACTGAACTTCGAGAAAAACTCAAAACGGAAAGTCCATAATCACATGTCAAAATCAAATGACAAAAGACATCAAACGTATGGACAACAACTGTCATATTTCAGACTTAGTACATGCATTTACAACTTTATTTTATAGCGCTAAACCTCTTACTTGCTTGACAGTCGTATCACAGTCCATTATATTTACAACGAAGCGTGAACAAAACAGACATAATAGGTAAAATTGTAAAAATAGGGGCACAGCAGTGATCACCGTGTCACAATCTCAATTAAAACAAAAACAAACAAATATATAGCAAAGAAGCCCAACAAAGCATCTATAGAATTTAACTACCACATTAATTGCTTACCTAGTATATAAATTATGTATTTTAAATCAATCCATAAGGATTGAAAGATTTGAAGTCATGTGACTGAATGGAAATCATTTAAAAAAAAAATAGAATATAACAAATTGAAAAACCAAAAATTAACAATTCAACAACTGGCTGCGAATTCATATATCGTGTCTAGCATATTATCCCGAAGTATAAGATTTGACAATAACATCAGCATAAACATAAATAGTAGTATGAGTGTAAGTACTAGGAAAATGTCTGTTAGAGTTTTTACGAGAATGTAAATATTCATAAAGCCTTCAAAGTTCAACAATTAGCAAAGTATGTACCTTGTAATAAGATATCAAAAGTTTGGTAGACCAAAAAAACAATAAACGGTACCAATTTAATAGCGCTAGAAGCACATTTTGGCCAATTAATATCTCTTCACTGATACTGTAGACTAACACATTTGAACAATATTACAAAAAACAAGAATACAAAAGAAGACTTAATTTTCTTAACAAGTATTGAGGAACTAAGGTTTCAACTCCCTCAGGCAAAGTTTACTTAAGATGAATTTGGCTATTTATTTTAGGTATTTTCTGTCATATAGCTCTTAAACGGGTTAGGTACTTATACATCTTCGGATTTCAAATGTTTGGCTATGAGCGTTCCTGATGAAGGTAAATCTAGAAAAGCGCTTCGAACGCATTAAATTATTAAACGTGTTGTTTTCCATTTTTTAATACTTAATAATGAATGTTTCTGTTACATTCTTTCGATGGCGGGCTGTACACTTTAGGAAGTTATATTCGTCCTGCTCGTAGAGAGATAACTATTTAAAATATTGAAGAACCAATAATATACACGTATGTATGTACACAAATCTGTTAAAAATTTACGAATTGATACTTAATACACATGATTAATGGTGATGTAAATTATACAATAACCCAAGATAGTTGAATTATATAAAAAGAAATATAATTTGTTGACTGAAAAACGAAGTTAAGGACGTTGAAAGTAAAGAAAAAAATGTGAGATAACGACCTAGTTTTTAGTTGGATTTGGAATTTTCTACCCAAATGGCCGCTACTACTGGGGCACTTGAAAGAATCAATATATATAAAACTGTAAAATTCTCATGACAAATATCATAATAATAATCAAAAGAAAGGCCATTCCTAATGTTACCGTAAATACTGCCACTGAAAAATAAAATCATAAATAATCATGATTTTATGAATGAACATTCAACATTTTACTTTAACTTAAAAAATATGTTATCTGCATTGTTCGGAAGGTATTAAGATAGAACATCAATATTCAACAGCTTTCAAATAATCAGTCATCAACCCTCTAAATAAAGATTCTTACAGTTGAGATCAGTGGATTATCGGATGTACTCAATCGAGATAGTTAAAGTTTACAATTTAATTATCGAGATTGAATAGATCTGATAATCAACACGTAACTATGTAAGATCTGTGTCCATAATGATTGAAAATAAATTTATATTTTGTGTTAAACGAAAATCTTCTTTGAGTGCCTTCCACATTCCATAAAGGTATCAATTTCACTAACACCTGTAAGCATATTTTGATTCATTTAGTAAGCTGATAAAGGGTATGATCCAAAAAATCATCCAATCATCTCATGAGATCACCGATAACTACATGTTAATTATCTTTTTTTATACAATTGGTTCAAAAAGGATAAAATTGCCAGAGAATTAGAGATAAGTATTTATCTGACACAACAATAAATATTTTTTTAAATAAATATCGGAAACATTGTTATTATGTATAAGTTAGTCATCGATTCTTTCTACTAGATCACAAAGCCTGTACATTACTCTTGCGTTCTTTGTCACAATTCGTAAAAGCATCAAAAGAATGATACAAACCAATGATTGATTATTAATAAAAACAAAAGAAACTTTACCTAGAATTGAAGGAAATTTTGCAGCAGAAGGTATTTTGTCTACAAATAATGTCAATAAAACCACTAAAGTTAGTACAACTGTAACAATATATCCAAGTCTTGTTCCAGATTTCAGCGGCAGAAAAAATGCAATAAATGTTAATACTGTAGTAAGAATCGTCGGTACTATAACAATTAAAATGTAATGAAGAGGAAGCCTTTTAACAGTAATTCCGAACTTAAGTACCGGATACGCAACTCCATCATCATCAAATATATAAGAATAATCTTGTAACGTTTCTACAAGCTCCCAATCTGCTTGTGTTTCATGTAATCTTGTATCTACTGCAGTGGATTTAAATATCAAATATACTTCGTAATAAGGATGATCCATGCTAGCTAATTTTATGAAACATCTTTGTCTATCAAATGGAAACCACGCAAGAACCATTGCACATGCCGTGGACAACACTGCGATTGGTTCCCATCGTAATTGTCCAGCATTTGATATTCGGATTGTTCTTCCAGCACCCAATTTGTTCTCTAATTCGATAATGCTAAATTAAAATTTTAAGATTATTAAGTAAGTTTGTTATGCGAGGAAGTACACGAAAAATAAACTTTAAAACTTTTTATATAGATATGAGTTGTGTTATGAGTGCTAATGAGACAACTCTCCATCCAAATAACAATTTATAAAAGTAAACCATTATAGGTCAAGGTACGGCCTATGTATGCATTGTAGGTGTTTATAGCCGAAGACGTAAAAGAAGATATTTCAAATGTTTAATGATAATAAAGAAACTTTGTTGAAAATACGTACGAATTCAGCACAACCAGGTCAGGGTGCCAAACTAAGTCTTCTGGTACGTATATATATTCAATGCCTCCGTACATTGATTTATCCCAGACCAATCGGCTATCATTCCAAAACTGAAAATGTACGATAAATGTTAAACTTGATGATTGTGTAATGAGGCTTTAATACAGGCCATGCAAATAATAATTCGTCCGTTCTAAAAATGTCATACCAAACCGAGTATCCCTTCTCTTGCGCTTTCAACCTTACTAGAACACACCCGCGAAATCACGGGCTTTAAGAGCTTGGTTGAAAAGATGATTTTTTGTAAAAGATTACATGCAGAGGCGAATATTAATAGTTTTTTTTCGCCCCTCCTCCCCCCACACACACACTTTGTGGTGGAAAAATTGTTGATTATATAGGGAATCAATGATGCATGACAGTGTCAGTGCCCTCCTTTCTTATAAACATTTCTGGATCTGCCACTGCTATGTCTGGAGAATTTCAGAAAAGGTATCAAAGGTAAGATAAATGCGACTATGAAAGGTACCTATAGGACACAAAGGCATAATGATTTATTTATTTTGGAAGGAAGAGAAGCGACACACAAAATGAAGTCTTCTTTTAATAGTATAGATACGGATGATGGCACTGTTGTTAAGAAAAGTCATATGTCATATGTTCTATATTGAAGCTTAAATCCATTTATAGTATGCACATCTGCTTTCTTAAATGAAGATAAAGTCATCAATCTTGAAATACGAGTTAGATATGATTGCCAGTTACACAACTATGCACAGCAGTCGAAATGACATACAGAACAATAACGTTAGATCAATGCACGACTTTCAAAGAACTCATTTTATCAATTCTTTAGGGAATATTCAACGCCAAAAAAGTTTTAGCTGTCTCCTATCGAAATCTATATTGACCATATACAATTGGTTTTTGTTGTTTTGTTATCTTGAAGACATTTCTTTGGTAATGCAAAATAATTTCTAAAATGATCTTCACTTTTGATCAATTTAAATATAATTATTTACCACGCTAAACAATCCTGTTGTTGATACTGTCTGTTCCTTTATATCCTAAAATAAATAAATTGAAAAAAATGATGAACATATCAACAGTGTGTGACACAGCTATGGGACAACCTAAACAAAAAATCTACACGATCCTGGCACTAAATCATCAATAAATAACACAATTAAAAACATATTCTCTCTTAATAAGATATTTTTGGTTAAATTGGGCCGTGACACCTTCAATTGCTTAGTTGGTTGTTTGGTGTTTAGTGCTTCTTTTCGGACGGGTTTGGAACTCACAGTGTTAGTGTTTGACGGGTCAATTATTAAGTAGTCTGACCTGTTTGGTCAATCGGCGACTGAGGCACATTGTGACATTAATAGGACTGATTTGCCTTTACCAAATATATGTTGGGTCTTAACGTACACAAAAGGGTCATTTTCATGTTTTAAATTGTAATTTTTAATGTTCTTGCATCTCCTCTGACACTTTTTTAAGATAGATATAATAATATTTGGAATTGAAATGGGGAATGTGTCAAAGAGACAATAACCCGACCATAGAGAAGACAGCAGCAGAAGGTCACTAACAGGTCTTCAATGCAGCGACAAATTCCCGCACCTGGAGGCGTCCTTTCGCTGGCCCCATAACAAATATATATACAAGTTCAGTGATAGTGAACGCCATACTGAACTCCAAATTGTACACAAGAAACTAAAATCAAAAATAATACAAGACGAACAAAGGCCAGAGGCTCCTGACTTGGCGCACAAATACGGCGGGTTAAACATGTTCATGAGAACTCAACCCTCCCCCTATACATCTAGCTAATGCAGAAAAGTAAACGCATAACAATACACACATTAAAATTCAGTCCAAGAGAAGTCCGAGTCTGATGTCAGAAGATGTAACCAAAGAAAATAAACGAAATGACAATAATACATAAATAACATCAGATTACTAGCAGTTAACTAACGTTTCAGCTCTAGACTTCAATTACACTAATTGAAAGGTTATGTCTTCATCATATGAATATCAGGCACAATCATTCCCATGAGGGGTTTAGTATCATACCATCATAACATATATGAAAAGAACATAACCCGTGTCATGCCAACAACTGGTTTTTAAATAAATGTGTTTAGTTCCGATGCAAAGACTCTATCAGTGAATCAAAATTAACGCCAAAATCTGCAATCTTTAATGACCTGACAACAGTATCGTAACTATATCCCTTCTTAATAAGTCCATTTAAAGGTTTTGTTAGCTTCTGAGGTGAATACTGACATTTTTGTGCTTTATAAAGAATATTTCCAAAAAATATTGGATGTGAAGTACCTGAACGTATAAGAATTTTCATTTTGATCTATATTTACGAATGGTGTCCTTATACCGATGTAAAATGTTTTGACTACTTTGTGATATCGAAAACCCTGATGTAATAATAAGTAAAACCAAAAAAATACTGAACTTTGAGGAGAATCCAATCGGAAAGTCAATAACCATACGGTAAAATCAAACAACAAAACGTATCAAAAACGAATGGACAATAACTATCATATTCCTGACTTGGTACAGGCATTTTCAAATGTAGAAAATGGTGATTAAACCTGGTATTAAAGCGCTAAACCTCTCACTTTGATGACTGTCTCATCAAATTCCGTTATATTTACAATGAAGCGTGAACTAAACAGACAAAACAAAGAAATTAGTCAAAATATTGGTACAGCAGTCATCATCGTGTAACAATTTTAAAAGGAACAATTCAACAGAACACAAAACACATCTATCTACAAACATATTCATTGATTTGCGTGTCTGACGTCAGAAACTATTATACGTCACATAAATTTGTCGTTCAATGTATATACAAACAATATAAGAAATGTTCACATGGGCAATGTTAGCATAGAAGGTTAAAAAATCAAAGTATGTAAGAATTTATATCAGAAATAGACCGAGTTTTAAAATAGTCTAAAAGTTATATAAGAATCCACAATCAGTTCATTCTACTACGCAATTGAATAATTTTGATGTTTGTGGTTCAACGTATTTTCTAATTCATAATAGAAATATATCATAATGACATATGATACAATATCATATTGACGGGATCTTTTAATGTACAGAGTCACGTTATAAGAACAAAATGCAGAGAAACACAAAATGTCGCATATACAAAACACACCAGCAAAAAAATGAAAGATAATACAAACACATTGACGGGATGTTTAAGTACCGAGCCACGTTGAATGGATATTACATAAAAAAATACAACAGCAAAAGTAATATCAAAAATAGAACAAAGACAAATGAAAGAACAATATTACACGTTGTTAAGATGATAAACAACATCAGTACACAGAATCAATACAAGGTCTTGGTATCTTCCAATGAGCCTTTTTACATTGTTTTAGAAAAAGGACGAGACGTTCTTTGACATACACCTGGTTCATCAACTTTCTACTAAGACACTGATGACGTTTTACAAAGTCTGAGTAGGAGCTACAAGCTCTTGAATATCGAATAAGTTGGGAAATATATATCACATATGCAGTTGAAGTTGGTATATTGCTACTAAGGTGGGGGAAAAATATAATTTCAAAATTAAAATCGTCTCGTTTGTCATAGATTCTGGTACTGAGATGACTGTGTATGTCAAATTCGAGATATATGTTTAAAAATGAGGCGGATGAAGCCGTGTCTGTTGTTTTTTTTTAATTTCTAGTTCTTGGGGATATATTAATGGAACCCAATCAGAAAAGTTCGGATTGTTTATGGAAAGAACATCATCAATAAATCTAAGTGAAATTAAATAATCTGGCTTCTTTGATCCTCTTGTTTTTTACAAGTATCTGAAGGAACTCCGATTCAGATGAAAATAAGAAAAGGTCGACAAGAAGCTTAAGAGGCACACAGTTTGTTCCCATAGGAATGCCGTAAATTTGTTGGAAAAGTTTTTCTCCAAACTCAACAAATATGTTGTCGATGAGAAACTCCAGCATACTGACCACTTGTTCTTTTGTGTAGCATGTTTTACCTTTTTGTTTCTTACTATTAACGAAATATGCCTTATCATACCCCAAAGTAATAAATTTATAGCGTATGCTACCATTCTTATGTTGAAAGGCATTGTGGATTATATCTTTTAGGCGATTGTTTAATTTCAAATAGGGAATGGTGGTATACAGGGTTGAAAAATCAAAAGTTTTGATAGAACTAATTTCAGAAAAAGACCGCGATTTAAAATTGTGTAGAAGTTCTTTGGAACTTTTAAGAATCCATATATGGTTAATTACACGACGCGAGTAAACAGTTTCACAGTATTTCTGAAGACCCTCTTTGACTGCGGACAGAATTTTTGTCAATCTAATGGACAATTCTTTAGTGGAACATGAAGATGGGCCAGCAATATACCGTTGTTTGTACGGAATTCTATGATTTTTTTCAGTAATACATAAATTTCTCTCGTTAAAATCTAAAACATTGATACATACACGAGCTAATCGTACAAGTTGAGATATATAAACAACGTAAGATGGTCACAAAGAAACGTCACCATCTAAAAATGGATAATTAACGATAGGAAATGAGAAATTATCTCTTTTATCATAAATTTTAGTATTAAGCTTTCCGTTAATGATATAGATATCAAGATCGAGAAAAGGGCAGTTGTCATTGTTAGTATTAGCTTTATTTAAAGTAAGTTCAACAGGATACATTTCTTTAGTATACATACTGAAAGTCGTCACTATTGAAAGCCAAAGTAATCATCCAAATATCTAAAAGTAATATCTAATTTGTGTATCAGATGATGTTTCGATGGGGCTTTGCTGATTTTTGTCAAAAATTTTAACTCATAGCAATACAAATAAACAGGTGGGTAATAAGTGGTGCACAGTTATTCCCCATTGGAATTCCGATAACTTGGTGATATACGAAATCTCCGAAGCGAACGAAAATGTTATCTAGTAAACATTGAAGGGCAGATATAGAATCAAAACATGTCCAATTGACATAGTTTTTTGGTTTATTACTGCTTACAAATGACCTAAAAGAGATTGAACATAACACAACTTGTGCAAGATATTGTTTTTATTGTGATGATACACTTGCTCTGAAACAATCGGATCCAATGACATCTTTAAGGAGTTATTGCCCCTGAAAAGATTTGATGTGATTTTAATTGAATTATAGTTCAATATAAAATATGATTTGCAAATCAAATATGTTTTCAATCAGCATCGATTATCCAATCATTTAAGACCGAAATAACCTTATACAAACAGTTAAACATGTAACACCATAGCAGGTGTAAACAACACTCTGACAACTGCAGGATAAGTGTGACATTTTACCGGATTCAGACAAATATTTCATATTACATTCCACGTACTTGTATTTAACTCGCCTCTTTTCTGTGTGTGCAGCAACATTCCATATTTTCAGTGTTTGATGGTAAGTGCTTTCTGTAATCGATCTATATTTCTAACTCATTGTTCTTAATTGTGTTGCAAAAAGTATAACCTTTTTAACGTTTGTTATGTTTTTTTTTGCTCTTAATGATTGTCTATACGAAATAAGTTTTGGTCATGTAATGTAATTATTGAGGATGTTTCTGTTTTTTTTTTATGTCTGTTTCAATTGGATACTGTTGGCATTGTTGTCTTATTGACAATTATACCACATCGATTTATTTTAAGTTAAGCATATAACAAATACTCCTAATAAAACACCACTGTTCGAATCTATTAATAAATGTCTTTATCATGTTTATATGTTGTTGATGCTCGATTTTGCTTGGCATTCAAGTTATGTTTTATTGATAACCTTAGCTTTAAAAAAGAAGAAATCATAATATGATAAAACTCACCACTGCAATGACATACTGCAATTTGTATTTTATTTCTACAGTAACTGTGTTTTCTGGCCGGAAAATCTTATTGTAGTTAGTTTCATTAAATAACTCTTCTTGAAGATTTCTTCGGAAACTCACTGTGTACGATGTTGACGATTTCAAAAAATCTTTAAAAAAAATCAAAATTATGAGACAACAGTTATTTCGCTTGGAAGCGGGTTTTTTGGGGGAATGTTCAAGATATTGATTGCTTCATAATGCAGCATGTTAGTAGCGTCGTAAACTTTTGTGGAGAACATTTTGCTCAAGTCGGCGATAAATAAACTCATCATAGATACCAGGACTAGTTTTTGTATATACGCGAGACGCGCGTTTCGTCTACATAAGATCCACCAGTGACGCTCAAATAAAAAAAAAGTTAAAAGGCCAAATAAAGTACGAAGTTTAAGAGCATTGTGAACCAAAATTCCTAAAAGTTTTGTCAAATACAGCTAAGGTAATCTATGCCTGAGATAGAAAAGCCTTAGTAATCGTCATGTGATATGTTTTCGTATGTCATATGTTTTCGTGTCAATCATATTTCGTCGGTTTCGACGGCATACGCGTACATTGTGGTGTGTTTTGCGGTTTCTATATTTGGAACAACAACGACACTCCAACGTGACAAATGTGTGAAATATTCAAAGTCGCTTTTAAAAACGTAAGAACTAAATTAATTGAATTAAACTTGCCTGTTCGGCCACTTTTATTTAATGTAAAAAATACACATCACTAGAATAGTTGTTGAGGAAAAGTCTGAGGGGTAACATGAAGTATAGCCATATCGTCTGCCTATCCGACATCAGATCTTCAAGAAATGTGACTGTCATGTGGTTTTTTTTGGTAATTTTTTATTACAAACTAGGGAGTTAAAGTTATCATGGTTCCTATATGTAATGGCTGTTCAAATCTATTTATTCAATGTTTTATTGACAATTCTTTTTATACAACCTTGATACATGAAGATGAAAACAGTCTTAACTTTTTATATTTAATCCTAAATTTTGAAAACTGCATTTTATTTTAAAACAATTGATGTATTTTGTACAAACCAGGTGCCAATCTGAAATTAATAAAAATCTAACAATTTCAGCACATGAAAAACCAACCTAGAACTATTTACTAGTAATTTTTAGTTCCAAAATGTATTAAATAACTTGTTTATGATTCAGGCGATCACCAGAACCACGACTTTAGAAAATTCTATTTTCCGGATTTTATAGTCATTCCGGTATGCGTACTGATCCAATTTTTATTTCATACGAAAACAGATGACAAAAATCGTAAAGTAATCGGAAACAGTGAAACATCCTAGTAAACCTTGACAAAAAACTAGATACCTAAAATCAATCTACAGGACATGCTTTTTGAATTTGAGTCAACACCTGAATAAAAACTCAACAGTGACAACCGTTAGTAGTGAACATTGTTATTAGTACGAAAGCACATCACACGATGATATTTTAACATTAGAGGTCGTTCCGATTAGAGAATTGAACGCAACAAATATGTCTGTTAAGGAACATATGAAGCAGTTACCATATTCACCGAGTCTATTTGTTTTTTTAGGATCGTCAAAAAAATTAATTCCAGATCTTTATCTAATTTATATACAAACAGTATTAGTGACTTGGTATACCGCATTGAAACATCAGAATCAGCAAAACAAGAGTTGTTCATCATAACAAACTAAGATTATTATGGAGACTTTTCACAATTGTCTAAATAAAACTGTAATTAAAAAATAAACCGAGTCTCACGCTACCGCAAAATTAATATAAAACAACATTGAGTCTGACATTGAGTTGAGTAGAAATAAACAGTGCGATATGTGTAGTTTTCTTTTTGACAGTATTGAGTAGAATCGCGGACATTGTATAAAGCGTCCACCTAACAGATTTGGACCTTAATAGAACTTTTCTTGAAGTTTTAAAACCATGACCATTAAACTAAATATTATCTTGAAGATTGCATGCCTGTATAATGATTGTTTTTGTTTATTTGTGCCAGAGTGTGAATTTGTATTGTATACATTTTGATTTTTCCATGTACATTTTGCATTTTGTGTGTTTTTTGCTTGATCTGAGACACGTGTTTTGTTTTAAAGAGAGAGACATTGGAAGAAAAATAAAAAAAAATAAATGTGTGGCGCTAATACGCTTCCGTAGAAGGACGCCTCTGGGTGCGGGAGTTTCTCGCTGGACTGAAGACCTATTGGTGATCTTCTGCTGTTGTCTCGGTTCTATGGTCGGGTTGTTGAACTTTTGACTAGGCACCTAGATTATCAGTATTTTTATCAGTTAACTACCCAGTCAACATACTAACAGTGGGCCAACGTTGGCAAATTGTCGGCCCGTTGGTCGACCGTTGGTGTTGGCTGCACAACATTGGCCCAACGTTGGCAAATTGTCTGTCCGTTGGTCGCAAGTTTATGTTGGCTGCACAACATTGGCCCAACGATGGCAAATTGTCGGTTCGTTGGTCGCACGTTGGTGTTGGCTGCATAACATTTGCCCAACGTTGGTCTTTTGTTGTAAATCCATATTATTATCTCATGCTGGTTATAAAAAATCGGGCAAATGTTGGCATTATGTTAGTAGCAACATAGGGCCGATATGAAATTTTGTTAATAAGAATTGATTATGAAATATTTTTCGCTTTATTTCTCTTGGGAGACGGATAATTTCGATTGCTGCATGCTTTATGAAAAGTAAATGTTATACCGAAAGTGTTTATCAACTGAAATTGCATTTACAACTCTATATATGTTGAGCCAATGCTGGACCAACGTTGATCATATAATTATATACTCTATATATAAGCCTGGTAAAAATTATACTGGAATATCATTACTGTAATAAAAAAAAATGTGTATCGTAAACATAGATTGCCTGGTTAAAAGTTTCAATTTATTGCAATCATTATTTATAACATAGATGTAATACCCATTACATCTATGTTTATAATAACTTTATTCATTAAACTTTGTAAAACATAATAATTTAGCATTATATGCAGAGTGATATTTGATACAGCCAGTCTGTTAATCGAGCACATTCTGATAAGGTTGACCATATGTTCGACTTTCAAAGATAGTTGCTATGGTAATTAAGTTTATAAGAAATCTTAATGTAATGGGATGGTCACTTTTGTGGCTATTTCCTGTTGTGTATTTGTAAGAAAGCAGTAAAACGAAGAAAACAATTATAGAGAAAATCATATCATCTGATGTTCAAAGAGAAAGAAAGAAACATGTAAGTTGTAACTTTAAAAAATCTGATATATATATATACGATTAAGAATGACAAATACAATATAAGTTTTTAATCTGAGGGATGTTATTAAACATTAAAACATATATTACTTTCTATCATTTTATAATGTTGATCTTGAAGTTCATACGTTTTGGGCGAACTATTTTCTAGATTTTAAACCATTTCAATCCTAATAATCATAATGAAATATTTGCCAATGAACATTAGTATCTTCAAACAAATTGTAAATTACCAATATTTTAGTAGTTTTTTTCTAAAATCTATAACGAAAACATTTATGACCATTACTGAAGTTAATGGAAAGAACCTGTCTTAAGATGTACCCTATTCCGTAATGTTTCAGAAATAAGGTATAATGATTTCTACTTCATTGAAATATAAATGAATTTGTAAGTTTTATTGTATTTCTAAATCGCATGCATATTAACATATACGATATATTTGTGAAACCTAATCATATACACACTTGCATGTGTTACAGTGTATTAGATATCAAACAGAGTATTTATTTTTTAATCTTATTTAAAAATCTTATCTAAATTCATTGCAAGAATATGTTGTTATTTGTATAAAATTATACGGACTCGGCTGAATTTAGTTTTTGTTCTCGGCAAAACTTTTGCAAAACAAAACCAATGGTTGAATAGTGTGTAGGAGTAAATGTCAGTCACAAGAAGCTGACTCTTGAAATATATAAAATAGGGCGAGCGGGGGGAACACACAGACGGATATTTATAAAAGAAAAAGACTATAAATTAGTGTCTGAATTACTTGAAGTAGCTTTTCTTTTTAATATACAATTTTACATTTTAATATTAATTTATAGGTCAGGTATTTGAGTACAACAGAAGACAAAATAAATCAGAGTGCAAAAGGAAAAAAGAGAATTAGGAATAATAAGAATTATTGACAACATCCTTGCTAGAAAATGCATGGTAATGGAGATGGGAAAAAATGCATTCTACCATTTGATAGCCCAGAACTAATAACTTTAAGAAAGTAAGTTAATAGCCATCCTTTATGCTACATCGGATTCGAATTTCACAGACGTATGTGCATAACATGTTAAATACTACCGTTAATGCTAGTGTATTTAGATTTGACTTTGTATTTTTTTTTCAACTAGTTTTATTTATTTACTTAGAACATTTTTTTGACAAAGTTTCCTGTAACCATTTCTACACTCAATTGTCCTACTTAACCTACCTAGCTTGGTAATGTCTAACCATTATGATGGTAAAGCATGCAATATGCTGTTTGCCTTGCCGGGCCTGTATAGGCTAAGGAAAATATAAAAAAAGAGGATTTTTTCTAACTATTGTACAAAAATGTAATGTGCCAGGACACCAGAAACAATGTATTTTTCTTTTTAATTTTTTAAAATTTTTTTAGAAGGATTTAATATATTCAAAATATACATACATTGAATATACTCATTTATTTATTACTTTATTACAGAGTCAGTGAAAAAACTTTTATGACGATATGCTTAATTGGATAAAGGATTTAACATAAGACGGAGCCAGAAATTATTGACAAAACAAAGTGTAGCAGAAAACAAAAGGAATACTCTTGTGAATAAAAACCATGTTGGAATACAGAACTAAAAAAATAGCTGTATAAAATGAATTATCAATGCCTTCATACAGAGCTCGGATATTTCTACATAAACTGTAATGATATTATGCAAACGGGATAAATGAATTATCTGTTTTCATTCTAGATCTGATTTAGCAACGCATAGATACAATACAGATTTTTCAAAACTTTGCTGGTTGTCTAGCTAATAATATAAATAAATTATATTTAATCATACCTTTGTATTTACATTATTTAAGAAAATTGGGTAACATGGATATTTTGATTGCATTCATTAAAATTTGGGTAAAATTCAGAAGTATAATTCCTGGAGAGAATTGGTTGTTGGTTACTGAAACGTCCATTGGCAAATATTTCATGCATGTTCAGGAAGATCGAGAGAAAGTGGCAAAATACAAAATTTTCGGGTAGTATGTAAGACAAAACATGGTATAGTGGATATGAAAAACGCAATAATTGCAACATCTAAAAAAGTAATAGTTTCGCCATTTTGAACTGATGTTAGAACCAGGAGTTATTGCAGTTGTTGCCTAGAAGAGATTTTAGTATCCTTCATATGGATAAAAAGGTTTATAGATTGAACCAACGGAGTTCCAACGTTTGTTAACAGTTTGTATAACTACGTTGGCCTAACGTTTGTTCAACATCAGCAAGTATTATTCCATCATTGGACCAACGTTGGGCCAATGTATTGTATAAAACCTTACAACGTTGTGTCAACGTTTAGCCATCACGTTGGGCCAACATAGGGCCACTTTGCACTTATACATTGGGCCAACGTTTAAAAATAACGTTGGGCCAATGCATGTAGATACGTTGGACCAACTTTGTGCCAACGTACCAATGTTGTCTGGGTACATAACTTCAAATTAATATGTCATTTATATTAACCCCATGCTGTTAGATACACAGCATCATTCAATGTTTAACCTCTAGTCAATTTGGCTTTATTACTGTTCATTTGTGTATAGAGGTAATCAATGACGCAAAAGTTATTATACATTTGGCTAGTTTTATTATTTGAAGTTAAAGTTTAACTGTCATATGTATCTAAGTAGTTATCAAAGGTACTAGGATTATAGTTTAGTACACGAGACGCGCGTTTCGTCTACACAAGACTCATCAGTGACGGTCATATCAAAATATTAATTAGGTCAAACAAATAGAAAGTTGAAGAGCATTGGGGATTCAAAATTCCAAAATAACCAATTCGTTGGGCATAGTGTAATAGCATTTAGTTATGCCTATATGTTTTGTATGATAAGAGTGAATATTTTATTTGGAAATAGCTGTTGTTTTTTCAAGCAGATAATCAAAAAAAAAAAAAAGATAATCAAAAAGTGTAAATCAGTAGCATGCATATTCGGTTTTTGCTTTTTATTAATGTCTTATTAAGTAAAAACAACAAATATTGTATTGTCCTAAGATATACTTTATAACACATTGACTGTTCCATAACCTTTAAATGGGAGTTTATAAAATGAAAATGGTAATTTCATGCACGTAATTAAGAGTTTGAAATGTCCGTCAATAATATGGGCTTTATTGTGGGAAACGATCTAATTTCTTTGGAACATGCAATTAAAAGTAATTGAAATGCAATCTTATTCACTTTTAGAGAGTTATCGATTGTAGTAGATAACATTCAAAAATCAATTAATTACCGATTAAAACAATTCATCAATCATTAATCAATTGCTTTTCAAAGTTATCGTACCGATGATGTACAAGCACATAACACAGTAACTCTAGACTTGTCATACTTAAATTATTTGCTGATTGCATGATAAATTACAATAAAACTTTCCCCTGGAGTATTACCCTCAAACTTACCTAAACAAATGAGTAGAACATAAACTCCTCTGTGAATGCATAATCCTTTACACATTATTTTATCTTTAATTTGTTAACCCTGAACAATTACAGCTATTGGTCTATTAATTTAACATTTCGATAAGTTTTTACTTCAACGAAAGCAACGGTTTGTTATATTTTATCTACCGATAGTTTCTGTCTTTTACATCTAGTCTATCTATTGATAAAATAACACTGACGTCATATAATGCATTTTTTGTCGCAATCAAAACCAACGTTTTCAATGGCGATATAAGATATTTTAATAGTTAATAAAGAAAGCATTGCTTATATATAGGTTGACATTGTAACCGAATTGACTGAATTCCAAAATCGGCTGAGCCAAAAAAAAAAAAAGATTTATCTCAACTGACACATAATATTTAATGACATATCCGGCTAGATATCAAATTTAAAACCTATTAACAATGGCTTTAAATCAAATGATCAAGAAGAAATACGTTAATCAAATCCACTGTTTGTAAGATGTCCATGTATATTAGCATACGTCGACCTTTTGTCTTTTTTTCTGTTTATCATCCGGACACGCTATGTTTTTGTTAATTTTGGAATGTAACGTCATCCTATTATGACAGAGTATTACCTCTTCTTGGAAGATTAACACAAAAAAAAAATGAACTAAAAGATACAAACGGGAAATACTTCTTTAAATTGGTAAATTATAAGGCATAACGCATTAATCTGATTTTCATTATCTATTATGAGTGAACTTCCAATTAGAAATAATATACGCTTACATATCCGACTAGATACAATCTTTTGGAAACTTTAACATTCGACCTTCTAATTGATCACAACCAAGGTGGTTTAATCTTCCATTCCTTTGAATAAATTGTATAATTATTTTAAGTTACAAATCCAATCTTTTGAATATTCCTTGAGTTCTTTTTACAGCATTGACTGAACAGTTAAACCTCATTATATGACTGAACATCCCGATTACTGTCTACTGTTATTCAGGTCTTCCTGAAAATAAATTTAATTCCAACTTTAACGCTGATTTCGATCATTCATCTTTCAACTGCCTTTTTCATTGATAACTTACTGCTTGAGATAAGATTCAAAGTATAATCCTAAATATTTTTAAATATAAAATATGTTCACAGTATTCTCATATGTTTTTATATTTACTTTGATTGGCTACTATAATTCGATGTTTATATATTAAAGAGATATAATAATTTGGCATGTTTGTCGAGGAATTCAATTAACCAAAAAATATGTCTACTTTGGTCTTTTACATTATTTTAGTGGGTTTGTCACGTTACCAACAGTTTAAGTTCATGACTTTGCTCAGATTAATTAATTATTTGTCTTGGCAGGTGCGATTTACAGGTAATGTTGACGTGCCTTTTTGATTTTCGAGGATTTGGTTTAAGATATTTCTCTTTGTCAGTTCCAGCGGATACCCATTTGATATTAAACATACAAGAAACAGAGAAGATAATAAAGCAAAATCGATATATTTGAATTGATTACAACTTTTGTATTGGCTTTAAAGGTTTAATTAGGTGCTAAAATTAGGATATTAGGCATCTAATGTACATATTTTTCTTTAATTATAGTGTGGAGCTTTAATATTGTTTGAAACTTATACATTTAAGATAAATTTAAAGAAATAAACAGTCGATTGTGATCGGTGCAAATGCAAATAGATCTTGTTTGTTTATAAGCATAAATTCCACTGAAAGATAATAGATTGATCTTCTTTAAGCAGAAGATTGCATCTCTGTCCCCCACTCCCATAGGCGACAGTAAGTACAAACAATGATAAAAATAAGCAATAATGTCATTAAAATGCATGAAATAAAAAGACCATAAGGTTTCCTGTATCACAGTTAATTAGCTGAAATAATAGTAGTATATAAAATAAATAACTCTCATAATATGCACAAGGTCACTTCAGATTGATGTGGTCAACATTATTCTCAATATGTTTGAGATTATTTCAAAACAAAATTTGTCAGTTTCTTATACGATTACGAAGGGGAATCGAAAACAAGAACAGTTGGTTTCGTGTTCTCTGGTATGTATCTACAGCTGAGTAGCACTTCGGTGGTGAGATGAATATCATTTGTATGGCCATTTTTATAAATTTTCTTTTCGCATAAGTCTGAATTATTCGAAAAAACTATGAATGTTCTTATGACAGGCACAGATAACCTTATCCGTATTTGGCACAACTTTTTTGAATTTTGGGTCGTCAATGCTCTTCAACTTTGTTCTTGTTTGGCTTTCTTACTTTTTGGACATGAGCATCACTGGTGAGTCTATTGTTAGGGAAACGAGCGTCCAGCGTATTAAACAATAAGCCTGGTACCTATAATGACTAGTTGCGTTCATTACACTACACACATGTTTTCTATTTATAAAACACAATATCTGCTTCGGTATCTTTGGAAACTCACTACAATACCACAAAAGAAAGATCATATTGGCCTAATTTGGAGCACTATAGCTAGTTCAGAGAAAAATATTTGGACAACCTGAAAGACTTTTAAATATAAATTGAGTTTAATGTATCTTATATGGACTTTTAAAACATTTTTTGCGAGAAACAATCATGAAATATAACTGTTCCTTTTCTATATACTCCTATGTTTGACTATTTTCTTGCAATATGTCAACGAAGATCAATATTTTAATAATAAATCAAACGATATTATACAATAATTGTTTTTCGTATATTGCTTTATGCATAAATCGGGCAGTTTGTTTTCTCGATTTACATTATATTTTCATAGTGAGGCAATTTATTTAGATTCTGTTCATAGCTACATATTATGATTATTAACTTCTATGTGATTTGGTACATTTTGGAGATCATGTCTCATTTCTATTATTTTTTTGCACTATAAGTGTGCACAAGGCAGACCTAATATTTAAGACTTCATCACACACCTGTTAAGATATTTGACAAGAAAGACTCTTTCATTCCATATACAATTTACTGACCGAAAATATATTGTATTAGGTTACTATCCTAGTACAATTACAATTAAGTAAGTAATCTGTCTACCAAAACCAGTAACAACATACGAATTACAGGTAACTATTACGATGTGTAACTAAAATATCAGATCAGATATCATATATATCTAATTGTATTCACAATATTTAAAATTTAAATATAGTTCTTATTTTGTATGTCATATCCTTAATCTCCCTATATATGCATTATTTATATTTAACAAAGCAACAATTGTGTTGAATGAAATAGAGCAAAATAATCTACGAATGAATATCCTGGTTACAAAGATAACAGTAAATATGTATTTGGTATTTTAAATTGAATGTCAGAGTAAACAAACAAATACATCCGGTGTTTTATAACATTTAGATATAGTTGACACCAATGAATGGAAAACTATTGTTATAGTGCATTACTTGTGTACTATGTAATCCAAATGTACCGTCGCCTATCAACCTCAAATTTATTTTGGAGATTTCAAAAAGCAACAATTAATTGCACAACATATTCCAAAGGAAGCTACCTTCGAATATCCTGGTGAAGATGTAAACAGTTCATGTATATCACACATCCGAGTTCTGATCATCTTATATGTAATTGCATATCATGTTAAACAAAAATTAGATCTGCTGTTTACAATGAAGAAATCACTTCAAAGGAAAATCATAATTGCAGTGCAAATCATTTGTGTTCTCCAATTCCGTGTGTCATATCCCATGTCAACTTGTAATCCAACTTTCACATACATATAAATAAAGTTACAGATTAAAAATATCAAATAACAAATATTTAAGTGACAGATCAAACATTTATACGATCAGACATGTAACAAATATTAAACTATGTAAACCAGATCAACATGTCAAGTAAAAGTGTGATCACATATAACTAATATATTCCTCGGATTTCATATTCAATAAAATAACATGCCACACAGCTAGATTATGTTTTGTTTGTGGATGTACTGGTGATAATTTCTATAGGTTTTCCCTTGGGAACCAATTGGGCCCCTCTTCTCGTCGACTTGTCCCTTTATGAAGTTGACTTCATACAGGAACCTCTTAGGAAGAAATATAAGAAGTTAGCAATATCCTCTATTTTTTGGTAAAACACAAAACTTTACGATAAAAGAGATGATTTCAGCTCCCGAACTATTAATTTGTTTGTAGCAAAAAGTTAAATAACAAATCACAAAACACATCAAATGAATGAAAAACAAACATTCCGGCAGCTCCTGCATACGGAGTATATATCTCCCAATTGATACGATATTTCCGGGCTTCTATTTCCTATCATAACTTCTGTGATAGAGGGTTGCTGCTCACAATGAAGCTATTAAAACGATAAGTCCAAATGCATTTGAAATCATACCTTCGTAAATTTTACGACGCCATCACTTGTTGGTTAACCGTTTTGGAAATCCATTCACAGATTATATTGGATTGTTCCTAATATCATAACTACAATCCTGTTCTCTTTTTTCACCAATGTGACGTACCGAATTAGACTATTTACAGGGTTTGTAATAAGAAGAGCAACATGAGATCATCCTAAGTTGTTGTTTGAATTCATGTTTCTTAGTCTTTGGTGTTCTATGTTGTGTCTCAAGTACTATTGTTTGAATTGCAGATCATCGACGACCAAATTGAAAAAAAAAAACCATCTTGAAATTATTGTTTTGCAGTGCATAGGCCATTTAGAATCAATACATCAAAATATATTTCAATTACCCTCCCTTAAAATACGCTTGTTTTAATACAATGTCCGCCTTGTTAGATTTAGCCGGAAGAAGGGTTTTGAAAGTCATTTGATCTATAAAATATATTCAAAAGTAGCACATAACAAATGTTTGTGCCGAATATAATGACAGTAGCATGATTATAACACCTTTTCACATATCATATTTCGATATTGGGCTGATTTAAGTATAAGGTCCGCCATATTGAATTTTACCGTAAGTGGTGCACTTTTTCAGATTACCTCCCTATCTGAAATCAAAAAGTATTAATAGATGAAGCTTTGTGTCAAGTTTCATGCTTGTAGCAGGATGTGCACATTTTTTTACGAAGCCGCCATACTATCAGAACAAAGTCTGGTCAAATCATTTGTATCCATGTAGAGAGACATGTGTTCCTGTCGACGGTAATTTTGTGAATTAGAACATACAAATGCAGTCCAACGTGTTTCGTGTGTTTGTCTTTTGCAAACACTGCACACTAGTTTAGCCAAGTCCATTATGCAGTTTTAAGTATGTGTGTAAAAGCATTGCAATTAATCTATAAAACTCATTTAGAGTAGCATCAGATATTATACACTACCGTACGTTACAATGAGCGACCTCTTTCTAGAACAAGGACGCATAATAATCAACGTTTGGTGCTATGACACCCGTCGTGTGTGTTGAACCATACAACTCACGTATTTTCGTTGTACTTTTCAAGTTTAGGTCATGTATATCCGAATATTTTAACAAACACTCAAACACAATTACACATATTCTTACTCTGAAAATTTCTATTTCAGAACGAAAACCAACTTGGAAGTGCAATACATTTGATATTTATTATTTATGTTTTAAAGCTGCATCGTACGCTTGCAATGCCGACCGAAAATGGCAGAAAGAAATCTGTCTACCATGAACTTTATTATATAAATAACATAGCTGTATCTGACTAGCCAAAACAAAAAGAATTAACCTTTAATTTTTTATTAAATAAACGCGGCACAACTCTGCGATATGTTTCTGATTCAGCATGAATCATAGTGTGTCAATTAATATGTTCATAGCTAGTGTTAAATATAATTATAAGAAGTTAAATGTCTGATAACCTATTTAGATTCTTTACGATACACATTTGCTTGATTACATCGTTTGATCTTTACATATGTCTCTTTTGTCTTCAATATTTTTATAGATGAGTGTTTCTGATCTTTATCATACGAAATTTTTATTGAAAAATTTAATGTTAGTGACCATTGATATACATATTGACACATAGATATATTATGAAAATGAGGATTAATAAGGAGGACGTTTTCAGATCTATTTTAATGAAGGGAAACAGCGTAATATTGTTATCTAAGGTACAAAGAATTATAATTTAGTACGCCAGACGCGCCATTCGTCTACATAAAACTCATCAGTGACTTTCATAGTTGAAGAGCATTGAGAATCCAAAATTTCAAAAAGTTGTGCCAACACGGCTAAGGTTATCTGGGCCTTTTTCAAAAAATGTGGATTTTCTTGTACAATCAATATTTCTAAAAAAGTGTAAATATTTTCATCCAATTTTTCGATACACCATTTAGTTTTTGGTGTGTGTAACAAGTTCCAGCAAATTGAATATGAAATTTAGCTACAGAAATTGCTTCCAGTGGGTTTCAAAGGGTCCAAAAACCCCAAAATTGCTTGTACGAAATTGAAAAACTAGTATTTTTTAAATGCTGGTTTTAATACCAAGCGGAAATTATTATTTTTCTTTTGTTATTATAAATATATAGGTATCACTGCAGGTATGTATACACAAATACAGGGAATTATTAGATTTTATTAGCATTTTTTTTTTACTTTTCATTTCGTACTTAAAAAAAATGTCAACTACATAACACAAATGAAATAATGTTGCCAATAAACAACTGATTATATCCCTTGTAACTAAGGAAGTGTTCTCTACTTACTCTTCATCCTCTGATGACGTGCTTAAAGTTACAGGATGACATCATTGATTCATTTCATTATAGATTAGTTTTGGTGAGTACAAATTACTCCGTAATTTTATTCTATGTCAACTTTGTAACGGCAAAAACATTGATAAATTTTGGCATAATTATTTTTTTTTACATAAATCATTCAAAGACTATAATACTGACTCTAATTCAATAAAAACCATTTATCTGGTAGTATTAGGGTTAAGAAAAACATCCAAAAACCACAAATAGGTCAACTACATAACGGTCAACTACATAACGCAGTGAATCGTTATGTAGTTGACAAAAAGCGGTATGTAGTTGACAATGCTGAATTAAATTCACTTTAAAATATGTTTCTAAAAAGTGTTATTTTAACCATGTTAACTGTTTTGAAAAAAGTGTGATGATTTTTATGGAAATATATATCAAGCAAAATGTAAATATTATTAAAAAAAAAATAGGGACCGAAACTAAATCCGTTATATAGTTGACATATGTCCCATACTTGTTCCTATGTTATTTTTTAAAATATTTTTGTAGTAGCACTTAAGATTGCATATTTTTATTTCAGGTTGTATTGTTGTTAAACTATTCAATTTCATATATTAAAGTTGAAAATTGAATATTTTTTTGTATTGTTATTTCACAACTGAAATATCCACATTTTTTGAAAATGACCCATCTATGACTGGAATAAGAAAATCCTTAGTGTTTCGAACAAATCTAATTTTTCTAAACAGGACATTTATAAGAATGACACACTATTGAAAGTTGTTTATATACAAGATATGCAAAAGACTATAAAATAAATCCTGAAAGGTAAGCCTAGCAAAACACATGCACAGAAATAGATATCAAACGAAACGTAGTTGACACGGATTGTGACGCCAAATACCCTGAACCGAAAGGAATCACAAAAGCATCTGGTAAGAATGTCAACTAAAGTCTGGTAAATTTTACCAAGTCGTCTACTATGCCTAGATCGAATGTAGACATATACAACCTTTTTTTATTTATCAAAGCTGACCAAGACTCTATAAGAACTAATTAGAACAATGCATGACAAATAAGGAGAAAGCATTTGCGAAAGAAATTTAAGACAACTTTGGAAAGCTGCAGAAATAATCTAGAGCTTATTTACATCCTGAAAAATTATGGTCAAGGTCTTTTACGCTTTATTGAATTAGAAATTGATATCATAAAAGTTAACCGGATCAGTACTAGTATATACAACATCGGGAAAGCAAATTTGTACGCTGAACAACGACCAAAAACGCATATCGTATCAAATAGGAATAAAACACAGCGTGATAGCGTTTGGAAAAACCAATTAAAATTGAATACAATTACAGTGTACGTATAAAAATAACTACATCGAACGAGACTGATCGGGAATGCTTCAATGGTGGTATTTTAGATGATAATCGTGATGATATTTTATAAGTACCCATTTTTGTCACCCACACTTTTAAAAGCCCTTACATAATCATCGCCTAATTTGAACTTTTTACATACCAGCCAAAAATCGGACTAAGATAATTGATACAATTGACCTCAAAATACAATGCAGAACACTGTACTGTGTTGTGTGCAATTTGCAGCACGAACGATCTAAATTTCAATGACAGTCTATTATCTCAAATGTACTAATATAGCAACGGAAACTCGAGATATGTTTGCGGTGAATTCAACGAAAGAGTAGGCTCATTCCAGTATTTCGACGACACAATATATTGTATACCAAAAAGGGAGATTGTTGATGAAAAAAAATTGGGAACACATAATTAATTTTCTAAAAGATACTAAATGCAGCATGCTTAACAGATGGGTGAAATGGTCAAACACAATTTCACATCAGTTTTAAGAAAGTCCGTCGTTGACTACAGGATTGTACCTTATAACGAGCTACTTATTACATACATGTAAATATATAGATTCCACAACTGCAACAACTGTGTTACGATATGTCTCCACTCGAAACAGTTAAATTTCAATATTTAAAGCGCGAGGCTTTGCCGAGCATTTCAAATAGTTAAAATTTAACTGTAGAGAGTGGAGAAATATCATAATACACGAGTTATAGTGGTGAAATCTGTTTATCTAATGATTTGTTATCTTTCTTTTTCAAATATTTGAAGAAAGTTGTGTACTTTTTATGTGTTGTCATCAGGCATGGTCGTCTTTTTTCATGACGTCACAATCAGAAAATTCAGAAGAAACAAAGAAAATTTAACGTCACAATAAAATTTCGACCAATCATTTTTACTAGAGATTTGGAAGATTTTTCTCACAATGGTTAGGAAATGTGAAAATAGCATGAAAATTAGAGAAATAGAAATTAAACTTTTTTCATATGATATATTATAATAAAATAAAACAATAGACTTTCTCCCAGTAATACTTTTCCGGACAACTCAGTGTTGATGTACTCCGTTCAATTATCAAGTTACGGTAATATAGTACAACAACAGTTTCAAGATAATGCATGCACTTACTAAACCCAAAGCATTTCACAAACTATTTTCACAAGTGAGCGATGTAATATGCTCCTTTTAGAAATCATAGACTCATTACTAAAACTGGAGTGTGCACACAAGGAAGTAAATACCATATACAAAAACTGATAATTACGCTTCCCACGGAGATGTCTGAGAATTTACAACATGATGACTCACAACACAAAATGAGAATGCAAACAAAGCAAAGAAAAAAAGAGTACTGGAATAACAAACTTCAACTGTTACTAGTATTCAAAATTGCTAGAGATGCTGAAAACAATATTTACAATGCAAAAGTAACTGACGAGCAAAGGAAACTCTGAAATGCGCTTTAAAAACTGCAAGAACAACATTTGATAAAAGTTTGCTAAGGAAGAACGTACATCTACCGCAGAACTCCTAAGGCATGTTGACGTCAAATAAAGATACTGAATCCGGAAGGAACAAATACTGAAATTTATAGTATAATTTAAGAGGATGGGGCCGTCTCATATGATTCGAACGTCATATTGTCGAGATGGAAAGGAGAATACTCGAAACTCTTGTCATGGAACAGCGAGGTAACTAGCTGCGAATATATCAACAACTCAAACTTTAAATAACTAGTAGGAGGGTGAACTTTGTGTAGCAGAATCAGGCGCTGACAACATTCAACACACATCAGATATGCATGAATCAACCAAAGAGGACGTGAGAAAAATGAAAATGCTGTAGGAATTGACAATATTCCAAACACAGTTTAGCATTTATTTAACTGTTGTACTTCACGAATTGTTTAAGGCATGTTTGCTGTACAGTTACGTGTCGGAGGTTAATAGAAAAGCATCATTCATCCCTTGCTGAAAAAAAGAACTAATGTTTGGGACCGGCTTGGATACCGTTGCATAAGTCTTATTTCTATCACTTCAAAGTTATACAGTAACATATTGAATTCAAATCTACATACTAAGCTAGTGGATAATTATATTCTTTTTGAAAAGCAGACTTTCGTACTTTGCGCTCCTATCAGGATCATATTTAGCCTTTGTACTGTAACAAATACTAATGAATAAAGATACATATCTGTGCTTTATCGACTTCCGTTAAGATTTTGATTCTGTGGATCACACAATACTTTTTCATAAGTTATTGTCAACTGAAAAACGTGGTAATAAATAGAGGGCAATTAAAGCAACACATTTAAAATTACAAGCAGTAGCTATAGAGACTGGTTTAAGACAAAGTGATAATTCTGCTCATACTTTGTTTAAAGTTTTATTTATGACTAAGTTCCAGAAATTAATAGTCTAGGCTGAAAATCTGGTATAGGGAGTTGGTGTCTGAGTTGTCTTCTCTTTGGGGACGATATAGTTCTTCTTTATGATAGTATCGAAGGACTGCAAACGCAGATAAACCGCTTACATGTGTTAGTAAATTAAGTAAAACATGCAACCTTAAAGTCAATACGGACAAGTTATGCAAGTATGAAAACTTCAAAAGCAGAAAGTTATTTCAAATTCTATTTCGATGATAGGGTCCTTGAAATTGTTCGAAAATACAAATATCTAATTATTAACACATAACCTAAATTTAGAAAAGTACATTGATAACCTGGTATCAGCAGGGAGCAGGTCACCTGTTTCACTTACTTCGAAATACAAATACACTATGAAATGGACGATATGGACTATGCTACGTATAGGAAAGTGTGTTTTTTATTCGACAGATTCTCCATAATAGAATGCGCATCCGTTGTATGGGGATGTAAACGACATGATTCGAGAAACCCTGTTCTTAAAAATATTAATATACCAGAGTACCTTGTTTATTTAAAGCTGTAACAATAAGGTAATTGTGACAGCTTTAGTACGCGCGTCTGGTAACTATTTAGACAAGTAAATCAATATTCATAGTCTGTAAAAAAACACGAGATGATTCGTTTAATACCATTTACTATCGTGCGATATGAACT
The DNA here is from genome assembly GCF_963676685.1 of Mytilus edulis. Taxonomy (NCBI): domain Eukaryota; kingdom Metazoa; phylum Mollusca; class Bivalvia; order Mytilida; family Mytilidae; genus Mytilus; species Mytilus edulis. The sequence goes on from NC_092356.1 coordinate 23,859,002, forward strand.
CTTTTAGGGTTAGTATGAATACATTCCTACCGGTTATGGAGGGAGAGATGGGATGGTATCTGGTTTTCCTTAGTATACAATGCAATGTTAATCGGCTACTGTACAAATTGATCAGAATACTCCCTTTGTGTCACTTAGTTATTTAATGGGACAACGATATTTTTAAACAATGAAAGAATATCTTGTTCAACAACGTCAACCGACTTCCAGTTATAAAAATCACTAGAACACGCCCGCGAAATCGCGGGCACATACAGCTTGTGAACTGTTGTAGGATAATTTTTTGTATAAGATATTATCTATGGAGAATTTCATAAAAGGTATCAAAAGCCCCCTCCCTTTTTACAAAGTCTGATATTTGTTTCCTTTCTGTTAAATTCAATTATTTCAGGTCTCAGACCACAATTATTCTTCTCTTTTGCTACAATGCTTCTTTTGGTATAAGTCAAATCAAGTTAAAAATTTACACCGTTTCAAACATCAAATAAATGTAACTGTTTATATATAGACCATTATAAGTCTAATAAAATATGCTTCAAGGTCAATGAATCTGTTTTTTTTTCTTTTAAAAGCCTTACTTAAGACCGACTGAGGCTAATTTGAAGGGTGGTCGGAGGGATCCTGATCCCGAAATCCCGAGATGCAGAATTTAAAGAAATTCATATTCCGAAATCCCAAAATCGAAAAATATATTCCCGGATGCCGTAATGATCAGTCCCCAAATCCCGAGCTACAAAACACCCGATCCCGACGCCCCGAAAAAGGTCCTGCCTCCCTCTAATCTCTACCTAAATTTCATTTTTGCTAAATCACTATTTTCACTTTCAACAATAAATTGTTATGCCCCATCTAGTCTGTGCATCCGTGCGTTCGTTAGTTCGGTCGTACATCTGTCCCGCTTCAGGTTTTTGGTCGAGGTAGTTTTAGATGAAGTTGAGCATGTTTTACTTATTTTAATATTTATGCGTATCAAAAATAAGTGGTATGACCTCTTAAATAGTAAGCATTCCAAAGAAAAACAGTAGACAGAATCAGGGATTTTCTATACTAACATAGAAATTCCCTGACAGAAAACAGAGTCTCTATATATTAAAGTAGTATAATCGTAGTTTACATGTAGATAAACGCGAACAATAGTTGTCTTCTCTAAGGAGGTATAATAGTTGTGGTTCTTGCGATCTTTACACCATAAAATGAAACGCGAAAAATAATTGTCCTCTCTAAGGAGGTATAATAGTTGTTATTTTTGCTATCTAAACACCATGATATGGAGAACGCTCTGAATGGCTTACTTTTTTATTTTTCATTTTTGTTATCTATCATACGATTGGTTTTTTTAAAAATGTGTCACATGTTTTTCTTATTTTAATATATGCAGCTGGTATGACCCCTTAAATAGTAAACAACTGAAAGAAAACAGTAGACAGAATACAGAGAGTCTCTATATATTAAAGTAGTATAATCGTACTTTACATGTAGATAAACGCGAACAATAATTGTCCACTATAAGGACGTATAATAGTTGTGGTTCTTGCGATCTAAACACCATGATATAGAAAACGATTTGATTGGCTTATTTATTTTTCATTTTTTGTTATCTATCATACGATTGGTTGTGTTTGTGAATGTTTCAAACCGGAAGTCTTATCTATGACTAAAAGTCAGTCTGATGACGTAATCATATCCGGACTCATTTTTTGTCGTTTTTCTCCCAAAATAACCCAATCTGAATAATCATAAGAATGGATGACAAATGCGACTATGCATGTTACCTATAGGACACAGAGGCACGATGATTGATTTATTGTGGAAGGAAGAGAAGCGACACACAAAATGAGGTCTTCTCGTTTAATAGTATAGATATGGACTTAATTACATCATTACACACTCTTGTGTTGAGAAAGAACGTCACCATTTGTCGTGCACTGATAGTGTTCATAATATGCCAATATTAAACACATACAAACGTATGCAATAAAATGTCACAACATTATAATATATCTGAAATTTCTCACCAGAAACCAAAGATCAGCATTGTCGATATTGCGATTTGGAACATGTTCCCTAGAACTTAAAAAGTGGCGTAGCAGAAACATTGCCATTGAATAAAGAATGTTCAAAATGTGTGACAGTGGCGAAGTTGAAGAAGACCTCCACCACATGATTTATTGTACATTGCATAACAAAATTCGTAACGAAGTCCTTCGAAAGCATGACTAGGACTTTCTGGTTCTTTCATTTATGGATAATTTAGTGAGAGGTTCAGCTTGCTATAAATCCAGTTTCAATCCACCATTATTCGAGCTTCACTGGTGAGTCTTTTGTAGACAAAACGCGCGTCTGACGTCAATACAAAATGTAATCCTGGCATTAAAGATGAGTTTATTTACAACCACTGGGTTGATGCCACTGCTTGTGGAGTTTTATTTCCCCGAGGGTATCACCAGCCCAATAGTCAGCACTTTGGTGTTGCTATGAAATATCATTGATAATTATGGTCATATGTATACGTTAACTGTTTACAAAACTTCTGAATTTTAGAAATACCAAGGCTTTTATACCTCAGGAGTAGATTACCTTAGCTGTATTTGGCCACACTTTTAGAATGTTGGTCCTCAATACTCTTCAACTTCGAACTTTATTTGGCCTTTTTTTCTAGCTTTTTGGGATTCGAGCGTCACTGATGACAACTGTTCAATTGTGAATGATCAATTCCCGTAATGTGTATATAAACTACAAAACCTATCTTATAACATCTGTTCAAGATGTAAATGTTAATTTTTCTTTCATATTAGTACTAAACTAAAATTTTGATTTCGCAAATCATGATTCAGAAAAGACTATTATTGTTACAAGCAAGTGCATCATTAGCCTATTTGGCTGACCGATTAGTTTGTATTTTATAACATAATACATATTGTTTCTTCTATAGAGTAACACAATTTAAAAAAAAAACATATACTATCTAATACGCATTATCAAGGACTGCAAGTTTATACATTATGTTTAGCAATTATCCCGAAAAATTAGACCGGGCAATTAAATTTACATATACATAAGTAGTAGTATGATGTGTTGTTTGGTTTTATATAGTATCAATGTACCAACACGTATTAATGATATGATGCAACTGTTTATTGTTAGACACACTGTACAAACCAGATCGCTTCAATACATGTGTGTATTGATAGTTGATCATCGAAACAAAACTCAAGGGGGACTATTGTTAAAGTTAAGGAAAACAGTGTGATGACGCCCTCTTCTTTCTTAGAGTTATATAGATCTAGGAAGATGTGGTTTGAGTGACGATGCAACAACTATCCATCTAAGCCACAGTTGGATGAATGGAGTCTTCATTAATAATCCATACGATCGCTGTTATTGGGATACTTAAAAGAATCAATATATATAAAACTGTAAAAACAACAAACAGAAAAGAATCAAAGAATGCTGCTAGTTCCTTGTTGCTGTATGGTTTCAACGGCATGCTATTCTTTACGCTGTCTATTTCTTCTGTCGGTTGGCAATCTTCTGTAGTCTGATGTTGTTCCAGAGAATTTATTTTTCTGGCTTTGCACTTGCACTTCAACTTTAACTTTAACTTCCGGATCTTCCTTACCATAGAATGCATCCACTTTGGAGCAATGTAGCTTTTCGGTTTATTGTACATTCCCATGACAAATACTGTTATAATAATCAAAAGAAAGGCCATTCCTAATGCTATAGTAAATAATCCCACTGCAAAGAAGAAAAAAAAAGGAAATTTTAAAATCTAAGATAACAATTTTACTTTTGTCTTTGCTGCACTATGATCAAAATACGCCAATTGTATTTTTCGGAAGCCAATTAAAATGATATATATATATAAATTTTGATCATTTTAACATGCTGTTAGTATATAAACATTTAAATGTTAAAATATTAAAATATTAACAATGCTATAAAAAATAATTATACTGCAATCAGCTATTTTACTATACAGATAAAGCTATACGTATAAACGTAACTTTATACGTCAATGACCTCAACTCACCTATAAGCCCCGCCTACTTACAACGTCACGTCACAACCATGACAACGTGTAGTAACAATCATGAATGGTCAAACTTATATGAATTTAAACTTGTTATGTCTACAAATTGGTAATTTATATACCATGATTTATCAAAGGATATTAATTAAAGTTCATTTTCCCTGTCTTATTCCTTAAAATGTCATTTTTGTACCGCCTGGACTACGCTCAAAGGGAAATACCCCGAAATGGTACCCCAAGAGGGAAATTCAAAACCCTTTTTTTAACAATATTTGTTTCATATTTTTATTATTTTTTTAATTTTTTATCGATTTCAGTATAAAAACAATATACGTATAGTGTCTTGAAACATAAAAATTATTTGTATTCGGCACGAAACGGGAAAATTCTCGGTAGAACCTCGCATTTCCCCCGTTTCTAAGCCTCATACAAATAAATTTCATATTTCAAGACACTATACATATATTGTCTAAATAAACACGCTTTTTTTGGCGTGCATTTATCCAGGTGAAATGTAGATAAGAAAATGTTGCAGCTCATTGTACATGAATTCTGCCGCGTCTTGAAATGTTCAAAGTGGGCATGACATTCAAGATTATTAATTTAGTTAAACAATTGGGGGTTTAAGTTTGCAACGTCCATGAGCCAATATTAGAGAAATAAATAAAGTACGTTGATGTTAATTTAATTATTTTATATCTTTCCTGTGTTTTTTCCCGTCTTTTCATTAAGCCTTTCATGTTCTGAAGTCCTTCTTTGTGAATGTAAAATGTTTAAAGAAAACCTTGAGATATATGTTCAAAAATGGATGATGAAAAACTCATCCGCAGTAATCTAAAATTTTATAGTAAGGAATTATGAACATAAGAAGTAGAACACAAGTAAGAATTGTAATATCAAAAGAATAGAAGACTTCAATGTACAGTAGGGGTTATATATAAACCACAAAATACAAACACAAAGATCACAAAACTATACATTGATCGAGCAGCAAGAATATCGGTAAACATTTTGTTAAGAAATCATACATGCCATGCCCAAATGTTGATGATAATCGTACATAACACTATTGATCACACCTTCCTAATAAATAATTGAATACATTCTTCAATCGATGGAGTTTTCATCACTTTTCATCATGATTCAATCTATAAAATTACTTAATTTAAATATTTTGATTGCAACCATGTACTTCGAATACCATAGAATAAAGTTAGTAAATACGTATACCTGTTGGAAACATAATTAGTATCTACTAGTGAGTAATCGATATATTAAAGCAAATTTCAATGCACTTATTTAGTGTTCATTGTAGCTACTTTTTAAAACATCAAGACAATGACATATCAATATAGTATGGCAGTGACTTTAGAATCTGGTTGAATTATAAAAACAACAAAAAAGAGTGTAAAAGCATGTCTATAATATACTGTTACTTTACCTAGAATTGAAGGATATTTCGTTGATGAAGGCATTGTCTCTGCAAAAAACATCAATAAAACCACCAAAGCAAGTACCACTGTCAGAATATATCCAATCCTTATTCCGGATTTTAGCGGTAGAAAGAATGTAACAAATGTTAATACTGCAGTAAGAATGGTCGGAAATACAACGATCATTAAGTAATGACCAGGAATTCTTTTCAAATGTATCGAGAATTTGAGCATGGTATTATTCCCTGCGATTGTCTTAAATTTATCCCGATAAATGGAGCGGTATTTTTTAATCTCCCAATCACCTTGTGATATTGGACTATGATCTATTGATGGGTATATATAACTCAAATAAATGTCGGTATCAGGAAGATCCAAGCTAGCGAAATCTATGTAGCAAATTTGATAGTCAAATGGAAAGAACGCGATAAACATATTACAAAACGTGGACAACATTACCATTTGGTTCCAAACGATTTTTCCGTTATCAAATATTTGGATTGGTCTTTCATCACCAATATTCTTCTGTAATTCATGCAGTCTAAATATAGATAAGAAAGTAATTTTATAAGATCTATATGCAAAACATATAAAACGCATCATAACTTTACAGTTTAATGAATACATTTTCGGTGTTTAAAACTTATAAGCTATATATACATCAATGAGAAATCACACATGTTGATAAGATATGTGAATATGCGTTAACAGAAAATGTTTATACGTTGTCGTAGCTAGTTAATATTTTTGTTTAACACCCAAACTCCCATAAACCCATACAAAACAGTCCACAAGGGGAGTCATCATATTACATTGAAACTTTGTGTGCTTAAACATCATCATGAAAGAAGTTCATATAAAAAATATTTCATCTGGTTCCCATGTCTTTTAGCTTAGAGACGCTGTAATGTACCGGGAACCAGTTTTCCCATGTTTGAGGCAGTATTTTTCTATGAAATTGACCAATTTCAACACCCTGAAACTTATAAATGCAAAACATAACGAGAAAAAGAATGATGATTTAATGAATAATCAAGTGTTAAAGCTTTAGAAACTCATCAGTACATAAATTTTTCAAGAAACAGTTTGTGGATTATTACAAGGGAGATAATCCAGTAAAACATATTTTCAGAATATCATAAAAAGTACATATTTTAAAAAGCTATCCAGCCTTTGGTCCATTAAAAATATTAAGATAACTCACTTTGTTTTATCAATTGGAATACTTAATTATGCACTTTAGTTAATACACTTACTGGGGTCTCTTTCAAATACATTGTAGAATTCTTCTAAAAAAATGTCTAAATTTACATTTTCTCTCTATAAATCAATGAATTTAAACTAGTATTTTGTGGATAATTTTGGGAATGTAAGTGTTTCTTTTTTCAAAGCAGTAATTGACAAATTAATTGAAAGTAACAATGACCATAGTTCAATTACAATTTATGGTGCCATATATATTGAATTTATCTGGTACAAAGGGAGATAATCTAGTAAAAAGGATTTAAAAAAACTTAAAATAACTTTTTTCAATCTTACCAATTCTCGGTACATTAAACATAAAAGTATATATCTATTTGGTTATATTAAAAGACATAGTTATTAACGCATTCAAGCATAAACGATGGTTGGGCTCTTGTATAAGTACTTTCTAAAATTCTCCTTGAATACATGTAATATTCAAATTTGCCTTTCTCTGAAATCAATGAAATCAATATATCAATCCGTAGACAATTTTTTGAATGTATCTTTTTTTCTTTTTTCTAAACCATTATTATACCTAAAAATGTTAAACTTACAATGAAGACAATACAATCAAAATGAATAATGCCATAAATATTGATTACCTATGATACAAAGGGATTTCTGAGAAAAATGCATTTTCAAAAATCTGAAGAAGAAAAGATGATTTTTCTTCAAATTTAGTGTTCTGCTGTTGATTAATCTTAAGCCTTTCAATACTTCCTTTCTTTTCATAAAGATAAATATAAAACAAAGCCTACAAAGGTGTATAAAGAAATTTTTTAGACTAAAACAATTAGGATTTCTTGTACTATTCTGTTGAAAAATGTAAAAATTTGCAGTTGTTAATTGATAACAAACATTTATCATGTTTATCATGTTTATAGAATAACAATCTGTATATCCATATAGTTTCAAAGAATATTTTTAAAAGAAAAGAGAAATAATTTAACTAGGTGTAAATACCTTTAAAAAGTACAGTCAAATTAACATTCATTTTTATATGACCAATTGGATAATACAAAGAAATCCTAAATTATAAAAACAGACTTCTAAACTAATGTGTGCTGTCATATTTTACATTATAAAACAATCTAATGTATTTAAAGGTTTCTTTTTATCAAATAATTATAAAACATGTTTTTCTTGCTTTAAAAGTTGACATCTTTAGATTGAAGTTTTCAAGATACTAGGCAAAAATTTAAAAAAGTTTAAATTTAAATCGTCATTATAAGGCTATAAGTCGTCTGACAATTTGAGCCCTGCAGACCTTTTTGTAGTCCTTTGATTTTTGCCCCTATAGTTTCTATACACCTATATATTAAACTATTACAGTTTATCCCGTTTCAAAATAATAAGCAAACACACAAATAAATGTTTAAAATCGCCATTGAAGGACAATAACACCAAAAGGAAGTAAACTGGCAAGTTTAGCCATTGAATTGTTTTTACATCTTGTCATGCTGATAATTTATATCGATACTGCACTATTTATGTTGCAAAAATGAGATATAGCGACCCTATATTCTTTTGTTGGTTGCAGCAGCGTCAACATTTAGTTCTTTTTTTTTTAACACCACCAACAATTTTATGAAATTTGGAGAGAGCTTGTTAATGTTAAGTTTTTTTATGGTTAAGAAATAATGTCTATAACAAACTTTAGACATTGTTAGAAATACTTTATAAATTTTTATGTCAAAAATACACTTTTACACTGACACGAACAATCACAGTCTTCATAACGAGGTCTTTTCAGTTTTGCTTCGCTGAGCGCAGCCTGATACGACCGGAGATGTCGAACATTGAACAGTTTGGGCATTTTGGACACAATACTCATTCTTGATACTGTTTGAATTTGGATTGAAATCAAATTTTGACATAAAATAAATAATTCTGACACAAAATAAATGTGGTCAAACATCTAACAATGCTATTGTGCAATACTGTGCAATTGAATTCGAAATTTGTAAAATTTTGGAAAAAAATATGAATCCCTTTAATGAATTGGAAAAAAAATCCCCCCTTAACCTTTTTGAAACCCCCTTTGAGCAACAACCCCACAACACAATCCCAGCCTCTCCTTTGTATAACGAAATCCTATAGTACTTTCCAGAGAGATCCATACACTTTAACACAAGTTATTGTCTAGAAACCAGAAAAATGCTTGTTTTTGGCCCTTTTTGACCCCTCATTCCTCCATATTTGAGTTATTAACATATGCCTTCCCTATGTTATACGGAACCTTGTGGTATAATGTCAAAGAGATCCATAAACTAACACACAAGTTATTGTCTCGAAACTATAAAAATGCTAGTTTTTGGTCCCTTTTTGGCCCTTTATTCCTAAACTGTTGGCCTCATAACCCCTAAAATGAATCATAACCTTCTACTTGTAATATTAAACATTGTGGTACAATTTCATAGCAATAGAAATACTAATACACAAGATATTATCCTGAAACTAGAAAAATGCTTGTTTTTGGCCCCTTTGTGGCCCCTTATTCCTAAACGGTTGGGACCATCATCCCTAAAATAGATCCCATCCTTCCTTTTGCGGTATTCAACTTTTTTTTTAAATTATTGAGATCCATTCACTTAAACCAAATGGGTTTTTCTTTTTGCAGTCGTATAAAAAGCATACAATATAAAAGTAAGAAGATGTGGTACAATGTATTATAATAGGTTCATTTTAATTTTTTGAAGAAATTTTACATTTTTCTTTGGCCTTTCAAACAACAGCCATTATTTATCATTTCGTCATTTTTTTCTTAGTTATTATTTGGGAAATCTAACAAACTGACTAAAGAGACCTTCTATAAATTCAAAAATAATTGCAATATGAATAAAACAACCGATGTTCAATGTTCCCCCAACTTCTAATTGTTCGGATAGAAGAACGAACAGCATTTATATTTCCCCAGCTGCAATGTGATATGCTGAGAGGGACAACAAGAATATATATTGGGTATATGTCAAGGATACAATATTTCATCTTAGAAGTTAACCAGCCAAAATATTGTTCAGCCCTTGGTCGCTTCACGATCTACAAACTGAGAAACCCGACACCATGTAGTTATATAACTCTATATGGTATAGGTTGTTATATAACCAAAGTTGTTATTTCATTTTTGTACAATATTCTGTTACAGTGTAATTTAAATTTGCTTCCATTAATCTCACATTTTTGACGGTTTCCATGAATAAGCAATTATAATATTATTACAAACGTTAAGATCTGAATTTGCAGTATTTTAAGTTTCTGCATTAAGCTAAAATTCTACGATTTTTTTGAAAATTTAACTATTACTCGTTAGAACTGTTTTAGTGAATCAAAACTAATGTCTTCCCTGTAGAAGTCACTCTTGTCAAAAACAGACTGCAATTGTAATTAAAATATATTGTGCGTGAGTGGAATTATGCACTGTTTCCAATAAATTAAAAAAAATTATGAGTCGAGGGGTTAGGACACGAGTAACATAATAGATGGTACACTTAATTGTTCTAGTCATGATATAAAATTATTAAAGTATACAGTTAATAGGTGGGTATCTGAACAGTGTTAATAAGGGGAGCAAACTCCAGCAAAAACATCATTGGTGTACTCTAAGATCTGATTGAAAAAAAATATGTATGATTTTAGGTAGGAATATGAACATATTTCAAGCTATTTAACCATCAATTGTATGGAGGAGGCATGACATGACCCCCATGATGAACTAGAAAGGCAATTAAGATTAAATATTGGTTACGGATTGGGTTCTGAACTTTTTTAAAAGATAAGTCTCAACAGTAACATCATTATATGAGGGAGCGGAACATGACCACAGGGAAAAACCCTTAGCTGTACTGCAAAGGTCTTGTCCGATCTGTGGCCTATAAAATGAAATTGTTTACTGCCACTCCATTTTAATTCTGATGTCTCATAAGCAATCAGTACACTTCTCCTTAATATTGACATGTCAAGACAGAATGTTTTGTTTTAGGCTGACATATAGAATTACCTATTTGACCTTGACCTTTTATTTGACCTTGAAGGACGAATGATGTTTGTTATAAATATCAGTTCAAATACCAGTTAAACATAACCTTATCTAGCATATTCAGAGTAATAAAATTGTGATATTTTTGTAGTTTCATTTTGAAATTCAGGCATTTCCAGTAGATGGCGCTGTAAAATCTAAAAATAGCTTAAAATAAAATTATAAAGTTATAATTTTTTTCTCTCTTGACTATCCTAACATGTGTGCAAAATTTCATTTCATTTGGTGGACATGTCAAGTGGACCCTCTAATAGGCATTTTACATGGTTCTATCAAAGACAGGGTGTTAAGTGCATTTTTATTTTTTTAATCCATACCAATTAAAACATTTCTTTAAACTAAACTTAAAAACGTACGAATTTAACACAACAAATTCTGGGTGCCAAACTTTGTTCACTGGTACAAATATATGTTCTATATTTCCATAATCACTTTTGGTCCATGTCAAACGAAAGTCATACCATTCCTGAAAATGAACATCAGTTAAAACTAATTGTACAGAGAACAAATGAAGGTCTTTCCAAACACAAATATATATTTTGATATGAAAATATTTAAAATTAGGTTAAACATGTCATTTCCAGCGTCAAATGATAGCTTAGTGTACACTGATGCCAAACATATGGTTGCTATACAATTGTATTATAAACAAGGGAGATAATTTGTTATTTCCTTTAAAAAAAATGTCATTTCCGATTTAATTTGTTAGTTGACTTAACAATGATTCCAAACATATATAGTTCAATATACTTTAATAGTTATCAAAGGTACCAGGATTATAATTTAGTACGCCAGACGTGCGTTTCGTCTAAATAAGACTCATCAGTGACTCTCATATCAAAATATTTATAAAGCCAAACAAGTACAAAGTTGACGAGCATTGAGGATGAAAAATTCAAAAAAGTTGTGCCAAATACGGCTTAGGTTATCTATGCCTGGGATAAGAAAATCCTTAGTTTTTCGAAAAATTCAAAGTTTTGTAAACAGGAAATTTATAAAAATGACCATATTATTGAGATTCGTGTCATCATCGAAGTGACTACTGGGCTGGTGATATCCTCGGGGACGAAACGTCCACCAGCAGTGGCATCGACCCAGTGGTGTAAATAGTTACCAAAGGTACCAGGATTATAGTTTAGTACGCCAGACGCGTGTTTCGTCTACATAAGACTCATCATAATATTCAAAGAACAATTATAGGTCTTTTCACCAGTAGAGATCTATTTTTGATATGACAATATTAAAATTGGTTTAATATGTCATTTCCAGCGTCAATTGATGGTTTATTGTACGCTAACTCCAATAATATAAGATATCTTTACAAACAAATGCGAAAAAAGGAGATGATTTGCGACTTCCGGTTTGAAAACTGACACTTCTGGTATAATTTGATAGTTTATTTGACACTGATTCCCAAAATATATAGTTCTAAAATCTAAGACCAATATTTGGTAACAACAATAGAGCGGAGGGGAAAAACGAGGCGGAAGAAAAAAAAAAGAATCAGAACAAAAGCATAAGGTCTTTTCACGTAAAAGTGGAAAGACCTAATAATCAGAAGAAATACAAGATGTCTTTCTACAGAAATGTGGAAAGACTGAATAATCAGAACAATTTCAATAGGTCTTTCCACATAAAACTGGAAAGACCTTTTACATAATAATAAGAAGAAAATCAATAGGTATTTTCATAGAAAAGTGGCAAGACTTGATTATTAAAACTATAATGCTAATTCCTTCCAGGATCTTATGAAGATGCTTTCAGAAGTTCCATGACCTTTGTCAAGTCATTGTTTAACTATGTTGTCCATCTCAATGTTCGTGTATATCTAGGTTCTTCACAGGGAACAAATTATCAGTTGTTAAGGTTTGATTTAGATATTTGTATACATACTTTTTCATATGATTTAATTTATGCTTTTGCAGGACAGAACATTTTCAAATCTAATAAGTCCACTGTGTGCTTAATGATATTTGGCATGGAGTGAAATATGTGCTTAACACGTCAAATATCATGTACAGAATTATAAAGAAAATAATGAATTATAAAAAGGAGTGTTGTTTCCTCAACGTTTTCGCCTTTTTTATTGACTTATTATCATTTAGATTATCATTTAGATTCTGGTAACTTTATCATGGACAATTATTTGCATATCTGGTTAAGAAATATAGCAAAATATAATTACTTATACTTATAAGGAATTCAATGTCGTTTGATTGTATATGTGTTAACTATCCAACAGAGTAGTGCATAAAAGAAAGCTTAGATTAACGTACGGCCTTTAATGAGCAAACTCAATATCGTATACATAGTCAATTCAATGTTTACAGGTACACCAAATCATTAAAATAAATTATGCAAACAGTCTATTAAAAATTATATTGACCACAATTAAAATCGGGTTTTAACATTGACACATATATTATGTATTTGTCAATTCAAAATAGTTTTTAATATGACCATCGCTTTAGCTTTAAAAAGAAACCTTTAAAACATTAAAAAGATTTACTGACCACGGTGACAAATCCTGTTGTCGATAATGTTTGTGACTTTGTATCCTACAACACAATTAAAAAAAAACAATTAAAGAACTTATAGATATGTGAAATAAACAAAGGAAAATTTCCGTGGACTCGAACCTGATTTACAAATAATAAAATCTTTTAAATTGCATATTGTTTTAATTCGAACGTGATATACTGTATGTGTGAACCTTAGTGAAACCTTGATCAACACACTAGTAATAAGTAATTATTGATACATCGATACAAAGATGATGAAAACATTGGTTGTGCATAAAATGACTATTCAGCGTTTTTATCTTTTATCTTGTCTTTAACAGGTCGAAAACTCTAGATTTCTTTACGTCAGAAAATATTTGTGTAAATCAATCCAAACAAAAAAAAAAAAAAAAAAAAAAAAAAAAAAACCGGCCCAATATAATATATAAAAGGAGAAGAAATCTATCTAATAAATAAAAACGTATATAGGTTTGTATATATAGGAGCCTGTTTTTCAGTGGTTGTCGTTTGTTTATGTGTTACATATTTGTTTTTCGTTCATTTTTTTTTTATATAACTAAGGCCGTTAGTTGTCTCGTTTGAATTGTTTTACATTGTCATATCGTGGCCTTTTATATCTGACTATGCGGTATGAGCTTTGCTCATTGTTGAAGGCCGTACGGTGACCATAAATGTTAATTTCTGTGTCATTTTGGTCTCTTGTGTCAGTTGTCCCATTGGCAATCATACCGCATTTCTTTTTTTTTATTAGATCCAACGCTGCAATTTTCACAAAACACATCAAATTTTCAACCTCGTCTCACATACATATGGATAACGTCATTACAGCTTATTTCCCAATGCATGTAGAGCAAAACTTTGGTTAGCTTGCTTGCTTTGTTTGTATATTGTGCAATCATATTAGAATAACAACCAATTAAATTCAAATATAAAATATACAAATTAAACTATGCCTATATATATTGTTTAAAGATGGCAATCTTATTTTCAAAGCTTGTATAAACAACTATACACACAAAGCAAGAAAGCCAACCAAAGTTTCACTTTGCAAGCGTAAGGAAATCAGCTGTAATGATTTTATTCAGTTACGGAAATGTCAAAGCCCGTTAGAAAACGAAAACAAAACGAAACTACAGTTGCTGACTTCAATACCTTCAAAAGAAAGGGAACAGTTTGGAAGTCTCATATACTGAAATGTGACAAAAATAAATACTTATAGATAATGTTAACACTGCCATGTATGTAAATATTTCTCTGCCTTTTTTACGAAAACACAATTCAAGGATCACACATTTGCTTTTAACTATCTATACGGAAATTGCTGTACTCGTCAATATTAGCACCGGCTGTTATCGGTGGCTTACTTTACACTAGTAAGTTTGTCTCATGGGTAATTGTGTTTTTCGCTGTTGTTTCGTTGCTGTCTGGTGGACGAATACACGAAATATCCGTGCCATCATCAAACATAGTAATGGATATATATCGGGTAATTCAAACTCTTTTTTCTTCGCATAGAAACAAATTTTCGTTAATCTGAGCTTGGAAGGAATACTTTGTATCACGATCTATAAATAAGGATACTCAAAAGAAAAAAATAAGTGAAATTGTAAATCCCGCTTTGCATGAACAAATGTGTTGCATTTCAGTAAATAACACGTGTTCTCGGTTGATTGTAAATACGTATTAGCCCATCATGCATTGTTACTCATTTAGTGGATTGGTAAAAAACCTAGGTAAAATAAATTGCGTCACGAATAAATAAACAATTACATGTGCGAGAACATAAATATGCTAATTTATGCATTTCCATATACGGTCGTGGTCCCGACCTTTTTAACGAATAGAAAAAAATATTCTTGCCCTAATGTGTAAATTTTTGTAACTAGGATGAAAAATTGTAAAAATGGTAATGAAAAATTACCAGCGTACTATTATTTCAATGTCCATGTTGCTGCACATTGTCAAATACTTTTTTTACTTTATTTTTGGAAAAATTCAGAAAATTGTTGTGTTCTTTTGAGTTTTCAAAAAAAAAAAAGTTTTTAAATTTTTTTATTTAATTTTTTTTAAATTTATTTGTTTTTTAAATTTGGGCAAAATTTCATTTTTTTTTTCAATTTTGGCAATTTTTTTTTTATCTCCGGTGAACGAGGGTGGGATGTTATTTACACCGGGGTAGTCAACCAATCAGATTGCAGTATTTTTGCTGCATAAGAAATAACACGTGTTATCGGTTGATTGTAAACACGTAGTAGCCCATCATGCATTGTTACTCATTTAGTGGATTGGTCAAAAACCTAGGTAAAATAAATTGCGTCACGTGTAAATAAACAATTACATGTGCAAGAACATAAATATGCTAATTTATGCATTTCCATATACGGTCGTGGTCCCGACCTGTTTAACGAATAGAAAAAAATATTCTTGCCCTAATGTGTAAATTTTTGTAAGTACTATTTTTACTGTTCATGTTTGCTTGACACAAAGAATTTTTTTTTGTGGGAACTTTTAAGATAAACGAAGACAAAAACTGAATACACTTACCAATGAATTAACATACTGCAAGGTATACATTGCCTTTATCCATACGGGACGAAATGGTAAGACATTTTCATCGTATCTTGATTTATCAAATAACATTGTGTGAAGATTGTGTTCATCACCCCAATAGCACGATGTTGTAAATATGAATAAAGCTGAAAGAAGATACTTGAAGACTACAGAAAACTGCAGTAATTATCTGCATACATGTTTGAATGAAACTGATTTGTGTTAACACCATTATGATACATTTGTGTGTATGCGTAATTGTATCCTTATTAGTGTTATGAAAAAGACAAATTGGATACAATAATCAGCTAATACAAACAAATCTTATAAGTACCACGATCAACACTACATGTGTTAAAAATCACATTAAAAAACACAAAATGTCTAATTAACACAACACATAATGATATGTAATAATGAACAGCATACGAGGGTTTCGCATTAAGACGGGGAATGAATATCGATGGATCAAGTTTTGAATCGTCCATCCTTGAAAAAAAGAAAACAAAAAAGCTAAATACAAACATTAAACAATTGCGTATTGATTTTAAAGGCTTTTAAAAGATTGTTGATTCAGTGAAATATTTTTCTTTTATATTATTCAGGTGTGCAAAAGAAACGTGCTTAACTCTATGATAAAAAAAGAGACGCGTCAAAATCAAATATATTATTAACACTAGTAAACTAAACTGTACTCTTGTTTTATGCTTTTTTTATCGATCATAAACTATACAAACAAATTCAAAATCTAATAATATGTGGCTATTTTTTTATTTTTAAGCTAGCAACAAAGTTGTACGTTAACTTTGTTCTGTGTTGTTATATAAGTATCCATATACGATTAAATTTAATATCGACCAAATAAATTTATCTTGTTTCGTTTCTCAACCTTTGTTCGCATTGATCGCAGAAATGCATTTGTATATCATTTTTTTTTTATACAAACAAGGTAAGATTAACTATAGTATTAATGTTTGGACTTTTTCATATTGGCCCTGTAACATGCCCGAGGTATTAATAATGTCCAAGGATGGTTGTAATGGCCCTGCGGCAACCCCTAGGGCCGTTACAACTGTCTGAGGCCATTACAACTTCTGATACCATTATTAATACCAAGGGCTTATACTTTTATTAACCAACTATAAGGCAACTTCTTTCAAGTCCATTCAAGAACAGTCTTCGAGTCTTGATTCAAATACAGCTAACCACGAATTTATAACAGGACCAATACAGAAAATTCCAGTTCATAAGACTTTTATTAAATGGATTTAATTTATCGATTGAACAAACAGTAAGAATTTTACCGTAAAGAAGATACATCATACAGGAATTCATAGCTGAACTTGTCTTTTCGCATTCACGATGGATTTTTGGTCAACATTGTCAGATGTAATTTCTGATTTCTCATCCAAGTAGTTAATTGTATGCTATTACAATTCATTTCATCTAGCAAATATTAAGTAGCTGGGAAGAATAAATCAGACAGTTTAACTATTCTTTCTCTTTGACCTAGTCTGCGTTCTGATGATTGATCAACGGAAATGAAACAGTGATAATAATCGAAAGCTGTACTCAAAAAGGCTGTGAAATATTTCCGTTTCCAGCCGTTACAAAATTAAACCGTTTTTATTTATTAAGTTAAAAGTTAAAAAAAAATATAAAAAGTTATTCAAAGAAATAAACAACATTTAATCGATGTCCCGTTTCATCTGTTCATAATGAATAGCTGTGATTTTGTAATGCACGGTGTGATTTCGTAATGCATGACTGAGATTTCGTAATGACTGGCTGTAGCAATTTCTCCGTTCTGAATGACCAGTTTTTTCCTTTTATAAAGCATGGAATTTCTATACATATTGTAGTAAGTTGGTTATTAAATCTTTATATTCAATAATTCATGTTTATAAAACATACTTTAACTCATGATTGATAATATTTTTTGGGGTAGAAACTTTCTTACTAATCTTGTGTTATGTTAACTATTGTTTTCTCCAGACTTAAGTGTATGTTCAAGAAGGAATTGCTTTGTATCAAGTCAAAATATGTTGCTGTACACAATTTTTCATTATCAATATAGTTTTTAAAAAACAATGAGAACATTAGTATTTATAATGACTCATTTGATATATGCACCAGTAGTTGACAATCTCAGCTATCTTCCCTTGTCGTAGATCTTGATTTGCTGATAATTGTTACTGATGAGAGTTTCTTTACATAGTTTTTGTCATAAAAAATTAAAAAAAGAAACGTTGAAATTGTAATTTTTGAAGAACAAAATTTTTAAGTATAGTTCACTTTAAGACAATAATTCCTATGATTTATCGTCTGATCATTTTTATCAAAGAGATATATAAATCTTCTTATTCCAATTATTTGCAAGGTTTACACACAACAGAAAAAACTTGCAGTTTAACTAACCCTTATTACTTACTTTAAGCATTGGCAATGATGTAGATTGACAATCAGGATCATCGGACTCATATTTAAACTAGTTACGATTAGAATAATTGAGAGTAGCTTTGGTTCTAATTGGTCCAGTATTTATTTGCAGAAGAACACATGTTTGTTAAAACTAACAGTCAACCAAAAAAAAATACTTATTCTTTATACCCGTGACCTATTAAAGCAGCACCCTCTACACTTACCTATATAAATATGCAACAATATTAGTCCTCTTGTGCAGTATCTTTTAGACATTATTTTCCAAATACGTATGTAGCCAGCTGAGTTATCAGTTCTTTTGATATTTCGAAAGAGTTTTAGAAATAAATGGAGGTAACTTTATATTATATCGTCTCTATCGTGGATCTGTTTCATGCAAAGTATAATTCTATAAGATTATAATTCCGACTTCAAGTGAATCGAACTGTGTTCATAATTACAACAAACGTCTACAATAATCAACGGATAATGCTTGAATGATAAATCTAGCGCACACGGCTTTATATACCTTGCATCGTAACATATCCCTCTTTGACCGCTAAACCGAGTTATCAAAACAACTTTTTAATAATCTATATTTATCAATATATACATATATAAACATCTCTTCAGAGAATTTGTTTTTATCTAATTTCCATTTAAAAGTTACTTTTTGTGGGAATATAGTGTTCTTTCGTTATGTAATTACAAAATTCAGAAGTTTAAATATATATTTTTGATTCCTTACAATTTCAAGTTCATCAATTTCCATTACGGTGTCATTTTTCTATGAGCAGTTACCTCCCAGGAGAATTAATATGCAGATAATTTGCAAAAGACCGGATCTTATCAAATAAGATATTACGTTTTCCTGTTTCTTTCTACTTGATTACAAAGATGTTGAAGGATGAATTTTATATGACAAAATAAAACCAGTCTTGCATCAAATAGGGCTTTAATTTCACGTAAATCACGTAATAAATCAAAATTATATAATAAACTAAATCCGGTTTCTAATGCCCTCACTCCTACTCGCTTAACATAGTAACAAAAAAAGTATTTCATTCAAGTTTTCGTTTTGTTGTGAGTTTGTTTTTTCTACCTACATTGGTAAGATGTATAGGGTAAAGGTTGAAATATCACTTTTTATGTTTAACCCTGTCGTAGTTTTGCGTCTGAAGCAAGCCACGAGCCTCTTGTATTGTTAGCCTCGTATGCTTTTTTCATTTATTTGTTTTGGATTTTAGTATGACGTCTATCAATAACAACTACATTAAAAGACTTTTACAGATGGCTTTTATATATACATGTAGAAGATTTATAAAAAAAATGGGGCCAATTGGCAATTTTATTTTAAGGCAAAGTAAGGGATAAAACTAGAGGATTCCGAAAATCTGATAAAAATTCCAAAACACGACAAGCGAACTTACAAAGTCAAGTATGCGTATCAATTGATTGTTTAATGATGATGTAAACAATACGATTCTCTTCAAATACATAAATTATAAATCATAAATTCAGAGTAAAACTGAATTCCAATAATCATAAATAAACTCATCATAGATGATTACTTCTGAGTCAATAATAAAAGCAAAAGAAACATGTTTTCCAATAAAATACAAAATATTAAATCAAATTATTTCATTTACGGAACATTGTATCCATTCATGTTAAAAAAATAATGCTTAAGTCAGATCAAATATATTCTTACCAATCATGCTCTCATATAAATCATCTTGCGTGTCTAAATACTAAAATTTGCCGTAAATAAATTGAAATAACATCATCATTAAAATAACGACATAAATACAGGCGGCAAAGATATAAAAAAAAGTTAGCGCCGTAAATGTCAATTATTGTAAACAAAAGGCTTACCTATGAATACAATAGTCAATAACTGTATAGAAAAAAGTAGCTTTTACAAAAAGCTTGCCTATTAATTAACTAGTGGCAGCTAAGTGATAAAGTATTATACCTTGTTGTGTTTAGATAAATGTATCCTCTTACGTGTTAGTGGCAATCGCCGAAATATAATCATTACTCGGACAGAGATAATTTGACAGATCAAACCAATGCGTATCAGAAACAAACAAAGGTAGCAAAATTCATCTATTAATCCTGAGAGTGAAGGTGTGCATACCATGATTTATTTGATAGAAGATTGCTGCACACAAGTAAGCTTTTAAAGCAAGAGTTCCAAAAAAGTTGAAATCATTCCTACGAAAATTTGACGGTCGCCATAACGACAATCCACCTCCCTTTTCACCCCGAATGTAACTTACCGACTATTTAGCGGGTTTGTAATAAAATGTGCAACCCGATTGATGCCACATGGGAAGCAATATGACCCCAAGTTTTTTGGTTGCTTAGTCTTTAGCTTTCTATTTTGTGTTTTGTGTACTATTAATTGTCAGTTTGTCTTTTCATGGAGTTGTCAGTTTATGTTCGATCCAAAAATTTGACTGTCTGTCTGTTTACTTTCGTCCTCTTTTTCAATATTCATGCGTGATGTGCATAACTATAATTTATTTTTACGTTAATTTGAAATATAAGTTTCCATATGATTCCACAGTGAGATGAAATCGTATCTAACAATTGCCTAGAGGAACATATTATGATTCAAGTCATAACAATCACGAAAAGTAAACATTTGGAAGCTAATAAATCAGCATGTGATATAAGACCAATTAAATTTAAAACTAAACATCTTAGTAATATACATGTTTTATTCTAAAATCAGGGGAAAATTTATACAAATATACAAACATATATAAATGATGTACACGCTTCTTTAATCAAAAGCGGACATACAATTTATTTGATATCTATATTCAAAAGAAAGAGATAACAACGTTTGCCAAGATACACATTTGGAATTTGAACTACTAAAAACATATCATCATTTTTATTCAAAATAGCAAAGAAAAAAAAAGACATATGACCCCTGCTATTTTTTATGTGTAAAATAAGGTATAATATTCTATAAATATTATATCTGATATTTAATTGACATAAAATCTAATAAAAAGTACATCTATTTTATTAACGTTTCAAACCAATACGTCAGTATAATATTATACAAATATAGCCTATGCATGAGGTCGATATTAACAGATTATTACATGGCATTTTTCATATCGCATGTATTATCAGCCCTAGATTTTGTATCCAGCCCAAGAGCCGCATGACTCGAGGGCTGATATTGACCGAGGGCTGATAATACATGCGATATGAAAAATGACATGTTATGATCTTTTTATCATATGCTTCAACAATGGAGAAAAATAACAGATTCATATATTGATCCTTTTACGTGGTTCCCAAATCGAAGTTCAAAGATTGAAAAGTTCACGGACGTCGGACCCAAATTTAGTACATTCGATATCAAATCTTTCTACCATATATGACTCAACAGTGGAGAAAACATTTTTAATATGGACGACTCGACAAACCAAAAAAAAACCCAACAATATACACCATGAAAACTGTTTGGAGAAGTCAACCTTTTCAAAGTAACTTTCTAAATTATGTTTGAAACTTATAAAAAATGCATTTATTTAATAATTTGTTTGCTTTTTTTTTTTTTTTTTTTTTTTTGTTATTATTTTACACAATATACTTTTCAGTATCTAAATAATTGTTTTGTACACTATTTCGTAATGTTTTTCACTGAAAACGGAACATTGAGGTGTATTTTCCGGAATTTGCCGAGTATCACCGGAATGCCATGTGATAACGTTACGGAAAGGCATGTGATAACAATCGAAGCATGTGATAAACTTTTCATATCAGTCCGCTAAGCACCAATTCGAAAAATATGGAATTTACGTTAATTTAATGCTATTATCATACAGTAAAAATCATATGTTATTTAGTCTAAGTATATGATAAAAGGATATATTGACCTGAAAGAAGTATATTGACTGAGGTTGATATACCTCTTTGGGTTGATATATCCTGTATTGACCTCATACAAAGGCTATATTTGTTAAACTATTAATTTCCGACCATGTTTGTATCAAAGTCGTCATTTAGGTTTGTTGAAACTTTATAGATATGACATTGTCTCCTTGACAATAACAACATTTTAGTTGTTATTTCATTTACTTTTTTTGGACATCTTATGTATTTGAAGATTTTTTTCGTCAAATATCATTTGTTTCAAAACGTTAAACAATATCCTGAAATTCATTACATTCGTCACAAAGTATATCGGTTTTTAGATATTCTAAAAATAACCGTGCAATATGTATTTTGTCGGTCAATATGATTTTTGCTATCCGCCGTTTTCTCTCTACCTTCGAAAATATATTTTAACATTTGACTATCCCTAAACGAATCAAATTTGTTAAAATATACGAATTAATAATATAATTATATATAAAAAAAACATTGAAAGTATATGAGCATACTATCAGATAGGTTGTTTATCTGAACCAATTAAAATATTTAAACATTACAACGTCATGATGTCAACACGCTCTGTTTACAATAAAGTTCATAATATAATTTTAAAATACCTTGTATATTGGAATTTGGTTCAATGGATTACACGGCCACATATAACTTTTTTGTTTGTTAATCTGATCGTCAGCATGGTACCGAGAGGAAAGTTTGAACGTATATCCGCATTATGTCGATAGATATATCAAACCATACATCAGCAATGTATGAAACAGTGAAGTTTAACCATACATTACCATGGTATCAAAAGAGTAAGGGGGTGGTCGGGCGCTATGATTAACAATATAACATTCTGTATATGCCTGTCCTTCCTAAACTAGGAGCCTAACATTTAGTGGTTTTCCTTTATTGCGGTATATGATATTTGTTTATTGCTCATTGTTTAGTTGATAAATTAGCTATAAGTTCTATTTAAATTGTTGTACATTTGTCATTTCGGGACGTAACGTGAAGGTACATGTTTTGCTCATTGTTGAAAGACATTGTTGTTAACTGTCATGTCATTTAGTCTCAGAAGAAGGGTTGCTTTGTTGGCATACCAGATCTCATTTTTTTTATTGTTTTATTTATAGGCTGTTCCCGCGTATCGACAAATTATACGCTGACAACATCAGACGTAAATGTAGACAATAATACTCCTTTAACAAGAAACTGTGAGTCGTCGAAGTTTAGATATGATTCATATGGCCATGTTTTTACGGTGGACCTCATATCGTCCAGGACGAAAAGGATATCAACCTTTAAACAAAAAGTCTAAAATATCCATCTATATTTTCTTAATTACAAAAAATATTTGATTTAGACGATGGTTGATTTTAACTTATAATCGGGAGTGCGTGGTTTTTATATTTGTTGACGGTATTACCTTTAAATCACAAAAAGGTGGAGCCAAAATAAAACACGTGTACACACTAATAGTTTCTATATTTTAACATTGTATATATCTTTATTTATATTTATAAATATATTCCCCCATACAGAGAAATAATACAAAATATCTATATCCTGTAAGTTTGTAAATTTATGATGTCATTCCTTTCAATCATTTCAATTTGGAACTATTTGGCATTATGCCTTCAACTTGATTTGTTTTTATGAATATTTGCCCTCACAGAGATACACAATTCAATGTATATGTCCTTCAAGAAACCGATTGAAAGAACTGAAGTATGCTGCTTTGTAATCGATCATAAAAACAATTTTGAATATTAAATTTCTGTTTCCTGTTTCTTTCTTATTGATTACAAAGACTTTTAAGAAGTAGGTTTGATCTGACAAAAATACCAGTTTATAAATTTAATGTCATGTCTCACAAGTAGTTATTTTGAATAAATATGTAGGTAACCACGTGTCTACAAATTTTACCTACTATCGTTAACAGTAAAAAAACACATAACAAAACAATGATATTTTCTAATTTAGGTATTAACCAGCTAACAATTTGGTCAAACTATTTGGTCGGGTTGTTGTCTCTTTGACCCATTCTGCATTTTCATTCTCAATTTTAACAATTGAATGCATTACTGTTAAGCTTTTCATTTACACAATTTGAGCATTGGGTAAAGTTGCCATTCATAAACCAAAAATTGATATGAACAGTAAAATCAAAACAATACTGAACTCTGAGGAAAATCTAAAAAGGAAAGATCAAACACTTCAAACGAATGGATAACAACTGTCATATTCCTGACTTGGTACAGGTATTTTCTTATGCAGACAGAACGCCGTAACGTGATTTGAATTAACGTAATTCTTTACAGTCGTTAATTCAATTTATTGAAATGGCCGTCGATAAACTTATATTAAACCAAGAGTTCTAAATAGTAAACATGGTAAAGCTGAAATCATCTTTCATAAATTTTACGGACGCCATCACGAGTTGTTTAAGGTTATGAAATATTCGTTTCACAGGTTATATATGATATGTTTATAACCTCGTTCCCTTTTCACAAATGTGACCTACCGAATTAGACTTATTACCGGGTTTTTAATAACCGGAGCAACATGACGGGTGCCACATGTTAATCAGGATCTACTTACCCTTCAGGAGCACCTGACATCATCCCCAGTATTTGGTGGGGTTCGTGTTGCTGAGCCTGTTTTTTCATAGTTGTGTCTGTTTTTCTTTTCTTTTTTTGTGACAAGCCATGGCATTGTCAATTTATTTTATATTTATATTGAACGTCACTCTGGTATCTTTCACCCCTCTTTGATAATGGTTAAGTATTGAAATTTAACCCATCATTCAAATGTTATGCTGAAATATTCATTGAAGCGACTAGTAGAGTGTTTATGCATCAGTTTTGCTGACGCAATACAATTTCATTTACATGTTCCTTATAGACAATGTCTTATCATACTTGTCCCTGTCTATATAAAAAAGAAGAGACCAACATGACACCTAATTCAACAACTATAGTTCACCGTACGGTCTTCAATAATGAGCAAACCCATAACTCAAAGTCAGCTATTATAGTTTTTGGTTATCGTTTGTTGGTTGTAGAGTTAGATAAGTAGTGTGATGTCCTCTTCTGATTCATATCACACGTTTCCTGCGTTTAGGAGATGTTGTATGATTGTTAATAGTATGGCCTTCTAAATCTAAAATAAAATAAAGAAGTCGGCTTTAACAGGCATTGACATGACAAATATGAAAAATTCAATTAAGAAAACTAACGATTTATATTAAACAAAACACATTACAAAAAAAAAATGACTGACATGGACCAATGATGAACATTATACAACAACTACCGCAGAAAAGTGCACAGACGCCTCACGTGTTATATACAATACAAAAGTAACCAAAACACAGGCCGATACCAACCGCAGCTGGATAGTGAACAGGTAATCAGGCCAAGGTCCGAAACGATATATTTTTCGTTTTGTTGGTTAGTATACTTATGTACTATTTTTTGTCTGTTTTTCCTTTTGTTTTTAACCATTGCGTTGTCAGTTTATTTTCAATCTACGAGTTTGACTGTCCCTCTTGTATCTTTCTTCCCATTTCTACATAATTGGAAACTAAACAAATTTCCTTAATAAAAACCTATATATCTACGTTTCATATATTAATTGTCAGGAATGAAATTCAAAATGTATAGATTGCTATTATTATTAAATCAATGTCACCTCTTGGTTTAAAAAAGATCGTTGTGATTACTTCGAAAGAATGTTTTATAAATGGGTTCAATAGGAAATGATTCCCAAACTTTAAACCTGTCTAGAGGCGAAGGTTGGTAAAGAAATATCGGTCAAATTTTGATTTCTAAATAACAAAATTTATCTTTAAAGAGATTTAGGTCAGCCTTTTTGTGATTCAACCAAGAAGATGCTATCGTCAATTTATTTAAAATCCATGTATGTTTTGTTCATGATTAAAACATTATATATTGAATAGGATAAATGTTAGTCGTAATTTAAAAGACGAAAAAACAAAACACAAACTTATTTGACTTTGATTTTTTGTTGTGTTTATAAATAGTTAAGGGGGCTCGCAGGTTTAAATCGATTTCTTTTTTAAAATATAGGATTTTGCTTTTCTTCTATAAATGATCATTATCATACATGCCATATACTTAATAGAAAAAATTAATTACTCACCATCTGCCTTCGAAAGAAGCATGCATTTATATTAAGGTATTTTTTTTTCTGATGAACTAATAGAAGAAATTAAGGTAAAATCGAAACAAAAAAAAAATAAATAAATTTCAGAAATCCCCTAAATGTTACAATTGTTTAGTTTAAATACAGTTTATCGGAAAATAAAATTACCAATTTAGTGGCAGTAACCCAACAACAGGTTCTCCGATTCATCTGAACATTTTTGGGCAGATAGATCTCGACCTGATAAACAATTTTACTTACGTTAGATTTGCTCTCAATACTTTGGTTTCAGAGATATAAGCCAAAATCTACATTTACCCCTATGTTCTATTTTTAGCCATGTCGGCCATCTTGGTTGGTTGGCCGGGTCACCGGACACATTCTTTAAACTAGATACCACAATGATAATTGTGGCCAAGTTTGATTAAATTTGACCCAGCAGTTTCAGAGGAGAAGATTTTGTAAAAGTTAACAGACGACGACGACGACGGAGGCCGGACGACGGACGCAAAGTGATGAGAAAATCTCACTTGGCCCTTTGGGCCAGGTGAGCTAATAAAGGTAAAATAAACCTTATTTTTTCGCTTACACTTGTGTGTCGGTGTAGACATATTCTGTAAGTTAACAGTATTATGTGAACAGCGTAATATATTATGGAGTATACCTAGGCTAAGACGCATAAACTTAGTGTAAATTGTTTCCATTTGTATATGTTATGCCTCTATGTAAAGTGATTTATTGTAAAATTCTATTGTCAATGAATTTTCAAAAGGTGTTGATGATTTTATATCAAACTAAGGGGACGCCAATGGGATATTTTTCAAAACCTATGGTATAATAAGTGTAAAATAGACAGCAGGCCAAACGACATGACTGGTACATATTTAACTACAATCGATGTGCATTTACGCAATTAAAGTCTCTATATTGATGCCGTAGACAACAATACTTGAAAGTCAAAAACCTAATCCTATTATGTTCGCCTTTTTTCTTATACTACAAATACATATTCAATCAACTAATGGCACTTATAGCGCACTTATAGAGCAGAAAGGGTTTTATGTTTCCTGATACCAAATTAAGGTCCTTTTGTACTACAACACCACTATCTTACGATCACATGTATAACTGCGCCACATTCTGTATGTATCTGTTCAAAGTCTGAAGCATCTAAATCAGTGGTTATTGTTTGATGCTGTATATTATATTTGTATTTCGTTCATTGTTTTTTTTTTATATAAATCAGCCCGTTAGTTTTCTTGTTTAAATAGTTATACATTTGACATTTACGGGCCTTTTATATCCGACTATGCAGAAATGGTTTTGCTCATCGACGAAGACCTACGTTGCCATATTGATTTTGTATATTAAACATATAACAGGG
This sequence comes from Mytilus edulis, assembly GCF_963676685.1. Lineage (NCBI taxonomy): Eukaryota > Metazoa > Mollusca > Bivalvia > Mytilida > Mytilidae > Mytilus > Mytilus edulis. The sequence continues at coordinate 23,886,696 of NC_092356.1, forward strand.
ATTTTTCGTAAATGCCTAATAATCTTCAGTATATACTAAACATTTGACCTGCCGTCCCTTTTTGGGGACTTTTTCTTGACTAGTACTTTTTTCTTCTTTCGGAAACACCTTAATCTATGATATATCACCAACGTCTTATTATCTGTATTTAATTCATCCTGTTTTAGTCAACCCCTTTGGCGGTCTCGTCGTCGCGTGCCGAGTGCAAACGGTTGTGAATTGAATCAAAGAACCGAAGACCTTTATAGTTATATTGTTTTTCTGTTCCCAGCTATGGATGGGGAAAATCAAAAGTAAGCACATCCTCTGGATTTAAAGATTGGTTTGTTCGGAGGCAAAATAATGTGTCCAGGTCGGGAGACATGGTTTCCTGTGGACTATAATTCATAATAGTTCATAATACAGTTGAACATGTTAATCTTGTGTGAATAATGGAAATAATGTTTGCAAAATCCAATTGGCCTTTTGTTTACCATGTTTACGTTTTTATGATTAACAACTTAAAATATCATAGCTAATGTTTGCAAACTAAATTGGGCGTTCGTACACTTCCAAATATGACATCAGATTGTATACACTATCAGAACACGTGCATGATCGACCTTCGAAGAACAAGAAGTATAATGATAACACTTAGAAAGTATGAGAATTGATTTCTGCGTTATACTAAAAAATATCACAAATTTCCGATGTGTCCTCAGCATTTATATAATGTAAATGCACATGTCAATGCAGTTGCTTTTTTTCTTTCTTTATAAGATAATATCATTTCTGCACGAAAACCATCATGAAATTGATATGAATCTGATCTCAAACATCAAGCTTAAAATGTGCATCCTACACTTTCAGTTGCAGCTGAACATGGTTTAGTTGCAAAACGAATGCCAGAAGAAAATACTTATACATGTTGTATAAGATATATATGTTGAATCGAAACAAACAATTACATCCTCAGGAATAATATAATGCAGGTCGGAAAATTTATTGTACATCCATACACTGTTTTACATTGTTATTCTTATAATTTCCGTATCAACACGAAAATCCAAATAAAGGTGTATTAATACAATATTTTTTTTCCATTGATGTTTTCTTATCTACGTAGTACGTTTTCCGGGTCGACTTAGATGGTTCAAAAGCAAAAAAGAAAGTAAAAAAGAAATCGTGGTCAAAGGATTTTATTTCAGTTTAAAGATACAAGCTGAAAATGGTAATTTTAAAATAAAACAATAAAACGACTATCAATGTGTTACAACTATTACACCTTTGCTGTTCCTTTGCCTTCTAGTGTCGGGAAATGTAGCTGTCTCCTTCATCCGTCTCAACTGTGAATTTTGATAAGTCTTTCTTATGCATCATCATGTTTTTTAGTGTTCTAGACGTTTTACAATATATTTATTGTATATCATAGTTATACTACATACTGAGTCTGCTGCAGTTTAACGTTTGACCTTGACACTATATCTTTTATGGCCAAGCTTTGTTGTTTCTATTTGATAAGTGTTAAATATCTATCATAAGAAAAAATGAAATCACAAAAATACTGAACTTCCAGGAAAATTAAAAAAAGAAAGTCCCTAATCAAATGGCAAAATCACATGATTAAACACATCAACCGAATGGACAACAACTGTCATATTTCTGACTTGGTACATCAATTTGGAATGTAGACACTGATGGTTTCAATCTTGTTTTATAGCGCTAAACCTCTCACTTGTATAACAGTTGTATTAAATTCCATTATATTTACAACGATGTGTGAATAAAACAGACATAATAGGTAAAATGGTCAAAATAGGGATACAGCAGTCATCACAATCTATATTTTAACAAAAACAAACAAATATTTTACAAAAAAAACAAAAAAACAGAAAGCATCTATCAAATTTAACAACCACATTCATTGCTTACTTATATATCTTTTAAATCAACCCATAAAGGATTGAAATATTTGAAGTCCTGTGACTGAATGGAAACCACTTAAAAAAAATAGAATGTATACAATAACTTATAAAACACACAATAAACAATTCAATAACGGGCTGCGAATTCATATATCGCGTCTAGCATGTCTAGCATATTCACCTGAAGAATTAGATTTGACAATAACATCTGCAAAAACACAAGTACATTTAGTAGTATGAGTGTAAGTACTGGGAAAATGTAAATTAAAGTTTAAAGAAGAATGTATATAATCATAAGGCACGGTACGGCCTATAACAATAAGCACCGTATAGTAAAATATCAAATGCCTGGCAGGCCAAACAACAAAAACGGTACAACCAATTGTACTGCACCAGCAGCACATTTCGGCAATTAATATTTCTTCATTGATGCTCTACACTAACTCATTTGAACAATATTACACAAAATTCAAAAGGAATAGTAAGACTTGAAAATGAATATTTCTGTTACATAATTGAGATGGCGATAAGTACATTTTAGACAGCTATATTCTTTATGCCCGTAGAGAGATAACCATTTAAAATATAGAAGAACTAGCAATATATGCGTAGTATTATGGTGTACGTATATGACTGTGTTAAAAATGAACGAATCGAAAGCAACATACTTATGAATATAGAATATAGGTGAAGCAAAAACTAGATGGTTTAATTACACAAAAACAAATAATGTGTTTATCGAGAAACAAAAATGAAGACTGAAAGTAAAGAAGAGGAACATGTGCAATAACGACTTTTTTCTTAGTTTGCTTTCGAATTATTGCTCCAAATGGTCGCTACTACTGGGGCACTTGCAAGAATCAAAATATATAAAACAGTAAAAACAACAAACAAAAAATTGTCAAAGAATTCTGCTATCTCCTGGTTGCTGTACGGTTTTAATGGCAAACTTTCCTCTCCGCTGCGTATTTCGTCTGTCGGTCTTCCATCTTCTATAGGCTGCTCTTTTAGATGATTGATTTTTCTGGCCCTACACTTGAACTTTAGCTTTAACTTTGATTTCAACTTCCGAATCTTCCTTACCATGGAATGCATGAATTTTGGAGCAGAATAATTCTTCGGTTTATTGTAAAGTCTCATGACAAATATCGTTATGATGATCAACAGGAAGGCCATTCCCAAAGTTACCGTAAAAATTGCCACTGGAAAATAAAATAAAAAAAAATTAAATTTGTTTTAAATAATTTTAAAGATAAAGATTTCACGACATTCAATGAACTTTAAATCGTTTTTCACTTTGCTTAGATTTTTAAATTCGGTAATTGCAGTGTTCAGACGGAAATTTAGATAAAATATATATTTCTGTCTTCTTTTCTGTTCTTTTGCTTTGCAAATCCTGCTTACTTTCATCTATATCTAACGTAATAAAAAACTCTGTTAATTTTAACATGAAAGATGAAAAACCATCCTCATTACCTTTAAATATACCCATTGGTTGCCTTCGGCTGTTGTTTGCTCTATGGTCGGGTGGTTGTCGCTTTGACATATTCACCATTTCCTTTCTCAATTTTATGTATATAATATGAAAAATCATGCGTTTTAAATTTCAGTTTTTTGTTTCTACTTGTAAAAGCATCAAAAGGTTGACGTAAAACAATAACTCGAAAATCAAATCATTTATAAAAACGAAAGAAATATTGTATAAATACGTTAAAAAAACCTGTCAGTTTACCTAGAATTGAAGGATATCTTGCAGCAGAAGGGATTGTGTCTGCAAATAATGTCAATAGAACCACTAAAGCAAGTACAACTGTAACAATATATCCAATCCTGGTTCCAGATTTCAGCGGTAGAAAAAATGTAACAAATGTTAATACTGCAGTTAGAATGGTCGGTAATATAACGATCAAAAGGTAATGACCTGGCAGCCTTTTAATAACCAATTCGAATTTCAGAATCGAAAAATACACTTCACCTTCATATATTTTTAATGATCGATAATTTGTGTTTAATACCTCCCAATCACCATTTGCATCATGCAATCCTAGATGAACTGGCTTGGATGCAAATATTAAGTTTACTGCGTTTGATGGAATAGCAAAGCTAGCTAATTCTATGCTACATTCTTGCTTGTCGAATGGGAAGTATGCGACAATCATGGCACATGACGTGGACAACACTGCGACTGGTTCCCATCTTAAAACTCCTGCACTAGATATTCGGATTGTTCTTTCAGCACCGAAATTCTCTAATGCCTGAATACTAAATTCATAAAACTCTTCAGTATTCAAGAAAATATGAAAAAGGTCGACTTGGAAAGAATCAATGTAAAAATTGAAAGATGCAAGTGTTTTAAAAAATATATAGAACATAAACGTCATTAACACTTTACTCGAAATACAAATGATACTAACATAATCCCTCTCGACCGAATCATATTGACGTATTTCCTTATATGCTAATCAAATACGAATTATATATAAATACACATATGTGTAACATAAAAGTATTATAAGTTGTTATAACTCGTAAATAGTTATGTTAAAGTAACATTTCTTTTTTATCAACAAAGTTTAATGCGTTTTGTTTTTAATATTTCCTTTATTTTTTTAACAAATGATAATTAATGTTAATTGTTTAAAATACGTACGAATTCAGAACTATCAAATCAGGGTGCCAAAGTAAATCTTCAGGTACGTATATATTTTTAATACCTCCATATGATAATGGGTCCCAGACCAGTCGGCTGTCATACCAAATCTGAAAATGTATGACACAGTAAATGTCAAATGTCGAGATTGTACTTTGATAAAATTTTATACAATTGACATCTTAAATCTAGATATGATGAGAATGAGGATTTGTAACAACACGATCCTTAATTAATCCATATCCGCATTGTTATTCCTCTTCATGTGCTATTTTTTAGGGTTTTTGTCCTCGTTCGGATTCTGGCACCCTTTTGAGGGAAAGGTTACCAGCTCTTCTTATTTTCTATCTCAACATTTGAAATCAAGTAAAAGATTATAAAATATTTGTTTTATCAAAATGCCGAAAAGTCAATATTGTAATAAGGGGATGCAGTATGATTCTCAATAAGACATCTATTGATAAAAATAAAAATGACATGGATGTAAGAAACTATAAGAGAACCAAAAACCTATACCGTATAGTAACCTCCATTATTTGAGGATGATTTAACTAATAGAACGATGTTTCGGTGTCTACTGTTGGAATATTTATTGACCTCTATTATTTTAAAATTTTTTACCATGAAAACATTTGTTTGTATTTGGCAATTCAAAATTGTTTCTACCTAGCTCAATTAAAAGATATATATACGTATATTGATTTAATTACCAAGTCAAACCATCCTGTAGTGGACATAATCTGGGTCTTTATATCCTAAAATATATAATTAAAGAAAAGCTATAAAGAATAAAAACAGGTAGACAACAAGTTAAACACGTCAGATGATACAAACATTTGGTCTATAAACCATTGTCAATATCATCGAATTATGCGACGTCATATAAGTAAGAGCTTTAGCTAGCTATAAAGTCAGGTTTCAGCCACAATTTTCTACACAAGTAAATGCCAGTACCAAACGAAGATAATGACTTTTGTAATTCATTCAGAAAAGGTGTTTGAGCTTTTGATTTTGCTATTTGATTGAAATATAATTATATGACAAAAAAGGCGTAATCAAAATAAAGGAAAAAACGATGACACAAGCATATACGTTATTCAACCATACATCTTATCCTATGACAAGCTCTAAATCGCCAGGAATTATAAAAAGTTGAAACTACATTTAATATCGACCATCAATTGTTTGCTTCAAAATATCTGACAAAAGTAAACATTTTGAATTTTGGATTTAACATACAAAACATTTCCAAAATTTAAAGTTGCAACTCCTTCTGAGATATGGTAATGTTGATATCTGTAAATTTTATTTATAAATGCTGATGATTAATACACGTTAATATCACACAAAAACGAAATTTGACTTTCTTTTTCTTGTTATCCTGACATGGAGACCATGAAACAACGAGCAAGAACATTAGATGGATAAACACAGCACTGTTATCATTTTGTTCTCATATGTGGTATGTCAGTACAACTGTAGTTTACTTTGATAGAATGTGCTCCGAAAATGTGAACTTTAATTCATAAGTTATAATCTAATCTGAGAAGTAAAATATAAATAAAAAAAAAAAACCCAAAACTCCAAGGCAAATACAAAATGACAAGTCGTTTATCAAATAGTAAAATTAATTACTTTTCTCTTAGAAAAGTTGAAGCCCTATAGTTTTGACATGAAAAAATAATGTATACTTTTTTTAAAAGATACAAATTAGAATAAAATTTTGTATTAAAGTTTGTCCAAGCAGAAAACAAATATCATTCTATCGGCACATATCGGATTTATTTATGCATATAGAACGTAATCCTGATTGATGTTTGGCTGATCAGATAATATGAACTGTCGGAATTGTAAAACCAGTCAATTAATGAGTCACATAAATGAATGAATGTTAAGGTTCCGATGTGGCTGTAGTAATCCTTTTACGATTTTGATGATTCTTCAGTTCTGTTTATGTAATTTATCATTCCCGTTCTGCGTATTTTTATGTATTTTCACAAAGTACCTTCTTTCTTAACATGTTTCGAACAATGTTAGCGTTACCGGTGAAATGTTTAAAAATACATCAAACTAAATGCTCTCTGTAATCAAAACCAACTACTAGAAATTAATCTTCTCAACGCCCAGAGATGTAACTAGTTTGACAAAAAATGTCCTCTACAATTGGTAACTGTCGGCGTATAAGTAGTTGTCTCATGTGCAATTATACAGCATTTCTGTATTTATATTTATACAAACTAATATTATTTTGTTTGGTATCATCAGTCGTATCTATCTTTATTGTCTACATGTGCGTTTTTTCTACTAGGCACACAATAAATGTTTTACTAGTAATCGTAAAACTAAATAAAAAGAAAACTGCTTATACTTACCACTGAATTGAGATACTGTAAGTTGTATCTGGCATATACAGTTACTTGGTTGTCTGGTCGGAAAAGTTTATTGTAACTAGATTCATTAAATAGCTTAGCGTGAAGATTTTTTGCGTCGCTCACATTATACGATGTTAAAGGTTCGAATAAATCTAAAAGAATAAAGTTTAAGCTACATGAAGCAGCAGCATTCATCTTCACACATGTTTGAAAACAACATATTGTTACTCTTTGGTCGAGTTGTTGTCACTTTGACACATTCCCTATTTACTTTCTCTTTTTTATGTGACCATGTGAGGACTGAAAATGTCAACTATGGTAAACCTGTTAAAGAAATTTATTTGATGATCATTGTTACTGTTAAGAGCTGATTCATCCACTATTAGTTTGTTAAATTGTTTTTGTTTTTGGCACCGCTTGTCCCTTTAAAGGTGTGAGATCACCAATTCAAAATCCCCCATTGTACATGTTCAATAACATTTTTTTTTTTATTAATTTTCTAATATTTAAACTTAAGTTTAACTTCATAAAAACCAAGTATAGAATGAATTGCACATGTATATACCTCTTTTGTTTAATAATTTTCAACCCATGTTTAAATTTTTATAATTAAGATCTTTCTCCGGAAAACAAGTACTACTTATTAAATAACTTTAAAAAAAAAACCTGGTTTTGTCGAAATCTCACATTAGTCATATATTATTTTTCTGACAACTTGCTTCATAACTTATGGGTTTTTGGTATTTGTAACCATAATGATTGATAGGCGGTAGGAATGCAGAGGACAACACTTGTGAGTGCTAGTTTTCCGACAATGGAAGCAACGTATTGGAAAAGTTCACAATACAATAATCATTACCGATAAAAAGCAACCTTCAACTTACTTATACAAAAGAGGTTAGTTACAGACATCTTGTGCAAAATCCTATATTTTCCATACAAGATTTGTAGAAAGCAGCAAGAATAGAGACTGTTTTCCAATTCCGTTTTAGACAAATATCAGTATCATACATTACACATTTAGTATATGGACAGTTTTATGAGCTGTACAATGTTGAATTTATAGAGACAAAATGACATTTTCATATCCGTAATTAGCCGGTTAATAATTCTGCATTAAAATGAGCTTGACATTGAGCAACATTACTGTGTATAAACATCTAATCATTGTATTGTGAAATATAAAGATATCGAATTGTAATATTATTACATTAAAACATTTATCAACAAGTTATGTTATTACCTTGTAGAAAGTAAATAAATTCATCATAATAACCAGGATAACATTTTGTATTTACGCCAGACAATTCGTCTACAATAAAGTCATCAGTGACGATCGAGTCCAAAAAAGTAAATTAAAAAAGCCACATAAAGTACGAATTGAAGAGCATTGAGGACCAACATCCTAAACGTTTTGCCAAATACAGCAAAGATAATCCATTCCTGAGGTAGAAAACCCTAAGTATTTCAAATATTCAAAAGTTTTTGAACAGTTTATTTATAAATATGACCATATCAATGATAATTCATTTCAGCACAGAAGTAATCGAATGTAAACGATAACATGCGAAAATCAGAGTAATCAGCTGTTTGTAATCGATTACAAAAAAAAAAAAACTCATTAAAATTTATATCGCGTCAACACTTTGCAGCTTGGCATATATTCATTTCGTTTGCAGATGCAGTTATTAAACCACATCAATCGCCATCTTAACGTGTTGGTATCGAACTTACCTAAACAAATGAGTAAAAACAAAACTCCGCTCCGTGTGCAGCATCCTTGAGTCATCATTTGAATATTTTAAGCCTGTAAAAATACAGCGATTTGTAGTGCAATCTATTTGATACTTGGATAAAAGATTAAGTAATTTACTTTATCAAAATCAGCTGTTTTTTTATATTGTATCACCTGCTCGTTTTTGTCTCTTGCATCTAATCAACTATACATTTGATAACAACGATGACATATAAGAGCTTTTTTTCTAAATTACAATAAACGTTCGCGAAGTCGATGGTCGATGTTGTAATCATGAATCCGATATATATTGCTTTTATATAGGTTGACAGTGTAACCGAATGAGATAACTTCAAAGTCAACTGAGTCAAAAACAAAAGAAACAATAACCAAAAACCAACGGGAAGTTATTTTGAAATTATTTCAATTAGAAATTATACATTTAATTTGATATGTCTTTGTGTTATCTAAAGTAACAAATAATATTTAATGACATATCCGGATAGATACCACATATCATAAGATCTTTTGTCTTTTTTTCTCTGTTTGTCATCCCGGACATGTTGTATTAGTTAGTTACGGAATACAACGTATTTAAGTAATAGCGTGGTGTTATTTCTTCTTGGAAGAAGCATATACAAACAAATAATGAGCCGAAAAATATAGCAACAAAGTCGCTGCTTACAATGTTTTAAATTGGAAAATTAAAAGGCTTTACGCATTTCATATGATTTATCTTATCTATGAATAACTTTTTTCTCTCATATATTACAAGGGAATAAAGCCTTGTTACTCCTTCGTTCATTTGCATAAATTGTACAGTAACCTTTGAAATATGCTTTTCAATTTGGCAAGCAGCTAACTTATCGAACATGAGATACAGATAGCCACATACAGTCAAGTCTGCCTAATTTCTTGACAGTCATCTATACATTGACAATGACGGTCGGTTGAAAAAAGCTGTACGACAAACAATAAATACTTCAGTCTACCAAATAGACTTCCAATTTCTATTTTGGAATATTGCAGCAACGTGTGCACACGAATATGTTTCTCCCAGTTGATGGACATTTTAGAACTATTATTTTCTATTATGATTTTCTAGATAGAGTTAGCTGCTCAGAAGGAAGTTTTTCAACCAAGAGGTCCAAGTGGTGGAATTGAAATAATTTTTTTTCGTCGTGAAGTTTAAGGACGCATCACAAGCTGGTTAACATTTATGGAATATGCGTTTAACAGATGCTGGCTGATATGTTCTTCATGTCGTAATAACTATCCAGCACCTTTTCGTGACTGTCTCTTTGGCATTATTTGTCCTTTTTTAATCATGCAGCATGAAGATGCTTGTGTTAATTTCATTATTATGCACTATAACATCTTAACGGGAATTTTATAGATGAATACAGAGTGTGGATTTTGCTCATTGTTTAATACTGTTCAGTTCCCTTTATTTATTTATTTTTTTTGTTTGCGACGGATAGTAGTCCTAAAGACAAAAAATATCATACTACTTATTTTTTAGTAAATGTGCTATTGAAAATGTTGAAAGACCCTATCTTATACATTTATCGTAATTAACAGTTTTGTAACAAGAAATGAATTCGATTATCTTATAATTTTGATAATTTTGATAAATTGATGTGAATAATTATATATTCGGAAGTTTCATCTCTAAAATTACCCATCATTTGTAAGTGTGTTACATTTCTTCTTTATTATGTCAGATACAAAGCATGCTATTATCCAGTGATTCCAATATTATTAGTTACATAGTGTGCTATTGACCTAATACGGTATATATGGGGTCAGTAAATTCCATATGGGGTGAGAGCGAAGCTCGAATGTTATTTCTTTTTGAAGTATTTAAACTCATCATAGATACCAGAATATAAATTATGTACGGTGGACGCGAATTATTACAAATAAACTCGTCGGTGACGTTCGAAATCAGAAACATCTTTGATTACTTTGAAATCGATTACATGCAAAACAAAATCAGAAATGTCAATAATTTTCGATCATATAAAAATATTTTGCAATCGATCTATCATCTATAACTGCGGATATTTATCATGCCAATCCTTTTTATAGAAAGTTAAACACTTATTTTGAAAACTGTAATGTTTTGCTATAGTTAACGGATTGCATTATATAATTTACATAAACATGACCGTTTAAGCATTCCCTTAAACATACCTGTACAAATCAGTACAAATAAAATTCCCCTGCTTGTTTTTAATCCTCTATTTATCATTTTTCGATTGAAATGATAAGCAAACTGCAAGTAAAGTTATTTGTTTCTCTATGTATTTTATATTTCGATTTAGTATTTGATAATTATTTTTATCGAAAGCCACTGTAAAAAAAAATTTCATCTGCTGATGGTCGCTGTCATCCGCAACTTATCCATCAATATTTTCTTAATTACGAAAAATATTTGATTAAGACGATGGTTTATTTTAACTTATAATCGGGAATGCTTGGTCTCTATATTTGTTGACGGTATTACCTTTAAATCACAAAAAGGTGCAACCAAAATAAAACACGTGTAGAAACTCATAGTTTCTATATATCAACATTGTATATATCTATATTTATATTTAAAAATATATTCCCCTACACAGAGAAATAATATAAAATATCCATATCCTGTTTAAAGTATTATTTTTCTTTAGCATTGAACCTTAATTCTTAAAATTTGGATCACAACATTATTCGATCAAGGATGTGCAATGCATCCAATATATATATTTTATATATATACAAGTTTGTAAATTTATGATGTCATTCCTTTCAATCATTTCAATCTGGAACTATTTGGCATTATGCCTTCAACTTGATTTGTTTCACAGAGATATACAATTCAATGTATATATCCTTCTAGAAACCGATTGAAAGAACTGAAGTATACTGCTTTGTAATCGATCATAAAAACAATTTTGAATATTAAATTTCTGTTTCCTGTTTCTTTCTTATTGATTACAAAGACTTTTAAGAAGTAAGTTTGATCTGACAAAAATACCAGTTTATAAATTTAATGTCATGTCTCACAAGTAATCATTTTGAATAAATATGTAGGTAACCAATTGCTACAAATTTTACCTACTATCGTTAACGGTAAAAGAGACACAACAATGATATTTTCTAATTTAGGTATTAACCAGCTAACAATTTGGTCAAACTATTTGGTCGGGTTGTTGTCTCTTTGACCCATTCTGCATTTTCATTCTCAATTTTAACAATTGAATGCATTACTGTTAAGCTTTTCATTTACAAAATTTGAGCATTGGGTAAAGTTGCCATTCATAAAAAAAAATGACATAAAAAGTAAAATCAAAACAATACTGAACTCTGAGGAAAATCTAAAAAAGAAAGATCAAACATATCAAACGAATGGATAACAAGTGTCATATTCCTGACTTGGTACAGGTATTTTCTTATGCAGACAGAACGCCGTAATGTGATTTGAATTAACTAAATTCTTTACAGTCGTTAATGCAATATATTGAAATGGCCGTCGACAAACTTATATTAAACCACGAGTTCTAAATAGTAAAGCTGAAATCATCTTTCATAAATTTTACGGACGCCATCACGAGTTGTTTAAGGTTATGGAATATTCGTTTCACAGGTTATATATGATATGTTTATTTTCTAACTACAACCTCGTTCCCTTTTCACAAATGTGACCTACCGAATTAGACTTACTACCGGGTTTTTACTAACCGGAGCAACATGACGGGTGCCACATCTTAATCAGGATCTGCTTACCCTTCAGGAGCATCTGACAGCATCCCCAGTATTTGGGGGGGGGTCGTGTTGCTGAGCCTGTTTTTTCATAGTTGTGTCTGTTTTTCTTTTCTTTTTTTGTAACAAGCCATGGCATTGTCAATTTATTTTATATTTATATTGAACGTCACTCTGGTATCTTTCACCCCTCTTTGATAATGGTTAAGTATTGAAATGTAACCAATCATTCAAATGTTATGCTCAAATATTCATTGAAGCGACTTGTAGAGTGTTTTTGCATCAGTTTTGCTGACGCAATACAATTTCATTTACATGTTCCTTATAGACAATGTCTTATTATACTTGTCCCTGTCTATATAAAAAAGAAGAGACCAATATGACACCTAATTTAACAACTATAGTTCACCGTACGGTCTTCAATAATGAGAAAACCCATAACTCATAGTCAGCTATATTTTTGGGTTATCGTTTGTTAGTTGTAGAGTTAGATAAGAAGTGTGATGTCCTCTTCTGATTCATATCACACGTTTCCTGCGTTTAGGAGATGTTGTATGATTGTAAATAGTTTGGCCTTCTAAATCTAAAATAAAATAAAGAAGTCGGCTTTAACATGCATTGACATGACAAATATAAAAAAATCAATAGAGAAAACTAACGATTTATATTAAACAAAACACATTACAAAAACAATGACTGACATGGACCAATGATGAACATTATACAACAACTACCGCAGAGACGCCTCACGTGTTATATACAATACAAAAATAACCAAAACACAGGCCGGTACCAACCGATGCTGGATAGTGAACAGGTAATCAGGTCATGGTCCGAAACGATATATTTTTCGTTTTGTTGGTTAGTATACTTATGTACTATTTTTTGTCTGTTTGTCTTATTGTTTTTAACCATTGCGTTGTCAGTTTATTTTCAATCTACGAGTTTGACTGTCCCTCTGGTATCTTTCTTCCCATTTCTACATAATTGGATACTAAACAAATTTCCTTAGTAAAAACCTAAATATCTACGTTTCATATATTAATTGTCAGGAATGAAATTCAAAATGTATAGATTGCTATTATTATTAAATCAATGTCACCTCTTGGTTTAAAAAAGATCGTTGTGATTACTTCGAAAGAATGTTTTATAAATGGGTTCAATAGGAAATGATTTCCAAACTTTAAACCTGTCTAGAGGCGAAGGTTGGTAAAGAAATATCGGTCAGATTTTGATTTCTAAATAACAAAATTTATCTTTAAAGAGATTTAGGTCAGCCTTTTTGTGATTCAACCAAGAAGATGCTATCGTCAAATTATTTAAAATCCATGTATTTTTTGTTCATAATTAAACATTATATATTGAATAGGAAAAATGTTAGTCGTAATTTAAAAGACGAAAAAACAAAACACAAACTTATTTGACTTTGATTTTTTGTTGTGTTTATAAATAGTTAAGGGGGCTCGCAGGTTTAAATCGATTTCTTTTTTAAAATATAGGATTCTGCTTTTCTTCTATAAATGATCATCATTATACATGCCATATACTTAATAGAAAAATGAAATAAAAAGATGGGGTCACCGTTCATTACTCACCATCTGCCTTCGAAAGAAGCATGCATTTATATTAAGGTATTTTGTTCAGTTGAACTATTAGGTGAAAATAAGGTAAAATCGAAACAAAAAAAAAGAAACAAAAATTTCAGAAATCCCCTAAATGTTACAATTGTTTAGTTTAAATACAGTTTATCGGAAAAAAGTGATGAGTTAAAGACGATATTTCAATTTTAATGCAATAAAATGGCAGTATATGCCAAGGGAGTATCGGTGGAATGTCATACTGAATAATTTTCTCTATCTTAAATAAACTTGGCCCTTTCGTTTCAGAGCAAAATATTTTGTAAAAATTTACCAAAAATTACCAAATTAATGAAAATTGTTAAAAATTGACTATAAAGGGCAATAACTCCTAAAGGGGTCAACTGACCATTTTGGTCATGTGCCTTTTTTGTATACCTTAATTTGCTAAACAATATAGCTGTTTACAGTTTATCTCTATCTATAATAGTATTCAAGATAATAACCAAAAATGGCAAAATTTCTTTAAAAATTACCAATTGGGGGACCGCAACCCAACAACCAGTTGTCCAATTCATCTGAAAATGTCAGGGCAGATAGATATTAACTTGATAAACAATTAAAATGCTTGTCAGATTTGCTTGAAATGCTTTGGTTTCAAAGTTATAAGCCAAAATCTACATTTTACCCCTATGTTTTATTTTTAGCCATGACGGCCATCTTGGTTGGTTGGCCGAGTTACCGCACACATTTTTTTAACAAGATACCCTAATAATGATTGTGGCTAAGTTTGATCAAATTTGGCCCAGTACTTTCAGAGGAGAGGATTTTTGTAGATGATTACAAAAATTTACGAAAAATGGGTAAAAAATAACTATAAAGTGCAATAACTCCTTAAGGGGTCAACTGACCATTTTGGTCATGTTGACTTATTTGTAGATCTTAATTTGCTAAACATTATGATGTTTACAGTTTATCTCTATCTATAATAATATTCAAAATAATAACCAAAAACTGCAAAATTTTCTTAAAATTACCAATTTAGTGGCAGTAACCCAACAACAGGTTCTCCGATTCATCTGAAAATTTTAGGGCAGATAAATCTCGACCTGATAAACAATTTTACTTACGTTAGATTTGCTCTCAATACTTTGGTTTCAGAGATATAAGCCAAAATCTACATTTACCCCTATGTTCTATTTTTAGCCATGGCGGCCATCTTGGTTGGTTGGCCGGGTCACCGGACACATTCTTTAAACTAGATACCACAATGATTATTGTGGCCAAGTTTGATTAAATTTGACCCAGCAGTTTCAGAGAAGAAGATTTTGTAAAAGTTAACAGACAACGACGACGACGAAGGACGCCGGACGCAAAGTGATGAGAAAAGCTCACTTGGCCCTCTGGGCCAGGTGAGCTAATAAAGGTAAAATAAACCTTATTTTTTCGCTTACACTTGTGTGTCGGTGTAGACAGATTCTGTAAGTTAACAGTATTATGTGAACAGCGTAATATATTATGGAGTATACCTAGGCTAAGACGCATAAACTTAATGTAAATTGTTTCCATTTGTATATGTTATGCCTCTATGTAAAGTGATTTATTGTAAAATTCTATTTTCAATGAATTTTCAAAAGGTGTTGGTGATTTTATATCAAACTAAGGGGATGCCAATGGGATATTTTTCAAAACCTATGGTATAATAAGTGTAAAATAGACAGCAGGCCAAACGACATGACTGGTACATATTTAACTACACTCGATGTGCATTTACGCAATTAAAGTCTCTATATTGATGCCGTAGACAACAATACTTGAAAGTCAAAAACCTAATCCTATTATGTTCGCCTTTTTTCTTACACTACAAATACATATTAAATCAACAAATGGCACTGATAGCGCACTTATAGAGCAAAAAGGTTTTTTTGTTTCCTGATACCAAATCAAGGTCCTTTTGTACTACAACACCACTATCTTACGATCACAAGTATAACTGCGCCACATTCTGTATGTATCTGTTCAAAGTCCTGAGCATGTAAATCAGTGGTTATTGTTTGATGCTGTATATTATATTTGTTTTTCGTTCATTTTTTTTTTCTCATATAAATCAGCCCGTTAGTTTACTTGTTTAAATAGTTATACATTTGACATTTACGGGCCTTTTATATCCGACTATGCAGAAATGGTTTTACTCATCGACGAAGACCTACGTTGCCTTATTGATTTTGTATATTTAACATATAACAGGGATTTTTCGTAAGTGCCTAATAATCTTAAGCATATACTAAACATTTGACCTGCCGTCCCTTTTTTGGGGACTTTTTCTTGACTAGTACTTTTTTCTTCTTTCGGAAACACCTTAATCTATGATATATCACCAACGTCTTATTATCTGTATTTACTTCATCCTGTTTTAGTCAACCCCTTTGGCGGTCTCGACGTCGCGTGCCGAGTGCAAACGGTTGTGAATTGAATCAAAGAACCGAAGACCTTTATAGTTATATTTTTTTTCTGTTCCCAGCTATGGATTGGAAAAATCAAGAGTAAGCACCTCTTCTGGATTTAAAGATTGGTTTGTTCGGAGGCAAAATAATGTGTCCAGGTAGGGAGACATGGTTTCTTGTGGATTATAACCTACGAATTAGTACATAATACAGTTCAACATGTTGATCTTGTGTGAATAATGGAAATAATGTTTGCAAAATCCACTGGGCCTTTTGTTTACGTTCTTATAATTAACAACTTAAAATATCATAGCTAATGTTTACAAACTAAATTGGGCGTTCGTACACTTCTAAATATGACATCAGATTGTATACACTATCAGAACACGTGCATGATAGACCTTCGAAGAGCAAGAAGTATAATGATAACACTTAGAAAATATGGGAATTGATTTCTGCGTTATATTAAAAAATATCACATATTTCCGATGTGTCCTCAGCATTTATATAATGTAAATGCACATGTCAATGCAGTTGCCTTGTTCTTCTTTATTAGATAATATCATTTCTTGCAACTGAAGATGGTTTAATTGCAAAACGAATGCCAGAAGAAAATACTTATACATCTTATATAAGGTATATATGTTGAGTCGAAACAAACAATTACAATTTCAGGAATAATATAATGGAGGTCGGAAAATTTAATGCACATCCATACACTGTTTTACATTGTTATTCTTATAATTTCCGTATCAACACGAAAATCCACATAAAGGTGTATCACATCTAATACAATGTTTTTTTGCCATTGATGTTTTCTTATCTAGGTAGTACGTTTTCCGGATCGACTTAGACGGTTCAAAATCAAAAAAGAAAGTAAAAAAAAAATCGTGGTCAACGCATTCTATTTCAGCTAAAAGATACAAACTGAAAATGGTAAATAATAAAACAATAAAACGACTATTAATGTTGTACAAATGTAACACCCTTGCTTTTCCTTTGCCTTCTAGTGTCGGGAAAGTCAGCGGTTTCCTTTCCTTCCATCTAAACCTGTGTTTTTCCAAATACAAATCACGTGTTTGGATTGTTCTAGACTGTTTCAATGTGTATCTAATATCATAGTTATACTATCTACTGAGTCTGCTGCAGTTTGACGTTTGACCTTGGTATGATATCTATCATGGCCAAAATTTGTTATTTTCTATTTGATCAATGTTAAATATTTTATCATAAGATAAAATAAATCACAAAAATACTGAACTTCGAGAAAAACTCAAAACGGAAAGTCCATAATCACATGTCAAAATCAAATGACAAAAGACATCAAACGTATGGACAACAACTGTCATATTTCAGACTTAGTACATGCATTTACAACTTTATTTTATAGCGCTAAACCTCTTACTTGCTTGACAGTCGTATCACAGTCCATTATATTTACAACGAAGCGTGAACAAAACAGACATAATAGGTAAAATTGTAAAAATAGGGGCACAGCAGTGATCACCGTGTCACAATCTCAATTAAAACAAAAACAAACAAATACCTAGCAAAGAAGCCCAACAAAGCATCTATAGAATTTAACTACCACATTAATTGCTTACCTAGTATATAACTTATGTATTTTAAATCAATCCATAAGGATTGAAAGATTTGAAGTCATGTGACTGAATGGAAATCATTTAAAAAAAAAATAGAATATAACAAATTGAAAAACCAAAAATTAACAATTCAACAACGGGCTGCGAATTCATATATCGTGTCTAGCATATTATCCCGAAGTATAAGATTTGACAATAACATCAGCATAAACATAAATAGTAGTATGAGTGTAAGTACTAGGAAAATGTCTGTTAGAGTTTTTACGAGAATGTAAATATTCATAAAGCCTTCAAAGTTCAACAATTAGCAAAGTATGTACCTTGTAATAAGATATCAAAAGTTTGGTAGACCATAAAAACAATAAACGGTACCAATTTAATAGCGCTAGAAGCACATTTTGGCCAATTAATATCTCTTCACTGAAACTGTAGACTAACACATTTGAACAATATTACAAAAAACAAGAATACAAAAGAAGACTTAATATTCTTAACAAGTATTGAGGAACTAAGGTTTCAACTCCCTCAGGCTAAGTTTACTTAAGATGAATTTTGCTATTTATTTTAGGTATTTTCTGTCATATAGCTCTTAAACGGGTTAGGTACTTATACATCTTCGGATTTCAAATGTTTGGCTATGAGCGTTCCTGATGAAGGTAAATCTAGAAAAGCGCTTCGAACGCGTTAAATTGTTAAGTTAGATGGGGTGTCTAAATTATAATCCATAGAATTTCTTAATAATTTGCCAAAATGTAGTTTATGTCCTGCTTGTTTAAGAACATTAATAAAAAGAATGGGTCACCGGACTTATTTTCACACTACAGGTTGAGCAAAATTGTCAAATTTTGTATAGATTATGTATGGAAAACCCAATTTTCAGTCATAAAACGAAAACTACACCATAGAATTTTGAGATAAATTATGAAAAGAAAGCTCCAATAGTATTCTTTCAGATAAGAAGAAGAAAAAATGGGGTCATCGGACTCTTTTTCTTGCTACATAATAAAATGGGTAAATTCCTAACACATTTTATTGTAAAAGTAACACTATCTGAATTATCTGCCCTTGCATTTGAGTTGTCTCCCCTTATTTGGCAAAGTTGTAAAAAAATGAATCAAACAAAAGTATTTGCTTTTTGGTAAAATACAACCATAAATATGATCAAACATGACATATTCTATATTATCATGAAAAATCTTACTCATGAATACCTATACTCATGTCAAAATTTGCAAATTTTAACAAAATTCTAGACCTTGTTTTCTGGTATTTCAAAATCCAAAATGGAGGAAGACACCCTATCTACCTTAAACGTGTTGTTTTCCATTTTTTAATACTTAATAATGAATGTTTCTGTTACATTCTTTCGATGGCGGGCTGTACACTTAAGGAAGTTATATTCGTCCTGCTCGTAGAGAGATAACTATTTAAAATATTGAAGAACCAATAATATACACGTATGTATGTACACAAATCTGTTAAAAATTTACGAATTGATACTTAATACACATGATTAATGGTGATGTAAATTATACAATAACCCAAGATAGTTGAATTATATAAAAAGAAATATAATTTGTTGACTGAAAAACGAAGTTAAGGACGTTGAAAGTAAAGAAAAAAATGTGAGATAACGACCTAGTTTTTAGTTGGATTTGGAATTTTCAACCCAAATGGCCGCTACTACTGGGGCACTTGAAAGAATCAATATATATAAAACTGTAAAAATAACAAACAAAAAATTGTCAAAAAATTCAGCCAGCTCCTGGTTGCTGTATGGTTTTAATGGCGTACTGTTCTCCACGCTGTCTGTTTCGTCTGTCGGTCGTCCATCTTCTATAGGCTGATTCTGTTTAAGATGGTCTATTCTTCTGGCCCTACATTTGCACTTTAACATTAACTTTGACTTCAGCTTTCTAATCTTCCTCACCATGGAATGCATCCATTTTGGAGCAACGTCACGTTTTGGTTTATTGTAAATTCTCATGACAAATATCGTAATAATAATCAAAAGAAAGGCCATTCCTAATGTTACCGTAAATACTGCCACTGAAAAATAAAATCATAAATAATCATGATTTTATGAATGAACATTCAACGTCTTATTTTTCCATTTTACTTTAACTTAAAAAATATGTTATCTGCATTGTTCGGAAGGTATTAAGATAGAACATCAATATTCAACAGCTTTCAAATAATCAGTCATCAACCCTCTAAATAAAGATTCTTACAGTTGAGATCAGTGGATTATCGGATGTACTCAATAGAGATAGTTAAAGTTTACAATTTAATTATCGAGATTGAATAGATCTGATAATCAACACGTAACTATGTAAGATCTGTGTCCATAATGATTGAAAATAAATTTATATTTTGTGTTAAACGAAAATCTTCTTTGAGTGCCTTCCACATTCCATAAAGGTATCAATTTCACTAACACCTGTAAGCATATTTTGATTCATTTAGTAAGCTGATAAAGGGTATGATCCAAAAAATCATCCAATCATCTCATGAGATCACCGATAACTACATGTTAATTATCTTTTTTTATACAATTGGTTCAAAAAGGATAAAATTGCCAGAGAATTAGAGATAAGTATTTATCTGACACAACAATAAATATTTTTTTAAATAAATATCGGAAACATTGTTATTATGTATAAGTTAGTCATCGATTCTTTCTACTAGATCACAAAGCCTGTACATTACTCTTGCGTTCTTTGTCACAATTCGTAAAAGCATCAAAAGAATGATACAAAACAATGATTGATTATTAATAAAAACAAAAGAAACTTTACCTAGAATTGAAGGAAATTTTGCAGCAGAAGGTATTTTGTCTGCAAATAATGTCAATAAAACCACTAAAGTTAGTACAACTGTAACAATATATCCAAGTCTTGTTCCAGATTTCAGCGGCAGAAAAAATGCAATAAATGTTAATACTGCAGTAAGAATCGTCGGTACTATAACAATTAAAATGTAATGAAGAGGAAGCCTTTTAACAGTAATTCCGAACTTAAGTACCGGATACGCAACTCCATCATCATCAAATATATAAGAATAATCTTGTAACGTTTCTACCAGCTCCCAATCTGCTTGTGTTTCATGTAATCTTGTATCTACTGCAGTGGATTTAAATATCAAATATACTTCGTAATAAGGATGATCCATGCTAGCTAATTTTATGAAACATCTTTGTCTATCAAATGGAAACCACGCAAGAACCATTGCACATGCCGTGGACAACACTGCGATTGGTTCCCATCGTAATTGTCCAGCATTTGATATTCGGATTGTTCTTCCAGCACCCAATTTGTTCTCTAATTCGATAATGCTAAATTAAAATTTTAAGATTATTAAGTAAGTTTGTTATGCAAGGAAGTACACGAAAAATAAACATTAAAACTTTTTATATAGATATGAGTTGTGTTATGAGTGCTAATGAGACAACTCTCCATCCAAATAACAATTTATAAAAGTAAACCATTATAGGTCAAGGTACGGCCTATGTATGCATCGTAGGTGTTTATAGCCGAAGACGTAAAAGAAGATATTTCAAATGTTTAATAATAATAAAGAAACTTTGTTGAAAATACGTACGAATTCAGCACAACCAGGTCAGGGTGCCAAACTAAGTCTTCTGGTACGTATATATATTCAATGCCTCCGTACATTGATTTATCCCAGACCAATCGGCTATCATTCCAAAACTGAAAATGTACGATAAATGTTAAACTTGATGATTGTGTAATGAGGCTTTAATACAGGCCATGCAAATAATAATTCGTCCGTTCTAAAAATGTCATACCAAACCGAGTATCCCTTCTCTTGCGCTTTCAACCTTACTAGAACACACCCGCGAAATCACGGGCTTTAAGAGCTTGGTTGAAAAGATGATTTTTTGTAAAAGATTACATGCAGAGGCGAATATTAATAGTTTTTTTCGCCCCTCCTCCCCCCACACACACACTTTGTGGTGGAAAAATTGTTGATTATATAGGGAATCAATGGTGCATGACAGTGTCAGTGCCCTACATTTCTGGATCTGCCACTGCTATGTCTGGAGAATTTCAGAAAAGGTATCAAAGGTAAGATAAATGCGACTATGAAAGGTACCTATAGGACACAAAGGCATAATGATTTATTTATTTTGGAAGGAAGAGAAGCGACACACAAAATGAAGTCTTCTTTTAATAGTATAGATACGGATGATGGCACTGTTGTTAAGAAAAGTCATATGTCATATGTTCTATATTGAAGCTTAAATCCATTTATAGTATGCACATCTGCTTTCTTAAATGAAGATAAAGTCATCAATCTTGAAATACGAGTTAGATATGATTGCCAGTTACACAACTATGCACAGCAGTCGAAATGACATACAGAACAATAACGTTAGATCAATGCACGACTTTCAAAGAACTCATTTTATCAATTCTTTAGGGAATATTCAACGCCAAAAAAGTTTTAGCTGTCTCCTATCGAAATCTTTATTGACCATATACAATTGGTTTTTGTTGTTTTGTTATCTTGAAGACATTTCTTTGGTAATGCAAAATAATTTCTAAAATGATCTTCACTTTTGATCAATTTAAATATAATTATTTACCACGCTAAACAATCCTGTTGTTGATACTGTCTGTTCCTTTATATCCTAAAATAAATAAATTGAAAAAAATGATGAACATATCAACAGTGTGTGACACAGCTATGGGACAACCTAAACAAAAAATCTACACGATCCTGGCACTAAATCATCAATAAATAACACAATTAAAAACATATTCTCTCTTAATAAGATATTTTTGGTTAAATTGGGCCGTGACACCTTCCATTGCTTAGTTGGTTGTTTGGTGTTTAGTGCTTCTTTTCGGACGGGTTTGGAACTCACAGTGTTAGTGTTTGACGGGTCAATTATTAAGTAGTCTGACCTGTTTGGTCAATCGGCGACTGAGGCACATTGTGACATTAATAGGACTGATTTGCCTTTACCAAATATATGTTGGGTCTTAACGTACACAAAAGGGTCATTTTCATGTTTTAAATTGTAATTTTTAATGTTCTTGCATCTCCTCTGACACTTTTTAAGATAGATATAATAATATTTGGAATTGAAATGGGGAATGTGTCAAAGAGACAATAACCCGACCATAGAGAAGACAGCAGCAGAAGGTCACTAACAGGTCTTCAATGCAGCGACAAATTCCCGCACCTGGAGGCGTCCTTTCGCTGGCCCCATAACAAATTTATATACAAGTTCAGTGATAGTGAACGCCATACTGAACTCCAAATTGTACACAAGAAACTAAAATCAAAAATAATACAAGACGAACAAAGGCCAGAGGCTCCTGACTTGGCGCACAAATACGGCGGGTTAAACATGTTCATGAGAACTCAACCCTCCCCCTATACATCTAGCTAATGCAGAAAAGTAAACGCATAACAATACACACATTACAATTCAGTCCAAGAGAAGTCTGAGTCTGATGTCAGAAGATGTAACCAAAGAAAATAAACGAAATGACAATAATACATAAATAACATCAGATTACTAGCAGTTAACTAACGTTTCAGCTCTAGACTTCAATTACACTAATTGAAAGGTTATGTCTTCATCATATGAATATCAGGCACAATCATTCCCATGAGGGGTTTAGTATCATACCATCATAACATATATGAAAAGAACATAACCCGTGTCATGCCAACAACTGGTTTTTAAATAAATGTGTTTAGTTCCGATGCAAAGACTCTATCAGTGAATCAAAATTAACGCCAAAATCTGCCATCTTTAATGACCTGACAACAGTATCGTAACTATATCCCTTCTTAATAAGTCCATTTAAAGGTTTTGTTAGCTTCTGAGGTGAATACTGACATTTTTGTGCTTTATAAAGAATATTTCCAAAAAATATTGGATGTGAAGTACCTGAACGTATAAGAATTTTCATGTTGATCTATATTTACGAATGGTGTCCTTATACCGATGTCAAATGTTTTGACTACTTTGTGATATCGAAAACCCTGATGTAATAATTAGTAAAACCAAAAAAATACTGAACTTTGAGGAGAATCCAATCGGAAAGTCCATAACCACACGGTAAAATCAAACAACAAAACGTATCAAAAACGAATGGACAATAACTATCATATTCCTGACTTGGTACAGGCATTTTCAAATGTAGAAAATGGTGATTAAACCTGGTATTAAAGCGCTAAACCTCTCACTTTGATGACTGTCTCATCAAATTCCGTTATATTTACAATGAAGCGTGAACTAAACAGACAAAACAAAGAAATTAGTCAAAATATTGGTACAGCAGTCATCATCGTGTAACAATTTTAAAAGGAACAATTCAACAGAACACAAAACACATCTATCTACAAACATATTCATTGATTTGCGTGTCTGACGTCAGAAACTATTATACGTCACATAAATTTGTCGTTCAATGTATATACAAACAATATAAGAAATGTTCACATGGGCAATGTTAGCATAGAAGGTTAAAAAATCAAAGTATGTAAGAATTTATATCAGAAATAGACCGAGTTTTAAAATAGTCTAAAAGTTATATAAGAATCCACAATCAGTTCATTCTACTACGCAATTGAATAATTTTGATGTTTGTGGTTCAACGTATTTTCTAATTCATAATAGAAATATATCATAATGACATATGATACAATATCATATTGACGGGATCTTTTAATGTTCAGAGTCACGTTATAAGAACAAAATGCAGAGAAACACAAAATGTCGCATATACAAAACACACCAGCAAAAAAATGAAAGATAATACAAACACATTGACGGGATGTTTAAGTACCGAGCCACGTTGAATGGATATTACATAAAAAAATACAACAGCAAAAGTAATATCAAAAATAGAACAAAGACAAATGAAAGAACAATATTACACGTTGTTAAGATGATAAACAACATCAGTACACATAATCAATACAAGGTCTTGGTATCTTCCAATGAGGTTTTTTACATTGTTTTAGAAAAAGGACGAGACGTTCTTTGACATACACCTGGTTCATCAACTTTTTACTCAGACACTGATGACGTTTTACAAAGTCTGAGTAGGAGCTACAAGCTCTTGAATATCGAATAAGTTGGGAAATATATATCACATATGCAGTTGAAGTTGGTATATTGCTACTAAGGTGGGGGGAAAAATATAATTTCAAAATTAAAATCGTCTCGTTTGTCATATATTCTGGTACTGAGATGACTGTGTATGTCAAATTCGAGATATATGTTTAAAAATGAGGCGGATGAAGCCGTGTCTGTTGTTTTTTTTTTTAATTTCTAGTTCTTGGGGATATATTAATGGAACCCAATCAGAAAAGTTCGGATTGTTTATGGAAAGAACATCATCAATAAATCTAAGTGAATTAAATAATCTGGCTTCTTTGATCCTCTTGTTTTTTACAAGTATCTGAAGGAACTTCGATTCAGATGAAAATAAGAAGAGGTCGACAAGAAGCTTAAGAGGCACACAGTTTGTTCCCATAGGAATGCCGTAAATTTGTTGGAAAAGTTTTTCTCCAAACTCAACAAATATGTTGTCGATGAGAAACTCCAGCATACTGACCACTTGTTCTTCTGTGTAGCATGTTTTACCTTTTTGTTTCTTACTATTAACGAAATATGCCTTATCATACCCCAAAGTAATAAATTTATAGCGTATGCTACCATTCTTATGTTGAAAGGCATTGTGGATTATATCTTTTAGGCGATTGTTTAATTTCAAATAGGGAATGGTGGTATACAGGGTTGAAAAATCAAAAGTTTTGATAGAACTAATTTCAGAAAAAGACCGCGATTTAAAATTGTGTAGAAGTTCTTTGGAACTTTTAAGAATCCATATATGGTTAATTACACGACGCGAGTAAACAGTTTCACAGTATTTCTGAAGACCCTCTTTGACTGCGGACAGAATTTTTGTCAATCTAATGGACAATTCTTTAGTGGAACATGAAGATGGGCCAGCAATATACCGTTGTTTGTACGGAATTTTATGATTTTTTTCAGTAATACATAAATTTCTCTCGTTAAAATCTAAAACATTGATACATACACGAGCTAATCGTACAAGTTGAGATATATAAACAACGTAAGATGGTCACAAAGAAACGTCACCATCTAAAAATGGATAATTAACGATAGGAAATGAGAAATTATCTCTTTTATCATAAATTTTAGTATTAAGCTTTCCGTTAATGATATAGATATCAAGATCGAGAAAAGGGCAGTTGTCATTGTTAGTATTAGCTTTATTTAAAGTAAGTTCAACAGGATACATTTCTTTAGTATACATACTGAAAGTCGTCATTATTGAAAGCCAAAGTAATCATCCAAATATCTAAAAGTAATATCTAATTTGTGTATCAGATGATGTTTCGATGGGGCTTTGCTGATTTTTGTCAAAAATTGTAACTCATAGCAATACAAATAAACAGGTGGGTAATAAGTGGTGCACAGTTATTCCCCATTGGAATTCCGATAACTTGGTGATATACGAAATCTCCGAAGCGAACGAAAATGTAAACTTGTAAACATTGAAGGGCAGATATAGAATCAAAACATGTCCAATTGACATAGTTTTTTGGTTTATTACTACTTACAAATGACCTAAAAGAGATTGAACATAACACAACTTGTGCAAGATATTGTTTTTATTGTGATGATACACTTGCTCTGAAACAATCGGATCCAATGACATCTTTAAGGAGTTATTGCCCCTGAAAAGATTTGATGTGATTTTAATTGAATTATAGTTCAATATAAAATATGATATAGGGTCATTTGCAAATCAAATATGTTTTCAATCAGCATCGATAATCCAATCATTTAAGACCGAAATAACCTTATACAAACAGTTAAACATGTAACACCATAGCAGGTGTAAACAACACTCTGACAACTGCAGGATAAGTGTGACATTTTACCGGATTCAGACAAATATTTCATATTACATTCCACGTACTTGTATTTAACTCGCCTCTTTTCTGTGTGTGCAGCAACATTCCATATTTTCAGTGTTTGATGGTAAGTGCTTTCTGTAATCGATCTATATTTCTAACTCATTGTTCTTAATTGTGTTGCAAAAAGTATAACCTTTTTAACGTTTGTTATGTTTTTTTTTTGCTCTTAATGATTGTCTATACGAAATAAGTTTTGGTCATGTAATGTAATTATTGAGGATGTTTCTGTTTTTTTTATGTCTGTTTCAATTGGATACTGTTGGCATTGTTGTCTTATTGACAATTATACCACATCGATTTATTTTAAGTTAAGCATATAACAAATACTCCTAATAAAACACCACTGTTCGAATCTATTAATAAATGTCTTTATCATGTTTATATGTTGTTGATGCTCGATTTTGCTTGGCATTCAAGTTATGTTTTATTGATAACCTTAGCTTTAAAAAAGAAGAAATCATAATATGATAAAACTCACCACTGCAATGACATACTGCAATTTGTATTTTATTTCTACAGTAACTGTGTTTTCTGGCCGGAAAATCTTATTGTAGTTAGTTTCATTAAATAACTCTTCTTGAAGATTTCTTCGGAAACTCACTGTGTACGATGTTGACGATTTCAAAAAATCTTTAAAAAAAATCAAAATTATGAGACAACAGATATTTCGCTTGGAAGCGGGTTTTTTGGGGGAATGTTCAAGATATTGATTGCTTCATAATGCAGCATGTTAGTAGCGTCGTAAACTTTTGTGGAGAAAATTTTGCTCAAGTCGGCGATAAATAAACTCATCATAGATACCAGGACTAGTTTTTGTATATACGCGAGACGCGCGTTTCGTCTACATAAGATCCACCAGTGACGCTCAAATAAAAAAAAAGTTAAAAGGCCAAATAAAGTACGAAGTTTAAGAGCATTGTGAACCAAAATTCCTAAAAGTTTTGTCAAATACAGCTAAGGTAATCTATGCCTGAGATAGAAAAGCCTTAGTAATCGTCGTGTGATATGTTTTCGTATGTCATATGTTTTCGTGTCAATCATATTTCGTCGGTTTCGACGGCATACGCGTACATTGTGGTGTGTTTTGCGGTTTCTATATTTGGAACAACAACGACACTTCAACGTGACAAATGTGTGAAATATTCAAAGTCGCTTTTAAAAACGTAAGAACTAAATTAATTGAATTAAACTTGCCTGTTCGGCCACTTTTATTTAATGTAAAAAATACACATCACTAGAATAGTTGTTGAGGAAAATTCTGAGGGGTAACATGAAGTATAGCCATATCGTCTGCCTGTCCGACATCAGATCTTCAAGAAATGTGACTGTCATGTGTTTTTTTTTGTAATTTTTTATTACAAACTAGGGAGTTAAAGTTATCATGGTTCCTATATGTAATGGCTGTTCAAAATCTATTTATTCAATGTTTTATTGACAATTCTTTTTATACAACCTTGATACATGAAGATGAAAACAGTCTTAACTTTTTATATTTAATCCTAAATTTTGAAAACTGCATTTTATTTTAAAACAATTGATGTATTTTGTACAAACCAGGTGCCAATCTGAAATTAATAAAAATCTAACAATTTCAGCACATGAAAAACCAACCTAGAACTATTTACTAGTAATTTTTAGTTCCAAAAAGTATTAAATAACTTGTTTATGATTCAGGCGATCACCAGAACCACGACTTTAGAAAATTCTATTTTCCGGATTTTATAGTCATTCCGGTATGCGTACTGATCCAATTTTTATTTCATACGAAAACAGATGACAAAAATCGTAAAGTAATCGGAAACAGTGAAAAATCCTAGTAAACCTTGACAAAAAACTAGATACCTAAAATCAATCTACAGGACATGCTTTTTGAATTTGAGTCAACACCTGAATAAAAACTCAACAGTGACAACCGTTAGTAGTGAACATTGTTATTAGTACGAAAGCACATCACACGATGATATTTTAACATTAGAGGTCGTTCCGATTAGAGAATTGAACGCAACAAATATGTCTGTTAAGGAACATATGAAGCAGTTACCATATTCACCGAGTCTATTTGTTTTTTTAGGATCGTCAAAAGAATTAATTCCAGATCTTTATCTAATTTATATACAAACAGTATTGTGACTTGGTATACCGCATTGAAATATCAGAATCAGCAAAACAAGAGTTGTTCATCATAACAAACTAAGATTATTATGGAGACTTTTCACAATTGTCTAAATAAAACTGTAATTAAAAAATAAACCGAGTCTCACGCTACCGCAAAATTAATATAAAACAACATTGAGTCTGACATTGAGTTGAGTAGAAATAAACAGTGCGATATGTGTAGTTTTCTTTTTGACAGTATTAAGTAGAATCGCGGACATTGTATAAAGCGTCCACCTAACAGATTTGGACCTTAATAGAACTTTTCTTGAAGTTTTAAAACCATGACCATTAAACTAAATATTATCTTGAAGATTGCATGCCTGTATAATGATTGTTTTTGTTTATTTGTGCCAGAGTGTGAATTTGTATTGTATACATTTTGATTTTCCATGTACATTTTGCATTTTGTGTGTTTTTTGCTTGATCTGAGACACGTGTTTTGTTTTAAAGAGAGAGACATTGGAAGAAAAATAAAAAAAAAATGTGTGGCGCTAATACGCTTCCGTAGAAGGACGCCTCTGGGTGCGGGAGTTTCTCGCTGGACTGAAGACCTATTGGTGATCTTCTGCTGTTGTCTCGGTTCTATGGTCGGGTTGTTGAACTTTTGACTAGGCACCTAGATTATCAGTATTTTTATCAGTTAACTACCCAGTCAACAGACTAACAGTGGGCCAACGTTGGCAAATTGTCGGCCCGTTGGTCGACCGTTGGTGTTGGCTGCACAACATTGGCCCAACGTTGGCAAATTGTCTGTCCGTTGGTCGCAAGTTTATGTTGGCTGCACAACATTGGCCAAACGATGGCAAATTGTCGGTTCGTTGGTCGCACGTTGGTGTTGGCTGCATAACATTTGCCCAACGTTGGTCTTTTGCTGTAAATCCATATTATTATCTCATGCTGGTTATAAAAAATCGGGCAAATGTTGGCATTATGTTAGTAGCAACATAGGGCCGATATGAAATTTTGTTAATAAGAATTGATTATGAAATATTTTTCGCTTTATTTCTCTTGGGAGACGGATAATTTCGATTGCTGCATGCTTTATGAAAAGTAAATGTTATACCGAAAGTGTTTATCAACTGAAATTGCATTTACAACTCTATATATGTTGAGCCAATGCTGGGCCAACGTTGATCATATAATTATATACTCTATATATAAGCCTGGTAAAAATTATACTGGAATATCATTACTGTAATAAAAAAAATGTATATCGTAAACATAGATTGCCTGGTTAAAAGTTTCAATTTATTGCAATCATTATTTATAACATAGATGTAATACCCATTACATCTATGTTTATAATAACTTTATTCATTACACTTTGTAAAACATAATAATTTAGCATTATATGCAGAGTGATATTTGATACAGCCAGTCTGTTAATCGAGCACATTCTGATAAGGTTGACCATATGTTCGACTTTCAAAGATAGTTGCTATGGTAATTAAGTTTATAAGAAATCTTAATGTAATGGGATGGTCACTTTTGTGGCTATTTCCTGTTGTGTATTTGTAAGAAAGCAGTAAAACGAAGAAAACAATTATAGAGAAAGTCATATGATCTGATGTTCAAAGAGAAAGAAAGAAACATGTAAGTTGTAACTTTAAAAAATCTGATATATATATATATACGATTAAGAATGACAAATACAATATAAGTTTTTAATCTGAGGGATGTTATTAAACATTAAAACATATATTACTTTCTATCATTTTATAATGTTGATCTTGAAGTTCATACGTTTTGGGCGAACTATTTTCTAGATTTTAAACCATTTCAATCCTATATCATAATGAAATATTTGCCAATGAACATTAGTATCTTCAAACAAATTGTAAATTACCAATATTTTAGTAGTTTTTTTCTAAAATCTATAACGATAACATTTATGACCATTACTGAAGTTAATGGAAAGAACCTGTCTTAAGATGTACCCTATTCCGTAATGTTTCAGAAATAAGGTATAATGATTTCTACTTCATTGAAATATAAATGAATTTGTAAGTTTTATTGTATTTCTAAATCGCATGCATATTAACATATACGATATATTTGTGAAACCTAATCATATACACACTTGCATGTGTTACAGTGTATTAGATATCAAACAGAGTATTTATTTTTTAATCTTATTTAAAAATCTTATCTAAATTCATTGCAAGAATATGTTGTTATTTGTATAAAATTATACGGACTCGGCTGAATTTAGTTTTTGTTCTCGGCAAAACTTTTGCAAAACAAAACCAATGGTTGAATAGTGTGTAGGAGTAAATGTCAGTCACAAGAAGCTGACTCTTGAAATATATAAAATAGGGCGAGCGGGGGGAACACACAGACGGATATTTATAAAAGAAAAAGACTATAAATTAGTGTCTGAATTACTTGAAGTAGCTTTTCTTTTTAATATACAATTTTACATTTTAATATTAATTTTTAGGTCAGGTATTTGAGTACAACAGAAGACAAAATAAATCAGAGTGCAAAAGGAAAAAAGAGAATTAGGAATAATAAGAATTATTGACAACATCCTTGCTAGAAAATGCATGGTAATGGAGATGGGAAAAAATGCATTCTACCATTTGATAGCCCAGAACTAATAACTTTAAGAAAGTAAGTTAATAGCCATCCTTTATGCTACATCGGATTCGAATTTCACAGACATATGTGCATAACATGTTAAATACTACCGTTAATGCTAGTGTATTTAGATTTGACTTTGTATTTTTTTTTTCAACTAGTTTTATTTATTTACTTAGAACATTTTTTTGACAAAGTTTCCTGTAACCATTTCTACACTCAATTGTCCTACTTAACCTACCTAGTTTGGTAATGTCTAACCATTATGGTAAAGCATGCAATATGCTTTTTGCCTTGCCGGGCTTGTATAGGCTAAGGAAAATATAAAAAAAGAGGATTTTTTCTAACTATTGTACAAAAATGTAATGTGCCAGGACACCAGAAACAATGTATTTTTCTTTTTAATTTTAAAATTTTTTTTAGAAGGATTTAATATATTCAAAATATACATACATTGAGTATACTCATTTATTTATTACTTTATTACAGAGTCAGTGAAATAATTATTTTTATGACGATATGCTTAATTGGATAAAGGATTTAACATAAGACGGAGCCAGAAATTATTGACAAAACAAAGTGTAGCAGAAAACAAAAGGAATACTCTTGTGAATAAAAACCATGTTGGAATACAGAACTAAAAAAATAGCTGTATAAAATGAATTATCAATGCCTTCATACAGAGCTCGGATATTTCTACATAAACTGTAATGATATTATGCAAACGGGATAAATGAATTATCTGTTTTCATTCTAGATCTGATTTAGCAACGCATAGATACAAAACAGATTTTTCAAAACTTTGCTGGTTGTCTAGCTAATAATACAAATAAATTATATTTAATCATACCTTTGTATTTACATTATTTAAGAAAATTGGGTAACATGGATATTTTGATTGCATTCATTAAAATTTGGGTAAAATTCAGAAGTATAATTCCTGGAGAGAATTGGTTGTTGGTTACTGAAACGTCCATTGGCAAATATTTCATGCATGTTCAGGAAGATCGAGAGAAAGTGGCAAAATACAAAATTTTCGGGTAGTATGTAAGACACAACATGGTATAGTGGATATGAAAAACGCAATAATTGCAACATCTAAAAAAGTAATAGTTTCGCCATTTTGAACTGATGTTAGAACCAGGAGTTATTGCAGTTGTTGCCTAGAAGAATTTTAGTATCCTTCATATGGATAAAAAGGTTTATAGATTGAACCAACGGAGTTCCAACGTTTGTTAACAGTTTGTATTACTACGTTGGCCTAACGTTTGTTCAACATCAGCAAGTATTATTCCATCATTGGACCAACGTTGGGCCAATGTATTGTATAAAACCTTACAACGTTGTGTCAACGTTAGCCATCACGTTGGGCCAACATAGGGCCACTTTGCACTTATACATTGGGCCAACGTTTAAAAATAACGTTGGGCCAATGCATGTAGATACGTTGGACCAACTTTGTGCCAACGTACCAATGTTGTCTGGGTACATAACTTCAAATTAATATGTCATTTATATTAACCCCATGCTGTTAGATACACAGCATCATTCAATGTTTAACCTCTAGTCAATTTGGCTTTATTACTGTTCATTTGTGTATAGAGGTAATCAATGACGCAAAAGTTATTATACATTTGGCTAGTTTTATTATTTGCAGTTAAAGTTTAACTGTCATATGTATCTAAGTAGTTATCAAAGGTACTAGGATTATAGTTTAGTACACGAGACGCGCGTTTCGTCTACACAAGACTCATCAGTGACGGTCATATCAAAATATTAATTAGGTCAAACAAATAGAAAGTTGAAGAGCATTGAGGATTCAAAATTCCAAAATAACCAATTCGTTGGGCATAGAGTAATAGCATTTAGTTATGCCTATATGTTTTGTATGATAAGAGTGAATATTTTATTTGGAAATAGCTGTTGTTTTTTCAAGCAGATAATCAAAAAAAAAAAAAGATAATCAAAAAGTGTAAATCAGTAGCATGCATATTCGGTTTTTGCTTTTTATTAATGTCTTATTAAGTAAAAACAACAAATATTGTATTGTCCTAAGATATACCTTAAAACACATTGACTGTTCCATAACCTTTAAATGGGAGTTTGTAACATGAAAATGATAATTTCATGCACGTAATTTAGAGTTTGAAATGTCCGTCAATAATATGGGCTTTATTGTGGGAAACGATCTAATTTCTTTGGAACATGCAATTAAAAGTAATTGAAATGCAATCTTATTCACTTTTAGAGAGTTATCGATTGTAGTAGATAACATTCAAAAATCAATTAATTACCGATTAAAACAATTCATCAATCATTAATCAATTGCTTTTCAAAGTTATCGTACCGATGATGTACAAGCACATAACACAGTAACTCTAGACTTGTCATACTTAAATTATTTGCTGATTGCATGATAAATAACAATAAAACTTTCCCCTGGAGTATTACCCTCAAACTTACCTAAACAAATGAGTAGAACATAAACTCCTCTGTGTATGCATAATCCTTTAGACATTATTTTATCTTTAATTTGTTAACCCTGAACAATTACAGCTATTGGTCTATTAATTTAACATTTCGATAACGGTTTGTTATATTTTATCTACCGATAGTTTCTGTTTTTTACATCTAGTCAATCTATTGATAAAATAACACCGACGTCATATACTGCATTTTTTTTCGCAATCAGAACCAACCTTTTCAATGGCGATATAAGGTAATTTAATAGTTAATAAAGAAAGCATTGCTTATATATAGGTTGACATTGTAACCTAATTGAAAAAATTCCAAAATCGGCTGAGCCAAAAAAAAAAAAGAACAAAAAAATAACACGAGAAGTTATTTTTAATAATTATTTCAATATAAAATAATAAATTTAATTTGATTTGTCTTTGTTATTAAAGATTTATCTCAACTGACACATAATTTTTAATGACATATCCGGCTAGATACCAAATTTAAAACCTATTAACAATGGTTTTAAATCAAATGATCAAGAAGAAATCAGTTAATCAAATCCACTGTTTGTAAGATGTCCATGTATATTAGCATACGTCGACCTTTTGTCTTTTTTTTCTGTTTATCATCCGGACACGCTATGTTTTTGTTAGTTTTGGAATGTAACGTCATCCTATTATGACAGAGTATTACCTCTTCTTGGAAGATTAACACAAAAAAATTAACTAAAAGATACAAACGGGAAATACTTCTTTAAATTGGTAAATTATAAGGCATAACGCATTAATCTGATTTTCATTATCTATTATGAGTGAACTTCCAATTAGAAATAATATACGCTTACATATCCGACTAGATACAATCTTTTGGGAACTTTAACATTCGACCTTCTAATTGATCACAACCAAGGCGGTTTAATCTTCCATTCCTTTGAATAAATTGTATAATTATTTTAAGTTACAAATCCAATCTTTTGAATATTCCTTGAGTTCTTTTTACAGCATTGACTGAACAGTCAAACCTTATTATATGACTGAACATCCCGATTACTGTCTACTGTTATTCAGGTCTTCCTGAAAATAAATTTAATTCCAACTTTAACGCTGATTTCAATCATTCATCTTTCAACTGCCTTTTTCATTGATAACTTACTGCTTGAGATAAGATTCAAAGTATAATCCTAAATATTTTTAAATATAAAATATGTTCATAGTATTCTCATATGTTTTTATATTTACTTTGATTGGCTACTATAATTCGATGTTTATATATTAAAGAGATATAATAATTTGGCATGTTTGTCGAGGAATTCAATTAACCAAAAAATATGTCTACTTTGGTCTTTTACATTATTTTAGTGGGTTTGTCACGTTAGCAACAGTTTAAGTTCATGACTTTGCTCAGATTAATTAATTATTTGTCTTGGCAGGTGCGATTTACAGGTAATGTTGACGTGCCTTTTTGATTTTCGAGGATTTGGTTTAAGATATTTCTCTTTGTCAGTTCCAGCGGATACCCATTTGATATTAAACATACAAGAAACAGAGAAGATAATAAAGCAAAATCGATATATTTGAATTGATTACAACTTTTGTATTGGCTTTAAAGGTTTAATTAGGTGCTAAAATTAGGATATTAGGCATCTAATATACATATTTTTCTTTAATTATAGTGTGGAGCTTTAATATTGTTTGAAACTTATACATTTAAGATAAATTTAAAGAAATAAACAGTCGATTGTGATCGGTGCAAATGCAAGTGTATCTTGTTTGTTTATAAGCATAAATTCCACTGAAAGATAATAGATTGATCTTCTTTAAGCAGAAGATTGCATCTCTGTCCCCCACTCCCATAGGCGACAGTAAGTACAAACAATGATAAAAATAAGCAATAATGTCATTAAAATGCATGAAATAAAAAGACCATAAGGTTTCCTGTATCACAGTTAATTAGCTGAAATAATAGTAGTATATAAAATAAATAACTCTCATAATATGCACAAGGTCACTTCAGATTGATGTGGTCAACATTATTCTCAATATGTTTGAGATTATTTCAAAACAAAATTTGTCAGTTTCTTATACGATTACGAAGGGGAATCGAAAACAAGAACAGTTGGTTTCGTCTTCTATGGTTTGTATCTACAGCTGAGTAGCACTTCGGTGGTGAGATGAATATCATTTGTATGGCCATTTTTTATAAATTTTCTTTTCGCATAAGTCTGAATTATTCGAAAAAACTATGAATGTTCTTATGACAGGCACAGATAACCTTATCCGTATTTGGCACAACTTTTTTGAATTTTGGGTCGTCAATGCTCTTCAACTTTGTTCTTGTTTGGCTTTCTTACTTTTTGGACATGAGCATCACTGGTGAGTCTATTGTTAGGGAAACGAGCGTCCAGCGTATTAAATAATAAGCCTGGTACCTATAATGACTAGTTGCGTTCATTACACTACACACATGTTTTCTATTTATAAAACACAATATCTGCTTCGGTATCTTTGGAAACTCACTACAATACCACAAAAGAAAGATTATATTGGCCTAATTTGGAGCACTATAGCTAGTTCAGAGCAAAATATTTGGACAACCTGAAAGACTTTTAAATATAAATTGAGTTTAATGTATCTTATATGGACTTTTAAAACATTTTTTGCGAGAAACAATCATGAAATATAACTGTTCTTTTTCTATATACTGCTATGTTTGACTATTTTCTTGCAATATGTCAACGAAGATTAATATTTTAATAATAAATCAAACGATATTATACAATAATTGTTTTTCGTATATTGCTTTATGCATAAATCGGGCAGTTTGTTTTCTCGATTTACATTATATTTTCATAGTGAGGCAATTTATTTAGATTCTGTTCATAGCTACATATTATGATTATTAACTTCTATGTGATTTGGTACATTTTGGAGATCATGTCTCATTTCTATTATTTTTTTGCACTATAAGTGTGCACAAGGCAGACCTTATATTTAAGACTTCATCACACACCTGTTAAGATATTTGACAAGAAAGACTCTTTCATTCCATATACAATTTACTGACCGAAAATATATTGTATTAGGTTACTATCCTAGTACAATTACAATTAAGTAAGTAATCTGTCTACCAAAACCAGTAACAACATACGAATTACAGGTAACTATTACGATGTGTAACTAAAATATCAGATCAGATATCATATATATATAATTGTATTCACAATATTTAAAATTTAAATATAGTTCTTATTTTGTATGTCATATCCTTAATCTCCCTATATATGCATTATTTATATTTAACAAAGCAACAATTGTGTTGAATGAAATAGAGCAAAATAATCTACGAATGAATATCCTGGTTACAAAGATAACAGTAAATATGTATTTGGTATTTTAAATTGAATGTCAGAGTAAACAAACACATACATCCGGTGTTTTATAACATTAAGATATAGTTGACACCAATGAATGGAAAACTATTGTTATAGTGCATTACTTGTGTACTATGTAATCCAAATGTACCGTCGCCTATCAACCTCAAATTTATTTTGGAGATTTCAAAAAGCAACAATTAATTGCACAACATATTCCAAAGGAAGCTACCTTCGAATATCCTGGTGAAGAAGTAAACAGTTCATGTATATCACACATCCGAGTTCTGATCATCTTATATGTAATTGCATATCATGTTAAACAAAAATTAGATCTGCTGTTTACAATGAAGAAATCACTTCAAAGGAAAATCATAATTGCAGTGCATATCATTTGTGTTCTCCAATTCCGTGTGTCATATCCCATGTCAACTTGTAATCCAACTTTCACATACATATAAATAAAGTTATAGATTAAAAATATCAAATAACAAATATTTAAGTGACAGGGTAAATCAAACATTTATACGATCAGACATGTAACAAATATTAAACTATGTAAACCAGATCAACATCCGTGGTTTCACAAAATGTCAAGTAAAAGTGTGATCACATATAACTAATATATTCCTCGGATTTCATATTCAATAAAATAACATGCCACACAGCTAGATTATGTTTTGTTTGTGGATGTACTGGTGATAATTTCTATAGGTTTTCCCTTGGGAACCAATTGGGCCCCTCTTCTCGTCGACTTGTCCCTTTATGAAGTTGACTTCATACAGGAACCTCTTAGGAAGAAATATAAGAAGTTAGCAATATCCTCTATTTTTTGGTAGAACACAAAACTTTACGATAAAAGAGATGATTTCAGCTCCCGAACTATTAATTTGTTTGTAGCAAAAAGTTAAATAACAAATCACAAAACACATCAAATGAATGAAAAACAAACATTCCGGCAGCTCCTGCATACGGAGTATATATCTCCCAATTGATACGATATTTCCGGGCTTCTATTTCCTATCATAATTTCTGTGATAGAGGGTTGCTGCTCACAATGAAGCTATCAAAACGATAAGTCCAAATGCATTTGAAATCATACCTTCGTAAATTTTACGACGCCATCACTTGTTGGTTAACCGTTTTGGAAATCCATTCACAGATTATATTGGATTTGTTCCTAATATCATAACTACAATCCTGTTCTCCTTTTTCACCAATGTGACGTACCGAATTAGACTATTTACAGGGTTTGTAATAAGATGAGCAACATGAGATCATCCTAAGTTGTTGTTTGAATTCATGTTTCTTAGTCTTTGGTGTTCTACGTTGTGTCTCAAGTACTATTGTTTGAATTGCAGATCATCGACGACCAGATTGAAAAAAAAACATCTTGAAATTATTGTTTTGCAGTGCATAGGCCATTTAGAATCAATACATCAAAATATATTTCAATTACCCTCCCTTAAAATACGCTTGTTTTAATACAATGTCCGCCTTGTTAGATCTAGCCGGAAGAAGGGTTTTGAAAGTCATATGATCTATAAAATATATTCAAAAGTAGCACATAACAAATGTTTGTGCCGAATATAATGACAGTAGCATGATTATAACACCTTTTCACATATCATATTTCGATATTGGGCTGATTTAAGTATAAGGTCCGCCATATTGAATTTTACCGTAAGTGGTACACTTTTTCAGATTACCTCCCTATCTGAAATCAAACAGTAGTAATAGATGAAGCTTTGTGTCAAGTTTCATGCTTGTAGCAGGATGTGCACATTTTTTTACGAAGCCGCCATACTATCAGAACAAAGTCTGGTCAAATCATTTTTATCCGTCTAGAGAGACATGTGTTTCTGTCGAGGATCATTTTGTGAATTAGAACATACAAATGCGGTCCAACGTGTTTCGTGTGTTTGACTTTTGTAAACACTGCAAACTATGTTAGCCAAGTCCATTAGGCAGTTTTAAGTATGTGTGTATTTTTTATGACTAAGAGCATTGCAATTAGTCTATACAACTCGCATAAGCAACACGACGGGTGCCACATGTGGAGCAGGATCTGCTTACCCTTCCGGAGCACCTGCGATCACCCCTAGTTTTTGGTGGGGTTCGTGTTGTTTATTCTTTAGTTTTCTATGTTGTGTTATGTTTACTATTGTTTTTCTGTTTGTCTTTTTCATTTTTAGCCATGGCGTTGTCAGTTTGTTTTAAATTTATGAGTTTGACTATCCCTTTGGTATCTTTCGTCCCTCTTTTGGAGCAATATCTGATATCATACACTACCGTACGTTAAAATGAGCGACCTCTTTCTAGAACAAGGACGCAGAATAATCAAACTTAGGTGATATGACATCCGCCTTGTGTTTTTAACCATACAACTCACGTGTTCTCGTTGTACTTTTAACGTTTAGGTCATGTATATCCGAATATTTTAACAAACACTCAAACACAATTACACATATTCTTACTCTGAAAATTTCTATTTCAGAACGAAAACCAACTTGGAAGTGCAATACATTTGATATCTACTATTTATGTTTTAAAGCTGCATCGTACGCTTGCAATGGCGACCCAAAATGGCAGAAAAAAATCTGTCTACCATGAAATTTAATATATAAATAACATAGCTGTATATGACAAGCCAAAACAAAAACGAATTAACCTTTGATTGTTTATTAAAAAAAAGCGGGACAACTCTTCGATATGTTTCTGATTCAGCATGAATCATAGTGTGTCAATTAATTTGTTCATAGCTAGTGTTAAATATAATTAAAAGAAATTAAATGTCTTATAACCTATTTAGATTCTTTACGATACACATTTGCTTGATTAAATCGTTTGATCTTTACATATGTCTCTTTTGTCTTCAATATGTTTCTTTTTATAGATAAGTGTTTCTGATCATTATCATACAAAACTTTAATTGAAAAATTTAATGTTAGTGACCATTGATATACATATTGACACATAGAGTTATTATTAAAATGAGGATTAGTAAGGAGGACGTTGTCTATTTTCATGAATGGAAACAGCTGAATATAGTTATCTTAGGTACAAAGGATTATAATTCAGTACGCCAGACACGCGATTCGTCGACATAAAACTCATCAGTGACGCTCATGTCAAAATACTTATAAAGCCAAACAAGTACAAAGTTGAAGAGCATTGAAAATCCAAAATTTAAAAAAGTTGTGCCAACACGGCTTAGGTAATCTATGCCTGGAATAAGAAAATCCTTAGTGTTTCGAAAAAAAATCTAATTTTTGTAAACAGGACATTTATAAGAATGACACACTATTGAAAGTTGTTTATATACAAGATACACAATAGACTATAAAATAAATCCTGAAAGGTAAGTCTACCAGAACACATGCACAGACATAGATATCAAACGAAACGTGTTCACACGGATTGTGACCAAATACCCAGAACCGAAAGGAATCACAAAAGCATCTGGTAAGAATGTCAACAAAAGTCTGTTAAATTTCGCCAAGTCGCCGAATAGGCCTAGATCGGATGTAGACATATACAACCTTCTTTTATTTATCAAAGCTGACCAAGAACTAATTAGAACAATGCATGACAAATTAGGAGAAAGCAGTTGCGAAAGATATTAAAGACAACTTTGGAAAGCTGCAGTAATAACCCAGAGCTTATTTAAATCCTGAAAAAATATGGTCAAGGTCTTTTACGCTTTGTTAAATTAGAAATTGATGTCATAAAAGCTAACCGGATCAGTACTAGTATATACAACAACGGGAATGAACATTTGTTCACTGAACAACGACTAAAAACGCATATCGTAACAAATAGGAATAAAATACAGCGTGATAACGTTTGGAAAAAACCAATTAAAGTTGAAAAAATTACAGTGTATAAAAATAACTACAACTTCAATGGTGATATTTTAGATGATAATCGTGATGGAATTTTATGGATACAATTGACCTTAAAATACAATACAGAACACTATACTGTGTTGTGTGCAATTTGCAGCACAAACGATCTAAATTTCGAGATATGTTTGCGGTGATTTTAACAAAAGAGTAGGCTCACTCCAGTATTTCGACGACATAATAGATTTTATACCAAAAAGGGAGATTGTGGATGAAAAAAAAAATTGGGAACACATAATTAATTTTCTAAAATATACTAAATGCAGCATGCTTAACGGAAGGGGGAAAATGGTTAAACACAATTTTTCATCAGTTTTAAGAAAGTCCGTCTTGACTACAGGATTGTGTCTTACAACGATCTACTTATTACATGCATGTAAATATATAGTTTCCACAACTGCAACAAGTGTCTTAAGATATGTCTCCACTCGAAACAGTTAAAATTCAATATTTAAAGCGCGACGCTTTTCCGAGCATTTTAAATAGTTAAAATTTAACTGTCAAGAGTTGATAAATATCATAATACACGAGTTATAGTGGTGGAATTTGATTCTTTAATGATTTTTATCCTTCTTTTTCAAAGATTTGAAGAAAGTTGTTTACTTTTTATGTGGCGTCATCAGGTATGGTCGCCTTTTTTCATGACGTCACAATAAGAAAATTCAGAAGAAACAAAGACAATTTAACGTCAAAATAAAATTTCAACCAATCATTTGATAAGAACAAATTGTTAACTAGAGATTTGGAATATTTTTCTCACACCGGTCAGGAAATTTGAAAATAGCATGAACATTAGAGAAATTGAAGTTAAACTTTTTTCATATAATATATTATAATAAAATAAAACAATAGACTTTCTCCCAGTAATACTTTTCCGGACAACTCAGTGTTGATGTGCTCCGTTCAATTATCAAGTTACGGTAATATAGTACAACAACAGTTTCAAGATAATACACTTACTAAACCCAAAGGATTTCACAAACTATTTTCACAAGTGAGCGATGTTATATGCTCCTTTTAGAAATCATAGACTCATTACTAAAACTGGAGTGTGCACACAAGGAAGTAAATAGTATATACAAAAACTGATAATTACACTTCCCACTGAGATGTCTGAGAATTTACAACATGATGACTTACAACACAAAATTAAAAAGCAAACGAAACATAGAAAAAAAGAGTACTGGAATAACAAACATCAACTGTTACTAGTATTCAAAATTGCTAGGGATGCTGAAAACAATTTTTACAAAGCAAAATTAACTGATGAGCAAAGGAAACTCTGAAATACGCTTTAAAAACTGCAAGAACAACATTTGATAAAAGTTTGCGTAAGGAGGAACGTAGGAAGTCATGTTGACGTCAAATAAAGATACTGAATCCGGAACGAACAAATACTGTAATATATAGTATAATTTAAGAGGATTGGGCCGACTCATATGATTCGAACGTCATATTGTCGAGATGGAAAGGTGAATACTCCAAACTCTTGTCATGGAACAGCGAGGTAACTAGCTACGAATATATCAACAACTCAAACTTTAAATAACTAGTGGGAGGGTGAACTTTGTGTAGCAGATAGTTATCAAAAGTACCAGGATTATAATTTTATACGCCAGACACGCGTTTCGTCTATATAAGACTCATCAGTGACGCTCAGATCAAAAT
The DNA here is from genome assembly GCF_963676685.1 of Mytilus edulis. Lineage (NCBI taxonomy): Eukaryota > Metazoa > Mollusca > Bivalvia > Mytilida > Mytilidae > Mytilus > Mytilus edulis. The sequence continues at coordinate 23,929,863 of NC_092356.1, forward strand.
AGTTAAAAAAGCCAAATAAATACAAAGTTGAAGAGCATTGAGGACACAAAATTCCAAAAAGTTGTGCCAAATACGGCTAATGTAATCTAATCCTGGGGTAAGACAATCCTTAGTTTTTCGAAAATCAGGCGCTGACAACGTTCAACACACATCAGATATGCATGAATCAACCAAAGAGGACGCGAGAAAAATGAAAATCCTGTAGGAATTGACAATATTCCAAACCCAGTTTAGAAAAATGTTACATTTATTTAACTGTTGATCTTCACGAATTGTTTAAGACATGTTTGCTGTACGGTAACGTGCCGGATGTAAATAGAAAAGCATCATTTTATCCATTGCTGTACGGTAACGTGCCGGATGTAAATAGAAACGCACCATTCATCCCTTGCTGAAAAAAAGAACTTATGTTTGGGACCGGCTTGGATACCGTTGCATAAGTCTTATTTCTATCACTACAAAGTTATACAGTAACATATTGAATTCAAATTTACATACTAAGCTAGTGGATAATTATATTCTTATTAAAGAGCAGACTTTTGTACTTTGCGCTCCTGTCAGGATCATATTTATAGCCTTTGTACTGTAACGAATACTAATGAATAAAGATACATATCTGTGCTTTATCGACTTCAGTTAATATTTTGATTCTGTGGATCACACAATACTTTTTCATAAGTTATTGTCAACTGAAAAACGTGGTAATAAATAGAGGGCAATTAAAGCAACACATTTAAAATTACAAGCAGTAGCTATAGAGACTGGTTTAAGACAAAGTGATCATTCTGCTCATACTTTGTTTAAAGTTTTATTTATGACTAAGTTCCAGAAATTATTAGTCTAGGCTGAAAACCTGGTATAGGGAGTTGGTGTCTGAGTTGTTTGCTCTTTGGGGACGATATAGATCTTCTATATGATAGTATCGAAGGACTGCAAACGCAGATAAACCGCTTACATGTGTAAGTAAATTAAGTAAAACATGCAACCTTAACGTCAATACGGACAAGTTATGCAAGTATGAAAGCTTCAAAACCAGAAAGTTATTTAAAATTCTATTTCGATGATAGGGTCCTTGAAATTGTTCGAAAATACAAATATCTAATTATTAACACATAACCTAAATTTAGAAAAGTACATTGATAACCTGGTATCAGCAGGGAACAGGTCACCTGTTTGACTTACTTCGAAATACAAATACACTATGAAATGGACGATATGGACTATGCTACGTATAGGAAAGTGTGTTTTTTATTCGACAGATTTTACATAATAGAATGCACATTCGTTGTATGGGGATGTAAACGACATGATTCGAGAAAGCCTGTTCTTAAAAATATTAAGATATCAGAGTACCTTGTTTCTGAAAGCTGTAACAATAAGGTAATTGTAACAGCTTTAGTACGCGCGTCTGGCGTACTAAATTATAATCCTGGTACGTTTGATAACTATTTAGACAAGTAAATCAATAATCATAGTCTGTAAAAAAAAACACGAGATGATTCGTTTGATACCATTTACTATCGGGCGATATGAACTTTTTAAGGTTTAGTATGAATACTTTCCTACCGGTTATGGGGAGAGATATGGGATGATATCTGGCTTTCCTTAGTACACAATGCAATGTTATTCGGCTACTGTACAATTTGATAAGAATACTCCCGTTGTGTCACTTAGTTATTTAAAGGGACAAAGAGATTTTTAAACGATACAAAAATATCTTGTTCAACAACGTCAACAGACTTCCAGTTACAAAAATCATGTGGACTTAATTACAACATTACACACTCTTGTGTTTAAAAAGAACATCACCATTTGTCGTGCACTAATAGTGTTCATAATATACCAATACTCAACACATAAAAACGTATGAAAACAAAATTCACAACATCAGAATATATCTGAATTTTCTCACCAGAAACCAAAGATCAGCATTGTCGATAATGCGATTTGAAACATTTCCCTTAGAACTTGAAAACTGGCGTAGCAGAAACATTGCTATTGAATAAAGACTGTTCAAAATGTGTGACAGTGGCGAAGTCAAATGAGACCTCCACTTCATGATTTATTGTACATTGCATAACAAAATTCGGACCTTTCATTTATGGACACATTCAGTGAGAGGTTAAGCTCTCTATAAATCCAGTTTCAATCCACCATTATTCACCTGCACTGCTGAGTCTTTTGTAGACGTAACGCGCGTCTGACGTCAATACAAAATTTAATCCTGGTATTTATTAAGAGTTAATTTACAACCACTGGATTGATGCCACTGATGGTGGAGTTTTAATTCCCCAAGGGTATCACCAGCCGAGTAGTCAAGTAGTCACCACTTCTGTGCTGACATGAATTATAATTGATAATTATGGTCATATGTATAAGTTAACTGTTTACAAAACTTTTGAATTTAAGAAATACTAAGGCTTTTATACCTCAGGAGAAGATTACCTTAGCTGTATTTGGCAAAACTTTTGGAATTTTAGTCCTCAATCCCCTTCAACTTCGAACTTTATTTGGCCTTTTTTTTTTTTTTTTTATCTTTTTGTGATTCGAGCGTCACTGATGACAACTGTTCAATTGTTCAGGTACAATGGAGGGACCGTCCCAAAGACAAAAACGTCTGATTATCATTACGATATATAAATTCGGTTTGGCGCTTATATATAGCTACAGAAGATATAAAAAATGTAAAAAGTGAATAAAAATATTTCTCTATCATACACTATTCTTATTTGTATATTACCACGACATTTCACGTTGAATTGATTACAAAATTGCTGCAATCATTCCGCATCCTGATCAGCTTTCTCTTTAACTCTATGATTATGCTGCATACCAATAAGAATAAATGTGTATCTGTAAAAGCTTTTCTGAAAATTTATGAGAATTTCTGAAACATTATTACTGGACTGTCTGTCCGTCTGTTATCACACTTGTAAACAAGGTCGATACTTTTTTAAACGATCAAAACCTTACCCGATGTACATATTCAATTTTGGGAGGGGTAAAAACATTCGAAGGAAAAGATCAAGATACCTTGTTAAAGTTGGTGTATTTCCTTTTTTAATAAGGGGAGATTATCAACATGTAAGCAGTTCATACCTGCGTATGGAATTTATAATTCAACATACTAGTTACTATAGAGTTTTGTCATTGTAAATTCTTTTTGGATAGTGCTAAGCAGGGGTTGGGAGTCCAATGACTGTTTTCCCTCATTTAATTATATGGTCGTCCTCACGAACTGATTGTCCAATATAATTGCCCGTGTTCCAAAAAAAACCAAAAAAACACAGGCGTTGTCCTTTTTATCATAGAGCCATTCCCCAGTTCTCGAAAATGACCTCAGAGTTTCTTGCAAGAAGCGGTAATTTCTTTAGCAATACAGTTTAATAGTGTCTGTGTTGATCAGGTATCGTTGGTTTTATATGTTACACTGTCATTGCTAAATTTTATTTTGTTGTCAACGGGTCAGAAATTGTTGCGCTGTTTCTTTTTTCATTGACAAATCTTTGCCGGTTTTACAATCTTTTAATTTTTAGTACTTATGATTTTTTTTAAATTTCGTCTATGACTATGCATATGGGCGTTTTTTTTTATTCTTTTATCTAATTAGATTAATAAAACCCCGTTGCATATTTTGTGCGCCTGAACCAAGTCCTAAAAATGTTGATACTGTGTACGGCCTGCACTCGGTGGAAATTATGCTTCGCCTTCATATTTGATCCCTTTTTAGTCGGAGATCGCTGTTTTTTTTTTGTGGTTTTTTTATCTATTTTTTTTCTTCTGTATTTTTTTTCCCTTCTTAATTTAAAAATCCATGTCATTTTACTCTGTTGGGAGGTTATATCATTGTCAATCAAAAATATTTCAAGCATTAAATCTCTTAATGATGTATAGTATTATTTTCAATTTTTATTTTTGAGACGACCCCTCACATCTTTCCTGTCGTATTCGTATTGGACTGTAGGTGTAGACAATCGTTGAAAAGGTTTAATTATATGATACAAATTTTATTGTTAGAGCACACTATACAAACTAGCTCGCTTCAATACATATTTGTATTGAATAGTTGATCATTGAAGCAAAACTCAAGGGTGAACTATTATCAAAGTTAAAAAAAAAAGTGTGATGACGCCCTCTTCTTCCTTAGCGTTATATAGATTTAAGAAGATGTGGTTTAAGTGGCAATGAAACAACTATCCATCTAAACCACAGACGGATGAATGTTGCCTTCATCTTTAATCCATATGATCGCTGCTATTGGGATACTTACAAGAATCAAAATATATAAGACTGTAAAAACAACAAACAAAAAAGAATCACAGAATGCAGCTAGCTCCTTGTTGCTATATTGTTTTAATGGTGTCCTTTTCTTTACGCTGTCTCTTTCTTCCGTCGGTTGACAATCTTCTATAGACTGAGTCGATTCCAGAGAGTTTATTCTTCTGGCTTTGCACTTTAATTTTAACTTTAACATCCGGATCTTCCTTACCATAGAATACATCCAGTTTGGAGCAATGTAGCTTTTTGGTTTATTGTAAAGTCCCATTACAAATACTGTTATGATAATCAAAAGAAATGCCATGCCCAATGCTATCGTAAACAATCCCACTGCAAAGGTGAAAAAAAGCCAGTTAGTTTTAAATTTTAAGAGAGCAATTTTACTATTTTCTTTGCTTCACTATCAAATTACGTTACTTTTGTTCATGGAAGCCAATTAAAATAATATATATATATATATATTTATTTTAACATACCGTTTGTATAAAAGAATTAAAATGTTAAAATATTAAAATGTTAAATTATTTAAATGCATGAATATTAAAATGTTAAATTATTTACAATGAGATAAAATATAAATAAACACGCTTTATATTGTGTGCATTTGTATTAGCATCCAGGTAAAGTCGGATGATAATGAGAAATTTTTGCAGCTCATTGTACATGCATTTTTTTGCCTCGTGAATTATTCAAAGTGTGAATGAAATTCCAAAAAAATAGTTTAGTTGATTGAAGTCTGCAACGTCCATGTGCCAATATTAAAGAAATAAAAAGTACGGTGATGTAAAATTAACTATTCTTTATCTTTCCGGTGTCTTTTCCCGTCTTTTTATTAAGCCCATCTGGTTCTTACGTCCTTCTCTGTGTATGTAAAATTCGTAAAGAACACCTTTATATATGTTTAAATTAATAGACAGGGATTATGAAAATCAGAAGTAGAACACTAAGAAGAATTATGATAACAACAAAATTATTATAGAACATTTCAAACGTGCAGTAGAGTTTATATATTAATTACAAAATGCAAACACACAGTTCACAAAACTATACAAATTAAACGTTGATTGAGCAGCAAAAATATAGGGAAACATTTGGTTAAAAAATCATGCATGCCAATGCCCAAATGTTGGTGACTAATGGATAATCGTAAACAACTGTAAGGATTACATATTACTAGTAATGATTCAAAACATTTTTCAATCCATGGAATTTATCACTTGTCATCATGATTCAATCAAAACAATTAGATAATTGAAATATTTTAATTGCAACCATGTACTTCGAATACCATAGAATGCATAGTCAGTAAATACGTTTACATGTAGGAAACATAATTAGTATCTACAACTGAGCAATCGATAAATTAAAACAGTTTTAAATGCACGTACATAGAGTTCCTTGTCGCCACTTTTGAAAACATCAAGACAATGACGTATTAATATGATATAGCAATAACGTTAGAATTATGAAAACGACAAAAATTAGCGTACAACCATGTCTATAGTATACTGTTACTTTACCTAGAATTGAAGGGTATTCCGTTGATGAAGGCATTGTTTCTGCAAAAAATGTCAATAAAACCACTAAAGCAAGTACCACTGTCAGAATATATCCAATTCTTATTCCGGATTTAAGCGGTAGAAAGAATGTAACAAAAGTCAATATTGCAGTAATAACGGTCGGAAATACAACGATCATTAAGTAATGACCAGGAATCCTTTTCAAACCTATCCAGAATTGGAGCATGTCATTACTACCTGAGATTGTCTCAAATGTAGCATGAAAACCGTAGCTGGGTGTGTATGCAATCTGCCAATCACCTTGTAATATTGGTTCATGATATATCGATGAGATAATTGGAAATAAATACATTGCAGTATTAGGAAGATCTAAGCTAGCTAAATTTATGTGGCAAAGTTGATAGTCAAATGGGAAAAACGCGATAAACATTTTACAAAACGTGGACAACATTACAATTGGTTTCCAAACTATCGTTCCGTTATTAAATATTTGGATTGGTCTTTCATCTCCAATATTCTTCTGTAATTCATGCATTCTAAATATAGATAAGAAAGTCATTTTATAAGATCTATATGCAAAACATACACAATTATATAACTTTACAGTTTAATGTATAAATTATCAGTGTTTGAAACTAAGGAGCTAGAAATACGTCAATGAGACATGTTGAAAATATATGTATGTATGCGTTTACGAAGATTTGTATACGTTGTTATAGTCAGTTAATATTTATGATTATGTTACATTTGTGTTTGTTTAGCCCATAACAATTGATGCACTTTTATATAAATCATTTCTTTAAACTGAACTTAAAAACGTACGAATTTAACACAACCAATTCTGGGTGCCAAACTTTGTTCACTGGTACAAATATATTTTCTATGTTCGCATAATCACTTCCGATCCAATTCAATCGGTCGTCTGTCCATACCTGAAATGAACACCAAAATACACACAACTCAAACTAATTGTTCAAAGAACAATTGAAGGTCTTTCCAACCGTAAAAATATATTTTGATATATGTATATATAAAACTATGAAAATAAGGTTTAAAATGTCATTTCCAGCGTCAAATGATAGCTTAGTGTACATGTACACTGATGCCGAAAATATATGGTTGCTATACAAGTTTATTCTGTATAAGGAAGATAATTTGTTGCTACCTGTTTGAAAAATGTCACTTTCGATTTAATTAGATAGTTGACTTAACACTGATTAAAAAAATATGACTCAATATATTTTATCATTTTTTACAAAGAATAACTACTTCCGTTTGATTCAAAGTCACTACCTGTTGACCTCTAACCAAAAGATCCTAGGTCTTTATTATTTATGGTTAGTGAGTTATATCACTTTCTGCATAATTTTAGATATAAGAGGTGAGAAAAGTCCAATTTATCATTAGCGTACCCTTTAAACAATAATGTGTTACAACATGTTGTAACTAACAATTTAATAAAAATATGTTGTCGATATTTTTTATGTTTTTTTTATCTTGACCTTTGATCTTGATCTTGATCTTATTTTCAATGTTTTAGACAAAACACATCATATCAAAGACACTAGGTCTCAATCGCTTATCGTTTGCAAATAAGAAATGCATATCACTTATGTCAAATGCATCAGGAGGAATAAGTCTAATATGGAGTCTTCGGTTAAAACACCCTGAGGATATAACAAGCAATTTGGTAAACTAAATTTGTCGCTTTCTTTTTCGGTTACGGAGGAAAACAGTGTTCGGATAAGTATTATCAATTTCAAAGGCGCGTAAATTGTTGGATATCATATACCAAACATTTAGATCTAGGTGTAATACCGCAAAATCATTGTACGTCACATCCGGATGTATACGAAAATAGGTCGAAAAAAATATTCCCTTGAATTTGACAATTGTAGGTAATCCTACATTTTTTGGCAGGAAAACATTTCTGTTTTATAAAAATATGTCTTAGGTATTTCTTTTTAACACTCTAATTGATTCTTTATTGCACACATTGCTGTTTAACAATTAAACTTGGTGTACAACATTGTCTTAGATATTTCAAAGCACCGTTATTTTTTTTTATTTGGGGTTTGTATAAAATATTTTGTAAACTTGAGGTTACATTGTTACCAAAGCTTGTACACAGGTTAAATTTGATTTAAAAATTCCAGTGATGATTTTTTTCTTATATGCAATGTATTGTTATGTGATTTTTTTGTATAGTATTGGACAGGATAAAACTTTACTCATGCAAAGTATTTCTTAATTTGAAACGAAGATAGATTCTTCACAATGTTTTTAAAGTGCAAATTTGAAAAAAAGACTAATACAGGAAAATCAATAGTTGAATTACGCCTAATATGGGAAGCTGTACATGCACCTTTGACTTTGTGAGTACACTCATGTGTTAAAATGTCTTGCTATTTAAGGGAAATATTACAAAAATTTAAATATTCTGAGTGGATTGAGTCTCCAAAATACATTTTATTAGAAACTTTTTTGAAATAGGACTCTACCATGAATATTCAGTTGACAGAATAAGCCATACAAAGCGTTTTTAGGGAGCTTTTTCTCCTTATTTCTTATACATGTTATATTCTGCTTTGATAGAACATTTTCCTAGAAAATACTTTAATAAATAAATAGTTATAATTAAATGTTATTAGTTTTAATGCTGTTACAACAAATTATTTCCTCAAAGAGAAGCCTTTTATGTCCATCTCTGGAACGCGGCGTAAGTTTAAATCGTAATTTAATCGTTTTTCATTATACTAGATTTTTCTCACTGTTGACCTGATTATGTCAAAACTTGACAGGAATTCTTGAAATAATCATTATTATAAAGGGAAAAATTTGCATTCAGTTTATTAACCAAAAAGTTTTCTTTAGCCACATTTTGCGAAACAAAAAGTAAACGCAAGAAATAAAAATGGCGAAAGAAGAAAAGAAAATTAATTAAAACCCAATGATTCAAAGACAATTAAAGGTTTTTCCACCAGTAAAGATCTATTTTTGATATGAAATTATACAAATTCGGTTTTATATGTCCTTTCCAGCGTCAAATGATGGCTAATTGTACGCTAACTCTAATAAAAGAAAGAATCTATAAAAACAATTTTGAATCAGGGAGATAATTTGCGACTTCCGGTTTGAAAATTGACACTTCTGGTATTATTTTATAGTTTACTTGCACTGTTTCCCAAAATATATACACTTTTACACAAAATATGTACAAAAATAGCTACTTCCAGTTTACACAAGGTCACCTCCAGTTGTCTTTCCAATACAAAAAGTCCCTTGACTTGATCATGTATACGTATGAATTAAAAGCAAATATCAAGGTCAAAATATAGAACGTGAAATTTAACAATGTACTTGAGCTAAATTTCAAGGTTATAAACCTAAAGGACCTCAAATCAGAAGACCCTACATCTTTGTTATAAATGGTTAGTGAGTAATATCCCCATACACGTTATTTTGTATATAAAGGGGGAGGAAACTTCAATTTATGTATGCATTACCACATGTCACAACCAACAATCTAGTAAAAATATGTCGATATCTTATACGGTTTTCAAAAAAAAGTTGAAATAAGCCAAAATCAAAATTAAAAAAAGATTATGAACTTGACCTTTGACCTTGACCTAATTTTCTTTTTTGTTTGGACCAAGGACCTCTAATCAAAAGACCCTATGTCTCTATCATTTAAGGTTTAACAGTTTCGCATGCATATCACTTATATAAAAGGCATAATGGGTAATTACTCTCATATTGAATCTCATTACGGCTTCGGTCAAAACTAAATATAACATCCTCAGGTAAATAACGAGGAATTTGGCTAAATAAATTTATCGTAATAATATCGACCATTGCAAAGGAGTAGTATACACAAGAAAAAAAGTGTACAGGGAGATAATATTTACAAAGTAAAGTTTTTTGTTTTTGTTTCGCGGTGTCCGTTTCAAAAGCGTATTAACTGTAAGACATCGTTTACCAACAATCTGACCACCATATTTGGAAACAACAATACAGCAGAGGAAAACAAATAGAGGGAAGAAAAAAAAACCGCAAAAGGTCTTTCTACGGAAAAGTGGAAAGACCTAATACAGTAAAACCTGTCCAAACCGAACACCCACGGGACTTTGCGTTTTGTTCGGTATTCACAGGTGTTCGGATTGTAGAGGTAATCGGAAGTCGACACCAAAATAATTTTGGCATTTACTGACAAGGGATAATAGGTGACACAACAGACCACAAATTATCTTTGTGTTGATTTAGATGTAAATGTAAAAATAAAAGAAGATAGACGTTTTTCTACATTTTTGTTTATAAATCAAACGCCACTCCGTCAATCACGCTCGTCGTTCGGAGATGTCCGACGTGGAGCGATTTTGCTTTTATAATTATTTTCTCATCCGTTAATTCACTGACCAATTCAGATTCACAGTCACTGTCAAATGAATCGTAATTGAATCGGGAACGTCAATGTACACACGAGTTCTCGGACTAAACTGGTCACCAACTGATTGATACTTCGGCACACGACAACAGTGAAACAACAGTAGAGGTCTAGTTTATTCTCGGACTTTATCGTTGCTAAATAGCTAACGGAAGTCTTCGGGAGCATTCGAATCAAATATATAGGGCCTCTAAAAGGAATCCAGCAATCGAAATCCATTGACCTTGTTGTATTGCACGACTTCTTAATCCGGTGAAAGGCTTTAAAACTATATTTAATTAAACAGTTTAGCTGTACAATGGCAGTTTCAATTTTGTGGCCGTAATTATTTGAGTAAGGTGCATTTAATTGATCTGAGGGAAAGTTCCTTTTTTTTTCATTATCGTTGATGGGAGTAAAAAAATCACTTTATACATGGACACACACATACTAATTAGTTTGTAATAACAACTCACAAGTTCATTAAACCTCAAATACCTTCGGGGATACTCTGCCATCCTGTGTTTGTTTAATTAAATTATGCAAATAATTAATAATATTTTATTGTTTTGATTGGTATTGATCGATTTTGACAGGTTATTTTTAGATACAAATTTACTAACGAGCCTTCAAAAAGCGTTCGGAATTCGGTGTTGACAGGGTTCGTTTTTTTCAGGTTAGATTAACGTTAATTGATAGGGAAATTTTGTGGGACTTTGAAAATTGTTCGGTTTAAACTGAAATTCGGTTTTATCAGGGTTCGGTTTTACCAGGTTTCACTGTAATCAGAAGAAAAACAATAGGTCTTCCCACAGAAAAGTGGAAAGACCAAATAATCAGAACAATTTCAATAGGTATTTCCACAAAAATGTGTAAAGAACTTATAAATAATAATCAGAAGAAACTCAATAGGTCTTTCTATAGAAAAGTGGCAAGACGTAATTAGTATAATTATAATGCGAATTTCTTATGAAGACACTTTCAGACTTTCAGACGTTCCATGACCTTGGTCAAGGAACTGTTACAATACGATGTCCATCTTAATGTTCGTGTATTTCTTGGTTCTTCAAAGGGAACACATTATCATTTATTAAGGTTTGATTTAGATATTTGTATAAATAATTTTTCAAATGATTCAATTTATTGTTTTGTAGAACAGAACAATTTTGAATCTTATAATACCGTAACATTTAAAGTGTGCGCTGAATGATATCTGGCATGGGGTTAAATCTGTGCTAAACACGTCAAATAACATTTGTAGGCAAATGTTTCATGTACACAATTATATTTAAAAAAAAAGAATTAGAAAAGCAAGTGTTATTTCTCCAATACTTTTACCTTTTTTAGAGACTTATTAGCATTTAAATTCTGACAACTTTATTATGGACAATTATTCCGAACATGTATTTTCATATTTAGGTTAGAAATATAGCAAAATATAATTACAAATATGAAAGACAAAATATATATTAATAAGGAATTTGATGTCGTTTGATTGTATATGTGCACAGAGTAGTGGACAATAGCAAGCATAGAATAACGTACTTTTAATGATCGAACTCCATACCGTATCTATAGTCAATTAAATTTTTCGAGGTAGACCAAATAAGTAAAATAAATTTTGCAAACAGTCTTTTGAAATTGATATTGACCACAATGGAATTCGGGTTTTTACATTGAAGGCATATATCATGTATTTGTCAATTCAAAATATATTATAATATGATCATCGGTTCAGCTATAAAAAGAAACCTTTAAAACATAAAAAAGATTTACTAACCACGGTGAAATATCCTGTCGTCGATAATGTTTGTGACTTTGTATCCTAAAACAAAACAAAAAACAATTCAAGAATCAATAGATGTGTGAAATAAACAAAAGAAAATTTCTGTTGGCTCGAACCAGATTTACAAATTATTAAAATCTTTTAAATTGCATTTTGTTTTATTTCGAACATGGTATACTTTAACACGAATGTTCAACTTAAATAAACCGTGATCAACACACTAGTAATAAATAATTATTGATACATCGATAAATAGATGATGAAAACATTAGTTTTGCATAAAGTGAATTAGTACTCAATCAGCGTTTTTATCTTTATGAAAAAAGATTTAAAAAAAAAATGGAAGATAAGGTAATTACCCTAATGTGTGAGTTTATAACTTTTATTTTTACTGTTCATGTTTGTTTCACATAAACAAGCATGTGTATGGTAACTTTTCAGATAAACGAAGCCAAAAACAGGATACAGTACTTGCAACCTTAGACGTTACTGTTTGACGTGAACTTGACTGATCGGTGAATGATCGGTGACGGATGTTTGACTGATCGATGAGTGATCGGTGATCGGTGACCCATAGGATCCGCCAGATAAGTCAAATAACCTATGTAAGAGTTACCCTGACAACTGTCACCGATCGATCATTAAATTAAATTTATGCACGGATCGGACGGATACGTATATATTTAGAATTCTTATGTAAACCGAACTCCACAGTGTTTACAATCGGTGAACGCGGACCTCTACGAAGACACCTTAATTTACACGTTATAATTTGTAATAAAATTAGTTGCAATAAAAAAGTAAAAATAGTTTAACAGAATAAGATGCTTAGAGCGTTAAATTGTTTGTGTTGATTAATATTTTCGTATTAAATATTATAAACATCAGAGACATATAATACATAATTGTATTATATGACTCAGTTAACATGAACTTATTTCTACGAAAATTGTTATTGTTGACCGCCATTGGATTTTTGAACTTTTAATAGTTTCGAATGACCTTTCGAATAGGTTGTTTTTTCATCAAATTAAAAAAATGTAAAAGAAATGATATTAAAAGTTTGTTCCCATTGTTTAGAATTACCAAAATTAATCTTCTTTTTATCAAATATTGTACTATTTTATTTGCAATCAGTTATTTTTACCATCTTGAGACTAGTCTTCTAATCAGAATTGAGATATAATGAGAATTAAAATACTTTTAACTTTTATTTTTGTGGAATAAGAATGCAGTTATTGATTTATTTTTATGCAAATTATTAACTGTCATATGATTTCAGTACTTTTTGTACATAATGATTGGCTGTTCTTCATAAAATAATTTTACTTTAAGGAAAAAGATATTAAATTTTTGTACGCGTTGCCTAAAATGCAAATATTTCTTCATTTTACTGAATATTATTGACCGCTGTCATATGGTATTTTGAACCCCATGGTAAATTGACCCCGGGGTCAAAAAACCGCTATGGTAAATTGAACCCCCGCCCATGGTAAATTGAACCCTCCCCCCCCTGTATGAGGGTAGTTTTGATTTTCCATGGTAAAAAAAGGGGGAGGGGGTCAAAATACCTTGGCAGGGTAAAATTTTCAAAATAACTTTTCCAGCAAGTTTAATATATACAAACTGCTTATTTGTGTATTCTAACTATATAAAAAAGTTAGAATTGTCAGAATTTTTTTAATAAAAGGTCTAGAGTAAGGGGTTCAATACACCGCAGTGGGGTCAAAATACCATGGCAAAGTAAAATTTTCAAAATATCTTTTCCATCAAGTTTAATACATACAAACTACTTGTTGGTGTATATTAACTACATATAAGAGTTAAAATTGCCAGAATTTTTTGAATTGTCTAGAGTAAGGGGTTCAATATATCGCAGGGGGTCAAAATATCATGGCAAAGTAAAATTTTAAAATTATCTTTTCCAGCAAGTTAAATACATACAAACTACTTATTGGTGAATTCTATCTGCATAAAAGAGTAAGAATTGCCAGATTTTTGGAAACTAAAGTTCTAGAGTAGGGGTTCAATATACCGCAGGGGGGGTCAAAATACCATGGCAAAGTTAAATTTCTTAAAATATCTTTTCCAGCAAGTTAAATACATACAAACTACTTATTGGTGTATTCTTACTACATAAAAGAGTAAGAATTGCCAGATTTTTGGAAATGAAAGGTCTAGAGTAGGGGGTACAATATACTGCAGGGGGGTCAAAATACCATGGCAAATTAAAATTTTAAAAATATCTTTTCCAACAAGTTTAATACATACAAACTACTTATTGGTGTATTTTAACTACATAAAAGAGTTCAAATTGCCAGAATTTCTGAAATTAAAGGCCTAGAGTAGGTGGTTCAATATAACGCAGGGTGGGTCAAAATACCATGGCAAATTAAAAGTTTAAAAATAACTTTTCCAGCAAATTTAATACATACAAACTGCTTATTTGTGTATTTTAACTATATAAAAAAGTTAGAATTGCCAGAATTTTTTTAATTAAAGGTCTAGAGTAAGGGGTTCAATATATACCCAGAAGGGTCAAAATACCATGGCAAAGTAAAATTTTAAAATTATCTTTTCCAGCTTGTTAAATACATACAAACTACTAATTGGTGAATTCTAACTACATAAAAGAGTTCAAATTGCCAGAATTTCTGAAATTAAAGGCCTAGAGTAGGGGGTTCAATATACCGCAGGGGGGTCCAAATACCATGGCAAAGTAAAATTTTCAAAATAACTTTTCCAGCAAGTTTAATACATACAAACTACTTATTTGTGTATTCTAACTACATAAAAGAGTTCGAATTGCCAGAATTTTTTAAATTAAAGGCCTAGAGTAGGGGGTTCAATATACCGCAGGGTGGGTCAAAATACCATGGCAAATTAAAATTTTAAAAATAACTTTTCAAACAGGTTTAATACATACAAACTGCTAATTTGTGTATTCTAACTATATGAAAAAGTTAGAATTGCCAGAATTTTTTCAATTAAAGGTCTGGAGTAAGGGGTTCAATATACCCCAGGGGGTCAAAATACCATGGCAAAGTAAAATTTTCAAAATATCTTTTCCAGCAAGTTTAATACATACAAACTACTTATTGGTGTATTCTTACTACATAAAAAAGTTAGAATTTCCAGAATTTTTTGAATTAAAGGTCTAGAGTAGCGGGTTCAGTATACTGCAGGGGCGTCAAAATACCATGGCAAAGTAAAATTTTCAATATACCTTTTCCAACAAGTTAAATACATACCTCGCCATGGTATTTTGACCCCCTGTGGTATATTGAACCCCCTACTATAGACCTTGAATTTCAAAAATTCAAGCTATTATAACTCCTTAACATAGTAATAATACTCCAATAAGTAGTTTGTATGTATTGAACATGATGGAAAAGATGTTTTGAACATTTTACTTTGCCATGGTAATTTGACCCCCCTACCATGGTATATTGAAACCCCTACTATAGACCCTAAATTTTTAAAAATTTTAGCAATTCTAACTTTTAACATTGTTATAATACTCCAATAAGTAGTTTGTTTGTATTTCATATACTGGAAAAGATATTTTGAAAATTTTACTCAGCCATGGTATTTTGACCTCCCTGTGGTATATCGAACCCCCTACTAAAGACCTTGAATTTCAAAAATTCAAGCTATTCTAACTTCTTAACATAGTTATGATACTTCAATAAGTAGTTTGTATGTAATTAATATACTGGAAAAGATATTTTGAACATTTTACTTAGCCATGGTATTTTGACCCCCTGCGGTATATTGAACCCCCTACTAAAGACCTTGAATTTCAAAAATTCAAGCTATTCTAACTCCTTAACATAGTTACAATACTCCAGTAAGTAGTTTGTATGTATTTATTATACTGAAAAAGATATTTTGAAAGTTTTACTTAGCCATGGTATTTGGACCCCCCCCCCCCCCCCCCCTGCGGTATATTAAAACCCCTACTATAGACCTTGAATTTCAAAAATTCAAGCTATTCTAAATCCTTAACATAGTTATATTACTCCAATAAGTAGTTTATATGTATTTAATATACTGGAAAAGATATTTTGAAAATTTTACTTAGCCATGGTATTTTGACCCCCCTGCGGTATATTGAACCCCCTACTATAGACCTTGAATATCAAAAATTCAAGCTATTCTAACTCCTTAACATAGTTACAATACTCCAGTAAGAAGTTTGTATGTATTTAATATACTGAAAAAGATATTTTGAAAATTTTACTTAGCCATGGTATTTTGACCCCCCTGCGGTATATTGAACCCCCTACTATAAACCTTGAATTTCAAAAATTCAAGCTATTCTAAATCCTTAACATATATAGTTATATTACTCCAATAAGTAGTTTATATGTATTTAATATACTGGAAAATATATTTTGAAAATTTTACTTCGCCATGGTATTTTGACCCCCCTGCGGTATATTGAACCCCCTACTATAGACCTTGAATTTAAAAAATTCAAGCTATTCTAACTCCTTAACATAGTTACAATACTCCAGTAAGTAGTTTGTATGTATTTAATATACTGAAAAAGATATTTTGAAAATTTTACTTAGCCATGGTATTTTGACCCCCCTGCGGTATTTTGAACCCCCTACTTAAAACCACATATTAAAGAAAATTATAGCCAAAAATTGTAAATTAGATTATCTGCAATACTATTTATCAAAAACAGGGGGGTTCAATATACCGCAGGGGGGTTCAAAATACCACATTTTACCGCATGGTATTTTGACCCCGGGTTCACTTTTTAGGGGGTTCAAAATACCATATGACACCGCCATTGGATTTTTGTACTTTTTATAGTTTCGAATAGGTTGTTTTTTTCATGAAATTAAAAGAATGTCAAAGAAATGATATTAAAAGTTTGTTCCCATTGTTTAGAATTACCAAAATTAATTTTCTTATTATCAAATATTGTACTATTTTATTTGCAATGAGTTATTTTTACCATCTTGAGACAAGTCTTCTAATCAGAATTGAGATATAATGAGAATTAAAATACTTAAACTTTTATATTTGTGGAATAAGAATGCAGTTATTGATTTATTTTGATGCATATTATTAACTGTCATATGATTTCAGTACTTTTTGTACATAATGATTGGCTGTTCTTCATAAAATAATTTTACTTTAAGGAAAAAGATATTAAATTTTTGTACGGGTTGCCTAAAATGCAAATATTTCTTCATTTTACTGAATATTATTGACCGCCATTGGAATTTTGTACTTTTTATAGTTTCGAATAGGTTGTTTTTTCATGAAATTAAAAGAATGTCAAAGAAATGATATTAAAAGTTTGTTCCCATTGTTTAGAATTACCAAAATTAATCTTCTTATTATCAAATATTGTACTATTTTATTTGCAATCAGTTATTTTTACCATCTTGAGACAAGTCTTCTAATCAGAATTGAGATATAGTGAGAATTAAAATACTTAAACTTTTATATTTGTGGAATAAGAATGCAGTTATTGATTTATTTTGATGCATATTATTAACTGTCATATGATTTCAGTACTTTTTGTACATAATGATTGGCTGTTCTTCATAAAATAATTTTACTTTAAGGAAAAAGATATTAAATTTTAGTACGCGTTGCCTAAAATGCAAATATTTCTTCATTTTACTGAAAATTATTGACCGCCATTGGATTTTTGTACTTTTTATATTTTGAATAGTTTTTTTTCATAGAATTAAAAGAATGGCAGAGAAATCATACTGAAATTTTATTCGCATTGTTAAAAATAACCAATATTATTCTTCTTTTTATTAAAAATGATACTATTTTATTTGAAATCAGTTATTTGTACCATCTAGAGACAAGTCTTCTTATCAGAATTGAGATATAGAGAGAATTAAAATACTTAAACTTTTATTTTTGTGGAAATATGAAAAATGCAATTATTGATTTATTTTGATGCAAATTATTAACCGTCATATGATTTCAGTACTTTTTGTACATCTTGATTGGCTGTTCTTCATAGAATAATCTAACTTTCAGGAAAAAGATATAAAATTTTAGTACGCGTTGCCTAAAATGCAAATATTTCTTCATTTTACTGAAAATTATTGACCGCCATTGGATTTTTGTACTTTTTATATTTTGAATAGTTTTTTTTCATAGAATTAAAAGAATATCAGAAAAATCATACTAAAATTTTGTTCCCATTGTTTAAAATAATCAAAATTATTCTTCTTTTTATCAAAAATAATACTATTTTATTTGAAATCAGTTATTTTTACCATCTTGAGACAAGTCCTCTAATCAGAATTGAGATATAATGAGAATTAAAATACATAAACTTTTATTTTTGTGGAATAAGAATGTACTTATTGATTTATTTTGATACAAATTATTAACTGTCATATGATTTCAGTACTTTTTGTTCATCAAGATTGGCTGTTCTTCATAAAATATGCTTACTTTTAGGAAAAAGATATAAAATTTTTGTACGCGTTGCCTAAAATACAAATATTGTTTTATTTTACTGAAAATTATTGACCGCCATTGGATTTTTGTACTTTTTATAGTTGAGAATAGTTTTTTTTCATAAATTAAAAGAATATCAGAAAAATCATACTAAAATTTTGTTCGCATTGTTTAAAATAATCAAAATTATTCTTCTTTTGATCAAAAATGATACTGTTTTATTTGAAATCAGTTATTTTTACCATCTTGAGACAAGTCTTTTAATCAGAATTGAGATATAATGAGAATTAAAATACATAAACTTTTATTTTTGTGGAATAAGAATGTAGTTATTGATTTATTTTGATACTAATAATAACCGTCACATGATTTCAGTACTTTTTGTACATCATGATTGGCTGTTCTTCATAAAATATGCTTACTTTAAGGAAAAAAAATATTAAATTTTTGTACGCGTTGCCTAAAATGCTAATATTTCTTCATTTTACTGAAAATTATTGACTGCCATTGGAATTTTGTACTTTTTATAGTTTAGAATAGTTTTTTTTCATAAAATTGAAAGAATATCAGAAAAATCCTACTAAAATTTTGTTCGCATTGTTTAAAATAATCAAAATTATTTTTCTTTTTATAAAAAATGATACTATTTTATTTGAAATCAGTTATTTTTACCATCTTGAGACAAGTCTTCTAATCAGAATTCCGATATAATGAGAATTAAAATACTTACACTTTTATTTTTGTGGAATAAGAATGTAGTTATTGATTTATTTTGATACAAATTATTAACCGTCATATGATTTCAGTACTTTTTGTACATCAGGATTGGCTGTTCCTCATAAAACATGCTTACTTTAAGGAAAAAGATATTAAATTTTTGTACGCGTTGCCAAAAATGCAAATATTTCTTCATTTTACTGAAAATTATTGACCGCCATTGGATTTTGTAATTTTTATAGTTTGAAATAGTTTTTTTGTTCATAAACTTAAAGGAATGTCAGGGAAATCATACTAAAATTTTATTCGCATTGTGTTGATTAACCAAAATTATTCTTCTTTTTGTTAAAAATGATACTATTTTATTTGAAATCAGTTATTTTACCATCTTGAGACAAGTCTGCTTATTTGAATTGAGATGGAATGATGTACTTTTTATTGTTTAGGAGTAGCTATCTTTTTTAATAAAAAAAAAAAGACTTTCAGAAAAATATAATGTAATGTTGTTTGCATTGTTTAAAATTATTTCTATTTCTTGTTAAAAAATACAGCAGTTATTTTTGTAATTTGTTATTTTAAATGCTTCGATTGTGACGAGAATATAGAATGTCCGTGATTATGATAAGTTTTTTTTAAGAATTTTATGATGATAAGGATACACAAATTTTAAATATTGAAAAAAAATAGACTACATTTTTCAATAACTGATTCTTTCATTTTGTTTTTCCCGAGAATGTTTGGAAAATAATAAAATAAAAACCGAGATGTGGACACCGTTTTAGAACTCGCCGGGTTTGAAAATATATAACCTAAATAAAACGAAAAAGACCATTCTTTAATGATGATATTTTAATTTAGGTTTTATATGTACATTTCGTTTCATTTCAATTCATAAAACTTTGCTAAATAATTAATAAACAAAATGTATAATTGAACGTTCGATTTTCAAGAGTCGCCATTTTAATTAGATTAAACGAAACTAAGATTCCGTAATTTGTATTAGTTTATCATGTGACGTATTAAAGTTCAATCCGTCATCAAGGTCCATCGGTACTATCCGTCCGATCAGTCCGATCAGTCAATTACTTTGACTATAAGTCTGACGGATTGCGTTACACTTACCAATGAATTCACATACTGCAAGGTATACATTGCGTCTACCCATACTGGATATGTTGGCAAGACATTTTCATCGTATCTTGATTTATTAAATAACATTGTGTGAAGATTTTGTGCATCCCTCGAACTGTAATAGTACGATGTTGTAAATATGAATAAATCTGAAAAAAAAAATACTTTAAGACTACAGGAAACTGAAGTAATTATCTGCATAATACATGTTTGAATGAAACTGAACGGTGTTAACAACATTATGTGTATGAGTATTTTTGTCCTTGTTATTGTCTTATATGAAAATGACAAATTGGATACAATAATCAGCTGATACAAATATATCTATAAAAGTACTAAGCCCTATATATGAGTTAGAAATCACAAATAAACACAAACTGTCTAAATGACACAAAAACATAATGATATGTTATAATGATCAGCATACGAGGGTTTCGCATTAAGACGGGGAATGAATATCAATGGATCAAGTAATATATGAAGCATCCTAGTATTGATTTGAAAGGCTTTGGTTCAGTGATATTTGTTTTTATATTATGCAAGTGTGCTAAAGAAACGTGATTAACTCTATGATATAAAAGAGAAGCGTCAAAAACAAATATATTATTAACACTAGTAAACTAAACTGTACTATTGTTGTATGCTTTTTTTTATCGATCATAAACTATATAAGAATATCCAAAATCTTATAATATGTGGCCATTTTTTTGGTTTATTAAAGCTCCCAACTAAGTTGTACGTTAATTTTGTTGTGTGCTGTTATATAAGTATCCATATATATATACGATTACAATGTAAATTCCATATTGACCAAACATATTTATCTGGTTTCGTTTGCCAACCTTTGTGAACTCATGTTGAGGACCCTTTATTTATTTTTCAACGAATATTGATCGCACAAATGCATATGTATACATTTATCAGTGATATGTCATTGACAAACAAGGCAACATTTACATCTTTATATACAATATTCATTGTTTATAGAACATAATATAACTCACGATTGAAAATAAAAAAAACAAATTGTAGAAACTCTTTTCACTAATCTTGTGTTAGGTTAACTTCTGTTTTCTTTAGACTTAAGTGTTAGTTCAATTAGGAATAGCATTTAAAATACGTTTTATGTTGGAATTTGTTTAAATGAATCACTCGGCCACATATTATGGTTTATGCCCGCGAAACTAAACGTCAGCAAGGTACCTTTAAAGAGTTAAACCATTATCAGCATTATGTCAAGAGAGATATCAAACCTACGTCAGCATGTTTTCAAAAAGGGGGAGTAACTATACATTACCATGATGTCAAAACAGTATGGGGATGGTTGGATGCCTGCAAATATGTTTTACATTGCCACAGTCTGTATATGCCTGGCCTACATTAAGAGCCTGCAATTCAGTGGTGTTCGTTTGTTTCTTTTTACGATATTTGTTTCTCGTTTTCAATGCCGGCTGATAGTTTTATGGTGAACTGTTTTACATTTGTCATTTATGGACCTTACTTTATGTATTCGGCATATGGTTTGCTCATTGTTGACAGCCGTTTGGTTGTTGTTAATATTTATTTCCTCTTGGTCTCCGAAGATTTGGCAATCATTATGATCATACCAGATCTCCTTATTTTTATAGTTCACCATTACCTGAGCATTGATAAATGAGGAATAAAAACATGCATCAGCATTGTATAACCAATAAGACATTAACTTGATATGAAAATATACAAATCATATAAAGCAACTTAAAGTTTCAAAAATAGTACAAAATTATCTTCATCGAAAAAACACATAAACAAAACACAACAGCTATAAACTAATATACAAAATAGATATCAATACACTCTTCAAACAAAAAAAAAGTCGTCATTTCACAGACAACAACTGGGGTGTGTTAGGTAGGAGGAAGCAACATTTTAAACAACAAAAAGCACACAGCGGGCCCAGAAAATAGACTGAAACTTATGTTGGATACATTATTATTCGTGGGATACCAATTTATGTAGATTTCATGGGTATAGTTGAATTAAAATAAATACCGAGTTATACTATTTAACGGATTTGTAATAACACGTTTAACACTACGGGGGCCACATGTGGAGCATTTTCTGCTTACCCTATCGGAGAACCTGAGATCACTCCATTTTTTTGTGGGGTTCGTGTTGCTTAATCTTTAGTTTTTTATGTTGTGTATTCAATACAATTACTTGTATGAGTATCTTTTTCCTTTTTTAGCCATGTCGTTGTTAGTTGATTTATGAGGTTGACTGACCCTACGGTATTTTTTGCCCCTCTTTTTTACTTACCTGTATAAATAAGAAATAGTAAAAGTCCTCTTGTGTAGAATCCTTTAGACGTCATTTTTTTAAGAACGATATGCAGCAACAGATGTATCTGTTCTTTTTTGGGGGTATATTTCGAAACAGTTTTAGTAATAACTGAAAGTAACTTTGTATCTTCCGTGGATATTTTTTCCGACAATGTATCAATCCATCTGCATGAGAACCCCGAAATCAAATTAGTCGCACTGTGTTCATAATTACAACAAACGCCTGCAATAATCAACAGATGATATTTAAATGATAAATCTAGAGCCCTCGGCTTTTATATAGCTTGCCTGGTTACATAACACTGATTAAGCTCGAAATTATTTTAGCAAAACAACATTTTATTAATCTATATTTATAAATATATATATATATATATCTCCTCAGAGAAATAGTATAGAAATTCTATTTCGTTCTGAATATCACGTATATAGTAATAAAGGTGCTTTAATTGAATTTAATTACAAAAAAAATCTGAAGTTTAAATATATTTTTAAATTCCTTACAATAACATGTTGATTATTTTGCATCTAGGTGTCATTTTTTCTGATGAGCAGTTACCCCCAAGAAGAATTAATATGGAATTTCTCGCTACATTGAAGACCTGTTGGTGACCCTCTGCTGTTGTTTTTAATTTGGTCGGGTTGTTGTCTCTTTGACACATTCCCCATTTCAATTCTCAATTTTATAATTTATATCATTTGGAAGGAACTTTTCAAATATTATATTTCTTTTTCCTGTTTCTTTCTACTTGATAACAAATAATTTGTAGAGTTTATTAAAGGAATCGAACGTGACAAAATAAAACCTTCTCAAATTTATAAGGGTTTAAATTTTACGTACAATAGTTAATTGATAAAATTATATTTAAAAAAAAGCCAAATCAGTTAGTCGGTTAGTTAAACCACACACTCCTACTCAGTTTACATAGTGACAAACAAACAAAACATTTTTTTTTCATGAGTATTTCACTTATGGTTTGCTGTGTGTTAGTTTTCTGTTAATTATGTTGTCGGATATTTGTCTGTTTGGTACATTCCTCTTTTATATTCTTCATTATATTAAGACAGATTTGTCAAACGCTGATAGTTCAGGTAGCAAAATTGTGCATCCCCCTTTTACCTAGTTGAATCTATTTTTATTCAATTTCTGGGGTTGAATTAATCAAAACAAAACCAGGGATAGACCAAAGTGTCTCCGATTCGTTAGCATTATGTGCTCAATGTGTGAAACCCGATGTGTTATCTTTGTTATTCTACGTAATATCCGGGGAGTTGGCATTAGTCAATGAAAGCAATCGATATATTCAGACTTAGAGGAACACACTTTGAAACATGTAAAATGCCGACTGTGATCAATTGTATCCGATTGAAACAACTTAACGAAATAATAACAAAACCGTCAAGAATAACAAATTGTATCAAAAATTATTTGTCGATTTATCTTCTGTTACATAGATATAAATGCAGTATGAGTGTCATTAAGACAACTCTCCTTCCAAGTCGCAATTTGTAAAAGTAAATCATTATAGGTCCAATTACGGTCTTCAAGACGGAGCCTTGGCTCACATCTTACAGCTAGCTATCAATGGCCTCAAACTGACTAATGTCAAACTGGAAAACTACTGGTCTCATCTATATAACAATCAGAACCACATCAACAAACGACAACTATCAGGTGTGATTCATGCAAGTAAAGGTGTTTGGTCCATGCAGTAAATTATAAACTTTCGCTACTAGGTTTCAAAGTAACAAGCTTTTCAAAACACTCTAAAAGGGGATAATTGAATGAACAAAAAGAGCAAAAAAAAATATAGGTCAATGTGCTTGTTTTCGAAAAATAATCCATTGGAATTTTAGCGGGAAAATGTTCTCTCTTGATTTTCATAGCTTTATCATGGACATGTGTAAGTTCTCATTAATAACAACGATGTTATAAGACTTTTACAGATGGCTTTTTATTATACATGTAAAAGATTTATAAAAAAATGGGGGCCAATTGGCAAATCTTTTTAAGGCAAAGTAAGGGATAAAACTAGAGGATTCCGAAAATCTAATAAAAATTCCAAAACACGACAAGCCAACTTACACAGTCAAGTATGCGTATCAATTGATTATTTAATGTTGATGTAAAAGATACGATTCTCTGCAAATACATAAATCATCAATCATAAATCATAAATCATAAATGAGAGTAAAACTGAATTCCAATAATCGTAAATAAACTCATCATAGATACCAGGACTAAAATTATACACTTACGCCAGACGCGCGTTCCGTCTACAAAATATTCATCAGTGACGCTCGAATAAAAAAATATAAAAGGCCAAAATAAAGTACGAAGTTGAAGAGCATTGAGGACCAAAAAGATAATACACTGTATTAATTACTTCCGCTGACTCGCATTGTACAATGTATGTGAAAAGAGAGCCGAGTGCGTCAGTCTCTCCTGTCAGTACATAGCCTCTACACTACCAAGACTCCATTGGTGCCTCCTCGTGGTAAAACACGGATACTGGTCTCATTCGATGCCAGGCTTTACTGATGGAGATCGGGGAGCAACAAGGGCCCTGTAGATGCAGTGTGTAGGTCCATCGGCGTGTGGACATGCCCTAGCACTCATAAACCTTGTCCCAGCTATGGGTAAATAGCCAGTCAGATGGGGGTTGATAGCCCATAAAGGCAATCCATCTAGGAGAGACAACTCTGATACCAATCCGGGTAGATCTTTGCTCGTAAGCCTAGGCCGGCATTCGATCTAGGGGAATGGAACCTCAACTACAAATCCACTGGCCCTCCAGGTAAGGGGGTTGAGCACAAGACTAACTATCTCGTCTCATAAAAAAAACTCTAGTTACGGAAACCAGACCAGTAAACATAAACAATTGCAACGGTATACCAGTGGATGCACGTTGTCAAGGCAACAGCATGAACGTTGTTAGTAAAAGCTTTCTAGAAGCTAACAACAGGAAAAGCAACCTTCTGGGGCCGAAAGAACATCTAAAGATAGGAGCATGGAACGTACGAACCATGTATGAATGTGGAAAGACTGCCCAGGTAGTTAAAGAGATGCAATCGTACAATATTGATATTCTTGGAGTAAGCGAATGCAGGTGGACTGACTGTGGATCTGTTACAACATCTACAGGTGAAACGATTATATACTCAGGTAGAAAGGATAATAAACATCACCAAGGGGTTGCTATTATCATGAACAAAAAGGCTAAAGGTGCACTCACTGAATGGTCACCAGTAGATGAGAGAATTATTGTTGCAAGATTCCATTCCAAATATGCCAAAATGACAATGATACAATGTTATGCACCAACAAATGATGCAGATGATGAAACAAAAAGAACTTTTTATGAGAAACCCCAAAGTATAACCTGCAAAACACCACGACATGACATCCTTATAGTCTTAGGTGATATGAATGCTAAAGTAGGAAATGATAACTTAGATAGAGAAAGAGTTATGGGCAAACATGGACTTGGCACTATAAACGAAAATGGAGAACTACTTGTAGATTTTGTGAAGATAACGACCTTGTTATTGGAGGTACACTTTTTCCACACAAAAACATCCATAAAATCACATGGAACTCCCCAAATGGTCGTGACAAAAACCAGATAGATCATTTGATGATAAACGGAAGATGGAAAAACTCACTTTGTGACGTGAGAGCTATGAGAGGAGCAGACTGTGGTAGTGACCATCACTTGATTTGTGGTAAAATTAGACTGAAGCTAAGAAAAGCAGTAAAGAATAGAACCAACAAGAGGTAAATATTTGATACAGTCAAATTAAAACAACCTGAAATTCTCAAGAAATTTAAGATCGAGCTAAAAAACAGGTTTCAAGTGTTAGAAAACCTACAAGACAACAAGCCAAGTACTGTAGAAAGCTTAGAACAGGGATGGAGTAGGATTGAAACTGAGTTTAAAGAAACATCAAGAAACACTCTAGGGCTCCGACAACGTGAAAGGAAGAAATGGATAAGTGATGACACATGGACTAGCATTCAGCAGAGAAAAGACATAAAGACAAAATTGAACAGCACAAAATCAGAACGAATCCAAACTACCATAAGGAAAGAATATTCAGTCAAAGACAAAGAAGTAAAACGTAAAGCATAAGCAGATAAGGCAATATACCTAGAGACACTTGCTAAAGAAACAGAGACAGCAGCTTCTAAAGGAGAACTTAGCACTGTTTATAAAATCAATAAAAAACTAAGTGGTAAGCACACGAGCTCCAGTGTTCCATGTTAGTCCAAGGATGGTAAAATACTAGCCTCAGAAAGTCAACAACTGGAGAGGTGGACTGAACACTTCAAAGAAACATTGAATGCAGAACACCAGGCAGATGTTCCAGCTATAGAACAGTTTGGAATAGAACTAGACATCGATATTGGGGAAGTTTCAAGGGATGAGATCAGGAAGGCAATACTTCGACTCAAGAACGGGAAGTCACCTGGCTTAGATGCAATAACAGCTGAAATGCTTAAAGCAGACATAGAAACAAGCACAACCATGTTTCATGAACTGTTTAGACATTTAAGGACACATGACACTATTCCAAATGATTGGGCAAAGGGTCTTATAATCAAACTACTCAAGAAAGGAGACCAAAGTGACTGCAACAACTGGCGTGGTATAACTTTGCTGTCAGTACCAAGCAAGATACTACTGAGAGTACTTTTAACTTTTAAACAGAATAGATGATGCTATAGATGAAATTCTGAGGAAAGAGCAGGCAGGGTTTAGATCAGGTAGAGGATGTATCGACCATATTTTTACACTCAGAAATATAATAGAGCAAAGTATAGAGTGGCAAAATAAACTAGTCCTAAATTTCATTGACTTTCGTAGAGCCTTTGACAGTATTAAAAGAAGTTGCTTATGGGCCATCCTTAGGGCATATGGTGTACCTTTTAAAATAATCACCTAAATACAAGCTTTCTACAACAACTATGAATGCTGTGTATTACATAACGGTCAACAGTCAGAATGGTTCCAAGTAACATCTGAAGTACGACAAGGGTGTGTAATTTCTCCTATCTTATTCATTACAACAATAGATTGGTGTATGAGAACAACATTGGGTAATGAAATCACAGGCATCAGATGGACCATGAATTCTTTTCTTGAGGATTTAGATTTTGCAGATGATATCTGTCTACTTTCCAGCAACAGAAACAACCTGCAGAACAAAACCACCAGACTGAATGAAACAGCACAAAGTATAGGCCTGACTATTAACGAGAAGAAGACCAAGCTCATGAACATCAGCAGTAATACAATTCAACCAGTGTACTTGGGACATAACATCATAGAAGAGGTTGAGGACTTTACATATCTTGGAAGCATGCTAAGTAACACCAATGGAACAGCAAAAGATATAAGAGCCAGAATAAGCAAAGCCAGATATGCATTCTGCCAACTACAGCCTATATGGAAGAGAAGGTCAATCAGTCTGAAGACAAAGATCAGAATATACACCAGCAATGTGAAGTCAGTCCTTCTATATGGGGCAGAATGCTGGAGAATTATCCAATCAGACATGAAAAAGCTTTCCTCATTCCATAACACCTGTTTGAGGAAGATCTGTAAGATATTCTGGCCCAATACTATTTCCAACAAAGACCTGTACCACAAAACCAATCAGTGTTGTATTGAAACAGATATCAAAAGGAAGAGATGGCGTTGGATTGGCCACGTATTGAGGAAAGGAAATGAGGATATCACCAAGATTGCTTTGAGATGGACACCTGATGGTAGACGAAAAAGAGGGAGGCCAAAAGAGACCTGGCGCAGAATGATAGAATCAGAGATGAAAGACCTTGGGAAAACCTGGAAGGAGATCGAGAAGAAGGCAAAAGACAGGCAAATGTGGCGAGTACTGGTTGAGGCCTTATGTGCTGACAGGCACGAAGACACGGTGGGTATGGTTGTCCTGCGAGAGAACGTACTGTGCTGGTGATTCGGTCCTGACGGGTGCTGGTGATCAACGAAAAAATGTAAACAAAGACGAAAATGATGTTTTCACTCATAAAAAATGGAAGAAAACAGTTGAGATTTTTCAATTTCGTTTCTTATGGGTTCATATATAAACCATTAAAAAAATGACCCTCTAAACTGTTTCAGTAAGCGTAACACAAAAATGCTCATTTTCAGAAAATCTCGAACTAAAAAAATAAAACAAAAATGCTCATAGAGTCCGCCTTCTATACCGCAATCCACACGACAAAACAATTTTGTGAAAAAACATTGCAATTTATTAAAATTAAGCATTTTCTCAATTTATTCATGTCCTGATACTGTGCTGGTGGGTCCTGTCATTGTGCTGGTGGGTCCTGATACGGTGCTGGTGATTTTGGATAAGAAGTTGGTCATATTTGAAACAAATGTTACAAAATCAATAAAATTAGTCAGATAATTGTTGCCAACATGATCTATGACTCCTATTTTAGCTCTTGTGCATCCATTTGGCTGTTTAATATGTGTTTTCAAATGATCTGAACTTGTATTACATAATAACATAAAAGGGCAACATATTTCGTCTAATATTAGATAACAATAGAATCATATTCAAAACAGTGTGGTCCTGGCCATTGATTGACGACCTAAATTATCCCATTGACTGGGACAGATTAGGTGAACGTTTGTCTGTAACGACCATTGCTCACTTCTTACTTATAAAATTTAAACTGTTGGGTCACCAAAGGTTCTTAACGCCTTTAAGAATAAAATAATTCGAAAAATTATTCAGGAATAACCTTTATGTTTTGATTTATATTATTGATATAAATCAACACATCGTATTATTCCGGATTTGTTTTTCGAATTCCTTTATTTAGGTGTTGAGAACTTTTGGTGACCCCGCAGATTCAGTGTCTTTAACAAGTACATAGTGAGCAGTGATTGTTAACGACAAACGTTCACCTAATCTGTCCCAGTCAATGGGATAATTTAGGTCGTCAATCAATGGCCAGGACCACACTGTTTTGAATATGATTCTATATAGTATCTAAAATAAGTTAAAAATTTCACAATACTATATATTTCATTTTATTTGTCAATTTGTTTGAAAAAAGTCGAAAAGAAGAGACTTTTTTTAATGTCATGATTATATGTCGCTTTCTAGATCTATGCTTAGCATTTATTTCAGATAACATGGACTCCTCACCCTGATGACCCTGCTGCCTTTCATAACTTTATCCGTATACATATATTAATAGATAAACAAAAGGCTGCATGCAACACGTATTTTTGTATTTAAAATTATTCGTTGTAACGAGAATATTTGTGGTGAATGGAAACTGTGAGGGTCACAATCTTAAATTGCTTATAAATGTTGCTGGAACCAGTTTCGTTATCTGATCATGAATTTTCTGAAATTCGCAAGGTTGATAGACATTTTGATTTTTTTTTACTCGGTAATGAACCACTGTAATGATCCCATGCTAAACATAACAAAAATCTCTGTACAAAGGTCTATGAATTTTCTACAAAAATAGAGATTTTATTTTTCACTAAATTCTCTTTTTCTACTAAATACAATAATGAACTATAAATAATAATGCTTTGCAAGAAGTTTCCCCTTGATATATGTACAAAATTATATCTCTATTATTCATTGTCTGTGCTGTTTTGATACTATTGCAGTTTGCACATTTCGGAATTGACAGGCCACAGGAGGGGTCATAAACCGTACATGAAAAGATAAAATATTGATATAAGTACATAATTTGCATCTTTGAACCCCCACCCCGGCTTGTTTTTTTAGGAGCCTGGGGTGTCTAAAAATGGTCGATTACAGACAGCCGAGTACGCATTTTACTTTCCAGGCGTGTTATTGTTGATTGTTAAAGTCCTGAAAACGGATTGATGGAAACAAAAATGTTTAATATATATCTGGCTTTAGATTCAGTTTTTTTTTTAAATATAAATTAAGGCTACATTTTAATATAATAATTCTATGAATTCACAATATCAAAAAAATGCAGAAAAAAAAATGAATGAAGTGAAATATCTTAGTAAGGAGTCATTACTACAGAGATGGTGTGTTTGACACACAAAACTTAAAAGCTTAGTAATATTACCAATATTAAAATAAAAGTGTATTTTAGTTGGGTATTTTTTCCATTTACTCATTTTCAATTATAATCAAGGCACATTTTATTTTTATTCATGAAAATATTTATATATAGAAAAGAAGGACACATTGTTCACTTCCTCCCCCGTAATTCTTTATTGAAAATATTTATTTTGAAATGAAAAAAGCTAAGAAATCTTAATTTTATTAGTGAACTCTAGGTTATCTCGTCTTCATTCTCTGACATATTCTAGCCTGCCCTTTCATAAAATAGTGATTTCTTTTTAGTGTTCTATCGAACTTTTGAAGAAAAAAAACTGATAACCGTTTAGACAAAAAAAAAAATGTTGGAAAAATCTTATTGCAAGTGATTCTTAATAGCTATAAGATACATTTTTCTTTTACAATACAACTTTTAAATCTTACGGGAAACTATTCCAAGCTTTCACTGTAACCTCGCTCTAACTTATCCCCATCCCTTCCCACCCCACCCCCTCAAAAAACACCAAACAAACAAACCCTCAATACTATTGTCATTCTTATAGTCAGCACTCAATTGTTCACAAACAAATGTGTTTTAAGCTGCTAAAGACATGATTCAAACGCTCAGAAAGTCCTTTGTTCTATATTTTTGCTCTCCATTTTCATGCAAAACCTTATACATTTTTATTTTATTGGTTATTGTTGAAGGTCGTACGATGACGTATGGTTGTTAACACATACTTCCTTTGGTTTCTTATGGATATTTGTCCATTGACAACAAACATACCACATCATCTACTTTATATAAGTATTGTATAAATTACAACGTATTTTTGTGATCTTGCAAAATGATCGTAATCCCGAAAATCGTAAACATATTTTCTTATCTGAAAAGGGGACAAGAAGGGTTCCATTAACAGGCCAATAAATAAGATTACAGTTAGTTTAATTATTTTTTTTTAAATAGGGGTATTTTTTCTTTCATAATAACAGTAAATAGATTCACAACAATGTAAATTTCAAGAAAGCAGACAACAGCTAATAAGTCAATAACAGTACAGCATCAATGATCTTGAATATATGCCACTATTAACTAAAATATAAAAGCACAGAACCAGGACATAGGAGCACAGAACCAGGACCGTTTTTCTTATCACCAGCACAGCGTCAGGACAATTCCGTTTAACGAACTTGCACGACTTTTGCAATATAATATTGTTGTAATATACTTTGCATGGTACTTATGACACATCAGAGAAAAATTAAGCAACAAAACAGTCGTTTTATTGCCGTTCTGATACAATGTAAACAAACCCACCAGCACAGAATCAGGACCCACCAGCACCCGTCAGGACCAAATCACCAGCACAGTACGTTCTCTCGCAGGACAACCATACCCACCGTGGAAGAGGATGAGTGAGTGAGTGATTAATTACTTCTGAGTCAATAATAAAAGCAAAAGAAACATGTTTTCCAATAAAATACAAAATATTAAATCAAATTATTTCATTTACGGAACATTGTATCCATTCATGTTGAAGAAATAATGTTTAAGTCAGATCAAATAAATCCTTACCAAGTATGCTCTCATATAAATCATCTTGCGTGTCCAAATACTAAAATTGACGTAAATAAATTGAAATAACATCATCATAAAAAAAAAACGACATAAATATAGGCGGAAAAGATAGCAAAAAAAGTATCTGTATAGAAAAATGTAGCTTTTACAAAAAGATTGCCTATCGATTAACTAGTGGCAGCTAAGTGATAAAGTATTATACCTTGTTAGTGTTTAGATAAATGTATCTTCTTACGTGTTAGTGGCAATTGCCAAAATATAACCATTACTCGGACAGAAATAATTTGACGGATTAAACCAATGCGTATCAGAAACAAACAAAGGTAGTTAAATTCATCTATTAATCCTGAGAGTGAATGTGTGCATATCATGATTTACTTGATAGAGGATTGTTGCACTCAAGGAAGCTTTTAAACCAAGAGTTCCAAAAAGTTGAAATTATTCCGACGAAAATTTTACGGTCGCCATAACGACAATCCACCTCCCTTTTCACCCCGAATGTGACTTACCGATTATTTAGCGGGTTTGTAATAAAATGTGCAACACGATATATGCCACATGGGAAGCAAGATACCACTTTTTTTGTGGCTTAGTCTTTAGTTTTCTATGTTGTGTCTTCTGTACTATTAATTGTAAGTTTGTCTTTTCATGGAGTTGTCAGTTTATTTTCGATCCAAAAGTTTGACTGTCTGTCTGTTTACTTTCGCCCCTCTTTTTTAATATTCATGCGTGATGTGCATAACTATAATTTATTATTACGTTAATTTGAAATATAAGTTTCCATGTGATTCCACGGTGAGATGAAATCGTATCTAACAATTGCCTAGAGGAACATACATGTGTACTATGATTCAAGTTATAACAATCACGAAAAGGAAGCATGTGGAAGCTAATACCTCAGCATGTGATATAAGACCAATTAGATTTATAACAAAACGTCTTAGTAATATACATGTTTTCTTCCAAAATCAGGGGAAAATGTATACAAATATACAAAAAATGTATCTATGATGTACACATTTATTTAATCAAAAACGGACATACAATTTATTTGATATCTATATTCAAAAGAAAGAGATAACAACCTTTGCCAAGTTAAACATTTGGAATATGAAACTAAAAACATATCATCATTGTTATTCAAAATAGCAAAGAAAAAAGACATATGACCTGTGCTATTTTTTATGTGTAAAATAAGGAATGATATTCTTTAAATATTAGATCTAATTTATAATTGACATAAAATCTAATACAAAGTACATCTAATTTATTAACGTTTTAAACCAATATGCCAGTATAATGTTATTATATATAAAAAAAAACATTAAAAGTATATGAGCATACCATCAGAAAGGTTGTTTATCTGAATCAATTAAAATATCCAAACATTACAACGTCATGATGTCAACACGCTATGTTTACAATAAAGTCCATATGAGTACACGTATTACTGGTTCATTGTTGTAATAACCACAAAATAATTTTACATCAGCATGTTGACAAAATAGAATTTTAAAATACTTTATATGTTGGAATTTGGTTCAATGGATTACACGGCCACATATAACTTTTTTGTTTGTTAATCTGATCGTCAGCTTGGTACCGAGATGATATTTTGAACGTACATCCGTATTATGTCGAGAGAGATATCAAACAATACGTTAGTATGGTGTGAAAACAGGGAAATGTAACAATACATTACCATGGTATCAAACGAGTAAGGGGATAGTCGGGCGCCATGATTAACTCTATAATATTCTGTGTATGCTTTTATTCAATTTGGTCGTTTAGGGACATAGCGTGGAGGTATATGTTTTGCTCATTGTTGAAAGCCGTTTGATTTTTGTTAACTGTTATGTCATTCAGTCTCAGAAGGAGCGTTGCTTTGTTGGCAATCATTATGATCATACCAGATCTCATTATTTTTCTTGTTTTATTTATAGGCTGTTCCCGCGTATCGACAAACCTGAAGATCATCAACGGCACTTTCTGAAAATTAAAAATATATTAACAAGAGGTATTGATTTTATAAACTTATCCAGTATATTTGATAACTCTATCGTTCAAAACTTTATACTTACATATTTTGAGAAAACAGAACCACCTATCATTTCGTACACATACACCAAAAAAAACCAGCAGAAGTTCATTTGTTTTTAATTATACGCCGGTAACATCAGACGTAAAAGAAGAGGGACGAAAGATACCAAAGGGACAGTCAAACTCATAAATCTAAAACAAACTGACAACGCCATGGCTAAAAATAAAAAAGACAAACAGAAAAACAATAGTACACACGACACAACATAGAAAACTAAAGAATAAACAACACGAACCCCACCAAAAACTAGGGGTGATCTCAGGTGCTCCGGAAGGGTAAGCAGATCCTGCTTAATAAATGTAGACAATACTACTCCTTTAACTTGAAACTGTGAGTCGTCGAAGTTTAGATATGATCCATATGGCCATGTTTTTACATTGGACCTCAAATCGTCCTGGACAAAGAGGTTATCAACCTTTGAAAAAAGGCTAAAATATCGCCCTCCTTCTAAAATAGGTTGGTAACAGTGTCGCCAGGTCACCAAAGACTTTTTGTCCTTTTTTTGTAAAAATTGGTGTAAACAAGATAAATCTGATAACGCATTTCTTGATTCTTATATAAATAAATGTATGCATGGTGTGGATAATAGTATATCACATTTTGAAAATAATCAAGAAATAAATACAAGAGTACACTAATAAAAACAACACGCTTAATAATTTCATGCGACCAAAACGTTTTTCTGGATTTACCTTCACCAGGAACGCCCATAGCCAAATATTTGAAAGCCGAGGAGGCATAAGTACCGAAACATTTGACGAGCCTTATGACAAAAAATATCTAACAAAAGCCACTTCCATCTGAGGTAAACTTTGCCTGAGGGAGATGCTACCTTAGTTTCTTGATAATTTCAAAATTGATCAACAGTCAATTTTAGAAATGTTAGTTATAAATCATGTTAGTACCGTAGTACTGACTACTACGCTGATGATACCCACGGGGATTGATAGTCCACCAGCAGAGGCATCGACCCAGTGCTGTAAACTAATGAAAAAAAAACCACATTTAATGAATTTCATGCGTCCGACATAGTACGCCCATTTCCAGAATAAGAAATTAACTTCATTTGTCATTTCGGAGCCTTTTATAGCTGACTATGCAGTATGGGTTTTGCTTATTGTTGAAGGACGTACGGTGACCTATAGTTGTTAATTTCTGTGTCATATGGTCTCTCGTGGAGAGTTGTCTCATTTGCAATCATACCACATCTTCTTTCTTATATTCATGAACTTTCAAATTAAAGCGGTTTGTCTTTATACCGGCCAACCAAGCAACCAACAATGTTGTGGTGGTATGCCGTAACTACTACACGGACGTTTTGAAGAATGAAATTTTCGATCCATCTACGTTCAAGTCTTTGCGGCCTCATAGAGAGTTATATAATGAAGAAACATAACATAAGCACATCATAAAGCCTTTCGGCTAAATGGATTATAATTTGTCAAAATATCCTTATTGTGGTTTATCACAGATCTCAAATTACCGCTTGCTTAATGAAAATAGTGTTTAGCATGTTACATATATATGACTCTAAAGTGCGACGGGGTCGCTAAAGTACGATGGTCACGCTAAAGTGCGATGGTGTACGCTAAAGTGCGATGCTTCCATACGCTAAAGTCCGATGGTCCGCGAAAATATGGACGTTAGAAACGTAGTTCGATAATGACGTTGACAGTCGTTTATACAAACTAAAAATCAACATGCGGGAAGATAGATTAGGAATATTTGATTAACAATTTTACACCAAATGTCCATAACTTACGAGTAATTGATTTAATTTAACCGTTCTTTGTCGGCTGAATTACAATGTTTTTTTTCGAGTGCTGGAAGAAGGACTTGTATCCTACAGTCGACCATTTTACTATATAAATGCAAAATAGTATACGCATAACTATCCTACTGTTAAACAAGGCAAGTTTTATCACTATACAAACGTATACTAACTTGTTGTTTCACACTTAATTGCATTTGGAAGTCATACTTTTGTCCGTTTTTCGAGAAAGACAACTTTAAGAGTTTGAGCTCTCTTTATACCAGTGGTTTTTTTTTTTACCTTTTATTCTTTCTAATGACAAAATATTCTCATGGTTTTCTACAAAGATCCAGCCACATACTTTATAAGGGTAGGTTATTATATATTTTTATGATTATCAATTATAAAAGAAAAACATTGTTGTGCCAGACAAATGGTAGTAAAATGCCATTCTGAATAATTCGTTAAAAATTATTTACAACATATTCCCCGGAAAAAAATATCATTACAAATAAAAACAAAGCATCTCACTTTATAAAATTAAAATAGAAAAATTACTTACAAAGTGACTTGTATTCTATACACTGTAACAATTCATTTGATTTCTATAGGTTATGTCTAGATTTTTATTCCACATTATAAATGAGCCGTAGAGCGTACGTTTTATTTAAACAAAAACAAATAAGAAAAGAATTGCCCATTTTAAAATGATAGGTAAAATATGATACAATCCTGCTAACCTGTGCAGAAAATAATATTGTTTTACGGTAGATAAGTCTGGTAATGCATATTGTAAAGGATTTCGAGTCATTAAACACTCGTTCGGCTTTCGGGAATGCTCTTAAAAAAGACCAGGATACGGTCAGTCTTTCATTTGAATAATCTTAACAACCCTCGTTGTGTTTTTTGACAAGACAAACATTTAGGTATGCTTTGTCTTTAATTTATGTCAATTTGCAATTGATGCCATTACCTCCAGGGAGAAATAATATGCAATGTCATTGTCTGCTAGATCATGTAGATACAGTCTTTAAAGAACTGAAGAATTTTACTTTTGTTCACACACAATTTTTGAATATTAAATTTCATTTTGAGCTTAGAGGTGAATTGATATTTATTAAAAATAACTTAGATTGACGTAGTAAAGTAATTCAAATTAAAGTAATACTTTACCTACGTAAATGCACTTAATGAAAATGTGGGTCAGAAAAGTTATAATTGTTAAACTAATATCAAAAGTTAATAATGTTATGGTAAAATATTACTTCAATTAATTTTTTTTGTTATTTTTTATCAGTTGTCGGTTGTGGAATATACGGCTTACATTTCATCTTCCGATCAAATTTTCCTGCCGGTAATTTTATAGCTTTAACTATATAGGTTCAGTTCATTGTCGAATGCCTTTTAGTGTCCTATGTATGATACATTCTCATTGTAAGTCTCTGGTAGATACCTGTCCCATTGACAATTATAATGAACAATAAAAAAACATACTGTCATTGGATGAAGTTGTTATGGTAGATTAACACACTCGGCGAAAACAAATTATCAACCGTGGTTTCGGGATGACTTCTTAACATAGACAAAGGTAACAGATACAATGCTGTTACTTCCAAAGTTTCATTCACTAGTAATAAAACACACAATTTTTCATTTTGATAACCGATGATAGATAGCACGTATCAGTGGAACTTGTCGAAATAAAATCCTCATAACTCGCAATTATTATAACCGTCCTAAGGTCTGCTGTTGATATTCGTTTCAAAGACTAAACTACCACATCTACTTATTTTTGTGTAAATTGTTGCCTTTTTTTTCTTGAAAGGTAAAACGACGGGTACGATGAAGCACGACTGTATAATTGAATAATGTGTCAGGAAGTCAGAACCTATTTTTCTTTGGTATTAAAAGTTTTTGTTCTCACTGAAACTCTGTTTTAAAATATATAGTCTAAATTAACAGGTGTGGCGAATATATGCAATATTACAAAAATGATCTTTTAAAATGATAAGATTTGTTGTACAACGTGATTATATGAGATTTGTCAATACATATAATCACAATACATCGTCCTCTTCAACGAATTATGATATGAGCTACATGTAATTAATCAGTATTAAAATAATGAGCGTTTTATTAAATCACCAAAGTAATTTGAATTCCTTAAATGCTACTGGTAAAATCATACAGAGTCTTAGAAAATATCCAGTGTCTAAGTATAAACCGACGACGCATAATATACCATTTTATTCCAAGAATTTCTCGAAAAATGTCATTCTGAAAAGATAACAACTATAAAAAAACGAATATAATGGCCCAAAAAAAACGAGAAAAAAAACAGAATGCAAACAACAGTAGAAAAACACAACATAGAAATTTAAAGACAGAGCAACACAAACCCCTACAAAACATAGGGATAAATTCAGTTGCGTTGAAATTTTAAGCGAATCTTGTTCACATGCACCATCTAGTGAGTTGATCTTAAAAGTACAATGTATGTGGTAAGTCGGCAAATCATGTCGGCGTAAAAGAGGACGGGATCAATTTTAAATAACTCGCATTGATTTGTAATTATCACGATTTGTTAAACCTTTTTCATTCATGTTCAATACTCTCATTATGGTATACAAATACACAAATCCACGTATCGTTGACCTAGTCTTTTTCACATACCAGTATGAACTCATAAGTCTAGTTCCGACATCAAACTTTAAAGTTAGACATTTATACACTGTTTGTACACTTCAGACTAGATTACAAATGAGAAAAAGAAGATTTTTATGTTCAAGATTGTGTCAGAGTGTTTTGTATATTATTGAATAAATCTAAAATATACGTTGCCTTTGACGAAATATATCTCGTCTTAATGTTTGAAATTCATCAACCTCACGAATAGTCAATAAAAATGTCGTATCATCATCTGATGATGCTTAATTATCCAATCAAATTAAAGCAGTTTTGGCGTCACACTCAGTACAATATGATACGAAATAATATCTTTTCATCCAAGAAATAGATATAAATAGCCACAACCATAAGAACATATTTGTTTACATATGTTTATTCATAATGTTACAGCATAGTTGTTGTTTCTTTGTTGTTATTGACATTGTTTTGGATAAGTGATTTATTTTCTATAAATAAAGCAACAGTATTCGCCTGATGTTCTACAATCTATGGCTCCACGAATTATTTTGATTCTAAAAGGACAAATACTGTCATTAAAATACTGAAGCGAGGGTTGGTTTGGTGTGGGGGGGGATCTATCTGTTATACTCCCTATTAAATAAGGCTCAAAAATCTTAATGAATCCGTAGCTTGCATGGGTAATTTCGTGAATAACCGATAGAACAAATGCTTGTAATTCTCAAACCCAACATTTGCCATTTTTAATTTACATAATTTTCTCGTAACCTTCCGTCAAATCTAAAGTTATGGACTAAGGAGCCGCCATGTTGACTTGCTGAAATTAGTAAATATGCAAGTAATGCAATAGAATAGAAAATAATACAAAACCTACCTCAAAAGTCACTTCTGATACAATATCATACGAATTTCGATGGTATACGTAACAGAAAACTTTCAATTTAAGCGTTTTCATTTGTATGACGTCATGTTTTGAAATGACTTAAATGCGCCAAAAAAATAATAATAGTTCGCGGAATTTTATTTTATTTTTATTTTGTTGATTTCTTCTAGCTCTTGTGCATTAATTAGGTCTTTCCACTTTTCTGTGGAAAGACCTATTGTTTTTCTTCTGATTATTTTTTTTTTTTTTTTCTTCCGCCTAATTTTGTTCTTGCGATAAACATTTGTTTCGCAATATGTCGCTTAGATATTTGGTATATGATATCGAACAGTTTATGCGCTTTTGAAATTTACCCTGCGTAAACGAATACTTTTCTTTGTAGGAGTTATCTCCCCAAACACTGTTTTCCTTGTTAGCGCATCTCCTTCGCAACCGTAAAAGATTAAGACAAATTTATTTTACAAAATTGCTCGTTATATCCTTCGCATGATTTGTCCTATTTTGACCGAAGCGATATGACCGCTCCATATGAGAGTTATTTCCCCTTATGCATCTGATATAAGTGATATGAATTTCTATCTTATAAATCATAAGTGATAGAGACCTAGGATCTTTTGATTTGAGGTCCTTGGTCCAAAAAAATAAAAAATAGGTCAAGGTCAAAGGTCAAGGTCATATTCTAATTTTTGAATTTGGCTCATTTCCACTCATTTCCAGAAACCGTATAAGATATCGACAAATTATTTTTTCTGAATTGTTTGTTGCGACATGTCGTAACACGTAAATTTTGATTGCAAGGGTACGTTGAATGTAAAAGGGAGTTTTCTCCCCTTTGGTATTTCAAAATATGCGTATGGTGATATAACTCATTAACTAAACATAATTAAGACCAATGGTTTTTTGATTTGAGGTTTTTGGTTGATGACCTTGAAATTGATCTCAAGGTCATAGCTTAATTTGACGTTCTAGATTTTGACCTTTGCTTTTACCTTATGTGTATACATGATAAAGCCATGAGACCTTTGGCAAACGGTATCAAACCATTTAACCTTGAAAAAACAACCGGAAGTGACCTTGTGTAAAACGGAAGTAGCTATTTATTGTACTTTTTTAATATAAAAGTATATAGAACAAGATATTTTTGGAATCAGTGTCAAGTAAATAGTCAAATATTATCTGAAATAGCGTTTTTCAAACCGGAAGTAAGAAATTATCTCCCTTATCTAAAAAAATATTGTTAAGAAACCATATATTTTTGGAATCAGCGTACAATAAGCTATCATTTGACGATTGAAATGAAATTTTAAACCTATTTTTACACCTTTCATATTAAAATACATTGTTTTGGTGGAAAGACCTTCAATTGTTCTCTGAACAATTGGTTTTTAATTCTTTTTATTATGCTTCCGAATAAGAATAACAGTTATTTTGTCTTTTTTGAATTGCACTTTTTCTAAACAATAAAATCGACTAAGGGTCTGTAAATATGTTCCGATACCTGCAGATTAACGTGGGAAGTATATTGTAACAGCCATTTTTATGTATATCTCTGAGTCTGCGCTAAGTATAGATATATCGAGAATTGTATCACAGTGTTGTTAACAAAGCGAAAGATGCACGTTATATTAAAAAAAAGAATTACTTATTGTTAAAATTCATAGGACACTTAATTAAATGAATAAGACTTGTATTTTTACATCTTATTGTAAAGAAAATTATTGTGATTGAAATTTAACTTATTAAAATGTCTTATTGAACTGCTTATCATCATTTATAAATTAGAAAACCGTTATTTAGCATCTACGTTTTGTATTTGTCCAGCCATACCAAGATCAGAAGGATTACATATTTGCGACTGTCACAAGTCAGGAGCTTCTTGCGTTTGTAACTCTTGTATGATATTTTATTTTAGATTTATTTCTTTTGGAGTTTTTATGACGACTAATCTCGATGAACTAGTTCAAATTTTTGTTTGGAGGATAGCTGAATCACGCCGTCGAGTACGATATTTTCTTGATGAGTTAAAGACCAGTTTGTGTTCGTTAGCTTCTTTTGTCGAGTTGTGGTCTCTTTCACATATTCCCTTTTTTATTCTTAATTTTATGTATCTGTTGTTTAATCTTACCTATAATATAATTGTTCAAAGTCTTTCAACTTGTATTCGATCTAAATAACTTAACGCTTAGATGATCTATTTTAGGCATGCTTAACATTTTTGTGCTTTTACTTGTTTGCTATTCACTATTAACTGACATAAATGAAATTATGTGGTTAATTTCAAGAAAACAACCAAACAAAAAACAATAATCGTAAAATTCTCAAAACGTTCTAGCATTCAACAGCTGAAAACTACTAGTTAAATCATGATGTAACCTCTTGTAAAATAAATAGCAAAAAAAAACCGAATACTATTGAACTCATGGAACAACAGCACTTGTAATTATCTCATGCGCTTCGAGCATTCGTTAATTAAAAAGTTGTTTGGTCAATCGCATTTGTTTTCCATTAGATTTTTCTCTTTCCATTTGTTATTCTATGAAAGTATAACAACACTAAAGTTTGTTATTGAAATTTAAAAAGAGTCTTTATAACACATTTTAAAATTATTGTTGGTTATGAAATAAACATATAAATAATACTATTTAATTGATAGTGATCTGTTATTTTATTGATAGAAAAAACTCAGAGGACGTAACGCGTGTCTTGCATTAACAATAAATCTTTGTTGATATGATTCTCAGCGTGAATTCTGTCATCTTTTTTACCAAAATTATTACGGAAACAAAATCATATTAATAAAAATATAATTAACAGTAAAAACAGTGATATTTATTCAGTACAAAAATACAAAAAGTAAAATAATAATAATACAAACTGAGAAAAATTCAAAATGGATTCATATAATTACTATTTCCAAAGGGCTAAACTCTTTACACATATTTGAGTGTCACATACTTTTAAACATGTACATGTTGTTTAAACATTGTTTATATATTTAGGTTTTTAATTCGAGCAAAAATTGTACAAATGAGAGAGCTGATATTGCAATTTTCCATGTTAAAAATATGTTCAAAGGATTTACTCTTTCAAAAATATTTGATCGGCTCTGATTTTCGAACTTCTCTTAGACAATGATGATATAAACCGTTGTTATAGATTTTGTTTTCAATCTGGCTATAATTATTCATAGGAGAACGCTAGCAAGAACAGATATAACGACAAATGGACGGACAGTATTTCTATGTCCCGTGCATCATTTCGAGCAGACAATACGATCACTTATTGGAACATATAAATTGATTGATGATTAAACTATACCTGTTTGAAAGAGAAAAAAACACTTGTGAAAGAAACACTATTTTTCACGTGTATATATATTCAATGGCATTTCGGTTAAACCAAAAATTAAGTTCGTTGTTAATCAATATTCAAAATCCAAATAATGTTTTCATAAGAAAATCCTAGTAACGAAGTTAACAATATATATGTATCTGATACACTTAACTACACATTCGCATGAAGAAAAAAAGGTCCGGTGTTTAACAATATTTAATTATTATAACAAAGTACAATCCAATGAATAGAAAACTATTGTTGCAGTGTATTACATGATTGTGTAGTCATTTATTCCGTATGTTATATCCTCTTCAAACCTAAAAATTTATTATGACGATTTATTAAATCAACAAATAGTTGCTTGCCTAATAAGAGCAAATATCAACTACCGCATATTCTGGTGCAGAAGTAAACGGTTAAAGTATATAAAAGATTATAATTCTGATAATCCTAATTACATTTCATATTAAACAGCAATATGATCCGCTGATTAAGAATATATAAATATAGTTCACGATACAAAAATCATTGAAAGGAAAACTAGTGTTGAAGTGTATTATATTCTCTAATATCGTATGTCATATCCCCTATCAAACTAACATCAATTATTTAGATTTTAATGAGCGTAATGTTTCAAAAACATTGAGTAAAGATAACAACTAACTACCAAATATCTTGGTTACAAAGTAAACAATGATTTCATATGTACGATCAAATTTGTAGAAAATATTTAATTGCATGTAAAATAAAATGTTATCATATCCGTGGTATCATAATATTTAAGGTTGTATTCTTCTCGGTAAGAAGTGCAGTGACACAGTATTCCTTGAACTTGATATTGAATAAAATAACACTTCATTGCTCAATTCTATTTCATTTGTGGATGTGACTTTGGAGATTTCTGGGATAGTACGTGTTGTTCTTATTGTTACTGTCGTTTCCTAACTTGTTACATACATTTCATAATGTAAATAGTGGTGGATTAAACATGGTTTTATAGATAGCTACACTTCTCACATGTATAACAGTTGCAAACGATTCCATTATTTAAAACAAAGTGTGATCAAATCAAACAGACATAAAATAATAATGTGGCATACATGTTTAATATAAATCCGTTCTTAAAATTGCTCATAAAGTCTTTCACTATGTAGTTGTATTTCACAATAAAATCACATTCATGACTGCAAGTGCATCTCACAACAACGTCACAACAATAAATGTTCTCGTTTCTC
Organism: Mytilus edulis; assembly: GCF_963676685.1. Classification (NCBI taxonomy): domain Eukaryota; kingdom Metazoa; phylum Mollusca; class Bivalvia; order Mytilida; family Mytilidae; genus Mytilus; species Mytilus edulis. The sequence goes on from NC_092356.1 coordinate 23,974,101, forward strand.
GTTTTTTATACAGATTAGACTTTTGGTTTTCTCGTTTGAGTGGTTTTACACCAGTATTTGTTTTGCCCTTTATAGCTTGCTGTTCGGTGAGCCAAGGCTCCGTGTTAAAGCAGTTACTTTGACCTATACTGGTTTACTTTTATAAGTTGTGACTTGTATGGAGAGTTTTCTCATTGCCATTCATGTCTCTTCTTCTTATATCTATATACGCATAATATTGAAAATTATCGATTGCCAGTAAACTATTAAACTATTAAATTAATAGGAAAATAGGAAAATGTTGTATTAAAGTCAATCAGTCAACCCTGATTTATTGAATAATTTGATACAATATATATCTATACATTTAAATCACATCATTGAACTTATTCAATTAATAATAAATGATACTTACATTTTAATATATGAAATAGCTGTAAGGGTTAAATATTAAGATACATATGGAAATACTCTTATGTCAAGGATGCCTATCAGCAGACGCAAATTATATAAGCACCATCAATCCATAATTGAGTTATTGTGAAATAATTTGCAGTATGAAATACTTGTCTTTCCCCATAACTCAATTACTCATTGTTACTTGTAGAAACATGGATTATCTTATGTTTCCTTCACTACATGTTATGTAACCAGTTTCCCAACTTCTTGAGGATAATATTTGATACTACCCGTATCCACTCACATTTATCATGAATGTGACCTACCGAATGAGACTATTTACCGGATTTGTTATCACATAAGCAACACGACGGGTGACACATGTGGAGCAGGATCTTCTTACCCTTCCGGAGCACCTGGGATCAGCCCTAGTTTTTTGTGGGGTTCGTGTTGCTTATTCTTTAGTTTTCTTTGTTGTGTCATTTGTACTATTGTTTGTCTGTTTGTCTTTTTCATTTTTAGCCATGGCGTTGTCGGTTTATTTTAGATTTATGAGTTTGACTGTCCCTCTGGTATCTTTCGTCCCTCTTTTATCTTATTAAAAAGAGTACACATTATAATTTAAGCAGATAATAACGACTGTCTTTTTTTATTTTTTATTTTATTAAACACTTACAACACAAGCACACATTATAGCTTGCACATGCTTATTTTCATTATTTTCATAGTCATGTTGGTGATTTTGATAAGCTGACTATACAAGTACATAATGATAGCATAACCCCTCTTTTGTTGCAGTTGGTGAAAATGATAGAGCATGTGTCTGGTATTAAATCGCAGTTGTTCCTTACGTCGTAACTACAATCCTCTTCTCTTTCATAATGTGACCTACCGAATTAGACTATTTACCGGATTTGTTATATCATAAGCAAAACGACGGGTACCACATGTGAAGCAGGATCTGCTTATTCTTCCCGAGCACTTAAAATCACCCCTAGTTTTTTGTGGGGTTCGTATTGTTTATTCTTTAGTTTTCTATGTTGTGTCATGTGCACTTTTGTTTGTCTGTTTGTCCTTTTCATTTTTAGTCATTGCGTCAGTTTATTTTTGATTTATGAGTTTGATTGTCCCTCTGGTATCTTTCGTTCTTCTCTTAGACAACGTTTCTACAAAGTCTGACTTAGCTCAGGTCAACCTTTAAATGTTTAATTATCATCCCAACCGCCAAATGGTAACAGTACTACAAACACATTCAGCTAATTGTGAAACACAATTTAGTGTGTATCTTGGACTCTTACTCTTTGCAAAAACCAGGAAGAGACATCTAATAGATACACTTTTTCAACACGGGTTATGTAACTTTAACGATAGGGTACTGTAAAAATCAACTCAACTATGTAAAGCTGTTGTTGAACGTTATTTGAATGAAGGTGTGGTATGTCCGCTTTTATTGAAAGGCACAGTGTTAACCACAGCTACAGTCGACAACAAAGACCACAATCCAAGCTCAACAACACCAAAATCATCTGCTAATGGGACAGGAATTTCTATTTTTCAACATCCAATAAAAGATTATATTAGAGTAAGAAGGGATCATTTAATATAACCTACAAATAAATCAAAATCTGAAAAGGTACATGAACTCCATGCTGCTTCTATAAATATGAAACCTGCATATCTTAAATAAAGACAACAGTAGCATACCGCTGTTCGAAATTCATAAATCGATAGGGATAAAACAAATCCGAGTTACAAATTCAAACTGAGGGAAACGAATCAAATATAAGATAACTACGACAAAACAGTAACACAACATTAAAATGTCTGTTTTACATCTGTTCGTGTCATTTTATTGTATTTCAAATAGTTATCAAGACTTATATCACGTTGAAAATGGTAAGGATATTTTTTCAATCTCCAACATTCAGCAAAATGAATGTTGCCGCCGTAAAAAAAAATCAAAAACATGTTGGCTACCCCTCTTATATCCTACATTATTGTCATGATATTTTGATATTGTTTTTTTTTTTTTGGGGGGGGGGGGGGGGGAGGGTGCACAATGTGAAGCTTTGATTGATCTTTTTGCTGGGAATGGCGTAAAAGGTGGTTTAAGTGCTTACATTAATGTACAATTTTACAGTCTTATATGCACTGTATGGAAATGTGGATAAATTAAATTATAAGTGTCTCACGTTTAAGTGTTATCAATGCACTTTTTGTAAACATTGTGCAAAAGCAGTTCATTTCCAACATTTCCTACACAGCAATCAGCAAATAAAACCCCCAAAAAGTTTATTGCTGAATTATCAAGTTAAATATTCAGTGCATTATCATGATTATTGTGGAGGTTTTGGGGCAATTTATTTTTATATTTGACTGAAATCTATTTCATGAGGAAATGGTTCAGAAGGACACCGTTGAGCGGTCACCATAAAGGTAAAACATTTGACGGTTGTAAATGAACTGTTTAAGAATGTTGGTAAACGAACCTGCTATTGTCCTGTTAAATGACCCATTGTTAATATGTTAACGACAAACTTATGGTTACTTCATTGAATAAGACTGGGATAGTTATCTAAAGTTCAAGACTATTCAATTTGATGCGCAAGACGCGCGTTTCGTCTACGACAGACTCATCGGTGACGCTGAGATCATTTTTTTATAAGGCCAAACATGTATAAAGTTTGAAGAGCTTTGAAAACCCAAAATTCCTAAAGGTTGTGTCAAATACGGCTTATGTAATCTCTATGCCTGGGATAAAAAAAAATATACTGAGACGTCGCGTATGGTGTTGGTGTTAGTTTATGTAACATTAATTTGACGTTATTTTTCATGTAAATGTATAAATAACGTCGTACTATTCAATCTTTGAGGCTCATTGATACAGCATATTGTATATGGATGGTCTCCTTGACTTGCTACGTATAGAACTGAATAACATTAACGGTACCAATTTTTCTGCACCAGATCCGCATTTCAACAATACATGTCCCTTCAGTGATGCTCGTGGCCAGAATATGTAAAATCCAAAGCTTATATAAAAGATGAAGAGCTATAATCCAAAAAATCTTAAAAGCATAGCCAAATCCGTGAGAGGAATCAGAGCTTTGCATGAGGGAGATACATTCCTGAATTTATAATAATTTTTAATATGTTGTAACAGCAAATTTAATGTCACAAAAAATCCGTATTTTCATGCCAGTACCGATGTACTGGCTACTGGGCTGATGATACCCTCGGGGACTAACAGTCCACCAGCAGAGACATCGACTCAGTGGTAGTAATAACATTAACGGTACCAATTTTTCTGCACCAGATGCGCATTTCGACAATAGACAACGACAGATCATCTGCCAATGGATGTTGATTTCACTCCTGTTGGAGAGTTACCCGCCATTAACACCAAAAAATATCTTACTATACGATATGGGCATGTCTTATTGTTTGAGGCCGTATGGTGATCTATAGCTGTTAATTTTTGTGTCAATTTGTCTCTTGTGAAGAGTTGTTTCATTTGGAATCACTCAAATCTTCTGTTTTATAACTGAGGGCTTTACCAATTAGTAAAAACAATACAATATAGTCAGTTAGTGAATTTATCTGAATGTTAGAATGGTAATGGACTTTTTCATTTCTTATTTCAGCAAAAAGATTGTTTCGGTTGTTTGAAATAACCAATAAATAAACTGAATATTTTTGTTTTGTATTTCGATATTTGCTTTCAAGCTAAAGTGCCTGTTGACTATAAAAACACAATCACGACTTTTCAATTCGTATTTTTATCTAGAAAAGGCAAAAAAAATGTTTAATATCTTAAGATTTTCAAAATAGAAAAATATAGCGTTTTATGTAAAAGCAAAACTATTTTGATTCCTGAAAGTAGAATATTAAAATAAAAATGTCGGCAGATATTTTCTAGTGAGATTACATGTAAGACGTCACAATTAAAATAAAAATAATTCATTTGATTTTCATCAAAATTGAAATAAAAATAAATTGTTTAATTTTCATCAAAATGGAATAATTTGATTATTGTTTGTATAAGGTTTACACCCCTGCCAATACAGTCTTTGCAAATATGCACGAACGTAACGTATTAACAGAAATTTGAAGTTGGCAATTGGACAGAAACCATTTTTAATTTTTTTTCATCTGTTTCATTATCCAGGAAATATGAGGGTAGACAATACGTAAGCATGTTACCAAAACGGGAGTTAGCCATGTGCAAAAATGTGGAGAAGTCACAAGTCATCAAAGTGTCAAATAGCGATGTTATTATTATGTTTATATCATAATCATAATGGCAAAAGGTCAATGAAATTATTTATCAGCTAGGGTCAACAAGGAGAGTTAAACCATTCCACTGCATGGTGTTAAAGGGAATGTTAAATTTATATGCGTAAAAACCCGATGAATGGTGTCGAAAAAGATCATTAAACTATTCTCAAGGGAATTAAACCTAAATGTATACTCTGTAAGCATGGTATTAAAGAGCATTAAAATGGAAACGTACTGGATGAAACACAAAAATTAATATAAAGCAATAAAAATTAGCAAACATAATTATAAACATGATATTTACATTGCAAACTAGTACAAATCAAATATCAAAAGTATAAAATCAATCTAAGTAATATCAATTAAAATAAAGATAATAAAAATTAAAAATAAATAAGGTAATTACAACAAACAGAGTGTATGGGTGGCACAAATTAAAACAATATAAAAGTCCACGCAAGTTACTACAAACATGTCATTAGATTCGAATTGCAGACTGTATTTTAGTAGTACGTCTACAGTTAATACGTACATGTACTGTCTATTAAATGAAAATGTCTTCATATTTTCTATCGTCTAATGTATTCATTCCTGGATTTAAAGACTGACAGTACTTTGTGTCATGATGTATATATTTGTGTCGAGGTGATCAAATTTGAAGAGATGTGATATGCTTTCCAATTATACATTAATCACTAGTGTTTAAATGATTGGGTTTTGGGCAATTATAGCAATTTTTGAAGATATTCATCAATGCACAAGACCCATAGCATTGATGCAAAAAGTAAAATCACAAAAATACTGAACTCAGAGGAAAATCTAATCGGAAAGTACATAATCCCATTGCAAAATCAAATGACAAAACACATCAAAAACGAATGGACAAGAACTGTGATATACCTAACTTGGTACAGGCATTTTCAAATGTAGAAAATGGTGAATTAAACCTGGTTTTACAGCACTAAACCTCTCACTTTGTCTCATCAAATTCTGTTATATTTACAATGATGTGTGAATTAAAAAGACATAACAAATTAAATTGTCAAAATATGGGTACGTCAGTCATCATTGTGTAACAATTCTAAAAGAACAATTTAACAGAACACAAAAAAAAACATCTATCTACAAACACGTGCACATTCCTTGATTCGCGTGTCTGATGTCTGAAAATTTTATACCTCACAAATTTTTGTCGTTAAATGTTAAGTAAATACAATCAATTTTAAAAATTAAAATAAGCAATTTTTGCATACAGGGTAAAAAAATCAAAAGGATGTAAAAATTAATTTCAGAAACACAAATGCCCTAATTTATACAATATTGAGGTAAAAAAATCGAGCTCGACATTTTAGAATCATCGACATACACTAGGCTACAGGCTCAAGAGTTGTCACAGACACAAACAGAATGTTGCAGGTTAAGAGGTCTTGCAATACTTTGATAATATAAATATATACCTTGTTTGTTTGTTTGTGATAGCCTGTCCCAAGTTGGGAGCCTGAAATGCAGTGGTTGTCATTATTTGTGTGTTACATATTTGTTATTCGTTCATTTCTTGTACATACATTAGGTCGTTAGTTTTCTCGTTTGAATTGTTATACACTGTCATTTCTTTTATATCTGACTATGCGGTATAGGCTTTGCTCATTGTTAAACGCAGTACGGTGACCTATATTTGTTAATTTCTGTTTCTTTTTTGACTCTTGTGAAGATTTGTCTCATTGTCAACCATACCACATCTTCTTTTTTATATTTGAAACAATACCAGATTCCTTATCGAACATCTCTTTTTCGTCAATTCTGTTGCCATTAAATTATTTTAAAACAGAAACATGAACATACATCGCAAGTTTTGTAAATGGAAAAACCAACAAAAATCATATAAACATTCAGGTTAAATTCCATGTCCTGTAAGCATTATGTTGAAGTGCTCAGAACTATTGGGAAACATAAAATAATCAAAATATATAAAACTGTGAATACTCCTAACAGAAAATAATCAAAGAATTCTGCTAGCTCTTTGTTAGTGTAAGGTGTAAATGACTCATTTCTCTCCAAACATACTCTTTCATCATTTAGTTTGCCATTTTCTGTAACCTTGCTATGTTCAAGATGATCAAGGTGATTAATTCTTTCTGATCTGCACTTTAACTTCAAGAATTTCCTTGCCAAGGAATGCATCCATTTTGGAGCCTTGTCGTGTTCTGGTTGATGGTAAAGTCTTATGATAAATATCGTGAAGATAATCACCAGAGAGGCCATTCCCAAGGTTACTGTTAGAAATACCACTGCAAAAAAATAAATTCACAGTTTTACTTATCTCTGTTAATAAAAGCAGATACTGCACCATTAGAAAGGCAAATCAGAAGCTAATATTTATTAAGCCAAGTTTTCCGTCATTTTCCATTTTCACAAAATTTGATACACAAAAATCCATACACTAGATGGAGCATTATGCCAAGTATCATGCTTGTAGCAGGATGTGCACAATTTTTCACGAAGCCGCCGTACTATATTACGTCAATTTTCATACTTATTAATTGCATTCAATTCAATATTGATCGACTGAATAATGTTCGTTGCCTTTTCAGACAATTGAGTATGCTGTTGATAATTACAGGTAAAATAAATCTACTGAGCAGTCTGAATATACATAGAATCTTGTAATAAGTACTATCAAATACATAATTAAACTATAGTGAAAAGTATTGTGAATAAATAGTACAAAATCAATTCAACTTTACCTAAGACTGAAGTATGTTTTGATGTCGTAGGCATACCATCTGCAAATAACGTCAATAAAACTGCCAACGCAAGTAACACTGTAAGAATATATCCGATCTTATCTCCAGACTCAAGGGGCAGAAAAAATGTAACAAATGTTAACACGGCCGTAAGAATGGTAGGAACTAATACACTCATCAGGTAATGACCATAATATCTTTTAAACTGCATTTTAAAGAAAAGTTCCGAAAATTCTAGGTCGTCTTCAGTAAGCACATCTATATACTGAGAGGTCGTCACAAGCTCCATTTCTCCATTAGGTCTATAGTCTTCTAAATTTATTGCAGATTTTAATAATGTTAAATTGACAGTTCCTAAAGGGAAACCCCAGCTAGCTAATTCTATGTCGCAAGTTTGGCTGTCATATGGGAAAAACGTGACATCAATGTCACATGACGTAGATAACACAGCCGGTGGCTCCCATCGTACTTCTCCGTTATAGTGTATTCTTACTGTTTTGTCAGCACCAAGATTTTTCCGCAATTCCAGAATACTTAGATTAAAATTAAAAGTTATTTTGTTAGATATGTCATTGTATGTGTTACACAAGAAATACTCAAAAATTACTTAAGATTTAATTCTACATTTATGTCCATATATAATTATACGTGTATACATGTTAACATTTCTGTTGAACTTAATAACCATATTTTTCTTCTGTTAATCAATAGCTATTCTACAATTAGGTAATCATATATAGCAGCCCAACATAAACATTTGAGATATCGCTAGCCTGTATTTGTTAAATATACAGATATAGTTTTAAAACTCCGCCAACTGCCGGACTACTTTTGTATATTGCTATTGGCGAGTGTTGTATGACCTCATAATGTGTAATGTTTTCGCATTCCAATGACGTATTGCTTCATCTCTTGTGAACTATAGATTACTTAACATTCTTATATGTGTATTTTTTTAGTTGAAAACTGGATTGTGTACATGTGTGTCACAAAAAATCTATAATTAATAATCAGCGAATGCCACGGTCAGTTCGAAATTCTGAAGCGTAAGACAAATCATACACTTTTGTCTTAAATCAGACAACACTTAGTTAATCCATTTTTAAGCGATGTATTATTGCTGACAATGCGAGACATTTTGGCGGAACAGTCATCAGCTGATTGTGTGATTTGTTTTTTAGATATAACTACGCGGTAAAATTTATAAACACTTATAAAATCTAAATCGAAAATAAATGTTAAATGTGAGTTTGTCTGGATTTTGTTTAACGCAAAACAAATGTACAAAATAAAATTCAGGATAAAGAAAATGAATGTTATTTTTTAATATATCAGCTGTATTTGTAATCGGCTCATAGCAGATTAATAGCTCGCTGAAACTCGCATAACAAGCGTTTTTTTGTAAAGCAGCTGAAATAAATATATCAAGATGGTAAACAGTAATGGTATATACATGTAACTATTTATGATGTAAAGGCTTAAAATACGTACGAGTTCTGCACAATTAATTCAGGGTGCCAAACTAAATTCTCTGGTACATATATATAGTCAATATCTCCATAGTCTGCTTTAGGCCAGGATAATCGGCTATCATTCCATATCTAAAATCGTAACAACCAGGTTTAGATCCATTTAACTATACAATACAATTTCATTTGTTTAGCTTAGTTATGTACATTTTGCATATCTATCGTCTCAAATTTAGCCAAACAATATAAGACCGTTGCTTCTGTAACATGGTGACAAATCCGCCTGTACTATGTGTAGTGTCCTAGACCACTTGACCAACTAGGCTATGAAAGTATACATCCTTTGTATGTAGATTAATGCTTTTCTCATTCGGTTTGATCTAATGCTGTAGTACAGAACAGATAAATAATAGCAAAAGGATGATATACCTTTCAGATTAGATATATTTTGTAAGTCTGTTAGAATATGATAATGTAGCACCATACCGTCACATTAAGTTATTATCAAAATATAAATATATATAAATATAATTCTGAAAACTAAACTCAACAGTATTAGAATCAGATTGTAATGCTGACAAATATTTGTCTCTAGACGGGATTGTATTACAAACCTTAGATACACTAAGTCTACAGCTACAATCGCTTTAACCTCATTTTTCATTATCTGTGTTTAATATTGTAGTATGTACTTCCATATGTTTCATTTAGAAATTAAAAACAATCTTATACCCCTTTCCCCACCCCAAAAAAATATGAAAATAAAACTGTATTGACCCTTTTTCTAAACAAAGTATATTACCCTTCGTCTGTGTCTGCCCTTATTCAAATATCAAAACATCGTGGAATGATATGAAATCGTAGTGTGTTTATTCATTCACAGAGGTAAATGTGTACTTCGAATCCGGTACTGAATAGAATAAAAGGTAAAAATTCCCCATTTTAGTTTACTTAAATATAGGGATGTAAAAATGGCCACTCATGTTTACCATGTATAGAATTATGTTTTATTGTTGACGTGCTGGGTTATAGAACAAAAGAAAAAGTGAAATATTTGGCAACCCAATTTCATTTTATCTTCCTCGTAAAATTTTATTATTCGTCAGTATCGTAGCACAAATGTTAAACATTATTTATACATAAATGTAAAATGCAAATTTTTAATTTTCAGATAGCCTAGAATTGACGATTTTGTGATCAAACCTGAAAAGAGTATATATTATTAAATAATTTCACCGCAAGACTGTAAAGAGATCACAAATAACGAATGACATCTATAGATAATATCGAATTCACAAATATACCCAATCAATTGAATTTGCTTTTTAATAGCCCAATATATTTTTTGTGTTCCAACGCTTGTGAACAATAAACGTTATGATTGGATGAACACCGTCACGTATTGACTCCCTATCGATGCATATGAGGTCATATATTTCATATTTGGTTAATGACGTCGCGTATACTATTACATTTGAATCAATGTTGGCGTCATCTATAACTTTTTCTGTATTTCATTGATTATTTTTATACAACAAGTGACAGGAAAAGTTCTTTGTGCGCTTAATTCTAATATTGTTATGTGATTAACTACGTATACTGGCCCCTTAAGGATCCATAGTCGTTTTTTGTTAAACTCATAGATGGGTTTAGCTTTCATACTCCCCACCTATGGATTTAAGATTCCTATAGTGATCCGTATCGGGATGAGTATCAAACCGTTAAAAAAATATGTTTACGTAACGAATAATTAAACAACTCATTTGTTGGGTCATCTGAGTAGTTTATGTGCGTCTCCTTCTGCAGGGTTGCCATATAATCACGGATAAAAACATGTAAGAACGCCGCGGCTTGTTTTGTAAAATTAAAAACAGATTCCCAGAAAGAAAATATGCAGGGTCATAATAAACTAAGTTTCTTCATATAAACACACATATCAGTACATACATGTACATAAAAATAAATCTTAAAATGACCTATAGTTTGAATTGAAATAACATTAATGTACTGACCACGGTAAACCATCCTGATGTATCCAACGTTTGTTCTTTTATATCCTTTAAACATAAATACAATATAAAACGATTTGTAAAACATAATTTTAGTAGTTTATTTTAACATTAACGGATACAGCTAATTCTTAGACGGCTATATATTTATAAATGACCTGGTTGAAATTTAGTAAATATACAAAAGTCATAAAATTCATGATCAAAGAAACTATAGTGGGTTTTTTTGTCCTCTCTATTTTCAAAGAAGTTTTTTCTAAAGAGTACCATGGGATGAGAAAAATATAATTGTTTTTCGGTTTATATAAAAAAAAATCACTTAATAACAAGCTCATTATATCAATATTTTAAAACATGTTTTGTTTATTCTGTTTTACGACATTTTGTATCGCGTAAAAGCATTTTTTTCTTACAGTTATTAATTAGCAATAATATTGTTTTAATATAGAAAAGGGAGGTATAACGAAAAAGCTTAAAATACAATTATAGGAATAATGGCTATATTGATACGCATTTGTCTAAGTGTATGCCTGTAGGTTTTGTGCAATGCTTTGTATTTTAAAGTCAACTTTGGCTGATCTCCGAAAGCACAAAGAAAAAAATTACTTACCAAAGCATTGAGAGCCAGAAAGTTGTATTCTGCACTGACTATTACTGGGTAGCTCGGTAGTACCAGTTTATTGTAACCATCGTCAGTATCATTAAATAAGAACTTGTGAATTTTATTTGCGTCGTTCACAGTGTAAGACGTCGAAAGATTTAATAAATCTAGAAACAAACAAAAAGTTAATTACAGCAAACTGCAATATATATGAACACACATGAACATGCAAGCATACTACTGACTTGTTTATAATGTATATAATACATTGTTTGAATGTGATTTTTATGCTTGCATAAATGGTATGATAAAACAATAATTGGCATGTGTTTTTGAATACGTCAAGTCCTAGCGCTAAATGTTAAAATACAATTTTGGGTTACATTTAACAACAAAACATCATGATATTTTATAGAATAACAAAGAGCCAAGTTTTCGACTTAAGACATATACTCTGCGGTGATGGTAAATCTATAATTGTTTTCAAATTACCATCATTCCTTGAAAATAGTACAGCAAAATATACTTAAAGAACATACAACTGATTAGGCGTTGCTTGTTGAAAATTGTTTTACTCTAATGGTAATCGTCTTGGTTTATTTCTACTCCCATATATATATTGCTGTAGCACAATTTTTCAAAATATTTGGTTTTCAATGTTTTTTTAATTTTTATCTCGATTTTGACTTAAAACTGTTGTGATTGGAATATCTTAAATGAGCTTACAAGGCCGTACAGTGACCTATATGTGTTTATTTCTGTGTCATTTTGGTCTATTGTTGAGAGTTGTCTCATTGGTAATCATGCCACATCTTCTTTTGTATAATTACATGCATATAGACAAACAGTCTAGTTCACTATTATATTCTCTAGATGTTTTTTTTTTAATTCTATGAATATATGATAGATACAATAATTAAGAATGGAAATTGGGACGTTTTATATTGCAGAATTTATCATCGATATCAATATCGCCGAATAGTACTCCTATGACATGTTTTAGATAATTATCAAATTATGGTGTCTCCAGTATGAGGGTTATAATGACTTGTAAGACGTCTCTTTTACGTTATTTAATAGTGAATAATGTAATTTGGTGTGTATGTATTTGCACTTGTTCACAAAAATTTAAATATATTTACTATAATTGTGATTGTTATCAAATCATTGCAGTACAGCTTTCCAAAACATTGTGTGCTACCATAAATATATGTAAATCAATCGATAACTTCTACAATATACAAGCTACCTGGTTAATGGTAATATTATGTCATTATGGGTATTTGATCTTTAATTGGTTATGATTGTCAGCTGTTGATATTAATCTAATTAGTTCGTGTAGTTCATTTAGCGGATTAGTAGGGTTTTTAAAAAATATTGTATGTCATTGATCTTTAATTGGTTATGATTGTCAGCTGTTGATATCAATCTAATTAGTTCATTTAAAGGATTAGTAGGGTTTTTAAAAAATATTGTATGTCATTGATGTTAGGTCAAGTTTACATACATGGATTAACAGTATGTTTTCAGTCACAGGTCAGATTGGTATTGCTTTTCGGTTTCAGTTACGACAAATGCTTAGCATGGATACTGTTTTAAACGTAAAGCTGGAATGAACTTCTTTTCATATAGACACTCTACATGTATACTAATTTAGGTTATCTAACCACTAATATTTGATATATTTTAATTTCTAATTTTAATATCACAAAGAGAAATATTATTTAATTGCAATATCATGTTTAGTTTAATCATATAAAGGCATTAACACTTATTTTCTTTCAATTAACTACAAACCAATATTTCAACATAGAAGTGAAATGAATTTGATCAAAACTAAAATAAAAGATTAGACATTTCTCATTTCTTACTTAAACTTGTTTCAATTTGCAGTTATATGTAATCATGTTGTCAACTAGATTTATAGATAAGAAGATTTGGTGTGATTTCCAATGACACAACTCTCTACAAGATACTTAATGACACCAACATTAACATTACTGGTCACCGTACAGACTTTAACGATGAGCAAAGCCTGTATCGCAGCATTAGCTGTCACTTATGCAATTGTACCTATGTCCTGCTAAATCCGTTCACTAAAGAGATTAAGCAAGCATCATATTTTTTTTTATTTTCAAATTTCTCGTCCCTGTATTGTTCTTAATTATTGGTAACAAAGACTTTTTTATAATACAAAAATCACAGTTTAAAATTATAATTACACGTCTAACAATTAATTATTTTGAAAATATATTGAAATAACAACTTGTCCGTCCCGATGTCACATAAACAAAAACATTATAATACGTACAATAGTGATATTATCTAAAACATTGCATGCAAAGCAAAGATTTAGTCCATACTTGTAATTGTGAAATCGTTTGATGATTGCATGCATACGAGACAGTCAAATGAGCAGTCACTTTGAATCATTACCCTCCAACTTACCTATACCAATGAGTAAAAACAAAACTCCTCTTCTTGTGCAGAATCTTTTATACATCATTTTTCTTCTTAAGAAGGTAGGCCTTAACGACTACAGTTATTTGTTCTCCAGTCTTAAATTTCGGTCGAGTATTTAAAGAATGATTTACTTTACCAAAAGCAACTGCTTTTTATATGGTATCTATCGATGTTTTCTGTCTTTGGCATCAATTCAATCTATACATTTATAAAATAATACCGACGTTATATAAGTCGATCAATGATGTTATAATAATAAATTCGGAATGCTTTGCGTTTATATAGGTTGTTGACTGTGTAACCGAATTGACTGATTCACAAAATCGGCCAAACCAAATAGAAAAAAACACCCTACGCGAAGTCAGATCTTACAATCAAGTCAATTGGAAATTATATGGTATTATGCATTTGATTTGATATGTCTTTGTTTAATGAAGATTTATCTTCAGCGAGAAATAAATTTTGATGATATTTTTTTGATAATATATTTAAAACAATAAAGATTGCCCCTATTAAATTATCAAGAAGAAATCAATTTAATCAAATCCTGTTTGTAAAATGTGTTCGACTTAACCCAGTTTGTATTAATTCGAAATGAATTAGAAACGCAACGTTTTTCTATGGCTTGGCGGTACTTCGTCTTAACAAAAAATAGAAACAGAAGATATTACGCAAAACAATAACTACAAAAGCAAAGTTAGTTCTTACTATGTTTTTTAATTGTAAATTATATGGCCATTACACATCACCATAAATCTGGTTTTATTTTTTTTTTTAAATGTTTTTTTCTAGGAAGAAATAATATCGAACTGCAGTTCCTGCTTTGTACCACTTAAAAAAAAGTGTAGGATAATCTTTATAATATCAATCTCCTGAATATTTTACTCCTTTTTTTCATAGAAATAAAATCTTTAATTAGGTTAACTACATGGCTAAACGGTCTTCACTGGGGTAAAGCTGATGACCGTAACTGCATTCACGGTCATCCCAAGATGTCGGATGAAAAATAAGGTCAGTTTCTGTATTGTCTGTTAAAGTGTTTCTCTATCATTTTCTTTACAAATCATACATTGAAACGATGTAAATTTATAAAAGAATCACTCGAAAATCACTAATTACTTCCGAGAAATGTGCATGAAACGGGAAATTCGATTTGAAAAAAATCGTTAAGATGACCGTAAATCATAATCAAAATATTTTCAAGATGAACGTAACATAAAACAAGGATGACCGTGATTGGTAAAGAGATGACCGTAACTTGAAAAGGATGACCGTAATTTGTAAAGACTGACTGTAATTTATATAGGACGACCGTAACTTTTATAGGATGACCATCAATTCTAAGAAATAACCGTATTGTATTCAAAGCTTTTTTGTTGAGTTTGTCGATCTCAATAGGGGCTTGGTTAGCGGATATAAATATGTATCATAAATTTCTTTTTTTAAACTATAATATAATTGGCCATATTTAGGATTTACAACAATGATAGTAAATTGCATATTTCTCGTAAACAATGAAATATTTATTGATTTCGACGTGAAAATTTTAACACAAATTGACAGCGATACGACGAAAATTTGAAGAAACATGAATGTGTCCCTAGTACACGGATGCCTCATCTACACTATCATTTTCTATGTTTAGTGGACTATGAAAATGGGATAAAACTGTAATTTGGCATTAGAATTAAAAAGATCATACCATAGGGAAAATGTGTACTAAGTTTCAATTTTATTTAACTTGAAGCTGGACAAACGGACAAACAAACAGACAAACGGACGGACGTACGCACAGACCAGAAAAACATAATGCCAATAAATGGAGCATTAAAAACATTAATAATGCATACGAATATTTGGTAATCGACCCCATGTGTATGGTTCCAGAGGAAGCAGATTAAAATCTTAATTTGTCTTGACTTGATATATGCAGGCGGAAACACTTTTGAAATAGAACAAAAAAATCGAAGCTCTGTGTTTATCGAGAAAGCGATACAAGTTAACTGTAATGTTTAATATAGTAACAAAATTTTAAAAAGTTAATAGAAACAAATAAAACGACAATTTTCTTATTTTAAAAACACCATTTGCATAAGTTTTCAATGTATCTATTACATAGTAATGCAAAACAATAAGATATCAAGTCGACGACATGGTTCTTATCGGGGCCTTTTATAGCTGACTATGCGGTATGAGCTTTGCTCATTGTTGAAGGCCTTACGGTTACCTATAGTTGTTAATGTTTGTGTCATTTTGGTCTTTTCTGGATAGCTGTCTCATTGGCAATAATACCACATCTTCTTTTTTATATATAGTATCTATAAGTTGGATGTAGAAAATGCATAACCTCCGATTTTTTTTTTATCACGGACGGAGAGCATATCAATCTTTTAGTTCAGAAATGTTCGTGTCTGCCCTTCCATTATGTGAATCAAGAAAAAATTCCCCCAAACGGGTAACGATTGTATCGAAAAGAGAAAAATCGAGTGCACCTTTTTATGTTAGGGCATGTTTGGGGTGTGTATATTTTGTCTTTAAAACGTACAAAGCAAGAGTATTTTATATAGCATCTCGCTTCAGATTCTATCATTATTATATCAAATCTACAGGTTGACTTTATAACGTAAAAAATGACATTGAGATACCTATCTAATGAATCACAAAAACAGAGTAGGTGTGTTCGAATAGCTAATTTTTCTAAAAGTACATGACGACAGTCTTTTAATTTGGATGATGAAAATGGATATCTTCGAAAAAATATGATTTTCTTTTGTGTGATAACTAGGGTTTATAATCTTCAACCACTGAAAATGTTTAGTCTGCCCTTCCACGAAATATTTAATTCGAATTTTTTTAAATGCTTGAGAATTTTCAAAAATTCCATCTGACATCCAAACAGACAATATTTTTAAGTTGAATCAATGCAGACAAGATCATTTACTAATGATCATTAGCTAGTAGATACATTTGTCTTTTAAAATATAACTGACATATAACGATCGATCGTAATGGTGCTATGTGGATAAATTTATCAGTTTTCAAGAGCATAATTGGCAGAGCGTCATCCCTACAATGGCTTCCATTTCTACGATTGTGAGCATGAACTGGCGTAATGGGGAGATAATTTTGAAGAAGTAAAATCCTGACTGTATGAATAACATTTCTGTATATATACAAATTGACAACGTTCCGCCTTGTGATACGCTTTTCGTACAATACTATTTTAAGGATCTACTTTGCTGGAGCTCACCTTCATTAGTTTATTCGAATGATATTTTCAAAATATTTCTGTTATTTTATTTGCACGACAAAATGAAAGACGATATAATATCAATGGGTGTACATGCAATTTTTTGGCATTTTTAAAAATGTGTATTTATTATATGTCATTAAAAGGAATCCCAGAAACAAAACAAAATCTTTTGTCGAGCAGTTGAAGGCTGTGCACCGCATTTTTTTCATTATGCTTGTAAGGTGTCATTTTATCGCGCTTTTGTAGCATGTGTTCCCTTCCTGTTCATTTGCATGTCATTTGGCAAATTCATTTTAAAAATTGAACCCTCTACTGTAAAAAAGATCCATATGGTAATCTTTGCATTTGAAGCACGTCTTATTTTCTTCTACCTATAGGATAAAACTTTCATATTAATATGTGTATACCAACACGATTAATCATTTGATACAAAAAGATAGTGATATAAATACGGATATTTCTTAGAATTGAGGGTCATCCTTTAAAAGTTACGGTCATCATTTACAAATTACGGTCATCTTAAAAGCAGTTACGGTCAGCCTTGTTATGAATCGCTGATTCTGTTACGGTCATCTCGATTGTGATTTACGGTCATCTTGGCGATTTTTTCAAATCGAATTTCCCGTTTCATGCACATTTCATCAGAAGTAATTAGTGATTTCCGAGTGATTCTTTTATAAATTTACATCGTTTCAATGTATGATTTGTAAAGAAAATGATATAGAAACACTTTAACAGACAATACAGAAACTGACCTAATTTTTCATCCGACATCTTGGGATGACCGTGAATGCAGTTACGGTCATCAGCTTTACCCCAGTGGTCTTACTAAACTTCATTTCAAACACTGATTATTTCGATATTTTAATCGCTGAGATATTTCAAATAGCTTACTTCTTGAGAAAAGATGAAGTCATAATTACTAGTCTATTGAATGGTTTTGTGTTATGCTTTTTGAGGTATACACATTTTCATAGCACTCTCTTTCGAGCTTTTAAATTGACTTTACTGATCTGCCATTAATCGAAGGTTAGCTTTTAATATGTTTAAAAACAATGATATTTTGCATGTTTTTCTTTAATTTCTATCAATATTTAAGGGGGTACAGAACACCTAAGAAAAGATAGCTCTTACTCATAGTCTGATTCATTGCTACGTTTTAAAATTATGTGCAATATGCAAGCTTTTAAAAGATCATGATTAGAATGTTTACATTATTGCTAAGACCAGCTGTACATCCTTTGTTATTCATTTAATCTTTTAATTCATTTAAAGTTACTCATTTTCAATAAATGAATCTTCAATGAGACCTAGTAGGGAAATTTCAAAGTGAAATAAATTTACCAAAAGAAAACCAGGACTTTAGAAAAGGAGGGAAACAGAAAGAGAAAGGACCATAACTGTTTTCGTTTTTTACTTGGCAATGCCTAGGTCTTTAATAAAATGAAATAAAGTACAAAAGTCAAAAGTCTAAGGATAATACCATTTGATTTTAGGGGGAGGGCTAGGATTTAAATTTTGTCCTGCATTTGTTATAGTTGTAATCATCAGTATTGTCCTGCATTTTTTATTTTTCATTCTTTACGGACCTGCAATTTTCATTAGTTTACTGAAATTGATTTCATAAATTGTCATCCTGCTTGTTATGCCAAATTACTGATCCTGCCTTTGTTTGTTCAAAAACCTGTCTTGCCTTTTTTCAAATTTCTTCCAAGCCCCCCCATCCTCAAATGAGGGTGAATAGGACCTTTATAGGGACTCCGGGATCGAGTGTTTTTAAGGTCAGGATTTAGGGATTGACCCTTTCGAGATCCGGAAATTCTTTTTTCGAATTTCGGGATGTCAGGATTTAAATTTATTTAAATTCGGGACCTCGCGGATCAGGATTTCGTTTTTTTAAGCCGGGATTTCGGGATCAGGACCCCTCCTATCCCCCTCTCAAAGGGTAGCTCCCTCCGACAATAAAATTTTAACAAAATAAATAATAATCCCTGGACAATTACACAATTCTTATGTTTTTAGATCTTCTGATCAAATTGATTAAATCAAAACTGAATTGACTCCACAATACTTTGTTTTTAAACAAAACATGAGGTTTAATTTTGAAGGAAATACACTATGGCCCTAGTAATAAATGTAGTAATGTAAAAAGATTACTAATAATTTATAATTTTATAATTGCTGTCATATTTTTTAAAGTGCAATTGAATATTTATTGCATGATTTATATTCATGTAAAAATTTAGAAGATACCCAGAGGGATAATCAACCACCAGTGCATCATTTACATGTCACGGAACAAGGCAAAAAGAAGAAAAAAAAACGTCCTTCTCAGTTCAAAAAACACTACACATATTTTTGCTTTCTGAATTCATATGAATAAAAAAAACTATATCTTTCTAGTATCTTTTTCCAACCTTTATCCTGACAGGTGTAGAAAATTAACGGGTGTCTTCTATTCCGTCCGCAGTTTTAGGGAAAGTAAAGTCCATATTTAGAATCATAGTTGAAACTGAAACTACACATGTATGATATAAATAGAACATGTCATTTTCGCTTTATCAAATTTAAATTTCGAAGGGATAGCAAAATTTCTTATTTTCTTTTGTTGTGCTTTTGTCATGTTAACTTGTGAATCTTTTTGATTTTTTTTATCAAATGCAATTTTGAAATAAATATAAAACAGAAAGTGTGGTGTTATTGCAAGTGACAAGTGAAAATGTTTCTTCTCAAGTCTCAATTCAAGATTATTACGGAATAGAGTAATCATTCTCTATAATAATAAGGGGCCCAAAAATAATGTGAAACTTGTAACTGCCGTGCTTTCAACTAAAAACCAGTTGTATCTAATTTTCATAACCTCTGCAGAAATACTAAAAACATTCTATGTTTAACAAACTTAATTTAACAGTATAAGGATGTCAGCTCTATTTCATCTCTCATGAGCCGTGGTTCTTTGCACAAATGGTTTTGTCGTTAAATTTTGAATTGTATATTTTTGAATCTGGCCAAAAGACCAATAAATTGAAAATCTTGATCATGTAAAGCATCTGCCAACTTTAAAGCTTTTCCCTATGAATCATGTGTATTTTTGGCGTGTCATGCTTTTAATTTCAACAGCTCTTATCTCAAATCAAAAATCAGTTACATCCTTTTTTGCCCTTGCAACTGTCAGTTGGGTTATTGTTTTACCCCTGTCCGTTTGTCCTTCCGTCCGTCCCATTATTGGTATATAGTTATTTGGCATAACCCCTGCTACTGTTTGATTTCTAGGAAGTTTTCACTTTGCTGTCTGTTGAGTAGTTAAGTACGTACGCTGCGCTTCAATAGAAACGATTCCCTTTTCAAACAATTTTATATGACTACATGTCCATTATTTATTCCGTGTGCATTGAATGGGTTGACATGTCATAAATGTTTCTATATTGTTGTATGGTCGAATAAAGCTTGTATAATTAAGAGATAACTGTATTGTATTTGAAGCTTTAAGGACGTCCATCGGTAGTTTTACTGTCGCAAATTTATTTTACCTGGCGACGCGGAGCGGAGACAGGTAAACGGGTATTTGCGACAGTAAAACTACCGATGGACGTCCTTAAAGCTTCAAATACAATACAGTTATCTCTTAATTACACAAGCTTTATTCGAATGCAAAACAAGTTTATAATTAAATTTCAATCATTATTTCAGTGTAAAATATGTTCATTCAAGAAAATTCCGCGAAAAGATGTTATGTTCTTTGGTCCCTACATTAGGTGACGTCATAGGTATGCTTCCGGTGTCAAACACAAACATCGGGCGTTTTCTGGCTTCTGTGCCGCTTCAGAATGTAATAAAATTTGATAAAAAGAAGATTTTTAGGCGCAACAAGTGAGTTTTTTTGTTTATTATTGTAGAAATAACATGTGAATACATTCCGAAATTCAAAATGTCGGCTTCCTTAGTAACAGACAAGGAGATAGAGAATTTTACGCTTGTTGTTATCCAATCAGAACAATTGTTACAAACTAATTGCATTAGAATATAATTTTTTAAAATAAATATGAATTCATACTGACTACATAAAAGTCATGGCCCGTACAAGTGTTTCTTATCAAAAACCACAATTATCGTCCTTGAGGTCAAAGTTCAAGGTCACATGAAGGTCAAAATTTTAAGAAGGCACACCACCTCATGATGATACATGTACATTCACATGCCAAAGATGTAAAGCCTAGGTCAAAAGGCAAAGAAGTTATGGCCTACATGGTTGTGTTTTTCACGGAAAAAAAACCATAAAGTTGACCTTGAGGTCACATTTGAAGGTCATACAAAGGTCATCATGATGCAAGACACTTAACCCTGTGATGATACATCCACATGCCAAATAGCTAAGGCCTAGTTCTAAAGACGAACAAAAATATGGCCATTATGTCTTTTTTGAATAGATTTTGCTCTTATTTAATGAACCAATTTGAGGGTGGGGCGTTATTTAAACTTAAATACCAAAAAATTTAACGGTTCAATTTAAAAAAAAAATTTGCAAGAACAATCGACTAGTATACATGTAGCACTCCAAATGCTTAGTTTTATGAAAAAATTAAACGACACATTTTTCTTCAAAAAAAAAAAATCTTCTTCAAATACTAGAAGCACAGCATTCACTTTTCGGGGCTGATTCTGATACCCCCTATTAAAGTTCTGGCAAAATTTTAAATCCGGAATAAAAAACTTACAAGGAAGGGGTATCAGTGAACTAATTTCCACCTCAGCTATCATTATTAGCTATGCTATTGTCAATTTAGGATTAAATTTTAAAAATTTTAACAAATTCAACCTTTACCCATATTTCAGAAACTTCCAATTTTGGCCAATACTAGTATGTAAAAGATGCCATATTTGAGTTGCCAAATCTTTTAAACCTATTGTTCAAATCTTTTAAAATTTTTACAAGATGTTTAGGTTGGCCTAGTTTATCAATGAAAAAAAATTAAGAAAAATTAAACGGCAGGATTTTTTTGGGGTATAGTGTTGGGTACCCCCTTAATTCGATTAATTTTTTTTCTGCATCATCATGTCTACATGAATCAAGAAACATCTCCTTCTTGACTCTTTCATTAGTTTACTGGATTTCTGTTGACTATACATTTGTCAATAGTTTCAAATATATCACACTTCCCAGTTTTTTTACTCTCATTTTCTTGATTTAGATACTTCCAGAATGTACGTTATGTGTCATTTTGCTAAAAAAAAATGCGATACTGTTATCGACATTTTGACTTAATTCTTCTTTACAATCAATGAATTTTTAATATTAGTCCCACCACACTTCTCATGATAGCATTAATATCGCTGACGGTCATCTCTAATCATATTATAATTTTGTTATGATTCGTAATAATTTTAAAGCAACTTTGAATATTCAGAACTAAATTTTGAGGCACAAGAAAAGCAATTTCAATCAACAGTGGTAGGCAGAATATTTTTTATTATCCAGTTTTTATCATGTTCCCTCTCAACTACTCTTGGGTTTTTATGATATAGTTTCGGCCGTTTATTTCTGACAATTTCAATACCAGTTTGAATCAACGTTCTATACTTATCGCAATCATATTTTTTCTCCACAGTCCCTTATTTCATTATTTTTATAAATAACTAAGGTATTGTTTTGAATTGTATGAACACTTTCCTATTTTAAACAAGGATACCCGAAATCGGTAGAACATTCATGTAATAGTGAATTTCTCTAGAGGACATATACCGTTGGCCAATATAAGCGCTTACGATGTTTGATTTCTTTTTTTTTTATTATCAACCAATTATCATGATTATTGTTTAAGTAATTTAATTTTTAAAAAATAATGTTTCCGATAATTTTGCAAACAATGAGCGATAGTTATGCTCTGATGGAAATAAATGCTTAATTACCTAACAAATCAATATAATTGTCTTATTTCTTCTTTTTTCCAAATTAACGACAATTGTAGCTGTAATAGCAGAACGACTTTAGTGGTCATTATTGCAACACCCGTTTTATCTTCAACAGAAATTTTATAACTAATAATACGGTATAGATTTTGCTTATGGAAAAATATAATTCCATTCATTTAGATACTTAATTCTTCCTTTCGTCTGCAGCGGTTAGTCGAAGTCATGACAACACTACTATATATTCTAAATTAACCCATGTTGTTAAGGTGATCAGGTATATTTCAGTTCATTACATTTCTATATTAAATTTAATAAAAACTAACTACTAGTATCATATCAAACTATTATATTTCAATAGGAATATAGGTGCCTATACTGTATTGGTTTTTCTCCTTGAAGGCCGTGTGATTGTCTATAATTTCTTACATTCACTTCAATTGAACCTTATTTATATTTTAATGTAGATTTACTAACGCAACAATCAATTGAGCACAAGAAAATAGCAACTTTTGAATATCCTGGTGACGACGGAAACAGAACTTATATATAAATTAATGTATTTAATTGCATGTCAGATATACCAATACATGGGTCCGGTGTTTCTTAATATTCAAAATTTAAATATATAACACAAGAAAGAAAACCATTAAAGGATAAACTATTGTTGAAGTGTAAACATATCATGCATATGTATGCTTTCATGTCAGTTGATCTTATTTCGTTTGACATATCTCTTATCGACCTAAGATCAAATAGATTTAACAAAGCTATAATTAATTAAATAAAATAGAGCAAAGGTATTTATAAACTTATGTAGATCCTAGTTACGAGGTTAATAGTAAAGATTTGTTTGACATATCTAATTGCATGTCATATTAACAAACAAAGAACAGATCCGGTATAAAACAAAAAGACCTATGAATGAACAAACTATTGGTGCAGTGTATTACTTGATTGTACATTCTCTTATTTTATTAGTCATATCCTAGTTCAATCTTATTATATATTATGGCAGTTTTTTAAATCAACAACTAGTTCCAAATAATGGAGCAATAATAGCAACTACCGATTTGTGAGGAAGTAAACATAACATATATATAAATGATCAGATTACTGATAACCTAATTATTTGCATGTCATATTTGACACGAATTAGATCCGGTGTTTAAAAAAATTTAAATATAGTTCACAATACAAAACGTCCTTGAAATTATTACAGTGTATTATATTCTCTTATATCGTAGTCATATTTCTTATCAACCAACAATTCATAATGTAAATTTCACAATATTTAACGAAATAAATTAAATAAAGAAAACAGCTATATACATTCTGGGGGCAATGCCAACTATACAAAATTAGATATGTAAGATAAGATATGTAATGTCTATCTAATTGCATCATAAAAACTTTCTATTTTTAAATTGATTCTGCCTTGGCTGAAGTGAATGACATATTAGTAACATCTTCCTTGATGTTCATATAAAACTTAAATGGCACATGGCTAATGATTTTTATGTGGATGAAATGGTGGATATTTCTGGGGTGTTACAAGTTTTAACAATTTTAACAGCAAATCACGTGTAAATATGTGATTCCGTTGTTTGGTTAAACAAACTAAGAACATATCTGGTATTAAACACAAAGACCTATGAATAAAAAAAAACTATTGGTGCAGTGTATTACATGATTGTATATTCTTTTATTTTATTAGTCGTATCCTAGTTCACCCTAATTATATATTATGGCAGTTTTTTAAATCATAAATTAGTTGCAAATAACAGAGCAATGTAAGCAACTACCGAATATCCTTGTGAGGAACTAAATAATAAATATATATGTTACAGTAAATAGATGCAGCTAAGAATAACATGTATTTAGGAATTACTTTAATCCCGATGCACTTAGTAAATACAAGTTATTACTGAATCTGCCCAATTATTACCAGTAATTACTAATTTTTAAATGAATTTTTACAGCTATTTACTAACTGTTAAAACAATGTTGTAATATGGTCCACGGAAATAAAATAAAAACCTAATTAGTTGTATATCATATTTAACACGAATTAGATCCTGTGTTTAAGAAAATTTAAATATAGTTCACAAAACAAAATGTCCTTGAAAGGAAAACAATTATTACTGTGTATTAAATTCTTTAAAATCGTATGTCATATCCCTTATCAACATGTTCTTGTTATGTAGATTTCACAGTGCATTCAAAAACAAATAATAACAAAAACAGCTACTCACTTCCTGGAGACAATGTAAACTATATTTATGTAAGATCAGATATGTAATAAATATATAATTTCATTATACAAACTTTTTTTAATTTATTTTCTAAATTGATTCTGCCTAGATTGAAGTGAAATGACATATTAGTACCATATCCCTTCACTTTAAATAGAGATTAATACATGGCCTTTTCCATATCAGCCTTGGTATCATCCCGAGACCCCCATATCAGCCCGAGACGGAGTCGAGGTGCTGATATGGGTCGAGGGATGATACCCAGGCTGATATGGAAAAGGCCATGTATTAATCGCTTTATCATATACTTCCGACAATAGTTTTATGTAAGGCAAATGAATAAATGCAATAACTAAAACAGTCAAAAACTTTATAAAGAAGTTAAATTATGAATGAAATATACTATAATTGTTCAACAACAGCAGCACTACCTCCTTATATAATAATAGTAACATTTCCTATAGAGGCATTTTGAAACATTGAAATTTTGGAAGAGTTTTATGATCATTACTACTCGGAGTCTCCATGTTTGTTGTACTATAAAATGATTCATAATTGTCATTGGCATTTTTTAGCAAGTACTAAACTACCCACAAAAGTTCCCGTAAATTTTGACGTCGTCATAAAAAATATCTGACGTCACAATGGAAAAGTAAACAACCGATACCGGAAACACCGGAAGTAACTTGCACGAGAGGCACTGATATGGGTTTTGTGCACGAGATGCACCTGATATGGGTTATCAGCCCGGGTGGGAAGATATGGCTTGTGCACTTCCGCTCATTACACATATGCAAAAGCTATCATATCAATGCTAAGTATATGATAAATATACATATACGGCAAATGGCTGTTGATTTTTATGTAGATGAAATGTGGATATTTCTGGAGTCTTACAAGTTCTGTAATTTTTATCAGCAAAACCCGTGTAAATAGGTGATTCCTTTTCGGTTACTTGAACATTTTTATGTACATCATATATAGCTACAATTATACAGCTACAATTATTTTTAAATGACGGAAAACGGTTGTGCTAGTGAACGATTAATTTGGTTATAGTCGAGGGTTAAAATATGCAAAATGACAAATCGGTCTTTGAACATCAATATGAACACACTCTTACATTTTGATCAGGAAAATATATAATATTACAAATAATGTAATATAGATAATCGAAACTATATGTATGATACATGACTTAAACACAATATTTAAAGAATAATTTATAAGAATAGGAGCTAGGAGATTTAGTTTTTACACTATCAAAACCGTTGATTGTATATAACAACATAAAAAAAAACAAGGGCAAAAGATACCAGACAAGCAGTCAAACTCATTGATAGGAATTATACTGACAACGCCATGGCTAACAAAGAAAAAGACAAACACACAAGCAATAGCAGTGGTCACCATAAGGTCGAACAGATCAAAACATTGATACGATATATGCTACCCACCATTTTTTCCTTTAAAAATGCCCTGTACCAAGTCAGGAATATGGTCATTGTTATATTATAGTTCTTTTCTGTGTGTATTTCATTATAACGTTGTGTCGTTTGTTTTCTTTTATTTTTGAGTGTAAATTCACATTGCGATAAGACGTGTCACGGTACTTGTCTATCCCAAATTCATGTATTTGGTTTTGATGTTATATATATTATTCTCGTGGGATTTTGTCTATGTGTGTTACATTTTAGTGTTATGTCGTTGTTCTCCTCTTATATTTAATGCGTTTCCCTCGGTTTTAGTTTGTTATCCCGATTTTGTTTTTTGTCCATGGATTTATGAGTTTTGAACAGCGGTATACTACTGTTGCCTTTATTTATATGCTAGTTGGTCATAGTAAAATAATGGTGAATATGTAAAACCAAAGACCTGAAGGATATGCTATAAGCACCAATTTGTTCATATGAAAAATCCACAAATCAGAAAACGCATACTGAGGAGTTCCTTGATTTTGGACTACCATCTACATTATTCTGTCATTTTAAATCTATTTTCGATTTATTTGCAATCATATTGTGTTAAATGTTTACTATGTTTAACAATGTTTAATGTTTTGTTTCTAGTGTTTTTTCTCATTTCAATGATACACATCATCATTTCAAACAGTTGTTTGTATCAGTATAACGGTAAATATTTCATTCATGATAAGGATCAAAATGATTTATTATAAGACAAATTGTAATTTAACTGCTCGATACTTTAAGATAATAGTGATTGCCAAAGCGAAAGAAGGGCATGATGGATAAGTGAGAACATCTATGTTAGCAACAAGCTACTGACATTGTTTGTACTAACCCATCTACATGTTAATAGTGTAGGAAGGAAACTTTAAAGTCAACATTGGGCAGCGCAGTAGAGACATAAAGTACATGTCTCTTTATTGATTTAAACGTTTTAATTCTTATCGAACAAAAATTTGTAATTTGCAGTTTTTGCTATAACCATATGCTGTTAGCGTATGTTGGAATTTAGTAGCTGCATAAGACACACATATTTGCGTTTCGTAATTCTGCCTTTCGAAAATATATGTATACGGTGTTCACATGTACAGTAGCTGATGTCGGGTAATTTTTTGTTGTTTAAGGATTCGGAAACAAGTGTCCAAATTCTTTATTTCCACCAGGATATACAGTGGAGATCACTTCTAACCTCTCATTAGAACTGTCAGGAGAACTGTCATAGAACTGTTCTAACCTGTCCTAGAACAGATCAATCTACAACAGTTCTACCCTAGAACTGTTCTAAGTAGAACTGTCAGAATCAGTTCTAGGTAGAACTGTCAGGATCAGTTCTAGGGTAGAACTGTCTAAATCAGTTCTAGGTAGAACTGTCCAAATCAGTTCTAACCGTAGAACTGTCAGCAGAACTGACTAAATCAGTCAGGACTGTAGAACAGTTCTTAACTGACGTCACTGCAGTAAGGGCACTCTAGAATTTAGAAGAAATAAATCACTTCCAATTACTTTGCTATATAATTGCAGATTTTCTATATTTCTTTCTGATCATACGTTACATGTACAAATATGGAAGTGAATAGGAGGTTATCCAACTCATCGGAGAAATATTTTTATAAGATTGCATAGGAAACATCATTGTTTACGTTTCTTCGTTCCCCGTTTTTAACAGTCTCTTCATACATGTCATAAATATATCTCTGCATTTAATTCATGGAATTTTAATCGTAATTTACCTTGTTTGCCTTGGATTTACATTCATTTAAGATTCTGTTTTGACAAATGTTCATACGAAAATTGTACAATGGATGAATTATGGGATATTAATGATACAAGTGTTGTATTATAACGTAAAAAATTATATACATTTGCACCATCTCGTCAATTTAGCCAGATTTATCCATAACGATTATAAATGATATCTGGGAGTCTGAAACTCAGAAAAAATATACTCATCTGAACATGAATGAAGCATTTGGAAACTGGACGTTCGGCTAGAAACAAAATCATGCATTTTTCTTTGCCTTCTTCCATTTGTCTTCAAATTATATTAACAGTATACTATTCCAAGAAGAGAACTTCCCATACATGTACTTTTTATTTTAAAATAAAGTATATGAATCAGTCATGTGAGTGTTGGATGATGCCGTAAAATAGTTTTGTTTAAAAAAAGAAACATCACAAACTAACTGACTTAAAAAGTCACTTTAGTGACGGTTCATTATTATGGATACAGAGAGAAAATAAGGGTGCGCTAAATTTTTAGATATGGTATAAATACACCTTACCGCTATTTGTCTGCCATTACTGGATATCGCACAGGTTCCCGTAAAAATTTGACATCATAAAACAAAATATCTGACGCCACAATGGAAAAGCGATTGTTGTATGCTTCAAAAGTTCCAAAGGACATGTTCATTGGAGGATCAAGGGGTGGGGGTCCAGGGGTTGGAACCCCACTTTTTTTTTAACATCAATGCATATGAATGGGAGCATATAGTTGGACCCCCAGCCTGGATCTAGCTGCCCCTGCATGCTGGCACTATAAATTGATGTGAAAAATTACATTTTTTTTTCCAAAATTGCTGTTACTTGTATACTACAGTCCCTCTAGACTTAAAATTAAAACTGAAGTACTGTGCACCTATATAGATAGAGTTGCAAAAAGAAAAAGCAAATAAAGGCAGTTTAGATTGATGCGGTCAAAAGATTTTTGTTAAACAGGTCGTCCGTCCGAGGTATGAAAACTACTCGTAAACAGATATTATATTGGATATTGAGGTCCGATAATTTTGTTATGTGATAATGAGGCATCCTGACTCCCGGAATAACAAATGTAAAACAATTCAAATAATAAAGCCCCCCCCCTAATACTAACGGCCTAATTTATGTACAAAAATAGAGAGAAAAACAAAAATTTATGTAACACATCAACAAAAGAAAATCACTGAATTACATGCTCCTGACTTGGAACAGGCACATACATGCAGAATATGGCGGGGTTAACAGGTTAAACATGTTCTCTAAGGCAGCAACCATTTGATTTTCGGGGGGGGGGGGGGCTATGGGTTTTTTTTCTGTACAAACTTTTTTTTTCGACTTCGGCGAAGAACAATCTATTTTTTGAGCGACAAACAGCAAACAATTTTTTTCTTTCAATTTTAGCATTACATATAGTGGCAGCTGAGGATGAAACAAACAATTTTTTTTTCTCAGGGTCCAAAACAAATTATTTTTTTCACCAAAAACTGGAAACAAACTTGTTTTTCAAAAAAAAACCACAGCCCCTCCCTCCAGAAAAAACAAATGGTTGCTGCCTAAGTCTTGCCGATTTTAAATCTAAAATAAAACCGGCAAAATAGCAAACTCTATATAATTTAAATCGCTTTTTTACCCAACCCTTTATATTAAGGCAAAGTGTTCTTAAAACTGATAAATCAACTCTAGCCGTAGCATTTATAAATCGATTTTAGCCGCAGAATTTATAAATCAATTTTAGCCGTAGAATTTTTAAATCAATTCTTGCCGTAAAATTTATAAAAATCAATTTTAGACGTAGAATTTATAATTCAATTCTGGCCGTAGAATTTGTAAAAATCAATTCTAGCCGTAGAATTAGAAATCAATTCTAACCGTAGAACTGTTCTAGAAGTAGAACTGACCAAATATCTGGTCAGTTCTAGCTAGAACTGTCAGGATCAGTTCTAGGGTAGAACTGTCAGGATCAGTTCTAGGTAGAACTGTCCAAATCAGTTCTAGGTAGAACTGACCAAATCAGTTCTAGCTAGAACAGTTCTAACCTAGAACTAACTAAAAGGTGTCAGGTTGACAGTTCTACGTACTGTTCTAGAACAGTTCTCCTGACAGATTTAATGAGAGGTTAGAAGTGATCTCCACTGTACATGTATGCTCACTGTTAAAACGTTTAAATCCACTGATCTTGTATGCACCTTTCCTATATCAAGAGCCTGTTGTTTAGTGATTGTCGTTCGTAGGTGTGAATCATAATCGTTTCTCGGTCTCTACAAAATCCATAGATTTGACCCGTGGTTTTCCTGTTTTATTGTTTTACACCAGTCATTTTGGTGCCTTCATAGCTTGTTTTTTATGTGAGTAAACGTTTCCTGTTGAAGGCCGTACTTTAACCTTTAAAGGTTTACTTTTTACATTTTGTGACTTTAATAGAAAGTTGTGTCATTAGCACTAATATCACATCTTCCATATATACTGTAGTCTTACTTATGAAAAATAAAGGAGTAGGTCCGGTAAGGACAGATTTTGGCCTCAAATTTCAGGTTCATCTGACGAAAGATTTTGACCACTTTTTAAACACTTACGTGTCTATTTCATTTGATTCAATTAGTTTATGTGAAAGATTTTAACTGATTTAGTCATTAAAAACGATCCGATTCAAGCTCAAATATGAAAAATCTACCAAATATGCCAAAAAATGTCACTTTTTAAATGGTTTTTGTCAAAAATGAATGTGGCCGTATCCGTGTTCATCCATAACCTTTATATATGTTATGTATTATCATCAAATACAACTTACATTTCAATATTTAGGATGAACACGAATGCGGCCACTTTCGCTTTAAACGGAAACCGTCTAAAATGTAACTAAAATGCTAGAATTGTGGAGATTTCAGTAATTTAGCATGACTTAATGGTGCTACTACCCGATATATGTGCACTGTATTGTCAAAAACAGACCATATTTATGTAGCAGAAGCATTCTTCTTTCCAATAAACAACTAAAAGTTTATATTTTAACAATTTTGTAAAACTGCTATATTTTGGGGCCAAAAAGGGGTCTTACTTGACCTACTCCTTTGATTTTGCACATGTTGCAGGAAATTGATTGTTTCCCAAAATCTAAAAAAATTATAAATTAAATGTTTGCTATCGGTTAATTACTTATTCTTGGTTGGTCCTACGCAGCAATCAAGTATACTTAATAAACTCATCATAGATACCAGGACTAAATATTTTATATACGCCAGACGCGCGTTTCGTCTACTAAAGATCATCAGTGACGCGCTCGAATCCAAAAAAAAATTGAAAAGGCCAAATAAAGTACGAAGTTGAAAAGACCTTGTGAGGAGATTTAATTCATATACGACTGACCAAAACCTCGGGTTGGGGCTTCAAACTTAAAACAAATAGCATACTGTAAATTAAGAATTATTACAAGGTTTTTATTATTGCGAAAAATGCGACGAAGTTGTAAACGCAATAATTTAAATTCGCATTTTTAAATATTTTATTTGAATTAAACAGGATTTTTCACAAAATCGTAAAAATTAAAATCGCATTGAAGTCTTAAATGACAAAATCGTAATTATAAATGCACGAAATAATTTTTGGATTGACAGTATGTCTTCTAACAAGTAACACAGTAAATGAAATAAAATCGAACGTAGGCGATATACATATATTTATAGTTAAAATCAACAAAATTTTGTGTCTGATACTTTAGATGCTTGTCCTACGCTGTTTTGTACATTGGCAAACCATGCCACATTGGTCATGTCCTGGTCGTATGTACACGAGGGGCGAAAGATACCAGAGGAACAGTCAAACTCATCAATCGAAAATAACTGACAATGTCATGGCTAAAAATGAAAAAGACAAACAGACAAATAATAGTACACAAGAAACAAAATAGACTATAGATTGAGCAACACGAACCCCACCAAAAACTGGGGGTGATCGCAGGAGCTTTGGAAAGGTAAGCTGATCCTGCTTTTCATGTGGCACCCGTCGTGTTGTTTATGTTATTACAAATCCGGTAAATAGTCTTATTCGGTAAGTCACATTCATGAAAATGGAAGTGGATTGTATTTACAACGTAAGAAACATATATGATATCATCTGTGACACGGTTGTTCAAAAACGGTCATGTAACTGGTGATGGCGTCCGTAAAAATCCCGATGGCAATCATAACTAGATTTTTATAGCAAAATCATTTTCTCTGTGATATATACACACAGTCCATTTTTTTTTATTTTCTCAAAACAAGGAATGTCATTGAAGTCAGATGATATCTAGTCAGAGACATTCAAAAATTAAATAAATAAGTTTCATGTTATTATCAATTAATTGGATACTTAGAATGTTACAAAAGAAAGACAACTCGTGTCGCCTTTTATGAAATAGTTTGTTAAAATTGTTTTCGTTACTTAGATATATATCTTTCATCAGTAATTGAAACATGAGTGACAAATGTAATGGCTGAAAATGTAAACTCTAACAGAAAAAGCAGAACCTATTGAAATAAGAAAAATAATGTATTGATACAAGACAAAAACTGTTTCGAGGACGATCGCACTTCGAGGTCCTACTGGATTGATATTTTTATTCTTTTACCATAAAATGTTTAGAATATATTAGTGTGAAATCATATCAACAAAAATTCGCTATAAAAATGTTTATTTCAAAGAATTTCATTTAAAAACAAATACACGTCTGGTATGGCATCTTGCCTGTCTTTACCGATTTATAGAACAGCAACTTGTTTTCCAAATATATGGCAAGATACTAGTTTAAAAACGAAATATGTCGTCCTTTTAAAGAAATAGTGCTTTTAGTTTAGATATCTAGTTATACATTGAAATTCTTAAATATATGTGAGGTAACATTAGATAAGAAAAGAACTGTAATCATGGTAAGATAGTTAATTTAACATTGAACATTGAAAAATCAGCCATTCATACAACTTTGATATCAAGATCTAGACAAAATCTTAATAAAGCGTTTACGATTTAAAAAACGTTGCATACAACAGTGGATACATATTTTGACTTTCTCGTTATATTTGCGCGCGAAATCATAACGTTTATGAGCAGATTTTGATTATAAGCACATTTGCGTGCATTGTTTAAGAGGTAAACTCAGGTTAATATACTAATATATTTATTGAAATTTTATTTTCGAATAGTATAAGTTAGTTTTATTATGCACTAGACCATCTACGCTAGCAAAGGGTCACAATCCACTCCCTTACTCTCCACACTTGGCAGATTAGGCCAACATTTGTGATCTGAATTCATTAATGTTTACCAATCGTAGAACTTAAACTCATTTTGTATCATCTAGAGTTTACAAACTTGGTCAAGCAGGAAACATACACAGAAACTTCTATTAGTTGATAAAGAACATTCATATTGTCATTAAATATCATCGTATGTTTTTGGGGTAAAGATTTGTTACACAATTATCACGTGGCAATTATTAACCCACATTTTTTTACATTTACATGTGATCATGTTATAGGCGCTTTTTGATTGGATACAGCCAGTAACGACTGCAACCAATGAAAATCCTTTCCTGGTGGATCCGAAATTATCTCATAAATCAACCAGGACGGATAGGGGAAGTGGATCGTAACCCTTGGCTAGCGAAGATTGCAAAATTAAACTTTAATCGTTACGCAAAAAAAAATAATGTGTTCAATCGATGAATGTGTCGTTCCTTCAATCAAGTTTGCGTTGCTGACATACGAACATTCACTGATGTAGAAAAATATTGTGAATTTATTGTGCTTACATAACCTATTATACTAAATGTATATTACTTATTCAAATGAACAACCTATCCGAGTCTTTCAAAGGCAGTACTGAAAGTATCCTTAAAAGATCCAATATAAGTAATGACATAAACAATAAGACGTTTTCAGAAGTTTTGCAGCCTTCTGGTTTTATATATTTAGTTTTGTTTCAAACAATTTGGGGACTGATGATTTTTGTAAGTATTTAGTTGATTTGAATCACTATATGGGTACGGTTCGTAGAAAAACTTGTTCTATTTAAACAACAAATCAAAGACTTGAAAATTGGTATTTATTGATTGTTTCATTGCTTCCTCTCATTTTGAAGTGCATCTTCGTTCAAACAGTTTCCATATACTATAAAAATGGATATCCATAGACGCCAAAGCCGGTGGGAAACCATGAAAAGTAGAAGAAAAATAACTATTCTTTCAAGGAATATGATTTTTACAACGCGAAATGAATACCTTTGTGTACAAGTTCTAAAGTTTGAATCCAGTGTTGTCGTTGAGTGATAGTTTAACTGAGCCTATCCAAAACAATTTCAACGATGCATAAAATCCTGTAAACATTGTTTTTCAACTTCGTTTTAAAAGTTACTGTTGTACTTGTCAGCAGTAGACGGGGTTAACCGGTTAAGCGTTAATCTGCCAATCAGTATATATGTAGTTAACATAAATTTCCAACATATCAGGTTATGCCTTTTTCATGCATGCTATTTATGATGTTTTCCACTACACATGCTTTTTGCGTATTGATTAATATTTTATAATGAGAAAAGTGTGTATCATTTGCAAATATCTGTTATTGACCACGTCTTAGATTGTGGATTAACCTTTATGATGTCTGTCTGATAAGTACCGAACGAGACATATTCCAAACTATGACTGTTTTGTCGAGTGTGAAGTTGCATTGCTATACGACGTGTCTCTGTCGTGGGTTCGGTTGGATATTGTATAATGTATTATCGTTTTTGGTTTGAATTTTGTATATTAGGTATGTTTCACATATGTCGTATTTGTTTTAAAGTTCGAGTATACTTTCATTGTCTATGGATAATGTATTGCGTTATTCCAAATAAGTATGACATCGTCACAGCACTTATTAAGAAAAGCCTTCAACACCGTCACGATAATGATAATTGTTTGGACTAGAACATTGTATAGTCACAATAATTATCTGAATTTCAAGATTATAGAGTCGTCACAAAAAACGTCACCGATTTTGTTATTCTGTACTGTCGTTAATGGACGGTGTTCGTTGTTATTCTGCGGTTTATATGTTGTGACAACTATTATTTGATTTATTTGTGCGTTCCTTTGTATTGTGAGTTCTTACGTTTTTTTGTGTTGTATTCCTGTCACATAAAGGTGTCATGCATGTATGCGATTTGTTTAAACATTGACATATACACGGTAGGTTTGTCTAGCCATAAAACCACATTCAATCCACCATTTTTACTTTAAAAGTCGTTGCTATACATGTCAGCGTTTGTTTTTGGTGTATTTCAATGTTTGTGTTGTTCCGTTGTTTTCCACTAATAGTTACAGTGTTTCCGTCGGTTGAACTGTTTTCTGTCAATCGATATATACCTTTTGAACAGCGGAATACTATTGTTGCCTTTATTTTAATTATTAATCACTACATGTAACTGTTTATGTGATTTCATGATCGGTCATATGTAGTTATTTCCTTCTTTTGAAAGTGATGTTTGTGCATGGTGTCAGGCATGACCAAACATTTTATGAAGAAAATACCCGTTCCATGTTAGAAATATGACAGTTATGTTTCGCTTTTTTTAATGTTTGGTAACATTCCATTTTGTCATGCAATTGTTTTATATTCTATTTTTACCATGGAGTCATCAATCTTTATTAATACTTTTTATAATATAGTTGTTAGTTGTAAATGAACATGTTTTGAAGTGAATCTATTACTTGATAAGTTAAAAAAAACAAAGTTTTTGAATGATCGTTCGTAAATCCTGATAACCGCTAGCAACTTAACAAATTGAGTGTATTATTTTCATGTTTTACAAACAAAACTTTCAAATAAGAATTTAATAACAAACAATACAATGTACCAGAAATTTTATTTGCAGTAAATATATCTGCATTGCTCTTTATGCTTTGCAACAACGAATAGGTATATGAAAATTATCTTGCTTATACAAATGAAAATATATAGTAGCAACTAAAACTAAATTGACAACTAATTGAATTATGTGTTGTATTTAATGGTCTTCCTTCATCATTCTGCGACACTTAATGTTATTGTGAAACAAAGGGTTACCAAAATATATAAAACTGTAAAAAATACAAAAAAGAAGTTATCCAAGAATTCTGCTAATTCCTTGTTACTGTAAGATGTATTCAGTTTAATATTATCCAAATTACTGTCTTTTTCATTCCACTTAGACATATCCGTCGATGGTTTATTTTCAGTGACTGTACTTTTATCAAGATGATTTATACTTTTTGGGCCGCAACATGACTTCCGATATGTTCTCACCAAAGAGTGAACCCAGTTTGGGGCAATGTAGTGGTCTGGTTCATGATAGAGTCGTATGATTAATATTGTAACGATAATCGCAACACATGCAAATCCTAGTGTAACGGTAAGAAAAACCACTGAAAAAGAAAAAAAAAGAAAACGTTAAAATTGCATATACAAGATAGATTACAATTTCAATATCATAGTGCTCACTATATATTTATTTTCATTTCAATAACGAACCTGCATAATGAGATAAATTGATGAACTGCTAATGTTCTCTAATTTCTCTCAAATTCTTACAAACGTTCCAAATCGCATATACAAATAGTAAGATGTTCAAAATAAACAATGTACGATGCATACAGTACGTATCAGGTTTTTGTGTGTATTTTAGACTAGACGCTTTCTAAATATAATAATGATGACCTCCGAAGACTTCAAACGATCATATAACCCGACATAAACAGTAAGATAGATGTAAATTGATATCGAGCTCGTAAAATTGGATTCTTTAAGGCATGTTTGATTCCATATTATAGGTTTACAAATTTAATAATAGATTACAAAACAAAAAAACATCCCCACAAACAATATCACATTGTTATGCCGGTCAACTGTGTAGCAAACGCTCCTTCCAAAAAATAACATCTAGAAATTGACAAAATTGATGTTCTAAAATTTCCATAAG
The DNA here is from genome assembly GCF_963676685.1 of Mytilus edulis. NCBI lineage: Eukaryota > Metazoa > Mollusca > Bivalvia > Mytilida > Mytilidae > Mytilus > Mytilus edulis. The sequence continues at coordinate 24,011,652 of NC_092356.1, forward strand.
TGATTTTCCAAGTTTGTGTAAAAAATATTGTTTAAAAGTTGTATCATTTTAACAATTAATACTACATTAAGTAATAGCGGTTATAGAGTCGTGTGGCTAGCACAAAGAAACTAAACAGTATACAGCTATAAGATGATTGAAGCAAAACTTAGTCTAGATTGGATTGGTGATACATGTATCAATGAGGAAAAAATGAAAATCCTTATAACAAAGACATACGATGAAAGATGACAACGGAAGCCAATTGATGCCAAAAGTTCACATCAACCGTGGTTCAAAAAGTGAAAATATTTACCTAGAACTGATGTATGTTTTGATGTTGTAGGCATATTGTCTGCAAATAACGTCAATAAAACAGCCAGAGCAAGCAAAACTGTCAGAATATATCCGACCTTTTCACCGGACTCAACAGGTAAAATAAACGTAACGGATGTTAATACGGCAGTAACTATAACTGGAAATATAACACTCATTATGTAATGACCCGGAAGTCGCTCAAACACTATTCGGAACAAAAGTTCCGAATATGCCAGGCCGTCTTCTAGTAATTCTGATGAATGCTGAGAAGTTGCTACAAGGTCAAATTCGCCATTTGTTCTATAGTCTTGTAAATTCAAATTCGTCTTCAAGAATATTAACTGAACAGCCTCTTTATGAAATCCCCAGCTGGCTACTTCTATGTCACAACTTTGACTGTCATAAGGGAAGTAAGTGACGTCCATGTCACATGATGTAGACAAAACGGCGGGTAGTTCCCATCGTACTTCTCCGTTATCTTGTATTCGGACTGTCGTATCATCACCAAGACTACTTAATTCTGAAATACTGAAATATAATTAAAACATAGAAGGTATTGTAATAATGCCTTAAATAGAAACAATAGATGAAAAATAGCTTTACAATTATTTTATATACAACATGTGCATGCTTATCTACGCGTATCTAATAAGAAACTATATGCTTGTAATAGGATACTCTTGTATGTTTAATTCTGTGTTTTTAATCTATTAAGATATATTTATTAGTAATAAAAACTAAATACGTACGAATTCTGCACAATTAATGAAGGATGCCATACTATGTCTTCGGTTGCATATATATATTCAATATTTCCATAGGATGATTTTGTCCAGGCCAAGCGGCTATCATTCCATACCTACGAATACATAGAAAAGGTACATAGATAGCCACATGCATGTACTGAAGCTAAAATTAATACGACAATACAATCCATCTCTCTTGGGAGATGATCTGAATCAAAATATAGGATTGAAACGTTGAGGATAGCTGGTAAACTAAAAAGGATCGAAGTCAAGCAAACTCCGGGTAAGATACCACAGCTTTAAACGAGGGAGATACATTTATTCAAAAAATATCTAAATTTTATTACAGTAAATTTTAATTAAATACTTATGGCTTCCTACACAAGAGACAAATTAGATGCACATTTAGAACGAGAATAGTCTAATGTCTAATTCATAAGAGGACCGTACTAATACACATTATTCTGACTCCGGGCTGACTTTATTCCAAGTGTTTGGTTGACAAGGCAATGGATTGAATCCTTGATCTCAAGGATTCGAGGCGAACACGCCCCTGCAAAACCAGTCGATCATTCATTGTAAAAGCCGATAGCTTTAAAACAAATTACAAAATATTAATGAAAGACACCAGGCATATATATATACTTAACTACGCCAGACTCGTTTCGTTTGACTCATCTGTAGCGTTCGAATAAAAAGTTGGTAAAATAAAGGCAACAGTAGTATACTATGTTCCAAAGTCATAAATCGATTGAGAAAAAAGTCCGGATTTAAAATAAAACCTTAGAAAACGCATCAACTATAAGAAGAAAACAAAGCACCTCTGGAACAACATATATAGAAACAAACTATTTGATACCAGCTGCCATATTCCTGACTTGGTACAGGATATTTAAGGGGAAAACATGATGGGTTGAACCTAGATTGTATAGCTTGCCAAACCTCCTGCCTATATGACATGTATAAAATTATCGCTCAAATGACAACACTACGCTTCGGTTATATAGCACGAACACACACAATAACACTTATACATGTAACAGAAAAAAATAAAAATATTCGACACAAAATGCAATCTGCAGAACAGCATCGAACATCTATCATGAACGACAGACAGTACAAGATAACACGCATTTACTCAAAGAATAAGTAATCTTGTATTTTATACAAGTATTTTAACAATACCAGTCTAAACAATTATCATGATAATTACAGTATTTAAAGGCTAATGTTTAAATGTTTGGGCAGAAACAATAAAACATAACACAATTCGGTTTCGGTTGGATAATGTCACATTATCTAACCTAAACCGACACCTAACCCATCACAGAAACATAAAAAAACAAATACCAACTACATAAATGTTGAAGGTACAAAATACCGAGACACGTCGTAAAGCAATTCAAGTTCATACTCCGTATAAGAGTCATATTCCATATTCAGGATTGGATCACGTTCGGTACTAATTAGCATAGCAATTAACCACAATCTTAAAGTCATTAGTTACAATGTAATTTAGAAAAAAGACACATCGTATATTGTGAAGGTATTCATAAATTTACGGAGTGTCACCTGTAATCTTCCCTCCTCAGAAATCTGTTTGGACAGTTTCTACGTAAGGAGCACTCTCCTTGGTATAGGTCATTATAGTGTGAACATGCACGAGCATAAATGTATCAATTAAGATATGTAGAAATAAATTTAAAAAAAAAGTTTCGTGATTTCCAAGAATATTAATTTCCAAATAAAACATAATCATATAACCATAATTAAGGTGGTTCCTAACACTACAGGGAGATAACTCTGTAAAATTAGCTAAACGTTTTAATTACACTGTGTTGTTAAGGGAATATCAAGCTTCTCAATGATCAAAATAAGTGTTTGTCAAACTGCTATATAACCAGTGTAATTTTTAAAACGGTTGGTTCAAATTTTTTGAAATTTTTATATGTTTGTAAAAGGGTAAAAGTAAATACTTTGTCAAAATGTTAAGAAAATTAAACGAGCCAAATCAATTTTAGTTAAAAGTGTTGGTTACCACCTTAAATATTGGAATTATGAACGCAAGTCATAAAATAGTGCATGTAAAAGATTATATATTTTTTAAAACGTATAGTTTGGATTACTGAAAAATGTATCAAATAATAAAAATATATACTGACCACGGTAAACCATCCTGATGTAGACAATGTCTGTGACTTTAGATCCTAAAATAGATAAAATAAGCGAGATATAAGGATAAAAGTTATAACATGATATTTGAAAATCTATATAGTAACATAAATTGAGCAAAACGTATGTTGCTACATGACTTTTGCCATACAAATGACTTTCGTGTGTTATAAAGAAGAAGAATGGATAGTTGTGACGTATTGACATAACAGCCAAAAATGGAAAGTTGTGACGTATTGACATACAGCCAAAAATGGAAAGTTGTAACGTATTGACATACAGCCAAAAATAGAAAGTTGTGACGTATTGACATACAGCCAAAAATGGAAAGTTGTGACGTATTGACATACAGCCAAAAATGGAAAGTTGTGACGTATTGACTTACAGCCAAAAATGGAAAGTTGTGACGTATTGACATAAAGCCAAAAATGGAAAGTTGTGACGTATTGACATACAGCCAAACAAAAATAGTTAGGTTTGTTTTTCGACCGTAGTGAAATTTTTCTTGGAATTAATCCATTTTTTGTGTTTGAAAAGTAATGAACAAGTGGTAATTTGTTTTTACGAAGAGAGATCTTTTGACTTCATTTTTTTTTTTATATTCTTAAAAGGAAAAAAAAGAAAAAAAGGAAATGTGTCCATAGAACATGAATGCCCATCTCCCACTATTTTCTATGGTTAATGTACATGACATGTTCAATTCATTTGAATACCTGGGAAATAATCTTTCGTTTTAATTGAATGAATCGAGGTACTAGTAGCTAGTTTTAAAAGCCCACTCCATTACAAAAACGCATATTTCCCAACAGAATTATTAAGTAATTAACAAAATGCATTTATATCAAATGGTATTAAACAAAATAAACATTCACTATGCAACGTATCAGGTTGCAACATTCATTTTGAAGAAGTGTTTGCTTTCCTAATATCTAATCGACAATGAATTGTTATAGATGAATACTTCTGTCTATTAGTTGTTATTATATTTGATAAATACATGTAATATTGATACTTTTAAATGCTATTTACAGATTATGTGCATTGCATATTGTGGGTCTTGACAGATGAAAGAAAAAAAATGCCATGTTGACTTAGATTGATCTATTGTTTTAATGGTAGATTGTTTGAGGTTCGTGATCGATGCATTTGGCATAACGTAATGAGCCTATTCATTTGGTATAATAGAACTTGATATATTTGAATAATCAAAATTAAAAAGGAGCTTGAATCGAAATCAAATATTCAACAAATCTTGAGACAGTGTTTACGTTTACTTTACTACATTGGTTAGAGGTATAGGGGGAGGGTTGAGATCTCACAAACATGTTTAACCTCGACGCATTTTTGCGCCTGTCCCAAGTCAGGAGCCTCTGGCCTTTGTTAGTCTTGTATTATTTTAATTTTAGTTTCTTGTGTACAATTTGGAAATTAGTATGGCGTTCATTATCACTGGACTAGTATATATTTGTTTAGGGGCCAGCTGAGGGACGCCTCCGGGTGCGGGAATTTCTCGCTAAATTGAAGACCTGTTGGTGACCCTCTGCTGTTGTTTTTTATTTGGTCGGGTTGTTGTCTCTTTGACACATTCCCCATTTCCATTCTCAATTTTATTATACTTGAAAATATCATAGACATTTACACCTTTTATCTCTATTTAAATGATGTTTATCAGTGTACAGAATTTAGCAATACAATCGACAACACAATGATTCCAATATTTGAGTCTTGTTTTATAAAGATGAGGCGAAAGATAGCAAAGGAACATTGAAACTTAAAAGTTTAAAATAAACTAACAACGCCAATGCTAAAAAAGAAAAAAGACAAACAGACAAACAATATAACATAAAACATAAATTATTAACATAGAAAACTAAAGACTGAGTAACACAAACCCGACAAAAAGGGACCTGCTTTGGAAGGATAAGCAGATCCTGCTCCACATGTGCCACCCGTCGTGTTGCTCATCTTAGTATAAAACCCGGTAAAATAATAAAATTGATAATGGAAATGGGGAATGTGTCAAAGAGACAACAACCCAACCAGAGAGCAGACAACAGCCGAAGGCCACCAATGGGTCTTCAATGCAGGAAGAAACTACCAAACCCAGAGGTGTGCTTCTGCTGGCCCCTAAACAAAAACGTATACTACTTCAGTGACAACTGACGTCATACTAGTAAACTCAAAAACTTATACATGAAACTAAAACTAGAAATCATACAAGACTGACAAAGGCTAGAGGCTCCTGACTTGAGACAGGCGCATAAATGAGGCGGTGTTAAACATGTTTTTTAAGACCGCAACCTTCCCCCTATACCTCTAGTCAATGTAGAAAAAAAAAAAACACACAACAATACGCACAGTAAAACACAGTTCAAAAGAAGTCCGAGTCCGATGTCGGAATATGTAACAAAAGAAACTAAACCAAATGACACTGATACATAAATTAACAAAGGACTACTATCAGTTAACGACATGCCAGTTTCAGAACTCAATTGAACTGATCCAAAGGTTTCAGTCTATTTCGGGAGGTTACATTCGTAAAAAGGGGGAGGGGTCGGGATTGTAGTTACGTCATTAAAAACGTATCCGCAATTATCTGTGAAACAGATAATTCATAACTTTTAACCAATTCGCAATGGCGTCTTTAAAAGTTGCGAAGGGATGATTTTAACTTAATCATTTCAAACTCTTGGTTTTAAAGCTTCTTTGTTGGCAGCAATCCTTTATCAAGGAAATCACGATAGGAAAGTGAAAATAAACAAACCATAATCCGCAAACGTATAAGACACAATGTGTAGTAACATTACTTTATCTCTTTCCAACCACTCCATTTTGTAAAAATTAACGATTTGGAGGACGATCGCTCGTTTGCTATGTCATTGATTTCGCAAAAGTAATCGTTTCAAAGTGATTTTCAAAAAATAAAATTGTACCATTCAATAGTTTACGAAAAGAAAATACATGTAGGGGTCAACACATGGTCAATGTTGATAAGATCAATATCATGTATCGCATAGATACGTCATTACTACATGTATCACATAGAACTTTCAAAATAGTCGTTCAATTCTCTAGGTCATATGCAACTGTAAACAGTATCGAACGCAATATTTATAACGATATTTGCATGACTTCCTGAAATCGTTTGTGAAATGATATGCATGTTCAGAACGAGTCTGTTTGCTTAACGTCCAGTGGAAAATATTTTATGCATGTTAAGAACGAGTCTGTTTGCTTAACGTCCAGTGGCAAATATTTTATGCATGTTCAGAACGAGTCTGTTTGCTTAACGTCCAGTGGCAAATATTTTATGCATGTTTTAAAAGAACGATTCTGTTTACTTAACGTCCAGTGGCAAATGTTTTATGTATGTTCAGAACGAGTCTGTTTGCTTAACGTCCAGTGGCAAATATATTATGCATGTTCAGAACGAGTCTGTTGTCGAAGGCTGTTTGTAACCCATTATATGTCTTCTTTGATTTGTAATGTTGGGTTGTTGTCTCATTAACGAACATACATTTATATCTCATCCACATATTCTCTAAACAGCTTCCGAATCGGCTGTTTCAACGCGATGTATATGCCAAGACTTAAATACTTGTGATGACGGAATCCTGAGCATCATAGAGGATTTATAAGCATTTTATAGCAATTGAAATGCTTGGTCAGTGACAAATATTTGAAATGTATACTTTCGTTAAGTTAAGATTATGAGAAAATAAAGTTTACTTAATTGTCAAAAGTATACAATCAGTCATGTAAACAGTCTATTTTTTTTAAATTGGCAGTTAAACATGAAAATGCCAGCTGTATTAAAAGTGGTGCAAAGCTTTGACGTTTTGTACAGAAGTCGGTTTAGAAAACTACGTCGATTAACGTTACCATTACTAAACCGAACACTGTGCGTAACGTTTGTGTGTTACCGACTAGATATCTTCTTTGATTTGTAATGTTGGGTTGTTGTCTCAATAACGAACATACATTTATATCTCATCAACATATTCTCTAAAAGTGAAGATGAACATGCGCACTAAACAATGCAAAAAAAAAAAAAAATAGAAAGAGCGAATAATGAAGTACAAGGTATTAACCATTCTATTAATTTAAAACAGTTTTAAGCAAAATAACGAGTTCTTAATCTGTACGTTATAAACGATTTCAAAGCAGAAGCACGGATCATTACATTTCAAATAGTTGTTAACAATAATTTACATCTAAAACCATTAAACGACATATTACACATGCACTGGATAACTACAAACAGTTAGTTGATGCACCATTTAAAATAATAACGGATTTCATGTATCTGCAAAACGCTAATAATGGGAAACAATGATGTTTGTAGTTGTACGGAGACGTACAAACAGTATAAAAACACCATAAGAAGCTCAGATTAAATACGGCAAGGCTTGGAGCATGCATTTCCATAGTTGAGAAAGTATTTTTGTCATGATTTTTCTATCCTTACAATTATTTAATGGATGTTATATGACATAATTCCTTTTTCATTAGTGACAACAAATCTAAGTCTATTCCGATTAATTTGGAGAAGAAAGATAAACGTCAATTATAAATTCACTTCGGGTCCGTTGATAGCTTACTATGTGTGGTAAGGGTTTTGCTCATTGCTGAAGTCGTTAGGTGACCGTCTATAGTTGTTAACTTTTACGTCATGTGGTATCTAGTGGGGTGTTGTATCGTTGTCATACAACATCTTCTCATTTGTATATTGCAAGAATGATTGAGAAAGGAAAATTGTGCTGGACAAGTTTTACTCAAAGATTGAATTTTCAACGGTATATTTATTCCGATTACAATTTATTGCAATTGTAAATGAAAAAGATGGCTGATCCAGCAGTTTCAGACAGAATTGTAATTTGCATATTACATACATTCAAATGATTGTTGCATGTTCAAAAAATCATATACTATTTTCACTCTTTGAAATGTGTATTACAATCATTAAACCTGCGTTCAAAATTGTTCATAAGCATGGACCATTATTCATCAATTAAAAATACATTGGATTGATGATGCGGACGTAAAAACTAAACGGCATTTGCAATTTTTTATGTTATGTGGTTTTACTAATGAGTCATATTAAATAACATCTTATAATTGATACTTAATAAATCTGTGATCAAAAGATATTGATTGCTGATCTATAAATTAAAGAGTATTACATTTAGTCATTCAGTTTTGCCAATCAAACAATTTGGTTTTGAGTCAAAAATTAAAATTTAAAAAAGAAGATGTGGTATGATTGCCAATAAAACAACTATCCACAAATGACCAAAATGACACAGAAATTAACAACTATAGGTCACCGTACGGCCTTCAACAATGAACAAAGCCCATACCGCATAGTCAGCTATAAAAGGCCCCGATTAGACAATGTAAAACAATTCAAACGAGAAAACTAACAGCCTTATTTATGTAAAAGAAATTAACGAAAAACAAATATGTAACGCAAAATCAAACGACACCCACTGGATCACAGGCTCCTGACTTAGGACAGGCACATAAATAAATAATGTGTCGGGGTTAAACATGTTAAGATCACTTTTATTACTTTCATGCGTCCGAAATGCATTTCTGGATTTACTTAAGAATTGAATGCTTTATTTTGTAACTTCATTGGAGTGTAAAAGCGTTGATTGAAGTACATTTTGTATGAAGCGCGGAACCGCTTCATTCTAAAAATGTGCGCACGGTCAACACTTTTACTACCCTATGAAGTTACAAAAAGAAGCATTCAATACTTATAATTACATTTTTTAGCTAGGATCATGAAAACACGTTTTTATCAAGTTTTCATTTAATTTACCTGTGCACTTTATTGTGGGACCTCGTGTCATCATGAATGATAAATGTTATTGTGTAATCAGTTGATTAAGGAATAACGCCAGATTGCAGTTAGCCAATCAGAATAACGTATTATAATGAAACATCTATCTAATGTAATCATTTAAGCAAGATCGCTTAAACACAAGCATTTGGAAGCCAAGGATGTATAAACATGTAGGAATATAACCAAAAGGAAAATAAAAAAAACTATTTCAACAACATTACAATTCTAATTTGGTACAAAATGATACTTTTATAAAAAAAAAAAAAAATACTCCGTTAATATTATCAAAATAGTTCTTTTCACCCGGAGGTGGGCTTCGGCTGGCCCCTAAACAAATATGTTGCTTGTTCAGTGATAATGGATGTCATACTCAACTTCGAAATATACGAAATATACTAGATTAGTTAGTTACTTGATATATCATTAATTTGAAACCCTACAACGGCGTAACTGTTACTGTGTAATATTTTCTAGAGATGGAATTAAACATTCAATTCCGTAAAATACGATTGAAAGGTAATTTAAAACTTCATACAGACATAAAAAATAAAAGATCAAATCCAGGTCAAGCCTATAAAAACCAGCCATAACAAGTGCTTTTAACGTTTATTTTTGTAGTTTCCGTTTTTTGTTTGATTTTCTATGCAGCAAAAGAAACTGATACCACCGAATGTTGACATTTTATTAAGTGGACGGCATATAGTTATTGATGTTGACTCTCAACCTTTTTTTTAAAGATTGATTGAAATTTAAACCGAATTGTGAGGCTTTAATTGTTTAAACATGATTAATTTATAAGGTTGATTGGACTGAGAGTAATGTTGCACTTAACACATTTAATAATTTATCGGTAATTTCTAATAATGTAATGTTAATGTATTGATACAGTTGCATCTTGATACGGGTATCGATTCACCGTTTAAGGATCTTATGCCTTTTAGGATATATTCTCCAAAGTGTACACCCGAACGTCATGATTGGTTGAAAACGTCATCAAGAATGGAAATTTGACCAATGACATGACGATATTTTCATTTGGGGGTACAAACAATTAATCTTTCATATCACACATAATCGTGAACGGTCAAATGTTAATATAAGCGAGGGAAACCTTAGGGCATGTTTAACTGTAAGAAGTGGACACTTACCTAACACTCAATTAAATGGACATTGACATACATTTACCATTACGAAGTAGTTTGTCCTTATATATAGACAAATCTAAACATCATAACATTATTCTATTAACCTATTAAATAATAATTGTGAGGTAGAATTAAACCAGATGACCTCATTTAACAATTAGACTTTCCTATTACAGGATTTTGTTATAATGTAAGAGAAAATTGTCCTGAGTACGCTGTTATTTAGAACAATCTTTAAAAAAATGATTTTCTCAGATGAAATAAAATCAACAAGTTTGGACGCAATATTCTCTCTTTTCGTATAAAAAGCGATAAAAGACGACAAAACTTATAGTCATGTTAACTGTAATAAGTTGTAAAACTCTTAACTTTTGAAGACAAATTGATTCAGAAATGAAGTGAAAATTAGTTTCTACTGGAAAAAAAAACACCATTAAATGCCCAAACCCCCATAGAAAACTTATTAACTAAAATACAAAAGGTGAACGGTGGGTGATAAGTTTTTCATAATACCGGTATTTGAAAGGAGACATTGAGGTTGATATACATGTACATTTTAGTTATTTATTCGACACAGTGAAGTAAGAACCACTGATAATGCCTTCTGTTGACGAATAACGATTGGTTGCGTCTTGGGGATTAAGATGAAATAATCGATAGAACCTTCATATTCAGTTGAAAAAAAACAGATCAGTTTTTGACCCCAAATTACAGCAAGATCAGAGTTACGTGACCGGAAAATTACTGATGAGGCAATTTTTTATGTTATGTGGTTTTACTAATGAGTCATATTAAATAACATCTTATAATTGATACTTAATAAATCTGTGATCAAAAGATATTGATTGCTGATCTATAAATTAAAGAGTATTACATTTAGTCATTCAGTTTTGCCAATCAAACAATTTGGTTTTGAGTCAAAAATTAAAATTTAAAAAAGAAGATGTGGTATGATTGCCAATAAAACAACTATCCACAAATGACCAAAATGACACAGAAATTAACAACTATAGGTCACCGTACGGCCTTCAACAATGAACAAAGCCCATACCGCATAGTCAGCTATAAAAGGCCCCGATTAGACAATGTAAAACAATTCAAACGAGAAAACTAACAGCCTTATTTATGTAAAAGAAATTAACGAAAAACAAATATGTAACGCAAAATCAAACGACACCCACTGGATCACAGGCTCCTGACTTAGGACAGGCACATAAATAAATAATGTGTCGGGGTTAAACATGTTAAGATCACTTTTATTACTTTCATGCGTCCGAAATGCATTTCTGGATTTACTTAAGAATTGAATGCTTTATTTTGTAACTTCATTGGAGTGTAAAAGCGTTGATTGAAGTACATTTTGTATGAAGCGCGGAACCGCTTCATTCTAAAAATGTGCGCACGGTCAACACTTTTACTACCCTATGAAGTTACAAAAAGAAGCATTCAATACTTATAATTACATTTTTTAGCTAGGATCATGAAAACACGTTTTTATCAAGTTTTCATTTAATTTACCTGTGCACTTTATTGTGGGACCTCGTGTCATCATGAATGATAAATGTTATTGTGTAATCAGTTGATTAAGGAATAACGCCAGATTGCAGTTAGCCAATCAGAATAACGTATTATAATGAAACATCTATCTAATGTAATCATTTAAGCAAGATCGCTTAAACACAAGCATTTGGAAGCCAAGGATGTATAAACATGTAGGAATATAACCAAAAGGAAAATAAAAAAAACTATTTCAACAACATTACAATTCTAATTTGGTACAAAATGATACTTTTATAAAAAAAAAAAAAATACTCCGTTAATATTATCAAAATAGTTCTTTTCACCCGGAGGTGGGCTTCGGCTGGCCCCTAAACAAATATGTTGCTTGTTCAGTGATAATGGATGTCATACTCAACTTCGAAATATACGAAATATACTAGATTAGTTAGTTACTTGATATATCATTAATTTGAAACCCTACAACGGCGTAACTGTTACTGTGTAATATTTTCTAGAGATGGAATTAAACATTCAATTCCGTAAAATACGATTGAAAGGTAATTTAAAACTTCATACAGACATAAAAAATAAAAGATCAAATCCAGGTCAAGCCTATAAAAACCAGCCATAACAAGTGCTTTTAACGTTTATTTTTGTAGTTTCCGTTTTTTGTTTGATTTTCTATGCAGCAAAAGAAACTGATACCACCGAATGTTGACATTTTATTAAGTGGACGGCATATAGTTATTGATGTTGACTCTCAACCTTTTTTTTAAAGATTGATTGAAATTTAAACCGAATTGTGAGGCTTTAATTGTTTAAACATGATTAATTTATATTATTAACCAACTTACTACAATATGTATAGAAATGCCCATGCTTTATAAAAGAAAAATTTCGACATCTGGTCATTATGAACGGAGAAATTGCTGCACCCAGTCATTACGAGATCTCAGTCATGCATTACGAAATCTCGGTCATGCATTACGAAACCACACCCGTGCATTACGAAATCACAGTCATGCATTATGAACAGTTGAAACGGGACATCGATTAAAACAAAATGTCGTTTATTTCTGTAAATAAGTGTGACATTTTTTTATTCTTTTTTAAACTTAATATCATAAAAATAAGTTTAATAAATGATCTTCATTAACATTGTTTTGTAACGACTTGAAACGGAAATATTTCACAGCCTTTTTCGAGAACGATTTTCGATTATTATCACTGTTTCATTTCCGTTGTTCAATCCTCAGAATGCAGACTTTACTGTCTGATTAATTCTTCCCAGCTACTTTATTTTTGCTAGATGAAATGAATTTTAATAGCATAAAATTAAGTACTTGGATGAGAAATCAGAAATTACATCTGACAGTCACAATGTTGACTAAAATTCCATGCGAAATTGAATGCGAAAAGACAAGTTGAAGTTCAGCTATGAAATTCCTGTATCTTCTTCACGGTAAGTTTTTTACTCTTTGTTTAATCGAAGAATAAAACCATTTAATAAAAATTTTATGAAACGGGCTTTTCTGTATTGGTCCTGTTGTAGTTTGTGGATAGCTGTATAATTTTGGATCCGAGACTCGAAGACTGTTCTTGAATGAAGTTGCCTTTATAGTTGGTTAATAAAAGTATCAATATATGGACTTTTTCATATTGGCCCTGTAACATGCCCTTGATATTAATAATGGCCTCGGACAGTTGTAATGGCCCTCGGCGTTGCCTCAGGGCCATTACAACCATCCTTGGCCATTATTAACACCTTGGGCATGTTACAGGGCCAATATGAAAAAGTCCATACATTAATACTATAAGGTTGATTGGACTGAGAGTAATGTTGCACTTAACACATTTAATAATTTATCGGTAATTTCTAATAATGTAATGTTAATGTATTGATACAGTTGCATCTTGATACGGGTATCGATTCGCCGTTTAAGAATCTAATGCCTTTTAGGATATATTCTCCAAAGTGTACAACCAAACGTCATGATTGGTTGAAAACGTCATCAATAATGGAAATTTGACCAATGACATGACGATATTTTCATTTGGGGGTACAAACAGTTAAACTTTCATATCACACATTATCGTGAACGGTCAAAATTAATGTTAATATAAGCGAGGGAAACCTAAGGGTATGTTTAACTGTAAGAAGTTGACATTTACCTAACACTCAATTAAATGGACATTGAAATACATTTACCATTACGAAGTAGTTTGTCCTTATATATAGACAAATTTAAACATCATAAAATTATTTTATTTACCTACTGAATAACAATTGTGAGGAAGAAATAAACCAGATGAACTCATTTAACAATTAGACTTTCCTATTACAGGATTTTGTTATAATGTAAGAGAAAATTGTCCCGAGTACGCTGTTATTTAGAACAGTCCATAATAAATTGATTTTCTCAGATGAAAAAAGTCTACAAGTTTGGACGCAAATATATTTCTGTTCGTATAAAAAACGGTAAAAGACGACAAAACGTATAGTCATGTTAACTGCCGTTTACATCGCCATTTTCAAGAGATATAGGTGCTAGCGCTAAACTTGCGAATTTTGCACTGACCGATCATCTTTAATGTGGGAGTGAAATTCTCTTAAAATAAAACAAATTGTTTCAGAAATGAAGTGAAAAATAGTTTCTGCTGGAAACATAAAAACACCATTAACTGATAACCTTAATATACCCCCCCCCCCCCCCCCCCCCCCCAAAGAAAACTTATTAACTAAAAAACAAATGATGAATGGTCGGTGATCAACTTTTCGTATAATTTGAAAGGGGATATTGAGGTTGATATACATTTGTACACCCTAGTTATTTATTCGACACACTGAAGTCAGAACAACTGATAATGCCTTCTGTTGACGAATAACGATTGGTAAAAATTACGTCTTCGGGATTACGTACGATGAAATAATCGATTGAACCTTCATATTCAGTTGAAAAGCAGATCAGTTTTTGACCCCAAATTACAGGAAGAATAGAGTTACGTGACCTGGAAATTAGAGGTAACTTACTGATGAGACACATGTATATCATTGCTTAGGGATAACATTGATACAATGTCACAACAAAATAGATGTGATTGGGAAAATCTACACAAGATTATAAGGTTAATTAACAACAAACTACTAAATCAAATCCGCTTATACGAATTTGCAAATCAAATGATGACAAAATATCGAACTGCGCGACTTTGATCAGATAAATTCCACACATTATCATGATGTGCTCTGTGTTACTTAACACCCAGTCTACCATAAAACCATGCAAAACAGTCCACAAGGGGGTTAATCAGATCTGATTGAAACTTTGTGTACTTAAACAACATTATAAAAGAAGTCCATAAAAATATACATGTATTTCATCTGCATTAGCATGGTTCCATTGTCTTTCAGCTAGGAGATACTGAAATGTACCGGGAACCACTTTTCCCTTGTTTGAGGTAGTATTTTTCTATAAAATGACCAATTTCAACACCTTGAAACTTATAAATGCGGAAAACAAATAGAGAAAGAATGATGATTTATTGAATAATCAAGTGCTAAGGATGTTTACCTGTCATGTTTTGGAATTTCTGTCAGATTTTCGAAATCCTCTGGTTTTATCCATTTGAATGCCTTAAAAGTTTTTGTATTTCATCTCCATTAGCATGGTTCCATTGTCTTTCAGCTAGGAGATACTGAAATGTACCGGGAACCACTTTTTCCTTGTTTGAGGTAGTATTTTTCTATAAAATGACCAATTTCAACACCTTGAAACTTATAAATGCGGAAAACAAATAGAGAAAGAATGATGATTTATTGAATAATCAAGTGCTAAGGATGTTTACTTGTCATGTATTGGAATTTCTGTCAGATTTTCGAAATCCTCTGGTTTTATCAATTTGAATGCCTTAAAAGTTTTTGCCCATGAATCCCCATTTTTCTTTTTATAAATCTTTTAAATGTATAATCATAAGCCATTTGTAAAAGTCTTATAAAATCTTATTTATTTTTTAATAGTTTTTGAGAACTTTAACTGGTCATTAATAAAGCTATGAAAAATCAAGAGAGAACATTTTCCCGCCAAAATTCCATTGGCTAATATCTCGAAAACCATCACATTGACCCCTATATATATATAGGGCCGAAAGCTCTTTTATGAGAGCCCAGGTGGTCGTGTGGTCTAGCGAGACGGCTGCAGTGCAGGCGATTTGGTGTCACGATATCACAGTTGCATGGGTTCGAATCCCGGCGAGGGAAGAACCAAAAATTTGCGAAAGCAAATTTACAGATCTAACATTGTTGGGTTGATGTTTAGACGAGTTGTTATATATATATATATATAGAGTCTATACGAATCTACCAACCAGTAAACTTAATATCTTAACATCTATTTATCGGTATTGTTACACAATCTTTCAGACTCATATATATATATATATATATATATATATTTTTTTTTTTTTGCTTTTTTCATTCTTCAATTAATCCCCTATCAATATATATTAATTTTATGGAAAGTTATTTATTTTGAAACTGAGCAGCGAACTTCCTTAAAGCTTTAGAAATGCCTCAATACATATTTTTTTCAAGAAACAGTTTGGGTATTTATCATATTTCAAACATGCTGTTCTTATATACTTTGCAATGAGAAAACAAAGTGTATAGCATTCTGACAATCTATTCAATCTCTAATTATATATGAACACAAGGAATATTGGATATTAAGAAACATCAAACAACTTACTCTTTAAACATGATAATTCCATACGAAATATTGCTATTCGACGTTCGAAAAAAAAATACACTTTTGAAATGTGTGTTGTATAGAATAGAGGCCCCTCATGGGGGGGGGGGGGGGGGGGGGGGGGGGGGGGTCCTAGTAATCACATAATCACCATTTGTTTGCCAATATAATCACATAATCATTAAATATTTGCTTATCTTTAGTAATCAAATAATCATAAACTAAAAATACAGTCCTAGGTAATCAAATAATCATGAAATATTTGGCTTAATAATCAAATAATCATTAAAAAAACGGCCAAGTAATCACATAATCAAAAACCCCATGAGGGCCCTCAGAATAGTATTAACTGAAAAAGTTAGGCCACATATTATTTACATCATTTGGAATTTTATTTTTTCCACAAACTGTTAGCAACATCTATCCCATCCAGTAACAAAAGATAAAATTGTTAAGTAAAACATGTGCGTGATGTTTGCATACGCCTCATGCAACAACACAATAAAGAGCTAAACACAAAAACCGTTAAATTATAATACTATAATTGATAACGGTAAATGAATTATTTAATGTCCAGTGGCAAGTATTACATTGGATTTTATTGTATCATACTAGCAATCAAATCTACGACCTTGCTCCTCATTTCAGACTAGTACACTATTCCATAAAAACGACAACTTGGTAAAATAGTACAATGAAATTTGTCACGAAAATGCACACACAACATGTCTTTTAGTCTTCCTAATCAAATAGAGGAATCATTTTTGTTTTCAGATTACGAACAATAACGTCTTATCTCCCTTTATGTATGCCTGATAAGATAAATACTATTAAACAGCGATTTCGTGGAAATATGCATACATTTTATTTTGAGCATTATTTCTGACTTTTTTCTGTTCTACCTTTTATGGGTAATTTGAACACCAATGGAAACAAACGCTTTCCCGAGCGACTCTGTCGACCTTCGACCAATCCTCGTTGTGGTCTATGATTGTGATGGTAAGGTTTTTGAGATCAGTTTGTGCGTGTCCAGGTGATCTCACATGACGACTTAAGGGTAGGTCGGGCTTACAAGTGTAGTCACTTCGATGACCATTCATGCGTTTGTTGAAAGGCTGCTCTGTCTCGCCAACATACTGCATGCCACATCGACACTGAAGGAGGTACAATGTATACAACATTCTGGGTTTTACAAGTTACATTGCTTAATATAGTGTACACAGACCCAGTCGAGTGGCAAGTACATGTTTGAGTATTTAGTATTTGTTGACAAGGCAGACAACGTCTGTTACCACATGACTTGCACCATCCTGCACAGCTTTTATTTGAGGATAAAAATAAACCAGAAGTCCCCTTTCCTCAGTTCTAATGCCTGTTTAAAACAGCTTTCTACTTCTTTTGAGGTTAATGGGCAAAGAGGCCGTTGGCCTCACTGAATGTCCGTTTTTCTAAAGTCAATAAAACCACACATTTACCTCATCAAAAGACAGTAATTGTATAGTATTCAAAATAAGTCAAACCGTTTCACAATACTTTTAATGGATACATTTTTACTAGATTTTACTATTTCATTAACAATGGTATCTGGCCCAGGTACATGTACTTATTTCTTTTTTAATGTAAATTTCAGTTTTCATTCCTTTAAGTATTTCCCAATAATCTTTAGGTTCCTTATCAAAAGTTTCTGTCAACGAGTTAAATATCTTCTCTCTATGTTGTGCTTCTGAATATGTCAAACGTATTTAGATTAACAACAAATTAATGTAATTAAAACATTTGGAAGCCTTAAATGTTACTCACATTACGCACAGGTAAATTTGCTCGTTCTGCTAGCTCTCCATTATAAATGAAAATGAATGTCCCTCATAAGGGAGACAACTGAAAGAGGGATATCTAATTACAGAGTCAAGCTGACAATCTATTCAATCTCTAATTGTATATGAGCACAACGAATATTGGACATTAAAGGGGTAGACCTTGGTACAGGGAGATAACTCTTTAAATCAGTTATGTGTTTTAAAAGTCAAGTTTCCTCAATGAATTTTAAGCATTTACCTGAAACAGATTGAAAATAATCTATGTATCCAAGAAGCTTAGAACATATTTATGAAAAAGGCTGACACAAACGTACTGATGATTTTAAGAGTTATTTCCCTTAACCTAGGTCTACCTCCTTAAGACACATCAAACAACTTACTCTTTAAACATGATAGTTCCAGACGAAATATTGCTATTCGACGTTCGAAAAAAAAGCACTTTTGAAATGTGTGTTGTACCGAATAGTATCAACTGAAAAAGTAAGGCCACATATTTTGTTTCATCATTTGGAACTTTATTTTTTCCACAAACTGTTACCAAAATCTATCCCATCCAGTAACAAAAGATAAAATTGGTTAAGTAAAACATGTACGTGATGTTTGCATACGCCTCATGCAACAACACAATAAAGAGCTAAACACAGAAACCGTTAAATTATAATACTATAATTGATAACGGTAAATGAATTATTTAATGTCCAGTGGCAAGTATTACATGATTTTATTTTATGATACTAGCAATCAAATCTACGCCCTTGCTCCTCATTTCAGACTAGTATACTATTCCATAAAAACGACAACTTGGTAAAATAATACAATGAAATTTGTCACGAAAATGCACACACAACATGTCTTTTAGTCTTCCTAATCAAATAGAGGAATCATTTTTGTTTTCAGATTACGAACAATAACGTCTTATCTCCCTTTATGTATGCCTGATCAGATACATACTATTGAACAGCGATTTCGTGGAAATATGCATACATTTTATTTTGAGCATTAGTTCTGTCTTTTTTGTTCTGTTCTTCCTTTTATGGGTAATTTGAACACCAATGGAAACAAAAGCTAAATATATAAGTCTTACCAATGAATTGACAGTCAGCATGTTGTATTCTACACTAACATTAACAGGGTAGTCTGGTAGTACCAATGTTTTGTAACCAGATTGGTTGAATAACAAGTCGTGGATATTATTAGCATCACTAACACTGTACGATTTCGACAGCTTCAATAAATCTAAAACAAATATATTAAATCTATAATATTTAGGAAACAGAAATAAAGATTATTCAATTCCATTACATGGAAACTGCACTGCCTTGTAATATTTCTTTTGTTGACTAGAAAATTAGTACATGCATGTACACGAGTAATTGTGGACTCGTATACTTGTAATCTAGTAATACCATGTTTGCTGTTATGTATACCAAGTCAGGTTCATTTACATGTATGCATGCTAGAGTTGCACGGGGCAACATAAAGCCCACTTCCGGATGCAAGACTTATTTGTTGTGTTTGAGACCAATGATAGGTCACCGTGGGATGTTCTCGGCTCTATAGTCGGAGTGTGGTCCCATAGCAAACGTCAAATGGTAGAAAAGGAACTACAATGGTTTATAAATTGTTATTTGGATGGAAAGTTCTCTCATTGGCACCCATACCACATCTTCCTATATCTATAAGCTTAACGAATAATTTCAATGAATAACATTTTTTAAGGAAAGTGAGTTTTACCTTATAATAATTCCGTATCTCATATTAATTATTTTATAAATTACTATGTGACTCTTATTTAATGGTTGTATGAGACTAGTAGTACATTAGTACATTAACATATTGAGTCTGTATGTTTGAGTCATATAACTGGGCATGTCCCAAATCATTTTTGTTTTCATTTTGAAAATCTATGGAGGCCAGTTAATGCCATTTTGTTTTTTCGCGTTTTCGCTCTTTTTATTCTATAGGGCGAATACCCAAAAATCGCGAAGTCGAAAAGAAAAAAATACGCGTTTTCGCCTTAGATATAATACGAAGGGCGAAAACGCGATATGGCCTTAACAGGCCACCATAAAAATTCTCTATATAACTTCTGAGTGGTTGTTAATCAATTAATAACTACATTGTATAGGTCATCGAACGGCCTTTAACAATGAGCAATGCGAAAACCGAATGGTCATCTATTGGTTAGATTAATGTCATATTGATGTATACATGTACTCCAGATCTCCTCTTGTTCGTGTCTCAAAGTATTAAACAATGTCAGGGATACATTATGGTTACCCGAGAGGTGGATATAACAATTAATTGTACCAATTTCAAGTGCAATATTAATTTATATTTAATAAATACCTTGAGTGTTATTAAATACATAGTGATATATTAACTGATATTTACTACAGTATGTACATATATATTTCCCCTTTTAAAATTTTTCAATAAGAAACACACTTGGACTTTCAAGATATCAATTTTCTTTTCTTTTCTTTTTTAACAGTTGAAGTATTTATATTGAACCAGCTTATTTGATTTCTCAATTATACAAATGAAAAAAAAAAGAAATGTCATACAACACTTATCAGTTGACAATCTATTAAACTTAACAGTAAACATAGATACACAAAAACAAACGTTATAAATAATGGAACATATCACGTTTTCACTAAATTTTATATCAAAGGTTCAATAACTACACATACCCATATTGATTCTTGAGACATGAGTACAATTTGACACCAACAAAAAAACTCCTGAATTCTCAAAGGTGTTTTCATAGTTGTTGAGTCATCGGTTAGGGTGCCAAGTCCCCAACTTACATGCATATGACTACTAGTATTCTGAATAGACGAGCATGATGCTTTGCTTTGAATATTTTTATATACAGAAAATTGAGAATCGAGAATGGGAATACGCCAAAGAGATATCAACCCGACGAAAGAGAGGAAAACAGCATAAGGCCACCAATGGGTCTTAAACGCAGGAAGAACATCCCACATCCGGTAATGGGCCTCATCTGGCCCCAAAATAAAAATGCGTATTAATTCAGTGAAAATGGACGTCATACTAAACTCCAAAACTACTACATGAACTAAAATGCATATAATTTTGTATACATATAAATTTCGTTTATCATTCAGCCAAACAATGATAGAATTACAAATTCGAGGTAGGGAATCTTTTCTACAATCAACGAATTTAAACTTATTTCAGTTGTATTGCAGCACCACCTCTTTTGCAACTTTAGACAATACAGCCATAAGTCAATATAAAATCTACACTTACAGCCATAAGTCAATATAAAATCTACACTTACAGCCATAAGTCAATATAAAATCTACACTGTAGCGTTCGTTATAAATGTATTGAACGTTCGGTTAACTACCTATACAAAGAAAAGAATTATAGTATTTAACAATCCATTTTGTATTGAAATTAAAACGAACTTAAGAGAAATAAATTATTTCTTACCTATGAAAAATAAGAAAAACAAAATTCCCTTTTTTGTCCACAACAATGCGTAAGATGTCATCTTCCGGTTAAAGGGTTAAGCAGCTAGCACTGTGTCAGTAATCTGCAATCTATAATATTATATCTCAATATATACAATAGTTGGTGATTATTTTGAATAGAAAACAACTAGCGCCAATATAATTGTATCTCCCTTTAGATGGAGTTATTGTGCAGTTGTATAAACGCGGACAAAATAAAAGTCGATGTTAATAAAAATATAATTTAAAAAAACACTGACGATTCAATTACAAAAATAATTACGGTTTAATTAGAAAAGTATCAACGGCAAACATCCAATTAACTCATTTGACTTTGTGATCGTTTCATTTTATCATGAATCGACATAAAGCAATGTTGTTATATAGGATAAATGTACTAAAATCCTCAATCCTCAATTGAATCATAAAATGGAAACCTCAATAACACCATATGAACGTGAAGTCTTCCAGTTGTTACGAATTTACTTAAATTAAATGTTTTTATAAACATTTACACAAGGGAAAAGCGAACTCAACGATCCACATTCTTTTAATCATCGGTTTAAGTATTTTAAATATAATGTATAGTTGTGAAAATATATCTATCTGTCTCTGATCGTGATCATTAACATGTTTTCATAACAATAACATTGATTCGTCAAAAAAGAAGTTTTATTTTCTAAACTTTAAACCCAAGTTCTATATTATAGATATTTGTGACTGGACGTTTTGTTTTAAACATTGTTTTTAACAAACCTATTTATTAGATAATAAAATTATATTATAAAAGTATCGATTCGAAATACAATTGCAATAGTAAAATTCAAAAAAAGAGGGGCGTCAGGTACCAGAGAAACAGTCAAACTCATAAACCGAAAATAAACTGACAATGCCATGGCTAAAAATAAAAAAAGACAAACAAATATTTTATAGTACACAGCATAGAAAACTAAAGACTGAGCAACACGAACCCCACCAAAAAACTTGGGGTGATCTCAGGTGGAAGGGTACTGGGTAAGCAGATCCTGCTCCACATGTGGCACCCGTCGTGTGCAACATGTACATTTTTTGGTAAATGATTGGATTATTTGTTGCTTGATTTGTTGTTTAATGTTCACAGAAAAAAATATTCAAATGACGCTTATTTCGATAGAGTACTTTTCAATCAAATAAAATTTGAAACAGGCGATTTTAAAAAGTCTTATGAAGAGGTAAACAAAAATAGTTGTTTACTTTCTGGCATAGGTAACTTGTTTTTTTATTAGTCGTCCACTAGATTCAGAAAATATAAACGAAAAGAAATGTAACAGAAAAAAAAATTATACATGTACATAGTATAGCCAAATGCTACTACTTAAATTCATATTACGATGCCTGTGCATGGTAGTGGTGATGGTGGGAGAGGTGAGTCTGGGGGCAGGAATGGTGTGTTCAGGGGGAAAGATTGTGGAAGATGTTTACAACCAGTTAAAAATGAAACTCTGAAAAAGACATGTAGCCAATTGAGATTTTGCCTTAACTATAAAAATAGAAGATGTGGTATCTTTCCTAATAAGACAACTGTACACAAGATACTTAATGACATAGAAGAAAACAAATTGCCAGAAGTCACCGTACGGCCTCGTGAAAGAGCAAAAATCACACTGCATAGACGGCTATAAATGACCCGAAATGACAAATGTAAAACTGTTCAAATAAGAAAACTAACGGTCTGAATCATGTACCAAATTATGGATGAAAAACAAATATGATTTAAGGCAAAAAACGACAACCACTGAACAACAAGCTCCTGGCGCGGGACATGCACATACGGAACGTGAAGTCGCATCAATCCACCCATAAACTTGGACAGTGGTGTAACAGATCAGAAGTTTACCAAAGATATACATACATATATACATGTAACAGTTACAAACTATTTAGTTGTGTAAGTTTTTCTATTCCTTTAGGCCTTGCAGTTGCCAGTGATATTAATGATAGGTTGTTCTATCTTTTATATATATACATTGTTTAAGCTTTAGCAAAACACTATATATCAGATGCTTGAATATAATATGACTTTTCTTGTAAACTAGAGGCTCTATAGAGCCTGTGTAGCTTTGAGCCACCTTGGTCATGTGCATAACCAACAAAGGTCACTCTCCAACAATGAAGACGAAAATAAAATTCATGACTAAAATCTGTTATGTTCATACTGTATTGCTGGTTATTTAGTCTGCTTATAGTTTCTTTCTATCTTCTTTGGTATTTGCTCAAAACACAAAAGAGGGTTCAAAATCCGTATCTAAGGGACTGGGCAATCACTGCTAGATAGAGTTGACAGTCTTCTACCTCTATCAGTGAAATGTAACTTGTTTGCAGATCTTGACTTTCTGATTATTTTTTTTTTATTTTTAATTGTCTATTTACCTTTTATAATTTTGATTATGTTAAGCAAAACTCCTCCTCCCCCCCCCCCCCCCCCCAAAAAAAAAAAAACGAAAAAAAACATCGTCATTAATTTTATTAAAGGGCGATAATTGCACTGAGACGTCGGACGATTTCTTCTATTATATATATATACTCTCTTAGAGTATTTTAGATAATGTCTTGCTAACAATTTTGCTTACTTAAGTTTCTATCTATTTATTAACATTTTTACGATATAAGGTAAAAACGCAAAATAATGGTAAACATTATCAGAAAAGGGTAATAACACTTATTCAGGAGTCGGCTGACGATCTAGACAACTCATTTGTAGAACTTGTCTAGCTGATCATTTTTGCAATTTAATATTTCTCTGTATCTATTATGGTTTGAAGTCATCAGGCACATTTTAAAAACTAGATACCTAAAAAATTATGTTGGCCAACTTTGGTTAAATTTTGCCTAGCAGTTTCAGAGGAGAAGAATTTTGTAAAGGTAAACGAACGACGGACGACGGACGCCAATTGATGAGAAAGGATTACTTGACCCATTTAGCTATATAGAAGAGCTTAAAATACTTCTTTGCGTTATTTTCTTTAGTATGCAGCACTTATGTGCATGAATGGAAATTGAAGATTATAGAAATTATTTTGTTCAATGGCTAAACTTAAAACTGGAAACAGAAAGAGAACAGTCGATTCAATATGTTGTTCACATGAAGCCTCACGTGCAACGGTTTGTATTTCAATCTCTTGTAAAAATAAAAGCGAATGGAAAAAATGGGACAGTCAATTTGAAAGCTCATAAGGTGATGAAAGACCAACAAAACCGAAGAAAAACCGAAAACGGCGAAATAAAGTTCTACAGTGAATATGCCTATGCATTCATATAATATATATGTTCCAGACCGTATGAGTATTTGGACCGTATACGGACGCTCGTACGGTCCGACCATACGCGTACGGTCGGACCGTATGAGTATACGCGTACGGTCCAGCTGACCATACATGTTTTTGGGATCATATGGGTTAAATTCAAACAAATATTTATCAAAATCCTTATTATTAGTTATACAAATTGTTATTATTACAATAAGATGGATAAAGTGAATGAGCCATCAATTGAAATTGAATATTTGTTTGATTTTATATCCGTGAATCATTTTGTGTTATACTTTGGCCCAAGGTGACACTTGCTTCCACAAGGAACGTCATACATTTTTTACATTTTCATGCATGTTCCTTTGCATATGCATTTTTTTGTAAAGTTCCTAAATATTCTTCAACAATTGTCCTCCCACATTATGTTTACTTCCGACAATTTCAATAAGCATACTTGGCTGAAATTAATGAGTTACTGACATGCTTAATACAGGAGATTAACAGATTAAACAGGCGTGATTTTTTTTAAATTTAAAATATTAAGTTTTTATTTCAATTACTATAATTGAAATTTTTATATTAATTTGAGATAGAAGTTATTTTGATACTTGTTATATAATACATTTGTATGTAATAAACCTGACCAACTTCTTAATATTAATCAGACCGTACGCGTACGGTCCGACCGTATGCGTATTTTGAAAAAGTACTCATACTTCTACTTCTTCTTCTTCTTCTTTATATACAGAAAAACATCAACTGCTTGATAAGTACTTTCCGGCGCATGCCTGGTTTAACAATATTGTTAATGATTAAAAATATATATTTTTGATTTCGTAATAATTTTTCAATTTTTATATAATACAAATGTATATGTAAGTAATATTTTTCAATTTTAATTTTTAATATTTGGTATATTAAGATAAAAACAAGATATATATTATACATGTAGGTGTTTGTAAGTGTCAAGGAGCATCTCTCTAGTGAGTTTCTCCTTGAAGCACTCAGTAGTGGTGCTGCAGGCTATTGGTTCAGGTAATTTGTTCCAGTCTTTTATAGTTTGGCAGAAAAATGAAAATTTGTAACTGTCTTTGCTGCATCGAATTTGTCGGTATGTTTGTTCGTGGCTAGACCTGGTGTTTGATTGGCTTTTAATTAATATGTCAGTATGTGGTATGGCACTTTTGTTGTTTTTTATTCTATGGAACATATTTAATCTGCTTTTGAGTCTCCTTTCTTGTAATGTTGGCCAGTGAAGTCTGATGGTGATTTTATCTGTCGGTAAATGATGCTATCGTCAGCAAAGAGCCTGATTTGACTATGATGTAAGTAGTCAGGTAAGTCATTGATATATATCAAAAATAGTATTGGACCTAATACAGTGCCCTGAGGAACACCTGATGTAACTGGTATGTTGTCAGAGGAATGGTTTTCTAGCATAACTGTTTGTGTACGATTTGAAAGGAAAGATTTTATCCAGTTTGCGGCTTGATCTGATACACCGAAAAATTTAAGTTTATATAGTAAACGGTTGTGTGGAACCTTGTCAAAGGCTTTTGCGAAATCCATGATGATTAGATCGGTTTGTATGTTTTTGTCGTTATTTGAACATAGTTGGTGAATTAGTGAGTTTGGGATTCGCATGATCTATTTGCCCTGAAGCCGTGTTGCAAGTCATAAAGTATGTTGTTGGATTCAAGGTGTTTCATAATGTTGCTTGCAATTATGTGCTCTAATAATTTGCATGAAATACATGTAAGTGAAATTGGACGATAGTTACCAGGATGAAGTTTGTTTCCTTTTTTGAAAACAGGTGTTACATTTGCGTGGTTCCAATCGTGAGGTACTTTTCCTGTTTGCATTGATTTTGTAAAAATTAGAGTGAGTATGTCTGTGCATATGTTGATGTTTTCTTTAAGCACTATTCCAGTAATGTTATCAGGTCCTGCATGTTGCCTTTTTACATCAGAGGCCCCTGAGGGGCCTCGGGTGTATTGCCATCGCCTACTTTTCAAAGATCTTCAAAGATCAAAGAGATGCATATATAATTAGTGTTGGGATAATAACCGACATTATGAACCCGCGGACATTATAGTGCAGAATAAAATTCCTTGTCTCTTCTTTTATATTTATGTTTTCAATGGATACTCAGATTTTTTTAAATGCAAATTAAGAATAATATCAAAATGTTTTGTCGTTAGAAATATTCGTATATCAATCAAACGATCTTCAATATCAATGATTTACCGAAATATTATTGTCGCGGATGAATACCACCTATGCATATTCATCAAGTGAGCAAGAGCGAGAAGATAAACGAGAGAAAATCAATTCACGCAATTACACACAGAAAGGTAATTATATTTCAATTATTTGAAATAGAGTAACATCTTTAAACCGTTTGTAGCATATTTGTCTATAATATTAACGAAGCAAAATCAGGTCCCCCGCAGCCATTTTGAAAATACCAGCAGATTGGGTAGGAGTAACAAGAACCTGCAAGGCCCTTAAAGATAAGGTTACTTTCTTTGTATTCTTTAATGGAATCATTTTTTTTTATTTTTTTTAAAGATCTCAACAATTTTTGAAGTTAAATTTCTTTCCTTCGTAAATAACAAGTAGATTGATCACTTGGAGTTGGACACACACGTGGAACTATTTTCTGTTTTTCAATTAAGGTGCTGTTTCGGATTTTCGCTCCTTCTCCGACTTAGTTACTTGCATTAGTATATTTGAATAATTATGTCCCTTGACTAGAAAAAAAGCGGATTTTGTTAGGGAGCTACCATTTGATTTTTATGGGGGGGCTAGGATGAAATTTGAAAAAAATAGGCAGGACAGGAGTTTTGAGTAAAAAAAAAAGGCAGGATGAGACACTTGCAAAAAAAAAAGTCAGGACGACAATTTAGGTAAACAAAAGTCAGGATAAACTAAAAAAAAAAAGGCAGGACCGAACAGAGTGAAAAATAAAAAGGCAGGACAGAGATTACAGCTAAAAAAAAATGGAGGACAAAATTTTTCATCCTAGCCCCCCCATAAAAATCAAATGGTAGCTCCCTTAATGAATTTGTAAGTAATTCTTATATATAATTATTGGTTGAAATAATTGTATTTTATGTAATATTCAGAGAATCTTCGACTTCTTATTCTTCCAATAGAGATGGACTATTTTTGAGTGTCAATTATGACTCTTGCTCGTAAAAGCAAGAGTCTTATTTTACACTGAAAGTGAAAGTGAAATGTCAGAATTTACTAGCCACTAGATATATTTGGAGAATCCTTACAGTTTTAGAGGTATATATAAATATAGATTAACTGTTCTGTTTTTTAAGTCTTCCTTGTAGTATTGTATAATTTTGACCATACATGTCACTAGTCCAAATAATTATGACGTCTTGAATAGCTATTTTTTTTCTTCTTTGACGCCTTACTTCGACGTCGAAGTAAGGCGTCAAAGAAAAAAAAATATAATAGCCTTTCAAGACGTCATAATTATTTGGACTAACATGTCACATGTACATGTATTGCCAAAATTATTAAGTTGTGTAACCATATCCATGTAAAATTTTAGGTATTTGAATTAGACATTTGTTCACGCATACATGAGTACTTGAGCAAATACAATCAGTTAAATTTCACTACGAGCACCCATGAGATCTTAAACTGAGCAAATATGATCACTTACATTTATGAGTAAAATTTTAGCTAGATCTACTCAATTGAGTTAGATATATCAATTTTGAGACTAATCTAAATGGTTATTTGAGCACACATGTGGCTATTTATACTAATTAGAGCGATATTGGGATTCTACATGTCATTAAACTTAGCAAATCTTTATTGAGTCAAACCTATGAGCCCTATACCCTGAATATGACTGCAAGAGATATTTTAAATGTTTTCCAGAACCCTAGATTAAAAGTTGAACTGCAACATTGCAAAGGGTTAGTGTATTATTTTATTTTATCAAAATGTTAAAATTGAGAATGAAAATGGGGAATGTGTCACAGAGACAACAACCTGACCAAAGAAAAAAAAAACAACAGCAGAAGGTCACCAACAGGTCTTCAATATAGCGAGAAATTCCCGCATCCGGAGGCGTCCTTCAGCTGGCCCCTAAACAAATATATACTAGTTCAGTAATAATGAACGCCATACTAATTTTCAAATTGTACACAAGAAACCAAAATTAAAATAATACAAGACTAACAAAGGCCAGAGGCTCCTGACTTGGGACAGGCGCAAAAATGTGGAAGGGTTAAACATGTTTGTGAGATCTCAACCCTCCCCCTATACCTCTAGCCAATGTAGAAAAGTAAACTCATAACAATATGCACATTAAAATTCAGTTCAAGAGAAGTCTGAGTCTGATGTCAGAAGATGTACATTTGTACATGTAACCATAGTCTAGAAAATAAACAAAATGACAATAATACATAAATAACAACAGACTACTAGCAGTTAACTGACATGCCAGCTCCAGACTTCAATAAAACTGACTGAAAGATTATGATTTCATCATATGAATATCAAGCACAATCCTTCCCATTAGGGGTTTAGTATCATACTATCATAACATATATGAGAAGAACATAACCAGTGTCATGCCAACAACTGTTTTTTAAATGAATGTGTTTAGTTCCGATGCAAAGACCCTATAAGTGAATTAATATTAACGCCAAAATATGCAATCTTTAATGACCTGACAACAGTATCGTTACTAAATCCCTCTTAATAAGTCTATTCAAAGGTTTTGTTAGTTTCTGAGGTGAATACTGACACCTTTGTGCTTTATAAAGAATATTTCCATAAAAAATTGGATGTGAAATACCTGAACGTATAAGAAGTCTGCATGTTGAGCTATATTTACGAATAATGTCCTTATACCGCTGATAAGATTTAGTAAATGTTGTGACTAGTTTGTGATATGGAAAACCCTGGTGTAATAATTTTTCAGTAATACATAAATTTCTCTCGTTAAAATCTTAAACATTGTTACATACATGAGAGAATCGTACAAGTTGAGATACAGTGTATATAAACACCGTAAGATGGTGACAAGGGAACGTCACCATCTAAAAATGGATAGTTAACGATAGGAAATGAAAAATCATCTCTTTTATCATAAATTTTAGTATGTTAAATGTTTAAATTGTTTAATGTTTTTGTTTATTTATTATTCTGTGGAAATTTAAATCTCAAGAATCTTTCTGTGAGTTTGCATGAATAATTCCATGTTTTAATTTGTACCAGAAGCCCAAGTCACGCATAAGTTAACATGGATTTAAAATGTCCACGATTAAAACCACATGTACATGTATATTCTAGATTATTCAAACAAAATGTTCAGCAACATTTAAAGGAACCTTTCTATTTTTAATTCCCAAACATAATTGTTATTACTTAAACAACTTTGTTTTAAAACAGTTTAGATTTCTATCAAATTGGATGAGAATCCAGGAGTTTTAAAGGGGGAGGGGTCTAGCAAGTCAACATTTTGGGTAAAACTATATAAAAAAAGGACTACGCATTTACCATACATGGAGCTCCTCGAAAAGGGCAAGCCTTCAGTTCTTTCCTCCCCCCAAAAGTCTGCCTTAGCAATTTTAAACACTCTTAAGCTGTCTATTCATGTAGCTGTACATTGGAGCCTATGAGACTACAATCTGAGTAGACATCTGAATCACAGAAAATCAACCTATAGATATATTCATGTATAAATTGATAATTAAATTTTAACCAATTTATACATTTTTTTAAATTTGTTTTTGACAATTTTTTGTTCATTTAAAAATATAGGGACAACAGAGTTGGTGTATGTGGGTTCGATTCCCACCCTAGGCATTCATTTATATTGGCTGGTGCAAAGCGGGCAGTTTAGCTTAGTGGCCCCACACTGACTCTGTTGTTCATATGTCACTTAAAAAATCAGGCGGCCTTCTTCAGGTCTTTCCATCTTTATTTTTATATTTGTAAATCATACACAACAAAACTATTGAATAATTGTGAAAATTATACCACAGATAACTATGGTAAAACTTTAATTGTTGTTGGAATAATTAAACTTGGCTGCCATCCAAGATCCAAAAAGTTTTTATATTGATGAATTATATATATCAGATTTGGATTCTTTTGGTCACAAAACATTTTGGATGGTAGGTGGTGGCTAAATCTTAATTCTTAATTGCTTAAAGCTTTCGGGTCTGAAAATTGCCCAAAATCATCATATTTTGACAAAATTTGGAACATAAAATGTACCTTTATGAAAAGAACTGATTTATTGAGCGCTATGACTTTAGAAATAGACCCATTTGAGAAACCAAATTGTGAACTTTTTGGAGCTTTATGTTTAACTTTATATTTTAGGCCATTTTGGACAAGAAGTGAAACTTGTCCTTTGAATCAGTGGTTTCACACTAATAACCATACTATATACTAAGTATCTGTTAGAAGATAGCTCTTTCACAGTACATTGTTAAACTTAAAGATTTTATACCAACAATGACCAATATTAATGATGGAATGAGATTATACATATATATATATACTGTTTTATATTGTTACATGTACAGTAGTTACTGTACATACATAAATGAAAATTAACACCAAACTGTTGTCATAATGCATAAAAAAAAGAAATGAAAAGGGTGGTATGATTGGTAATCTGGTAATCAGACACCAGCCCTATACAAAATGACAAAAAAGAAATAAAGCTTACCATACAACACTTTTACAATCAAAAAAACTATACATACATCAGTAAGAAATAGCCATGAAATTTAAATGACAAATGTTAAACAATACATACACGAAAACTAATGGCCACATCAATGTACAAACGGAAAATCAAGATATACACCAAAAAATTACAAGCCCTGTTTTACATGCTTCTTACTAAGGACCAACACATTCATATGGTAGTTGTGTTCTATATGTGTGGTGCAAAATTTTCTCATTGCTTAAACCAGTGGTATTCAAAGTATTAAATCCAGAACAAAGTAAAAAAAGACTAACAGTTGAAAAACTATCCAGATGTTGTGAAATTCAATTAACAAAAATACCATCATTAGCGAAAGGCTATCTACATGTACATATCATATATTGTAATATTTACAATGAATCCTTTAATAATTAGAAAACAGAACCTACAATGTACATGTATAGCTGCAGATTCTTATTTTTTTTAAAATATAATGGATAAATGATTGACTGTGTTGCAATAAAACCAAGATAACTCAGTGAAGCTATTTATGAACATTAAAAAAGTTTTTGTTGACTGCAACAAGAATCTAGAATAAGGGATAGTAATATTGCTGTGTTAACATCCACCCCATTAGTGATTGACCCAAAAGCTAAATGTTCCAGAAAGTAGAAGACCTGGCCATGGATACTACATGAACAAACATTGTTAATAAATGTCATTTGTAGAGCAGGATCTGCTTACCCATCCAGAGCACCTGTTGTTTTTAGTGTACTTTTATTTGTCTGCATGTCTTTTTTAGTTTTAGTCATGGAATTGTAAGTTTATTTTCGGTTTATGAGTTTGCTGTTCATCTGGTATCTTTAGCTCCAATATTACAATTTGTCCGTTTTAATATGATTGTCTTGAACCTCCTTAATATCATAGTTCAGTGAGCATTGGTGAGTGACTATATAGCTACTCGAAGAATTGTTTGCTATGTTAATTCTCTATTGTAAGTTATATGCTAACTAACAGTTCTCATTTGACCACATAATCATTGATAATTCACAAAGTTAAGTATCCTAGTTCAAGTCAGTATCTCAGATATAGCATAGCAAATTATATTATTTGTACTATATTGTAAGGTGAACATATCTGTCCGGCAGGTATAATATAAACACATGTCATTTATCAATAATTCAACACAACTTGAGGTCCTCTGATGTTCAGTACTTCAGTACTTTGATTTGGGTTGATATTTTTAATTAATTTATAGATACCTTCTCTGTTGATGTCTATGTCGTCCATTATTGGATGTGTTGATGGACCTTTGTCAGGGATAACTGTATTGGTCTCGGATGTAAAAACTGATTTAAATTGTTCATTTAACATGTTAGCTTTTTTCAAGGGATCTGTATGAAGTAAACCTTCACTCCTAAGAGGTGCAATACCAGTGTTTTCATTGTTTTGGCCTTTTATGTATGAAAAGAGTTTTTTAGGTTGTTTGTTAAATCTCGAATTTTCAGGCTCTTGTATTTCAATGTCAAAAATCATGTTTTCGATATAATTCCAATAGGCATTTCTCATCTCTTTCTGTAATTGTGTTTTAATTTGTTTGAATTTTTTTTAGTATGTTTGCTATCATGTTTTTTCTTTTTATAAAATTTGTTTTTCTTATTTATCAGTTTTTTTCAATTTTGAGTCTATCCATGGTAGGTGGGTTTTATTTCCTATTAGCTTAGTTGGTATATGCTTTTGGATACTTTCTGTTGTTTTTGTTTTAAAGAAATTCCACATATTGTCTATATCAAGTTCTAATTTGTGTTTTTCCATATGTGTGTATGTTTCTTTTAAGTCTTTTCCATTTTTTTTTTTTTTTTTCCCAGTCTGCTTTCTTGTAAATCAATACTTTGTGTGGTGACTGTTTGGCTTTCGAAAGGGAAAGATTTATTTCACTGAAGATTATGTCATGGTCACCTAGTGGTGGTAATGTTTCTACTCTGTTTACTAGGGATGGATTTGACATGCACAGTAGATCAAGTCCATACCGTACGCGTACGGTCCAAGTACTGATACGGTCTGGAACATATATATGTCATTTTTTTATTTAGATAAGTTAAATTGAAATCGAGATTTCTTTCTTCGAAACTTTAGCATGTATTGGTTATTTGTTAGCTCACCTGGCCCGAAGGGCCAAGTGAGCTTTTCCCATCACTTTGCGTCCGTCGTCCGTCGTCGTTAACTTTTACAAAAATGTTCTCCTCTGAAACTACTGGGCCAAATTAAACCAAACTTGGCCACAATCATCATTTGGGTATCTAGTTTTAAAAATGTGTCCCATGACCCGGCCAACCAACCAAGATGGCCGCCATGGCTAAAAATAGAACATAGGGGTAAAATGCAGTTTGTTGGGTTGCTGCCCCTGAATTGGTAATTTTAAGGAAATTTTACTGTTTTTGGTTATTATCTTGAATATTATTATAGATAGAGATAAACTGTAAACAGCAATAATGTTCAGCAAAATAAGAGTTACAAATAAGTCACATGACTGAAATGGTCAGTTGACCCCTTTAGGAGTTATTGCCCTTTATAGTCAATTTTTAACCATTATAACCACTACTGGGCCAAATTAAACCAAATTTGGCCACAATCATCTTTGGTGTATCTAGTTTAAAAAATGTGTCCAGTTACCCGGCCATCCAAACAAGATGGCCGCCATGGCTAAACATAGAACAAAGGGGTAAAATGCAGTTTTTGGCTTATAACTCAAAAACAAAAGCATTTAGAGCAAATATGACATGGGGTAAAATTGTTTATCAGGTCTAGATCTATCTGCCTTCAAATTTTCAGATGAATCGGACAATCTGTTGTTGGGTTGCTGCCCCTGATTGGTAATTTTAAGGAAATTTTGCTGTTTTTGGTTATTATCTTGAATATTATTATAGATAGAGATAAACTGTAAACAGCAATAACGTTCAGCAAAGTAAGATTAACAAATAAGTCAACATGACCGAAATGGTCAATTGATCCCCTAAGGAGTTATTGTCCTTTATAGTCAATATTTAACAATTTTTATAAAATTTGTAAATTTTTAATAACATTTTCCACTGAAACTACTGGGCCAAGTTCATTATAGATAGAGATAATTGTAAGCAGCAAGAATGTTCAGTAAAGTAAGATTTACAAACACATCACCATCACCAAAACACAATTTTGTCATGAATCCAGCTTCCTTTGTTTAAATAATCACATTGACCAAGGTGAGCGACACAGGCTCTTTAGAGCCTCTAGTTTTATTTGTTTCTGACCAAGGTAGCAGTTATAAAGGGTAAAACGATCGACGAACTATTTTTCTAAAACTTCTGTAAACGACCTCTGAGTTCCTGCCGTTCCAAATTTTAATATAAAATACATTGAACTATAAAACTTAGTATACTTAGTCTAGTAGTTATTTTATAGGAGTTACACATCAGGGAAACGTATGTTATCCTTATTGAGGAAACATTAAGGTGGTACCTAACACTACAGGGAGATAACTCTGTAAAATCAGCAAAACGTTTTAATGACGTTGTGTTCTTAAGGGAATATTAAGCTTCTCAATGATCAAAATTGTAGTTTGTCAAACTGCTATATAACCAGTGTAATTTTTCTGATTAAACGGTTGGTTCAAAGTTTTTGAAATTTTTATATTTTTGTTAAAAGGTCAAAGTAAATACCAAAATTTAATGAAAATTAAACGAGCCAAATTAATTTTAGTGAAAGTGTTGGGTACCACCTTAAACAATATAATTAGTTCAGATTTAAGGGGTGATACTTCCGAATAGTCAAGCAAAAATACAAACGGAAGAGGGTTGGACACAAAGTTTGTTTTCTTTAAAAATTCCCAACTCACGGATTATCCTATTCTAACGGGGTCAGTTATGTCAAAATACACATTATCAAAACGGACTACATTTCTTCATCTGTAATAACTAATTAATATAAACATATTAGACAACTTTGATGAATAAGTTTAAATTATAAAAGTTTTAAAGTGCGCTCAGTAAACCCTTCTGTTATTCTATTTATAAATAGAAATTTCAACAATTTAACAACATTCAATATTTAAAATGTTTTCATCCGTATGTATTGTTACAGATATATACAAGTATACATGTACTTGATGAAGAACTAAGTGGTATTACTGTATTAAGCTCTTCATTATTGATATACCATGGAGTATTTAATTAAAGTGTGGTAACTATTAATGAAATGATCTTATCTAATTTCGAAATGTTCAGTCATGATTAAAATCCTTTAATAAATAACAAACATTATTGCATAATAAATGTGGACTCATTTTAATGTGCCCTAGGGATTGCATTCAATATATGATAAGACAGATGTTGAAATTTTCATGTTTACTGATGTTTGTCTTTTCACCGTTTTTATATTTTCGGATATGATCGATGCATTCGTCACAACTCGATCGATTCCGTACCTTAGCGGATTTACCCGAGGATTGCTGATTGATGATCGATGCCGTCCGGGGTTATTTTTAGGGGTGACACATCGGTACTCATTTCTAAAATCCCGCTTTTTTAGTAATTTTTCACCCACTTTCCAATTTTTGTCCTCCTTTTTCCCAGATCCCCTGGTACTGTACATGCTACATGTATATATACATTTTTAAATACGACATCCCAAAATGTCGCACCCGTGCATGTAACTATTTTTAGATTTTCGAGTATCTTTGGTATCTTCTCTTCTTTTATCAAAGATAAATCAACTGTATTGGTTATAATTAAGTCCAGCGGACATTATTACAGCCATTAAACAAGTTGCTTCTGACATCATACTGTTTTTATTTTTAGAATTATAATTTATATAATTATGAAAACTGATATATTATCTGTACAATTTAGTATTCAAAATTATAATTGCATTGCAAAACAATTGAAGAAAAAGCTTATGCAACGCAATTTAAAAACAAATGTGTCAAAACAAACAGCATTTACAAATCTGAGTCAGTAAAATATTTCCTTAGGCTGTAATATGTTGAATTAAATTTTAGATTTATGATAATGATTGACACATTATTTATACTTTTGTATACTATGAAATGAAATTTTGACAGCCAAGTTTTATTAAAAATATATATTATCCAACTATATCTATTGTTAAACTTAAGATAATCACAACACCATTAGATTTTTTTTTATTTAAAACTACATTCTACGCGTTAGTATATTTTCCACTTTAAAAGCATTATATATGATTGAGACATACTACACATTTAACAATTTCTACTACACGCTTCCAAGTATAAATCTTGGAGCCCTCCCCCTAAAAAAATAAATAAAAAAATCCTAGATCCGCAATTGATATCGACTTTTTTTACAGACTTCAATACATATTGTTATCTACTATAACGACAGCAAATATTTAAATGTTAATTGAAGCCAGAATATTAAATAATAAAAAAAAAGAGGCGTAACATTTTAGTTAAGGTCCGGTAAATGTTTTAATTCATAAAGTGATGAAATAGTATAGTTTTCGTTTATACAAATAAGATGTTGAATAATTGCGGCAATGAGACAAGTCTTTACTAGTGACCAAATGACGTAGACCTTAATTAACAAGTTTTGATCACCGTACGGCCTTCAAAAATGAGCAAAAGCTGTCAATATAAATTAGTAGAATGCCATTCTGATACATTTTAGATATATACCCGAAGTTTGCAAAAATAAGTCGTAAATACAGTTTTGTGTCAACGAAAAACATTACCTCGTGCAATGCCAAAATACATTTATCGAATTTATTGTATACCTATATTTTATTTTTCGGCACTGTCATGCAATTATATTTTAGAAATTGTATGTATTTTTATGTCATTTATTTATTAGTTGAAATGTAGTTCAGAGGTTAGTAGTGTAACGTTATATCGAGAGGTTTTGATTATAAAAATGGAAAATAAAAAGTTAATGTGAGTGTTGTACATTGTACATGTAATAAACTGCCATTATCGGGGCCTATTAAAGCTATGCGGTATGGGCTTTGCTCATTGTTGAAGGCCGTACGGTGACCTATAGTTGTTAATGTCTGTGTCATTTTGGTCTTTTGTGGATAGTTGTCTCATTGGCAATCATACCACATCTTCTTTTTTATATTCCATTAATTTTGTAAGAGAATAATTAACAACAAACAATATAACAATACACCATAAACAATAATTTACACTAAATAATAAACAATTTACTGATAATGATGCAAACATTCGTACATTATCCTTGTTATCCCTTTTTCTACAAACTTACCGATCTTAACTGCAAACAGGAACTGATTAAAATGGCGATGCTGTGATTCACGGAATGTTGATTAAGCAATTGGGATTATACGATTAAATTAGTAAGCGAAAATCCGATGTGGACTGGTCATTAAAGATATTTAAGATAAGCAATTACATGCATGCTTTCGGTAATCGATGTTGTTAGCAAATCTGTACCTATATAATGTGTACTGTCGTAAATTGAATCTTATTTCACAGAGCCCGGGGTAGGGCTATTTAAGATTGTAAAAATAAGCAATATTATTTTCGTTAATCGACACTGTTATCAAATCTGTACCTA
The DNA here is from genome assembly GCF_963676685.1 of Mytilus edulis. NCBI lineage: Eukaryota > Metazoa > Mollusca > Bivalvia > Mytilida > Mytilidae > Mytilus > Mytilus edulis. Next base: position 24,049,987 of record NC_092356.1, read on the forward strand.
ATACTAGTATATATTAAGGTCGTAAATTGAATCTTATTTCGTAGAGCCCCGAGGCAAGGCTTATAATTTACAAACAGAAGTTTCATCTTAAGTGGATAATGTAAATTTATCGCCTGGTTGTGTACCTTTGTGGAAGATTACATCATATTTAAATCATAGGAAACATATAATACACAGCTCGCAACCATATATACTTCTTTAAAATAATTGTTCAATACGATATGCTATACTGCCAGAGCCATGTTCCTATATATTAAAAAGTGCAAAATCTCTATAATAATATATACAACCAGACAGAAACCCATACTTCTATCACATAGATTTTATAACACTTACATGTACATGTAGTTATGTTAGTGTAGTTTCATTTCAACACGGAACATTTCGGAGAATCAATAAAATTGAGAATGGCAATGGCGAATGTGTCAAAGAGACAACAACCCGACAAAAGAGCGGAAACCAGCCGAAGTCCACTAATATATTGGTCTCCAATACATGTAATGCGTAGGTTCAATATCTAGGATTATTCCCTATTATATATTTCTAGTACATTCAAATGTTATTAAACAAATCATTTATTTGCTGCATACTTTGTTAAAATAATTGTTGAACATTTTTGATGTGAATTTATTCAAATATTGTATTTGTATGTGTGTTTGTAACATAAAGCAGAATGTCATCAGATAAAATTATAACCCTACGTTGAACTTCATGACGTTTTGGAATAAAATTGAGCAAAGTGCAACCAAAGCGAAATTATATTGAAATTCGTTAATTTAAAAAAAAATCAAGTATTTCAATAAGTTGTAAAGTATATTGATCTCATATCGGCCTGGTTCTAGCATCAGATGGTCATTCCTTCATTTTTTGTATGAAAGGTTCTGACTTGTTTTCTTTATTCTTTGTTTTTTATACCATTTTTCGCTATTGTGTATTTATTTTTCACAATATTCTCTATTCTGTCTTTTTCAGTACTCGTTTTTTCTCTATTCTCTATTTTTTCTAGAGGTGCCTACATGTATATGTATTCATTAACCATTTTTTCTGCATTTTTTGCTTACTGTTCACTATTATGTTAAACCCACCAAGACCATCTGCTTTAATTGAATTCTCGACCTTACATTGCTTAAGTGCTTTATGTTAGGATACAATCTTCAATCCAGATGGGTCCTGGATCACTGGGCATGCTTACTGACGATAACCACGGAGGTGTTGACAATTTTTTTTTTTTTTTTTTTTTATGTGTTTTTTTTTTTTTTTGTATTTTGAAAATATAATTTGATACCTGAAATATCGTCAGTGTCTTTAGTTTTTATTGTTGTGTCTTGTGTACTATTGTTTTTCTGTTTGTCTTTTTCTTTTTTAGTCATGGTGTTGTCAGCTTGTTTTCGATCTATGTTTTGATGTTACACTGTTCTTTTAGGTAAGGGTGAAGGTTGGTCCATAGTTAAAACGTTTAAACCCGTTGCATTTGTTTGCACTTGTCTTAAGTCAGGTAATTGATTTTCTGTGGTTTTCGTTAGTTGATGTGGTTTATAAGTATTTCTCGTTTCTTGTTTTTTTTTATATAGATTAGACCGTTGGTTTTCCGTTTTGAATTGTTTTTTCACTAGTTAATTTTGGGGCCCTTTAAAGCGTGCTGATAGGTTTGAGCCAAGGTTCCGTATTGTAGACCATAATTTGACTTACAATGGTTCACAAATAGTGACTTAAATGGAGAGTTGTCGCATTGGCACTCATCCCACATCTTCTTGATTATAACTATTAGGAGATACATGTAACTGTATTGTATTTTAAGCTCCGACGGCATCAATTGGGGATTTGATGGTCGCAAATTAAGTTTACTATTTAAACCCCCAATTGATGTCGTCGGAGCTTAAAATACAATATTGTTATCTCCATTCTAATGAAACTGACAGAAAATAACGTTAAAACATGTATTTAAAATCTGTCATATGCCGTCTGAGCTTGCGTGTACGTCCCATAGCATCAATTGTCAATTGATGCCATGTAAAAAGTGACGTTATCCAATCAAAATGAACGTTACAAACGTTGTTGCATTAGAATTGACGTTCTTTTCATTCTATTGACTGTGACTTGTACTATTGATGAAGTATGAAACTGGATCAGGATGATAATCGTACTCGAAGTGTTCTTTCGGAAGAAAACAAATGTACACCGGATTTCTCTCTTTGGAGGTCATCCTTTGATCGTAGTTTATCATTTGTTTTATAATCCTTTTATTTGTTCATTTTCATATTATGTTTTTTTCAAGTCTTTTGAAGATTATTGACCCCACATTTCATTTATCTTCTTGAAAAAGAAACCTACAATTATAGCATTTAAAAGAAACAGGAACAGCGGATAGGAATTATGTCTTTAAACTCAAATTAATTAGACGCTGACATTTTCAATAGAGAAATGGTCCTTTGACAATGCATGCTTAAAAATAAAATAAAACCTACAAGAAACAGAAATATCTAACAAAAAGCTGTCACAGTTTAAAAAAAATCACCAAAATTTATAAAACTCAGAATGCAGACTTCGGTTTTCCATAATTTGTATTACTCATTAAATAATTTGTACTTTTCGACCGAAAATGAAAAATAAACTTTAGAAATAGTTTCATCCGAAGAATTTTGTTCTGATTACTAAAATCAGGAACGCCAGCAGCCCAACATATTAAAGCCAAGATTGTATAATAAGTGCATGAACCCGTGAAATTGTTTTTATGTTTAATACACAGTGAACATCCTTTTAATCAGTTATGTAGTACTACATGTAATATATATCCCTTATGTTTTATTATATATAGTTGTTCGAACGTTGGGTGATTGACAGATATGAACCGTATAATTGATATCATTAATAGGACAAATCATTTTATTGATGTTCATTAATTCAATTATAGTATAACAACCTCCTGCATGTATCAATGTCAATGCTGTTGGGGATTAGAAAGTTTGACCACTACGAATGAAACCACTATCTGCACGTTTGTAACCATGGTATCAAACTACTGACCACATATTAAATAATAAAATATTATATACCAAAAAACATACCTAAATTTGCAGTAGTACAATTTTTGGGAATACTTTATAGGATAACATTTGTGAATTTTGTGAAATGTAGAAATTGGCGTTTGTAATAGGAAGACTGACATGTGTGTTGGGATATTTCTTTATATTATATGTAACAAGTTTAAAAGTGGTATACACTGCCATGTTCACATTATTACACAGTTTTTCGTTTCTAATTAATTTTGTGTTAAGGACAAGAATTAAACTGCTCATGAAATAAAAAAAAAACGTTGTTTAACTAAAGGGTAATGTAAGTAATGTACAGGATTGTCTTCACATGCAGATATATAACTACGAGTGCCGATAGTTTGGAATTTGCAACACTCATTGTTATTTTTTGTGGTTTTGTGGCAGGGAATGATTATATAAATTGGTCTGCAGCTTCATAATGCTGAGTTGTAGTGTGCAATTGTTTTCTTCATTTGTCGTGCAAACTAGTCTTGTCTACCAATAGTTTTAAATGTTACAACACTAATTGTAAAAGAAAACATTTTGTCACCACGAAAAAACAAGTAGTCAGTTACTAGTATTTGTCATGCATAAAGCTTATAATAACTGTATGCAGCGAGTCCAGACCCGGTTTTGGTTTTATTTCAAATATGAATACCAAAGGAATAAAGGACGGCAATCCAACGAAATAAAAAACAAATGTTGTGGTAAAAATGATAATATTCGGCATTGATATGATTAATGCATTAACACACAAATAATGAATTCATTTATTAATAAAAAAAAAAAAAAAAAAAATACAACCGTATGAATCATTTTGTGAATAGTTATCTATAAATGCAATGAGTGTTTATTCAAAAGTTATCGCATATTTCCTGTCGCAGGCCTAGTAGCTAGACTTTACTATTTTTAATTTAAGGAAATATTAAATGAAGCTTTTAATACTCCAAATAATATTATGTTTGTTACACAAATCACATTTTTGTCTTTGCTGTCTTGTCCTGTCTCTTTTAATGAATGACACCCTCAAGTGTTTACATTGTCTTAAATATTTCTTTTTGTCATAACCATGCTAAACCCTTTTAATGATCAACACATTTACGTAAGTATGGTGACCACGTGATGCAATTTTAAACATACATGTAGTCATCATTCACAGATAGTGTTAGACATCGCATGATATGCACATGTGTAGCTCTAGAACTATAAGTCCGATGCACTGTCAAATTGATCAATCATTTTTACGAATAGTTGTTCGTCATAAGGGGCAATGCCAGGACAGTGATACATTGTTCTAAATGAATGTCAGATAAACAAATCAATATTTTAACACTGAAGAAAGGTTCAAATTGAGTGTACAAAATTTGTAAAAGTATCAAATGCAAATTCATTGTCCCAAAACTTACAACAACAAAACAATGCGTGGCACACGCCCGTAATAAAACAACATAACAACACAAAGTCATGAGGGACAACATCAAAAGTTCAATGAAGGATAAAAAACTTAATTCACATAGTTTTTTTACTGACCACCACACCCCCCTCTTAACTTAATTTGGGAAAAATTGATTGACCAATAGGGAAGTATGTAAAATCGATTTTAGATGAACAAAACTTGCAACAATGGTGACCCCCCCCCCCCCCCAAACTATTTGATTTAAGTTTTTTTATCCTACATCGATCTTTTGATGTCGTCCCTTATAATTCCAATCATATAGACCTTGTCACAACTTATGTATATCTGCAATGTAGTTATACTTATGAAGACGTTCCCAGTGTCATGGTGAATCCTAAAACCACCATCAAATAGACAACTGTAAATACGAAAAAACAAGACTTGTCGAAAAATTCAGCAAGGTCTTTGTTAGTATTTTTATCATCTTCAAAAGGCCGAACCGTGTCTTTATCGCTCCATACAGACTTGCCACCCTGTGGTGTAGTATTGACCTTTCTAGATACCTTGTCGTCAGTTAATGATACTGTAGCTGTTTTGCACTTCAGTGTTCTACATTTGTTTGCAAATCTATGGACCCACTGAGGCATTACATCACTATCAGGCTTATGGTAAAGTCTTATAATTAGTACGGTCAATATGATGACAAACGAAGCTAGCCCAAGTGTAACAGTAAGGAATATAACTGAAAAATTAAAAACAAAAAATTATCAAAATGAGTTAAATACATGTGAAATATGCATGTAAGATAATATTCTTCTCATTCAAAAAGCAAGCAAGCAAATGTTAATTATTTCATGTAAGGCATTTGAGTTTATTGAAGATCGTAACTATCCACGAACCTCAATTACAGCACACATCACCCCCTATACACTCACATCACTCCCCTTACTCATCTGAAATATACACAGTCCCGCGCTGTTCAAATAACCTTTCACTTTTTACTAAACATTTTAAACCATCCAAGGCCTTTATATATAACGGAAGACACAAGTTATCATTCGAGGGTACCATTTTACACTGTAAAGCATGTCCTGTTTAAGAGGAAAAATATAAGTATCATGATAGTGGATTACCCATGCTACCAATCCGAGGCACACAGATATGTTAAAAGGTATTTTAACCTAGTTTTACATACGACCTATTATACAATTTTTGTCTTTGTATGAGATCGTTTTGTGGTCATATCTTTGTTGTTGCTCACTTACTATTTGAATTGAAAAATGCAATACGTGTACTTCAACAATCAACACTACAGTACACAAAACAACAAGTTTCTGTAGTTTCGAAATGCTACAGGGTTAGGGTTAGTGTAAATTGTTCGGCAACCCATGACCTTAAATATATAATGTTACAATAAACATGATAACAATCCTTACCAAGAACTGAAGTATGTTTTGAAGTTGTTGGCAAACTATCCGAAAACAATGTCAGTAATACAGCTAAGGCTAAAAGTACAGTCAAGATATATCCAACCTTCTCTCCAGACTCTACTGGTAACATAAAAGTTACTGATGTAAGTACAGCTGTAACAATGACAGGAAATATGACACTCATTAAATAATAGCCCGGAAGTCGTTGCACGTGTAAGGAAAACAACAATTCAGAATAGGTCAAGTCGTCTTCAATTATTTCGCCAGGGTGTTGGTCGGTAGAGAGTAGGTCCCATTCGCCATTTGTCCTGTAATTATTAAGGTTGACATGAGTTTTCAAAAATGATAAATTTACTGCCGTTGAAGGAAAGCCCCAGCTGGCTAGTTCTACTTCGCATGTCTGGATATCATATGGGAAGAACGTGACATCCATGTCACATGACGTTGACAAAACAGCGGGTGGTTCCCATCGTACTTCTCCGTCATACTGTATCCTTAACTGAATGTCATCTTGACCAAGATTTGTTAAACCAATAACCCTGAAATTTAAAAAAAAGAGTTATATACGACTGTCTTTATTTTTTTCAAAATTAATTAACGTGTAAGTAATAAGGTCTTTCAGACTAGAGAGCAACATTCATAAAAACATGAACGACAATATACAGTCAAATTTTAATACTTAGAAAGCTCATAGGTGCAGAAAATTGGAATGTTAAATAAGGGAAGTGAAAGATAAGAATCGATAATTTCAACAAATGCCCTGATTACCAACTAATTTATCATGACCTCACGCGTGTAGAGAGAGCACCACGCTTTCTCCACTCGGTAAGAATCCTTTCATAAACTTTGAGAGGGATTCGAAAGAAACTTGTTGCAAAATCCCTATCATGATATACATTAACCCTTAATTGTTACATGTGTTAGTGACAGTCCAAATTTTCGGATTGCGGGTATTGCAGGTCTATTATTCCTTTTTGTTATTTTGTGCTCTTCCTGAACACACTTGACAAGTTTATAACGACAATCAATTAAAAGAGGGACGAAAGATGCCACAGGGACAGTCTCACTCATAAATCGAAAATAAACTGACAACGCCATGACTAAAATGAAAAAGACAAACATATAAACAATAGTACACATGACAATACATAGAAAACTAAAGAATAAGCAACACGAACCCCCAAAAAACTAGAGATGATCTCAGGTACTTCGGAAGGGTAAGCAGATCCTGCTTCACTTGTGGCACCCGTCGTGTTGCTTATGTGATAACAAATCCGGTAAATAGTCTAAATGGATAGATCATATTCTTGAAAGGGAAGGGGATTGCAGTTACAACGTAAGGAACATATCCGATATCATTTGTAAAACAGTTATTCCATAACGGTCAACCAACTCGTGATGGCGTCCGTAAAATTTACGAAGGGATGATTTCAACTTCACCATTTGGAACTTTTGGATTAAAAGCTTCCTTGTGAGCAGCAACCCTCTATCAAGAAAATCATGATAGGAAACGCAAGCACGGGAATATCGTATAAATTGGGAAATATATACTCCGTATTAAAATGTTTCATACTTTTATCGTAGAAGTGATGAGATATTTCACATGTTTACTATACAGGATCAACTTAGCGATATTGTTATTTTATGTTATAAAAAAGGCAAATCCTTGTCTAATTTTAATCTAAATAAGAACATTATAATATAAAAATAAAAGGTAAACATAATTACGAGTTCTCCACGATCAATTCGGGATGCCATATTATTTTTTGCGATGCGTAAATATGTTCTATGTTTCCATAAGAAGATTTTGTCCATGTAAGTCTGCTATCATTCCAAACCTAAAATCAGAATTATATATATAATATATTTATATTTTTAGTGCTAATGGTTCAATTTACACGTTTATTTTGTGCATTTTTTTATTTAGATATTTTTTGTAAAAACATTTATTGGTTGCCATGGCCAATTGTGCAAAATTTTCGGTATGTAATGAATATCTTACGACATTGAATTAAAATCCAACACGTAGGTTTTTCATACCGTATGAATTACAAATCATGGAGTTAGTTTTTACAACCAATGTGCAACCAAATCGCGTTAAAAGTGCAATTAAATTAGATATTTACGTTTTATTTTCCATCAATTCCCCCATATTGTTTTCTTTAGATCGTATTAATTTTAATCCATATCTTTACATTTATATTTTTAAATAACTCGGTGTTAATCGTGATTTTACTCGTCTTGTGTTTTTAATAGAAATTCAGGAATAAACACTTTAATTTTAAATGATTTTTAATCGTGTTGTCATAATCATAGTGAAAAAAATGTAATTTTAAGTATTGCTATCTTCTGTTGATAATTTAATAGGGTTGTAAAAGAGTTGACCGTGCGTATTTTTTTAAAATAATGCGCGTCCACGCTTTATACCAAATGAATTTCGGTCAACGCTTTTGCACCCCAATATATTAACAAAACGAGGCATTCAATTCTTAATTGTTTCTTGAACAAAATTAGGTTATTAGGTGGCTTAATAGAAGAGTCAAAGTTATGACCATTAAAGGGACAGAAAAAAAAACTCTGGTATATCTGTTTTTAAAATCTTTCTAACTCCTGGAAAGAAACAGACATTTTAATTATATTACCGAGGATAAAACTTACCACGGTAAACCATCCAGACGTTGTCAATGTTTGAGTTTTCATTTCCTAAAACAGAACAAATAGAATTGGAACTCCGAATGTTTGCATTTTTTGTTTGTTTGTTAATTTAGCATTTTATTTACTCCTTTTGATACGATGTGTAGGATTTTGATTTGAAATAAAGTTCTATTATAACGAATACTTTGAAGTCGGCACTTCCACGACTGTTATACAAGTGAGAGGTTTAGCTAGTTATATCACTAAATTTAATCCACCATTTTCTAGAGGAAAATGACTGTACGAAGTTACGAATATAACAGTTGTTATCCATTCGTTTGAGTTTTCCTCGGGGATCATTTTGTTTTGCGATTTTACTTTTTTCATTATGAAAAAAATAATCACCAAAGATACTATATCTTAACTTACAAGTTGGCATACTTGACGAACATTTTGTCTACATTAGACTAAGAAGTTGGACTGGAAGCGAAAGAATTGGAAGACCACATATAATACGAAATTATAGATCATTGCACCTAAAAAGTGTCCCAAATACAGTATGGATTTATATTTAGGCAGGAACCTCAGTAAATTGAATAATTTACATTCCGTTTACAGGAATTCATATAGGATATTAGCATATGAATAATACTTTTAAACCAAACAGTGAAAGTAATTAAGACAAATTGAGGAATACTTATTTATCTGATAAGCTTTTAATAGTTATCAAAGGTACCAGGATTATAATTTAGTACGCCAGAAGCGCGTTAACTAAGGGTTACATATATGGGGATGATGTTGAAATCTGATCATAATTGTCATGATATAATATCCAATCTACACTGAGTAAACTGTTCATGAGAAAATCCAGCTAATCATAATAATAGCCAGATGTTCCATGGCATTATATTAAAAACAGAACTTCATTAGTCCAATTTGAGTTGTTTATACTGTATAAACATATGAAACATCAATAGACATTTCAAAAGGGAAAATGACAAACTAAGAAAAAAGAGATATGACCTTATGTATTGATTTGCGATTAAAACATCAAAGAATCAACATAAATTTGAAATTAGAGCTAAAAAAACCAACTGAAAATACAACTTGTCGATTGTTATTGATCAAGGTGTTCAAAAGAAATTCTAAAATTGTTAAATAAATTTATCTATTTTACTCTCCTGTAATAATGACATTCGAATAAAGTGAAATGTTTAAACATACTACTATTTCTATTATCTATTGTCCGATTAGAAATGTAAATCCATTATAGCTAAAGTTTTTAATTACATTGAGATATTTGAAGGGTAAAATATCGACATATTCTTGTGACATAAACAAACTGAAAAACATCCTCAATTACGCCAGTAAAAAACAGTTTTAAAGAATTCCTAATCTGTGCTTAGATCATTAAATTCATTAGCTCATAACAAAGTTCCGATGAAAGTAGTAATCATTTCAAGTCTATTTTATACTTTGAATGATTTGGGCTTAAAATGTAATCTTTATCTTTTTTGTTTGATATGTTATGCGTTAAGGTCTAATCATTTATATATAATTACATTAGATGTATGTTTCACTATAATACGTTATTCTGATTGGCTAACCAAACATCACGTGCTATTCCTAAAGCAATTGCATTACTCAATAAAACTTGTCATTCATGATAACACGAGGTCCAACAATAAAATGGACAAGTAAATTAAATAAAAAATTGATAAAATTCGTGTTTACATGATCCTAGCTAAAAATATAATCAAAAGTATTGAATGTTTCTTTTTGTAACTTCATAGGGTTGTAAAAGCGTTGACCGTGCGCACATTTTTAGAATGAAGCGCTTCCGCGCTTCATACTAAATGTAATCGGCCTACGCTTTTACACCCCAATGAAGTTACAAAAATAACACGAAGAAGCATTCAAATAAAACACAAAACTTAACATTATAAGTCATTGTATGGCCATCAACAATGAGTTAAATCCCTGTTGCGTAGTAAATGGTTCCAAAATGACAAGACCACTTTAGAGTTTATGACTAAATTTTGTTAAGCGTTGACGAGTGTTCCAACAGTTTTTTCTTTCTTTTTAATTTTTTTAGAATTTGGATAGAACTGTGTTAAATGCCCTTCAGATAATTACGAATTGTTTTATTTTTAATTTCTCAAAAGTTGGATACAACCACTTTAACTTCAGAGGACACGTGATCAAACCGGTCTAATTTATTTTTTGGTAAAGACTGTAATCCACATTCTCAAATTTTCTGTGTGGCATTTTGTTGACTTATGATTTTGGTTCGTATGTTGAGCAAATACTTAGATGACGTAGAATTACGTATCTACAAATTATTTCACCCTCCTTATAAAAACACCTCAGCAACTGTAACAAAGCTAAGCAAAAAAAAAAAACAATCGAAGAAAACAATGGAGTAAAATTAAATTCATGTTTTTCATTATTTTAAACTGAGTTTATATTTACACTAGATTTTACCTGTACAATAGATATAAATACATCATTTTACACCTAATGTCAAACTGAATTTCTTCCGAATCAAGATTGGACACTCCCCTTAACTATGGACACTGGTATATTAATACAACTTTATAATTTTGCTACTTACAAGTGAATTAATGGTCAGAAGGTTATATTCAGCCTGCACAATTACGGGCTCTTCAGGGAGAACATGTTTGTTATAACTTGTCAGTATAGCTGTATGTATATTTTCTGCATCACTGACACTGTACGAGGATACAAACTTGACTGAAAAATATAGAATACCTGTTAAAACTGTTTCTGTAAACCATATTTGCGCTGATTACAATTTTTGGGAGCCACACACATGGCATTTGCGAATATTCGTGTATGTTCATATACAGAATAATATGTAGGAGTTAGCTATTGAAACCGTGTTTAACCAGGGTTGAGTTCAATATTGTAGCAGCAACGTAGCGGCTACGTAGCTGATATCAATATCTATGCAACAACTACATGTAGTCTATAGCTACTCGTTCAATAGTCAAAATCTACGTAGCACTACGTAGCCGCTACAATCTTTAACGCAACCCTGGTGAAATTTGATTTTAGACAACGCACTCAAATTTTATCAAGGATGTTTTTTAATCTGTACAGTTTATTGACATCTCATGTGAATACAATTTTCTGAAGCTGCATATTATATTTGCAGATAAAAATCATTACAAAGTTACAATTAAAACTGATTTGTATATATTATATATATAACATACAATTTTCGTAAAACTTTCGATACTGAAAATAATAAAATCAAAAACACAACAATATCTATAAAATATTAACACGATAGGTAAATCAATACAAATTTAATTTCCATAATTGCAAACAGTAAATGATCTGTAAAATAACATTGTTTCGAGTAGTGCACTCAAATTAAACGATACATAAATTTTAGATATAATATATGAAACGCTTTCATAATTAACTTTAAAAAAATGGACACTTACAGCTTGATCCTGTGATAACAATCAAGATCACAGTGAAATATACTCCTCTTTGCGTCAACATCATTTTCACCAATGTGATCAATTGCAAAGTCGGAAAAATTTAAATCAGGTATTAGCTAGTGCATTATTTCAGTATTAATATGTCCATTAAACCATCTTAACACTAGAGACGTAATTAACAACTACATTTAGAATTACACAATAAACGAGGTTAATACCTGGACATGACTTTTTTCAATCATTGCAAGCAATGCATATGAATAAATGTTTGGTCTTGAGACCTAACACGGTCCCTTAACAATCATGCTGCTATTATAATGAAAATCGAGTTTAAGATGATATTTGTTTAGTTTTTTTCTAATTAGATTGACATTTATTAAAATTGATAAAGGATATATCGCGTTTCATTAATTCGCTTAAAGTTGTAGAACTTTAGCATTGGTTTATACGATTAAATGTATTTCTTTGAAATTACTTCTGAACAGGGAAAATTTAAAGTAAGAACATAATAAATAAGAGATAATGATGTTTTTTTTATCAACATGCAACGCACTATAACCAATAAAGGGATTTTCCTTAATAATACATTACATGGCTAATTATTGGCTAACAACAATTGCTATAAACCGGTGAGTTGATGACTTACAACAGTCAGGATAAAGATAAAACAGTTACTGCAACTCATTAAGAGATGAAAAAACTGATTGGGGACAATTCATATTAAATAAAAACCCTTTTTCACCAGAAATTTAGCCAAGCTGTTCTTCTAAGTAATATATTGATGTTATACACGGTGGGTAATATAATGTTGGTATATGAGAGAAAGTTCTGTGCTTCGGTCTTGATCAGATCTTATAATCTATCCAAAACAGAAGCAAAGACAAACATTTTTGACAATTGGTTTTAATAACTGCAGACAACTGTTTTTTTTTTGTTTCCTTATTGGTTCAAAAGCAAGCAACTAAAACACATCATTATATACTACTGTAGTAAGACACTCACCTGTGGATCAGGATCTGCTCACCATTCTGGAGCTCCTGAGATCACTTCCAGTTTTTGGTTGGGTTCGTTTTGCTTAGTCTTTAGTTTTGTATGCTATCTTTTTGGTACTATTATTTGTCTGTTTGTTTATTTCTTTTTCGGTCATGGCTTGTCAGTTCATTATCGATCAATGAGTTTGAATGTCCCTCTGGTATTTTTTGCACCTTTTGTACAAAAGTGCTCATTTTCAGAATATCTGGAAAAAATAAAAGAGCTCCTTGGGTCCAACTACTAGACATAATAAATTTGTTAAAGAAAAACTGTTGCGCTCATGTCCTGCTTCTGTTCTGGTTGCATTGACTTGACATTTTTGGTGGGTTTTAATACCGTGCTTGTGATGTAAATACGATTATGATTAAAATGTTGCAAAATCAACTGTCTTATGTCGAATTGTTAACGACACCTATCTAAACATTGGACATGTCTTTTGATTGTAGTATTAGCGTTTTAGAATAATCGCAACGTCATCATGTGTATACTTTCGAGGACAAAATATTTAGTTCAATATCAGATGTAATCATTGATGTAATCATTGTTGATTATAAAACTTTATTCAAGCTATGAACTACATTCAAAACTTTCATTTTCATATCAATTTACATTGTATGCTTCGTACAAACTGTTAAAAGGTATCAAAATACACGTAAAGCAACACTTTGAACGATTAGTGTCTCTTTTTTATTTTGTTTTTCAATAAGTTTGATCAACTTGTAAGACCGATATTATTATATTGCAGGCATGGAAAATAAAGACTTTGAATGCTACTACTGTGATATCGAGACCTATTATACGTTTGAAGCTATTGTGAATTCAATTTTATGCAATGGAGATAAGACTTTAGTTCTATCAATTTATGAAAAGGTTAAAGGAGTAAACAGGTAATGATGATCAGTAGCCACATTATTTTAACGTACCGTAAAAGCGTCTAACATTAATATTCAAAACGTACCAATTATATGAATGGCAACAATGAGACCTGAAAAGGTACAACATCAATTAGACAAGACAAATTTGGCCACATGCTTTCAACTTATTTTATATTTTGGCCGAAATACCAAATATTCGAAATTAAAGAGATAACTGTGACCTTTGTCTCCAGCTATTTATCGGAAAAATTTCCATTGGATAATATCGCCTTCTTTCTTTTTCTTGATGTTGCTAAATGCTTTCTGAACAAAACCCTGAATTCATGCGATATAACGACGTTATGTAAAAGTACTTTTATTCGTGTGAACCAATTGTCGTGGTTTAAGCACAGGGAATATGATCATGAATTCTTAAATCGGTGGAATTTAGTTATCGAAAAACAAAAATATCTGGCAATGACTGTGAAGGCATCAGAAATGATGTTCTTGAAAATGATTCACTAAGGTTTTTATATTGATTTATGGGTCATTGCAAAATAAGGTGTTCATTTACACTTGTTTGTTCGTGTTTCATGAATGACAACGTTCATTAAATATGTTATAGTATAATTGCTTTCGGATACAAATTGCTTCGGTTGACATACTGCAAAGTAAACATTATAAATGTATCATACCTGCAATCAGAAAGGATGACACTTAGTATATTTAACATGAAATCAACAGATAAACGATCATTAAAGGTGTTTATAGGGTCATAAACATGTCACTTCAAGAAAACATGAAACGGTTTTTTTTTTATATTGAATTGAGGGATATTGCAAAATAAGGTGCTCCTGTTCACTTACTTGTTCGTCTTTCCTTAATAATAACATTCATCAAATATTTAATATAATAATTGCTTTCGGGTAGAATATTTTCCTGTATGCTTACAGATTGTCTTTTTTGAGGGATACTTGAAATTAACATTTAAAATTTTGCACACATAAACAATAATAGTGCATTGACTTGACATATCATCGATATAAGGACGAGGCTTAGAAACGGGGAAATGCGAGGCTTTGCCGAGCTTTTTTTCTCGTTTCGGGCCGAATCCTTATATCGTTGATATGTCTAGTCAATGCACTATTATTGTTTTTATACTTCAATCTAGAAAAAAACGTTTTCAATAGTTGTTTAATGTGTTAATATTATTTATTTGATTACATTATTCGGAAAAAAGTCCCCTTAAAAAGGCATAATATCAGGTGGAGAAATAGACAACACAATGAAATGTACATTACCTGTTGAAAACCGCAATCGATGCTGAACGAATTCGTTTGAGTATGAAGACAAGATATTAGTATCTACGTATTTTTTTATGACACAAAGTAGAACCAACTCTTTCAATGTATCAATAAGTTTAGAAGACCCATTGCCTGACATAATCACCGATTCAATCCGTCAGTATTTTGAAATTGATGAATTAGGTTCACGATATTTCTGACATTTGGATATCACAGAGAAGTGTTCTGACAATAATCAGGTCACCATAAATAACGTGGCCAGCCGAATTATATATGAATAAAGAAATCGCACGTATGCAATCAGGAGATTAAGACTTGAAGTCGTCAACATTAAGATCCTGCAACACGTGTTAGTTTGTGAAATTTTAGTTGCAATTGGTTGGGGTTAGTTATTATAAGAAATGATAGATATATGTTCATAATGCTATCCAACAAGGGAGGTAGATTTATGTTCGAGCGAATTGATGTATGATAAAAGATATGGCTCAAGTTGATGGTCAACACCCGACCAACGAGAAAAAAAGCCACCTATATATACAGGGTAAAGTTCATATTATATTATATTCGACTCCCTTCCGTATCTCAATGATTTCGTTTGCCTCTTTTATATTGTCATTTGTGTGGAAATTTGATAGTTTACTACATGTATATTTGATGACTAGAAACTAAACAAAATTATTTCAATGCTATAATACTTATATATGTAAATCTTGGTATTAGATTCTGACTTTCCGTTTACTACTATTGATCGCCAATCTTCTTTCATGGAGTGAAAATATGCTTGATCTCTTAGTTTGTAGATGTGTTTTGCTGGATACAAGTCTGTAATTTTATAATGTGATCCGGACTCTTTTCACTAAAACAACAGTTTAACCGATAAATAGACGTGTTCAGTTGAAATTCATATGCGCCCTTTTAAATGTTCTAAACCCGTACGTACATACAGTGTAGAGTTTACGCGAAATTAATATCTTATTTTCATTTACAAGTCCCTGAAAGTACATGTATCATTAGCCTCATGATTACTGCTGAATACTGATCTAATTGTATCATTTCCATCCATTTTCCTCTCATTAATCTGAAATGTATTACATTAGTAATAAATCATACCCTTTTATAAAAAAAATGGCTTGATATAATAGCTTTAGTAAGTTTATCATGTTTCGTTGTTTTTACATACAAGTAGATGCAGTGTTTTACTGTCTAATAAATACATTTAGTAAGTACAAATTTAATAAGGAAAATTAACTAGTATTATAATGTAATACAAACTATAGAAGACTTTTTAGAAACACTATATCCACATACAAATTAAATACATTCATCCCTCTATAGTTAATTTCGTTTTGTCTAGTATTATATAGTGATACAACATATAGGAGATTTTTGTATTAAATAGAAACATTACATTCAAATAGAAGTTAAATACAATCATTCTTATCCTCTCTATTTTGATTACTCTTACTTCACGAACACCAACATAAATTTAGCTATAATCCAACTTACTGCGCAGTATTTTTTTATATTAAAATCAGTGTTAACCACACATATTTATTGCTTTTAAATTTATTAATTCAGTTGCGTAAGATTTTTCATAAGTTTAAAGGAAGAACATTTAACACACAAAAAAAGAGATTACAAAGCAGTCTCGGGAATATTTTCTTCACTTAATCATGTTTTAATACGTGTTCTTAGCACAGTAGGTATTGAGTCTGTTAGAGTTGTTACATATTTTTTAGAAACTATCCAGCTGCACAACTGTTATATACCATAGCTGAGGGAAAACTGTAATTTTACAAATCAATGAGCATTGTACACACCCAATCTGTTCCGTTTTTACTTTTCCTTTTTCGCCTTTTGGAAATAGTTAGAAGCAATAATGTTTAATGTATCATGCTTTAAAATTATCTTTTTTTCAATTGACAGTAACTTTCAGATACTACATCCATAGTTTAAGTGACATCAGTATTACGAAGGATACTACATGTGACACAGCAACTGTTAATCCTCCCCGGGGCTATCGAGTTTGACTCAGTGTTAGTTTTTCAGTATAATGTGCAAGTATAGTGCTGTCTGTCCTGTTCAGGGCCATACATTTGTTTTAATTGTTTATATTCGAATTATTGGAATTATGTTTTGTCTCCGTGTTTTTTCTCTTACTAATACAGAATAGAATAATTCCTTATACCTTTTGTGCAGTGTTTTACTGGATAGAGGAAGTTCAGATTGTCTTAAAAAAAGCTACTAGCATATGCAACGAAATTGTGTGTAAACATATTAAAGAAAGATTGTTTTTGTCAAATTTGCTTAATACTTTTTAATAGTATATGTTGTGTTCAACATATTAATATTGTTTCAAATAAGAGAAAAATAACCCAGACAATGCTGTTCTGTTATTTCTAGTAATAATAAGAGAAAAATTAAAAAATATAATTTATTTTATGGCTTCTGTTGGTTATCCCCCAATAAACAGTGGGTATATGGGTAATCATGAGTTATATTTAAAATTTCAATGCAAATCAAATCATTAAAATAAAAAATAAAAAAAAAAAATTCAAAATGCAAAATTCAAACGAAAACTAAAAGAATATACACAAAAATAAATGTGTTCTATATTGAACCCTGGTAAAAGATTTCCGACATCAACAAACGAAATTACGTTAAAGGAGAGACTGAATTTTAATACTGGATTAAAATTATAAATTAAATAATAATATAGTGAAAAATAACGTTAATTGGTACTGGTGCAGCCTATAGAGTCTAACCTAGTGCCTACCTCTGCCTTAAAGACTGTCATGACATCGTTTATAGGTACTCTATAACTGTTGATTCGTTATCACTCTTCAGATGGATGTCGTACTGTAGTTAATCATGTTAATTGTGTTAACTTTATAAAACTGGCAAAGAGTGGTTCATCCACTATGAGTTATAGACTAGCTGGATTCTGTAAAATAAAACATGAAAAAGCAGTATCAAAAAACAAAAAGATGAAGAATTGGATTGGTTTACCTAGATTTTGCGTAAAATAAGCTCATCAATCTGACGTTTTATATGTTTAGTTACTATCTTGCAAATGGTGCATTCAAAATATTGTAAGGTTGGTTGATTGATTGTTGGTTGCTTAACGTCCAGTTGCAAATATTTCATGCATATTCAGGACGAGAACAAGTTCACAATAAATACAATGGGTAGGTCTTTAATAGAGGCCATTTGGGATAATGGTCGGTGACATTTGGACTTCTACTGGAAAATAAAGGTATATTGGATAGGGACTGACATTTAGCCTTGCAACAGGCCACCTACGGGCCCTCAAAGAGTTGTTGCAAGGGTTCTTCACGTGCAAAGAGCGTGACATTCTCTTTACACGAGACATCTGATTTAACGACCCCATTCTGACCGGACGTGACTGCAAACTTAATACATCCCGCACATCCAAACAGACGCCCCACTCGGCAAGCGTTTTACTGCCGGTTGGGAGAAGATATTGTAAGGAGCGATAAGGTTGTCAAGATTTGAATGCCATTTTAACGATTTAAGACGCACGTTACATAGACCTATGCATGCACTTTTACAAGTCTCGCCTTCCTTTCATAACACGATTTAATGGTCAAACCTTTATAATAGAGTTATAGTTACAGAGACCTGAAACGAAAATGATCACATTATTTATGAAACAACATACATAATATGCAATAGATTTAAATAATGCATAAGAATTTTCATTTTCACTTTACTTTAATTTATTATAGAAAAATATCTTTGTGAGCATACAATATTTAACTGAAGTCTGATCAGGATTTTGTTCATTTAAATAGTTTATAAATACAAATGCAGCAATATGCAAATAGTTATAAGAAATAGATTCAAACCTCCCATTCATACATGTAATTTTGTAATCTGAAAATGTAAATCAATGAAATGAATACTGGGAAAGATTCTTTTTTTATCTAAATATAAACAAAATGTGTTAAGTTGAATCAAGGAAGTTTAAAGTTTCATTTTACAAAACTAAATTTTACTTTGATGGTTAGATAATTCTGAAAATACATCCACAGAAAACATAGTTTAATCTAAAAATATAGTTTAATCTAAAAATATGTTTTTAAATACTTTAAAGACACCCTAGGCATTATCTAAACGTGTTAATTTAAATATTGTGGTTCATTCCTAGAACACTCTTCGTTGGTGTTAATATAAAGAAATAATAATAGTGCTTATTCTCATTGATGACCAGTACATACAAAGTAAAATATTTGCCTTCAGATTGTTATTTATAACTTATCATACAAATAGACAACGTATGATGAAAATTAAACTAATGAAATATAAAAAAAACTCTCATTTATGTCAGTTGATTAATTTGAAAAAATAGACATTCCCCATTTCCATTCTCAATTTTATTATGAGGATAGTATGTACATTATTTACACACGGCTGACTAAGATAGCTTTAAACACTTCAAAGCAAAATCATATCAAATCAAGCAATACGCATTGATGCTGCAATATGTGGATAAAGCATGTAAGATGTGACTGAATATAAATTGGGTTATACAAGGCAAACAGTATATTATCATTATTATACAATTAAATATACATTAATAATATTAGTCAAATATAATGCTATACAATACAATTTGATATTTCGGTGAGTAACATAAATATAATTGCACATAATTTTTGTAACATTAGGTTTTTATATAAAGTTTGCATTATACATGTTATAGTACAGTATTTTCTAACAATTTTGAACATTTACAAAGTCTTTTTTATGTACCCCGATATTTTTCAACAAAATTATTAATTCTAAATATATCATTTTGACCTTACCTGGTTGTAATGAACAGCTACATGGCTTATAGTCAACAGATGTTGTCTCTATTATAGATGTTGATTGAACGTTTGACGAACAGGTTGTTGGATGTATGGTTGTAGTGTAACATGGCTGACCAATTGTACTTGAAATAGTGTTAGAATCTGATTGGAAATGACTTTCTTCGGAATTGCATGAACACAGCGTTATAACCTCTCTTATTGTCTGAGCCGTCGATGGACACATGCTGGTACTGTCTCTATAGGCGGAAGTTGTTTCAGAACCTGAAGATATCAGCTGTACGGTAGGAGTGAAAGAAATCATTGACGAATCTGAGTCAGAGTCAATTAAAGACGTTGATACGGAAAAGGTAGTATGAAATAACAATTCGGAAGGCGTTTTTAAACTTGGACTGAACATTATGGATGAAATCAATTCGTTTTCTTCCATTGACGACGTTAATTCCGTACTCTCTTCTGTTAACAACGTTAATTGTGTACTTTCTTCCTTCGACAAATTTGAAGACGTCTCACCAGTTATACTTGTCAAGTAATCTACTAGAAAACTGGGACTTACAGTGGAATCAGAAGGCTGAAAAGTCGTGTAAAGATAGGTGTCCGTACCTGTGGCAGTCAACAGTACGCTAACTGAAAAAGAAGGTAAAGATATCTCATCTGCAGATATCATTTCAGTTGAACTTCCCATAATAGAAAGATCTGTTGATGCTTGAGAAGTATAATACGTCGTACTTCTCAGTTCTGTCGCTGAAGACCATGAAGACACAAAAACGTAC
Source organism: Mytilus edulis (assembly GCF_963676685.1). Classification (NCBI taxonomy): domain Eukaryota; kingdom Metazoa; phylum Mollusca; class Bivalvia; order Mytilida; family Mytilidae; genus Mytilus; species Mytilus edulis. The sequence continues at coordinate 24,070,747 of NC_092356.1, forward strand.
TGTATATTCTATTGAAAAATATATAAAAATCCATGAACATGATTCATTCGTGTATATCAATTTCTATCATGAGATATCCCAAACGTTTTTGGCTATCTTCCTTTTGTGTTTTTTTTTTTTTTTTGACTGTCTACATTTTTTATTTCATTTAAAAAGCAAACCAAAACAGTGTTTTCCTTTTCATCCTTTTTAAATGTTTGTTTTATGTTTTCTGAATTGTAAATACAGTATGAAGAAATATAAAATCAATTTCTCTGAAATTAACATCAGGTTTGTAAATATATGAGCAACACGACGGATGAAACATGTAAAGCATTATCTGTCTACAGTTTCGGGCACCTGAAATCACACATGGTTTGAGGTGGGATTTGTGTTTTTCAGTCCTATGTTTTATATTCTGTGGTTTGTACACTGTTGTTTGTATTTTTTCTGCAATAGTGTTTTCACTTTTATTTTCGACTTTGAAATTGAAATGTTCCTTTGATAAGCCGACTATCTTTTACATAATAAGACACCGTGATAGTTTGTTAATTTTAACATACGATTCAAACAAATCCGAAGAAATATTGTAAAACATAAAAATGTTGATTTTTATAAAATGGATATTCACTTATTCTATTACTACACTCTCTAAAAAAGATGAACACGAAACAGAAGAGATACACATAATTTATTGGTATATTAGTTTTTTAAAGATAATCTAATGTTTTATCGTGAATAATATATGCCTACAATATTAGTATACAGGAAGTATGACTGTCGATTTATACGTTGACACCTACTTGTAGAATGTACTTCAAGTTAAACATGTTAAAATAGAAAACTAAACTAACACTTACCATTGTTATCAGAATAAAAATCATGTGCATCAATCTTAGTTCCATGATCGTTTTCATGTAGTTCAGAAATATATCTTGAGCTCTGAAAATTGAAGTCAGAGGTAAATCGTTTTTGTATTTAGAACACGTTCGGTCTCAATCTACAATCTATCTGTAACTACACGTATAGTTTGTGAGATTGGGGGTCGTATCAAAGATAAAAATAGTGCAGGTATAATAAGTATGCAACATATACGTCCATATTCGATTTGAATTGTATTATTTATGAATCATTCGAAATAGGTTATATCTATTTGACAATTGATACTTGTTATGAACGTGAGAAGTAAATCATTTCCTTTACATACCATTTTATTTACAAACATAATTGTTTAACTTGTATTTAAAATTTCTTTTCTTATATTCATTTCTTTAACCATAACACAGATATAATTTGTGTTGGTTTAAATCTTGAACAAAATACTTTTTTACAAATTACTTGATGTACTGAATACTTACAGGGCTGCAATGAAGTCATGATACATGTTCACAAAATAAAAACAAAGAATCCAAGCTCTACCCATACATGGTTTATAAAAAGATGCATTTCAACAAGAGACAGTTTTCGAATCAAATCTAATTTCATTGAGTACAAAAGTTTCATTTGATTCACATGAAACATGCAGAATTTTATAAATGGATCCGGTTGTGTGTGCTTTTTTGTAATTAGCCAAATCATTTGTTTTAAAACGACTGTAGTGCCGTTTGTATACTTTGCTATCTTAAATTCATAACAACCCTTCATTTGGGATATCAAGCATCAAGCTTATACATATTTTTAATTTCAAATCCAATATCGTTTCAATTCATAGCACCTTGCAATTGACATTTTTGTACCCTGTTAATGTTCATTCATTTCATTGAAGTTATAACATATCTTCTCTGGGAGCTTATGAAAAGCGAGATTGAAACTGCCTGTTTCATAAATTACTTCAACATTTTTAACATCTGGTTGGTTTTTGGTATCTGCATGATTATGTTCTATAGCTATGTCTGTTATGTGATATTTAAAAGGAACAGGGTTTATCTAAAAAAAGAAACTAAGGATATAGTATTTCTATTATTCAAAATCAAACTTTATTTTATTGTTTATCCTCGAAGCATGTATCATTTTGTTAATACCATCAGTAATCATGGCATCCATGTTGGCGGGTCAGAGACAGAAAAAAATAAAATTTCTAATTGATTTGATAGATGATCTTAATATATATCAAGATTATAAGAGTTTCTTGAGAAAATGTCAAGAAAAATTCAAACTCTTTATTTATGCGGAAATATGACATGCACACAAAACTTCAAAACCAAAACCCAACAAAATTTGTAGATGATATCGGATATGTTTCATAAGTCGTAACTACAATCGCCTTCCCTTTTCATGAATGTGACATACAGAATTAGAATATTTACAGGGTTTGTAATTTTATGAACAACACGACGGGTGCCACATATGGAGCAGGATCTGCTTACCGTTACGGATCACCTGAGATCACCCCCCGTTTTTAGTGGGGTTCGTATTGCTTAGTCTTTAGTTTTCTATGTTATTTCTTGTGTACTATTATTCGTCTGTTTGTCTTTTTCCTTTTTAGCCATGGCATTGTCAGTCTATTTTCGATTTATGAGATTGACTGTTCCTCTGGTATCTTTTGTCCCTCGGTTTGTAAATACATATGGACAAACATTTGTTTCATTCAAATACATGTATTTATTAAATGACGAATTACATTTATATACACACAGTACTGCTTTTGAGACGACCATTCACATTTTATCTGTCAGTTTCGTTGAGAACTATATCTGTAGATAAGTATTAAAACATTCTACTTATAACGAGATACGTTTACCCTATGTTTTAATCAGGTAAATCTTTTCAGAACGGAAAAAAATCGATCACAAACAAAAGACTATATGAAAACCATATAAATCTAATTTTATCTTCAAAATCTTTGTTCTTATACATCTATGATATAGCATTAATAGTTGCCGTAATTCATTATTGACACTTACAGATAAGATACATGCATACACTAGTATTTCGTTCATGTTAACTTTGTCTTCCTTATACGAGTGCAAATATCTTGTTTGTTCCTTCATCCACTCGTTTAATGTCATAAAATGTTAGACATGTTCCTAATGTCGTAGCTACAATCACATTCCATTTTCACGAATGTGACATACCGAATTAGATTTGTAATCCTTATTTATGACATTTTTGCCCATTATGTCTGTTTGTTTTTTCACGTATCATTATTATTATTATTAAATTTGATGCGACTGTCGTACAAATGAGAGGTTTTGCGCTATAAAACCAGGTTCAATTCCCCATTTTCTACATTTGAAAATACCTGTTCCAAGTCAGAATTAGGGAGTTGTTGTCCATTCGGTTGATATGTTTTATCATTTGATTTAGTCATTTGATTAAGGAGTTTCCGTTTTGAATTTACCTCGGAGTTCAGTATTTTTGTGATTTTATTTCATAGTGAATGTACGTTTAAGAACACATTGATGAATATCAGTGATTCAACCCACGCATTGACTTTTCTTAACTGACTGTCAAAATGAAACAGCTTGGTATCTTTAATTGGCGAATATCAATCAGTTTACTAATCGAATACCTCTACCCTTGACAGGAAGCTTCGGGCATCCAATGTTTCTTGAAGTAATGTATTTTTGGCATACTTCTGACATTCTTTAACTCATATACTGACGTCGGTACTGACATCATGAAAGAATTTTTTTCGGAGGTCAAATATAACGTAGTTAACTGCTACTATGAAACAGGTTCATGGACTACACAATGACGGATTTCAACTTTACGGCATTAATGGCGATTTCCACTAATCTAGTAAGTCATTCGACATCAAATATTTTCTTTTTACAATATTAGGTAAACACGTTATTTGTTCAATGCAAGAAAAAAAACGTTAACGTGAAGAATGGACGAATATATTGAGTGTGCACCACTGTGTTGCGTTAAACCAAATACAAATAATTGATAACAATCAAAAGTAAATAGTATTATAAAAACAAACACACAATATATGTCTGCATGTGATATCCCATTTGTAATAAAATGTATACAGGTATAGATATAGGAAGATGTGGTGTGAGTGCCAATGAGACAACTCTCCATACAAATAACAATTTAAAAAGTAAACCATTATAGGTTAAAGTACGGCCTTCAACACGGAGCCTTAGCTCACACCGAACAACAAGCTATAAAGGGCCCCAAAATTACTAGTGTAAAACCATTCAAACGGGAAAACCAACGGTCTAATCTATATAAACAAAACGAGAAACGAGAAACACGTATATATTACATAAACAAACGACAACTACTGTACATCAGATTCCTGACTTAGGACAGGTGCAAACATTTGCAGCGGGATTAAACGTTTTAATGGATCCAAACCTTCTCCCTTTTTCTGAAACAATAGCATAACATCACAACAAAGAAAAACATACGATAAAATATCAATTGGCAGACTTAACTCAATCAAAAAACGTATGATTAAATATAGCCATACTTCAGAAAATTAAACATTGATCTATGCGAGATGTTAGTAATGGTATTTATATATCTTATGGTAACAAAACACATGACTTTAGTAGTTACTAGTGATACATTAAAGAATACGTACGTTCATTTAAATCTACAACTTTACTACAGACACAATAACAGCGAACAAGTTGGGATATGTAAAGTGATGATTTATTTGGACATTACCGTCCCAAAAAAGAAATTGAACAGTAGGGAACGAACCATTGTTCTTATTGTCGTAAAAGTTTTAAAAAGATCCCCGTGTGCAAATGAAAGATATGTACCCACGAAAGGACATACATTGATGTTTATGTGTATTTAAAGTAATATAAAAGTCTTTGTGTTTACTTTCGTAATGTAATTCTTGATTATCTAACAAAATTATATTATCTCGATAATGCTAAATGCTGTTACTAAAATATTTCTAATCGTGTCTTAAACATGTTTAATGAGTTTTGTTAAAATTGCGACTTATAATAATAAATGAACATGTCTTTTTTTCAAAATAGCAAACTAGGTTACCATGTTTTGGTTGACTGTTCCTCTTGTATCTTTCGTTCCTCTTTTATTTCAGTTGCCATATATAATAATATCTTAATCTACATGATCTATCATCGTTGAGCGAATTTTCTAAAAGTATATTTGAATAATATGAAGTAGTGATGTATACATATATGAATGAATTTTACAAATAAGACCCACATTATTATAAAAACATTCTTGATTTTATTCAAGAGGCGCAAATACTAAAACAAAAACTATGAAAAGATAAAATCATGTCATACGTGTGTCATGTTCAAAAACAATGCTTTTATAATTGGAGCTTTGTGACATAATTTAGTGCATGGCGTGACTTTATATTGTCAAGGTTATTTTGTTTACATACACACCTCTCAAATAGAAAACCATTTTTTTTTAAATAAAGATCTCATCACGGATAGCAGCAGCAAAAAAGTACAATTTACACAACTGTCCAAAAAGTACAAGCAACTTCAACTTTTCGTATTCAAACTTAACATGGAATGCTTCGGATTCATAATTATTCGTTGGATTCCTATTTTCGTCGGTACAGGTGAACCACGCATTAAAATATTTAACGAATTATTGAATTAATTCTAGTTGTATAGGCTTTGTTTGCAGAGATAAGCAAAACCACGAAATCAGATATCCACGATAATGCAAGTTTAGATCAACCCATGTAAATTGATCACCAAAATCGTTTACAGCACCTCACTAATAAATATCAAATAAATGTGATTTAAAAAAAATCCGGAGGAGTGTTGGATAGATTTAGATGCACAACAAACCACGTCATATGTTTGAAACTATTCCCTAGATCAATGTGGAAACAGTAAGTTATCTTTCAGTGCAAACTGTCAACGTGACAAGCCATTGTTGTATAACTCTAAATATAGAAGATGCGTTTTTTGTTGTAAAATTTTACTTTAACCTGGTACATATACCCAATCGAAAAAAAAAACGGTGAAAACTATGTTCTCGAAGTTTGTGTATGTAATATAACGCATAATGACAAGAATGCATACAATCATGGCTTTTTGTGCATTCGACCGGGTCTAAAAAAAGATTAATAAAAAGCAAAAACGCTTTTGAATCAAATTGTTTATGTATCGTTTTGTACTTTAGAATGTGTAACCAGTGACTGCAATTAAGAGATGTTTATTTCATGTTTTTGTAGTTTTACTCTACTGTTTTTTTCCCGTATATTCTGATTTCTGTCCATTAATTTTAGTCAAGACATCAGTTGGCTCAAGCTAAACTCAATTTTAATATTATGAGAGATTTTGTAATTGACCGTCCCTTATTTTAAATTACCTACTGTAATATGTAAATTTACCGATTATGTCTTATTACCTATTTTGACATTTAATTCGAGTGTGCATTCGTATGGTCTTTTTCCCCGTTGAATTGTGATTCCCTCATTTTTTTATTTAGATTAGAGCATTTTTAAACTGCTTTTGCATTAATATTTCATGTTTACATTGCTTTGAATGAAAACTGTAATACATGTTCGAAGCGTTGACTTGTTTGTTTTAGATTATTTAGAAATGTACTGTAAGGAACTGGCTGGAAAATTATTTCAAACCCTTCTGTTATAAAATCTTTTATATAATTGAAATTAAAGTGGTTTTTAAAGATGGTTTGATATCATCAACAAAAAATGTATTCAACGTTTTGTATTTCCATAACTAAGTTTTGTCTTAACTTCCTGATCAAATGTGTTATTGTTTTATTTTTGTATGTGACATGTACTCTAAAGATAACGCATCACAAGGACATCACCATACAATACAACTGTGTGTGCAAATCAGTGTACACATATATCTAGGCCATTTTCATAATTATTTTTTTTCAGATAATAGAGGAAGTTTGAACCATACTACTGTTTTGAATAAGCAACACAGTAGTCATAAAACCTGCTTGCTAATCGTCTTATTCGTTTGTTTATGCATTTTATTATCCAATATACTAGAATTTATATATTCTATTTCATAGGATAAGTATATCCAACATTTCGATTGGAAGAACTATTGTATTATTGCCTTCAAATTTGGATATTATTCCAGAATGTTTCGAACTGCTTCCATTGTTCAAACATAATAACATGTTCTCTGATTTTCAGGAGAACGATCCGAATCAGTTAGAAATAAACCAGATATATGTAATTGGACAAAATTAGAACCAATGCTTTTGAAAGGAATAGTAGGTCTGTTTGAGTTATAGTTCTTTCAACGTTTGCGTCAGATTTGAACAAGTTGTAAACGTGTTCGAAAAATATCCCTCATTGGATATTAAAGATGTTTCTGAACTATTGTTTATGTTTAGAATATATAATTGAAATACAGGGGGAGATAAACGATTTGCGATGAAACTAAATAATACCATGCTGGTGTTGTATAACATCCATAAAACTCCAAGTCTGTGATTGTGTTTAAGTTTTTTTCTGCTTTGTTTATATCTGATTTCATTGTTTGTTCTTATGTTTTTTGATACAACACTGTCTCAAATTAATGGAGCATTGGTGCCTATATGATTATTTTACCCCTTCCCATTATCTGTCATTCCCAAATCAAGATAATGTATTTCAGTCAGTGGTTTCAGTTTGTCATGGTTATAGTTCGAAAATTGTTTTGTTTTAAAATAGGCCGCTGGTTTTCTCAATTGATTTTTTTTTACATTTTTCGTGCATATATATGTCGGGGTGTTTTATTGACGAAACTACGGCATTGAGTTTCCTAGTTGTTCCTGTTGTCGAAAGAGATAGGGTTTGTTATAATTGTTTACTCCGCTTCAATTGAACGTTGATGAATAGCTGTCACTTTGACATGCATACTCATGTATTTCTTTTACATTCAAATGTTTTCGTGTCACTTTTCTCAAGTACTACACAGTGATTTCAGACTTTGGTATTAGACTGAAACTGATGAATATATAACATGTAATTTTTGTTTATTTGTCTCTATATGTTGCATTTCAGTATATATCTCTAATTAATGCAAATTTCCATGATGGGGACTCCTTTTACAACTAAAAGTACCACTTTTACCATGAAGTTTTGATTTTTTTTAATTCTAGAATAGAAAGCTCATATGCAATACTATTTGTTTAAGGTCAAAATATAGGGTAGTCCGGAATATTTTCAATGTTTATACATGTTATATGCCCCGAACTTTACTTACACTAAAATTCTTTACTACCCCTTCTTTGATTAAATGGTTCCCACAGATTTCAATTTGACCAAATGCATACATGTATTTACTGATAAATTACACAGGTATGCTTCTACAAGATAAAACATAGAGATCACATATAGGAACCAGTACGTTAACATAAATAACTATCTATGAAAATCATATATCTCACCAAGAGAGGCGTGGTTTGAGAAACAGCTGTATTTACAAAGTGCAACCTGTAACATACTTCCAGTTTGCAGCCACGATGATAACACCAAAACGTAGATGCGGTAGAATTCGAAATAGACAGATTAACTCAAACACGGATTCCAAATACGATTTCGGGTATGTGAACAATCTGTAGGTTTTGTTTTGCTGATAAGTTCCTGTTTTATATTCTAGTCATGTTGATTTGCCGACGGTGTCATCAAAAATGTGTTAAAATATACAACCGAGTTGTTTTTGTAAACACATTTATATCATTCTGGCTAATAAGTATTAGGGAAGAAGGTTTGTTTAAAGTTAAAGATGGCAATGGACAAACGATGGAAGTCTGGGGCCAACTGATCAGAAAAACTCAATATGTCCTCTGGGTTTGGTTAGCTTAAAATGGTGCTTTAACTATCTGTTATACAACATTTCTAGGCTGAGCCTCTCAGTATATCAAAGACATACTGCAAACAGTAGCTCTAACTGAAGGGGTCAAATATCAAAATATAAATTATAACATGACCCTTTTTTTCTACTCCGTTTAAATTGATATGATATGATAAAAAGAAAACGTTGTTTGTCACTTGAACAAAAGAAACAGGTGTTTGCTTTGTGTTTTTAGAATATCAAGTTACTCGTGTTTTCCATATGTTCTATATACTAATATTTCTATTCCTCTTGATACCCATCCTTTGTTTGACTTATGGAGTTTCTTATCATTTGTTATTCAAACATAATTATTAGTATCCATCCAGTATAAGAGAACTATTGATACAGACTTCTCGTTAATTGAAAAATCTTCTTGAATTCACGAAAATCGATTTATTAATAATAGCCCGAACATTTTTTAAACCACTTTACTTATAAATTGCATATGATACTTATAATTAGGTGGAAGCTGAGGTAGGGACACATTCCTTAAGACACGGCAAGTACTAACCAGTGAAACTAAGACGTATCAAAGTATGCGAAATTTATTCTTTTAAAATGAATTGCTTATATATCTCCTGTAATTTTCATTTTCACTCATGGTGTAAATATATAAATAATAGTTACCAAAGGTACCAGGATTATAATTTAGTACGCCAGACGCGCGTTTCGTCTACATAAGACTCATCAGTGACGCTCATATCAAAACATTTATAAAGCCAAACAAGTATAAAGTTTAAGAGCATTGAGGATCCAAATTCCAAAAGGTTATGCCAAATACAGCTAAGGTAATCTATGCCTGGGATAAAAAAATCCTTAGTTTTTTTTTAAAATTCTAAATTTTGTAAACAGGAAATTTACAAAAATGACCACATTATTGATATTCATGTCAAATAAGACATTCAATGTTATGATATCGATAGAATCGCTATTGGACTCAATGAAACAATGAAACAAAGCGACGTAATTTTGTTTTATTTAATGAATATCGGCTGATAAGGAATCCAGAGAAAAAAAACAAAGTTTGCATCAATTGTTTGTTGCCTTATACTTGGAAAATGACGAACTTTCCCAACATCTCTTTCTTTTTCACACTTACGACTGCTTTCATATATCCTGCTTCTTTTGTAGCCTATTCCTTTGACAATCCACATTGTTTTTAACTATTTGGAGATGTAGATCACCAGAAGATTGTACATTTTTGTACTAAATACGTTACTATAGAGGAAAACAGACCGTTACATGGCAAAACCAGAAGAAAACATCTGGGAAGTTTTTCCGTTGTAAATCCAATCGAGTTGTTCACCTTTCCAATAACAAAAAAACCCATGTTATATGATTATCTCCCTTTTGATCAGATTTTGTATCGTACCCCCACCAATTTCAAGTAAATTTAGTTGGAAAATCACTTAGAATTTAAAAAAAAATTATAGACGTTACATTCGGACAAAAATTTAGAATAAATCTTCAAATGAATATGAATTTATTGTATCATTGGAAATTAAATACGATTTTAATTTTTGAGAGTATATGATATTTTATGGTACATGTGAAAAATATGTCGCTTGGTTTTTAGTTTTCTATGTTGTTTCATTTGTATTATTATTTGTCTGTTCGTCTTTTTCATTTTAAGCCATGGCGTTGTCTGTTTATTATATATCTATGAGTTTCACTGTCTCTCTGGTATCTTTTGTCCCTCTTTTATATAAAAAAAAATTTCTATAAATAATTTGACAACAAGTTTTAACCCAAAATTATACGGATCTTGTATTCTCATGGAAAGATTGACTGCAAACAAAACTGGAACACAGACAACACAGATGAAGTTTGAATCGCATACTAACAACGGACATCTCCCATGAATTTACGACAACACAAATGAAATATACACTGCGAGACAGCTCTATCAAACAACGCCACAACACATGACGTATTTGTTGTGACTTTTTTTATAATCAACACAGGTTAATTAAAAATCAAAATCAATATATTTGTTTTCCTTGTAGACAAGAACAAAAATAGGTTCTGATTTTTAATGTTAATCCATGTAGTTTCTAACAATGACAGGCATATTAAATTTAAATTATGTTTGTTATGGTGTCATTATGTTGTTCTTTCTAACTATGTCAACATTTCTTCTTAAACAAAACTGTGTATAATCAAACAAATCCTTTGCTTTTCAACTTTGTACTTGTTTGGCTTTATAACTATTTTTGGAAAAACTAAGGATTTTCTTATCCCAGGCATAGATTACCTTAGCATTATTTGGCACAACTTTTTGGAACTCTGGACCATAATGCTTTTCAAGTTTGTACTTGTTTGGCTTTATAAATATTTTGATTTGAGCGTCACTGATGAGTCTTATGTAGACGAAACACGCGTCTGGCGTACTTAATTATAATCCTGGTACCTTTGATAACCATTTGCATAAAGTTGCTTTCAATTTGAAATTGTAAAATGAAATAACTAATCTTTCCTCGTAAACGAAAAAAAAAACCAAAAAAAAACTGTATCATAAGGCAAGATAATGTAATACCGAACAGGTAACAAACTTAAAAACACCCATCATTAATAAAAAAAAAAACTAAAATATTTATACTGACCAATTAACTGACAAATAAGCCATATGTGAAATGTACCAACAATACTACAAAAGAAATCACTTAATAAATACATTTTGGATTAATACATACCAAGACATGTCGTTTAGCTATGCGAATCTCCACTCGGGTACAACCGTCATCTACGGGAATAGGTCACGTTTGGTACTTAGCCGGCCAAACGACGCAATAGGTAAACTAAAATCGAAGACATGGTTAAAAATTCGTAAGTTAGTTAACACAGACTTTCTGTGTAAGGAGTAAATTCCTGTTTCTGAAGTCAGTATAATGTGAACATACACAAGCATAACGTATCAGTTGAGATATGTTAACACCACATACCAGAGAAGAGGGAAAGTTAACACCTGCTGTTCTTTATGTTTTTAGTAGAAAGCATATGACTTTACATTTAACATGTTTAATAGAACAAATACTGAATTTCTGAACAACTACAACGGCTACTGAACGACATTAGATTGTACTGAAATTATATGACAAGTTTATCTAAAAATATTTCAACCTTTCAACTTTTGAGGTTTCTACTGTCAAAATCCAAATGGCGGTTCAAAAACATTAATTGTTCTATCAAAACAAATTTATTATTTTACATTTTCGACAAATATATATGCACAATAAAAAATTCCAAACGTAAACCTGGTTTTAAATCTTTTTCAGAAAGAAACATAGATAAAGTAACATATAACACAAATGATAATTGCAGCATATGTGGAAAAGAAAAATATAGTATCCAAAGCTCGTGACGCATCTTTACCGGTAATAACTAATTCCGGTCCATCTACATTTGGAACGATCTTACGTGTTCGTAATAAGAAACGCTTGGCGAAAAATTTCGGTAGAAATCCCATGTGTTCATCCGCGTGCAGATAATAATATTTTGCACTATAAATGGCACCAATAACAATCAATCCACTTATTGAAATAATTACTATCATTATAAGAAGTAAACCACACATCGGATTTGAGGTTGCAGGGATAGATCCAGACACAAGCGTTAGGAATATTACATAAGATAGTAAGATGGTCATGGCGAGCGAAACTCTTTCGCCTGAGTCCACTGGAAGGACAAATACTAACGGATTTAATAAAGCAAACAGTAAAGTTGGTATAATAATTAGTATATTGAAATACAATGACTGTCTTTGGAATTTCATATTGAGATAAAATGCAGAATGATTGCCATCTGTCAGTCCAGTGCTAGTTTTTCTCTCTAGTAAGGTCCAGTCAGCATGTGGAGTGTAGAAGCCTAGTTGTGCCCCACTGTAAACTGATGTTAAGGTAACTTGTGATGATGACATACCCCAGGGGATAATAATTAATGTACAAGTTTGAGTATCAAATGGAAATTTCGAAACGTCCGTTGGACATTTTGCTGAAATTATCCCACCAGGAGGATGTGTCACTATTCCAGTATAAAACACAGTACATGGCAATTTTGCATCACTGCCAATTGTTTTCAAGTTTTCTGCACTATTTAACAAGAAGATTAATGGTGTCCATATATTGATCGAATCAAAGGTTGTCAACGTAATGTTTCCATATGAAGCAGGGTCCCAAATTAAAGAAGGATCTTTCCATGTAAGTGTTGTTCCCATTGTTATAGATATTGTTTCGTCAACCTGGTTGAATGAATTAAATGAAGTTATATAAAAGGTCACATTTACATTTAACGATTCTGATTGGTTAAGAACTGGTCGGACACTTGGTTTGTAGTCCTTCAACAGATCGGCATGTAATAATTTTGCATCTTCTAAGTTTTGTCCTGTGACTGTAAAGACACACATTGTCAGGTAAAAAGCTGCTGATTTAAAGTTCATCGCAAAATTTCGCTTAATCTACTACGATGAGTAGTATCGAAATCAACGTGTTTATAATGTTATATGAATTTACAACAACAAAATTACGGAAACATGTGTGTTGAATTAAAAACCACTGAAATGATAACATAACATCTAGAAGCAAACATATACGCATTCAAAGTGAGGACAAACTTAAACATTTCTTTCATGAAAAATGGTAAATTTATCTGTTAAGTGCGTTTCAATTTATAGTATTTGCTTCCATTTACATAAGAGAATACTACTAATGCAAAAATATTGATTCAGCGTTTTTAATAAAACAAAATATAATTCATTAAGAGAAACGTTAAAAAAGATTGTTATAATGACATTTTGATTACAATGTATGTTGATTGCTGAGTCAGGAACGCCCCAACTCATCACAATAACGAAGCCATAACATTTGACTATCAAATGATTCATCATTTTTGCTTTATGATTGTAACATGTATAATAAAAGAGGGACGAAAGATACCAAAGGGACAGTCAAACTCATAAATCTAAAACAAACTGACAACGCCATGGCTAAAAATGAAAAAGACAAACAAACAACAGCACACACAACACAACATAGAAAAATAAAGAATAAACAACACGAACCCCACCAAAAAACTAGGGGAAATCTCAGGTGCTCCGGAAGGGTAAGCAGATCCTGCTGCAAATATGGCACCCGTCGTGTTGCTTATGTTGATAACAAATCCGGTAAATAGTCCAATTCGGTAGGTCACATTCATGAAAGGGAAGGGGATTGTAGTTACGACGTAAGGAACATATCCGATATCATTTGTGAAACGGTTATTCCATAACGGTCAACCAACTCGTGATGGCGTCCGTAAAATTTACGAAGGGATGATTTCAACTTAACCATTTGGAACTCTTGGTTTAATAGCTTCCTTGTGAGCAGCAACCCTCTATCAAGAAAATCATGATAGGAAATGCAAGCACGGGAATATCGTATCAATTGGGAGATATATACCCCGTATGCAGGTGCTGCTGGAATGTTGCTACTTAGAAATGGAAAGTTCACAATTGGAAAGCTGAAATCATCTCTTTTGTCGTAAAGTTTTGTTTTCAACCGACCCTCATAGTCAATATGTAGATGTAAGTCAATATATGAGGCCGACTTAACTGTATCTGTAGGATCCTTTATCTCTAGTTCGATTGGGTAGATGCGTTCCACATAGTCACCAAATTTTGAATTATTTAGTGAAAGAACATCATCTTTATAGCGAAAAGTAGAGTTAAAGGATATTGCTAACTTCTTATCTTTCTTCCTAAGAAGTTCCTGCATGAAGTCAGCCTCATAATAATAAAGAACCAAGTCGGCAAGTAGAGGGGCACAGTTTGTTCCCATTAATATTTAGTTTCAACTAACAATGTCTTACGATAGCTGTACTATCAAAAATAGTACGATTCTCTTTTAATTCAAGCAGCGCCTACATATAAAAAATATATCAGCCTGTTGATAAGATATTCTTAAGTTGCCTTTCCTATCATAATTCTCGTGCTGCTGCTTACAAGGAAGCTATTGAACTAAAGGTGCTTAGTGTTAACGTCATCACATTGGACGTTTTACGCATGGCATTACGAGTAGGTTAACAGAGATGGAAAATCTGTGTCTCGATATGTTCTAGTTGTCAGTACCTCAATCCCGCAGGCATAACTAGTTGTTGCGCAGCCTTAAGATGTCTATATAGTTTGTGGGTGTCTTGTTATTGTTTTAGTCGTCGTATGTTAACAGCCATGTCGATGTCAGTGTCTCCTAATGAGTTTTCAAAGTTTCCTTGTTATCTTCCGCATCTTTTAGTTAAATGTTGGTAAAGATTTAAGGTTCAAACCCCTCACACAAAGTTCGCCTTTGAAATATTTATGTCATTTTTGATTATATCGGTCTTCAACTGTTTCTTGAATGCATTTTTGCTTGGCTTTCAAATATTCTGATAAAGGTAAATCCCAAAAATTAATTAAATTAAATTAATTACGTGTTGTTTTCATTTTTTAAACATCTTCCAACTGAATTCAGCTTGCTAACAGATGCATACTCGAGAGAATCATAACATTAACGTAACATTCTAATCTGATGCAAAGTTATTAGAATCCTTTCAAATCAAGCAAAACTTTAAAGACTGTCGACGGTTTTTGTATATCTAACAAATAAATACAGGAGTAATATATACACTTTGCAAAATTATTCATACATTATATAAGCAAAATTAATGATTCTGTTCGAAAACTTTTGAAGTATTGAACGTTCGAACAACTTTGGGTTGATATTAAAGGTGATTTGAGAGAACATGTAAAAACAAAACTGCCCCTGGCTATGTTGAAGATAAAATACATTTCCTAATATCATGTTAACATATTTTCATATGATAGTTCTGATTTTGTATTGCTTTTTTTAACTACAATAAATTCATTGGACCTCAGTCTACATGTATGTGTAGCGGTGCTTAAACCGTCACCTAGAAGGCCTGATATTTATATTGCATGTGTATAATTAATACCATTTCTTCTCGTGAATATCCCATATTATCCGTGTGCCTCCATGAATTTTAATATTGTAATGTTGTGTATGATACTGTATCCCAAAACTAAGAAAATGGAGCATATCTACCTTCATCCTTTTTTGTTGGCACGATAGGCGCAGTTGGTTTGTTGGTTATGAGGAGAGGGCGCTAAACGTCTGACAAAAGGTATACATAGTCGACACCGCATTGTATAAAACTGATTTAATGGTCTTTAAAATTAACAAGTGGGGATAAAAAAATCCAAGTTGAAGAATAACGTTCGCTATTGTTCATGCATAGCAGGCTATTGCTATTGTGTTGGCAGTGATTACTGGTTGATGACATGCAAGTGCATCAGGCGGAAACAGAGGAGAGGGTGTTACCATAACTAGTCTTTTCCTTGAATATATTAATATTTTGAAACCAGAACCCTGGGTTGATGACATCCGTAAAAATGATAAGTAGCTCAGTCAAAAGTGTTACTTTGCTTTGCTATGGCATCAAGATTTCACATAAATATTTTGTCCTTCGTCTAAAGTTGCAGCTGAAATCTGACAAAATATAACTACTCGTATAATCAAATCGTACACAATCTGCCTCTGTTTCATTTGAATATATACCGTCAAAACCATTTAGCTGTGTGTTAACTTCATATATATCCTCAAATGTTTTATTTGTCAACCAGTATTCGCCTTTCAAACCAATCCACATATTTGACACACCTGAAATTATACAGCATAACCTATTTTATTTTGCTCACATTTCAGCATACATTCCTATTTAGTGTTTGTTTCGAAAAGTGATTTTATCAATATAAATAGCAATACAAGTAGTTAAGAACTAGATAATAATGACTACTTGCAGACTAGAATGCTTTTCATTCCTAATTCTGTCATTGTGCAAATTAATTTAGATTTTTTTCAAGAATGAGGAATGCGAATTACATATCCAGGTGCACTTTCTTCGGTGTGTATTTAAGGTGGTACCTAACACTTTAACTAAAATTAATTTGGCTCGTTTAATTTTCTTAAAATTTTGACAGATTATTTACTTTGACCCTTTGACAAAAATCAAAAAAAATCAAAAAATTTGAATTTACCGTTTAATCAGAAAAATTACACTGGTTATATAGCAGTTTGACAAACACTTATTTTGATCATTGAGAAGCTTGATATTCCCTCATGAAAACAACGTCATTAAAACGTTCTGCTGATTTAACAGAGTTATCTCCTTGTAGTGTTAGGTACCACCTTAAGTCCTTGTTGAACTTGTTTCGAAATGATATCGACATAGTCTTCCCAATTTAAGTAAGGAAGTTATAATTAAAAACAAAAGTTACAATCAACATACCCTTTTTTACGGTTAAATATCGTCTTGATAACCCATCCTCCATATCCTCAGTAGAAATACTTTGGATTTTTTCTTCATAATTTATTCTGAACTTGTATGAAATATTTGCAATTGGAAGTTAAGCTAACTACAATCAATCAAGTTATCGCCACCGATCTTAATTATCTACTGTGTGACAAACTTACGAAAACTAATGGAAATTTAATTTACTAGTTTGCAATATGATAATGTGTTCAATGCTATTCGAAAAAGGGCGTTTCAATACACTTAGCAAGAACATTTTACAGTGTTAGGAACTTTTAATTATGCTTTGATAGCCTTGTTGGAATGATCCCATCGACTTTGGCATTTTAGTTTCGAAGTATTGCCAGTTGTAACATATACATGATATACGTTGTTAAAACACCTGTTGTTAATCCTAAATTAAAGTAACTGCTATTTCCCCTCTTTATTGAACATTTGGGGCAAGGATCAATAAATTAATGCTTCCATCTGCATTTCTTTATTAATGTAGCAATTTCAATGTCTCTAGGTGACGAGACAAAAGAACGATTACTTTATAACACTCGACACTGTCGCTCTCATGATTTTCACAATATTTGTGGTATTTACTTTCGAAGGGTGTTTTCTACGTAAACCAACAGACATATCCTGCTCCACTTTCGCCATCCGTCGGATGCCCATGCAAGTCTTACTCGGTAGGTCACATTCGAGGAAAAGTGGACGGGGTTGTGGCTACAACAATTGAAACATATCACTCATCATCAGTTCAACAAATATTCCATATCGATCAACGAACTCATGTCGGTGTTTGTAAAATTTTCGAAGGCATGATTTCAACTTCACCACTATGAAAACGTTGTTCCATAGCTTACTTGTAAGCAGCTATCATATCAACGGGGAATCATGATACGAAATTCAAGCTGTGGAATATTGCATAAACTTGAAAATATACACTCCTTATACAGGCACTGTTGGAATGATGCTACATAGAAATGAAAAGTTCACAATTGGGAAGCTGAAATCATTTCTTTTGTCAAATTCTAGATGCAAGTCAAGACTTATATCTATTGACTGTATCTGTAGCATCCTTTATTTCAGGTTCGATGAAGTTAAAGTGTTCAACATAGTCAGCAAAATTTGAATTATTTATAGTAAGATTCCCTGTGTCCAAAAAGTTCTCTAGTCAACGGAATAGCACAAGGCTAATTTGTTTGGCAAATTATGGGATAATACATTTTTTTTTCAATATTGATTATCGTTCTGAAATTTAGTGGTCACGATTTTCTAAATTTCGTGTTTTACAAAAAAATATACCACTGTGTGCAGCAGCAGACACAACTGCAGTAATTTCAAAACTGAATTGGCTATAGGCAAACCACTGAAGCAAATTACCTTTATGTGCCAAGCATGCATGTTAAATCTATTTACCATGTTTCAAATAATATTGGAATGTTTGTTTTTGTTTCTGTGAAAATTAAAATGAACAAAAAACCAAATTGGTAGTTTTAAAATTATTTGAACAGACACATACGGCATTTGGCGGGGTTACACATGTTTGTGATCATTCGACCCTTCCCTTACTTGGACAATGGCATAGCAACACACAACATAAGAAGAATCTGCAAAACAACAGTTGATTCATCAAATCGACATGAAACACACATTTAAATCCTCAACGATCTTACATAAAGGCTAATGAAAGGACGTCATCAATATTCTGAGAGAGGAATGGCCATAAACACCATTATCGTAAAAACTAGGATTCTACTGGTACAGCATGTTTTACTAACTGACTGAATTACAATGTATGTCGAAAGTCTTAGAGAAAAGGATTATACATTATGTATATGCCTGTCACAAGTAAGGATGGAGCTGGTATTTGAGTGGTTGTTGGTGTTTCATTTCTGTCATATTTTTTTGGTAAATTGTTTTTTTAATAAATAAGGCCGTTAATTTTGTCAAAAAAAAAAATTCAAAATATTCCTAGCGTGGCCTTTTATAGCCGATCATACGGTATGGGTCTTTCTTATTGTTGAAGGCCGTATGGTTGCCTATAATTACTTCCACATTTACATATTTTTATAGTATACAACTAGTATTTATAAATAAAATTAACTTTATCAATATTCCATGTAAATGAGGTAAGGTCAGATGAACTCTGCCACAAAGACGTGTATACACTTAGCTACCATTCCATACACCCAATATATTTGACTCGCAACTTATAGTATCTGAGATACGGACTTGACCACTTGTTCTCTGGTCCATGACATGAGGTCGGGGTCAGACTAATACAGTGAGATGACATCATCTATATAGCGGAACGTGCTAGTAGCTTTTTTCCTGGAAAGTTTCGAAGAGAAGCACAGTTTGTGTTCATGGGAATTCCGAGTGATTTTTAAAAACACGTCCTCAAAACGTCACAAATATGAAACATCTTGATATCAGTTACAGAGAACTTTTTTCTAATAAGAGTGATTTTTAAATAGCAAGATGTGTCCCTCACTAGGATAAGATACTTGTATCTACGTTGACCATTCGTTTTAATGAAAGAAAGCAGTACCATTTTTCTTAGTTTGTTTTTTATTTTGCAACAAGTACATGAAGTAATACTTGTGTTAAGGTTAGACAAGTCAAATGTTTTAATACTATTAAAGGATAAGACAGATTTATAGTGTAGGTACAATGTACCCTTATAGATCTCTGGAACCTTAACGTACCCATATCGAAAATAGAGTAAGTAGTTTAAAGATAACGTTAATGCTCGACTACAATAACTTTTGAAATTGATGTCTATAGTTTATAAACAGGTTTAGTTTGTGGAGCACATTTAAGACCCCGCATTATCCCTAAACGTTGCATGTATTGAACAAATAGGTACAAAACTTGGGATTTTTTTTCAAAACGATATCTTGAGGTTAAAAACTCTTTCACAAATTTTAAACAATTCATATAATACTCTGTAATTTTTATGGGTCAATTTAGCACAGCGGTATACTTCTTTTGTTGCCTTTATTTGCACAATTAAAACGATGATGTTTACATATAACTTGTACAAATGACAGACCTAAACAAAAAATTTAAATAAATTCATTTTAACCATATATCTGTGAACTTACAGCTTGTAAAATTTAGAACAAAATCCCATTTCTCCTTCGATGTTATACTAATTAAATCACCGCCATTCACTTGGCAGTGTTGTCTAGCTTCTTTCCATGTTTTTCGATTCTGATCCGAAAACATTTTCAAACATGTATTGAAGTTTGGATCATAGTAATATCCTTTATTTGTACAACCTAAAATGAAAAAAGGGGTTAATATTAACATCTATAATACTAAAATTACGAGGTCCAATTTGTCAGCCGTCATCACGTAAAACCCACGAATCACAGAATTCAACTTTATATATAACTAATATAGTACAAAGGTGTAGATTAAAAATTACACCACTCCAGGCCCCTTTGTTTTCCACGTAATTAATATTGCCAATAATTAAGAATTTCCGGGTCGAGTCCGTTACCGATACCAATAGTATATTCACCTGTTACCTATTACCTTATCTGTACGTTCCGCATCTGACAGGCGCACCACCAAACGTTGTGTTCAGGACTAATATGCTATATACACGGGTCATAACCACAGGGTTGACACTACTAAGTTGTCAAATTGTTACCTATTGTAGTATTTTAATCAGTAAGACTTTCTAAGATAACAATACGAATACTAAAAATCTGGACTAAACATAAGGCGTATAGGTACAGTTTTCAATTTGTTAGTGGACATGACGTAAAACAGCAAAGCATAGAATTCAACTTTATTTATAACTTATATAGGACAATGCCGTTGATTAAAAAATACTCCATTCCAGGACCTTTCGTTTTCCAAATAATTAATATTACCAATAACTGATAAGTTCCAGTTCAACGGGTTCAAACAGAAAGACTTGAAAGCAGAGAAAAACTGTGTATCTTATAATCGACCTGACTTTATCAGATGATAATACTAATGCTAAAATAAGGCTTGCGCATAGTTATATACTTTAATTCAGTCACGGACCCGTGATATCACGGGTGTGTTCTAGTATAGTACTAAAAGGGGAGACCTGTATTTTATGTTCTTTTCTTTTCGAACTGCAGGTTAATTGTTTGTTTATAAATTTTGAAATTATTAAGAAACCTAAGTTTTACCTACCTTAGGCAAAGTTGATCTCAGATTGTTTTGGCTATTATTTGTAGGTTCTACTTAGTCATGTAGCTCTTTTACTATTCGGTTCTAATACATCATTGACTTTCAAATATTTGGCTTTGAGCGTTCTTCGTGAAAGGTTATTCAGAAAAAAAGCTTCGAGCACATAAAATTTTAAAGGGTTTATGTTTTTAAAATAACTTCGTACAAAAATGATAAAAAAAAACCAACATATCCTTATTTCTACTCATTTCAGTGCAACCTAACATTCGTTATTCTACTTGATGATAACTTTTGTTATGTTTTACAACGTTCTTTCATAGGTTATTGCAGTAGTTGTCTAATTGTAAAATAAATACTACCATGTTAGATGTTTTCTTGACCTTGCTATATATGAGATGTTAACATCATGGTAGTAAATATTCCAGCAACTTAATGAAAATCAGCCTTGTTGTGTTCAATGAACCGGATATTTTCCAGTACTTTATTGGTTTGTCCAGTAATGTTTATCCATCTTACTTTGACAATGTGTTTTGATCATTTTGTTGTATAGTGATGATATAAAGAGTCGCACTGACAGTCGGTCGAAGGGGCGACAAAAGAGCCCGCCGAACCCTTTATGAATAATTAAGAAGACCTTTTGTTAAATTCACATGTTAGCCAAATATTACGATAAAAAGGACTTGTCTTTTCCTATTCTGTATTTCCTTTCCTTGTTTGTGATGTTTCGTTGACTTCTTCTTATCATCATTAAGCGATAGCCTTCAAAAAATTTATTGTGATGAGATATATTCAACAAGTGATCTCAATCAGATATGAATTCTGAAAAATCCGAAAGATATAACTCAAATCTTCAATTATAATATGTATTATTTTGCAGTCATATCAAGATATGTCTACGATTTGTATTATTATTCCATATAGTCAATTGGACTATCGACTACGTCATTTCATTAAAAAGAGCTATTTCTACAAAAATGGATACCAAAATAATCATCTTAAATAAAATAATAAAAAAGTCAATCATAGGAAAATACACTGCCATCGGGTCGTTAAGTAGTATATTCAGAGGATAGATATTTTTGTTTTGCACCATGGAGGTGTGACACATGCCACATCTATATAAGGAATGCAGTTTGTTGTCTTGCTCTATGAAAACTCATGTTTGCAATGTTAGGCCTGTCCGAATCTACTAAACATCAAATGGACAAATGAATACAATGAAATGGTGATGATTAAATACTAGATAATACTCATTGTCTCTTGTATTGCTCGCTGTTCTTCTACATTGATTAAGTAAGCTCGAAAATAAGATTTATGTTCTTCTAAAATCAATACAGATGCAAGGGTAAGAATAAGTGTTAAAAAAATCAAAAACAGAAGAAAAAAATAACTATCATTGAAGTATACTAACCGTATTTGTTCATATTGTAAATTTCCACTTCAGAAGTCATGGCATCAATACTTCTACTGATTCCTCCAAAAGCCATACATGTTTTACTTGTTCTGTTCCAAATAAATGCATTGCAAGGTTCACTTATATTAGATATACAGTTACTAGCACAGCGTGTTTCAGACTGAACATATATTTTCTTAATTTCAGGATTCAAAAGACACATTGGATAGATGCTTGAAAATTTGCTATTGACAGTATTTAAATTTCGTTGTAAGGCATTCGCATGCATTGAATTCAAAATTAAAAGTAACTCTAATACTACGTTCATACTGTGACTTGGTTAATGATTCGAAAGGTTATCGAAATATTTTGGATTCATACACTTCCAAGTAAATACCATATATGCCAAGGTATTGCACTACTTATAAAGATAGAAAACACTAATTTCATGGAAGTTACTGTTTTAAGTAGCGTGATTATCGATTTGCAAGCAATTACGAATGCCTTCAATATACTGCTTATTCATATATAAGTAAAGTCAGCTGATAAAGAAAATCGAGCATTGTCAGGATAGTTACGTAATACTATTTAAAGACATCCAACTACAGTCGCCTATGCAAATTTAAGGGTTTATTGTTTATCCCTCAAAGAAAAAGGGCATTCCTTACATATAAATGGTTTTTACAACACTATATTTCAATCACATATTTATTATAAATGTTAAGTTTGAAACATTTTGACTGCCAGTGATAAAATAGGAATGCTTTCTACATAATATTTTGAGCTTGAAAGCGACAACCTTCGTACCCCATGCATAGTAGTTGAGAGGGTTCTTGAAAGTGCAGAGTGTGGCATTTTCTCGAAACAGGGTATCGAATAAAACGTAAAGATTCTATCTAGATATATTTAATAAATTCCACGCACTCAAGAAAATTCCTGCCACTGAGCTGTTTCTTACAGTCATAACAAATAAGTCCAATATGATGTACAGTTCATTTTTTTCGACCTTGGTATACATTACATATTTGCCACTGGACGTAAAAAAAGCTACCACGGAAGCCAAAATGTCATGAACATTTCCTTCCGCTACGAGTATTGTCAAATGTCAAGCTATCCGCAAACATCGATGATGCTACATCGGAAATGTAAAAAATGCTTACTCGCTACAACACAACATTACCAAGCTGCCGACCAAAAGTTAAACCATTCATTCCCTTCCATAGGAGCCAAATTATCTGTGATGAAATTATCCTTGTAATGTGAGTATTGTAAAATATCTAACCATCGGAAACAAGAAGTGGATACATCGTAGAAATTGCTACAAATCAACTCGATCAAGCTGCAGACCAAATATTGAATCATTATTATCATAGAAACCAAGAAAACTGTGACGAAATATTCCTCTTGGATAAACGGACGTAGTCATGAGGTTTCGAGGCCGCCTCCGCCTTTGACGATGCATTTAAGGTGGTACCCAACACTTGCACTAACATTAATTTGGCTCGTTTAATTTTCATAAAATTTTGTCCCAACCGTTTTGTCAGAAAAATTACACTGGTTATATAGCAGTTTGACAAAAACCAATTTTGATCATTGAGAAGCTTAATATTCCTTTTACAACAAAACGTAATTAAAACGTTTAGCTGACTTTACAGAGTTATCTCCCTGTAGTGTTAGGTACCACCTTAACAACCATATCATTACCTGTCTATAAATAACTGCTTATGATTTTAAACGTTATATATCAAAGGCATCTAACTAAACGTTATCAAATGTGAACGCCATATATAGTATTTGAGAATCAAAGACATACTTATTATCTAATAACTGGAGTTTTTAAGATCTTTTGGAGCTCTTTTTAGTCTCCGTTTTGCAGTTATGACTTTTACTCTTCACATACGACATTACAAAATAAAGTAATATAACAAAAATACCGAACTCCGAGGAAATTCTAAACGGAAATCCCTAAGCAAATGGCAAAATCAAAAGCTCCAACACATCAAAAGAATGTATAACAACTGTCAGATTCCTGACTTGGTACAGGCATTTTCTTATGTAGAAAATGGTATTTTTTAGCTACCCAAACCTCTCGCCTGTATGACAGTGACATAAAATTAAATTACATGACAACGATGTGTGGACAGACATAAAAAGTAAAAATATCAAAAATAGGGGTACAGCAGTCAACATTGTGTGACTATCTTAATCACTACAAAAACGAGCAAATATGTCAACAATGACAACCAAAAAGGCATTCAGACAAAGCACATTAGCAAAAACAAAAGACAAGAATACAAAAAAAACCATAAAACAACAACACATTGACGGGATGTACAAGTACTGAGCCACGTCAAATGAATCACTACAAAAAAAGCAAATATGTCAACAAAGACAAACAAAAAGGCATATAGACAAATCACATTAGCAAAAACGAAAGACAAGAATACAAAAGCGTCAGTACCTAGAATCTATACTTCAAGACCATGGTGTATTATTTGTGAAGTTGATACGGAATTTTTATCAACAAGGTCTTGGCCTCTTCCGATGAACTTTTTTTAGAAAAAGGACGAGACGTTCTTTGACATACCCTTGGTTCGCCAACTTTATGCTCAGACACTGGTGACGTTTTACAAAGTCTGAGTAGCAGCTGCAAGCTCTTGAATACCGAATGAGTTCGGAAATGTATATCCCATATGCAGGTGAAGTTGGTATATTGCTATAAGGTTGGGGAAATTATCGTATAACATTATCTTATCAACAACAACAAAAACTACTTAATATAGTGATATTTGAAGAGCTAAAAAGTATATCGTTACTTTTTGACGTTCTATTTGAACAGGTGAGTCTAAATACAGTGGAATCTAGATTGATTACTTAGAATATATCATATAAATATCTGTAGGTATTATCAATAATATCTATCAAATGATGTTTCTGTAAGTATTTCGAAGAGTAGCCAATATTAACTGTGATCAAAATAGGTAAGTAATTAATATAGTGTAGGAATTCATTATAGAACGTATGGTTGCTTTCCTTTTGTCATTTCGGGAATAAAAAAAAACTGAAATGACGTTCATGCAACGCGCTCTTTTTATTCATATTGTTTGATTACCTGCTAAAATGTCTAAACTCAATGAATGACTTGGACGAAGAAATTCGTTTAAATTGGCTTTTCATGTTCATTATAATTGGCGATCGTTTGCCGGTTTTGTATTTTCAAAATACACAGGCACGTCTGTCTGAACATGTTGAATGGGTATGTTAAATTTCGATACTGTAAGAGCATGCCTCACTCTCTTCGTGTTAAAAACCCGTTGCGCAATCTCTTTGAGGATTCCGCAAGTTGACTTTTGGCTTAAAATATTTCTTTCCGAGGTAAACTATTTTTCCCTGTTTACAGTTGTTACTGGTTGTTAATATGTCAATTTCAGAACATGCATCGTTATTTTAAAGTTGTTTGCAAACAATTTATGAAGTAAATGCGAGAAACTCAATTCATGTCGATAGTTTAGTCCTTTTTTATCAAGTGGTAAATTCATTTATTCAGACAGGTAAAGAGAGGAAGAACCGAACTTTCCTATCCAATATATCATTTTCTTGACGCTATAGTTAAAATGTTCTGTGCTTCATTTTGTGCTTATTATTTTACAGAACCTACCTATATATTTCTCAACTTGGTTTCGTCTTAAAATTGCATATTTGAAACTAGATGTTAAGCAACAAATATAAATCACAATTGTCTAATTGGCAAATAAAAGTTATAAACATAATCAATATACATATACTTAACAAAGAAAACACCAATGAGGATTATCTATCAATTATATTGCAATTATACTCAGGTTTTTAAAACTAAATGTCTCCTCAAATTTACCTCTGAAAGTTTACTGCTTGAAACATTTTAGTCTTTGACGAGAAAAGACTTGCACGTTCGAAAAGTCTATGAAGTACTAGTATTGAAAATGTTTATTGTCATGGCGTAAACAAGATGTTTTAAAGCTGGTATTGATAATACAATGTCACTTCAATCGACCTATCAGAGAAAGAAGAGATCGTTTATCATCAGAACCAGATCAAAGGTTCACAATGAATAAAAGTGCATTGATAAAATTGCTCACCTTATTTTTAATCAAACTCGCTGATTATTGGAAAATCGTTAGGAAAATTACAAAGGCCGTCGAAGAAGATGACATTTTTTTTCTTGAAACAATGCGATAACATAAACCTTGAAGGTATATGAGGGGTCTAAATTAAAATCATAATTTGTCAGAATGTAGTATATAACATGCTGTTTGTCTAAAACAGAATTGAAAGTATGGGTCAGTTTTTTTTTTATCAAGCTACAGGTTGTTCAGAATTGCCAGATTTAACATGCCATTTTAAAAGTAACATTTTCTGAGTTATCTTCCCTTATATGTCAAAAGTGATATAAATTGAATCAAACAAAAACAATTCTGTATTTGAAAAGCACAGTTGTAATAATATAACAAAACACGTATAATATTTACTTTTACAAATTGTGACTTAGATGGAGAGATGTCTCATTGGCACTCTTAACGCATTTTCTTATATCTACGTATTATTCTTCGATAAGATGAAATGATTAAAATGAATGACAATCGTTTCGCAACATTTGTAGTTTAAGTAAGGACCTAGATTGCTTGAGTTCTGCTATATTACTATTCAAGATGTCAGAAAATATACGATCTACATACCTTAAAGTTGAAAAGCTTGAAAAAACGTTAACGAAATTAATTCAGAAATGACCAAAGGAAAAGTCAATATAACTTTTAATCGCATTCATCTACATAGAAACCATTCTTTCTAACCTAGTTGATTTTTTCTTTTGTAGGCTTTAATGATAGGACTTTTAGCTTTTGTAAATGTTTTAATTTTATGTTTTCATGTAAAAATCTTTTATCCAAATTTTCTGATTTGCATCTAATTAATAGATTTGATCATTTTAGCAAATAAATATTGCTGGCATATTAAAATGATTAAAATGCAGTCTTCCGTAATGCTTTAATAATAGCACTTTTAGCTTATGTAAATGTTTTAATTTATTTTTTTCTTGTAAAAATT
Source organism: Mytilus edulis (assembly GCF_963676685.1). NCBI lineage: Eukaryota > Metazoa > Mollusca > Bivalvia > Mytilida > Mytilidae > Mytilus > Mytilus edulis. The sequence goes on from NC_092356.1 coordinate 24,098,473, forward strand.
CTGTTATCCAAATTTTTGCATCTAATAACATATATAAATAGATTTGATCATTTTATCAAATAAATAAGGCTATGTTATAAGCTGATACATCTTTAATATTTAATAAGCCCACATTACTTTTTAACAATTGTTTAGAATGAACTTTCCTTTGATATAATAAAATTGAATGTGTTTGATAATTGAAATCATAAGATAAACCTTAATGAAATATTTAACAAATAAATTGGCATTATCTTACTAGGTTCAATAAATATATGGTACAAAGTGTCCTGCAATTGAGGCCTACAAAAGGAACTAGAGGCTCTCAAGAGGCTGTATCGCTCACCTGACACTACTTGGGTTTTTGAAATCATATAAAAAAAGATAAAATTTGGCTACAAAGTAACAACACTTTGCCACCACCTCATTATTAAAAGAACATTTATGCTATGTTTGATTTCATTCAATTCAGTAGTTCTCTAGAAGAAGACTTTTGTATGCATTTCCAATAGGGTCCTATGTTAAACAAAGTCTACAAACTAGCGGCCATCTTGGATGTTGGATCGGCTATAAAATAACAACATTTGTTCAGCACCTCTTCAGGAAGATTCATACTATGTTTGGTTTCGTTCCATTTAGTGGTTCTCTAAAAGAAGTCATTTGTATGCATTTCCAATAGGGTCCTATGTTACACTAAGTCCCCCGCTGGCGGCCATATTGGATGATGGATCGACTACAAAGTAACAACACTTGGTCATCACCTCATAAGGAACATTCATACTATGTTAGGTTTCATTCCGTTTAGTGGTTCTCTAAAAGAAGTCATTTGTATGAATTTCCCATAGGGTCCTATGTCAAACTAAGTCCCCCACTGGCGGCCATCTTGGATGAAAGGTCGGCTACAAAGTAACAACACTTAGTCATGACCTCATAGTGACCATTCATACTATGTTTGGTTTCATTCCATTCAGTGGTTCTCTAAAAGAAGTCATTTGTATGCATTTCCCATAGGGTCCTATGTTAAACTAAGTCGCCCGCTGGCGGCCATCTTGGATGATGGATCGGCTACAAAGTAACAACACTTGGCCAGCACCTCATAAGGAACATTCATACCATGTTTGGTTTCATTCCATTTAGTGGTTCTCTAAAAGAAGTCATTTATATGCATTTCCCATAAGGTCCTATGTTAAACTAAGGCCCCCGTTGGCGGCCATCTTGGATGATGGATCGGCTCCAAAGTAACAAAACTTGGTCAGCACCTCATAAGGAACATTCATGCCATGTTTGGTTTCATTCCAATCAGTGGTTCACTAGAAGTTCAAAATGTAAAATGTTAACGATGACGGACGCCAAGTGATGAGAAAAGCTCACTTGGCCCTCAGGCAAGGTGAGCTAAAAATTAAGTTTTATCAATTAAACAAAGCCCCTTATTTAAATGTGTTACATAAGTGAAGATATTTTGCATTACAGATATGTGCTGCATAGTGCAAACTCGACATATTATAAAAATACTTGTTTCATTACAGTGAAATGTTTAGTGGTAAAATAAGACACAAATAGTGGGCATTTACGATCAACTAAGGATAAGGAAGTTAACAAATGTATATCGTTATATATCGTTATAGTAACAGGTAAAGTTTACGAACGCCATCACGAGTTGATATATGGTTACGGAATACCCGTTACACAGATGATAGCGGATATGTTCCAAATTTCGTAACTACAATCCCGTCCCATTTTCAAAAATGCTACATCGGAAATGTAAAAAATGCTTACTCGCTACAACTCAACATTACCAAGCTGCAGACCAAAAGTTAAACCATTCATTCTCTTCCTTAGGAGCCAAATCAACTGTGACGAAACTATCCTTATAATGTGAGTATTGTAAAATTTCTAACCATCGGAAACAAGAAGTGGATACATCGTAGAAATTGCTACAAATCAACTTTATCAAGCTGCAGACCAAATATTGAATCATTATTATCATAGAAACCAAGAAAACTGTGACGAAATATTCCTCTTGGATAAACGGGCGTAGTCATTAGGTTTCGAGGCCGCCTCCGACCATGCATTTAACAACCATATCATTACCTAACTATAAATAACTGCTTATGATTTTAAACGTTATATATATCAAAGGCATCAAACTAAATAAACTCATCATAGATACCAGGACCAAATTTTGTATATACGCCAGACGCGCGTTTCGTCTACAAAAGACTCATCGGTGACAACGTTATCAAATGTAAACGCCATATATATAATATGTGAGATAGAAAGACATAAACAATACTTATTATCTAATAACTGGAGTTTTTAAGATTTTATGAAGCTCTTTTTAGTCTCCGTTTTGCAGTCATGACTTTTACTATTCACATACGACATTACAAAAAAAAGTAAAATAACAAAAATACCGAACTCCGAGGAAATTCAAGCGGAAATCCCTAAGCAAATGGCAAAATCAAAAGCTCCAACACATCAAAAGAATGTATAACAACTGTCAATATCCTGACTTGGTACAGGCATTTTCTTATGTAGAAAATGGTATTTTTTAGCTATCCAAACCTCTCGCCTGTATGACAGTGACATAAAATTAAATTACATGACAACGATGTGTGGACAGACATAAAAGGTAAAAATATCGAAAATAGGGGTACAGCAGTCAACATTGTGTGACAATCTTAATCACTAAAAAAACGAGGAAATATGTCAATAAGGACAACCTTCAAGGCATAAAGACAAAGCACATTAGCAAAAACAAAAGACAAGAACAAGAATGAATCACTACAAAAAAGAGCAAATATGTCAACAATGACAACCAAAAAGGCATACAGACAAAGCACATTAGCAAAAACAAAAGACAAGAATACAAAAAAAACCATAAAACAACAACACATTGACGGGATGTACAAGTACTGAGCCACGTCAAATGAATCACTACTAAAAAAGCAAATATGTCAACAAAGACAAACAAAGAGGCATATAGACAAATCACATTAGCAAAAAAGCGTCAGTACCTAGAATCTATACTTCAAGACCATGGTGTATTATTTGTGAAGTTGATACGGAATTTTTATCAACAAGGTCTTGGCATCTTCCGATGAACTTTTTTTGAAAAAGGACGAGACGTTCTTTGACATACCCTTGGTTCGCCAACTTTCTGCTCAGACACTGGTGACGTTTTACAAAGTCTGAGTAGCAGCTGCAAGCTCTTGAATACCGAATGAGTTCGGAAATGTATATCCCATATGCAGGTGAGGTTGGTATATTGCTATAAGGTTGGGGAAATTATCGTATAACATTATCTTATCAACAACAACAAAAACTACTTAATATAGTGATATTTGAAGAGCTAAAAGTATATCATTACTTGTTGACGTTCTATTTGAACAGGTTAGTAGAGGTTTGAACATGGTTATTTCTAAATACAGTGGACTCTAGAATGATTACTTAGAATATATCATATAAATATTTGTAGGTATTATCAATAATATCTATCAAATGATGTTTCTGTAAGTATTTCGAAGAGTAGCCAATATTAACTGTGATCAAAATAGGTAAGTAATTAATATAGTGTAGGAATTAATTATAGAACGTATGGTTGCTTTCCTTTTGTCATTTCGGGAATAAAAAAAAACTGAAATGACGTTCATGCAACGCGCTCTTTTTATTCATATTGTTTGATTACCTGCTAAAATGTCTAAACTCAATGAATGACTTGGACGAAGAAATTCGTTTAAATTGGCTTTTCATGTCCATTATCAATGGCAATCGTTTGCCGGTTTTGTATTTTCAAAATACACAGGCACGTCTGTCTGAACATGCTGAATGGATATGTTAAATTTCGATACTGCAAGAGCATGCCTCACTCTATTTGCGTTAAAAACCCGTTGCGCAATCTCTTTGAGGATTCCGCAAGTTGCCTTTAGCTTAAAATATTTCTTTCCGAGGTTAAATATTTTTCCCTGTTTACAGTTGTTACTGGTTGTTAATATGTCAATTTGAGTACATGCATCGTTATTTTAAAGTTGTTTGTAAAACATTTATGAAGTAAATGCGAGAAACTCAATTCATGTCGATAGTTTAGTCCTTTTTTATAAAGTGGTAAATTCATTTATTCAGACAGGTAAAGAGAGGACGAACCGAACTGTCCTATCCAATATATCATTTTCTTGACGCTATAGTTAAAATGTTCTGGGCTTCATTTTGTACTTTTTATTTTACAGAACCTACATATATATTTCTCAACTTGGTTTCGTCTTAAAACTGCATATTTGAAACTGGATGTTAAGCATAAAATATATATAACAATTGTCTAATTGGCAAATAAAAGTTATAAACATAATCAATATACATATACTTAACAAAGAAAACACCAAGGATCATCTATCAATTATATTGCAATTGTACTAAGGTTTTTAAAACTAAATGTCTCCTCAAATTAACCTCTGAAAGTTTACTGCTTGAAACATTTTAGTCTTTGACGAGAAAAGACTTGCACGTTCGAAAAGTCTATGAAGTACTAGTATTGAAAATGTTAATTGTCATGGCGGAAACAAAATGTTTTAAAGCTGGTATTGATAATACAATGTCACTTCAATCGACCTATCAGAGAATGAAGAGATCGTTTATCATCAAAACCAGATCAAAGGTTCACAATGAATAAAAGTTTATTGATAAAATTACTCACCTTATTTTAATCAAACTCGGTGATTATTGGAAAATCGTTAGGAAAAAGGCCGTCGAAGAAGTTGACATTTTTTTTTCGTGAAACAATGCGATAACATAAACCTTGAAGGTATATGAGGGGTCTAAATTAAAATCTTAATTTGTCAGAATGTAGTATATAACATGCTTTTTGTCAAAAACAGAATAGAAAGTATGGGTCAGTCTTTTTTTTATCAAGCTACAGGTTGTTCAGAATTGCCAGATTTAAAAGTAACATTTTCTGAGTTATCTTCCCTTATATGTCAAAAGTGATATAAATTGAATCAAACAAAAACAATTCTGTATTTGGAAAGCACAGTTGGGGCAATATGCGCAATTGTTTCTCCATAGGCCGTAATGGTAACGTTGTCTTCTGTTGCTCAGCCCATATCGTAAACTTGTATATGTATGATGGCTTGTTTCGAAGCTGAGACATTTTTACATATGTGGTTAAATTTTCGGGGTACGAAGTTTGATTCATTTTTCCGTAATTTAGCAAACCCCGAGTATCCTTTTGCGATGTCGCTCCTCATGGTAAAAAATCCCAATTTTAACACAATAAGTTCTTTGAAATTTTAATACTTTGAACACATTTCATAGCTCCATGGTTTTTACACATTTATTCTGTGTTCCCTTATTTTCTAAATTAACACTAATGGTTCAGCTCAGTCATTTGTTTATCATAGAAATGTGTCAAATATCACTACACAGAGATTTTTTGTTTACACGTGACTTTTGTGTTCCTCATTTCAAGGCGCATTAGGGGTATTGTAGCAGTTGTAATAATATAACAAAACACGTATAATGGTTTACTTTTACAAATTGTGACTTAGATGTAGAGATGTTTCATTGGCACTCTTAACGCATCTTCTTATATCTACGTATTATTCTTCGATAAGATGAAATGATTAAAATGAATGACAATTGTTTCGCAACATTTGTAGTTTAAGTAAGGACCTAGACTGCTTGTGTTCTGCTATATTACAATTCAAGATGTCAGAAAATACCCGATCTACCTTAAAATTGAAAAGCTTGAAAAAACGTTTACGAAATTTATTCAGAAATGACCAAAGGAAAAGTCAATATAACTTTTAATCGCATTCATCGTCATAGAAACCATTCTTTCTAACCTAGTTGATTTTTTTTGTAGGCTTTAATGATAGGACTTTTAGCTTTTGTAAATGTGTTAATTTTATGTTTTCATGTAAAAATCTTTTTATCCAAATTTTCTGATTTGCATCTAATTAATAGAGTTGATCATTTTATCAAATAAATAATGCTGGCATATTAAAATGATTAAAATGCACTCTTCCGTAATGTTTTAATAATAGCACTTTTAGCTTATGTAAATGTTTTAATTTATTTTTTTCTTGTAAAAATTCTTTTATCCAAATTTTTGCATCTAATAACATATATAAATAGATTTGATCATTTTATCAAATAAATAAGGCTGTGTTATAAGCTGATACATCTTTAATATTTAATAAGCCCACATTACTTTTTAACAATTGTTTAGAATGAACTTTCCTTTGATATAGTAAAATTGAATGTGTTTGATAATTGAAATCATAAGATAAACCTTAATGAAATATTTAACAAATAAATTGGCATTATCTTACTAGGTTCAATAAATATATGGTACAAAGTGTCCTGCAATTAAGGCATACAAAAGGAACTAGAGGCTCTCAAGAGCCTGTATCGCTCACCTGACACTACTTGGGTTTTTGAAATCATATAAAAGATAAAATTTGGCTACAAAGTAACAACACTTTGCCACCACCTCATTAGGAAAAGAACATTTATGCTATGTTTGATTTCATTCAATTCAGTGGTTCTCTAGAAGAAGACTTTTGTATGCATTTCCAATAGGGTTCTATGTTAAACAGTCACCAAACTGGCGGCCATCTTGGATGTTGGATCGGCTATAAAATAACAACATTTGGTCAGCACCTCTTCGGGAAGATTCATACTATGTTTGGTTTCATTCCATTCAGTGGTTCTCTAAAAGAAGTCATTTGTATGCATTTCCAATAGGGTCCTATGTTACACTAAGTCCCCCGCTGGTGGCCATATTGGATGATGGATCGACTACAAAGTAACAACACTTGGTCATCACCTCATAAGGAACATTCATACTATGTTAAGTTTCATTCCATTTAGTGGTTCTCTAAAAGAAGTTATTTGTATGAATTTCCCATAGGGTCCTATGTTTAACTAAGTCCCCCACTGGCGGCCATCTTGGATGATGGATCGGCTACAAAGTAACAACACTTGGCCAGCACCTCATAAGGAACATTCATACCATGTTTGGTTTCATTCCATTTAGTGGTTCTCTAAAAGAAGTCATTTATATGCATTTTCCATAAGGTCCTATGTTAAACTAAGGCCCCCGTTGGCGGCCATATTGGATGATGGATCGGCTCCAAAGTAACAAAACTTGGTCAGCACCTCATAAGGAACATTCATGCCATGTTTGGTTTTATTCCAATCAGTGGTTCACTAGAAATTCAAAATGTAAAATGTTAACGACGACGACGGACCACGACGCCGGACGACGGACGACGACGCCGGACGCCAAGTGATGAGAAAAGCTCACTTGGCCCTCGGGCCAGGTGAGCTAAAAATTAAGTTTTATCAATTAAACAAAGCCCCTTATTTAAATGTGTTACATAAGTGAACATATTTTGTATTACCAGATTACAGATATGTGCTGCATAGTACAAACTCGACATATTATAAAAATACTTGTTGTTTCATTACAGTGAAATGTTTAGTGGTAAAATAAGACACAAATAGTTGGGCATTTACGATCAACTAAGGATAAGGAAGTTAACAAATATATATCGTTATAGTAACACGACTTTACGAAGTGCTGTAAACTATGAAATCGAAAGAACGACATGAAGGACGTTGAGAATTTCAGTACAAACCCCGTTTTAACATTTACATTGACAGCCACTAAACGTACATGTAATCCCTTTGTAAAGTTTACGGACGCCATCACGAGTTGATATATGGTTACGGAATACCCTTTACACAGATGATAGCGGATACGTTCCTAATTTCGTAACTACAATCCCGTCCCATTTTCAAAAATGTGACCTACCGAATTAGACTTGTTACCGGGTTTGTACTAATATGCGATACACGACAGGTGCCACATGTGGAGCAGGATCTTCTTTCCCCTACTGGAACACCTGATATCACCCCCAGTTTTTGGTGGGGTTCGTATTGCTTATTCTTTTGTTTTCTATGTTGTTTTTAGTGTACTATTGTTTGTCTGTTGGTCTTTTTTTTTCAGCCATGCGTTGTCACTTTATTTTTTACTTATGAGTTTGAACGTCCCTCTGGTATCTTTTGCCTCACTTCACTTAATTTAATTTAGCAACATATTATAATACTTGCTTCATCGGGACTGGCGATGATCTGAATTGTAAATCAAGTAATATTGTGTATGGATAAGGTAAAACCTTTGCAAGTTTTACTACATGTATGTCATTTGTGTTTGAGGCTTAGTCAATGAGGAAGTTCGAGGTTTACCGAGGTGCCAAATACCAAAAAATCATATTATATTTTACATTTACCTAATAATTTTGTTTTGACTGCAGGTAAAAATTGCCCCAATAATATTTGAATAAATATAGTTACCCATCCCTTAACGAACCCCATATTGTGAAGGAACATGAAATCAACATTGCTTGAAACATGCTTTTAATAATATATTTGGTGGACACAATCCCTCGAAGTGTTCTAGATGCAGTATAACTGATTGTACGGTGAACTTCATTAATGAACTATTGTATATCGTCGAGCAAGCAGTTTCAGTTAAACAAAGTTAATAAACAAGGTCATTTGAGACTTGGTACACTGTTTCGAATCAAAATATATGATTCCATGAAAACTTTTTATGTATGACACAAGGAAAATACAAAACATAACTTTTAATTAGACGACTTTAAAAAGTTATAATGCAGATTTTTAGTAGATCTTGCTCGAGTTATCTCTCTTACAGTGATACTTCCTCAACACATGTCATAATATTTCGACTGAAATGAAAATAACAATGAACCAAATTTGTATTCACCTCCATCACAATTGAATAAAATCAACTAAGAGCGGTGTCTTTTTGGGGTAATGATAAGCACGAGTAAAAAGGATAAAGTATACATGCGCATATTCAATTGTCTATTGCAAAAAACTGTATGCTGCCATCTAGATGTATTTTAGTTTTGTTTTGGTGTTTCATTTTTGATTCTATGACGTATACCTCACGTCTATTTTATATCAAAAATATAAACCTTGCATTACCAAATGCATGAACCATGATTATCTAATACATGTTACTTGATTAACTATTAAAAAAACTACGCGTTTCTCTTGTGGATGGTATTATTACAAATTATATGGTAAAATTAATATTTGAACATTACTTTTCGGTTTTCATTTTTGCCATGGCATTGTCAGTTTGTTTTTGACTTCTGAGTTTGGCTATCCTTTTGTTTATGTCGCATCTCTTTTGACATTGGTAACATATATTCAGCTCGTTTGAGTCTTTGAAGGTTGATATTTTCATTGACGTATACTAAAAAGTAAAATCACAAAAATACTGAACTCCGAGGAAAATCAAAAATGAAAGTCCCTAATCAAATGAAACAAGAATGTGTCCATAGTACACGGATGCCCCACTCGCACTATCATTTTCTATGTTCAGTAGAACGTGAAATTGGGGTCAAAACTTTAATTTTGAATAAAAATTAGAAAGATCATATCATAGGAAACATGTGTACTAAGTTTCAAGTTGATTGGACTTTAACTTCATCAAAAACTACCATGACCAAAAACTTTAACCTGAACTTCACACTATCATTTTTTATGTTCAGTGGACCATAAAATTGGGGTCAAAACTATAATGTGGCATTAAAATTAGAAAGATCATATCATAGGGAACATGTGTACTAAGTTTCAAGTTGATTGGACTTCAACTTCTTTAAAAACTACCTTGACCAAAATCATTAACCTGAAGCGAACGGACGCACAGACAGACTAACGGAGGCACAGACCAGAAAAAAAACATAATGCCCCTCTACTATCGTAGGTGGGGCATTAAAATCAAATGATTAAACACATCAAACTAATTGACAACAACTGTCATATTCCTGACTTAGTGGAAAATGGTGGATTGAATCTGGTTTAATAGCGCTAAACCTCTAAGTTACATGTATGGACATCTCGCAAAATAATTTCAATTCATTTTATATCGATATATTAAGGATGTCCTATCATCAATAACGACATTTCAATGAGGGTTGATAACCTCTCACATAAAATAATCGTGAAGTTGATATTAAGGACACTAAAGAAATTAGGTCTTTTTGTATATACCGATCTTGTCCTAGATATTCACACAGCTAGACGATTTCAAACTAGAATCTATGACAAACGTTATGATAACAACTTTCTCACTGTCAACTTCCCATTTCTCAACAGTAAATAAAGGCAACAGTAGTATACCGCTGTTCAAACTCATAAATCCATGGACAAAAAACAAAATCGGGGTAACAAACTAAAACTGAGGGAAACTCATAAATATAAGAGGAGAACAACGACACAACACTACAATGTAGCACACACAGAAACGGACCAAGCATCAGACAAAATCCCACGAGAATAACAAATATAACATCAAAACCAAATACAAGAATTTTGGATAGACAAGTACCGTGACACGGTTTATCGCAATGTCAATTTACACTCAAAAATAAGAGAAAACAAACGACGCAACGTTAAATTGTAACACACACAGTAAGATACCATATGCTCAAACTTACGGCGTTTATAATACGTTACGCTCGTGCATGTTCACAATATACAGGCATCATAAAGTTCAAGGACTAACAGTTGAAGAATGTGTTGTTGATCTGAATAAATAATTCACATATGGTCAAGCATGTTGCTCTTAGCAGAGTTACCTCAAAATCTGGTCTACACATTAAAAGCATAGACACTGAAAAAGTAGACAAGAAAATCTTCTCCGATCCTGATATTGTAAAGGGTTTTTCAGAAATGACTAGATTTTTGCTTGAAACCGATGATGTAGCAGAGGAACCTAAACAATCTTTTCAAATAATGTATCACAACATTCAAGGTTTACAGACTCATGCAGAAGATTTGAAACATAATCCAGACTTTAGAAGTGTATTTGTATATTTGTTTTACTGAAACCTGGACTAAGCAAGAACTCATTTGTTTTGAAATGATGGGATATGATGGTTTTCATTTGCCCAGATCTTTAGCTTTCGAAGATGATAATTCCTATTAATTTTCTTTAAAGGAAATGCAGCATGGTGGTGTATGTGTTTTTTACAAGCTTTCTACAGAAACTGAAATATGCAACTTGGCCTCAAACTTAGAATGTATAGTTTTCAAAATATCAAGTAAAAATATTTTAGTTGCTACTGTATACTGAACTCAAAAGTATAATCTAGGAAAATGTTTGGAGAACTTGGAGATATTAATATGTAAGTTAGGAGACTTATCAGAAAAATATTGTTTTAATCGGTGATTTTAATCAAGATATTTTGAAAGTTGGTTGTACAGTATTTAATTCCATGTCATCAAAAGGTTTCAGACAGCTTGTAGATAGTCCAACAACAGAAGGTGGGACTCTTGTTGATCATGTGTATGTAAAAGGATCATACACATATTGCTATTATTCCAACATATTACAGCTACCATGAGGCACTGAAAATAGTAATTCCATATGACTAAATAAGTAAGAGAGAAAAATTTGTAAAACCAACAGACCCATAAATTATAAATATGAACAGTATTAAACAAGTATCAGTTTTAAGCTTGATTTAAAGCATTGTATAAATTAAAAAAAAAATATGCCTCCTACGTCCCCGTCGTAGGAGGCGGATATCAGCACTAAAACATGATATAGTGCTGATAACAAACAGGGATATGGCAACACACCAAACACATTGTTATTCGACACAATGGGAGGTCAGAAACAATGTCGGAATACGCAGGTTTTTACTGCAAGGATATGTATATTTGTGGACCACTTAAATGTGTCGGTTAAAACAGGATATTGAAATACTCAGGTGTCGATTAGGCAGGTTAAACTGTATGACCATGGTAGTTGCTAAAGTGTTTCTTTCGTCATTCTGAATGAGTTTGAAATATTTGCCACTGTATGATAAACAAACATTAATTTAATCAATTTATCCAAATGAAAGATTAGAATAGATAGTTTCTTAAAGTAATACACATATTTAATGTTTACTCCACAATTCTATGTTATATTTTTTTTTCTCTCTAAATGTAATAATTGATCATCAAGATTATATTTTACAGAATGAAAATCATCGTTCTCTAGAAAATTTCCTCAGTGAGAACAGTATAAAACTCAATTGTTTTAGCTCTTGTGCATTGTTTCATATATAAAATTACAACTGCCATGAAGTGAAATAGTTGATAATGCCTAATTAGCAAATAAGGAAGATGTTTTTATAAGACATAGTTGTTTATATCCAAGGTTTTGAGTACTGGTAAGTCATACTTTTCAGTTCAATATAACAATGTGATTATCTTGTATTTCCCAATTGATGCATTTCAGTATATTTTTGCTATTTATATATTAAAATACAATTGCTTTTCCAGTTCTGCTGGCTTTCGGCTATTGAAATTAGGTGATGTGTTTATTTCAAATGTGTTGCATAGCATGTTATTATAAAGCGTAAAATTTGTAATTAAAATATAAGGAAGGTTATCATATTTATAATGAATTGAGTACATTGCAGTTACATAAACAAAACTTTTTCTATGCATATGTAGAATGATTGCATAAACTGTCTTCATCTTTTCCAATACTTTGAAAGAATAATAAATAAAACAAAAATAGGGAAAGTAGATTGAAGACTGTTGATTTCTTAACGCCCGTTGGAAAATATATCTTGCATGTTAAGGACGAGAGTAAATTAACAAAAGCAATAGGACGGTAGGGATAGTCAGGATTACTAATATTGAATGAGTGTAACTGGGTAATGATATAAACTTGTCTTGCAACAGGCCGCCTATAATCCATCAAAGAGTTTTTTCAAGGGTTCGTAGCAAACAAGGAGAGTTATACTCTTATCAAAAGATATCGAATTGAACATCCCCATCCCGACTAAACGGGGCTACAAAAAATGTACGTACTTGTACAGCCAAACGGAAAAGTCCTAAGTGACCATATTTCTATCCGTCAATATGCCCTGAGTATTAAATGTGCCGAACTTCTTTGTACTTGTTAGTAAAGTTCTCTCCCCCACCCCTGTACCTATAAATATATACGAACAGCGTCCACATGGGGGAGGAGGATTAACCCATATTAAATGATACGTATCATAACATGTATAAAAGACATTGTTTTTAATACCAGTCATTATTTCTAATGTGTTTTGTTTTCCTTTGTCTTTTTTTTAAAGATTTTTCATCAATATAAACAAAAAGTACAACTTTCCTTATTTCTTATTCAAAGATTTGCAACAATTGCATATATACTGGTTTCATTAGTAGCAAGTTTAATTGGGACATTGATATCAGTGGCTATATATGTCAATAATGAATAATAAAAACAGAAGAGGACCCCAGTCAGAACTTGAAGCATGTATAGACTATCCTTTGAGACCTTGGATTACTAGTTTTCAATCCATTTAATATAAGTAAGCTGCCAGAAATACCATATCTATGTAATTTTATGAAAAGACCTCACTGCCAACCACTATCAAAAACCTACTAATACCAGATGATGTTCTAGTGTCTACAAAAAGTTCTCAACAACCTTTCCAAAATACTTCGTTCTGAATCACTCAAATCGAGCGCACCTTAAAAAGTTTTAAAGAAGTTCATTTTATACTTGTTTTATAACAAGAATCTTTATTTATAACCTTCTCTTAGGGTTATCATTGCTAGCATTGCCTGTAATACTCATCTATATTTTAAGCACACTATTTTAAATTATAAGAGTTGAAGGGGAAAGGCGGCCGATTTTAAATAAATTTCCGACTGTGTAGACTATACTATAGTTTAGTCCCCCTGTTACTATACGAGCATCAACCAAATAGGTGTTTTCTATTAAATTCATTAAAGTTTGAATTTCAGATACATTTTATAACAACGGCATATTCATTGATAATGGGACTGTTAAAAGATATAGGTCTTATACCAGATTTAAAAAAAAAATGTATTCCCCTAAGTCATTCTATCTATTAGTCCTATAATATATGCCTCCGCTTTAAATATTCACTATTTAACGTTTTCATGCTGATTTTTTCTTTTCTTTTTTATTCTTTGTCTAATGAGTCTAATGAGAGTGGCACTTTGATAATAAAAAAAAAAAAAGAAAAAGAGCAAAATCAGTAATAGGAAATGGAAATAGGAAATAATGCCCCCGAGTTCATATATTTAGGACTATCTATTTGATAAAAGTTTTTTGGTTTACTTTAATACTATTTGAAAGTCTTTTGTAAGATTTCTGTACAATATAATTCTATTAACCTTGTTTTTCAACTCCCTGATGCTAGTGCTTTTGGACTACACGTCATTGATCGTTAATAAAATTTAAGTTAGACAATAGTGTTTTGTTTTATTAAGTACTATAATCATGGTTTAAGAATTCTATGTATTGAAATCTTACAAGTCGTGTCTGGGCAATTCGTGAATTGCGTTTAAATCGCTTTTAAGAATTTAAGCAGTTTTACTGGATTTTCAACAGTTCAATAGAGACGTGGGTCGTCAGTATAAAGCTTATTTGGGCTTTGAAATCAGTGTTTGTCAGAAAAGGACCTGATTCGAACCTTGTGGAACGCCAGCATTAAATTTAGTTGACAACCATTCATAATTTGACCCATGTATAAACTACTCTATGAGACCTTCCATTCTAATACTTTACAATCCATTTCCGTAAGTTTCAAGATATATTACTATATATCTTTAATTTATTAAGAAGAATCGTGTTATACAAAACGCTATCAATAACCTACCTACATGTACTGTAGCAGAACGGGTTTTTCTTTGTAACATATTTCTTATTTACAGTCTTATCTACTGAAGTCGGACTTGCATTGCGTTCGAAACTTATTGGTATGTTTATAAATACAGCGCTCGATACTTATTGATATGTATATAAATTCAGCGTTCCAGATATTGAAATGGGGACGAAGTCCCCTATCACAGTAGAAAATTCAATAAAAAAAATAAAAAAAAAAAAAAATCGGGAAAATTTCCCGAATTTTTCATTGTACTAATGAACTCAAAATCGTTCAATTTTTTTGTCGCGTTTTTTAATTTCCGGATCTGCGCAGAACACATAACTCTACGTCTTTCTTCTGGTCTTGTTGTCGTCAGACTTTGATTAGTCTAGTAAAATATAGGAACTCAAGGAACACAATACCAATATTTTATTTTTAATCATTCTTTGTCTTTGGTATGAATAAACGTTACCTAGCTGATGCATTGCGTTTCTTTGTTTACATTGAACATGACGTCATAACTTAAATAACGTCACAAGTAAAATCCCTAACAACAGAACCAAAATCGGAAACGTTACGGTATTTCCGTTTCTTTTTAAGCTCACCTGGCCGAAAGGCCAAGTGAGCTTTTCTCATCACTTGGCGTCCGTCGTCGTCCTGCGTAAACTTTTACAAAAATCTTCTCCTCTGAAACTACTGGGCCAAATTTAACCAAACTTGGCCACAATCATCATTGGGGTATTTAGTTTAAAAAATGTGTCCGATGCCCCGCCTAACCAACCAAGATGGCCGCCATGGCTAAAAATAGAACATAAGGGTAAAATGCAGTTTTTGGTTTATAACTCAAAAACCAAAGCATTTAGAGCATATCTGACATGGGGATTAAATTGTTCATCAGGTCAAGATCTATCTGCCCTGAAATTTTCAGATGAATCGGACATTCCGTTGTTGGGTTGCTGCCCCTGAAGTGGTAATTTTAAGAAAATTTTGTTGTTTTTGGTTATTATCTTGAATATTATTATAGATATTCATCAGGTCACGATCTATCTGCCCGGAATTTTCAGATGAATCGGATAATCGGTTGTTAGGTTGCTGCCCCTGAATTGGTAATTTTGAGGATCTTGAATATTATTATAGATAGAGATAAACTGTAAACAGCAATAATGT
Source organism: Mytilus edulis (assembly GCF_963676685.1). NCBI lineage: Eukaryota > Metazoa > Mollusca > Bivalvia > Mytilida > Mytilidae > Mytilus > Mytilus edulis. Next base: position 24,114,342 of record NC_092356.1, read on the forward strand.
ACAGCAAAGTAAGAACTAAAAATAAGTCAGTATGACCAAAATAGTCAATTGACCCCCTAAGGAGTTATTGACCTTCATAGTCAATTTTTAACAATTTTCTTAAAATTTGAAGATTTTCAATAACATTTTCCACAGAAAGTACTGTTATAGATAGAGATAATTGTAAGCAGCAAGAATGTTTAGTAAAGTAAGATCTACAAACCCATCACCATCACCAAAACACAATTTTGTCATGAATCCATCTGTGTCCATTGTTTAATATTCACATAGACCAAGGTGAGCGACACAGGCTCTTTAGAGCCTCTAGTTTAACAAATATCTATAAAGTTAAAAAAAAATAATTAAAAACAAACTTCGTCCCCATTCATAGGTAATGCCTGCCTCATATTAAGACATTATCGTGTGTACAGGTACATGAACTATCAAGGACATTAGTGTTTTTGAAAGAAAAAAGGTGACAATGTTAAATGTATGAAAAGTCTAGAGATAATTTGTTCCATCTCGAAAACAAGCACACGGACCATTTATTTGTTTCTACTTTTTTAGTTTCATAATTTATAATAGTCTTTTAAAAAGTTTGTTATTTTGAAACAGAGTAGCGAGCATTCTTAAAACGTGACAAAATTCAATCAAGAATACATAGCCCTATGTTATAATCTTAATATTAGTAGCTTTTTGGATAAATTTCTAATTTTTGTAATTGCTCTTTTATATCTTTTTTGATAAAAATCAGCAATGCTTTATAAATCTAGTTTTTGAGAATTCCGTAGAAAATGTTTGCAATCATTAGAAGCCGACAAAGTTATTGTCGGTTACTTTCTAATTACATTCCTCAGTATTACTAACTAAAACAAGATCAACAAAGTCTTAACAGGATGTTTGAATTTATCCCATTTGTTTTGTAATTATATAAGCATATTTTAATATCAGTTCATTTAAATTGATATATGTTTAAAGTACGTTTTGCATGTTGAAGTTTTCCTGTAACATCATCATCAAAGCAGGGATCTATTAATTGCATTTCTCTTCGTTTGAGAAAGATAAACATTTCTAGAAGTCTGTCGTGTAAATTTTTTCCTATCTTTCGAGAACACTTCAATTGTACTAGGGTTATGCAACGGAACATACAATTAGTGATGTCTATATTGTCTCAAAGAACAAATCAATATAATAATAAATAGTAAATAGTTTGAATGTATACAATTCTACTGTTTCAGTAGTTTGTACGACTTTAGGTCACCGTATGGCTTAAACCAATTAGTTAAAACCATACAACATAGCAAAGGTCAGACATATAAAAACACGAAGCAATTCAAACGAGAAAACCAAAGGCCAACCAATATGTAAGTTAATGTTGGCAGTTGTATGCAGTGTGTGTTAAAAGAAATTGTATATTCCTACATAACTTACTGTTTTATTTATGAGAAATACTTGGTTTTAGGGAATCACTGAATCATGAATGGAGCGTTCCCCTCTTTTGTTAATGCTCAGTCATTGGGTCCCCCTTATAAAAAAAATCTGGATCCACCACTGTAATACACTGCAAAATATAATATAGCAAGTTTACATTATATCGGATATATATATACAAAACAATACATGTAGATGTGGTATTAGTGCCAATGAGACAACACCCCACAAGATACCAAAATGACAGAAATTAACAGCTGTAGGTCACCGTACGGTCTTCAACTATATCCAAAGTCCATACCGCATAGTCAGCTATAAAATGCCCCGAAATGACAATGTAAAACGATTCAAACATAAAACCTTACGGCCTAATTTATATATAAAAAATGAACGAAAAACAAAAATGTAATAATAATCAAACGGCAACTACATGTACTAAATTACAGGCTCCTGATTTGGGACGGACACATACCTACATAATGTGGCGGGGCTCACCATGTTAGCGGGATCCCAACCATCCCCTAATCTTGGACAGGGGTATAACAGTAAAAGATAAGAGCGAACTATAAAAATCAGCCGAAAAGTCATAACTCATCAGATGGATAAAACTACAAGTGGACGTGGGTGGGTACATGTACTTATACATCCCAACAACAAAAAGACACTAGGTAAAGATGTTACATGGGGTTCGTGTTGCTAATTCTTAGTTTTCTATGTTGTGTAATGTGTACTATTGTTTGTCTGTTTGTCTTTTTCATTTCTAGCCATGGCGTTGTCAGTTTATATTCGATTTACGAGTTTGACTGTCCTTTTGGCATCTTTCGATCGTGACTACAATCCACTTCCCTTTTCAACACAAATGTGACTACCGAATTAAGACTATTTACCGCGTTTGTAAAAAATGAGCAAGACGACGGGTGCAACATGTGGAGAAGGATCTACTTACCTTTCCAGAGCACCTGATAACATGTGATTAACCCCAGTTTTTGGTGGAGTTCGTATTGCTTGGTATGTAGTTTTCTATAGTGTGTCTTGTGTACTATTATTTGTATGTTTGTCTTTTTATTTTCAGCCATGGCGTTGTCAGTATATTTTCTGGCAATTGCTTCAAGAGCATTAACTCGTCCTAAAGCTCCACTCAACCTCAATTTCAATTCTCTATTATCAACATTTGTATTTTCAAGTTGGGTTTCTAAGTCACGTCTGTGGTACTCCATTTTCCTTTCAATTCTGCGGCTGTCTTCATGTGCCATCTGATAATTTCTCCTTCATTCTGCTCTCCTCAATGACTTCACCAATCTTACGCTGAGTGTTATTAAGGTTTATGACCCCTTCTGTGGACTGTGAATTACAAAATTTTCAAACTGCAATAGCATCAAAAAGATATTGAATAATAGAGATGGGCCATTTTGTACATGTACCAAGGGGTAACTTTGTGCAAAGCATTAATATTTATAGTTTAATTGCATTTAGTAGAAAAAGAGAATTTGGTGAAATTAAAACCAAGAATTTTGTAGAAAATCCAGATTTTAATACAGAGATTTTTATTATAAAATTTGAAACATAGATTACTAACTTATTCTTCTATGATGTGCTAGAGTTTATTGTTTACAGAATGTCCTAAACAACCTTTAAATTCCAAAAACACCTCGTGGTGAGTCACTAAAGTCGTTTGCACCCTAAAAGGTGTACTTGAATTGGTCCATATTTATATTTGTTTTAACCAATATCTAAATTTATAAACTTCTTTTAAGGAAATCATTGCTAGCACTGCATGCAATAATCTTCTATCTATCGAGCATCGAATTGCCAAATATGAGAGAACAAGGGGAAAGGCTGTGGATTTTCTATAAAATTTCCATATGTTTAGAATTGAATCAACACAAGCGTACATAATCCTTAAGTTCCTTTCTGAGGGCTTTACGACTGGCTTCTGTCCCAACCACCTAATTTAACTATGAGTTTGACTGTCCCCCCTGGTATCTTTCGCCCGTCTTCTAAAAGGGTACAACATCACTAAAAATTATAATATTATTTCTCTACCAGTCTTTAGATTTGACAGGAACTTATTCATGGTATACATATGCAAAAAAAATGTTGACCTTAATATTCTTTCTACTTGTAAGGACATAAAAGATGTAAATAAAAATAAAAAAAAACGATATAAAGTTAAAAATGAAAAAATACTAGAGGATGAGAAACATTTTTTATTGTGATAATAATAAAAATCTAAGAAATGCCTTTTTTCAACACATATGTACTGAAAAAAATAACTTTAATAATTTAGCTGAAGAAGAAGAAAAAAATCATTATTTACTAAATCCATCGACGCTCCTACAAACAAATAAATTAGGATCCATCTTGAAAAAGTCATAAGAACTAAGGGCAGGGGATTCTTAACAGCTTGTTTGTTGTTATAAATTTTAATGCTGTTTTTATTGTGTATGTTTCATATGTACGTATATATGTTTATTGTGTTAATATATGTTGGTCACAAACTGTAAAGTTTCTACGATAATAAAATATTTGATTTGATTTGATTCCTAAATGTTTTAATGTTTCGGTTACATGTAACTTATTTTTACATGTGGTAGACAAACTGATATAATAATATTTATCGCTATACAAATTATCAATCATCAATACGTCGTTAAATTTTTCAATATTGATGTTTGGAAGAAGGAACACGTTTTTAAAAGTGTTTTTAAGAGTCCAGTTCGGAGGCCTGGATTACAGGGAACAAGTTAGAAATAGCGATGGTAGGCAAAATGAGTGACTCGACTCTGTGTAAACGTCTAAAAAATGTACTCTAAACAACACCGATAACAAAAAAAAAGAAGCATTAAATGTAGTTACCTATTTGATTAAACTATATAACAATCTTGAAATCTATACAATAAAACAGTAAAAACCAAACACAAAGACATAATAGTAGGAGATATTATGGACATAATTGTGCAAATCGTGATACAAGCATGAAATTTGGTATAAAGGTTGACTAAATGATACTTAAAAAAAATCCGCTGCTGGCCAGAAAAAAAAATCATGGCCACCACACATGTCGGAAATTACAAATTGGCAATAATTCGTTAATCCTTTGAAAGCTGTGTTATATGTAAAATACAAGTTAGATTTGATAAAAAAAAGTAAATGACAGTTCCTTAATTACGACTAGACAACGCATTAATGAAACTAAAGGTGACTTCCAGTTTCAAAATGCCGGCAAAAGAGTCAAAAATTTCCATTTTTATACTTCCGAGCAACTTCACAAGGATTGTAAATCCCTGAAAGATGTGTTATAGGTATAATCCAATGTAAGTTATGATAAAACGTTAAAAACAGTTCCTTAGTACGACAAAACAACACATAAATGAAAAATAGTGACTTCCGGTTAAAAAATGGCGACAAATACGTAGAAAATATTTTTATAATTTCCATCAACTTAACAAGTGATAACACTCTTTGTTAAGTTTAAATGCCTAGTTTGGTTAGAAAGACAGGTTGCTTATCTTATAATTATCTGATAGTTGCCTATACAACAACCCGTACAAGGAAGGCCAGAACGGTAGCATCTACAGTTAAATGTACCAACACAGCTGGATTTTCGCCTCCGCATTTCAAAATTTCATGACACGAGGATGCAACGGCAGTCAAAGAAGTCCATTTTGGTTTCCAAATGTCATTGATTCTTTCATCCAATCCTAATGTTTATGACTTGGTACATGTACCTGTCGAATACATGAATCAGGCTGAGCCCAAACAACTCCTCCTTGATATACTTCTCTTTTGATGTGCTCTGGAAAAGAACCACAATGCCGCTGGCTCCTGGCAAACAATTCACATCATGCCTCAGACATACTTAAGCCAAAAAAAACGTCCTTTACATCTGGAAAAACTTCGATTGTTAGCCAAGCTGACCTCTTCCCTTTCTCACGACAATTCGACAAAGTGCCACGTCCACTGAATGCATGGACGAAAGTAAGAGCAGCTACACAAGAACCAAACGCTTTTAATATGTCATGTACTGTAACAGGAAGACATCAAAAGTCGTTATTCCTTCCATAACCTATCCACAATTTGTTCTACCTAATTTTCAAATTGCTGCAATTATTGATACTATTACATCTGTGTCAGTACTACCTAAAATTACAATTTACAACACTTTTCGTAATCAGGCCGAACATGGACAAACATTCGTGTATCTGCTTCTTCATGATTACAAGAGGATAGCATTTTTTGATAGGAAGTATCTTTATAGAAATTGCAAAGAATATTTTCACCATGAGTAACATATACATTTGTATTAGTCTCTCAAGAAGCAATTTTGTCAGCAAGAAACTTGAACAATTTCGTTTCGTTGTCATCTTAACAGAGAAAACTACAACAACAATTTGGTGTTCTACCAGAACCAACACCTTTCCATCTGCCACAAGAACCTTCAGTAAACATCAAATACAATGTCTACTTTTGAATATTTATCGATGCAAGATTTAATATAAGGCAGTATGACATCATTAGTATAATCATCAACATTTTTTTGCCATGACCTGGAATTAACCATTGCTACCCCACCAAAGATAAATGCGTCCGAACTTGGATCAGCAAATCGCAGAATGTTTCAAGTAAACCCATTTGCAGCGATGTAATACCACTATTTCAAGTGACATCCTGAGATAAAGACGGAGGAGCAGTTTAGTTTTTATGGATAAAAAAATATTTCAAGTAAAACTGTCTACTGTGACAAGAAATGAAAAGTCTAGAAAAGATATCGCAACCACTTTAAAGGTTCTCTAGCTTTGTTTTTGACAAAGACGTTTTGCATTTACTTCAAAAGATCTTCGTATTGTTTGGACCAATATCTTGGAGTTTATTTACATATCTTACCTGTTTCCGAATCAACAATTTCCTAAATGGAGTATTTTTTTATACAAATCTGACGACTCTTCTAGAAATGAATTTCTAGACTCGTTCATCACTTTACAAATCCTTCAAAGCTGTTTAAAGAAATCTTTTTGTGTTTTCGTAGAGTCTTCATTAGGTCGTTCGTCTGTTGTAGAATGACCCAAACCACTAGATCTTTTAAATTCATATTCTAGTATACTGACTCCTGGTCCAGCTGCCATCCATTTGTCTAAAAGTGATCTTTGGTTAATCATATGACACCAACATCGCCCTTCACAATTGCATTATTCTGTTTTTGTTTTGTGCCTGATCAATTGTGTAATAAGAAAGAAATTTGCTGGTCTTACGTACAGTGAAATTATCATTTTCAAATTCCATCGCCACCTGTGGGTGATGTTCGGGAAGGGAAGTCATATCTCGGAGACGGCTCGGTAACGATCGAGCATAATTCACACGATCAAGACCTAAAATAATATGCTATCATACTTTATATGGACTGTTTGAAAAGTACGAAATTTCACTCATGAAATGAGCATCATACCAAAATCAAAAGAAGTTCTTAATTGATAATTAATTCTTAAAGTTTCAAAACGTCGTAGGTAATATAGCTTTTTACAACAAAAAACGCAAAGTTAAAAGAAGTAATGCAAGATATAAACTGTAAAATTTCCAAGGTGACGACAGTTAAAATGTTACAACAACGATTGCCCGGAAATACATTCCCCAAAACAGGCACAGCTCGATCTAAGCTGGTATATTTCAAATTTGACAACGGTAAGAGTAAGGGAGCTACCATTTGATTTTTATGGGGTGGCTGGGATGAAAAATGTTGTCCTGCATTTTTTTTTTAGCTGTAATCTCTGTCCTGCCTTTTTATTTTTCTCTCTGTTTGGTCCTGCTTTTTTTTTTTTAGTTTATCCTGACTTTTTTTTACCTAAATTGTCGTCCTGATTTTTTTTGGGGCAATTGTCTCATCCTGCCTTTTTTTTTACTCAAAACTCCTGTCCTGCATATTTTTTTGAAATTTCATCCTAGCCCCCCCCCCCCCCAAAAAAAATCAAATGGTAGCTCCCTAATTATAACATAGGCAGCGTATTTAAACATTTCAAATTAATAGCAGTTGGATAATGATTAAAAATTAAATGAAAATAATAAGAAATTTTGACAAAGGTTAAATTCCTAAACGTGACTACGTACTTGGCCATCCCTCTCAAATGAATAGAACCATTAAATAGTTATCTGTTAATGATAACAAACAAAAAAGTGAAATAATGAATTTTGACTAAGGTTAAATCGTTGAACTTGACTGCCACTTGTCAATCCCTCTCAAATAAATAGAACCATTAAAGAGCAGTTGGTTAATGATTAAAAAAAATTAAAATAACAGAGTTTTGACTGGTTAAATTGCCGAACGTGACTGCGCACTTGTCAATCCCTCTCAAATGAATAGAACCGTTAAAGAGCAGTTGGTTATGATAAATAAAAAATTGAAAATAATAATGAATTTTGACTCAGGCTAAATAACTGAACGTGACTGCGTACTTATGCATCCCTCTCAAATAAGTAGAACCCTGCAATTTAAATAAATTAGAGTTGGCACAGTTAAAGAAATAGCTACAGAGACTGTAGTAAGATGTAAAACAACCAAAATAAAAAGCACTACGCGAATTCGAACTACATATTTTAATTTATCCCATTTGGTGCCAAAATTTTCAATTGTCGTAGGCAAAATCTTTCCAGATTGAGTCTACACTCCCTAGCTATAATTATTATGGTCAGTTGATGGATATCTGCTTTAATGTGGCTAAGGGTTCTCAAATGTCGACTGAGAAGAAGGTGTGGCTTGCATTCATAGTCGCTACAATGGCCGTTCATTTGTTTGTGAAATGGCTGTTCTGACTCACCAAGATACTGTTTACTACATGTACATTTTTACACTGTAGAAGATGTAGGAGATACACAGTATTTGTAGTATTGCAAGTAAAATATAGTGTATTTTGTTCCAGTGGAGTGACTGTTAATAGTCTGGGTACTCAATATTTGTTTGCAAGTCAGCCATTGTTTGTTTCCGCAACCCTTGCTAAAGCCTCCAGACAAAGAGCATGCTTTAAATGATCAATCAGCTCTCACCAGCAGGTCTTGTAAGGCTTTTTGACCTACGGAAACTTATTACAGGTGGCTCTGGAAAGATCTTTGACAGTTTCGGTTGTTTTTTATTTTTTTATTTTTTTTTTTTCCTTTCGAATTTTTCGCGGATTAGGAGTGATAACTTATATAATTTGAGATGGTAAGTCAACGCAAAGTCACCATCTTGTTGACTATCTTGTCTTTATATTGACGTAACAGTTCATCTTGGGTAATGTTGTTAGCACGAAGAAACCTTTATCTATGTCTTTTCTTTTGTATCTTCGATTTTTAAGGTGACCGCGAAGTTCTTGTAGTTGCCTTTTGCAGTATCGTTGGTGGAGAAAATCCGTTTTATTCGTGTAGTGTTTGAAAGTTCTAACTCAGACATTTTTTCTGACATTTGAAATATCCATAATACATGTATATCATAATATAAATATTGTTAATAAAGTGAAATTGTTAATCTTTTATGGTTAAACAAACAATGTTATGATGTGAACAGTTTCTTCCCAAAGCATTGTTTGTTTTTCTATTGCATTTAATTCTTGCTAAATTAAATTTGATTTAAGGGAACGTAAAAGACTTCCTGATTATAATATGCAGCTATGCCATTCAACCAATGTTCGTCAGGAGATTATGGAGTATTTGATTACGTACACATGTCTTAACTGGCAACTACATCAAGCTTTAGAATTCATTTAATTTTGTACATGTAACCTTAAATTGAAATTAATTGTAATCAGTTGTTTAAAGTCGATGACCTTCCAGTGAAGAATTAAAGTAATTTCCATTTGGCATTTAGGAATTTTTTTTACTGCCTATTTGTCAATACTGGTGACATAAACATCCGTGTAAAAGTAAAACAAGATTAGTAAAGACCACGGGAAATGGTCGCACAATTGTATGAATGAATGATTCATTTACGCACTTAAAGACCCCATTCAAACTGCATTTATTTCAATTGTAGTGCAATATATCAAACTTCAACTTGTCGTTCGTTCTTTTAATGCAAATCTTCATGACTAGCTTAAATCCGGTTGTATGAAATAGTTTTCGTATTTTCAGATAACAAAATAAACGAGTTAAGACATAAATAGTCACATAACACGACACAATGTATCATATAGTTATTAAAATCGAGGGACTTTGTACACTAAAGAGTGAACAATATACTTTGCATATTTTCCATCCTTTATATCATACATATGATAGCAATTGTTTTTCCGATGTTTATTTTAGACCGAAAGTGTCGCCTTGATTATTATAGTAAACCACTATAGTTCACCAGTATGTAACATTTAGATTATCGCTGCATTGAAGGCCCATCGATGGCCTTCGGCTGTTGTCTGCTCTATGGTCGGGTTGTTGTCTCCTTGACACATTTCCCATTTCTATTCTCAATTTTGACGATGGTATACGGATGCACAAATACAATCACATTTTAATCGTGACACCAGTACCACGTGTTTTAAAGTGACGCGATTAATAGGACCTCTAGAAATAGTGTTAGCAAACTATCATACTCTTAATAAAATTGAGAATGGAAATGGAGAATGTGTCAAAGAGAAAACAACCCGACAACAGAACAGACAACAGCAGAAGGGCACCAACAGGTCTTGTTGAAGGCCGTACGGTGACCTATAGTTGTTAATGTCTGTGTCATGTGCAAAGAAATTCCCGCACCCGGAGGCGTCAAACATCTTTTACTTTCATGAGCCGTTTTTACACCTACCGAATTAGCACCGATATATTTAACGCGTGGGTACAATGTATATTTCCCCACCTCCTGAAACACTAATTGTCGATCAATCAAAAATGTCTGCATCGTTAAAATACAGACACTTTCTACATCCACATCGTTCTTTTTTCAAACATTCAATTTTGATGAATTACAAAATAAACTGAACTTGTTTTTCAATCAATATATTGTCGAAAAGACGAAATGCTATGTATGTGTTAAAAAATCATTCAGGCAACATGTAATGGAATTGATTATTAACCTGCTCTAAATGCTACACGCATTTGTTCCTTTCACGTTTGAGAATTAAACCAAATTAAGGGAATTGTCAAGTCCATTGTTATACGACAACAGAGTTAATGCAATTCCTTTAATGAATTTATAAATATCTGAATCGACTAAGTTGAAGTACACTTGCTACTTTGAAATTGAAATTCATATCAAGGAAGCAACTTTGAACTTTTACAGTATTACAGTTTGCGTAGGATAATATTTGCACAAACGTTTATAGGTAAGTAAAGTTATCTTACCTCCTATACATTTCCAGGAATATGATTGGTTAAAAGCGTCCGCGTGCAAACCGTGTATATTTGATATTAGGTTAGTAGGGAGGCGGGGCTTATCTCATACACGGTTAGTAGTGGAGTTACGTCCCTTTATATTCCTTATTAGGTAAGAAGGGGGCGGGGCTTATTTCATACACGGTTAGTAAAGGTGTTATGTCCCTTTATAAAAAACAAAACGGTACTGAGAAAAAATCTTAAAAGTTCCAACAGACGAAGAAATTGATGATTAAGATTGAAAAAAATTCATAAAACACATTTAAACCTTACAAGTCGTTATTGTTGGCATCTGTTTTTGTAGGATCGATGGAAGTATTTTCTTAGTAGACTTTCTCATTTTGAGAATCACTAGTCTTAATTTCACACGTTAAGATAGTCGGTAAGATAAATTCGTTACATAGTGTGCTAGTGACGTAATACGGTATATATGGGGTCAGTAAATTTCATATGGGGATTCGAGCTTCGCTCTCACCCCATATGGAATTTACTGACCCCATATATACCGTATTAGGTCACTAGCACACTATGTAACTAATAGTACTATCATTGTTAAATCAGATATATATACAGTCAAGTACTTTTATGCAAACTGAATATTAAAGAAAGATCAAATGGTTTTTATAAATATCAAAAATCATATTTGTGTTAAAGTACATATTGCTTCCTGTTTTAGTACAGAAAATTAGGATTACCAATTATACCATTATACAGTAGTATACCGCTGTTCGAAAGTCATAATCAGTTGAGAAAAAAACAAATCCGGGTTACAAACTAATACTGAGTGAAACACATCAAATATAAGAGGAAAACAACAAAACACTTCACTGCAACAAAAAACCAAACGACAATACAACACACAATATAAGATAACAATTTGCCATTTTTCTGACTTGGTACTGGACATTCTAAGAAAAAAGGATGTCCTTTTTTTGGACTCAATCCATATTTCCATTCTCCATTTTTTTCAAATCATCAAGGAAAAATGACTTGTATGATCGTTACTTTTAGAAGGAAAACAATGAAAGAGAAAGCATTGCTTATAGAGAGCCGTGGTTTAGTGGTTAGTGCATCGGACTACTAACACAAAGGTTCCTGGTTCGATTCGCGAGTATGGTCTCGAGGAAACGATGATAGTCCATCGGAAGGGGACAATAAATGGCTGACCCGTGTTAAGAGAGAGCCATATCTCTTGCACGTTAAAGACACCCTTGTAGATTTCGAAAAAGAGCAGGCTACAAGGCAGCACTCGCAACCGCAAAGTGGAAAGGGATTAATATAAGTTGCAAAACTTGTTTCCCAATCCACTATAAATAAATATGTTTAAACTAATATAATGAATATATTTATCACACACATAAAGAATATCAAAAATCAGAAAGATATACGAAAAACCATTATCATATATTTAATTAGTCTATATATATTGCGAAATGCGAAGGAATAATTAAACATATGAAAAAAAATAAAGGAGTCTGAAGGCATGTCATGGAAAAAGATAAAAAACGTACTGGAAAATGGTTGTTTGAATATAAGATTTATATTAAAAAACAAACATATACATGTAACTTGTTCTCGAATTGTTGGCAAAAAGCAAATGTTTGAATATGAAACTGAAAGCTATGAAAAAACACTCATAAACTTTAGTAATGCAAATCTCACTTTTGGTCACTTCGGTGTTATCTATGCATGTTATTGTTATAAAACAACCGAAATCAGTTAAATGTGTTTAAAACAATTTATAACGCTAATCAAAATGAAACAATTCAATATTAGGCAAACTGGTCACAAATTAATTTCCGACTTTGTTTTTTTATTAGAGAAAGATGTGTTTAATTTTCAAAACTAATCTCCTAGAATTGTAATTGACCGCAATAAAAGTATCGGAACTAATTTCCAAGTATAATTGTCTAAGACATACATCTATATTTAATTCACTGGTATTGATCTATGTTATTTAAGGGCATACGATACAGTTTTGATCCCGTATTTACATTTTGATAAAAATTTCCATATAGACTATTTTTTACTTGATTAAATCAAATATGTAATAAAAAATATAAATTCATGTGCTACTTTTTGAGTAAAATTAGGTCGAAAGGTTGTATATTTGCTCAAAATTCGGATTTGTGGCCGTATTTTCCTTTTCGAAAGAAAGACATAACTTTTTTGTTTTAAAAGATAAACACAAACTGTTTTGTTAAATAATTTGTAATTTCTGTATTTATAAGTATCCTAAAAATTTGTACATTTTTCATTCAGAAATAACTCATATTTATCAAATGTTCATGAATGTAGAAAAAACATCTTTTTTTTAATGTATATTTATAAAATTTTTAAAAAAATTGCTCTATTTGATAATTGGCACACACAATCTTCTAGCGTAATCAAACCAAATGGCATTTCAAAAAAGGGGGCCCATGAACTCGGTTTCAAGTTAAATAAGTTTGAATGATAAAAATCAGTCGAAAACTGAATCTTTTCCCGATTAGTCATAGTTTGACATTCGCGAAAATAAATATTTACGTTAGCAACGTCTTTACCTCCCTTGTAACTGTATCAGTCGGAAACCAGGTTGAAATAGAACAAAAGAATCGAAGCTCTTTGTTAGAGAAGGCGATAAATGTTTACTGTATTGTTTACTATAGTGACAAAATTTTAAAAAGTTAATAGAAACAAACAAAATTGTAATTTTCTTCTCAATTACGAGGTGTTTTATTTTAAAAACACCATTTGCATAAGTTTTCAATTTATGTAGTACATAGTTAAGCAGAACAATTAGATATCAAGTCGACGACATGGGTATCTTTCAAGTTGGATGAAGAAAATGCATAACCTCCGATTTTTATGAAAAAATTACCACGGACGGAAAACATATCAATCTATTAGTTTAGTAATTTTCGTGTCTGCCCTTCCATTATGTGACTAAAGAAAAAATTCCAAAAAATGGGTAACAATTGTATCGAAAAGAGAAAATCGAGTGCACCTTTTTATGTTAGGGCGTGTTTGAGTTGAGTATTTTGTCTTGATATCGTAGAAAATGAGAATATTTCATACATCGTATCGCTTCAGATTCTATCATTTTTATATAATAAAGCTACAGGTTGACTTTATAACACAAAAAAATCACAGTACTAAAAGATGAAATATATGGGTCAAGTGAAATACCTATCTAATGAGTCACAAAAACAGAGAAGGTGTGTTCGAATAGCTATTTTTTTACTGAAAGTACTTGACGACAGTCTTTCAATTTGGATGATGAAAATGCATATCTTCGAAAAATTCTAATTTTTTGTGTGTGATTACTAGGGTTTATAGTTTTCCTACACTAAAAAAATCAAGTCTGCCCTTCCACGAAATATTTAATTAGAATTTTTTTAAATGTTTATGAATTTTTGAAAATTCCACCTGACAACCGATCAGACAATAGTTTTAAGTTGAATCAATGCAAACAAGATTATTAACTGATGCTCATTAGCTAGTTGATACATTTGTCTTTTAAAATACAACTGACATATAAGGATCGTAATGGTGCAATGTGGATAAATTTATCGGTTTCCAAGAGCAATATTGGTAGCGCGTCATCCCTACAATGGCTTCCATTTCTACGATTGTGAAAATGAACTGGCGTAATGGGGAGATAATTTTGACGAAGTAGACTCCTGACTGTGTATCGTATGCCCTTAATTCACTTGGTGACGTCAGTTGTCAGTTGCGACTTGAGACATTTCGTTGAATGACCACCAGATTTCAATAAAGAAGACATGTAACTACAGCTATGATTACTGGGTACTGTAAATGACCATGTTTATAAGGTTGACCGACATGTATTCAAAGATAAATGATAATCACAATTGACCCTTTGATCGCGACAGCTGGTTATTAGACCAGTCTTATCAAGAAAAATAGTTAAATCTTCATTGTATCTTCCCTATGTGTTTTTATAAAATTATGAAAAATTATTTCTATTACGCTTATTTAATCCCGATTATTTTTTTTATGGTATATGTATTTAGAGATATTTTGCTTTTCACCCTGTTCATTGAAACATGCTTTGTTAATTATGAGAAACAACATTCCACTATAATCATTCTTCTTTTGAATTTCCTCTATTTCTCCTTCCATTAGCTGTTAGTTGAAATATACCAAAATTAACAAAGTAAATGTTGGTTGAATAACTACTTAAATAGGCTAGTTACACTTTATGTGTGAACTTTGCATGCCTAATTGTAGACTTTAGCAACATATTTGTCATATCGCCTGTGGTTGAGCATATCATAATCTGATCATGCAATTCTTGTACGGGAATTTATTGAAATGCATTTAATAGATATAGGAAGATGTGGTGTGAGTGCCAATGACACAACTCTCCATCCAAATAACCATTTATAAAGTAAACCATTATAGGTCGATGTACGGTCTACTTTCGGTTGTTTTATTATAATAACATGCATAGATAACACCAAAGTGACAGTTGCATTATTAACGTTTTTTGGGCTAAAACATAGCTTTCAGTTGCATTTTAAACATTTCCTTTTAGCCAACAAGTATGTTTGTATCATCATTTTCAATTTTTTCTTCTTTTTTTCAAACATCCCTGTTGTGCTGCTGACTTTTGTTTTGAAGGCAAAAAAAAAGGATCCATTTGATCACTCATTGACCTTGTGAAGAAAATTTGCAATTTAAATTAAAAAAAAATAAAAAAAAAAATTCTAGGAAAGAATTTCAATTAAAGAACATATTTATATCGTCACTTTAGTTCTAAAAAAAAATCCTGACTTGCTTCAGATTTGTGCTAATTGTGTACGTGTCGTGTTTGCTAAGATATAGAAAAATAACATTTTATTTCGTTTTCTATGGCATTTATGTCATTGACCTAGCATGGAAAAAACAGAAACATTCAAAGACATCTTTTATCACAAAAGTATTAATAACGCTAGGATAGCTTAAAAAAGTTTAGCTACTCAGTCAAACATTCATGAATGTCATGACTTTCATTCTTTATATAAGGAAGTTCAAAGACTATTCTCTATTAGCATCTTTTGACTCCTTATCATATAACTTTTCGACAGGTAGCTTACTCTTTTATAGGACATGTGTTCTTGGTCAATCAAGAGAAATCAGAAGAAGGTAGCGTCTGGTATCAATGAAGAGTTTATTCAAACATACAATCGGTTCAATTTGGGAAAAGTTCATTGTTTTCTGATGATTTTACAGAAAACATAAACAGTTCATTTCTCCCCATTCGAGTACCGATTGAAAACTTTGATTTTACTTGCAATTGTTAACGTTGCTTTGTCTTGACCGAGTCTACAAAGTGAATTCAATTTGATAACGTTTCCATTCACTAATAAACAATGTAATTTTAAAACAAGTTTGCTACGAACTCACTAAAATACGTTGATAATTCTTTTTTTTTTCAATAAATGTATAGTTCATTGTAAATTTCTTTGAAACTATTATGTATGAAAAATGAATAATCAATTAATATTATAGTTTTGATTGGTTTGAGTTTTTTTTTTAATTATCTTGAAATGTTAAAATCGTTTAAGGTTTATGACCCCTTCTGTAGCTATTTTTGTACGAAATTTTCAAATTTAAATTGTATCAAAACTACAGATATAATGAATAACAGAGATAGGAAATTCTGTACATATACCGAAGGGAAACTTGATGCAAAGCATTATTATTTACTGGTTCATTTCATTTAACAGAAAAAGAGTACTTTGTGGTAAATAAACCAAATAAACTCGAGATTTTTATAGAAAATTCACAGCCTTTATTACAGAGATTTTTGTTATAAAGTTTGAAACATAGATTACTCCCTTTCTTTTTTATGATGTGCTCGTGTTTATTTTTTTTTCAAGTTCTAACCAACCTGTAAATTCCAAAACACCTCGTGCTGAGTCACTAAAGTCGAGCGCACCCTAAAACATGTAAAAGGTGTACTTGATTTGGTCCATGTTTTGATTTGTTTTAACCAACAACTACAATATTAAACTTGTTTTAAGGAAATCAATGCTAGCACTGCATGCATTAATCCTATATATATTAGTCACCTAATCGCCAAATATGAGAGTACAAGGATGAAGGCTGTAGATTTTCTATAAAATTTCCATATGTTTAGCATTGAATCAACACAAGGGTACATAATCCTTAAGGTCTGACAAATTACCTTGCACAGGATACTCTCACATGTGTGTTAAACATTTAACTGGGTCGATACCTCTGCTGATGGACTGATTATTCAGTGGGTTGTTGATGTGTGACATATTTGTTTTTCGTTCATTTTTTGGAACATAAATTAGGGCGATTTTGTATCGTGTGTATTGTTTTACAATTGTTAATTCGGGACGTTTTATATCTGACTATGTGGTATGTGTTTTCACATTGTTGAAGACCGTTTGGTGACCTTAAGTTGTTAATTTCTGTGTCATTTGGACCCTTGTTGAGAGTTGACTTATTAGCAATCAAACCACATCAGATTCTGTTTTTGATCTCTGAGAGAATCAACAGCATATAGCTAGTTATGAAAATACGCATGTTGTTATAACAATCTGCTGTATCAGCATTTTAAAATTATTATCAAGGATTATATCTCCCTCGTTCACAGCTCTGATTACTTGTCTGACTTTGGCCATACTTTTGTCGTTTTTTTGTTTTAGTCAGGTCTTCTTCATTTATTTTAATCATGTTAACTTTGGATTTTCAAATATAATGATCTCAATCATCATTAAATAGATATTAATTGTCGAATTGCGCAACAGCTAGTGCAATAAAATTAGTACCGTTAATGTTATTGAATTGTATTTCTTTAATTGCATGCAATTGTAAGATAAAGTTTATGTGTTGCATTTGAATTTGTTGCGATATTAAACTTCAAATAGTTTTTAATTGACGTATTATTACATTTAGTTTAATGAGTTATCATATCTATAGCAGCACCTCTGTCAATCTTTAGTGGTTGCGAGATGATAGATGTATTTTTTAACTATGCAATACTGTTTCCATTTAGTAATACAAAATGTAGTTTGGAGACATAAATTATGAAACCTACTGAAGAACGTTGAACTCATAATTAATTTATTTTAATTTCTACAATGAACTATTAAGTGTGAATAATAAATAACAAATATGTATCCGTTTTCAAACAAAATTGTGGATAGAAAACATGCAACAGTTCATGGTATCATGATGGTAACATTCATTAATGTCTGTCGTCTGTTTTCATTGTTTGTGTTGTTGATTATAACTGTTGTAGATGGGATCTAACCTCATGGAACTTTGATGGCGATATTCTTCTGTACCGGTGTTTAAATATAGTCTCATCCATTAGATCTATCCGATATTAAATATGTCGGTGTGTCCTTTATATTAGTTTTCGCTACTGAAACTATAAATGTATTTCAAAATATGTTGTATCACTTCATCCAGTTGTTCATCCGTGAGATCACTCCTTTTGATGCGACTGTCATACAAGTGAGAGGTGAAGCGCTAAAAAACTAGATTTGGTCCACCATTTTCTGCATAAGAAAATGCCTGTATCAAGTCAGGAATATGACCGTTGTTGTCCATTCGTTTGATGTGTTTTATCTTTTGACTTTGACATTTAAATAGGGACTTCCGTTTTGAATTTTCCTCGGAGTTCAGTTTTTTTGTGATTTTACTTTTTGGTAATATCAACTTCACTTCTTCAATCCTTCAGATCTTTTTCAGTAGTATTGGTTGGTTTTGCCTCAGTGCCAAATTGTTGCACTTCACAAATATTGGCTTTTTGGCGATATGGTTGTTCTTCGATATTTTCGATAATCTGATTGTAAGGTCACTGATATGTAATACAAATTTGTTCTGCATTTATTTCTCTGTAACCTTCTGCTGAAATAGTTGAGTGAATGATATGTGGAATTGTTTTGAACTGTATTTATTTGTAGGGCTACACCTTTTTAATTTCTTGTGCGACCGATTTTTCCACTCCTAAAGTTGGGGCAAGCGAGCGATTTGAAAAATATTAATATAACAAATTTATTTGCAAATTTTTAGCCGAAGCTTGAAAAGTGAAGGCCAGCGATTATATATATTTATTTATTTGTGTAAACATATAATTATCGGTGCTGACATTATTGATAAAAAACAAAGATGATATGAAACTAGATTTACAACTTGTTCTTTGATTTAAATTTATCAACTGCTGGTGTGGGTTTTCCCCATGTTAACCAAGATATGTTATGCCCCACTTTTCATTGCAACATATTTATGACTTAATATTTGTATTACTGTACATGTTACTTTCTGAGGTCATCAGAGCTTGATCATTGATTATATTAAGATCAGATTACAATGTTCTGAAGGAATCGCGACTTGCAACAGTTGTAGGTATGTATTGCAGGGATGTTTCAGATTCGAGTTACGCCTAGGTGTTTCACCTGACTGATATGACTTTTTTTGTTGAGAATTGTCCTTGTCTTATTGAGTTTGTATTTTGTAATTCATTCAAGACGTTGTTCTTTGTCGTCACTGAGTTTTCTATTCCTAGAAGATAACATGGAGGGAAATGATAATAATTTTGACATGTCTTTGAGATGTGATGATGTATCTTTTTAAACTCGTTATAACCGAGAAATTTGTCAAAGATCTTTGGAAAATATCTGTTAGTTTCTAATGGGCATCGTCGAAATAGAATTATGTGTCTCGTAATGACTTTGCAACAAAGTTATCTGTGTCAAGGCAATCTAAAGTCTTCATTTCATTAATCTACCAAAATATGTTTATCATGTTAATATTTTCAAATTGAATTATATCGCTTATTGATTTTACAGACAATTTAATTATGTTACATTATATAATGTCTTGAAAAGATATTCATACAAAACCATGGAAATTTCACCTTTCCACTGTATGTTAACAAAAAGGAATGTTAATATTGAAATTACATTTGTATCAATTGAATCTTGTGTTAAAAAGAGGGACGAAAGATACCAGAGGGACAGTCAAACTCACAAATCCAAAATAAACTGACAACGCCATGGCTTAAATGAAAAGGACAAACAGACAAACAATAGTTCACATGACACAACATAGAAAACTAAAGAATACACAACACGAGCCCAACCAAAACTAGGGGTGATCTCAGGTGCTCCGGAAGTGTAAGCAGAATAAAAATGCATATGACTGATGTCCACATATATTTATTCTTTATAAAAAACGTTCCTTTGAAAACTTTATTGTACACAAACTATGTCGTTAATAATCAAATAATATTAATAACACTGATAAGAGACATGGATTTTGCTGAACGGATATACAATCCAGAAGAACAGAGAGAAATTAAGTCAAACTAAGGGAGATATGGATGAGAGAAACAAACACTTATAAATAAAAGTAATATGTTCTTGCTATTTTGAATTTTTGAGATTTAAATCACAGGTTAAGACACCATTAATTTAAAGGTTTTTTCCGAGATCAAAACTTGTTTCCTAACCTAGTTACTTTAAAACTTTACACAGTGGTTTAAATGTACTTAGAAAATGTGCAACCTCTTTTTTGCATTCATTTTGAATATAGATAGATGCTGTTAGTTAGGATTCAAACTACGTCAATTGTTCACAATTGTAGAAATGACCTACATGAGATCATCGAAACTTGGAAACCTGCTCAGAAAAAAACTTAATTTCATTTATACTTTTTAATGTAAAATTTGTCTGGTTCAAATCAACGAAATGAGTATTTTTGGAAAAAGACATCATTGTCATATATACATATATATACATGTAAAGTTTCAGAACATTGGCATTGTAATTGTTGAGGTATGACATTGTTTGACATGTTTGATTAGGGTTGTCGCCTGTCTAACATTCTAAATACACATCCCTGCATATTTCCCGTAGAGATCCTGCGAAGGCACAAACACATGCTGATATGCTGATTATTTCTGAAATGTATGCACGAAATACTTTCTAGTCGACCGTACAAAATAGGCGACAACTACGTGGCTGGTAGCATTACAGAACCTTAGTGAGCACGCTGACATACCCCACGTCCCCACATTGTCATTGGAGAAATTAAATAATTGTAACAAAAACAAATTGTTTTTGTAAATTTATTGGGGTGTAAAAGCGTTGACCGAAGTACATTTTGTATGAAGCGCGGAAGCGCTTCATTCTAAAAATGTACGCACGGTCAACGCTTTTACAACCCTATAAAGTTACAAAAAGAAGCATTCAATACTTATAATTACATTTTTTAGCTATGATCAAGAAAAAAACGAATTTTATATTGTTTTTATTTAATTCACCTGTGCACTTTATTGTGGGACCACGTGTTATCATGAATGAAAAGTTTTATTGAGTGACACAATTGCTTACGGAATAACACGTGATGTGCTGTTAGCTAATCAGAATAAAGTATTATAATGAAACATACATCTAATGTAATTATTGAATAATAATTTTCTGTCAATATGCACATCTACATAGTATGTCCTTCTTATCTACAAAATGTCATGAAATTCTGTTGTGTGGTTTCAGAAGAGTGGAGATGACAAACTGTTGCTGCTGCAGAAGTACATTGAAGCAAATAAGTGCAAAGGACGTAACTCCTAGAAACAAACAATGAATCATTATTTCCTGTCAACATGCACATCTACATAGTATGTCCTTATTATCTTAAAAGGTTTCATGAAACTCTGTTGTGTAGTTTCAGAGGAGTTGCGATGACAAACTGTTGCAGTAGTACATTTAAATAAATAAGTTCAAAGGAGCGTAACTCCTAGAAAAAAAAATGAATCGTTATTTCCTGTCATATACACAAATACACAAATGCTGTTGTGTAGTTTGAGAGGAGCTTCGATGACAAGAAACAGGACTGACGGACGGGCGGGTCAAAAACATTATTCCCTCCGCAACTTCGTGCGTGGGGTATAACAACTTGCCTACACTGTTAGCGACAATTAACACCGATCTCTATGTCTTTCACACACCACACATGAAACCTCAAAAAACCGGCGATGCATACATACGAGAGTTTGTGTCCACAATATGAATTATTCAAGATCTTCACGCAGTAGTTTCCTAGGACAACAGGGTGATGCTCAATAATCTAATTTACTGCATTCAATTGGCTAGTCATGGAACATGTGGAACCTCCCCTATATACAAAATCAGAACTGAAACAGTACTGCCAAATCAGTACTGAAACAGTACTGACTAAATCAGCACTGAAACAGTACTGCCAAAATCAATACTGTAAAAATCAGTACTTAAACTACTGTCAAAATCAGTACTGAAACAGTACTGTCAAAAACAGTACTGAATAAACAAAAAGTATAATATTACAAGTTTTCTGTCTTGCCGAACAGTACTGATATATACGAGGGTAGAAATGTACCAAAAAACGTGAGTAAAATCTTGGTAGTGTAGGATTTATTCATTTTAGGTAATAAATTATACGTCATGTTGTTTTTTTTTATAAATGCGTCATTACCTTCGAACCACCTACAGACAAAGAGCAAGTAGATTATAATGTAAAACATGAACTTGCGATTATCGTTTTGGTGTCGGATGTATGAGGAACATGCTTTAAGGTGCTTATAAACTTTCATATAGTGGAAGCCTTCGTAGACTTCCTAAAAAAATGGAAAAATAGACCGTCGAGTTATGTTCGTGCAGGTTGTGTAAAGGTCGATTGTTGTTTTATTTATGTCCAGTGACAAGTATTTAATGCATGTTCAGGACGAGGTTTAGTAATGAAGTGACGGAAGAAGCGTTTAATAAAAAATATATCAAACTGATTTATTTCTTCAAATCCTTGAATACTATTTAGCAGTAACCCCTTCTCTTCTTACACACATACACTTTCCGTACTATATTCACGGCCCATGATACCAGAAAATAATTATTTAAACCAATATGATTTAAAAGAAATCATGAAGTGTGAAAGTAGCCTGGTTAACATGAAGCAAATTGAATTTTACCGGTTTCAATCGATAATGAATGTTTAAACCCATTTTCACATATAAAGTCTTAATTTGTTTACCTCGGCGTCGAGTATATACCTTTTTATAACTCGTCTATCATAAAGATCATAGTAGTTTAAACTCACAAATGAAACATTTAGATGGTAAAATATATTGTCATATGTTGATATAAATGGAATGTATGTTTTACCTGAAGAAACCTTTTATTTATATAATAGTTATATATGTCAACTAGATTTCACCCACTTTTTTACCTTTACTTATTTTTAACTTCAATATCCAATGCACAAACTAATATAAATAATAGTATTATATTAATGTAATTTGAAGTAGTGAAATGTTCACTATATTATTAAGGAAAAAAATGATTTTATATTTTTATACGTAGATTTATCAAAATAGGCCATGAGAATGAATAATTAATTACAGAGTGCACAGTACGGTCTGTAAAAAATTAATTTGTTGTAGTTTTTGTCAGGTATCAATTATACTCAACATATTACAACACACAATAAATAGCAATCGAATCTGAATTGACTTAATTGAATAGAATGTAAATGATGTCGAACCAGTCTGAACTAAAATGGTGAAATAAAATATTTTTAAACTTATAAAAGGTTTCAAAGTCCATTCGATGGGAATGAATACTAATATAAACATAACCTTTTAATTTAATCTGTGTCAAAAGTCATGCAAGTATAGCATTTCAACGCTGTTTATGAATAATATAATTATGACCTATATAGTTGTACATGTTAACCCCTTAGTCATCTGGTCTCTGGTAGCACGTTGTCTAATAAGTAATCATAATACTTCTTTTTATTTAAAAAAAACAACATATTCCGTCCTTAAATGTAATAGCTTGTGAACTTGTACGTTAACTTGTGTGAAACATCATGCAAGTTTGCTATATGTTGGTAGTACATTCGTACAGTCTGTAACACGGTAAGTCTAATAAGTATTATGTTATATACTCGTCAACATAGAGACGATACAATGCAATGCATATTTCATATACTATTAAAGTGGAAACAGCGAAACAAGCTTAGCCTATTGGTCTTATAATAATAGAGGTTTTTTTTCTTTCATAAGAGGTACATAAATTAACGCATCCAAGAGTTTTGATGAGGCCTATTTAAAGATAGATGACTCATGTCTGATTCCTGATGACAAGAAGA
This sequence comes from Mytilus edulis, assembly GCF_963676685.1. Taxonomy (NCBI): domain Eukaryota; kingdom Metazoa; phylum Mollusca; class Bivalvia; order Mytilida; family Mytilidae; genus Mytilus; species Mytilus edulis. The sequence goes on from NC_092356.1 coordinate 24,138,228, forward strand.
ATCTCTTAAACAGGTTTGCATATATTTGAGTGGTTTGCTGCTTTTGTTGGTTTAAGAGTAAATGTAGATAAAACTGAATCCATATGGACTTGCTCAAGATAAGGCTGTAATAAAAACCTGCTACCAAATATGACAATATCATGGTAAAAATCAAGGTCTTTTAAACTGTTGGGGATAAAATAGTAAAAAATATACAGAAACAAATTCAAATCAGGAAAATCATAGGTGTACAGAAATAAACAAATATTGGCAAAATCATTGCTTTAAAAACTTTAACTCTCTGATTTTTGGGTACAGACAAATATTCCAGTGTAGGTTATGCAAGAAAAAAAACATGATTTCCAATATATACTAAAAGAAACGTTATATGCTTATAATATCATTTATATTTTTTTAAAACAAAAAATTGATAACAAAAATTTAATGGAATAGTTGGCTAACATGATTTTGAAGAGAAAAATAACACGTTTTCTTTATTGAACAATTTTCGGACAATTTTAACAGGACGAGTACAGAATTCGGGTTAACATGTCAATACCTTTTATGACCACCTCTTGCATTTATGGCCGCCTGACACCTTCGTCGCATGGAATCAATAAGACGTCGTATAAATCGTGAGGGATGTTGTTCCATTCCCTGAAAGTGGTGTTCGGAGATAGGCTAGCATTTCCGGTGGATTTTTGCTATTTCTGATTCGTCGTCCAAGTTCATCCCAAAGATGTTCAATTGGTGATAAATCTGGAGACATTGCTGGCCAAGGCAACACTCGAATATGATTATTCTCTAAAAAGGTCATCGAAATGTGTGCCACGTGACAACGGGCGTTGTCCTGCTGAAAAACGTGATTAAAACGATGTCTTGGGGGAAACGGGAGAACAACTGGAGCCAGAATTTCGTCCCTATAACTTGTTGCATTTACATTACCAAAGATGATTTTGAGCTCGGTGCGTTCCTGGTAGGTAATTCCGCCCCATACCATGATTCCGCCACCACCAAACCGATCTGTTTCCTGCACGCAAACATCAGAAAATCGTTCATTGCGTCTCCGGTAGACCATGGCTTTGCCGTCGCTAAATTTCAAGTTGAATTTAGATTCATTGGTAAAAAGAACATGTCTCCATGTTTGCATATTCCATCGAATCCGTAAAGTCGCGCCATCCTGTGACGCTGCGTAAGGATAGATCCCTTCAATGGACGACGGGCTCTTAGACCAACTTGACGCAATCGGTTACGAACTGTTTGAGCAGATATTATGTTGTTATGTCTTCCGTGGGTTTGTCGTGCAGTTTGTAACGCGTTTACAAATCGATTCCGGAGATAAATGATGCGTATGTCTGTCTTGACTTAACGTCGTTTCACGTGGCCTGCCACTACGGGGGCGATCATTTGGTGTGCCAGTATCTCTAAGACGAGTCTTAAGCCTTGCAATAGTCATTCTAGAGACATTAAAATGATATGACGTCACGTTATATTTCCGATATTTTTATAAATGAGTAAATTTGATAGATAAATTATTCAGGTTACTAGTTTTAATCATGAAAATATTTGAAATTAATTTATGTGATATTTTTGAATCAAAAACCAATGTCACGTTAATTTTGATGCCTAGTATATAAAGGAAGTTCATTGAAATGTATGATGAAAGAGGTTTGGATCTCCCTCCCGTATAGAGTATGTAAAGTATTAGAGTAGCTTTTAAAAGGTCATGGTTTTATCAATTGCTAGATGGGACTGACGTTAAAAATTATCTAAACAACTGTTATCAATTGTTTTGCTTCATAAGTTTCATTTACATCTTATTTCTATTTCATGTACAATGCTGTTATCATATGTTGATACTTGAATCAATAGAACTTCCATTGAAAGGTAATTCATGCACGTTCCGGAAAAAAATATCTAACAAATTTAATTGAAAATTAAAACCTTGGAGGAAATTATCAGAGGGCATCGTAAGTGACTGTCACTTGTATATCTCACATAGCCAAAAAAAAAACGAACGCCTCAATTAAGCAATGACCATATTTGTTTTCTCCGGTTACCATTTTGAAGCATTATCTAGTTAATGACAATTCAAATGTGGTCATCATGGTCATGTTTTCATACTTTGATAAAGTAAGTGACCAGAATAATAGACAGTCCCGTTCTTGGATGGACGAGGTTCATGTTTTATAATCTTGACTATAGCATTAAACTTGTCTCTTCTCGCACATGTATTTATCGTCCTATATTCACGGCCAATGCATATGATACCAGAAAATAATTATTGTAAACCAATATGATTTAAACGAAATCATGAAGTGTCAAGGTAGCCTGGTTAACATGAGGCAAATTGAATTTTACCGGTTTCAATCGATAATCAATGTTTAAATACATTTTCAAATTTAAAGTCTTAATTTGTTTACCTCGGCGTCGAGTATATAACTTTTTATAACTTGTCTATCATAAAGATCATAGTAGTTTAAACTCACAAATGAAACATTTGATGGTGAAATTATATTGTTCTGTGTTGATATAAATCGAATATATGTTTTACCTGTAAACACGTTTTATTTATATAATGGTTATATATGTCAACTATATTTCACAAACTCTTTTATACCTTTAGTTATTTTTAACTTCAAACTATCCAATGCACAAAATAATATAAATAATAGTATTATATTAATGTAATTGCAAGTAGTAAAATGTTCACTTTATCATTAGGGAAAAAAACTGATTTTATATTTTTATACGTAGATTTATCAAAATAGGCCATGAGAATGATTAATTAATTATAGAGTGCACAGTGCAGTCTGTAAAAAAAATAATTTGTTGTAGTTTTTGTTAGTTATGTATTAAACTCAACATATTACAACACACAATAAATATCAATCGAATCTGATTTGACTACATTGAATAGAATGTAAACGATGTGGAACCAGTCCGACTTGAAATGGCGAAATAAAATATTTTAAAACTTATAAAAGGTTTCAAAGTCCATTCGATGGGAATGAATACTAATATAAACATAACCTTTTAATGTAATCTGTGTCAAAAGTCATGCAAGTATAGGATTTCAAGTTCGCTGTTAATGAATAATATAATTATGACCTATAGTTGTACATGTTAACCCCTAAGTCATCAGGTCTCTGGTAGCACGTTGTCTCATAATACTTTTTTTTATTTTAAAAACATGTTCCGTCCTTAAATGTAATAGCTGGTGAACTTGTACGTTAAATTGTGTCAAACATCATGCAAGTTTGCTATATGTTGGTAGTACATTCGCACAGTCTGTAACACGGTAAGTCTAATAAGTATTATGTTATATACGCGTCAACATAGAGACGATACAATGCAATGCATATTTCATATAATATGGGGACATGGGGACGGAGTCCCCAATAACAGTAGAAAATTCAATAAAAAAAAAATACGGGAAAATTTCCCGAATTTTTCATTGTACTAATGAACTCAAAATCGTTCAAATTTTTTTTGTCGTGTTTTGAAATCCCGGACCTGCGCAGACATGTACAATGTACTTCCTTTTTTCGGTCTCGTTTGTATGAAACTTTGAGTAAAATATATATTTATTAGTCTAGTATAAAATAGGAAGGAACGCGCAATACCAATTTCATTTTTAATAATTCCTTGATATGAAAAAACGTTACCTGATGATAGCGTTTCTTTGTTTACATCCATATGACGTCATAATTTAAATAACGTCACAACTAAAATCCCTAACAACAGAACCAAAATCTGAAACGTTACGGTATTTCCGTTTCTTTTTTTTTAACAAATACTTAAGTTACAAAAAAATAATTCATACAGACGTCGTCCCCAATCATAATCTCTTTTACAAAGTTCCTTATATTATCCATTGTTATGTTAATTTAGGGCAAAAGATATTATTTTGTCAGAAAAATTTGATTCGTACAAATTAATTAGAACTACCTAAGAAAATGACATTTACCAAATAATTAGAAAATTTAAACATTTGTAATACCAAATACTTCATATTATACTTCTGAAACGACTTTTCGTCCTGAATATGCATGAAATGTTTGCCACTGGACGTTTTAACAACCACTGAATAATCAATTAATCAAATTTTGCTGTCAGTAAAAATGACTTTAACAATATAAGACACAATTGGTGTCTGTTATTTGTTTGTACAGAAAACATACTGAATGTATTTATATTCCTTATACAATTTCAAGTATGTAAGAAAATTCATACATATTTTCAAACATCCTGACACTTCAAATTTCTAGGAGGTGAGATTCACGGGGTTTTACCTAAAACTCTTGGGAAAATGCAATTTTGAATTCCAATTTGAAACCAAGGTGATTTTTTTTTAAATGCATGTCTAATTTGATAAGGAGGTTTTAAAAATCTATCTCAGTGGTAGTTGAAATTATTCAGTGCAATCATTTTGTGTCCGTCGTTGTCTTTCATACATATCAATTGGTGTATCCACTGTTTGCTGTTCGTAATCTGTTTTTTAGCCCAGGGTGTCCTGGCTAATCTTACGACGCGCAGCTAGATTGGGCCGGATGCCAGGCTATCTGTTGTTTATGGCAGTCAGACAATTCAAATGTGGTCATCATGGTCATGTTTTCATACTTTGATAAAGTAAGTGACCAGGATAACAGACAGTCCCGTTCTTGGATTGACGAGGTTCATAATTTTTAGTCTTGACTGAGATAAGTTCTTTTTTGTAAAATTAACGTGCTGATCTATCAACTCTTTTGTCTGTTAAGTTTTTTCTTACAATTTAACTTTAAATATTTCTGTATTTAAAATCTTCAAAGAAAGAGTAAAAACCTGTTTTAAGACTACCATTTTACCAGAGAAATTGAGAAAGTGGATTTTATTTCAAATTTCTTTTTTATGTAGATTGGGTGTCTTTTTCTGAGAAGGTTTCCAACAGTCTATAATCATTATATGTATTCTCCCAATTACGTACCGTCATATAAACTAAAATAAAAAATTCTAGAACAAAAGTTGTATGCAACGGGGAAAGTTGATTCCATATATTATCTATTCATTTGGAAAATATATTTTATCATTTATTATTAATTCATGTCACATTGGAAATTTAACAAAATTAAAAAAGTAAGAATACATTAAAACTGTTTCAAATTAATTTTAATGGTTGTGAGGACTACTACAATGAAACAACCCAAAGGTACACAAAAAACGAAAGGTCTACAAACGATCTGCATCAACAGACAAATTGCAGACATTCTTTTAATTGTCCCGCAGCGTGATATTAATTTACACGTATCAACAAAATAAATCAACCAAATATATGCATTTAAATATTAATATATCTTTTTAGGCATCTTGCTACTAGCTTTTATTGAACTTTTCTCCTCTTCAGTGCACAACTGGATCAATGTTTAAAATATATAGTATATGAACTGGAAACGATGTAAATATATATTATGTCCCAGATATGAAACATAGGTGAATAATTTTCAAACAAATGTGTTCCATCATGCAAAGTTAGTATCAATGCTGGATGGGTAAAAACATTAACAAAAGTAATCCCCGTAAGGCTACACCTTATTTGCTACATGGTTGCGAAAATACAGTTACTTGTAAGGTTCATGTGAGTGTGTATGGTGTTTATAATAACCTATATGTAATCTATATAGTAAAATATCAACAGGTAGGTCCTATATATCATTAATAATCATGTTTCCATCTAAAACGCGTTTTTGAATTAATCAACATGCTTCTATAGTCCATGTGTGGCTATATAATCCATCTTGTTTATCGCTTAACGTCTTGTAGCAAATATTGCAAGCATAGTTTCTCAACAACTTAGACAACCAACATTATTTTATATTATTACGATTAAGCTCAATTTTATTGATTGGCAGCATCGGAAATGTCGCTTGGAATAGACTTACCGTAAGAAATAAAACGAACAGTCACGAGAAGAACAATTTAGTATTGGCCTTATTCAGGGATAGGCAAACTATGTGAACAGATAGGCATGCTATAATATTTAACGATTGCTTTGTAATTTACCGAGGCATTCGTTTTAAGTTTTATTCACGTTTTATTTCACACTAGGGTTTAACTAAAAAAATCTAAATTCAACCCTAGGCGTAATTTGAAACATGTTGTTATAAAGTAATGTTGCATTACACTAATATGTGATTTATTATCAAATTCCTTTGTGCTAAAATCAAATGGACAATTTGTTTGCAGAGCTTCATACCATCATGTTCATGTATCTACTTGAATCAACTATAAAAATTATACCAGATGTTTCGGAAAACACGAATCTGTCTGTACATGTATCAGCATCCGCTTCTGTTTTAACATGCAATATAATTTATACGGTCGTAATTGTGAATTAACTGTTAACAAAACTGATAATTGAAATACTGAGGATTTCTAACCCAGGTCAGTTACAGATTATCTTAGTCGTATTTTCCAACCAATTCGGAGTTTTAGGTTCCTAATGGTCTTCAACTCGTTTTAGCCTGTTTAACCGTAATAATTCGAATGTCGCTTATGAGCCATTCATAGGTGAAACGTGCTTCTGTATTACAAAATTGAAAGCCTGATATACATAATGAGTTTATTTTTACATTTTAAAACATAGTTGGTTGATTATATAAGTATGTTTATGTTTTTCATTTCAGAAAATGTACTACAACCAAAAACTGCAGAAAAGGATTTGTATTAGTTTGATAATGTGCAGCTTATTATTAGTGACTTTATATGAAACATTGTACTATAAACCTGATAAAGGTTTACACCATACACGATTAACGGATACCTCAGTGAAAACAACCTCTAAAGAGTTACATAACAAAAGAGACACTTTACAATTAAGGGATACTGCAGTGAAAACAACATCTACAGATTTACATAGAAAACAAGACCCACCGGGACAAACTATTCCAGTAGATTTGTCTTTTATTGAAGATGACTGGAGACAATCACACCTCTGTAAACCATACACAATGTTCATAAATCGCAGGGACTTCCCTTTATATAAATATACAACAAATGCTGGGAGCGTGAACATATTTACACACTCTTTAAGCGATAGTATTTCGTCTGTAATCAGTAGAGCAGGTGCTTTTGAATTGAACACAATAAACAGAGTATTGTATCAGCTGAAACAGGATCCAAATATAAATTTAATTGATATAGGAACAAATATTGGACAACATTCTATAGCTGCAGCATTGATTGGGAGAAACTCAATCGCCGTTGACGCTGTCAAATCAAACATCGAACACGTATGTGCGTCCGCCCATTATCTAAATATTGGATCGCGAATAACATTGATTCATAACATTTTGTCCGACTCGAGTGGGACACGCAGGTTAAGGTACACTGCCGGCAACACTGATTTCGGTCTTAACCATGTTGATACTGATGGAATATGGGACAAGATGAGACGGACATTCAGTGGAAGACATTTCAAAACGAAAACAGTGCTAGAAAATTCTGTCACGTTAGATAGCCTTTTATTAATTCCACAAATGCAACAGTTCAAAAAAGTATTTATAAAAATTGATGTTGAAGGTCATGAACATAAAGTACTTCTTGGTGCCAAAGAATTTTTTAAACGACTAAATGTGCAAGGTATTATCATGGAGTGGACGTGGCATGTAAAGCGACAGTCATCAGAAATAATAAAAACCTTAATGGCTGGATGGAAATTCAAACCATTTAGAATGTTTAGGACTACACAATTCGACCTTAGTTCAATACAATCTAACCTGTGGCCACAAGATGTTCTATGGCTTCCAATAAAAAATAACACAAAAGTTAAATATTAAACTAAAGATGACAGTAATACGAAGATTCTTCTAAGTGAAAGATTACAAATGTCTTAAAAACAAGATAAGGAAGAGATTACAAACATAAGTCATCAGTCAAACAAAGACGAAACGCATCATAGCAAGAGAAAAAGACCAACCGACTTCAGACAATACCACACATAAAGCTAAATATTTAGCGAAAGGGATATACCCCAATAAATGTCAGGGTTATACAAAACTGATTCTGTAGGGTCAGCATTTCCTTTCTTCTATTAGTCAAACATTGTTTATCTGTAGCTAAAATAAAATCTGATAAGGGAATACACAGTTCTGAAGTAGTTGACTGGTATTGTCTAACCCAACGAAGCATGAATTACCAAATTTTTCAAAACAGACTGTTAACGATATCTTACACTTTTCAAAATTATCAAACTATTGGTATACAATAAAGCTAATTCTTAAACTTATATTTCGGCTAATGCGAATGTTTCAAATGAAATTTTGTTGTGAGATCTTAACTTTTGAATCGCATCGTAGGATAAGCGATTTTATTAATAATTAAAGTATTTCTGGGAGATAACTGTATACGTTTGATTAACTTGCATCTCGTCCCTATTACAAATGAAATATTTCTTAAATATATTGCATAGGAACTGTTTTAGAAGAAAACGAGGATAACCCTTACACATTGATGTTTGTTTCAACTTACTGTCTTGATTTGCGCATTGTGTATATATCAAATGGTGTTCAGTTTTTGTTAATGTAACTTTTATTTAATATTCCGCGCACTTTTAAAATTTTGTGTACTTGTTTGCTAAATATTTTTATTTTTTGTAATGTTTTGAAATTATTAAATGTAACTGTGTTTTGTTTAATGTTGGGTATTCCTAAGTTTTGTCTCTTAGATAATTTATTTTAAATGCATTCCTAGCAGATACGTTGACTTTTAATTATTTATATAAAGTTGTTTATTAAGTTAGAACTATTGCTTTTATTTCAATGTTTAAAATGTGTTTACAAAAATATGCAATGCATCGATCTGTTAATAAAAAAAAATGTGACTATAACATGTACTAAGTCCTTTATGATTCTGTCTGATGGAAGTAAATGATACGTGGATTTTTATGTGTCACGGGAAATGATTCGCCAATATTTGTTCCTTGTACAGCAATTAAAAGCTTGAACATATATCATTAAAAAGATGTCTCTGATTTCGTCGATCATATGAAGCTTTTTTATATTAGATACGTTCTGTTGGAAATAATATGATGCTCTGCACTACTATAAACGTATTATGTCTTCAATAAATTAAAAGAAATAATTGTTAAGGAAGCCTTAAACTTTATAAAAAAAAAATGGTGCAATAGTTGCTGTAAGTGTTTTCTGCAAGTAGTGCATAACACTTGTTTTTATTTATTTATTGTTAACAATTTGAAGAAAATATATGTTGACTCTGCAATATTTTAGCATTGGGCGTTGTAGTGAATTCCTAATAATAAAACGAGTTCTTATGTTGGATGGAATCCCGCTAACATGTTTAAATCCGCCACATTCTGTATGTATGTGCCTCTGCAAAGTCAGGAGCCTGTTATTCGGTGGTTTTCGTTTGTTGATGTGAAATTTGTTTTTCGTTTATTTATTGTACTACATAAATTAGGTCGTTAGTTTTTTCGTTTGAAACGTTTTACCTTTGTCTTTTCGGAGCCTTTGATAGCTGACTATATGGTACTGGCTTTGCTCTTTGATGAAGGCCGTACCGTGACCTATAGATCTTAATCTCTGTGCCATTTGGTCTCTTGTGGAGATTTGTCTCATTGGCATCTTTTTTTTTTATCTATTCCGCAAATTAATATCTTTATTGTTATCAATATTCTACATTTTCCTTTCAATTTAAGGGGGTAGACCTTGGTACAGGGAGATAACTCTTTAAATCAGTTATGTGTTTGTAAAAGTCAAGTTTCCTCAATGAATTTTAAGCATTTACCTGAAACAGATTGAAAATAATCTATGTAACATAGAAGCTTAGAATATTTTTATGAAAATGGTTGACACAAACGTACTGATGATTTTAAGAGTTATTTCCCTTAACCTAGGTCTACCTCCTTAAATATACATCTAAATGTCTTTTAAACTTCACATTTTTTGTATTTTTTTAACATTTTCAAAGAATTGTTGCAACACATTTATCGACTCTTTCAAGACAGAAACAAAGAGCAAATGAGTCGTTAAAAGATACATGAGACATAAATATCTACATGTACAAAAGACAAAAGATAAATACTAGCGAAATGAATGTTGGGGTAAAAGAGTTGCAGATTGAAACAACAAAAGACCTAGGGTATAACAACCTCCAGTTGTTGTAAACAATTTTATCTTATATCGCTTAAGCTGTTAATTAGTATTTGCTTAACGTCAAATTGCATTTCAAATTCAGTATTTTAAAAGAAACAAAATAAAAAAAACACTATGCTGATTCGGTAGAACACTTGTATTATTTTTTAATAATTCTTATGCATTTCATTTGTGGATGTAAAAAATGATATGGCGGGAAAATCCTTTGTTACGACCTGTCAATTTTGAAATTGAGGGTACTAAAAGTAGCCATTTCACCAAAATTTAATATCGAATATTTGAAATTGAATATTTGGCCTCATACTCATAAGGATTCAACAATTTTTTTCTAGTGGTTATAGATGAGTAAACTGGGGCTCTTACTCACAAGCTTAATATTAAATTCCTTCGAACTTTTTGGGAATTTTGGGTCCTCAATGCTCTTCAACTTTGTACTTGTTTGTATTTTTAACTACTTTGATCTGAGCGTCACTGATGGGTATTATAAACACGAAACGCGTATCTGGCGTATTAAATTATAATCCTGGTACTTTTGATAACCATTTACACACCAATAACCTCTAAAAAAATATGTTTAATCATATAGTAAATTTTGATGACGGTAAATCCAGAAAATCATTTGGATGCACAAAATGTATAAAGTTTTCATTTGATTGGACATCCCGTTTCTTCTCGCTAAACGTAAACCGAAAGCAATATGATCTATATGGTTCATAGATATCCTTGAGTTGAATTTGTTTGTTTTTACATAAATTAGCCTCTTTCCTTTATACCATTTGTATTTATTACAATTGATTGGTATTAAATTATATTACTTATTTTTTGTAGATTATAAATTAATGAAAACATAAAACGGTTATATCAATTAACGCGTAAGGTTTCATTGTTATGCTGTTACACGTTAATTCGAAATTGACCCTACATATCTCAGTTGATCACGATTGGATTTGGACAAATTACTGAATCATCTGTGAATCAAGTGATACCATGTAACATCATGTTACGCTAAAAAAACTAATCATTTTGATATTTTAAACTATGAACACTAATTGTAATTACATTCCAGGTATGATTTGTAACCCAAACAGTTGAGATTATAAATCTTATATAAACACATAAAAGGTAACACCAGTTTAAGCTTCAAGCTGGTTGTTACATTTCACGGATACATGATTCGAAATTGACATTATATATCAGAAAAAATAAAAACTGCTATCAGACATTATTGAAGGATTGCACATTTTTTAATTATTCAGTGTACCTTTGGGAAAACACGTTGTATACGGTATAGTTTATGCATTAGTTCGCAGAAATTGAGCAAAACAGTTTCTTATCAGATGTTTGTATTTCTCATTATGTGGTGGGAAAAGTGGATGGAGCTTATTTTAGTAAAGATATTGGCAGTTCTTCATTGAAACATTAAAGTTAAATTATTTGACTGAAAATTCGACTTCAACTTTCTTCATCACAGTTAAAGTTATAAATAAGTTACGCAACTTAAACTTTTCTCATATTAGTGAAACAAATAAAAGAGGGTGCGCAATATATAAAGTTCAATTCCATGTCTTAAATAAGGATAGGGTATATATTGCAAGTTAAGAACTAATAAGTGCTATAATACAAGTTTTGGGTTTATCAATTATATGGTATTTTTTTTTTAATAAACTTCCAGTTTAAAAAAATTCGAACTTTTCGAAAAACTAAGGATTTTCTTATCTCCGGAATAGATAACCTTAGCCGTATTTGGCACAACTTTTCGGAATTTTGGGTCCTCAATGCTCTTCAACTTTGTACCTGTTTGGCTTAATAATTATTTTGTACGTCACTGATGAGTCTTATGTAGACGAAACACCCGTCTGGCGTATTAAATAATATTCCTGGTACCTTTGATAACAACTAGGTTTAGCTAGCCATTAAAACCTGTTTTATCTATGAATTTTCTTTGGCAAAATGCCTGAAACAAGTCAGGAGTTTTCCATTCATTCTCTTGGTTGATAAAGTTCATTTTATCAGTTTTTATGGAATTCCCTTTTTTTGAAAAAAGTTTTATTTATACTTTTAATTCAACACCTCCTTAGTAGGACTGTTTCAAATCAACATATCTACTATCTACTTGGCCTTCGTTCCGCTCGAACAATTTTGATTGCTTATTAGTTCTCGATCTTAAAAGCACGATGTATAAGTCACTGAGTGCAACGGAAGCACCAACATGAGAACATTTTGTAAAAAATGGTTCCGGAAAAAAACTCGACATTTTTTAACTTTTGAAGATATTTCTCATGTAAATAATTTCAAATCAAACCTGCAGTTGATACATTTAATCTGAAAAATTAAAGCAGAAAAGTCAACTATGATGTGCTAATGACGTCATTATCATATTGATATTTACGTTTTGACAACAATTCATCATTTCAGGCAAATATTTTTGTTAGAAATGTATATTTGGGAAATGCATGACTGTATAATTGGAAAATAAATCCACATTAATTCAATTTTCATGCAATTAAATGCAGAAATTATTTTAAAGAACATGTGAAAATATATGAAAGATAGATGATTTGCAATTAAATTCTCTGACGTCAATTGTTAGATTTGACTGTAGACAATCTTCGTTGAATGACCGCAAGTGTAACTCTTGTTATTACTCCGATGTGCGGTTAACGACTATGTATTTTGGGTTTATTAATATACATGGTGTTATTTAAACGGTTCTAATTTGTTTTTGAAATCATCCTTTTTAAAAAGCCTTTTCTTTATTTACTCTCTTGGTAATAAAATAATTAAAATTTTCAGGTTAATAGTATACAGTTATTCAATATGTAATCATGAAATAGATCAAAATATATTTCCCGATGTATGAAGATCAGCGCATTGTTGTATAGCCCGAAACCAACGGCTGCGGGCAATAGAACAATGAGCTGATCTTCATACCTCGGGAAATATATTTTGATCTATTGCACTGATACACATTAAATAACTGTTTTATTACCTAATACATACTGAGTCAGTTCTTACAAATTCTTAGAAATAAAACACATGAAAGTGACAACTGTATTAATTATAATGCGTAAGAAACATACATGTATAACCAATACCAGAGGAGGGACGAGAGTCAAGGTGCCGTGTGCCAATACTATAAAAAATTAATAAAACGGACATGAAATCAGAGTTATTTAAATGTCAAAAAAAAATTAAATAGACATATTCAATATTCTTAAAAATTTAACGGCTATACCAAGAACGTTTAAAAGACCAAATTTGATTAGACAACATGAATACCTTTCAACTAATCTGATTCCATAATAAGAGGTCATAACAGGTCAGTGCAATAGACTGCACACAGGTGCAATATAATGATAATTTCCAGTGCAATATACCATGAAACAAAAAATAGCAAATAATATAGAAATATTAGTAAAACAGTAAAATACTCTTTATTAGGTAATAAAAAATAATTTAAATATGGTTTGTTTCCTCCCTTTTGCTCATGTTTTTTTTTTAAATTTTTTATGAGTTTAGAAATAATATGTTGAAACATTTAATTTGTTAGACTTATATCTCGAATTTGACATACACTATCATCTCAGTACCAGAATCTTTGAAAAACGAGACGATTTTAATTTTAAAATTATAAATTTTCCCAAACTTAGTAGCTAAATACCAATTTCACCTGCATATGGGATATACATTTCCCATTTTATTCGATATTCAAGAGCTTGCAGCTCTTACTCAGACTTTGTAAAACGTCAACAGTGTCTTGGCAAAAAGTTGATGAACCAGGGGTATGTCAAAAAACGTATCGTCCTTTTTTTTTTAAAGATTATTGGAAGGTACCAAGATCTTGTTGATAAATATTCCGTATCAACTTCACAAATAATACATGATGGTCTTGATGTATAGATTCTGCGTACTGACGTTGTTCATAATCTTAACTTCGTGTTATATTGTTCTTATATTTGTCTTTGTTCAATTATTAATATTACTTTTACTGTTTGTTCTGTTTTGTGTGATATCAATATAACGTGTCTCGGTACTTATGCATCTCGTCAATGTGTTTGTTTTGTCTATCATTTTTGCTTGTGTGTTTTGTATATGCAACTTTTTGTGTTTCCTTGTTTCTTATAACGAGACTGTGCTTTTAAAGATTGTGGCATTATTTTATTGTTCCATTATGTATCATAATGTTATTGTTTTATTATATATTTGATAAAACTTTGAACGACAAACGACAAAATTATTTCAAGCGCTTAGTAGTATTAACCATATATGGATACTTTAAAATTCTAAAGAACTGCTAGATAATGTTTAATTTCGGTCTGTTTCTGCAGTTAATTAGAGCATATCTTTTGATTTAATAACCCTGCATATCACCATTCTCCATGTACAATTATAATTGTTTTGAATAGACATTGAACGACAAAATTTCTACTTTGTGACGTTTGCATTTATTGACGCCCATAACGGAATGTGTTTTTTTAATTTTACAGATGCTTTTTGTGGTTTTTGTATATGTTTGTCTTGGGATTATAACACAGTGGTGACTGCTGTAATCATATTTTGCTAATTTAACCGATTATATCTGTTTTGTTCACGCATCTGTGTACAAAATACGGAATTTGATGCGACTGTCATAAAAGTGAGAGGTTTAGCGCTATAAAACCAGGTTCAATCCACCATGTGCTACATTTGAAAATGCCTGTACCGAGTCAGGAATATGACTATTGTTGTCCATTCGTTTGATGTGTTTTGTCCTTTGGTTTTGCAATTTGATTAGGGAATTTCCGTTTTGAATTTTCCTCGGAAATCAGTATTTTTGTGATTTTATTTTTGTCTGACTCTGGGTCGACCGATAACCATAAATATCTAGTTTATCGTAACTGCAGTAATTTGAATGCATTGTATTCAAAGATAAAGAGTAATAATAAATCACAAACGAAATACAAGGTTCCTCGGATACCGTTTAGAGGTTTTGTGTTTTGTGTTTTCGACATATTCTTTTCAAGAAAGCAAATTGATTTGTTCCTCAACGTGTTAGTTATTGTCAGTTTATCAGTAATAGAGAAAAGTATATGCCAAGTAGATTGAGTTATATTCTTTTTCTTTAACATTTTTATATTGTAAAATTAACGTTATGTATTTCTAAATAGTGTCTTTAGCAACAAACCTGTTTTGACGTCTTAAGTTGCGAATATTATAATTGAATTATGCAAATAATGCATTTCTGGAAAAGGCTTTTCAATTAAATAAGCATTAGTATGTGTATATCGTAAATTTCGTTCTAATATTTTTAAACTTTCCTTACATGCCTCAGAATTGTGTTAATTGCGTACGTGTCTTGCATTCTAAGATAAGGGACAAAATGTATAGTGTCTTTATATGACCTTGAATGGAAACAGAGAAGTTTCAAAGATAAATTACAATATGAATGACGAAAAATAGTATAGAGAAAATATTCTAAAATCTACGGTAGTTTAAAAACATTTAGCTGCTCGGCCACGTGGTCATTCCTAAAACACTACTTAACACTGGACAGATTGTATTTTTAAACACTCCTATTTAGTCATATCACGATGAAGTTTGGAGACACGTATGTTGCGATTGTTATATTATTACGTCTGTATTATGAATGAGAACTGATTAATATCATATGAAGGTAATACCAACTTAATCTCTTCTGTATCATTGTAAGGCTTTTATTATTGGATATATACTTAATTATCATAAGTTATGTGGTTCGCTTCTGACCCCTTGAGGATTCATGAAGTTTAAGTAAATTTCATTAGGGTGAGAGGTGCCAAGATACAAATCTACATGCATTTTATTCACCCTGTATGGTCCGCAAGGGGTCATAAGTGAACGTTTAACTAATGTATTGCAAGCGGGACTTTTTCTACTGTGTTTTGTAAAAAAAATAAACATTGAAACACAACATCATTTATAGATGATGTCACCATTAACAGAAAACGTGACGTCATGAACCCCCTCTGAAATTAACTAACCCCTACGCAATCATAGAGGGTCACCACGTGACGGCGTTTTACCAATCACAAGGTGGTAAATTACCCACAGTGCGATAATGAATATTATTGTTAATGAACAGATCATTGAACAAGAGGTCAGCATGGTTGTAGCTTGTTACATTTCCACATATAGTGTGTTCTGTGCAGAAAATAATATTTGTTGACATTACAGTTATCCTCATGTTAATGCTTAGTCCGTTTCTGTGTGTGTTACATTTTAATGTTGTGTCGTTGTTCTCCTCTTATATTTAATGCGTTTCCCTCAGTTTTAGTTTGTTACCCCGATTTTGTATTTTGTCCATATAGATTTACGAGTTTTGAACAGCGGTATACTACTGTTGCCTTTATTTACGCCTAGCACTTTTGAAATTGCTTTCAAATGAACTATGAAGACTGATTGTAACTAAAATCCAATTAGTTGAGATTATTAATCTTGTATAAACACATAAATTGTAACACTAGTTTAAGCTTCAGGTTTCATTGTTATTTTTCAACGGATGTATTTCCGGAATTGAAATAAGATAGCTGAATGAATCAAATATCAATTATTATCAATTTAAAAATTAACAAATTATTGGATACATTTTTCTTCCATTTGTTGGTTTATATTCTATACTTGGAAGTGTTCTATTAGATATACTAGAGATAACAAGTTTGTATATGTTTCGGCCTTTCATGTAATGTTTGGTTATACACTGTTGCTTTGATCTATTTGTGAAGTACTGTTCAGACTATATTGACTTACTTGTTCTGTCGGAAACCTTAAAATTTAGTTGACCTATAGGCATATCATCATGTCATAATCGATATGACGGATTAAGTCTGACATATTATGGGGAAACAAGTTTATTTTCTCTCTTGGATTTTCTATTCCATCAAACGTTGCCACCATAATTTGCACTATTATGTTTGTGCGTAGCCTAATTTACGATTTTCAATATTTCCTTATATCCACATACGAGAAGTTAAGAAACAGCATATAGGAAATAGATTGAACTTTTGTAATTTTGAAATAAAACAGATATCGTTTTTCAAAGTTTGATGTCTGGATAAGTGCTCGAAGCCACGTTTCGTCAGGATGGGGATGCTAAATCCGATGCATTGTGTAGAAAAAGACCTTGCTATTTGAAAGTTGAGAACCTTGCACCAACTTTTAAGATTGATTTTTAGTATCATGGTACAATGCTGCATAATTTTCCTATCTATGTTATTATCATGTTCAAGTGGCATTCAACATTAAGCATCGTCGTCTCGGTCAATCCATATATTTCTATTTCGACGGATGAACATAGTAAAACCATAGGATCAAAAGGTGATTAACTAATTAACTAAGGGGCATGCAAGTTATGGAAACATCTGTCAAATTTCGATCATGAACATCACAATAAAAGATACCGTCAATTTAAAGTTAGTCTTGAAAATTTGTAACTACCAATTACATAAAGGATCAGTGATCGAAGTAATTGACATGTAGTTATCACTACCATGTTTACAATGAGTTTGTCAATTCGAAGCCCGCGGCAAGGAATATTGACTTGTATCTTAACTGATAAGTATTTTCAGTTTTCCTGCTGAAGGCCGGGGGAACTTGAAGGGCACTACAATTTTGTTCAACCATTAAAACTTACATATACCACTATGTAATACCCAAATTAAACATTGACAATCGCATATTTTGATTTCACAACATAAAGCACAGAACAATTGAAAAAGATGAAAATGCTTTAATATGTTAGCCATTAATTAATCCATATACATGTAACACATGCAAATGTTTTCTCCGTAATTAAAAGAAACAGGAATATTTAACAGTTTAATTGTAGTTTTTGCATCGTAAATTTTTTTCTCAAACTGAAAGAAGTCGGTCGAAGACTTTTATTCTTAGCATATCGTGTCTATCAATAATACATCTATCTATAAAGAAGTATGATCGAAGCCAGAAAATGCATATTTATATTCTCCTTGTCAGAAACAGTCTAGATGAATTTCAGTTCACTGGCTATATATGTTGGAAAAGAATTCATGTAACTGCAAATTAAACGAAGAATATTATTTAATTTTTACTATAACGGCTACTGGATAATAAGTAGATAAACAGACTTTTTATTATTTCTCGTGGGCAATGTGTTTTTGTCCAGAAATCGTTTCGAATTTAGACGTATACATTATACTTGTTATGCATCTGAAACATGTTACAAAATCTTACAACTGATAAGCATTCAGACTTTAATATATTGAATATGAAAGGGTAAGAACTCTAGTAGTAAATTCAGTTAACAATTTTCCATATCTATATATTTTACCAAAATGTTTTTTGCACGATTCATGTCCTCTCTTTTGTAAGTATGTTGCATGCTGACATGAAGTCAAATGACAATCGATTCGGTGGTGACAAGTCAGAAACTGCGTAAGCTATCACCAACCGTAAAACTTAACTTGTTTTTGTTTTTCTTTGTTTTTAAAATTAAGTTGTAATTGTATGTTTTTTTGTTTTAATATCTTCAGATATGACTTCTTTATCTAAATTAGCATCCTTCGAGAATAAAAATTTCTTTTGTTTGTTGTTTTCATTAATTATTGACAAATGATGCTTAACCATTTTGCCGCACTTCAAATTTTGACATTCATTTCTTTATTTCAAAGATTGCCTAGAAACCATTTAGATATGTTCGGTAATTTGCATTGTAATGACAAATTGTTTTAAAATTTTTAGCTGTAATTGTATGTTTTCGGTTTTAATATTCTTTATCTAAAATAAGGATCCTTGAGAGTGAAGACTTCTTTTGTTTGTTGTTTGTATAAAGTATTTTGCCGCACTTCTTATTTAGACATTCATTTCTTCATTTTAAAGATTGCCTAGAAACCATTTAGATATGTTCAGTAATTTGTATGGTAATGACATATTTTTCCAAAGCTGTCATATCTCATAGTCTGAAATTTCATAGATTAAAAATAACGTGACACATGGGATCAAAATCCATGCTATTAATGACACATTGATTAGTTACCAATTTTGACATGAATATCAATAATGTGGTCATTTTTATAAAGGAGTAGGTTCAGTAAGACCCCTTTTTGGCCCCAAAATATAGCAGTTTTACAAAATTGTTTAATTTTGTGGAAGGTATAATGCCTCTGCTACATAAATATCGGCTTTTTTTTGGCGTTACAATGCACATATATCGGGTACTTGCATCATTAAGTCATGCTAAATTACTGAAATCTTTACAATTTCAGCATTTAAGTTAAATGTTCCGTTTTAAATGAATGTGGCCGCATTCGTGTTCATTCTTGATATTGAAATATAAGTTGTGTTTGATGATGATACATAACATATATAAATTGAGGATGAACACGGATGCGGCCACTTTCAGTTTTGACAAAAACCATATGAAAAGTGACAGTTTTTTGCATATTTGATAGATTTTTCATATTTAAGCTAGAATCGGAGCGTTTTTAATGAGTGAATCAGTTTAAATTTTCACAAAAAATCATTGAAACAATTGAAATAGACATTTAAGTGTTTAAAAAGTGTCCAAAATCTTTCGTTAGATGAAATTGAAATTTGAGGCCAAAACTGGTTCTTTCCTGTTTACAAAATTTTTAATTTTTCGAAAAACTAAGGATTTTTGTTTTATTCCAGGCAAAGATTACCTTAGCCGTATTTGGCACAACTTTTTTGAATTTCGGATCCTCAATGCTCTTCAACTTTGTACTTGTTTGGCTTTATAAATATTTTGATATGAGCGTCACTGATGAGTTTTATGTAGACGAAACGCGCGTCTGGCGTACTAAATTATAATCCTGTTACCTTTGATAACTATAATTACCATATACGAAAGGAAACTAATAATATGCTTTATTAACTCAAACTTTAAATTTTTTGTTTCCACATCCACATATATTAAGCCGCAATACCAAAAGGTAAAATCACAAAACTAATAACTTCGAGGAAAATTTCAAAAGGAAAGTCCCCAATAAAATGGAAAAATCAAAAGCTCAAACACATCAAATAAATGGACAACGACTGTCATATTTCTGACTTGGTACGGGCATTTTCTCATGAAGAAATGGTAAATTAAACTTGGTTTTAAAGCTAGATAAACTTCTAACTTGTAGGAAAGGTTTACCAAAAGGTAGAGTGATGTATCCAGAAAGTTCATAAAATGCACCGGATGACAACCATTTATTCCATACAGCGAACACCCACGACAACCAGAATACCAACTTCATCATTTAACAAGAAATTTAGCTAGGATGCTTGCTTGTATCTGTTGATTTCTTTTTAAAAACGAGTTTTACTATCGATTTTTTCGCCATTATCTCGTTTTTATAGGCCCGTACATGAAATACAATCCTTTTGAATAAACTTATTCTACAGTTTATCAATTTAACACTGTTGTAGATTTTTGGGGAACAGAGATACATCTAGGTTTCCTCTTTAATATAAAGCATAACATACATGTAATATAAATTGCTGCATGTATGTACATATATAAAGATTCATAATTATACATCCTGTCAATACTGTTTTCTTATATTTTTGCACGACATGAATTAACAATACCTTTTACGGGCATCCTTGTTACGTACATATTTTTTTTTATAGTGATGAGGTTATAACAAAATGTTGACTGTTGTACACTTACTGTTGACATTTATACCTACTATGACTTTTTGCTATCTTCACTGACCTTTGTCAATATCATTGAATTTGATGCGACTGTCATACAAGTAAGAGATTTAGCTAGCTATAAAACCAGGTTTAATCCACCATTTACTACATAAAAAAAATGCCTGTATCAAGTAAGGATTATGACAGTCGTTATCCATTCGTTTGATGCGTTTGAGCTTGTGATTTTGTCATTTTATTAGAATCTTTCCGTTTTGAATTTTCCTTGGAATGTAGTATTTGTATGCCTCATTTATGGGCATTCTGTTTTCTGGTCTGTGTGTCCGTCCGTCTGTCCATCCGTTCGTCCCGCTTCAGGTTA
Source organism: Mytilus edulis (assembly GCF_963676685.1). NCBI lineage: Eukaryota > Metazoa > Mollusca > Bivalvia > Mytilida > Mytilidae > Mytilus > Mytilus edulis. Next base: position 24,159,369 of record NC_092356.1, read on the forward strand.
AAGTTTTGGTCGAGGTAGTTTTAATGAAGTTGTGCAATCAACTTGGAACTTAGTACACATGTTCCCTATGACATGATCTTTTTCATTTTAATGCCAATTGTAACATAAATTGGATTTTTTCCTTTGATGTTTTTATGAAATATTTTGCTTAAAAAGTGTGGTGAGGGAAAACCATGGTATATTATATGCAAATTTATGTTGTACCATACTTTGCTAATTAAATATGCAACTCGACTAGAATCCAAAGGAAAAAAGGCGGAGCTTCAGCCATGGTATAACATATTCATTTTCATGTTATTCCATGGCTGAAGCTCCACCTTTTTTTTTTAAATTAATCCGCCTCTAAAATATTTAGGAAACTGTAAAACGTACTAAAAGGTCAAGATCTTCATTTGTTTTCATTTTATATAAGAAAATGCAATAAATTATGTGTACCACATTTCAAGAAACCCTTTTCAAACTATATAGGATTGTTACGAATTCCCTTAATTTTGGAAACAATTACTAAATGTTTCTTCTTTCAGTTTTGAAAAAAATAAAATGTAAAACTATCATTTCCTTTGCGAAAATTCAATTAAATTTCGATTTAAAAAGGGGGGTACCTATACAAAAAGTAATAAATATCGGCTACAAATATCTGTCAAAAAACATGATTAGGGGACGTGCACTATCTACGCCCCTGGATCCGCCACTGTTAAAATATTGTTTTATCATTAAAATTGTGTTTTAATAAATAATCTAATAAAATAACGGAAGAAAAGCATTTTTCAATTAGATGAAAATTCTGTAAAGTATGATTAATTTGTATAATACATTGAAAAAAAAACAAAGAAAAAACAAATCTTACCGTCATTAGAATAATTATTTAATCCTTGTCGCTGGAATCCGACATTTTTGTTTACCTCAGTCTGATGACATTATGAAATTACCTGCACCTACAATCATACACGGGGCGCAAACTAAAAAAAAAATCGGGAAAATCCGACATTTTCTTTACTTTCTGCAAATTCAGGGGTTCTATTACATGAAATACACAGACGATCATACACGAAGCGCAAAAGTGACTTGCGCGAGCTTCCATTTCATTGGATAAAACTGTAACGTGATCAATTTCCAATATTAGTTGAAGGTCTTGAAGCTGTCAATCATTTTATTTATATTACAAATTTTATATACCATGTGTCTTACTCATTAACATATTTAAACAAACTCATCCTTCGGATTCGTTTGTTTAAATATGTTAACTCGTAAAAAACATGGTATATATATAGTACTTAGAAATTTACCCCATTTTCACGATCCAATGAACATAAAAAAATATAGTGCGGAGGGGGCATCCGTGTACTGGGGACACATACTTGTTGTGGTTTTGTTCCTTTTTACTCAGATTCGTAGAATTTTTACTGAATGATATGTTGATCAGAAAGGACATTATTTATTTATTAATAGTAGATTTCAACTAGCTAGTAATTCAGTAATTATGAATACTCTTATATGTGTGCTTTGTGTCAATTGCATAAATATGTAATTCAGTTGTTGTCTTTTGTTACTATATATAAAAACAAATAGATGTTTTACGATTGCCAAGAAGACAACTCTCGACCAAATTCCTTATAAATAACGAAAAAGAAGCAACTATAGGCTACCATACGGTCGTCAACATCGATTAAACCAATCAAACATAGCTAGCTTTGAGGCCGCTAAATGTACCAATGTAAATCGTTTCAAACGAGAAAACTTACAGCCTGATTTATTCAAAAAGAAAAGAAAAACAAATATAATTTACACACGTATGATTGGAACAAGTGATGTTATTTTCAATAAATCATTCATCCTATTTTATAGAACATGTTTGATGTTTTACAGGCGAAGTGCAATAACCTCACATTAAAAACCCCTAACTAATATTTAACCAAGCATGTCAATACAAGTGTATATGTGTTAAGCTCTTTGATGCAGAAGGCAAAATGGAATATAAAATTCATTTGTAAGCCCCTATATTTTTGAATAATAACTTATACATTATATATATAGCTTTTTCCACTTTTGTAGCTTCAATACAATGTACCTTTAACTTAATGTATATATGTAACCAGGCATAAGATAAACAAGTAAAGACATCTGTTCTTTTTCTGCATATTACAGTATTGGATTTAAGACGCTTCATTTAGTTATTGTCTAAAACGGGTTGAAGCATGCTTATTCCACTCTTGATTCTGTATTGCTAGTCTGCTGAGTTTTAATATGATATAAATATTTTCAAGGGTCATTGTTCTTAAAAGATACATATTGAAAGCTGAACAATTTACTAAATGATAATGGTAGTTGGCATTTTCTTTTGAATTGTTTCACTATTGTAGTATTAGGGACTTTTTATAAAGTAGGAATTGTTCAAAATACTAAGGATTTTCTCATCCCAGGCATAGATTACCTTAGCCGTATTTGGCACATTTTTTTGGAACTCTGGGTCCTCAATGCTCTTCCACTTTATAGTTGTTTGGCTTTCTAACCATGTTGATCTTAGCATCATTGATGAGTCTTATGTAGACGAAACGCGCGTCTGGTGTATCAAATTATCAGCCTGATAACTAATTTTAGTTGATTATATCAGTTTTGCTTATTATTTCATGCTGAAAAGTGACATAAAGTCGTTAAATTCCACTGTTGACTGATAAATTATCAGCTCAGTAGTCAGTACTTCGGTACTGACATGGTTTAACAAACTTTACTAAAATTGTCCGTTTATAAATTTTGAAATTATTACGAAACTAAGGTTTAAACTTCCTCAGGTAAAGTTAGCTTTGGATGAAATTGTCTATCTATTTCAGGTTTTATTGACAAACAGCTTTTCAACGGTTTAGGTACTTATACATCTTCGGATGTCAAATGGTTGAGCGTTCCTGATAAAGCAAGAGATTATTAAATGTGTTGTTTTCAAATTTTTAATAGATTAACGATATTTTAGTATTGGGTAATTTATAATACCTAAATGTGACACTGTACAACAAATATAAAGTAGCCAAAAGAGCATAGTTTCCAGGTTGTTACCCACCAAAAACCATATTATAAAATAACGGAGTATTCAGAGTATCCAGCTAAGTACTCGGAAGTTACTGAAAAATAATTAAAATCCCTAATTGAACTAATAGAAAAGATCTAGTTTACACAGATTAATACATGTAATATATAAGTTATGCTATAGAGCTACATAATTAACGTACATGAATAATTTTTCATGTTTACTGATCTATCGTTTAAAATTGAATACTAAAATAATGATCAGGATGCTTGAGGAATAACGGACTTTGTTCTTTCAAATATTCTTCGGAGTTCGGTATTTTTGATATTTTGTTTTGCTTGCATGGTATTTATTTATAAAAAACTGATCTTGTTAGACTTTTGCAAAACAGAAGGAATAGTGTTAGTCACAAGAAGAATAACCTGGTGAAAATTTTTAATTAATCCCGCCACTTGAAAGTCCCTATATTTTCTTTTATCTTTTTAAACTTTTGAGATCTTTTTGAATGTATCTGTTTGTCAGAGAACAGTTAAATTTAATTCACCTAATTTTTTTATTAATATCAAAACATCATTTATCGTCCCAAAATTCATACTTTTATATGAGACACAAAATTGTATAAATGATTTATTCCGATAGCATATATTACTTGACGGTTTGATTAAAATACCGAACTGATAACTATTATCAGTTAATCATAAACATCGATCACGCACTCATATGTCACGTTGTTTCAAAATGAAAAATATAGAATATGACAGCACCTAAAAATAATCTCACTGTCAAGTTATATACAGACATTATCTATTATGTTTTCCAGTTCATGAGGTTTGGTTACCTATAACTCCTAGTTTAATCCGTCACTTTTTTCATAAGAAAGTGCCTGTACCAAGTCAGGAATAGGACAGTTTTTATTCATCCGTTTGATGTGTTTGACCTTTCATGTTGCCGTTTGCTTATGAACTGGTCCGTTTAGAATTTTTCTCGGAGTTTGGTATTTTTGTTCCTTGGGTCAAAACTAAAAGCAATACAACATGACCAAGCATAAAATACCGAACTTAAAACCACCAGGCAATAACCAATATACTTTGAAAGTTTTTGAAAACGACATACACAATATATACCGATCGTTTTCTTAAAATATCTGTCATTTCGTTATTTTTGTAGTGTAATCATTGATATATGCGATTAACATTTAATTTTTCCAAACATTTCACAAATGTATTTTTGACATGTGCAGCACACACACGATGTTTTCATGTTTAAGTATGTATATCAAAAATTGAATGACCCCCAGATTTCAATAAAGAAGACATGTCACTACAGCTATGATTACTGGGTACTGTAAATGACCATGTTTATAAGGTTGACCGACATGTATTCAAAGATAAATGATAATCACAAAACTTTAACCTTGGAAGCTTTTTGACCCTTTGACCGCGACAGCTGGTTATTAAACCAGTCTTATCAAGAAAAACAGTTAAATCTTCATTGTATCTTCCCTATGTGTTTTATAAAATTATGAAAAATTAATTCTATTACGCTTGCTTATTTAATCTCTAAAAAATGCCCGATTATTTTTTTTATGGTACATGTACACATGTATTTAGAGATATTTTGCTTTTCATCCTGTTCATTGAAACATGCTTTGTTAATTATGAGAAACAACAGTCCACTATAATCATTCTTCTTTTGAATTTCCTCTATTTCTCCATCCATTAGCTGTCAGTTGAAATATACCAAAATTAACAAAGTAAATGTTGGTTGAATAACTAATTAAGTAGGCTAGTTACAAATTATGTGTGAACTTTGCATGCCTAATTGTAGACTTTAGCAACATATTTGTCATATCGCCTGTGGTTGAGCATAATTTTATCATAATCTGATCATGCAATTCTTGTACGGGAATTTATTGAAATACATTTAATAGATATAGGAAGATGTGGTGTGGATTTTCGGTTAGGGGGGGGGGGGGCACAAACTTAAATTTTAAATTTTTTTTGAAGGTATTATTATCGAAATTATTGAAATATTCTTCTAGAGAGGGTGCAATGTAGATATCTTGCCAAGCGTGGCGAGAAATAAATATTTTGTGGTAAAATTAGCGAGAAATTTAAGTTTCAAGCTAAACCCGCATAAATCCACCCCTGACAATTTGTAATCACTATAATTAACAAGAAATCTGCGAGCTTCTTTTCATTGACTCAATAATAGCTCACCGACCAATATAAGATTTTGAAAACAAGAATTTCTACTTTTTCCAGCGATTTTTAATTGTCTTTTCTTAATTTTTTTTTCCTTCTATTTCAGGAGGTCGTGTCAAACTTTTTATATACATTTCTACCGCAAACCTGTAAAATCAGAATGAGGTCCTTGCGAAGATATGTTTATTTTCGTGGGATCCTATGTAATACGGTAGTACGGGTTGGGGGCCTTCACCGTTTATGCATGCTTCGGCAAACTTTACAGGTTGAAAGTGAGAAACATATATTGATAGCATACAGAGATGTTAAACAATGATACAAATTAATGAACCTTTCGCTTGAACCAGTATTCCTATCTTTCATTAAGAAAGAATTTAAACAGGACTGTTTTCTTGGCCGTGCCATAATGAAATAACCAACCCAATCGCGGGTAGGGCACTTTCGCCTACTTCGTGGGAAAGTGAGGTAGGGTTGTTTTTGAACTTATCAAAGCAATTGTTTATCAAATCCGCAACTACCATGTCACATTGTTTTACTTGAACTGCTAAAAGCCTATGATATTTTTTCACCAAACGCAATACCGCGATGAAGTATAATATATTTATAGAACTTATAAATAAACCGTAGGTCAGTTTATTAGTAATCACGTTGATTCTGTTAAACTTACTGTTTCATATACTTCTTTGAATGTTAAAACAGATGCAATGCGACGAGATTAATATTCGTCGTCTGTTCAGATACTTTATTGAGCTGAGGACAACCCATGCTTTGCAAATTTTAGGGGGGGGCGCACGCCCGCCACGGCCCCGCCTAAATCCGCCCCTGTCAATTACACAACTCTCCATCAAAATAACCATTTATAAAGTAAACCATTATAGGTCGATGCACGGTCTAATTTCGGTTGTTTTATTATAATAACATGCATAGATAACACCAAAGTGCCAGTTGCATTCATAACGTTTTTTGGGCTAAAATATAGCTTTCAGTTGCATTTAAAACATTTCCTTTTAGCCAATAAGTATGTTTGTATCATCATTTTCAATTTTTTCTTCTTTTTTTTTTAAACATCCCTGACGTGCTGCTGACTTTTGTTTTGTAGGCAAAAAAAGAGGATCCATTTGATCACTCATTGACCTTGTGAAGAAAATTTGCAATTTAAATTAAAAAAAAAAATTTAAAAAAATTCTAGGAAAGAATTTCAATTAAGGAACATATTTATATCGTCTCTTTCGTTCTAAAAAAAATCCTGACTTGCTTCAGATTTGTGCTAATTGTGTACGTGTCGTGTATGCTAAGATATAGAAAAATTTCATTTTATTTCGTTTTCTATGGCATTTATGTCATTGACCTAGCATGGAAAAAACAGAAACATTCAAAGACATATTGCATCACAAAAGTATTAATAACGCTAGGATAGCTTAAAAAAATTTAGCTACTCTGTCAAACATTCATGAATGTCATGACTTTCATTCTTTATATATGGAAGTTCAAAGACTATTCTGTATTAGCGTCTTTTGACTCCGGATCATATAACTTTTCGACAGGTAACCTACTCTTTTATAGGACATGTGTTCTTGGTCAATCAAGAGAAATCAGAAGAAGGAAGCGTCTGGTATCAATGCAGAGTTTATTCAAACATACAATCGGTTCAAATTGGGAAAATGTCATTGTTTTCTGATGATTTTACAGAAAACATAAACAGTTCATTTCTCCCCATTCGAGTACCGATTGAAAACTTTGATTTTACTTGAAATTGTTAACGTTGCTTTGTCTTGACCGAGTCTACCAAGTGAATTCAATTTGATAACGTTTCCATTCACTAATAAACAATGTAATTTTAAAACAAGTTTGCTACGAACTCACTAAAATACGTTGATCATTCTTTTTTTTCCAATAAATGTATAGTTCATTGTAAATTTCTTTTGAAACTATTATGTATGAAAAATGAATAATCAATTAATATTATAGTTTTGATTGGTTTGAGTTTTTTTTTAATTATCTTGAAATGTTAAAATCGTTTAAGGTTTATGACCCCTTCTGTAGCTATTTTTGTACGAAATTTTCAAATTTAAATTGTATCAAAACTACAGATATAATGAATAACAGAGATAGGAAATTCTGTACATATACCGAAGGGAAACTTGATGCAAAGCATTATTATTTACTGGTTCATTTCATTTAACAGAAAAAGAGTACTTTGTGGTAAATAAACCAAATAAACTCGAGATTTTTATAGAAAAATCACAGCCTTTATTACAGAGATTTTTGTTATAAAGTTTGAAACATAGATTACTCCCTTTCTTTTTTATGATGTGCTCGTGTTTATTTTTTTTTTCAAGTTCTAACCAACCTGTAAATTCCAAAACACCTCGTGCTGAGTCACTAAAGTCGAGCGCATCCTAAAACATGTAAAAGTTGTACTTGATTTGGTCCATATTTTGATTTGTTTTAACCAACAACTACAATATTAAACTTGTTTTAAGGAAATCAATGCTAGCACTGCATGCATTAATCCTATATCTATTAGTCACCTAATCGCCAAATATGAGAGTACAAGGATGGAGGCTGTAGATTTTCTATAAAATTTCCATATGTTTAGCATTGAATCAACACAAGGGTACATAATCCTTAAGGTCTGACAAATTACCTTGCACAGGATACTCTCACATGTGTGTTAAACATTTAACTGGGTCGATACCTCTGCTGGTGGACTGATTATTCAGTGGGTTGTTGATGTGTGACACATTTGTTTTTCGTTCATTTTTTGGAACATAAATTAGGGCGATTTTGTATCGTGTGTATTGTTTTACAATTGTTAATTCGGGACGTTTTATATCTGACTATGTGGTATGTGTTTTCACATTGTTGAAGACCGTTTGGTGACCTTAAGTTGTTAATTTCTGTGTCATTTGGACCCTTGTTGAGAGTTGACTTATTAGCAATCAAACCACATCTGTTTTTGATCTCCGAGAGAATCAACAGCATATAGCTAGTTATGAAAATACGCATGTTGTTATAACAATCTGCTGTATCAGCATTTTAAAATTATTATCAAGGATTAAAATATTATCAAGGATTATATCTCCCTCGTTCACAGCTCTGATTACTTGTCTGACTTTTGCCATACTTTTGTCGTTTTTTTGTTTTAGTCAGGTCTTCTACATTTATTTTAATCATGTTAACTTTGGATTTTCAAATATAATGATCTCAATCATCATTAAATAGATATTAATTGTCGAATTGCGCCACAGCTAGTGCAATAAAATTAGTACCGTTAATGTTATTGAATTGTATTTCTTTAATTGCATGCAATTGTAAGATAAAGTTTATGTGTTGCATTTGAATTTGTTGCGATATTAAACTTCAAATAGTTTTTAATTGACGTATTATTACATTTAGTTTAATGAGTTATCATATCTATAGCAGCACCTCTGTCAATCTTTAGTGGTTGCGAGATGATAGATGTATTTTTTAACTATGCAATACTGTTTCCATTTAGTAATACAAAATGTAGTTTGGAGACATAAATTATGAAACCTACTGAAGAACGTTGAACTCATAATTAATTTATTTTAATTTCTACAATGAACTATTAAGTGTGAATAATAAATAACAAATATGTATCCGTTTTCAAAAATTGTGGATAGGAAACATGCAACAGTTCATGGTATCATGATGGTAACATTCATTAATGTCTGTCGTCTGTTTTCATTGTTTGTGTTGTTGATTCAAACTGTTGTAGATGGGATCTAACCTCATGGAACTTTGATGGCGATATTCTTCTGTACCGGTGTTTAAATATAGTCTCATACATTAGATCTATCCGTTATTAAATATGTCGGTGTGTCCTTTATATTAGTTTTCGCTACTGAAAATATTAATGTATTTCAAAATATGTTGTATCACTTCATCCAGTTGTTCATCCGTGAGATCACTCTTTTTGATGCGACTGTCATACAAGTGAGAGGTGAAGCGCTATAAAACTAGATTTGGTCCACCATTTTCTGCATAAGAAAATGCCTGTATCAAGTCAGGAATATGACCGTTGTTGTCCATTCGTTTGATGTGTTTTATCTTTTGACTTTGACATTTAAATAGGGACTTCCGTTTTGAATTTTCCTCGGAGTTCAGTTTTTTGTGATTTTACGTTTTGGTAATATCAACTTCACTTCTTCAATCCTTCAGATCTTTTTCAGTAGTATTGGTTGGTTTTGCCTCAATGCCAAATTGTTGCACTTCACAAATATTGGCTTTTTGGCGATATGGTTGTTCTTCGATATGTTCGATAATCTGATTGTAAGGTCACTGATGTAATACAAATTTGTTCTGCATTTATTTCTCTGTAACCTTCTGCTAAAATAGTTGAGTGAATGATATGTGGAATTGTTTTGAACTGTATTTATTTGTAGGGCTACACCTATTTAATTTCTTGTGCGACCGATTTTTCCACTCCTAAAGTTGGGGCAAGCGAGCGATTTGAAAAATATTAATATAACAAATTTATTTGCAAATTTTTAGCCGAAGCTTGAAAAGTGAAGGCCAGCGATTATATATATTTATTTATTTGTGTAAACATATAATCATCGGTGCCGACATTATTGATAAAAAAAAAAAGATGATATGAAACTAGATTTACAACTTGTTCTTTGATTTAAATTTATCAACTGCTGGTGTGGGTTTTCCCCATGTTAACCAAGATATGTTATGCCCCACTTTTCATTGCAACATATTTATGACTTAATTTTTGTATTACTGTACATGTTTCTGAGGTCATCAGAGCTTGATCATTGATTATATTAAGATCAGATTACAATGTTCTGAAGGAATCGCGACTTGCAACAGTTGTAGGTATGTATTGCAGGGATGTTTCAGATTCGAGTTACGCCTAGGTGTTTCACCTGACTGATATGACTTTTTTTTTGAGAATTGTCCTTGTCTTATTGAGTTTGTATTTTGTAATTCATTCAAGACGTTGTTCTTTGTCGTCACTGAGTTTTCTATTCCTAGAATATAACATGGAGGGAAATGATAATAATTTTGACATGTCTTTGAGATGTGATGATGTATCTTTGTAAACTCGTTATAAACGAGAAATTTGTCAAAGATCTTTGGAAAATATCTGTTAGTTTCTAATGGGCATCGTCGAAATAGAATTATGTGTCTCGTAATGACTTTGCAACAAAGTTATCTGTGTCAAGGCAATCTAAAGTCTTCATTTCATTAATCTACCAAAATATGTTTATCATGTTAATATTTTCAAATTGAATTATATCGCTTATTGATTTTACAGACAATTTAATTATGTTACATTATATAATGTCTTGAAAAGATATTCATACAAAACCATTGAAATTTCACCTTTCCACTGTATGTTAACAAAAAGGAATGTTTATATTGAAATTACATTTGTATCAATTGAATCTTGTGTTAAAAAGAGGGACGAAAGATACCAGAGGGACAGTCAAACTCATGAATCAAAAATAAACTGACAACGCCATGGCTTAAATGAAAAGGACAAACAGACAAACAATAGTTCACATGACACAACATAGAAAACTAAAGAATACACAACACGAGCCCAACCAAAACTAGGGGTGATCTCAGCTGCTCCGGAAGGGTAAGCAGAATAAAAATGCATATGACTGATGTCCACATATATTTATTCTTTATAAAAAACGTTCCTTTGAAAACTTTATTGTACACAAACTATGTCGTTAATAATCAAATAATATTAATAACACTGACAAGAGGCATGGATTTTGCTGAACGGATATACAATCTAGAAGAAAAGAGAGAAATTAAGTCAAACTAAGGGAGATATGGATGAGAGAAACAAACCCTTATAAATAAAAGTAATATGTTCTTGCTATTTTGAATTTTTGAGATTTAAATCACAGGTTAAGACACCATTAATTTAAAGGTTTTTTCCGAGATCAAAACTTGTTTCCTAACCTAGTGACTTTAAACCTTTACACAGTGGTTTAAATGTACTTAGAAAATGTGCAACCTCTTTTTTGCATTCATTTTGAATATAGATAGATGCTGTTAGTTAAGATTCAAACTACGTCAATTGTTCACAATTGTAGAAATGACCTACATGAGATCATCGAAACTTGGAAACCTGCTCAGAAAAAAAACTTAATTTCATTTATACTTTTTAATGTAAAGTTTGTCTGGTTCAAATCAACGAAATGAGTATCTTTGGAAAAAGACATCATTGTCATATATACATATATATACATGTAAAGTTTCAGAACATTGGCATTGTAATTGTTGAGGTATGGCATTGTTTGACATGTTTGATTAGGGTTGTCGCCTGCTTAACATTCTAAATACACATCCCTGCATATTTCCCGTAGAGATCCTGCGAAGGCACAAACACATGCTGATATGCTGATTATTTCTGAAATATATGCACGAAATACTTTCTAGTCGACCGTACAAAATAGGCGACAACTACGTGGCTGGTAGCATTACAGAACCTTAGTGAGCACGCTGACATACCCCACGTCCCCACATTGTCATTGGAGAAATTAAATAATTGTAACAAAAACAAATTGTTTAAGAACAATTATTGAATAATAATTTTCTGTCAATATGCACATCTACATAGTATGTTCTTCTTATCTACAAAATGGCATGAAATTCTGTTGTGTGGTTTCAGAAGAGTGGAGATGACAAACTGTTGCTGCTGCAGAAGTACAACGAAGCAAATAAGTGCAAAGGACGTAACTCCTAGAAACAAAAAATGAATCATTATTTCCTGTCAACATGCACATCTACATAGTATGTCCTTATTATCTTAAAAGGTTTCATGAAACTCTGTTGTGTAGTTTCAGAGGAGTTGCGATGACAAACTGTTGCAGTAGTACATTTAAATAAATAAGTTCAAAGGAGCGTAACTCCTAGAAAAAAAATTGAATCGTTATTTCCTGTCATATACACAAATACACAAATTCTGTTGTGTAGTTTGAGAGGAGCTTCGATGACAAGAAACAGGACTGACGGACGGGCGGGTCAAAAACATTATTCCCTCCGCAACTTCGTGCGTGGGGTATAACAACTTGCCTACACTGTTAGCGACAATTGACACCGATCTCTATGTCTTTCACACACCACACATGAAACCTCAAAATACCGGCGATGCATACATACGAGAGTTTGTGTCCACCATATGAATTATTCAAGATCTTCACGCAGTAGTTTCCTAGGCCAACAGGGTGATGCTCAATAATCTAATTTACTGCATTCAATTGGCTAGTCATGGAACATGTGGAACCTCCCCTATATACAAAATCAGAACTGAAACAGTACTGTCAAAATCAGTACTGAAACAGTACTGACTAAATCAGCGCTGAAACAGTACTGTCAAAATCAATACTGTCAAAATCAGTACTTACACTACTGTCAAAATCAGTACTGAAACAGTACTGTCAAAAACAGTACTGAATAAACAAAAAGTATAATTTTACAAGTTTTCTGTCTTGCCGAAAAGTACTGATATATACGAGGGTAGAAATGTACCAAAAAACGTGAGTAAATTCTTGGTAGTGTAGGATTTATTCATTTTAGGTAATAAATTATACGTCATGTTTTTTTTTTTATAAATGCGTCATTACCTTCGAACCACCTACAGACAAAGAGCAAGTATATTATAATGTAAAACATGAACTTGCGATTATCGTTTTGGTGTCGGATGTATGAGGAACATGTTGTAAGGTGCTTATATACTTTCATATAGTGGAAGCCTTCGTAGACTTCCTAAAAAATGGAAAAATAGACCGTCGAGTTATGTTCGTGCAGGTTGTGTAAAGGTCGATTGTTGATTTATTTATGTCCAGTGACAAGTATTTAATGCATTTTCAGGACGAGGTTTAGTAATGAAGTGACGGAAGAAGCGTTTAATAAAAAATATATCAAACTGATTTATTTCTTAAAATCCTTGAATAAGCAGTAACCCTTTCTCTTCTCACACTTGTACACTTTCCGTACTATATTCATGGCCAATGATACCAGAAAATAATTATTCTAAACCAATATGATTTAAAAGAAATCATGAAGTGTGAAGGTAGCCTGGTTAACATGAAGCAAATTGACTTTTACCGGTTTCAATCGATAATAAATGTTTAAACACATTTTCACATAAAAATTATAAAGTCTTAATTTGTTTACCTCGTCGTCGAGTATATACCTTTTTATAACTCGTCTATCATAAAAATCATAGTAGTTTAAACTCACAAATGAAACATTTTGATGGTAAACATATATTGTTCTGTGTTGATATAAATCGAATGTATGTTTTACCTGAAGAAACCTTTTATTTATATAATAGTTATATATGTCAACTAGATTTCACCCACTTTTTTACCTTTAGTTATTTTTAACTTTAAACTCTCCGATACACAAACTAATATAAATAATAGTATTATATTAATGTAATTTCAAGTAATAAAATGTTCACTATATTATTAAGGAAAAAAATGATTTTATATTTTTATACGTAGATTTATCAAAATAGGCCATGAGAATGAATAATTAATTACAGAGTGCACAGTACGGTCTCTAAAAAATTAATTTGTTGTAGTTTTTGTTAGTTATTAATTAAACTCAACATATTACCACACACACAAAATATCAACCGAATCTGATTTGACTAAATTGAATAGGATGTAAACGATGTGGAACCAGTCTGACTTGAAATGGTGAAATAAAATATTTTAAAACTTATAATAGGTTTCAAAGTCCATTTGATTGGAATGAATAATAATATAAACACGACCTTTTAATTTAATCTGTGTCAAAAGTCATGCAAGTATAGGATTTCAACGCTGTTTATGAATAATATAATTATGCCCTATAGTTGTACATGTTAACCCCTTAGTCATCTGGTCTCTGGTAGCACGCTGTATCATCAGTAATCATAATACTTCTTTTTATTTAAAAAAAAACATGTTCTGTCCTTAAATGTAATAGCTTGTGAACTTGTACGTTAACTTGTGTCAAACATCATGCAAGTTTGCTATATGTTGGTAGTACATTCGTACAGTCTGTAACACGGTAAGTCTAATAAGTATTATGTTATATACTCTTCAACATAGAGACGATACAATGCAATGCATATTTCATATTCTATTAAAGTGGAAACGGCGAAACAAGCTATTGGTCTTATAATAATAGAGGTTTTTTTTCATTCCTAAGTGGTACATAAATTAACGCATCGAAGAGTTTTGATGAGGCCTATTTGAAGATAGATGACTCATGTCTGATTCCTGATGACAAGAAAAATCTCTTAAACAGGTTTGCATATATTTGATTGGTTTGCTGCTTTTGTTGGTTTAAGAGTAAATGTAAATAAAACTGAATCCATATGGACTTCTCTAGATAAGGCTGTAATAAAAACCTGCTACCAAATATGACAATATCATGGCAAAAATCGAGGTCTTTTAAACGGTTGGGGATAAAAAAGTAAAAATTATACAGAAACAAAATCAAATCAGAAAAAGCACTTTAAATCATAGGTGTACAGAAATAAACAAATATTGGCAAAATCATTTTTTTTAGCTCTGACTTTTGGGTACAGACAAATCTTCCAGTGTAGGTTATACAAGAAAAAAAGATGATTTCCAAAATATACGAGGCAAAAAAAGAAACGTTACATGCTTATAAGATCATTTAAATTTTTTAAAACAAAAAATGATAACAAAAATTTAATGGAATAGTTAGCTAACATGATTTTGAATAGAAAAATAACACGTTTTCTTTATTGAACAATTTTCGGACAATTTTAACAGGACGAGTACAGAATTCGGGTTAACATGTCAATACCTTTTATGACCACCACTTGCATTTATGGCCGCCTGACACCTCCGTCGCATAGAATTAATAAGACGTCGTATAAATCTTGAAGGATGTTGTTCCATTCCCTGAAAGTGGTGTTCGGAGATGGGCTAGCGTTTCCGGTGGATTTTGGCTATTTCTGATTCGTCGTCCAAGTGCATCCCAAAGATGTTCAATTGGTGATAAATCTGGAGACATTGCTGGCCAAGGCAACACTCGAATATGATTATTTTCCAAAAAGGTCATCGAAATGTGTGCCACGTGACAACGGGCGTTGTCCTGCTAAAAAACGTGATTAAAACAATGTCTTCGGAGAAACGGGAGAACAACTGGAGCCAGAATTTAGTCCCTGTACCTTGTTGCATTTACATTACCAACGATGATTTTGAGCTCGCTGTGTTCCTGGTAGGTAATTCCGCCCCATACCATGATTCCGACACCACCAAACCGATCTGTTTCCTGCACGCACGCATCAGAAAATCGTTCATTGCGTCTCCGGTAGACCATGGCTTTGCCGTCGCTAAATTTCAAGTTGAATTTAGATTCGTTGGTAAAAAGAACTTGTCTCCGTGTTTGCATATTCCATCGAATCCGTACCCGTGTCCATTGAAGTCGCGCCATCCTGTGACGCTGCGTAAAGATAGATCCCTTCAATGGACGACGGGCTCTTAGACCAATTTTACGCAATCGGTTACGAACTGTTTGAGCAGATATTATGTTGTTATGTCTTCCGTGGGTTTGTCGTGCAGTTTGTTACGCGTTTACAAATCGATTCCGGAGATAAATGATGCGGATGTGTCTGTCTTGACTTAACGTCGCTACGGGGGCAATCATTTGGTGTGCCAGTATCTCTAAGACGAGTCTTAAGCCTTGCAATAGTCATTTTAGAGACATTAAAATGATTTGCAACCTGCACTTGAGTCATTCCTGCTGCCAACATCCCAATAGCTCGTTCTCATGGTTCTCTCTCATTTTGGCGTAGACGGGGCATTGTATTACGTGTAACTTTATCAATATTTTTATTGCGACCTTTTGTTAACAATCGTGTTCGACACAATAAATGACAAAAAGGACAACTCTATTCCAACTCTATACAGGTATATTTTTGAAAAAATGGTTATTTGTTTGAAATCAGAAAATGACGTCACGTTATATTTCCGATATTTTTATAAATGAGTAAATTTGATAGATAAATTATTCAGGTTACTAGTTTTAATCATGAAAATATTTTAAATTAATATATGTGATATTTTTAAATTAAAAACCAATGTCACGTTAATTTTGTTGCCTATATAGTATATAAAGGAAGTTCATTGAAATGTATGATGAAAGAGGTTTGGATCTCTCTCCCGTATAGAGTATGTAAAGTCTTAGAGTAGATATTAAAAGGTCATGGTTTTATCAATTGCTAGATGGGACTAACGTTAAAAATTATTTAAACAACTGTTATCAATTGTTTTGCTTCATAAGTTTCATTTACATTTTATTTCTATTTCATGTACAATGCTGTTATCATATGTTGATACTTGAATTAATAGAACTTCCATTGAAAGGTAATTCATGCACGTTCAGGACAAAAATATCTAACAAATTTAATTGAAAATTAAAACCTTGGAGGAAATTATCAGAGGGCATCGTAAGTGATTGTCACTTGTATATCCCGCATAGCCAAAAAACGAACGCCTCAATTGAGCAATGGTTTTAGAAGACCAACATGACCATATTCGTTTTCTCCAGCTACCATTTTGGAGCATTATCTAGTTAATGACAATTCAAATGTGGTCATCATGGTCATGTTTTCATACTTTGATAAAGTAAGTGACCAGGATAACAGACAGTCCCGTTCATGGATGGCCGAGGTTCATGTTTTATAATCTTGACTATAGCATTAAACCTGTATCTTCTCGCACATGTATTTATCGTCCTATATTCACGGCCAATGCATATGATACCAGAAAATAATTATTGTAAACCAATATGATTTAAAAGAAATCATGAAGTGTGAAGGTAGCCTGGTTAACATGAGGCAAATTGAATTTTACCGGTTTCAATCGATAATCAATGTTTAAATACATTTTCAAATTTAAAGTCTTAATTTGTTTACCTCGACGTCGAGTATATAACTTTTTATAACTTGTCTATCATAAAGATCATAGTAGTTTAAACTCACAAATGAAACATTTGATGGTGAAATTATATTGTTCTGTGTTGATATAAATCGAATATATGTTTTACCTGTAAACACTTTTTATTTATATAATGGTTATATATGTCAACTATATTTCACCCACTTTTTTTACCTTTAGTTATTTTTAACTTCAAACTATCCAATACACAAACTAATATAAATAATAGTATTATATTAATTTTATTGCAAGGAGTAAAATGTTCACTATATCATTAGGGAAAAAAACCTAAAATTTTTGTAACGTAGATTTATCAAAATAGGCCATGAGAATGAATAGTAAATTACAGAGTGCACAGTACGGTCTGTAAAAAATAAATTTGTTGTAGTTTTTGTTAGTTATCAATTAAACTCAACATATTACAACACACAATAAATATCAATCGAATCTGACTTGACTTAATTGAATAGAATGTAAACGATGTCGAACCAGTCTGAACTAAAATGGTGAAATAAAATATTTTAAAACTTATAAAAGGTTTCAAAGTCCATTCGATGGGAATGAATACTAATATAAACATAACCTTTTAATTTAATCTGTGTCAAAAGTCATGCAAGTATAGAATTTCATGTTCGCTGTTTATGAATAATACAATTATCACCTATAGTTGTACATGTTAACCCTAAGTCATCTGGTCTCTGGTAGCACGTTGTCTCATAATACTTCTTTTTATTTTAAAAAACATGTTCCGTCCTTAAATGTAATAGCTGGTTAACTTGTACGTTAAGTTGTGTCAAACATCATGCAAGTTTGCTATATGTTGGTAGTACATTCGTACAGTCTGTAACACGGTAAGTCTAATAAGTATTATGTTTTATACTCGTCAACATAGAGACGATACAATGCAATGCATATTTCATATAATATTAAAGTGGAAACGGCGAAACAAGCTATTGGTCTTATAATAATCGAGTTTTTTTTTTCATTCATGAGTGTTACATAAATTAACGCATCCAAGAGTTTTTATGAGACCTATTTGAAGATAGATGACTCATGTCTGATTCCTGACGACAAGAAGAATATCTTAAACAGGTGTGCATATATTTGATTGGTTTGCTGCTTTTGTTGGTTTAAGAGTAAATGTAGATAAAAAGGAATCCATATGGACTTGTTCAAGATAAGGCTGTAATAAAAAACCTGCTACCAAATATGATAATATCATGGTAAAAATCAAGGTCTTTTAAACTGTTGGGGATAAAATAGTAGAAAATATACAGAAACAAAACTAAATCAGAAAAAGCACTTAAATCATAGGTGTACAGAAATAAACAAATATTGGCAAAATCATTTTTTTTAAACTTTAGCTCTCTGACTTTTGGGTACAGACAAATCTTCCAGTGTAGGTTATGCAAGGAAAAAAAGATGATTTCCAATATATACTAGGCAAAAAAAGAAACGTTACATGCTTATAAGATCATTTATATTTTTTAAAACAAAAAATTGATAACAAAAATTTAATGGAATAGTTAGCTAACATGATTTTGAAGAGAACAATAACACGTTTTATTTATTGAACAATTTTCGGACAATTTTTACAGGACGAGTACAGAATTCGGGTAAACATGTCAATACCTTTAATGACCACCTCTTGCATTTATGACCGCCTGACACCTCCGTCGCATGGAATCAATAAGACGTCGTATAAATCTTGAGGGATGTTGTTTCATTCCCTGAAAGTGGTGTTCGGAGATGGGCTAGCGTTTCCGGTGGATTTTGGCTATTTCTGATTCGTCGTCCAAGTTCGTCCCAAAGATGTTTAATTGGTGATAAATCTGCAGACATTGCTGGCCAAGGCAACACTCGAATATGATTATTCTCCAAAAAGGTCATCGAAATGTGTGCCACGTGAAAACGGGTGTTGTCCTGCTTTCGTCCCTATACCTTGTTTCATTTATATTACCAACGATGATTTTGAGCTCGGTGCGTTCCTGGTAGGTAATTCCGCCCCATACCATGATTCCACCACCACCAAACCGATCTGTTTCCTGCACGCACGCATCATCGCTCTGCCGTAGCTAAATTTCAAGTTGAATTTAGATTCATCGGTAAAAAGAACCTGTCTCCATGTTTGCATATTCCATCGAATCCGTACCCGTGTCCATTGAAGTCGCGCCATCCTGTGACGCTGCGTAAGGATAGATCCCTTCAATGGACGACGGGCTCTTAGACCAACTTGACGCAATCGGTTACGAACCGATTGAGCAGATATTATGTTGTTATGTCTTCCGTGGGTTTGTCGTGCAGTTTGTGACGCGTTTACAATTCGATTCCGGAGATGATTGATGCGGATGTGTCTGACTTGACTTAACGTCGTTTCACGTGGCCTGCCACTACGGGGGCGATCATTTGTTGTGCCAGTATCTCTAAGACGAGTCTTAAGCCTTGCAATAGTCATTCGAGAGACATTAAAATGATTTGCAACCTGCACTTGAGTCATTCCTGCTGCCAACATCCCAATAGCTCGTTCTCTCTCATTTTGGCGTAGACGGGGCATTGTTTCACGTGAATCTTTTTCAATTTTTTAATGCGACCTTTTGTTAACAATCGTGTTCGACACAATAAATGACAAAAAGAACAACTCGATTCAAACTCTATACAGGTAAATTTTTGAAAAAATGGTTATTTGATTGACATCAGAAAATGACGTCACGTCATTTCCGATATTTTTATAAATGAGTAAATTTGATAGATAAATTATTCAGGTTACTAGTTTTAATCATGAAAATATTTGAAATTAATATATGTGATATTTTCAGATTAAAAACCAATGTAACGTTTCTTTTGTTGCCTAGTATATAAAGGAAGTTCATTGAAATGTATGATAAAAGAGGTTTGGATCTCTCTCCCGTATAGAGTATGTAAAATCTTAGAGTAGCTTTTAAAAGGTCATGGTTTTATCAATTGCTAGATGAGACTGACGTTAAAAATTATCTTAACAACTGTCTCCTGACATTTGGACATCATCAGTGTAACAAATTCTATTGAGACCTTTTTTGTAATCAAAATTTTGTTTTGCTTCATAAGTTTCATTTACATCTTATTTCTATTTCATGTACAATGCTGTTATCATATGTTGATACTTAAATCAATAGAACTTCCATTGAAAGGTAATTCATGCACGTTCAGGACAAAAGAATCTAACAAATTTAATTGAAAATTAACCATCGTACGTGACTGTCACTTGTATGTCCCGCATAGCCAAAAACGAACGCCTCAATTAAGCAATGGTTTTAGAAGACCAACATGACCATATTTGTTTTCTCCAGTTACCATTTTGGAGCATTATCTAGTTAATGACAATTCAAATGTGGTCATCATGGTCATGTTTTCATACTTTGATAAAGTAAGTGACCAGGATAACAGACAGTCCCGTTCTTGGATGGACGAGGTTCATAATTTTTAGTCTTAAGTGAGATAAGTTCTTTTTTGTAAAATTAACGTGTTGATCTATCAACTCTTTTGTCTGTTAAGTTTTTCCTTACAATTTAACTTTAAATATTTCTGTATTTAAAATCTTTAAAGAAAGAGTAAAAACCTGTTTTAAGACTACCATTTTACCAGAGAAATTGAGAAAGTGGATTTTATTTCAAATTTCTTTTTTTATGTAGATTGGGTGTCTTTTTCTGAGCAAGTTTCCAACAGTCTATAATCATTATATGTATTCTCCCAATTACGTACCGTCATATAAACTGAAATAAAAAATTCTTGAACAAAAGTGGTATGCAACGGGAAAGTTGATTCCATATTTTATGTATTCATTTGGAAAATATATTTTATCATTTATTATTAATTCATGTCACATTGGAAATTTAACAAAATTGAAAAAGTAAGAATACATTAAAACTGTTTCAAATTAATTTTAATGGTTGTGAGAACTACTACAATGAAACAACCCAAAGGTACACAAAAAACGAAAGGTCTACAAACGATCTGCATCAACAGACAAATTGCAGATATACTTTTAATTGACCCGCAGCTTGTTTTAACTTACACGTCTCAACAAAATACATCAACCAAATATATGCATTTAAATATTAATATATCTTTTTAAGCATCTTGCTACTAGCTTTTATTGAACTTTTCTCCTCTTCAGTGCACAACTGGATCAATGTATAAAATATATAGTATATGAACTGGAAACGATGTCAATATATTATGTCCCAGATATGAAACATAGGAGAATAATTTTCAAACAAATGTGTTCCATCATGCAAAGTTAGTTTCAATGCTGGATGGGTAAAAACATTAAAAAAAGTAATCCCCGTAAGGCTACACCATATTTGCTACATGATTTCGAAAATACAGTTACTTGTAAAGTTCATGTGAGTGTGTATGGTGTTTATAATAACCTATATGTAATCTATATAGTAAAATATCAACAGGTAGGTCCTATATATCATTAATAATCATGTTTTCATCTAAAACGTTTTTTTGAATTAATCAACATGCTTCTATAGTCTATGTGTTTGGCTATATTATCCATCTTGTTTATCGCTTAACGTCTTGTAGCAAATATTGCAAGCATAGTTTCTCAACAACTTAGACAACCAGCATTATTTTATATTATTACGATTAAGCTCAATTTTATTGATTGGCAGCATCGGAAATGTCGCTTGGAATAGACTTACCGTAAGAAATAAAACGAACAGTCATGAGAAGAAAATTCTCTTATTCAGGGATAGGCAAACTATGTGAACAAATAGGCATGCTATAATATTTAACGATTGCTTTGTAATTTACCGAGGCATTCGTTTTAAGTTTTATTTTTAGGTTCCTAATGGTCTTCAACTCGTTTTAGCCTGTTTAACCGTAATAATTCGAATGTCGCTTATGAGCCATTCATAGGTGAAACGTGCGTCTGTATTACAAAATTGTAAGCCTGATATACATAATGAGTTAATTTTTACATTTTAAAACATAGTTGGTTGATTATATAAGTATGTTTATGTTTTTCATTTCAGAAAATGTACTACAACCAAAAAATGCAGAAAAAGATTTGTATTAGTTTGATAATGTGCAGCTTATTATTAGTGACTTTATATGAAACATTGTACTATAAACCTGATAAATGTTTACACCATACACGATTAACGGATACCTCAATGAAAACAACCTCTAAAGAGCTACATAACAAAAGAGACACTATACAATTAAGGTATACTGCAGTGAAAACAACATCTACAGATTTACATAGAAAACAAGACCCACCGGGACAAACTATTCCAGTAGATTTGTCTTTTATTGGAGATGATTGGAGACAATCACACCTTTGTAAACCATACACAATGTTCATAAATCGCAGGGACTTCCCTTTATATAAATATACAACAAATGCTGGGAGCGTGAACATATTTACACACTCTTTAAGCGATGGTATTTCGTCTGTAATCAGTAGAGCAGGTGCTTTTGAATTGAACACAATAAACAGAGTATTGTATCAGCTGAAACAGGATCCAAATATAAATTTTATAGATATAGGAACAAATATTGGACAACATTCTATAGCTGCAGCATTGATTGGGAGAAACTCAATCGCCGTTGACGCTGTCAAATCAAACATCGAACACGTATGTGCGTCCGCCCATTATCTAAATATTGGATCGCGAATAACATTGATTCATAACATTTTGTCCGACTCGAGTGGGACACGCAGGTTAAGGTACACTGCCGGCAACACTGATTTCGGTCTTAACCATGTTGATACTGATGGAATATGGGAAAAGATGAGACGGAAATTCAGTGGAAGACATTTCAAAACGAAAACAGTGCTAGAAAATTCTGTCACGTTAGATAGCCTTTTATTAATTCCACAAATGCAACAGTTCAAAAAAGTATTTATAAAAATTGATGTTGAAGGTCATGAACATAAAGTACTTCTTGGTGCCAAAGAATTTTTTAAACGACTAAATGTGCAAGGTATTATCATGGAGTGGACGTGGCATGTAAAGCGACAGTCATCAGAAATAATAAAAACCTTAATGGCTGGATGGAAATTCAAACCATTTAGAATGTTTAGGACTACACAATTCGACCTTAGTTCAATACAATCTAACCTGTGGCCACAAGATGTTCTATGGCTTCCAATAAAAAATAACACAAAAGTTAAATATTAAACTAAAGATGACAGTAATACGAAGATTCTTCTAAGTGAAAGATTACAAATGTCTTAAAAACAAGATAAGGAAGAGATTACAAACATAAGTCATCAGTCAAACAAAGACGAAACGCATCATAGCAAGAGAAAAAGACCAACCGACTTCAGACAATACCACACATAAAGCTAGATATTTAGCGAAAGGAATATACCCCAATAAATGTCAGGGTTATACAAAACTGATTCTGTAGGGTCAGCATTTCCTTTCTTCTATTAGTCAAACATTGTTTATCTGTAGCTAAAATAAAATCTGATAAGGGAATACACAGTTCTGAAGTAGTTGACTGGTATTGTCTAACCCAACGAAGCATGAATTACCATATTTTTTAAAACAGACTGTTAACGATATCTTACACTTTTCAAAATTATCAAACTATTGGTATACAATAAAGCTAATTCTTAAACTTATATTTCGGCTAATGCGAATGTTTCAAATGAAATTTTGTTGTGAGATCTTAATTTTTGAATCGTATCGTAGGATAAGCGATTTTATTAATAATTAAAGAATTTCTGGGAGATAACTGTATACGTTTGATTAACTTGCATCTCGTCCCTATTACAAATGAAACATGTCTTAAATATATTGCATAGGAACTGTTTTAGGAGAAAACGAGGATAACCCTTACAAATTGATGTTTGTTTCAACTTACTGTCTTGATTTGCGCATTGTGTATATATCAAATGGTGTTCAGTTTTTGTTAATGTTACTTTTATTTAATATTCCGAGCACTTCTTATAGTAAATTTTGAAATTTTGTGTACTTGTTTGCTAAATATTTTTATTTTTTGTAATGTTTTGAAATGATTAAATGTAACTGTGTTTTGTTTAATGTGTGGTATTCCTAAGTTTTGTCTCTTAGATGATTTATTTTAAATGCATTCCTAGCAGATACGTTGACTTTTAATTATCTATATAAAGTTGTTTATTAAGTTAGAACTATTGCTTTTATTTCAATGTTTAAAATGTGTTTACAAAAATATGCAATGCATCGATCTGTTAATAAAAAAAAATGTGACTATAACATGTACTAAGTCCTTTATGATTCTGTCTTATTAAAGTAAATGATACGTGGATTTTTATGTGGCACGGGAAATAATTCGCCAATATTTGTTCCATGATAATTTCAATTGTACAGCATTTAAAAGCTTGAACATATATCATTAAAAACTCTGATTTCGTCGATAATGTGAAGCCTTTTTTATATTAGATACGTTCTGTGGGAAATAATATGATGCTCTGCACTACTATAAACGTATTGTGTCTTCAATAAATTAAAAGAAACAATTGTTAAATAAGCCTTAAACTTTATAAGAAATGGTGCAATAGTTGCTGTAAGTGTTTTCTGCAAGTAGTGCATAACACTTGTTTTTATTTATTTATTGTTAACAATTTGAAGAAAAAATATGTTGACTGCAATATTTTAGCATTGGGCGTTGTAGTGAGTTCTTAATAATAAAACGAGGTCTGATGATGGTTTGGAATCCCGCTAATATGTTTAAATCCGCCATATTCTGTATGTATGTGCCTCTGCAAAGTCAGGAGCCTGTTATTCAGTGGTTTTCGTTTGTTGATGTGAAATTTGTTTTTCGTTTATTTATTGTACATAAATTAGGTCGTTAGTGTTTTCGTTTGAAACGTTTTACCTTTGTCTTTTCGGAGCCTTTTATAGCTGACTATATGGTACTGGCTTTGCTCATTGATGAAAGCCGTACCGTGACCTATATATCTTAATCTCTGTGCCATTTGTTCTCTTGTGGAGAGTTGTCTCATTGGCATCTTTTTTTTATTTATTCCGCAAATTAATGTCTTTATTGTTATCAACATTCTACATTTTTCTTTCAATTTAAATATACATCTAAATGTCTTTTAAACTTCACTTATTTTGTAATTTTTCAAATATTTTCAAAGAATTATTGCAACACATTTATCGAATCTTTCAAGACAGAAACAAAGAGCGAATGAGTCGCTTTAAGATACATGAGACATAAATATCTACATGTACAAAAGACAAAAGATAAATACTAGCGAAATGAATGTTGGGGTAAAAGAGTTGCAGATTGAAACAACAAAAGACCTAGGGTATAACAGCCTCCAGTTGTTGTAAACAATTTTATCTTATATCGCTTAAACTGTTAATTAGTATTTGCTAAACGTCAAATTGCATTTCAAATTCAGTATTTTAAAAGAAACAAAATAAAAAAAAAAACACTATGCTGATTCGGTAGAACACTTGTACTATTTTTTTATAATTCTTATGCATTTCATTTATGGATTTAAAAAATGATATGGCGGGAAAATCCTTTGTTACGATCTGTCAATTTTGAAGTTAATGGTACTAAAAGTAGCCATTTCACCAAAATTTAATATCGAATATTTGAAATGGAATATTTGGCTTCATACTCATAAGGATTCAACACATTTTTAGTGGTTATAGATGTGTAAACTGGGGCTCTTACTCACAAGCTTAATATTAAATTCCTTCGAATTTTTATTTAGTCGTGAGTAAATCGCCCTGGTTTATTTGGCACAACTTTTGGTGAATTTTGGGTCCTCAATACTCTTCAACTTTGTACTTGTTTGTATTTTTAACTACTTTGATCTGAGCGTCACTGATGGGTCTTATGAACACGAAACGCGCATCTGGCGTATTAAATTATAATCCTGGTACTTTTGATAACTATTTACACACCAATAACCTCTAAAAAAATATGTTTAATCATATAGTAAATTCGGATGACGGTAAATCCAGAAAATCATTTGGACGCACGACACTTATAAAGTTTTTATTCGATTGGCCATCCCATTTCTTCTCGCTAAACGTAAACCAAAAGCCATGACCTATATGCATTTGTTTTTTTACATAAATTTAGCTCTTTCCTTGATACCTTTTATGTCTATCACAATTGATAGCTTTCAAATTCCATTACTTATTTTCTGTAGGTTACAAAATAAATGGAAACATAAAACGGTAATATCAATTAACGCGTAAGGTTTCATTGTTATTTTTTGACACGTTAATTCGAAATTGACCCTACATATCTCAGTTAATCACGATTGGATTTGGACAAATTACTGAATCATTTGTGAATCAAGTGATACCAGGTAATACCATGTTACGCTTAAAAAACTAATCATTTTGATATTTTAAACTATGAACACTAATTGTAATTACATTCCAGGTATGATTTGTAACCCGAACAGTCGAGATTATAAATCTATATAAAAAAACATAAAAGGTAACACCAGTTTAAGCTTCAAGCTGGTTGTTACATTTCACGGATACATGATTCGAAATTGACATTATATGTCAGAAAAAATAAAAACTTCTATCAGACATTATTGAAGGATTGCACATTTTTTAATTATTCAGTGTACCTTTGGGAAAACACGTTGTATACGGTATAGTTTATGCATTAGTTCGCAGAAATTGAGCAAAACAGTTTCTTATCAGATGTTTGTATTTCTCATTATGTGGTGGGAAAAGTGGATGGAGCTAATTTTAGTAAAGATATTGGCAGTTCTTCATTATAACATTAAAGTTAAATTATTTGACTGACAATTCGGCTTCAACTGTCTTCATCACACTTAAAGTTAGAAATAAGTTACGCAACTTAAACTTTTCCCATATTAGTGAAACAAATAAAAGAGGGTGCGCAATATATCAATTCCATGTCTTAAATAAGGATAGGGTATATATTGCAAGTTAAGAACTAATAAGTGCTATAATACAAGTTTTGGGTTTATCAATTATATGTTTTTTTTTGTTTTTTTTTAATACACTTCCAGTTTAAAAAACTTCGAACTTTTCGAAAAACTAAGGATTTTCTTATCTTATCTCCGGAATAGATAACCTTAGCCGTATTTGGCACAACTTTTCGGAATTTTGGGTCCTCAATGCTCTTCAACTTTGTACCTGTTTGGCTTAATAATTATTTTGTACGTCAGTGATGAGTCTTATGTAGACGAAACGCCCGTCTGGCGTATTAAATAATATTCCTGGTACCTTTGATAACAACTAGGTTTAGCTAGCCATTAAAACCTGTTTTATCTATGAATTTTCTTTGGCAAAATGCCTGAAACAAGTCAGGAGTTTTCCATTCATTCTCTTGGTTGATAAAGTTCATTTTATCAGTTTTTATGGAATTCCCTTTTTTTGAAAAAAGTTTTATTTATACTTTTAATTCAACACCTCCTTAGTAGGACTGTTTCAAATCAACATATCTACTATCTACTTGGCCTTCGTTCCGCTCGAACAATTTTGATTGCTTATTAGTTCTCGATCTGAAAAGCACGATGTGTAAGTCACTGAGTGCAACGGAAGCACCAACATGAGAACATTTTGTAAAACATGGTTCCGGAAAAAAACTCGACATTTTTTAACTTTTGAAGATATTTCTCATGTAAATAATTTCAAATCAAACCTGCAGTTGATACATTTAATCTGAAAAATTAAAGCAGAAAAGTCAACTATGATGTGCTAATGACGTCATTATCATATTGATATTTACGTTTTGACAACAATTCATCATTTCAGGCATATATTTTTGTTAGAAATGTATATTTGGGAAATGCATGTCTAATTGGAAAATAAATCCACATTAATTCAATTTTCATGCAATTAAATGCAGAAATTATTTTAAAGAACATGTGAAAATATATGAAAGATAGATGATTTGCAATTAAATTCTCTGACGTCAATTGTTAGATTTGACTGTAGACAATCTTCGTTGAATGACCGCAAGTGTAACTCTAGTTATTACTCCGGTGTGCGGTTAACGACTATGTATTTTGGGTTTATTAATATACATGGTGTTATTTAAACGGTTCTAATTAAATTCAAAGATAAAGGATAATAACACTGATTTTGTTTTTGAAATCATCCTTTTTAAAAAGCCTTTTCTTTATTTACTCTCTTGGTGATAAAATAATTAAATTTTTCATGTTAGCAGTATACAGTTATTCAATATGTAATCATGAAATAGATCAAAATATATTTCCCGAGGTATGAAGATCAGCGTATTGTTGTATAGCCCGAAACCAACGGCTGAGGGCAATAGAACAATGAGCTGATCTTCATACCAAGGGAAATATATTTTGATCTATTGCACTGATACACATTAAATAACTGTTTTATTACCTAATACATACTGAGTCAGTTCTTACAAATTCTTAGAAATAAAACACATGAAAGTAACAACTGTATTAATTATAATGTGTAAGGAGCATACATGTACAACCAATACCAGAGGAGGGACGGCAGTCAAGGTGCCGTGTGCCAATACTATAAAAATTTAATAAAACGGACATGAAATTTTGATGACAAGAAACAATTACAGTATACATATTAAATATTTTAAAAAGTTTAACGGCTATACCAAGACCGTTTAAAAGACCAAATGTGATTGGATAACATGAATACCTTTCAACTAATCAGATTCCATAATAAGAAGTCATAACAGGTCAGAGCAATAGACTGCACACAGGTGCAATAGAACGTTCATTTCCAGTGCAATAGAGCATGAAACAAAAAATGGCAGAAAAATAATATAGAAATACTTGTAAAACAGTAAAATACTCTTTATTAGGTAAAAAAAATTTGACATACACTATCATCTCAGTACCAGAATCTTTGACAAACGAGACGATTTTAATTTTAAAATTATAAATTTTCCCAAACTTAGTAGCTGAATACCAACTTCACCTGCATATGGGATATACATTTCCCATTTTATTCGATATTCAAGAGCTTGCAGCTCTTACTCAGACTTTGTAAAACGTCAACAGTGTCTTGGCAAAAAGTTGATGAACCAGGGGTATGTCAAAAAACGTATCGTCCTTTTTTTTTTAAAGATTATTGGAAGGTACCAAGATCTTGTTGATAAATATTCCGTATCAACTTCACAAATAATACATGATGGTCTTGATGTATAGATTCTGCGTACTGACGTTGTTCATAATCTTAACTTCGTGTTATATTGTTCTTATATTTGTCTTTGTTCAATTATTAATATTACTTTTACTGTTTGGTCTGTTTTGTGTGATATCAATATAACGTGTCTCGGTACTTATGCATCTCGTCAATGTGTTTGTTTTGTCTATCATTTTTGCTTGTGTGTTTTGTATATGCGATTGTGTTTCCTTGTTTCTTATAACGAGACTGTACTTTTAAAGATTGTGGAATTATTTTATTGGTTTATTATATATTTGATAAAACTTTGAACGACAAACGACAAAATTATTTCAAGAGCTTAGTAGTATTAACCATATATGGATTCTTAAAAATTCTAAAGAACTGCTAGATAATGTTTAATCTCGGTCTGTTTCTGCAATTAATTAGAGCATATCTAATGATTTAATAACCCTGCATACCACCATTCTCCATGTACAATTATATATAATTGTTTTGAATAGACATTGAACGACAAAATTTCTACTTTGTGACGTTTGCATTTTTTGACGCCCATAACGGAATGTGTTTTTTAATTTTACAGATGCTTTTTGTGGTTTTTGAATATGTTTGTCGTGAGATTATAACACAGTGGTGACTGCTGTAACCATATTTTGACTATTTAACCGATTATATTGGTTTTGTTCACGCATTTTTGTACAAATTACGGAATTTGATGCGACTGTCATAAAAGTGAAAGGTTTAGCGCTATAAAACCAGGTTCAATCCACCATGTGCTACATTTGAAAATGCCTGTACCGAGTCAGGAATATGACTATTGTTGTCCATTCGTTTGATGTGTTTTATCCTTTGGTTTTGCAATTTGATTAGGAAATTTCCATTTTGAATTTTCCTCGGAGATTAGTATTTTTTTATTTTACTTTTTGTCCGACTCTATGTCGATCGATAACCATGAATATCCAGTTTATTGTTATTGCAGTAATTTGAATGCATTTTATTCAAAGATAAAGAGTAATAATAAATCAGAAACTAAATACAAGGTTCCTCGGATACCTTTTAGAGGTTTTGTGTTTTGTGTTTTCTACATATTCTTTTCAAGAAAGCAAATTGATTTGTTCCTCAACATGTTAGTTATTTTCAGTTTATCAGTAATAGAGAAAAGTATATGACAAGTAGATTGAGTTATATTTTTTTTCTTTAACATTTTTATATTGTAAAATTAAAGTTATGTATTTCTAAATAGTGTCTATAGCAACAAACCTGTTCTGACGTCTTCAGTTGCGAATATTATAATTAAATTATGCAAATAATGCATTTCTGGAAAACATGGAAAAGGCTTTTCAATTAAATAAGCATTAGTATGTGTATATCGTAAATTTCGTTCTAATATTTTTAAACTTTCCTTACATGCCTAAGAATTGTGTTAATTGCGTACGTGTCTTGCATTCTAAGACAAAAGACAAAATGTATAGTGTCTTTATATGACCTTGAATGGAAACAGAGAAGTTTCAAAGATAAATTACAATATGAATGACGAAAAATATAGTATAGAGAAAATATTCTAAAATCTACGGTAGTGTTAAAACATTTAGCTGCTTGGCCACGTGGTCATTCCTAAAACACTACTTAACACTGGACAGATTGTATTTTTAAACACTCCTATTCAGTCATAGCACGATGAAGTTTGGAGACAAGTATGTTGCGATTGTTATTTTATTACGTCTGTATTATGAATGAGAACTGATTAATATCATATAAAGGTAATACCAACTTAATCTCTTCTGTATCATTGTAAGGCTTTTATTATTGGATATATACTTATTTATCATAAGTTATGTGGTTCGCTTCTGACCCCTTGCGGATTCATGAAGTTTAAGTAAATTCCATTAGGGTGAGGGGTGCCAAGATACGAATCTATATGAATTTTATTCACCCTGTATGGTCCGAAAGGGGTCATAAGTGAACGTTTAACTAATGTATTGCAAGCGGGACTTTTTCTACTGTGTTTTGTAAAAAAAAAATAAACATTGAAACACAACATCATTTATAGATGATGTCACCATTAACAGAAAAAGTGATGTCATGAACCCCCTCTGAAATTAACTAATCCCTATGCAATCATAGAGGGTCACCACGTGACGGCGTTTTACGAATCACAAGGTGGTAAATTACCCGCAGTGCGATAATGATTATTATTCTTAATGAACAGATCATTGAACAAGAGGTTAGCATGGTTGTAGCTTGTTACATTTCCACATATAGTGTGTTCTGTGCAGAAAGTAATATTTGTTGACATTACAGTTATCCTCATGTTAATGCTTAGTCCGTTTCTGTGTGTGTTACATTTTAATGTTGTGTCGTTGTTCTCCTCTTATATTTAATGCGTTTCCCTCAGTTTTAGTTTGTGACCCCGATTTTGTTTTTTGTCCATAGATTTACGAGTTTTGAACAGCGGTTTACTACTGTTGCCTTTATTTACGCCTAGCACTTTTGATATTGCTTTTAAATGAAATATGAAGACTGATTGTGACTAAAATCCAATTAGTTGAGATTCATAAACTTGTATAAACACATAAATGGTAATACTAGTTTCAGCTTCAGGTTTCATTGTTATTTTTCAACGGATGTATTTCCGGAATTGAAATAAGATAGCTGAATGAATCAAATATCAATTATTATCAATTTAAAAATTAACAAATTATTGGATACATTTTTCTTCCATTTGTTTGTTTTTATTTTATACTTGGAAGTGTTCTATTAGATATGAAAGGGATAACCAGTTTGTATATGTTTCGGCCTTTCATGTAATGTTTGATTATACACTGTTGCTTTGATCTATTTGTGAAGTACTGTTCAGACGTATATTGAATTACTTGTTCTATCGGAAACCTTAAAATTTAGTTGACCTATAGGCATGTAATCATGTCATAATCGATATAACGGACCAAGTCTGACATATTATGGGAAACAAGTTTATTTTCTCTCTTGGATTTTCTATTCCATTAAACGTTGCCACCATAATTTGCACTATTATGTTTGTGCGTAGCCTAATTTACGATTTTCAATATTTTACGAGAAGTTAAGAAATAGCATAAAGGCAATAGATTGGCCTTTTGTCTTTTTGCAATAAAACGGATATCGCTTTTCAAAGTTGGATATCTGTTTAAGTGTTCGAAGCCACGTTTCGTCAGGATGGGGATGCTAAATCCGAGGCATTGTGTAGAAAAAAAGACCTAGCTATTTGAAAGTTGAGAACCTTGCACCAACTTTTAAGATTGATTTTTAGTAGCATGTTACAATGCTGCATAATTTTCCTATCTATGTTATTATCATGTTCAAGTGGCATTCAACATTAAGCATCGTCGTCTCGGTCAATCCATATATTTCTATTTCGACGGATGAACATAGTAAAACCATAGGATCAAAAGGCTAATTAACTAAGGGGCATGCAAGTTATGGAAACATCTGTCAAATTTCGATCACGAACATCACAATAAACGATACCGTCAATTTAAAGTTAGTCTTGAAAATTTGTAACTACCAATTACATAAAGGATCAGTGGTCGAAGTAATTGACATGTAGTTATCACTACCATGCTTACAATGAGTTTGCCAATTCGAAGCCCGCGGCAAGGAATATTGACTTGTATCTTAACTGATAAGTATTTTCAGTTTTCCTGCTGAAGGCCGGGGGAACTTTAAGGGCACTCCAATTTTGTTCAACCATTAAAACTTACATATACCACTATGTAATACCCAAATTAAACATTGACAATCGCATATTTTGATTTCACAACATAAAACACAGAACAATTGAAAATGATGAAAATGCTTTAATATGTTAGCCATTAATTAATCCATATACATGTAACACATGCAAATGTTTTCTCCGTATTTAAAAGAAACATGAATATTTAACAGTTTTATTGTAGTTTTTTTCATCGTAATTGTTTTTCTCAAACTGAAAGAAGTCGGTCGAAGACTTTTATTCTTAACATATCGTGTTTATCAATAGTACGACTATCTATAAAGAAGTATGATCGAAGCCAGAAAATGCATATTTATATTCTCCTTGTCAGAAACAGTCTAGATGAATTTCAGTTCACTGGCTATATATGTTGGAAAATAATTCATGTAACTGCAAATTAAACGAAGAATATTATTTAATTTTTGCTATAGCGGCTACTGGATAATAAGTAGATAAACCGACTTTTTATTATTTCTCGTGGGCAATGTGTTTTTGTCCAGAAATCGTTTCGAATTTAGACGTATACATTATATTTGTTATGCATCTGAAAAATGTTTAAAAAACTTACAACTGATAAGCATCCAGACTTCAATATATTGTTTATGAAAGGGTAAGAACTCTAGGAGTAAATTCAGTTACCAATTTTCCATTGAAATAATGCTAATATTATTGAATTAAACCTGATTTACCTTTAGAAAGGAGTAAGTCCAGTAAGACCCCTTTTTGGCCCCAAAATAAAGCAGTTTTACAAAATTGTTAAAATGTACACTTTTTGTTATTTATTGGACAGTAGAATGCTTCTGCTACATTAATATGGGCTGTTTTTGACATTACAATGCACATATATCGGGTACTAGCACCAGTAAGTCATCCTAAATACTTATATCTTCACAATTCTAGCATTTTAGTCAAATTTTACACGGTTTCCATGTAAAACGAAAGTGGCCGCGTTCGTGTTCATCCTTAATATTAAAATGTAAGTTGTATTTGTTGTTTTCATTAATTATTGACAAATGATGCTTAGCCATTTTTCCGCACTTCAAATTTTGACATTCATTTCTTTATTTCAAAGATTGCCTAGAAACCATTTAGATATGTTCGGTAATTTTACATTGTAATGACAAATTGTTTTAAAATGTTTAGCTGTAATTGTATGTTTTCGGTTTTAATATAGTCAGATGTGACTTCTTTATCTAAATTAAGAATCCTTGAGAGTGAAGACTCCTTTTGTTTGTTGTTTGCATAAAGTATTTTGCCGCACTTCTTATTTTGACATTCATTTCTTCATTTTAAAGATTGCCTAGAAACCATTTAGATATGTTCAGTAATTTGCATGGTAATGACATATTTTTCCAAAGCTGTCATATCTCATAGTCTGAAATTTCATAGATAAAAAATAACGTGACACATGGGATCAAAATCCGTGCTATGAATGACACATTGATTAGTTACCAATTTTGACATGAATATCAATAATGTGGTCATTTTTATAAATTTCCTGTTTACAAAAGGAGTAGGTTCAGTAAGACCCCTTTTTGGCCCCAAAATATAGCAGTTTTAGAAAATTGTGAAAATGTAATCTTTAAGCTATATTTTGGAAAGTAAAATGCTTCTGCTACATAAATATGAGCTGTGTTTTGACAATACAATGCACAAATATCGCGTTCTAGCATCATTAAGTCATGCTAAATTACTGAAATCTTCAAAATTTTAGCATTTTGGTTAATTTTTAGACGGTTTCTGTCTAAAATGAAAGTGGCCGCATTCGTGTTCTTTCATAATATTGAAATGTAAGTTGTATTGGATGATAATACAAAACATATATAAAGGTTGAGGATGAACACGGATGAGGCCACTTTCATTTTTGACAAAAAAAACATCTGAAAAGTGACTTTTTTTGCATATTTGATAGATTTTTCATATTTAAGCTTGAATCAGAGCGTTTTTAATGACCAAATCAGTTAAAATCTTTCACATAAACTAATTGAATCAATTGAAATAGACACTTAAGTGTTTAAAAACAGTCCAAAAACTTTCGTTAGATGAGCCTGAAATTTGAGGCTTTTCTTATCCCAGGCAAAGATTACCTTAAGCTTAGCCGTATTTGGCACAACTTTTTGGAATTTCGGATCCTCAATGCACTTCAACTTTGTACTTGTTTAGCTTTATAAATATTTTGATATGAGCGTCACTGATGAGTTTTATGCAGAAGAAACGCGCGTCTGGCGTACTAAATTATAATCCTGTTACCTTTGATAACTATAATTACCATATACGAAAGGAAACTAATAATATGCTTTATTAATTTCAAGTCAAACTTAAATATTCTTTTTTCACATCCACATATATTAAGCCGCATACCAAAAGGTAAAATCAAAAAACTAATGAACTCCAAGAAGTATTTCAAAAGGAAAGTCCCCAATAAGATGGAAAAATCAAAAGCTCAAGTACATCAAATAAATGGACAACGACTGTCATAATTCTGACTTGGTACAGGCACTTTTTCATGAAGTGAATTGTAAATTAAACTTGGTTTTAAAGCTATATAAAATTATAACTTGTAGGAAAGGTTTACCAAAAGGAAGAGTGATGTATTAAGAAAGTTCATAAAATGCACCGGATGACAACCAGAATACCAACTTCATCATTTAACAAGAAATTTGGTTAGGATGTTTGCTTTTATCTTACCTCCTATACATTTCTAGCTTATAGGAATATGATTGGTTAAAAGCGTCCTCGTGGAAACCGTGTATATTCAATATTAGGTTAGTATCTGTTGATTTCTTCTTAAAACGAGTTTTAATATCGATTTGTTTGCCATTATCTCGTTTTTATAGCCCCGTACATGCAGATACAATCCTTTGAATAAACTTATTTTACAGTTTATCAATTTAACACCGCTGTAGATTTTTTGGGAACAGAGATAAATCTAGTCTTTTCTTTTTTTTAATATGTAATTCAGTTGTTGTCTTTTGTTACTGTATATACAAATAAATAGATGTTTTACGATTGCCAAGAAGACAACTCTAGACCAAATTCCCAATAACGGAACAGAAGCAACTATAGGTTACCATACGGTCGTCAACATCGATTAAACCCAATAAACATAGCTAGCTTTGAGGCCCCTAAATGTACCAATGTAAATCGTTTCAAACGAGAAAACTTACAGCCTGATTTATTCAAAAAGAAAAGAAAAACAAATATAATTTACACATGTATGATTGGAACAAGTGATGTTATTTTCAATAAATCATTCATCCTATTTTATAGAACATGTTTGATGTTTTACAGGCGAAGTGCAATAACCTCACATTAAAAACCCCTAACTAATATTTAACCAAGCATGTCAATACAAGTGTATATGTGTTAAGCTCTTTGATGCAGAAGGCAAAATGGAATATAAAATTCATTTGTAAGCCCCTATATTTTTGAATAATAACTTATACATTATATATATAGCTTTTTCCACTTTTGTAGCTTCAATACAATGTACCTTTAACTTAATGTATATATGTAACCAGGCATAAGATAAACAAGTAAAGACATCTGTTCTTGTTCTGCATATTACAGTATTGGATTTAAGACGCTTCATTTAGTTATTGTCTAAAACAGGTTGAAGCATGCTTATTCCACTCTTGATTCTGTATTGCTAGTCTGCTGAGTTTTAATATAATATAAATATTTTCAAGGGTCTTTGTTCTTTTAAAAGATTCATATTGAAAGCTGAACAATTTACTAAATGATAATGGTAGTTGGCATTTTCTTTTGAATTGTTTCACTATTATTAGTGATAGTAATAGGGACTTTTTATAAAGTAGGAATTGTTCAAAATACTAAGGATGTTCTCATCCCAGGCATAGATTACCTTAGCCGTATTTGACACATTTTTTTGGAACTCTGGGTCCTCAATGCTCTTCCACTTTATAGTTGTTTGGCTTTCTAACTATGTTGATCTTAGCGTCACTGATGAGTCTTATGTAGACGAAACGCGCGTCTGGTGTATCAAATTGTCAGCCATTATCAACTAATCATACTTGATTATATCAGTTTTGCTTATTGTTTTATGCTGAAAAGTAACACAAAGTTGTTAAATTCCACTGTTGACTGATAGATTATTTTCTTGTTTGCGATCATTTTACATCTACTATATACTGTGAGTATTAGTCTCTACCTTCACTGTGGACAGCTGTGATTCTGTTTTTTCGTTTCTTATCTTGCTTTGTCTGCTTTGAACACTGGGTCGATACCTCTGCTGGTGGACTATCAGTCCCCGATGGTTTCATCAGCTTTAACAAACTTTACTAAAATTGTCCGTTTACAAATTTTGAAATTATTAAGAAACTAAGGTTTTGACTTCCTCAGGCAAAGTTGGCTTTGTATGAAATTGGCTATCTATTTTAGGTTTTATTGACAAACAGCTTTTCAACGGTTTAGGTACTTATACATCTTCGAATGTCAAATGGTTGGCTTTGAGCGTTCCTGATGAAGCAAGAGATTATTAAATGTGTTGTTTTCAAATTTTTTAAATAGATTAACGATATTTTAGTATTGGGTAATTTATAATACCTAAATGTGACACTGTACAACAAATATAAAGTAGCCAAAAGAGCATAGTTTCCAGGTTGTTACCCACCAAAATCCATATTATAAAATAACGGAGTATTCAGGGTATCAAGCTAAGTACTCGGAAGTTACTGAAAAATAATTACAATCCCTAATTGAACTAATAAAAAAGTCCTAGTTTACTCAGATAAATACATGTAATATATAAGTTATGCTATAGAGCTACACAATTAACGTACATGAATAATTTTACATGTTTACTGATCTATCGTTTAAAATTGAGTACTAAAATAATGATCAGGATACTTGAGGGATAACGGACTTTGTTCTTTCAAATATTTTTCGGAGTTCGGTATTTTTGATATTTTGTTTTGCTTGCATGGTATTTATTTCTAAAAAAAACTGATCTTTTTGGACTTTTGCAAAACAGAAGGAATAGTGTTAGTCACAAGAAGAATAACCTGGTAAAATTTTTTAATTAATCCCGCCACTTGAAAGTCCCTATATTTTCTTTTATCTTTTTAAACTTTTGAGATCTTTTTGAATGTATCTGTTTGTCAGAGAACAGTTAAATTTTATTCATCTAATCGTTTTATAAATATCAAAACATCATTTATCGTCCCAAAATTCATACTTTTATATGAGACACAAAATTGTATAAATGATTTATTCCGATAGCATATACTACTTGACGGTTTGATTAAAAAACCGAACTGATAACTATAATCAGTTAATCATAAACATCGATCACGCACTCATATGTCACGTTGTTTCAAAATGAAAAATAAAGAATATGACAGCACCTAAAAATAATCTCGCTGTCAAGTTATATACAGACATTATCTATTGTGTTTTCCTGTTCATGAGGTTTGCTTACCTATAACTCCTAGTTTAATCCGCCACTTTTTTCATAAGAAAATGCCTGTACCAAGTCAGGAATAGGACAGTTTTTATTCATTCGTTTGATGTGTTTGATCTGTCATGTTGCCGTTTGCTTAGGAACTGGTCCGTTTAGAATTTTTTCGGAGTTTGGTATTTTTGTTTTTACACTTTTTGGGTAAAGGATCCTTGGGTCAAAACTAAAAGCAATACAACAGGACCAAGCATAAAATACCAAACCTTAAACCACCAGGCAATAACCAATAGACTTTGAAAGTTTTGAAAACGACATACACAATTGTGTACAATTTGGAAATTAGTATGGCGTTCATTATCTATATTTGTTTAGGGGCCAGCTGAAGGACGCCTCCGGGTGCGGGAATTTCTCGCTACATTGAAGACCTGTTGGTGACCTTCTGCTGTTGTTTTTTTTTTCTATGGTCGGGTTGTTGTCTCTTTGGCACATTCCCCATTTCCATTCTCAATTTTACAATATATACCGATCATTTTCTAAAAATATCTGTCATTTCGTTATTTGTGTAATGTAATCATTGATATATGCCATTAACAATTAACATTCAATTGTTCCAAACATTTCACAAATGTATTTTTGACATGTGCAGCACACACACTATGTATTCATGTTTATGTATGTATATCAAAAATTGTATTTAAAAGTAGCAAAAGTTACCAAGGGACCATTATAAACCCTATAAAGGATAGAGAAACTGGTGGCGTCATTGTCAATAGCGAAAGACGATTACAAGTCAAACATGTTCACACAATACTACTTAGTAAACTAAAATTGAGCAACATGAACCCAACTGAAACCTGGAGACATCGCAAGTTATATGGAAGAGATCACAGGTCCGGTTCAAGTTGTGGTACCTATCATGTTAATTATAAAAAAAAATATCAAGTTGGTGATGAATCTCATTCAGTAATAATAAAATAAATTGTTCCAAAAAAAATCCCAATAACATTGAATGTAAATACATGCATGCACGTCGTAATTGCAAAGCGCTATATCACTCATCAAGTATGTTAAGCATTCTAATATGACGTACTTCTTTCGCTTTGTGAATAAACCCATGCTCTAAATCTAATAAAATGTGTTCGCACTTGCGTATATTAACTACTGCAGAATTATGAATTTTATCAAATTGACATGCATCTAATATATTTCATTAACTTAAAACACTTCCAAACTTTTAAATGATGTACATGTTGTTACTAATTTATTTGTTGTGACTGTAATGTGTTGCATTTCGAAATTGACATATTTGACCTAGATACGACAATCGTTCATGCTGGCAGTTCAAAACTCCTCCCTCTGTAAAATCACATTGCCATTCGTTTGCTTGTTTACAAAAAAAGGGAGGTTCAAAAAAGAGCATACATTAACACTCTTACACTCATACACATCGGACATAGAAATTATCTTAATTGTCCTTGTGAGAATCGAAATAATTGATGCAAGCTTTACTTTATTGTAAGCATTATATTCGTGTTATTTTAGCCCTCACTATCGTTCGGGCTAAAATAATCACGGATATTATGCCTACCCATGTTAAAACTTCAATTAAGTATAGGTTGCATCAATTATTATTAAGTATACACCCTAACTCATCAGTATATATTAAACTAATTGCTTATTTATTTAGCCTATACTGTGAGCTATTACAAATTATAAACCATACAACAAGAATGCTATGATTTTGCTATATAATAATTCTGAACATGTTTGATTACACAAGTCAATGTTTGTTCATCATTTCGTAATTCTACTGAAACGATCGTCATTTCCTGATTAAATTAAGCAAATGATAGAATTTCGAAATATTTGTTTACATACAAAATCATAATTAAAAGTTTAAAATCTGCCGATTTGACAAATTTTCATGGTCAATTATCTTTCTGTCTTTTTGTGAGCTAAAATTGTTCCATTTATAACAAAAAAATACTTCAATATGAAATTTCAATTTAATACACGTAAAGTGTTACTGATTACATGTTGTCTAACCTACCCCATTTAAGCTACACAAAACCAAGTAATGCACAACTGATACCTGACGAGTGACTATTAAATCGTGAATCTTTGATTCAAAGTACTTAATGCTTAAAACTTAGATATGGAAGCATTTTTCAATATTCTTGCAGTCATGCAATTTACCAAAAATATCAATACTTGGTTTGCAGATAAGATTTAAGTAAAGAAATTCATGTCTTAATTAGAAGCTATGGTACATTTAAAGCATCAATTATCAATGGTGAATAAAAGTCAGTCAAGAAAATGAAAAGATGACTAATACATTGGTTTGACAGAGACAGTGGTTTTACTTAAATACCTAAACGCATTAGCACCAGTAACATTCAATACATTATATTTGGGTTTCGTCTACATGCGATCCCTAATCGCAGTTCGGATCAAAATAGTTTGAAGACTAAATTAAATACCAAAGTGTGAATCATTAAAAACTGGGAATTCTAAAGAGTTCTTTGAAATCAAGAGAAAGTCTCGTTAAGCTTCATTTTTAAATGTTGATTAGAAATGAAATTAACGTTCATTTGCAGTTTGTTTAAATAGTAAATCATTTTAAAAATGATAATGCAAATTTAACTATACATGAAATGATGCAGCTCAGAAAACATCGTTAAAGAAAACTTCATAGGGAAAAACGTTTCTAACAACATTCAGTATATTGACATAATAAAAGCGTCAACGAAAAAAATCAGAAATTATCTCCCTTTATTTCCAATCCGTTTCATTACAAATAATGAGTAAACCAAATGTTTATGTTATTTATCAATTTTCACTAATATCACGACCATTCAAACGTCATAAATCATTTATCAGGTTTGACAAAACACATTTATTTCACCCATTGATGTTACCCGACAAGTAATAAAAAATGACAAAAATATGCACTTCTGAATAAGTGAAGAGAAACTACTTTGTTTGGTTTGATGAAGAGAACATTTATCTAGAATCTTAACGAGAGCCGGTTCTCCATGCCTAATTTATTAAATCATCTGGAAAAATTGCATGAAAACGAATTACAATATGCTGAAGGATAACATAGATTATATTTATGTAAAGGAAAGCATTTGATGTTTGAAGGCATTTGTTATTACGGATCAATAACGTGTACAATAATTTGTACAAGACAGAAACAAAAATTGCCGTGGATAAAGTATTTAAATTTCAAAGGAAAAATTACTATATCGAACCTTTGTAATTTCTACTAGATAAAGAGAAAACTATTAATCTGTCTATAAATGTAATAACTGCACGGTAAGTAGAATAAAAATCCATTATGTAAGATCAAAATGAATCAGACATACTTATACAAATTTAAAAACACTTCAAAGATAGGTGATCAAATTAAATATCACCGAAATACATGGAGTACCTTGATAAAACGAAAAAACAAAAAATGACAACCCAACTCCTAACAACGCCCTTTCATAACACTATAAAAGAAATTTCGTTAGTTGATTAAAGTAAACATTTAAACATGTTGAATGAGACACCTTCAGATTACCATGAGTATCACCGAATTTTTTGTTATAATTGAATGAACTCTGGTTGTGGTGAATAAGGTCAACAATTATTCCCAAACCTAAAACCGATAATTATTTGAACTCGTGAGGGGCAAAGTGACAAAATAAAAATAGAATAGTTTACCTAATGTCAATTTTCTTAAAAGAGTTTTAGTTTTTTAATTGATGCATCGAAAAATTGAGAAAGATATGTTCATGAACTGAAACCATAACTTTATAAAAATCAGGCGTTCAAAGCGCTTTGTTGATTTACCTTCATCGAGAACGCTTAAAGCTCATGTGGAATCCAACAATACAGACATTATGCCAGTACCGAATAAATGACTAATAAGCTGATGATACTCTTCGAGACTAGCAGTCCACCATCAGAGCCCGTACTAGAAATACTAAGTTATAAATTAGTGCGTTCAAAGTGCTGTGAATATATAACTTCATAAAAAAACTAGATTATTTAATTCTACATTCAATAACTGGGATACCGCAGCTGAACTATGTAAACATACATAACAGACATAGAAAACAACTGACCAACACTTCAAAAAGCAAACATATTAACCTTAAGAAAGACAAAAGAAGTAAACCGCTGTTCAATAGTCTTAAATTGATTAGGTAAAAACAAATCCGAGTCACAAACCAAAACTGTGTAAAAGAAAAAGTCAAAAACACAATGGCGGGATACATAAATACCAAATCACGTCAAAAGTATACGCCAAAAAAAGTAAAATAATTGCACGAATACAAACACGGTGGATACTAAAGTAAAGTTAAAAAGGAATATTTATCTATTAGGTTTTTTGTACTCCCAATGAATTAAATGAGAAAAAGAACGAGACGTATTTTGACAAACCCCTGGCTCATTAATGATTTTCTCAGACACTGGTGACATTTTACAAAGTCTGAGTGGAAGTTACAAGCTCGCGAATATCGCATAAATTGAGAAATGTATACTTCTTATGCGATTGAACTTGGTATATTGCTGTGAAGTGAGGGATAATTAAAAATTCAATTTGAAAATGGTCTCGTTTTTATAGATTATGATACTGCGATGACCGCTGTGATAAATTGTTAGTTAAACGTCTAAAAATGATGCTGAGAAAACTGCATATGTTTATATGTAGTTTCCTTTAACTTTAGTTCAGGATGTTATTTTAAAGGACCCACTCGACAAAGTTTGGTTTGTTAATGAACTGGATATATGGAATTCAGTAAGCTATTGGTCTTCTTTTTTAAAAGTATTTGGAAGGAACTCCGACTAATATCAAAAATGGAAAAGGTTGAACAGGAAATGTGCATAGTTGGTTCCAATGGGAATGCCGACCACCTGCTGGAACACTCAACCTCTAAATTCAACTAATTTGTTTTCAATGCAAAACTGCAGCATACTGGTCACTTGTTCTTCGATTCAGCATGTTTTTCTATTTTCGGGTTCATTTTCAACAAATTATGTCCAAACTACCTATTGTTGCAAAGTGCATTTCATTTGTATTATCACTATTTGTGTGTCAATGTGTTATCAATATATTTTCCATAACTTTACAACCTTATCGTCGTGAGTCTGATATATAAGTTGAATACTAATATCAATGATGAGGTAATTCATAACCACTGGGTCAAACTCTCTGCTGGTGTACGTTCTCTCTATGGATTATTTCAAAACTAAAGATACCTAGAATAAATAGCCTAATCTCATTTGATAAAACCTTACGTAAATTTGGATCCTTAATATATTAATCAACATTATACTTATTATGGCATTTTTTATTCGAACATCACTGATGTATCTTGTGGTGACAAAACATACGGCTGGCGTATACAATTATAATCCTGGTTTCTATGATGAGTTTGTTCTTTTTTACAATACAAAGAGAGGTAAGGGAAATATTTCAAATTCGTTATATAGAATCAATTGTAAGTTTTATAGAATCATTTGTACGTCACTTCAAAGCGCTTTTTTTATCTTTAGTAAAAACAATCATTTATTCTGAAAGATAAATGTCTAATGATGAAAGGTTGTTTAACTTGTGATGTCGTAATAAATGTATATTCATATCTTCATCACGTCTAATTAAACAAGACACACGTCCACTGCCATTTGATATAAGTTTGTTGTTAAGGTTGATTAAAAATCGTAATAATCTTTCACTTTTACATCAACAAGCCATTAATGTCCACACAGATTAGTAATGTCAAGCAGAGATCTTCAATGAAAAAATCTATAAATTTTCCTTTAAATGTTGTTTAATGGTCAGGGGTAATCAAAAAACGATTAGCCCTATTAATGCTCTATTATAATCCGTACTGATTCTAGGAAAAACATACAATTGTACTTCTACGTATTCATAGCATTCACGTTGTTGGTACAATCTCTTTTAACGAGAAATTGATTTAGTCGTATACATAATTGCTATGCTACTAATAAGATTTCGTTTGTGTTACTGAGATTTTGAGGTAAAACAAGTCTTTATAATTCAACACC
Organism: Mytilus edulis; assembly: GCF_963676685.1. Classification (NCBI taxonomy): domain Eukaryota; kingdom Metazoa; phylum Mollusca; class Bivalvia; order Mytilida; family Mytilidae; genus Mytilus; species Mytilus edulis. Next base: position 24,203,907 of record NC_092356.1, read on the forward strand.
GTTGGGAAATTGAATTATGTTACTGCTTTAGCACAAAGCCGTTTGTGGTGCTAATTGAGATTTCAGTTGAAAAACAATAAAGTAGATTCCACGATGAAGATTACAGAAATGCCATAGGCAAATGCAGAATACGTAAATTCAAACAATTACATTGACTAATTGTGTTTGAATTGTAGGCAAGTTACAGTAAATATTTTGCATTCAAACATTTATATGGGAATCTATTAACCTTTTCGTTCTGAAATTATACTTTATTTGTCATAATTGGGTACTTCAGTCAGCAGCTAGTTAACGTAGACTGTTTTAGTAAAGCTTCAAATAATTGTCACGTTAGGTGGTGTATTACGAGTCAACGAAAAGTATAAAGGGAATATAAGTACAAACATTACGTACATTAAGATGATGAAAATAACACTTGAAAATAATTGATTGTCGAAACCATTTGTGTATCTTCGCCAGGAATACTCAAGTACAATCTTTAAAAAAGGATTGGAAAATTAAGGAACTGTATGATCAACGTCAAACGGTACCATAAGAAAAAAGCAAAAGCCGTATATGACCATGAGAGTCCTGGCGAAGAAACCAATTACAAAATTAAGCAAGTTTAGCTTCTTTTTGAAATATAAAAACAGTATCATTAAAATCACAAAAATACTAAACTCGGAGGAAAATTCAAAAAGGAAAGTCCCTAAACATAGTATTTTTTAATTTATCAACGATATACACGAAATACGTTTTTTTTTTTTTCAATTATTTTCTGTCAACGCAAAGAAATGTTTTGTTTCCATCTGATACATAAATAAGAAATAATTGATGCAAGCTATACTTTATTGTAGTTTTAACATGGGTAGGCATTATATACGTGATTATTTTTGCCCGAGCGATAGTTAGGCTAAAATAACACGCATATAATGCCTACCCATGATAACACTACAATAAAGTAGTAGCTTGCATCTATTATTTCGATTAAGGTAATTTCTATGTCCGATGTGTATAGGTGTTACAGTAGCTCTTCCGTGAACCTCCCTGTTTTGTTGATAAACAAGTAAACGACTGGCAATGTGATTTTGCAGAGGGGGGAGTTTGAACAGCTAACATGAACGGTTGTCGTATCTAGGTCACATATGTCAATTTCCAAATGAAACACATTACAGGTAACAACATGTGCATCATTTAAGAGTTTAGAAGTGATTTAAATTAATGAAATATATTAAATGCATGACAATTTGATTAAATTCATTTTTCTGCAGTAGTCATTATACGCATATGGAAAAAAATGGATTTAGAGCATGGGTTTATTCACAAAGCGAAAGAAGCACGTCATATTATAATTGTCAATAAATTTAGACATGATAATGAAGAAAAATATTTTCTTTCCATAAAAGATTACTAGTTGGCGTCTGCGGAAACATGTATAGTTCATCCTGTACATGCTTATTTCTTTTGACGATTTGATTAATTTTGACGTTTTTCAAAATTAGGAATTGTTCATATATTCATATTTATAATTTATGTTATATACGATCGTTTGATAGATTCATTATGATATTTTATTATGAATTCGTATTGTTAGGCCATCTTGACCGTAGTTGATGCTGCTACTTTTGAATTATTCGTTTGGCACCGAGCAACATGAACCAATTAACTATGTGACAGGTTTTTGCATATACAATGTATATACACATCGTTTGTTTGTATCAGTAACAGTCTACGTTTCGTCTGGTATATATATTGTGTCTTTCTATGTTGTGATGTTTCACTATTGTTTCATATAAGGGTAAAGGTTGGTACCGATTAAAACGTTTAAACCCGCTGCATTTGTTTACACCTGTCACGTATTAGTATATCTTTATTTTCTATAAACTATATACATAGGTATAGAGAAGAAGTGAGGAATCTGATGTCCAGTAGTAAGTTTATCGCTTGTTCATAAGTGTTTCTCGTTTCGAGTTTTTATATAGATTTGACCATTGTTTTCCCGTTTGAATAATTTTATACTTGTCATTTTGAGCCCCTTATAGCTTACTGCTTGGTGTGAGCCAATGCTCTGTGTCCGAACCCGTTTGACCTATAATTATTTTTTTTTTACAAATTGTGACTTGGGTGGAGAGTTATATTATAGGCACTTGTACCACATCTTCATATATATATATATATATATATATATCTAGCAACAATCATTAATTTATCAGTTTCATAGTAATTAACTTTTTAAAACACTAAATTATATTGATAAGGCATTAATAAAGGAATCAAAAGGGCAAAAAAATATATATAGGTCAATGTGCTTTTTTTCGAGATATTAGCCATTGAAATTTTGGCGGGAAAATATTCTCTCTTGATTTTTCATAGCTTTATCAATGACAAGTTTTAAGTTTTCAAAAACTATTAAAAAGCAATTAAAATTTTATAAAACTTTTACAGATGGCTTATCGTTATTCATGTCAAATGGATAAAACCAGAGGATTCCGAAAATTTGACAAAGATCCCAAATCATGACAAGCGTTAAATAAATCGAATTCTAATGTAGAACATTTTTTCTCATAATTCAAATCTGGCATTTAGTTACTTGATGGACATGCAGGTGATTTTGTTGCTGTTTTATACGTTAAAAATATAAGATCTTGCCACTAGATATAAGAAAATATCGGCACATAGCATCATATTGGTAGATTTGACATGCTTTGCCGAAATAAACCTTCGACGAGCATCCCCATGTTTTAATCTGATTTAATAGTATCACTCAGTGAGCGTATATATTATTGGTTAATCTATCATACATGCCTAATCTTTCTTATATAGTTTTAAGTCAAATTAACAAATTAGGTTTTTGGCGGCTACTTCATTAATGCTGTATGAACCTTATTGTAACATGTATATGTTGAGTGGCCTTTCTGTAATGTCAATTTGTCTTTTCCAAGACTGAATACACGCTGTTTCTTGTCATGTGCTGGTGTATGAAAAGGAAAGGTCAATTTTTGTATCAGACTGTGATAAGTGAGGTTTTACTCCTTCATCGATGAAAGAGGGACAAAAGATACCAGTGGGACAGTCAAACTCATAAATGTTTCAATGCTTTACTAAGTCTATACTATGTTGTGAGATTTACTCGTTTTCTTCCAAATTAATTTTAAAATTCAAGCAGCCATGATGAAGAACAGCTACCATAAATTTCGTTCAATTCAGGTTCATGCATGTGCAGTATCATACAAATATGCTCATGATTGTTTTTACTTTATCGAAGTACCTGTCCAAGTTAAAACTAAAAGATCAAGCATTTAAATTGCTTTGCCACCCCTTTCAAACGTTTTAAACCAATTTTACATCATATACGTAGCCATTGATTGACAGATTTTCCGATTGATAATTTTTTTTTGTAATTCTAATTTAATACTTTGTGCACTATTAACGTTGAACTGATTTTACACCATATACGTAGCCATTAATTGCCAGATTTTCTGTTTGATAATTTATTATTCTAAATTAATATTTTTTGCATTATTAGGCATTGGTGAACCATGGCATATAAAGCCATATCTTTACATCAGTAGGGGATGTTATCATCTAACAATTACATTATTTCATAAAATGACTTTAATGATATCATTTTATCGTCAAAGCAATTTCATTAATGTGCTCCTTAAATAGAAATATTCTAAAGATTTAAACTATGATGTTAATACTAAAGTTTAACAAAAACAAACCGATGGATCAAATGGTTGGGGTTTTTAAGTGAGTTCGTTGACATTTAAACCAAGTACTATTCAAAGTTGCCAAAGGAGTCATAGAACATTGCCAGAAAAAGACAGAAAAAGAACAGCAACCGTCCACTAATCACTACACCTCATCGTTATGAAACCAAATTATTGCTTAACAAACTTCCCGTCAAAACAAAGAGTAAACACAGGCTTCCTGCAACATCACAAAAGAGGGTCGAAAGATACCAGAGGGACATTCAAATTCATCAATCGAAAATAAACTGACAAAGACATTGCTAAAAAAGAACGACAAACAGACAAATAATAGTACAGAAGACACAACAAAAAACTAAAGTCTTAGCATCACGAACCCCGTCTAAAAATTGGCGTGATCTCAGGTGCTCTGGAAGGGTAATCAGATCCTGTTCCACATGTGGCCGCATCGTGTTGCTCATGTTATTACTAACACGTTAATAGTATCATTCGGTAGGTCACATTCGTTAAAAGGGAAAGGATTGTAGTTGCGATATGAGAAACATATCCGATATCTTCTGTGAAACGGGTATTCCAAAACGGTGAACCAACTCGTAATGGCGTCGGTAAAATTTACGAAGGGATGATTTCAACTTTACTCTTTGTTTAATAGCTACTTTGTGAGCAGTAACCCTCTATCAAGGAATTCATGATAGGACATACAAGCCCGTGAATATTGTATCAACTTCTTATGCGGGCGCTGATGGAATCTTGCTACATAGGAAGTTTATTAAAAATATTTTAAGATAAGTTTTAGTCATGGAAATTGGATTTGTATGTTTTAATAAATTTCTTCAGTATCTAGACCATATTTTAAATGAAAAATTAGAGCTGTTTATATTAAATTCTTCACATATAGACACAAATCTGATTGAAATTTGTCCATAGACTAATCCTAATTTGTTCAAATTATGTCGGTTTAATAAAATGTTCATTTAATCTGACAGAATGTGTTACAGTTGTCTAAAATGATGTGATAAAAACTAATTTAATATACTTTGTATTCAAATGCAGAAGTGACTTTTATAAGATATCTCACGAGATGTCATTCTAAAATAGAAAAATCCTGAAGGAATTCTTAATATTTGAACACTCACTGTACTATGAATGTAATTATGATGTGAAAAGTATGAACTGTTTACACAACGTACCTTTAGTTATGAAATGAATGTACAAGTAAAATACTAGTGCAGCAATTATAGAAAATAGTGTAACAAGTAAGAAGTTGTATAAATTCTATAAATAAAGATACTAGTATTTAAACAACAACTATTGCATTCTTTGTTTCTTTGTTAGTCTTGTCTGTTGTTGGGTTTTTATTTTAAATTAAAATAGCTTTCTGCTCTTTTTTTTGGGTCGTTGTCTCTTTTACACCCCATTTCTATTCTCAATTTTATATTTTGTCTGGCAAAGTCCTTTTTGGTACTTTTATCATCTTTTCCGTACTATTTCAAACAAAGAGTAAAAGAAGGAGAGCAGCAGTCTAAACGCACACATTGCTATTTTCGAGGTTATCATTTGCACCAAGTTTGTTTTTAAAAACACTTTACCGAAAATTTATTTTAATCATGTGCACCAATGTACCTGTTATATTATTTATTTTACGTGATAATCTTGAATAAATAATGGATCTACAAAATGTAGAAGTAGGGAGAACTGTTGCAAGATTAAAAAGTAGAAGCTTTTACGGATTACGTGTAACCCACATGATAACAATGATTTGTTTCCAGTATAGACTAAAGCTCCATCATCTGATAGATGCACTAATAATGGGTCATTACATATACACTACAAAGGCATATTTTGTTCGTCGCATCCATTTCTGCTTGTATTTTTGGACAATAAGGTAAAATGTAAAGTATTTGCCTACTTTCAATTGCGCTAATGATTCAGATGTAAATTTTTAAGTTTACCTATTATTTTGAAAACTACAATGGATGATACAACATAGGGGACACAACTGTATCATTTTTTGTTTGGTTTATCAATTGTTTGATTTTTTATTCATCTTATTGTATTCCCTCTTTAAAAAATGGGGGTATTCTCTTTCAGGGGCGGATCCAGCCATTTTAAAAAGGGGGCTCCTAACCAAGAACAAAGGGGGGGGGTCCAATTACATGTCCCCATTCAAATACATTGATCGTCCAAAAAAAGGGGGGTTCCAATCCCCGGAACCCCCCCCCCCCCCCCTCTGGATCCGCGCCTGTCTTTTACCGATATCTGTCCGCTGTCCATCCGCCTAATGGTTATTTTTTGTCGAACCTTTCTCAGGAACTTCATCATAAGAATTTCTGAAATTTTGTCTCCAGGTTTATATAGTTCAGAGATAGGGTGTGCTGAGTTTTCAAATTCATCACTCAGCAATTTTCTATTTACCGAACACATTACATATTTTACTATTATTAAAATTATCAAGTTTCGGCGGGGCCTATCATCAGTGAATAGTAACTCGCAGTTTCACTTTTTTTTCTTGATTTAATTATTTTTGTTTTGGGATGTTCAATGTGCTATTGAAAACAAACAGATGAAAACAAATGACTCTATTTTGACATATTTAATGACTGTATTTGGAAACTATTATTTTTCTGCATCAATCTGATTTTCATAGTACATAAATTTTACATTTTAATTTGTTATTTCTTCCTTTGAGAATAATTATTTAAAATTTGTTTTCCTAATTTCATAGGTTTTGTGTATAACTTGTTACTTGTTATTATTGTTACAAAGAGTATGTCTACTTTAAATAAAGGCAACAGTAGTATACCGCTGTTCGAAACTCATTAATCGATAGAAAAAAAATCGGGTTACAAATTGAAACTGAGGGAAACGCATTAAATATAAGAGGAGAACAACGATATAAAACAAATAGTTCCTGGAGGTACATATTGCTGCGCTAGTATATTCTATTAATACTAGATTTACTATTTTGGATGCAATACATCAGATCTGATAAATATTCTGCATGGTTGAATTCATATATTCAACAATCATGAATACAAATATTTTTCAAAATGATTTATTTTATCTGTTTCCATATTAATAAAATATAAGAAGAGGTGGTATGAGTGCCAATGAGACAAATCTCTCATCAAAGTCACAATTTGTAAATGAAAACCATTGTAGGTCAAAGTACGGTCTTCAGCACGGAGCCTTGGCTCACACCGAACAGCAAGCTATAAAATGCCCCACAAATGGCATGTGTAAAACCATTCAAACCGGAAGTTTGATAAATACAGGAGATGAAAACACATTTCCTTCAATTTAAGTAATTGTATGATGATATTTGCGATTTCTAAATTGATGATACTTTTCTCAATAAAACTCATCAATTTGTAGGAATTTAAGTAAATTGATTATAAATGTAATTGAAAACAAGCAAAGATGAAAATAAATGACTCTATGTTGACATATTTAATGACTGTATTTTGAAACTATTATTATTCTGCATCAATCTGATTTTCATAGTACATAAATTTTACATTTGAATTTGTTATTTCATCCTTTGAGAATAATTATTTAAAATTTATTTCCTAGTTTCATTTAAATTATGACGTAAGAACTAATAGGATACTTTTTAAATGCTGCAATATAAGTTAGTTTCAAATCCATTTCGGTCGTGGAGCTCTTCAAAAGAGGGACGAAAGATACCAAAAGGACAGTCAAACTCATAAATCTAAAACAAACTGAAAAACGCCATGGCTAAAAATGAAAAACACAAACAAACAACAGCACACACGACACAACATAGAAAACTAAAGAATAAACAACACGAACCCCAACAAAAAACTAGGAGTGATTATAGGTGCTCCGGAAGGGTAAGCAGATCCTGCGCCACATGCGGCACCCGTCGTGAAGCTCTTCAACTGTTTCGGTACTTTTACATTATTGACCTTCAAATACCTGGCTGTGATCTTTCTTCGTGAAAGTAACACCAGAAAAGGCGCTTCGGATGCAATCAAAATTTTTTTAATATAAGAAGTTATTTTCATGTTTTTTGTCGCATTTTAAACATTGTTCGGCCTCTAAATGATTTTCATATGATTAACAATACGGCTTTAAAAAAGTCATATTTCACACATAATGTATTTACTTGTAAAAACTTCGTTTTAATGAACAATCAAAGAAAACTTAGTTAAGCTGCAGATATATATTAGGAAGCTCATGCATAATGATTTTTTTACAAAAAACATTTTTTGAAATCGGGAAAAACGTTTGAAATGGAAAAAAAGAGTCCTCTTATGCCATATATCATGTGCGCAATAAGTACATTGACGCCAGTTTTAGTATATGTAGAAGGAAATAATTTAACCCTGCAGTTTTTAGCTCAACACCTACAAGTATCCTTCAGCTTGGTTTTTTTTTTTTTTTTAATTGTTTCCGATTCTTATACTGTACAGCTCTAAACTTTGAACTGAAAATTGCAGATCATAATGTTATTTTGCATTTAAAAAAAAGTGTTAATGATGACACGCACACACTTTCAATTTATATCTTTATCAGATCCGAATTCATATTAAAAAAAAAACCAGCATCGGATTGCAGAACTTGGTTATCCACATCTAAAATAACAGCAAGCTGATCTCTTCTGTAAATGAAAACGCACGATTGGAATAAATAAATTAAATTGCAAGCAAACACAGTCTCGTCTATATCCTATTAGTAGCGGCGCTGTGCATATTTTTGTAAAATAATTCATGGAGAGATGTTATAAACGTTAATCAGACAGCAAACCAACAACAACATAATATCAGTACATTACGTTTCCAAAATGTATTTTAAAAATGAAGCATAGCAAATGGTCATCGGTGTCTTAAATCAAGTATAATTGACTATTGTTATAATACTGACTATGTGGTAGAACATCCTCGTACTCGGTCAAGTAAGAGCAACCTGAAGAAGTAAAACGTAGCTTAATATGATTGGTACCATTTAGGTGGAACAGTTTTTCTTTACAAGGCAGAGTCATCAGAAAACAGTAAACTTCCCACAATAATACATTGGTTATATGTTTTATCGTACGTATTTTGATTGTTCTTTCTTTACCGGATGGATACCAATAATAAACCTCGTTTATACCCTGACCATTAATGTCGTGTATTTAGATTTAATAAAAAGTCCTGAAAGAACGTGGAAAAGGCTAGGGGAAATCATACTTTTTTTGTCTTTCTGAACGTGTGAAAATGGAATAATTGATCTTGCTCTCATTTCAAAAAGAAGATCATAGATTATCCACAAAACAAAAATAAAGATAAGGACAACAGAGATTAACATTCTCCAATCTCTGTTTGGTGCACGTGATGAGGATCAGAAGTAATTTATTCCTGGAATTAGAAAAAACTTGAAAAGATTGGAAACGAGCATTTAGGTTTCATTGCAGATGTTGCAGCCATAGTTAATGCTGTAGATAATATTAGTGATGCACCTGCAAATAACACTTAATGTTCTTGTCGATAACACCAATGCTCTAGCAGATAGCACCAATGATCCAATAGATAACGCAAATGCTCCAGCAGATAACACTTATGCTCAAACAGATAACGCAAATGCTCAAGTAGATAACACTAATGCTCAAACAGATACTGCAAATGCTCTGGTAGATAACACCAATGCTCCAGCAGATAACACCAATGCTCAAACAGATAACGCAAATGCTCCAGTAGATAACACTAATGCTCAAACAGATAACACTAATGCTCAAACAGATAATGCAAATGCTCTAGTAGATAACACCAATGCTCCAGCAGATAACACAAATGCTCAAGCAGATAACACCAATGCTCCAGCAGATAACAAAAATGCTCAAAATGATAATGCAAATGCTTTAGCAGATAACACCAGTGCTCCAGCAGATAACACCAATGCTCAGACAGATAACACCAATGCTCAAGCAAATAACATCAATGCTTAAACAGATAACACCAATGCACCTGCAGATAACACCAATGCTCAAACAGATAACATCAATACTCAAGCAAATAACACCAAATCACCTACAGATAACAACAATGCTCTAACAGATAACACCAATGCTTCAACAGATAACGCAAATTCTCCTGCAGAAAAAATGGCTGAACACAGATGTTTTATCTTCCGATCATGGCCATTAATGAACATAAATTAAAATTCGTGAATTCAACCTCCTGACTGGGTGGTGACTTTAACCTTCCTGACATTAAAATAAACTAAGGATCTGAACAGAGTATTTATAGATATGCCGAACAACCTAGACATTGATCAGGTGCTTGATTTACCAACTAGGAAAGATAAAATACAAGTACGTGACCTTTTTTGCACAAACTAATCTTTTTTTCAAATTTGCATTAATAACAAAAACAAAATTCATGCCAGGTATTTCTGATCATAATAAAAAATAAAGCTACTTGCCCTGATAATCTGCCAGATATTTTTATATATTTAATTTTAAAAAGAATTGTCTCCGTTTTTTACATACTTTTTGTTCCAAATACCAATGGCTACTCTAGTAAAATTCTAAAAGATTAGAAGCGGGATAATGATGTGCTCATGTTTAATGAAGGTAACAAGCATAACTTTATCAATTATAGACCAGTTTCATTCACTGCGTTATGTTGTAAAATTTTAAACATTTTTGAACAATTAACATCCGGAAACATCTCACACATAATAAATATATTAAATGACAATTAACATGGTTTTAGGAAAACAGGTTTTGCGATATCCAACTCGTTATCAGTATACGAGATCCAGCAAAAATATTGGCAAAGTCTATCATACAGATAAAAAATGAACGAAAAACAAAGATGCAACACAGCAAAAACGACAACCAATGAAATACAGGCTCCTGACTAGGGACACGCACATACATACATAATTTGATGGGGTAATAATGTTAACCTGGGACAGTGGTGTAATAGTACAACACAAGAACTAACTATACAAATCTATTAAAAAAGGCTTAACTCATCAGATAGATATAAATAGAAATAAATCCAGCAAAAACATAGTGTAGACGTGGCTGGGTACTTGCACATCCCTACAACAAAAAAACACTTGGTACAGATCTGGCAGTACTCGCAGTTACTGCCAGCTAGTTAAAAAGCCATGGACAACTAATAAAAGAAGGCACGCATCTAATACTAAATCATCACCATCTCATTATCATAAACTACACTGTCTATATAACTAATAAATTAATTGTACGGCCTTCGTCCATGAGAAAAACCTCATACCGTATAATCTACTATACAACGCCCTCACAAGAAACATTTGAAACAATTCGATTGAGACGAGTTAACGGCCTAATCTATAACAAACCAATTTACGAAAAAAAAAACATCACAGACTGAGGTAAACCATCGACAACCACTTAACTACAAGCTCCTGCTATGTATGTAATACATGCCAATGGAAGAAAACACAAATTATCATCATCACCATTTCATCATCATATACTCCACTGTTTGTACAACTGAAGTAACACTATTAATCAAACAAATATATATTTGATAAGTGCTAGAATAAACAAATACTAGGCAATATTTGAATAGTTTTTCTAAGCGTGCGTTGCGAACTGACAAGAAATAACTAATAGAGAGAAAACGTATGTGAATCTTCTAAACAACGTTATTTTGACAGTTCATATTCATTTTGTACGGGAATAACGTCAGCGCGAAGATTAAAAAATTGTAGGGTCAAAAGGTTCCCCAATTCTGAATCATATATTTTCCTTGCATACGGCTGAATTGATACTTTAAAAGGATCTGTCATTTACAAAAATATTCTATACGTCATCTGCAGAAGAAACCATCAATCATGTAGAAAATTGTCCTGACTATCCAGTATTTATTGTTTTGAGAGCAGAGTCGTGCAACTTTTATTTGATGGAATATAATGAAGAGAGAAAGATACGTCTGGAAATGACAACATTAACTTTCATTTTGTGTTTTAGCATTTTTATAATATCGATCCGTCAAATTAACGGTCGACAACACAAGACAACTTTTGATGCATATGTTTTTGCTCTGCATATCATATTAATATATAAAAATAAATGTACGGATATCAGACAGCATTTCAACAAAGAAAGAAAACGACAAATTTAGATGTCAACATAATGTCTTTCACTTTGGCAATTTTGTATATGAAAAGAACATTTTATAAACTTCATGCATCCGAAGCATTTTTCTGGATCTTAAGTCTCGGTCGTCCGTTTTGTACGGTACTCGTCCGTTTCGTTTCCGTTTTGTATCCGTTACGTGTCCGTTATACATCCGTTGGAGGTCTGGAAGATAAATTCACCAACGGACTTCTACCGGACGTTTAACGGATAAAATGGATGTTGAACGGATGAGAAACGGACTTCTACCGGACGTATAACGGCTAAAACGGATGATGAACGGATCTGAAACGGATAAATGCCAATTGAAAAATTCGGGTCAGAAATGCCAATTATTGGTATGTCAGTTTTCTTAAGGATTATGAATTCTTATTATTCATAATCGATATTAGAGTATTGGCACGTCTTCACAATCAAGCAGTTCTTATTCAGACCAGACACTGCCCTTTGGCGGAATTTTGAAGAACAAACCAAAACCAGTTACACAGAAACATTTTGAATATTTATGCGATTTACATGTATTATTATTGTCGCCTTTGATTTTTCCGTAAATCTTGTTCATCCGTTTTATCCGGTACGCTTCCGTTAGGTGTCCATTTTATGCGGTACTCGTCCGTTGGATGTACGTTCGACATCCGTTCTGTCCGGTACGTTTCCGTTTCTCGTACGTTGCATATCCGGTGTGTGTCCGCCGTTATGCATCCGTTACACGTCCGTTTCATTCGTTCAGTACATCAACGGACCCCCAACGGATAACAATTTTGTCAACGGACAACTTTTATTTTCATCTGTTAGGCGTCCGTTCGTGCTATCCGGTAAGGTGTGACCGAGGCTTTACCTTCATCAGGAACGCTCAAACTTAAATATTTGAAGCCCAAGGATTCGTGCAATGATTCAAACAAAAAATTCTCTGAAACTGATATTATCAAGATGCTTGATTTCTTGATTGACAACATATTTGTTACGTTCGGAGGACGTGTTTTTCAACACACTGTCGGCATTCCAATGGGAACAAACTGTGCCCCTCTACTCGCCGACTTGTTTCTTTATTATTATGAGGCTGACTTCAAGCAGAAACTTCTTAGGAAGAAAGATAAGAAGTTAGCAATATCCTTTAACTCTACTTTCCGCTATATAGATGATGTTCTTTCACTAAACAATTCCAAATTTGGTGACTATGTGGAACGCATCTATCCAATCGAACTAGAGATAAAGGATACTACAGATACAGTTAAGTCGGCTTCATATCTTGACTTACATCTATAAATTGACAATGAGGGTCGGTTGAAAACAAAACTTTACGACAAAAGAGATGATTTCAGCTTTCCAATTGTGAATTTTCCATTTTTAAGTAGCTACATTCCAGCAGCACCTGCATACGGGGTATATATATCCCAATTGATACGATATTCCCGTGCTTGCATTTCCTATCATGATTTTCTTGATAGAGGTTTGCTGCTCACAAGGAAGCGATTAAACCAAGAGTTCCAAATGGTGAAGTTGAAATCATCCCTTCATAAATTTTACGGACGCCATCACGAGTTGGTTGACCGTTATGGAATAACCGTTTTACAAATGATATCGGATATGTTCTTTACGTCGTAACTACAATCCCCTTCCCTTTCATGAATTTGACCTACCGAATTAGACTATTTACCGGATTTGTAATCACATAAGCAACACGACGGGTGCCACATGTGGAGCAAGATCTGCTTACCCTTCCGGAGCACCTGAGATCACCCCTAGTTTTTGTTGGTATCTTTAGTCCCTCTTTTGAAGCGTTAATAAGCTATATGGTCCGAGACCACAATTATTTCGTAGTGCATTTCTTTTAGAACATAAATGAAAATTAAAAAAAAAATCCCACCTGCGCTTTCTCAAAGAAACTTTTGCAGTGTGTTGTACTACTTTTGGGACAAATTATATCAAAATTATAGAAAACTTCATCGTCTCTAACTCAAAATATGGACAATTATATGTTTAGGGCGTCTTGAAATCTTTTGACAGCTTCCGAAGTGCTAATTTTAAACCTTTTTCAGCTGGACCAAATCCCTACTTTCCTTTAAAATTCTGGACCCAAATTTTTTTACAGTGTAATTTCACCCCCTACTTGCAATTTGAGGCATTAAACATGGAGAAATAAATTTGGAAGGGGTATAAAAATTAATGGCAAGTAACCCACTGTCAACACTAGGGACTATATTTGTAAATCAAGGGACGACAATGGTGGTCTCGGACCTAATAGGGTAGAAAGAGTTGACAAATCTTAAAACAACTTGGTATATGACCAAAGCTTAATGAATTATAACACAAAGTTTCATGACAATAGGATGTATATTATACCCGTGTAAAATTTTGACGTTAAAATTGAAAAATTTCAACTATCAACATTTGGGGCTTTAAATAAAAATATTGCATTTTATACTTTTTAAATGCCTTAATATATAACTTATCATGTACTAAAAGCAATAGAGTACTCATTTGAATTATCAGACTTGGCATAATTATTCAAAAGTCAAATTTATATGAGCCTGCGCCTAAAAATTGAGGTTTTTCAATGAAAGGGGGCCTTACATGAAGATGTAATATTTTCCAGCAATTTTAAAATATTTGTGAACAACGAAAATCAAGGGACGACAATGGTGGTCTCGGACCATATGACAAATAGGAACAAGAGCAAAATATAGCCAAACATCTAAAAAGTCAAATCACAAAAATATTGAACTCCGAGGAAAATTCAAAACGGAAAGTCCCTGATCAAATAGGGAATAGGTAACGAATAGGGAATAGGGAATAGGTAACGAATAGGTAACGAATAGGGAATAGGTAACGAATAGGTAACGAATAGGGAATAGGGAATAGGGAATAGGTAAAGAATAGGTAACGAATAGGGAATAGGGAATAGGTAACGAATAGGGAATACGGAATAGGTAACGAATAGGGAATAGGGAATAGGTAAAGAATAGGTAACGAATAGGGAATAGGGAATAGGTAACGAATAGGGAATAGGGAATAGGTAACGAATAGGGAATAGGGAATAAGTAACCAACTTGACGTCCATTAATCAAATGGCAAATTCAAAAGATAAAACACATCTTACGAATGGACAACAACGTAATGCTAAACTTTGCCTTGGGAAGATGGATCCACAACAGTTTTTTTTAAGTAAACTTTTAATTAGCATATTTTATAAAACATTTAAGTAACGAAGTACTGCTTACATAGCTGATTATATCCTCGGAGACTACACGTAACCTTCCACTAGCAGAATTTTATTGAGTGATGTCAGATGTTGATGAATTAAATCACTAAGTTCACCGTCTAGTAAATTAAACCGATCATTCTGGTGACTTGTTATAGTAACCAGTAAAGCACCTATTTTATAACAGTACAAAATACCAATCATTCTCCCTCTGAATAAATAAATAAATATCATGCATAAAAACATACACGTAATCGTTCGTAGATTTGTTTGTTGTTTTTAATTACTCCTTACTTGCCTCTTCAAATACTGTGAATTTAAAAAAATCATTTGTTAATGTTCTTTTTTACTTTCGCTTCAGTTTCAACCAGCAGCAGTAGCGTGGCTAGCTTTCTGTGGTGGTGACATTGCTCTCCTAACAATGTGCCGTCTTGTTCAAGTTCGGCTCAAGTCATCGATAACTGCACATATGCTGGCTTTTTTTTTAAATTTTTGTGAATAAAATGAGATAAATAAATGTTTATACATAAAAAAGACAGAAACAGCAAAACATTTAGAGGGCGAAAAACATTTTGCAACAATAGATAGCTGTCGTTTATACATCAATTGTCGAGTTCTGTTTCGTTATAAGTCTATAAAAGATGTTATAGCTTTAAAAAAATAAATGGGGCATAAAAACAATCCAAGACCTGGTGTGAAACCAAATTTCTCCATTAAATATATCACGACGTATGACAACTACTGTAGGGTCATGACTTTCGACTGGCTCATGACAATGTGGTGGGGTTAGATAGTTTTTTTATAGTTCTTAAAAAAAGTGTTTCACTTTTACGGCATAGTTTTGATAGTCAGTCATTTTAAAGATATTTGTTTACTACTGTTTTTTTTACTGTTAGCCTATTAAAACTATTTTCCTTTACTCCGTCAATTAGTAGTATGCGGATCGGAACTAGAACTGCCAGGGAATTTTGCAGATATTATTACCAACTATGAAAATTTCTAAACACGCTATGGCTACAGAAAGAAAAAGACAAACAAACAACTACAGTACACAACACATAACATATAAAACTGAAGAATGAGCAACACAAACCCTACCGAAAACTGGGATTGATCGCAAGTTCAAGTAGGGTTAAACTCGGTTTAAATTTCAGACGAATATTTCTTGCTTTTCTAATTATATTTTTGTACTTGTGTCGGTAGGAAAAACACAATGTATTTTTTTTTATCTGAAAATTATTCATATATCAGATACATACATGTATTTGAAGGGAACAAATGGTGAATATGTTTTTTTCATGAATACTGATTCAGAAGTATTTTTATTTTGTACTTTAGTTTGTATATGTCGTTTCGGTTTTTTTTTATATTTATTTTAAACGAATTATTCGTTTATCCAGTTGATTTAAATTAACAATTATTTTCCCACATTTAATTCCTTTTATCTTACTTGTATATTTAATTAAGCCTGTTTTTCATCGCCTTTTATCTCTGACCCAAGTAAAAACTTGTAAACAGCCCTTTAATCATATTATCACTGACAAAAGTAAGATTTTGAAAGTCATCAAATAATTACGCAATTGCATAATTCTAAAGATTGCACTGACAATGGTATCATGTGAACTTTTAAATCTGTCATTGTTTTGTATAGCAGACGGAGACAACTGTTGACAGCGATAAGCCTTACAAGACAGGGGAAAGACATCAATAAACGGTTGTTGCAATCTACAATCCTATACGAATTAATTTGTCAGCACAAAGTTAAACAAAACCCTGGTGCCACTGTCTTCGCGTACTTTTCTATAATTAACTAATGTAGGCAGATACATATTAAGCAAATGAGCTTAAAATCTGACATTCGAGTCATCGACTTTAAAATGGCAAACATTGTTTTTTTATGGATGTCAAGAACTTGTTATTGCTGGAAACTGATTTAGATGAAAACTAAACAACAGAATAATATAAATTAGACAGTTACAAATCGGAGTTTTTCGTTCTTCGATGCTCTTAAAAAAATTGGCTACATATGGGGAGCAGCTCATCATGTGACAAATGGAAGAAGCTTGTGGTACATGTAGCCGTATGGTCTTATTCGGGTTTAAGTGGATGAAACAAGTCAATTCTCTTCAACTTCGTACTTGATTAGACCCTATAACTTTATCATTACTTGCATATATCGAGTGTAACTGATGAGTCTTGAAATGTAGACTAAACGCGCGTCTGGCTTACAAAATTGTCAGTCTCGTATCTATAACTTATTGCAACTTCTGTTCCACTCTAGACAATACACATATACGCTTCATTAAGCGGGTGTTATATATGGTCAACCTTATGTTCACGTGCAACAGTTAAGCACATGCAAGAAGGATGACAATTGAATTGTATCGTATTTATAAGTACGAACCCGCGTCCAACCAGAATGCTGGACTTGAAGCAGTTTTCCGTTATTCATGACATATGATGTCTTTATAAGGGCATTACGGGTTGCCTATAATTCCTCACATTTACTTTATTTGAACTTTGGTGGATAGTTGTCTCATTGGCACTCATACCAGATCTCATGTTTATATAATATGATTTTTATATTGTTATCATTATATATTTTTCATCCAAATTTTTATCCAGCGTTTTGAAGAAACGTAAAAGCCCTTGATTTTTCTGTCACACAAAATAAAGAATGAAAGTGGGAATGTGTCAAAGAGACAACAACCCGAATAAAGAACAAAAAACAGCCGAATGCCACCAATTGGTCGTCAACACTGCGAGAAAATCCCGCACCCGGAGACGAGCTTCTGAATCACCTGGCCCCTAAACAAAAACGTGTACGTCTATATAAAAAAGAAGATGTGGTATGATTGCCAATGAGACAACTGTACACAAGAGACTAACATGTCTAGTTCAGCAAAAATGGACGCCATACAGTGTACCTAACTCCAAAACAAAAATTAACTAAAATAAAAAATCATTCAAGATTAACCGAGTTAGTTTTTTGTACTCGTACTTGAAAATCAACCAAACAAAATGCTGGATTTCATGTTTAGAGCATGGGTTTTGTGCTCCAAGCACTGAGCAAGGTTTTCTGACTTTAACCCCACAGGCACCTGACTTGTAAAAAAATCTGTATTATGTTCTGAAATTTAAGGCAAACATATGGAGGAATATAACAAAATGTCTTTTGTAGCAATGTTCACCAGGACATGTATTCTTAAAAATTATTTAAATAATATGATCTTAAATCGATTATTTAAAAAGACTCGTCTAGCAGTTAGTCATTCAAATTTGAATGGTGTTCCCATAAAGAAGATTGACAATTCTTATAAACATCCTTAATTATCTTAAGAACGACGTGTACTTTTACATTCAACTTTGTGAACTAGGCATACATTTGTACATGAAATAATGTTCGTATGTTTTATATAACTGCATGTCAATTGTAGATGTAGTAATAATTTAGAAGTAATTTGGTTTCCGCTGTGAGATTATGTTTTCCATAGCACATAACAATATCCAGATCTACAATAATGAGTTGTTAGTCTGCCATAATTTCTAATTTCTATGCATTTCTTATATTTATAATCCAGCGTGTTTTGTTTTTTGTTTTTGGTTTGCAGAAGATAGAAATGTTATTTCCCTACGCATGTCTCAATCAAAACACAATACCGACTTGGATGATCGTGCCGCACTGAAGAATCGAAATACAAAATTGACTGTTTTTGCCACATTAAGTTTTGGTTCCTTAAAATTTATCAGATCAGTATTCTTTTTCCATTATGTTAAAGAAAACCAAAGATGTACTTTCTTTTTAATTGTACTGAAACCAACTTATCTGATCAGCTTTCCTTTTATATTTTGTGAAAGACAAGATAATACATGTATATATATACGTCGTATTGATGATGTTTTTTCTCCTGAAGTTCACAATATACACAACTGTATCGATAGAGTTGTTCCATACACTATTGGTTTCAAATTGTTTAACGTCCGATGAGTCTCGTTCGCCGAGTGGTTCATCTACTGTATAAATAGCCTGGAATAAATATAAGAACATGTGGTATGAGTGCCAATGAGAAAAGTCTCCACCTAAGTCACAGTTTGTAATGGTATACCTCAATAGGTCAAAGTACGGTATATAACACGGAGCCATTGCTCACACCGAACAGCAAGTCATAAAGGGCACCAAAAACCAAAACACTGATTGTGATTTCGAAACTGTCACGTGTCCAGTGCGGTCGACTCCAATCCTTATTGACTAGGTCTGTCAGATTTCCTAGCTGTCTGAATTCGGTTCTATTTTCTGGGCACTCTGGCTTCCATCAATAAAAACGGACTCCCATGATCTAGCCAATAATACTCTTAGTGGCGTTAAACATCAACAATCAACCATTCAATATGTACGCCTAGTTGAAAGTGTTTCATGCATCTTTAGGATTTTTTATTTAAATTTCAATGTCAACCAGGTGCTCCGCAGGGCGCAGCTTTATACGACCGCAGAGGTCGATCCCTGAACAGTTGGGGCAGGTATGGACAAAACATTTAAGCGTGATACAGCTCTGAATTTGGATTGTGATCAAATTTTTGACATTATATGGGTTTTTTACACAAAACAAATGTCAAGATTTTACAAATCAATTAAAGATTTCTTCTTCAAACTTATTTAAATCTAAAATTAAATAGTTGACACAGCATAGGTTTCTGACACAGAATGAATGTGGTCTAATGAACTTAAAATTTTTTTGCCTTTGAGCAATTCACTATGCTGTTGAATATTAATCCTGTCAAAAAAATGTGTGAAGAAATTTTCTTTTTATTTATGAAATCTGAAATGAGAACAAGTATGGACACAACTTATAAGCTAAAAATATTTTAGATAAGATAAGGAAGAAAAAAACTTCATCAGCAACATTTTATATTGGCAAATTTCCAATGAAGTTATTTACATAAAGTTATTGGCAAATAAAAATAGAAAATGACATCATAGTCATGTCTGGCAAATGTCCAACATATATTATCTAAAGACATTTTAGATAAGATAAGGAAAAAAAGCTTCATCAGCAACATTTTATATTGGCAAATTTCCAATGAAGTTATTTACATAAAGTTATTGGCAAATAAAAATAGAAAATGACATCATAGTCATGTCTGGCAAATTTCCAACATATATTATCAACTACTATTCTATACAAAGAAAGATAACTCCAATTGAAAATTATTTGCAATTGCACAATATTGTGCAATTAGATATTTCTTGCTATTGTGCAATACTGTGCAATTGAAAATTTCTTGCTATTGCACAATACTTGATATGGAATCCTGATTTGGACCAACTTGAAAACTGGGCCCATAATCAAAAATCAAAGTACATGTTTAGATAAAGCAAATCAAATAAGCCCAACAATTTAATTTTTGTTAAAATCAAACTTAGTTTTATTTTGGACCCTTTGGACCTTAATGTAGACCAATTTGAAAACTGGACCAAAAATTAAGAATCTACATATTACATAGTTAGATTCGGCATATCAAAGAATCCCAATTATTCAATTTTTGATGAAATCAAACAAAGTTTAATTTGGACCAACTTGAAAACTAGGCCAATAATTAAAAATCTAAGTACATTTTTAAATTCAGCATATATCAAAGAACCCCAAGGATTCAATTTTTGTTAAAATCAAACAAAGTTTAATTTTGGACCCTTTGGACCCCTTATTCCTAAACTGTTGGGACCAAAACTCCCAAAATCAAAACCAACCTTCCTTTTTTGGTCATAAACCTTGTGTTTAAATTTCATAGATTTCTATTTACTTATACTAAAGTTATTGTGCGAAAACCAAGAATAATGCTTATTTGGGCCCTTTTTTGGCCCTTAATTCCTAAACTGTTGGAACCAAAACTCCCAAAATCAATCCCAACCGTCCCTTTGCGGTCATAAACCTTGTGTCAAAATTTCATAGATTTCTATTCACTTAAACTAAAGTTATAGTGCGAAAACCAAGAAAATGCTTATTTGGGCCCTTTTTGGCCCCTAAATCCTAAAATGGTGGAACCAAAACTCCCAAAATCTATCCCAACCTTCCTTTTGTGGTCATAAACCTTGTGTTAAAATTTCATTGATTTCTATTCACTTTTACTAAAGTTAGAGTGCGAAAACTAAAAGTATTCGGACGACGACGACGACGACGCAGGACGACGACGACGACGACGCAGGACGACGACGCCAACGTGATACATGTAGCAATATACGACCAAAAAATTAAAATTTTTGCGGTCGTATAAAAAGGAAAGGCTCATTCAAATGTTTACTTGTACAGTTTTTAACTTAATCCAATTGAACTAGAAAAAGAGTTAGATAATAAATCAAAAGACGTACATAAACAAAACAAGAAATGTGGTAGGTGTATGCAAACAAGACAGTTGTCAAATTGAGTCCAAATAACGATGATTTAAGCAAATTCAGCAAAACTTATATCGTATAGTCAGTTACCAAAGAACCTGACATTAAAATTTTTTTAAAACAATTTATAAAAAACAAAACAAAAAACCAACGGCCATTGTTATGACATATATTTGTAATTACAGAAGGATAAACGTATATAGCTTACTGCACCTGTTCGTCAGTGGTTTTTGTTTATTGATTGGGTTCATAAGTAATCCTTGTCTTTCGTTTTTTTTTTTTATATATATATTAGAACGTTGGTTGAATGGTTTTAAACTACTGTGGATTCGTTATTATTCGTTGGATACAAATTTTGTGGGATTCGTGGGAACAGGTGTACCACGAATTCAAATTTTAAACGAATAACTTATTTTCAATGGGCTTTGTATACAGAGATTGGTAAAACCACAAAATCAAATATCTACGAATATGCTAATTTTCAGCAATCAACGAAAATTGACACCCACGAAAATAAATGAATCCACAGTAATACTATTTTGGTCCTTTATAGCTTGCTGATCGGTGTGAGCCTATGCTGAGTATGCTCCGTGTTGAATGTCGTACTTTGAACAATAAAATTGAGAATGGAAAATGGGAACATGTCAAATGAAAAGAAACTCGACCAAAGAACAGATAACAGCAGAAGACCACCAATTAATGTCTTCAACGCAGCAAAAAAATCATGCACCCGGCCTCAGCTAACCCCTAAAAAAATGTACTAGTGTTTACTTTTACAAATTGTAACTTGGATGGAGAGTTGTCTCATTTGCACTCATACCACATCTTCGTATGTCTATATGCAACCAACGACGTTCACTGGATTAAACCAGCCCAGTATAGTCAGCACTTCTGTGTTGACTAGAGTTATAATTGGTATGTTTATAGTAATAAATTAACGGTTAACAAAACTTTGAATTCTACCCCAGGAATAGATTATCTTAGCTGTATTTGGCAAAACTTTTAGGGAATATTTGGTCTTTAATGCTCTTAAACTTCGAACTTTATTTGGTCTTTTAAACATTTCTTGATTCGAGCGTCACTGGTGAGTCTTTTGTAAACGAAACGCGTGTCTGACGTAGATATAAAATTTTAATCCTGGTATCTATTATGAGTTTATTTACAGATTCATGAATAGGGACAGGCACACAAAAGACGTGACTGAGACAAAATAAATGTGTGTTCGCTTAACCCGCCCACCAAGCAAGTGAATACTTATAAGTAAACAAAACACAAAAGGTCATTGTACATAAACAATTTACTATTGCTTTTTTTTCTCATGTCACTGGTTGATATATTTCATAATTGTTACTTCTAACATATGGAGAAAGTTAAAAAAAAATAATTTCACTATTTCGTACACTCTGTGATTTATAAATGAATTAAGTTGACAAAATACATGTGTATTCGTGCGAGATTTGACACGCTGTGAAAATAATGAAATTATAAAGTGGTAGTAATTTAATAATTCTTTTAAAATTTTGAATTAATTTGATCAATATATAAATGGATCATGCGACAAGATTAATGTTGTTATTTATAAAAAAAGAACAGGTTCAAATATTGCAATGCTTTTTTTTTTATTATCTAACTTATAATATAACATTCACCAAAATAAAATCGGAAAACAAATTGCAGATGTAAGATGATAATCGAGAATTCAAAGTATTGCAACAAATTTCTCATCGTATTTGAATGTTAAAATTATTAAATGTACAGGTTCCCTAAATTAAATAATTTCTTTAGTTTTCTATGTTGTGTCATGTGTACTATTGTTTGTCTGTTTGTCTTTTTTCATTTTTAGCCATGGCGTTGTCAGTTTATTTTAGACTTATGAGTTTGACTGTCCCTTTGGTATCTTTCGTCCCTCTTTTTTAAATAAGATACCAGGAATAGAATTGTGTCCGATAGACTCGTGTTTCGTCTACAAAGGCTCATCAGTAACGCTCGATTCGATTAAATGTCTAAGGTAAAATTAGGTACGAAGTTGAATAGCATTGAGTTTTTATGGAAATATATAAGCTTCATCTCACATATCTGCAATCAAACTTTCGATATAATAAGATGCCACCGGACATTATACGTCAAGTTATATGTTTAGGACAGACAACAGTAATGGTAAACCATTCACAGACAAACGAAATAAGAAACGTAATCTGAAGATAGTTGCACTGAAGTATAACACTCGAGGAACCCTAAAAACTGGGGCTGCAGGAATATGCAGCTCTTGATTTTTTAAGAAATGTCGCTTCAAAAAAAAGGAGATGTGGTATGATTGCCAATATAACAAATGCACCCCAAAGTTCACATAGAGTGGATGTAAGCAATGATATATATGAGACAACTATATGCAGTCTTCATGAATTATCAACAATGAGAAAACCCATACCGTATAGAGGTTATAAATGACCCAGGCATGAAAAATATGACTTTTACTATAGATGTTGAAGTAATAACAGGAACTTAAGTACAATTATCAAACACACTTCTGACATATTCTTCTGATTTTAATAATGAAGGAGTCATACATATTGTAACAATATTTATTGCATCAAACAATGCACAAACAATCAACATGGATTTGTGTTTTGAGAAAAGTACAGTTCACTACATAATTTGGAAAATTCTTTTGTACAACATTTTGAGATCTTCCCGAAAGGAATTGTTCATGAAAGCGTATATAACTGGATTTGCTACGTTATAAATAAAGTACATATAAAAGACTACCATATTGTATGACATTAATTCATGTGCCATCAGCCAGGCTGGCAAGAAAGCAAACAGAAATACGATAGTCACAATAAACAACATGGCGGCTGTACGAATGTTTGCGTATAGTACTTTTTCTTTTATTCCGATTGTCTTCTTTCGAAACTTTCTTTGTTCTGGTTCATTAGAGTCATTGTCATTCCCGTTCAAAATTGTAAGTTGTGTCTCGGCACCGGAATATTCGGTTGGGGATGACGGAAATAAACTTGCCCGTTTACGCCTAGCTTTTTGCGCACGCCGGATATGAATAGATCGATAAATAAGTCCATATAGAACAAACACAACAAGAAAAGATATTAAGTAAAATCCAGCGTATATTTTCTGGTAAATATTTGTGAAAGAGATGTCAAATATGTCGTTGCTAAGATAACACATTCCAGCTAGCTCGTTTGATACGGTATTGTTACCGGGCGCCATTTTGACAGCGTTAGTAATCGAATAATTTACAGTCGCATTAATTTCCAATGAAGCATTTGATACCGCATTTACAGTTGAATTAACGTCTGTAGCATGTATATAAGGCACAATACCATAGCACATGGATGTAATTATCCCAAGTAAGCAGGCGAAGAGTCCCATCGTCAAAATAATTATTTTCGCCCGTGGAATTGTAATAGCATGCAAGAATGGATGACAAATACAGAAAAATCTGTCAAACGCAATTGCAACCATGATGAATGCAGAGAATGGAACGTTACACGTGATTAGGAACATATATGCCTTACATGCCAGTTCGTACTGTAATCTATAGTTCAAATGAAGGACGGTTATATTGTACGGAATAATTATTATGCTAGTGAAGAAATCTGTTCCCGCCAGTGTAAGAATGAATAGAGATGAAGTTGTGATGTCACGTTTTCGAGAATAAATGTATAACACCAACGCATTGCCAATACTTCCAGCAATACTGAAAATACCTAACAATCCTAGCACAACACTCAATTCTATATTGTCCGACATGATGACGTTCTATATGCTGAGTCTGGAAACAATAATCTACATAATACTTTGAAGTTATCTTGCGATTTTATCCAATCTGAAAAAAGAGAGAATTTGTTAAACAGAGAATTCATCAATAATTACGACTTTTAATCAACAACAAAACAACACAAATCATACAATGCCAAGTAGACGCGGGTGTATTTTTTCAAGTTTGGTTTTGTTTTCAACCTCTTCTCTTTGAGTTGTCTGTTGTCTAATTGATAAAAATAAGGAACAATTCCTTTCATACAATAAATGTAAACTTTCTAGACCACCACCAACTGACCAACGACCGTTGTGAATATCATTTTTTTTCTTCAAAATACAATGCAACCACATATTTACCGGAAAATAGACAGTAATTGTGTTATTTATAATCCGAGATCCGAGATCCGAAATTCATACAATGACGATTATTTACAGTAACTGAAACCAATTCTACAACAAAAATTTTACCATAATTACATTAGATGTATGTTTCATTACAATACTTTATTCTGATTGGCTAACTGCACATCACGTGTTATTCCTTAAGCAATTGCAATTCTCAATAAAACTTTTCGTTCATGATAACACGTGGTCCCACAATAAAGTGCACGGGTGAATTAAATAAAACAATTATAAAATTCGTGTTTTCATGATCATAGCTAAAAAATGTAATTATAAGTATTGAATGCTTCTTTTTGTAACTTCATAGGGTTGTAAAAGCGTTGACCGTGCGCACATTTTTAGAAATGTACTTCGGTCAACGCTTTTACACCCCAATGAATTTACAAAAAGAAGCATAAAATTCTTAAATAATGATACATGTTTAAGTACGTGACATTTTACGCGATGACTACATGTACATGTATCTCTTTTCTTCAGGTGAATATATACTAGTCAACAAAAGAAACGATACACGATTTGTTTTCAAATAAAAGATGAAGGATCAATATTGAAGGTAGTAATATTTAATGACCATGGCAACACATATCTGTTTAAAAAAAATATTTTGTTTTGCTTTTATGGCGTCATTAGGCGAAATTTAAATTTTTTGACAAAATTTTCATAAAACGACAATTTTAAAAACAGAAGTTCCAACTAATGATGCCAACCTCTCATTTAAAGGTTAAGACAATGTTTGCCACCAATTCTTTTTTAAAAATCATACAGTTTCTTCGTTTAAAAAAATCGTTAAAATGTATACTTTATCAATTGATTTACATGTAAAGTGAAATTAAAAAAACCGGTAACAATCTTAAAACTAATCCGAATGGTTCCAAATTTACAGTGTGTTGTTTATATATCTTAAGCATTTTTTGAGATTTAAAAAAACTCTTTTTTTAACAAAAAATTTAAAAAAAAATCATGATTTTAACCCATTTGTTACAACATGAACATAGCTTGAATAGCATATTGAATATTTTTAAACAAATTTGAAAATTAATTTACTACTTACAAAATTGTGTGTCGATTTTTTATCCAACTTTCCGCAAAAAAAAATGTGTACCCTATGATCGTTTACACGGAATTTAGTTACTTTCCGACAGGTTTTAATTTTCATTATAGTATGTGCATACATTGCAAATGAAAGCTTTCTAAAATGGTGTATCTCATTGTTTCATATTTAATACTTTTTGATAAATTTTATTCCAAAGTCGTGTATCGTTTCTTTTGTTGACTAGTATACATGCTGGTTTATTCAAAATCCTATGCTATAGAAAACCCTTCTATAGTCGTTCCAATATGAAATAATAGAAATTATTCAGAAAAAAAATTAAAAGTCATATGTTATGTAAGTGGAGTAAATTATAAGACTTTCGCTGAGTAAAAGATTATTGTTTTAATCTCGTTTGGCAGCGTATTTCGTCATAAAAACAATACTGCATCCATTCTTATCACTTAAGATAGCTTAATCATATTCATATATGCGTTGCAAGACTTGTTTAGAAAACAAAGGTATCTACAGATTCTGTGGAATGACATTATAGTTTTATCTTAAGTTTTCTGTTACAATAGTATTTACAAACAAAGCTTTAAGGTTTCTTCCGATAATACTTTGCGTTGGCTGTAAGATAATCTGTAGTAGAATGCTTTACTTTATCTAAATATTAGAAAAGGTTTTGAAATTCAAGACTGCGGCTTCCAAATTTTAACAAAAATTCAAACACATTCTTACTTTTACAGTTATATACGTATTATCTGCAATAATACTTAATATTAGAAAAGGGTTTTGAAATTCAAGACTGCAGCTCCAAAAAATTTACAAAATTTCAATGCAAATTCTTACCATTGCAGTTACATAGTTACAATGTACGTATTAGTTCCAATAATAAACAACACTAAAAATTACCCTAACTATTTACACGACGTAGAATTAAGTAATGGTAGGCAATCTGGCATTTCATTAAAAAGCTTAAGCAAAAAGTAATCTGAATTCCTTCCGCTATTTATAATAAATTCACCAAGTGAAGATAATGTTAAGAGGTTAATGAATAGACAGAAGAGGAAATATATTGGTAACGCTAGACATTTATTATACTTTTCAACAGTCATATTGCTCGAACGTCGTATAACCATTCTTGATTATTTATTCTATTGATACGTATAGTCAAATACGCCTAGATATTACGGTATGTACACCGGAGAATTGCTTTCTTATTTCTCTTTATTATTAAGTAACACATCTTTATTATCAGAAAAGTGGATGCACTAGCTATATGCATACAATATAACTCGCCAATCCTTAACATTTGATGGGAAGGAATAACACATAATTCCATTTTAATGTTAGGGAGCTACCATTTGATTTTTATGGGGGGGCTAGGATGAAAAATTTTGTCCTGCATTTTTTTTAGTTGTAATCTCTGTCCTGCCTTTTTATTTTTCACTCTATTCGGTTCTGCCTTTTTTTTTATTAGTTTATCCTAACTTTTTTTCCCTAAATTGTCATCCTGCCTTTTTTTTTTGCAAAGTGTCTCATCCTGCCTTTTTTTTTATTTTTTTCAAATTTCATCCTAGCCCCCCCCCCCCCCCCATAAAAATCAAATGGTAGCTCCCTAACACATAATTCCATTTTAATGTTATTATGAAGGACATAATGTAATTGCAAAGTTTTAAATTTCAGATAATTCATTGTCTTAAATATTTCAACTGCGATCTTTATATATAAGCAATTGACCGGTTAACTTTTCGAATCGAGTGTTATTGGCGAGATTTCATTAAAATGAAATTGTATTATAAGCTGGTTACACACTTATATTTTTTTTTAAAGAAGATCCCGCAAGTGCAAGAATGACCAAGCACTAAAATATCGTTATCATTTTACCCATGAAATGCTACTAGTTGTTAATATTATTTCTGAAGTATGTTTTAGAATCATTTTCATAACAGTTTAGACATGATCATTTCTTGATGCGCTCAGTTTATCCTTTGACTGAGTCAGATTAGGTGTACGTTTGTCTGAAACGACCAGTTGTCACATTGTACGTGTTGCATATATTTAAACTGTTGGGTAGCCAAATGATCTAAACGCCTAAATCAAATAATAAGAATAACTAGCAGAAGACTAAACCTTGTGTGTTGATTTAAATATTGAAAACTTCAACTTTCTGCTTTTCTTCTCGTGCACCTGCATGTCTGTACTCTTTTATTCTATTTATATACCTACTGGAAGGCCGATGACAGCCGACAGTAGCATAACATCACTGTTATCGATAGCAAATGACAAACAAGTTAAAGATACATGATTCAGTATATTATTACCAACATAAACATTGCGGTTGTCTACGCTGTTATGTAAATGATTCTATTTTGTCAATTTTTGAATTAAATAAAAAATATCTCTTAAAGGTTTAATACCCGATACAATATATATTATGATTGGTGACCATTTTAGAAAACCATGCTCATGATTCGGTAATCTAGCTATAATCCTGTTTAAAATACGTCATTTTGCCTTCAATAAATGGTAATTTCCCTTGCTAGCATGCAACATTTCCTAACCTTTATATTTCATTACAAAACCCCGACACTGCATACAAATGCATGCAATAATCAGATTTTTTTGTACAATGTGTTTTATGATTCAAGGACAAACTACCCATTTTATAAGTTAAGGATAAATATTTCACAAGAAAAAGTCGCATATTTTATTACATCATTCTATTAGTTGATTTGATTTTAATAGTCCACGCTCGTAATCTTCTTAGAAATTGAATATTCTGTCAAACAGTATATTGACCTCACAGCGCAACACCGGTATTAAAATGAACAAACAATAATAACTAGCGTGTGACAGGTTTATGGAGGATTAATGAGAATAAGTCAAGTTTTTGAAACATAAGAGACTGACCTCGATTGTTGACAAAGACATATTTAGTACAAAATGATGTGTTAACTTGTGAATGCAATCATTGCATAAAAGATCATAAAAAAATCCGGTAAAAAATATTTTTATATTTCAAAGTTTTGAGGATACATATGATATATATTATAATTTTATATTCAAATATTATACAATATACAATTCCTTGATATTATGGTTTAACCTTCAACCATAAATAAATAAAATTCATTTTTTGCAATTCAAGTTCGCAAAAGATCCTGATAAATTGAAATTCAATTTGATATTGTTAAACAATTTACAATACTATAAGTTTATATATGTTTTTTCGAGTATGATATTGTGTAATATTACTTTCTGAAATTTTACAATATTATAGAATATAATCATTGATATAAAGTGTTCTGCAGAGTTGTTACAGTACATGTACATGTAGCCCCATACAGAAAACGAACAAGGTCGACATGCTTATTGTTTTATATATTATGTTTATTGCAAGGTGTTATGGTGCATTTCTAATGATTATTATTATTGTTTTGTGTTGTAATACAAAAAAAACTATGCATGTTTATAAAGACAAAAATTATCCGAAAGTTGAGTCATCATTTAATGTACATCTTTATAACCACCAGAGTTAGTTTTAATTGTTGTTAATAAAGATTATTTAAACCATACCAATTGCATTTAATTTTTGCATGATTTTCATTGTATTTCAAACGATTTACATGTAAACGATTAACATTTCAATTTAGACATATTATACAGATCTGATCATACAACTTGATAAGGCTACAATGTAATTATCTGTAAACTGAGATGCTGATTTCGTGTGACATCCGTCAGCTCAATTATTTTCTCATTTCGTATCTCATCCTAGCCTTTCATTTTAGTTTATAAACATATTTATTTATAGTGGATTGGGAAACAAGTTATTACATCTCAAATAAATCCCTTTCAACTTTTTTTTCAGGTTTGAGTGCTGCCCTGAAGCGGCATTTACCTGCTCTTTTTCGAAATCTACAAGGGTGTCTTTTACGTGCCATATATATATATATATATTGCTCTCTCATAACAAGGGTTAGCCATTTATCGTCCCCTTCTGATGGAATATCGTTGTTTTTAAGACCATACTCGCAAATAGGGATTAAGGGGGGGGGGCGTAAATTAAGTGCTTGAAAAAATTCCTCCCCGGAAAAGAGATCGGACCAGGAACCTTGGTGATTGTAGTCCGATGCATTAACCACTATACCACGGCTCTTAATATTTTAGTGAACTTTTATCTGTACCTATACAGAATGTTAAGTCATGTAAAACTAGCAGACGATGGATGATATCAAATGAGACAACTACATGTATTCATCAGAACTCAAATACATTAAATTAAAAGCAACTTTGGTTACCGGGCAGCTATCAACCCAATATCGTAAATACATTTTAGATATGATAGCTACATTTGTACATGTACATGTATACAAGACCCCGACTTAACAAAACAAGTAAACATGTCTTTAAATGAAAGTCTGATTATCCAGTCCATTACACAATTATTGACTTTCGTCTTTGGTGGATAAATATTACTGGTATCATGCCTTGCATACCAGATCTCTCTACTTTCAAAACTATTCATGTCTTCACGTGCGCTCAAGGCAACAGTATTAGAAGAGAAAATAAGACGGATAATAAAGTAGTTAAAATCTTGTTTTAAATTAATTTTCCGCTAATGAGTTGTGCATTACTGAATGAACCCTTTTTTGAAAAACAAAAACAAAACTATTGGGCATGTATTTGTTTTTCAATCTCAAAAATGTAGTTGCTTTCATTTACGTCTTTTAGAAATATTCCTTTACGTACTGATTGCATACAAAATGCATGTCTTGTCAAACTAATAAAAGACTTTAAGTCTTCGTATTTCTTAAACGACAAAGGGGTGATTTATTGAATTTAAGTGTACATGTGTTTTTAAGCACTTTTCGCGAAAAAAATGGCGGAAAGTTGTTATTACAAGAAAAAAGAAAACCACCGACCTTTGTCCGAAAATAAACGACAATCCACGTCAGTGACGATACAGTCGAACGCATAAGCCATGCGTAGGGTTCGAACCCACAACCTAAGTGTTGTAAAGCTTGTGATCACCACAGATACGATGCTATTGTTGTTTATTTCAAAGAGGCAGGACTGATATGCATAAAGCTACTAAAGTTAAAGTTAGTTTCTCGAACGGACGTATGTTTCTACATTTCCTACGATAAATTACTATTGCGGTTGGATATTACCCTACATGGTTTTATGGATAACAGCTTATATGGATACAGATGTCTCTGTTATAAATAAATATCTGATGGACAAAAAGACAGATCAGGTAAATTCTGAATGGATTGTTTTATCTTCATAAAATGGCTGCACCCATGCTGCTTAACGGTGTATTGGTCTATCATTGTAAAGACCGCCGGACTATTTTTAAAGTACATTTTATCTTTCTAAGTGTCATTATTATGCAATTGTCTCTATGAAAGTCCATAAACTCAACAGTTCATAACTACTGATAGCTATTTCAAATTGCTAAATCGGGATTATTTCCTCATATAAAACGATATCAAATCAGTTCAATCTATTTCACGCGGATGTGTGATGTTGTTAAATTAGTTGTGTTATATGAGCATGAAAAGGAAGAGATAATATTCATTTTCTTTTCATCAAAGCTTATCTAACGTAAATGTCCATTAACGGATTATTACAAATGTACCTGCTACACTGATGGAAACACTTTAATCTAAATATACCAGAACGAGTTATTCTATGCCGCAAAAAGATATACTTTAACCTCCAGTTTATGGACATAAACTAGCATGCCAAAAAATTTCGGGTCTAAAGTCCGTTACTTCTTAGTTTTGAAAAATTACATAATGTACCTCCGTTGCAGGGGCAGATCCAGCCATTTTTAAAATGGGGAGGGGTGGTGGTGTCCAAACCCAGGACAAAAGGGGGGTCCAACTATATGTCCCCATACAAATGCATTAATCGACCAAAAAAAGGGGGGTTCCAACCCCCGAAACCCTACCCCTGGATCCGCTACTGCGTTGAAATTTTGCAAATAACCCATAGAGCAAATTACACGGATGATTAATATTGACTAGTTGGTATATGGTCGCGTACTTGCAGTTCATGTATTATTTGTTGAATGAAATCAAATCTGTAACTATAAAGGATGCCGTAGGAGGTCCATCGGAGTGTTGAGCGAGGATGTCTTGGCATAGAAGACATAGAAAACTCAGGGTTAGAATTCATAGAACAGACAAGGTGCAGTGGCACCCTTTACCAATATTTTTTTTTAAACTTGGACATCATTGACCCTTTGTATCATTAGTTTATATAAAATGGAATGAAAAGAATGCTTAAAATATGAACCTACTGTGTAACAAATAACCATAGACGAAGAACTGTACGAGAAATGAAATTTCACAAGCAGTTGCATGCATATGGAGTATACATTTGTAAATCTTTCAATAGATTTTAAACTCAATAGCTTGTTTTTATTTCATTTTCAACCCTTCTAGATAACAAGGAGGTGTTAGTACATTTTTGTAGATACGGTAAATAATATCAGCTCTATAATCGGTACTAAACAACAGCAATATAAACTGTTGAGTCTTCAAAAAACAACGCATTTGTAAACATTAACGTGTCTAACACCCAAATTGTTGCAACGTTCTCGATTAAGAAAAACCAAAACGTAAGAAGCATATTAGCTTCAGCAATTGCACAAGAGCACGATTGCAACATATTGCGCATCAAGCACGATTGCAACATATTGCGCATCAAGCATAAATGCAATATATGAGAGCATTTAGGAAGCAAAGTATCCTGCAGTTACAAATGTTGACAAATAAGTTAAACATTCCAATCAGCAAGTTCAAATCGTTTTAAGATTCTTTTAATAAATACCAAACACTGCTGGTGCTTAAAAAAATAATTTAAAAAATTATTACTAAATGTGTAGAGGTTTTGATAAGACTTGTAACTCCCACGCCGTTCTAGAAACAAACCATGCATGGCCAAGATCAAGATCCTTATGTAATTACTTTTTTATCACAGTGTTGGTTATTAGTGAAACCATTCGGCTCTCAAACATAACAGAATAACCAACGATTAATAATCTAATCATACTGTGAAAACAATCAGACAAACGACTGTATAATAACATTTTTCTTCTTGACTTCATATTAATACGCTCTGCTGGAAATCTTCTTACAAATGTGATATATTGACCTTCCGTTAACACCATGTCGATCATGTGATCAAATTCTTTTGTCCACACGGGGGTGCTATTCTTCTTATTTATCTAAATGACTTACTTTTTTGTGATCAAAATATAGGCTGTATGTTCATTACAGAATAAACAACATTCATAATTATATTTCCAAATCCTATTAGACCGGCTATCATTACAGCAAATATAATAGGGTCTGTGCTCCCGATTGTTATTCGAAACATTTTTTGTTTTCTTTTCTGTTCAGCAGATTTTTGTCTGCCAGGTAGATTTCTATTGCTGTAAAATTGATATTGCCATCGCGTTTAGCAAGTTTTGATTGTCATCTGCAGATACGATAGCGTGTTGTACTAGGGTGGAATTTTTAAAACTCAGAACGTAAATGGGGAAAAGCCAACAACCCGACCGATGAGCAAAAACAAAAATAACCTAAACAGCCGAAAGCCACCAATAGATCATCAACAAAGCGAGAAAATTCCAGCACCAGGAGGCGTTCTTCAGCTGGCCCCCTAAACAAATATGTGTACTAGTTCAGTGATAATAGACGTCATACACATTGTACTAATTAAACTCCGAATTATATAAAATAATGAACTAAAATTAAGAATTATACAAGACTGACAAAGGCCAGATACTCCTGACTTGGATTGCCAATATTAAATCATTTATTTAGAACTCTTAAGGAATGTTTGCTGCTAATGTTAAAAATAACAACTTAATTCCAAACGACGTTTGTTTCAATTGATAGTACTGAGATAACAAGTTTGGATCCCTAAGCTACATGTAGGATTGGGAAGTTACCATTTGAAAAAGAGAATGTATATGTACATTTTCCTTGAAAAGTTTAAGTCCTAAATAAATGTTAAAGTGTGCAAAAAAGATTAGAAAAACAAAGCTCCAGAACTATATTTTCCTAAGGTTATTTAAAATATTTGACATACCAGGTTTTTAATAATTTTTTATATTAACCCCGTTTGAATACCGTGATGAAATTCGAATCGAAGAAAAAAATAAGCTTTATATATACATTTGGTTTTTTTGTACATGTATATGTTAGCCTTGAACTAATGAATATATACGACAACAATCGTATCCAATCTAAAATTTTAAGTGAAGAAATAAATTACAACCGTAAAAATAAAACAAACCAATCAAAAAGATAACATTGTATCAAAAATCGACAGCCATTAAACACAGAAAACATCTGTTTTGTAAAATTAATGAGTTCTGTGTGTAATCCCAGTCTCACTTTTTAATTTTCGATAAAATGATAAAATAATTTGAGAAGACCACACATTGTTTTCAGTACGGTAGGATATCATATAAAGATTACAGGTTACACGTTGGAAAGATAATATTAGACACTTTCTTATGGAATTCAAGCGATAAAAACAGATGCAAGTTGTTTATAAGAAGCAAATCGATTGTTTTTTAGCAGCAGGAACTAATTTACACTTTAAAATGAGTAGAAAAATGTAATAGGTAGCAATAAACTACAATGTAAAAACAGCAACAATTTTAACCTTTTCGCGATAATGGACATTAATTGCGTAATAAATAACAAATTGGGATTATATTCATTACCCTGTTGCAACATTTACATTGTAAACACAAGTTTAATGAAATATAAACATATAAATGTGTGCTAAGAATGATTTAAGAGGCTGGGATGTTCAAAACTTTTACAAATTGATGATATAATGCTATTGCCTAGAACACCATTCGACACCAAAGCACTAAATCTAAATCGTAACAGCAAAATCATCAAACTTTAAAAAAAATAGTAATCTTCTTGACGACAGTGCTATAAGAGAAACATTGTAATAAAGTGAGAGATATATACATGTAGAGACCAAATCTTATACGTGTATTAAGTGAAAATGAGTATGGATGGATGTTTTGGCGTTTAACGTCCAGCGGCAAATAGTTACTGTACATGCGTATGGGTCTGCCTTGGACTGCTCTTCATACTCTTACATGGCGCCGCTTGTTGCGGTCAAATATGCTTGATACAGACCTACGTAAATCATTCATCGACGTATAAAATATCTGAATGTCGAAAACCCAAGGAGCAAAACGTGTACCATAAATTATAAAGAAAGGAAGATGAGAGATGAATACAAACGACGTTTTTCGGACTCATCACTCGAAAAAGAGGTGTTTAATCTAGTGCGTCAACAGTGTTAATTAAAAGCTATTTCAATCTTAAAAATGAGAAAAAATTAAACGACAAATACCAGTGAAAATGCATCAAAGGAAATTCAATCTCTTTTGTAAAGCAAATATTAGTAAAGCACTCATGTGTGGGAAAACGCATGTGCAATTTCGTAAATAAAGCAGTAATGAATAAAAACTGAAATTAATATTATTATTGGAAATAAAAAAAATCTGATAAAAATAAAATAACATTGAAATGAAATTCTATAATCAATATAATTTTTATACAATCTTGTATTATTTTTGGATTTACACAACGTCTCCTCATTACAAATATAACATTTTAAAACCTTACCTTTTCAAATTGATCCTTCTAACGAGGAAACAATACTTTTGTTTTGAAAAAGTACAACGCAGCCTACTTGGAACGATGTTTTTGTGTGAATTTTTCATTCGTATTAATACAGTTTCCAGAGTTACCAATTGCAAAATACTAAATGTCATTATTCTTTGTAAATCTTCCCGCCATTCATTTTAATTAACTCATTATCGTTGCATAATACGAAAATCTGCACTATTTAATTCAACGTGATAGATTCCTTACGGAAATCTGTGCGCCTTAATGTCATTTCCGACAGCGAACAGAACGAAAATATTTCAACAAAAGATTGAAAAGCTTTCTTTTGTAAGTCACCATATGTGGAGATCGATTAAGAATGTGAATCATTTATGACCTATAATATATGATATACTGAGAATATTGAATAACGAGTGCATCGTTGACATTTAGTAACCACAGAATGTGCACTTGGGATTTTAATTTAAAAATAGAACAAAAAACTCAAAGATTGATAATAAATGTTGTTTTACAGGCATTTTACACTATTAAAAGCATCTATTAAATTACTTCATTCCTTTTAAAAACACGCATAAAGTTCATTATCGCTATTTTGTGCATTTTTCTTTTGATCTTTTTTTTGTGATAATTTTCGTATCATGCTTCTTGCTTGAGATGGAAAAATTATCGCTAGAAAATAAGGAGGCCACGTGGCGTTGCTAACGAAATTGACATGAAATTGATAACGTCGTCATAGGTAAAATAGCGATAAACAGATTATCATTGGTCATCTCAACTCGATTGCTTTTCTCACTTTCGCTGTACCAGCTCAAGCGAGAAAATCAATCTCGTTGAGATGATAAACGATAATCTATAATTCTCTGAAATGTGGTAGAAAACTATTAATATGATATAGAGAATATTGAATAACGAGTGCATCGGTGTCATTTAGTAGTAAACCACAGAATGTGCACTGGAATGTTTAGTTACACAGATTTATTATGAAAGTTGTCTTACAATATAAAAAAAGAAGATGTGGCATGATTGCCAATGAGACAACTATCCACAAAAGACCAAAATGACACAGACATTAACAACTACATGTATACATATGTCACCGTACGGCCTTCAACAATGAGCAAAGCCCATACCGCATAATCAGCATTTTACACGATTAAACAAAAGCTTCTATAAATTAGAAATCTCTTCATTCGCGCTTAAGGTTTATCTTTAATATGAACTGTGGCAGGATACTGTTTGACACAGTATTTTCTAGAGTTCAGCAGATCTATGCTTTTTCGGATTGTGCAGCACCAGAAGTTCATTACTAGAAATGGATTTCTGTCATCACTTAACCTTATTGACTTAATAAAAGTATCAATTTCAAACTAAGATTTTGACATTTTCAATTTCATCGTCTTAATGTTATTCGCCCATCTCTGGCCTTTTGATCATACAAATTTGGAGTACGATTATCTTACTAAGACTCAGAATTCAACCAATCAAAATGCTGGAATTTGTGTTTAGAGCACATATTGTTTGGTTTTTTTTTCGAATTTGAGGCACGATTTCATGTGGCTCCATGGAATATCTTTCAACTTCAACGGATGGGAGAAAGTCTAATCATATAAAAGAAATAATTGCCCAAGAATGAAATTTTTTAAACCACGATCATGATTATTGTAAAAACAGTACATAAATGGAGTAACTATATCCATATACATTGTATCTTATGAACTTTATTATAGGCGCAAATAAAAGGTTTTATTTTTGGCGCTAAGGGAAATATGGTTTGTGGCGCAAATGAATGATTTTTTTGGCGCAAATGAAATGGCAATTTGCCAAAATCAAAGCACCTAATATCATAGATAAATTATAACAAATTATAACAAATCCCTTTAATTATCATGATAATATAACTTGAAAATCTCTTGACGTCAAATGCAGGATTAAATTTATTTCAATTAAAGACAGGCTGTATAATTATAGTAGTAACAATGATCATGTTTTTACTAAGGAATATCAAGTACTAAGATACAATAAAAGCATTCCTTTTCAAAATGACAAGCATCCAGACAGCATATTTTGTACGTACAAACAGGAAAAAATAGCATCTATCTGTCAAGAAGATATCAACAACCATTTATCTTTAAAATATATGGCACAAAAACTAATGCTTTCTGTCATTGAATTCTGCAGACTATGTATGCTTTGAGACAACGCCATCAATTTAGCGCAATGACTGTTACAACATGAATGTATAATCTATAACCAAAATCTTTGATTACATATTGATATGTTTTGCATTCAAAAAGGATTTATTTAATCTTTATCAGAACTACGTTATTCCTTTCAAATTTAAAGAGAAAAATTGAATACAAGAGACAAAATTGCAAAAATCAGAGGCTTTCAATGATATTTAAATAAAAGATGTTTCTATAGAATACACAACGGAAAAGAATATTCATATCATATCCACTTTCTCAAGTCTGTTAAAGTATAACTATATTTTGATATACTGAAAGATTAAATCACCATAATAATTCGGATTCACACGCTGTGTCCTTTTTATTTTGTAAAATTGTGATACACGTGACCTTTACTAAACTCAATTTTATACTCCATTTCAAATAAGTATTCACTGATCTTCACTATATTGCAACATAAATGTATATGTAAGTACATGTTATAGTTTGAACAATTACATGTATAATGAATATTTGATAATCGAAATAAGAAGATGTGGTATGAGACAACTTTCAACCCAAGTCACAATGTGTGTAAAACGTAAACAATTGAAATTCAAAGTAAGCAGTGACTTCAGCACGGAGCCTTGGCTCACACCTAACTGCAAGCCACACAGACCCCTAAAATGTCTGACTAATAGGACGCATGCAAACAATAACGAATGGTTCTGTAAGTAGAAATACATAGAAATACAAATTCAAACTGACAAAGAGATCAAATGTAAAATTGGTATATTAATCTATGTTTCTGAGTTGAACGTAGCTTCAGATTTTCACACTGTGCTGAAGACCTATTGATGTCCTTGTGTTGTTTCTGCTCTTTGTTCGTTTTTTTGTCTCTTTGACACATTCCCCCGCTTTCATTCTCAATTCTATGAAGATACGGACGTTTTATCAGTAGTTAGCAATTTCATTATAGTACAAATCTAAATGGAATTGCACTTTTTTAATAACCGTCAACATTATTAAGAGAAGATCGTTAATTTCTTTTTTCTGAATAATTAATTTGAAGCTATTGAAAAGAATCGTAATTACCGACATTTCATTTATATAAAATAGAAAGTTATGATTAACTATAATTTTTACAGGTTAATATTTAAACTTCAAAGGAATCAGATTTTTTCAGAGAACTAACATCCTGGTTGTGAATATTACAATTAATTTATGAGTACTATTGCATTTGTAAATTGCACATTTACAAAAGAAGGAAATTACAGTTTGGAAACGTAAAGCATTTATTACTTTCGGTAAATCCGTTGTAACAAAATTGATTTAAAAATCATATTAATTCGCTTCCATTTTCCAAAAGTAATCTTTGTTCTGTTTCGTGAACATGAATAACAAGCCACATTGAACTCCGTTTTTAACACACTATAATAATTGTTTTGATATTACAAGTTTTTGTTGGCGTTAATTTTGCATTAAAAACGTCAAATGTATTGTTCAATTTATAAGTAAAGCATTAAGGTCTGGAGATTTGTTTCCGGTTTTGATCATAGTCAAAATGCTAATTACGTTAACTATCCTATAATTAGAATTCATTTGTACAAGTTGCTTCCCGTAGGAGGAAAATACATTTGCATTGCAAAGAAGATTAAGTGAAAAGAGCAAATACAAAAAGTATGTCTGCGTAACATGTAAGTTCTTTCAAATCTTTCATTACAGTCAATCTTTTGCCACACCAAATCTCTTTGATACGTGTTTTACTGTACTAGCTATATCGCAAAAGAAAATGGAAATAACATCTATATGTCATATTCATTGTAGCATGCATTGCATCTTGGGCAACCAATTTTGTTCAGTGAAGTGGCAGTCTAGTTGGCAAACATCTTAGTTTTGATTTTGTCTAATGCTTTGGTTTGTCCTGTCGTTCACCGTTTTTATTCTGACAAGTGTAATTGTTTTAGAGGTATAATTTTCTCATTCACTCTTGATATCGTTTTGGTATTTTTATAAATAAGAAGCGGCTTATCTGAAATTCGAATAAAAATGTCAGTGGTGACACGCGTACGTGACACATCATTAACATGGAACTTTAATACATGTACAAAATGCATATAGCTTTGCTTGTATATAGTATATTATATAGATAAAAACATGACACCTGTATTTGTATTAAAATATGATTATCTTTGATTTTTTTACAAAGCGTCGTTGTCATGGCAGACAGTTCTGAGACTCATGGTTTAATTTCTTTTTACACCATATGATATTAGCAAGATTATTCAACTTGATACATAGATAAATCAGCTTGCTGAGTTTTAAATGTTTTGTCGCCAGGAAACATAACGACGGATGGTAAACCATGTCCTTATTACATTTTATGTACAGCCTGTCTAAGAGATAATTTACTAATTAAATGTAGCAGAATAGTCAATTAATTACATTTTCTCTTGCAATTAGATAACTGATATAACTGACTGTCTATTTCGATGGACATTAACTTAATAAAGCGTTACTAAAGCAGGCTTGTTCGCAAGTTAAACCCATTTAGACTTTTTGCTTTATTATATTTACTGTAATTTTATCTTTTGACAGTATTCAATAGGGTTATATGGCTAACATTATTTTTATCGTTTAATTGCTAATAAACGTTAACGTTAGAACCAACATTATGTTTTGTTATATGTAAAAACTGGAATAAAAAACAACTTGCATTTATAAAATCAGAGTATAAATACTAATGTCCATTTCGTCCACACAAAGGGATGTTAACTTTGTAGTCTATTGGTCCGAGAAGTTAAACTAGCCTATCAATATATATTCAGGTTGTGAGTTCGAATCCAGTACGTGATAGGTGTGCTCGACTCCAACCTTATTTTTGTCTCAGTCACACTCCAAAAATTAGATTTAAATGACTTTCCTTTGCCAATTACCCTGGGGTGGGAGCGTTTGAATCCAAGCCCTTCCTTACTCCAGACTTCTATGAAACCACGAGACCACAGACGAGATTATATATAGGAAACTAGATAAAGTAATAGGATATATACACAATTTTTCTATACAAAGTAACATGCTATACGCATTTACCTCTCAATTTTCGTACTAAAACACCCTAAAACTATCAAAATGAATAAAATGTAATTTTAAATATAATGATAGTATATTATGGAATACTTTTCATTTAATCATGATGTAAATAATTTTATGATTATGTTTACTAGTAATTTTGTGGGAACCACTTTAACTTGACTTTATTTGAATAAACAGTGAGGATATCGATAGGTGACCTTTGGACTAGAACATTTTATATGGGAAATTTGCAATTATCGAAAATATAAGTAGATATGAACGAGTCGAGACATGGGATAAAAAAATCAGATTAATTTTTGAATTTATTGATTGCTTATCGTTTAGATAACGATCTTGAATTATTTTACTCTTTATCCGAGCCGCCCAGGCAGTGTCCTTACTACTAAATGCTGCGCGTGTCTGAAGTCTTTATTTAAGTTGGCCAGTGACTGACTCAGCAGCGCCCGAGTTCAAGCTTTCTGCTTCATTAAATAAATGTTCATCAAAATAGATCTCGACATTTACATGTACCGCCCTCTAAAATAATGGGTGATTACAGCGGATTCCATTGAGTGTGTAGCGAAAGGTAATATCTTTGGCTAGCTTGCTTGTTAGCTGAACCGTGAAGTCATTATTAGGTCAGGTATACTACCCGCCTTTCGAAGTAGCATAGTCCAACATACAGATTAATAGGTTTTCTGTCGGACTAGTCTATTCTTAAAGTAGGGTAGTTTACCTAACTTAACAATGACTTCACGGTTCAGCTAACAAGCAAGCTAACCAAAGATATTACCTTTTGCTACACACTCAATGGAATCTGCTGCAATATAAAAATAGCAAGATATGGTATGATTGACAATGAAACAATTCTCCACAAGAGACCAAATGACATACAAATTTACAACTATAGGTCATCGTACGGCCTTCAACGATGAGCAAAATCCTACAACATAAGAACAAACTAAAAATCAGTTTAAAGGACTTCATGCATCAGCTTGAATGCCACTTTCAGCACTCTAGTATATTACTTCACTGGGGTAAAGCTGGTGACCGTAACTGCATTCACGGTCATCCCAAGATGTCGGATGAAAAATTAGGTCAGTATCTGTATTGTCTGTTACAGTGTTTTTAT
This sequence comes from Mytilus edulis, assembly GCF_963676685.1. Lineage (NCBI taxonomy): Eukaryota > Metazoa > Mollusca > Bivalvia > Mytilida > Mytilidae > Mytilus > Mytilus edulis. Next base: position 24,246,590 of record NC_092356.1, read on the forward strand.
ATCATTTTCTTTACAAAGTATACATTTATACGATGTAAATGTATAAAAGATTCACACAGAATCACAAATTACTACCGAAAAATGTTCAGGAAACGCGAAATTCAATTTGAAAAAATCGCTAAGATGTTCGTAAATCATTATCAAAATATTTTCAAGATGACCGTAACATAAAACAAGGATGACCGTGATTGGTAATCAGATGACCGTAACTTGTAAAAGATGACCGTAATTTGTAAAGAATGACTGTTATTTTTAAAAAATAATAGTAACTTTTAAATGATGACCCTCAATTCTAAGAATATCCGTATTTTTATTCATAGCTTTTTGTTGTGTTTGTCTCAATAGGGGCTTAGTTAGCGGATATAAACATGTTTCATCAATTTATTTTTAACTATTTGCCGTATTTTCAGTTTATGACAATGACAGTAAATTGCAAATTTCTCGTAAACAATGAAATATTTATTGATAACGACTTTAAATTTTTAATACAAATTGACAGAGATACGACGAAATGTTGAAGAAACAAGAATGTGTCCTTCTGAGGTGTCTCTAGTACATGTCTCATCTACACTATAATTTTCTATGTTCAGTGGACCGTTAAAATGAGAAAAAAACAAATTACTGTAATTTGGCATTATGATTAGAAAGATCATATCATAGAAAACATGTGTACTAAGTTTAAAGTTGATTGGACTTCAACGTCATCAAAAACCTCCTCGACCAAAAACTTTAACCTGAGGTGGGACAGACGGACGAACGAGCAGACTAACGGACGAACAAACGAACGGACGAACAGACGAACGGACGCACAGACCAGAAAACATAATGTCCATGAATGGAGCATAAAAAACACTAATCAAACATATGACCATTGATTACTTAGCGGTCAGTTTCTACAAGTAACGGTAGCCTTAGTGAACCATCTACATTCGACAATCCTCGTCACATAGATGTACGACCGGATTTGAACACAGCATGTCACGAGCAGAATTCAAACTCGCAACCTCAGTGTTTTAATACAAATTACTTATAAAAAGAGGATCTGAATGTATAACCCGGATGTACAATTGTATAATAAACAAACATTCGTTACCGTTCTTGTGATCGGTTCTGTTTCATATTTTAGTTAAAAATCCGTACAATCTCATGATCCAAAACTTATTTTATATCACCAACTCACGTGCAATCTAAGACTTTCTTGGCATTAAAACTGACCGATATAAATATCCCTTCAGATAAGATTTTCTTCCAACGTCCTCGTTTTAATAGGTAACCGTTATTCCATTCAATAATTTCCTTATAATCACTTAAAACGTTATCACGGAAGTGGTATCCATTAGCAGATTATTTAAGTGAACAGATATGACAGTTTATTGATGAAAATAACAATTTAAACATACTACTAGTAACCTGTTTAAAGTGTCACCTTGTTTCATTTTACTAGACCAGGTAGTAGGGAATGTGCTTAAAATAGATCCAACCCATCATTTTGTCATGAACCGATTGAAAACATTTACGTCAACAAAAGCAATTACTTTTCGCTTTTTGAAGATGAATTAGAAACGGAAAACTTACAAATTTTGTTTACTTGGCTTTAATGGAAAACAAAAACATAATGACCAGGTGTTTAGACAGCTTAAACATGGTACTTAAGACAATGACAGTTTACAAAATATTTACCAAGATTTGACTTAAAGTGCTGAATCTCTGACGTCCATTGCTCTTGACCTATTAATACTACGACCAGATTGCATCAATTTAGTAGTAGATACTATTTATTGTAACAGTTGATTGTCGATGTTTTAACGCCATTTTTAAGCCACTTTAAATTTGTGCTATTTCGTGCCGGCCAGTTTTCATTGCAATTGGAAGCCGGGGTGCCAAGGGAAAAACTAATGACCTTCGATAAGAAAACTGGCAATCCTAGTCAATTGCGATTGGAGATTGGAATAGAGTACACCTGCACGGTCAGTTTTCGAACTCACAACCTCAGGGTTGACTGGCTAGTGATCGCAGTGGTAGAACTATTTGAACCATTTAGCCACCGAGGCCCTTGCATTAGTAGATACTAAGCTAATCGTATTTGGTCGATCGAAGGCAAGACTTATTTAGAGCGTTCAGTTAGAGAGCTGACCTGTTAAAACGCAGAAGTCTCGAAGTCGTTTCCGGGAAGTGACCGACGTAGGGTTTCTGGTAACATTTATAGTCCTATGATTGGTGCCAAATGAAACAGTCGAGTCTAATTCTCACTAGACATTCATTCTGTCACCTGCAGGAATCATGCTAATGTAAAATTGAGAATGGAAATGGGGTACATGTATGTTGAAATAAGAAACACCAAATCGACCTGAATCTTGAAAATCAGAAAAGTATTCCAAAATCTACCACAGTTCTACAAATTATGTGTCTTTTTACAAATGATTATTTTTAGAAATATAAATGAATACAGAAAAAAAACCAAGTTCTTCAGTTACCAATATTTATGCTATATATGACTCTTGTGTCATATAAAACGTTGTCTTTTATGTGTTATTATATCGTTGCATTGCTGTTTAACAATTGACGGTAATGCTATAGCAAATAATTTCTTACACGGACATCAACAATACGGTATGATAAAGTAATGATGTATAAATAACATAAAATGTGTCATGCATATTTAGATCAATAATAAATAATCAATACAATTGAGGGGTTGTGCCGTCTTTACAGAGATAAATTAAAACTATATCTGGAGCAAGCCACCTACGAACTCACAGGAGAATAATTTAATACCAAAGAGTTATTATCATTTCCAACAAAACGCAATGGATATTCCGTCTACATTCTTACCAGCTGTGACTTCGTATTTATGTATAGCACCACCCAATCAAAAAGACGGGTCTCTATAGCATGAGTTTTCTTTACAACATTGTGTCGACTATTAAAGGTCTGAAATATTTACTGCGTATTTAGGATTTCATCAATAATTCATATTAAGTTAACCCTGATTGACTGATCAGGATAAACATGATACTTATTTAGCAAAATATCAAAGAGGTACCGTGGCATGCGATATAAGATGACAAGGACTTTGAACTCTATGTGTAAAATTGGAATCAGTCATAACATACTAGATGTAATTTCAGCAGGCTTGAATATTAGCCCGCTTTCAACAACAGCGACAGTATAGTATCTAATTGGAATCAGTAATACATGTAGATTTCATTTTTGCAGGCTTGAATACGGGTTGTCCGCTTTTAACAACAGAGACAGTATACATGTAGCTCTACATACAAAAACAAACTAAAAAATACGCGTTGACGTTATCTTAGTACATAATGAATATGATCTGTCAAAAGTGCTTTGTTTAAGAATATTCAGATAATTTTTCTCGCTACTGATACTGTGCTTGTCATCTCAAAACGCTTTACAAAGTTTGCCTAGTATGTTTATTATTTTAGCACTTATCAAATACTAGTATATCTTTGTATGATAAATAGTGTGACTTCAGTTGCATAAACAAGGTTGTATATGATGCTATTGATAATAATGAGGATGATGATGATACTTGGATTTTAAGTTACAGTGGCAAATATTATATGTATGATGATGATGATGGTTTGTGTTAAAAATCCAGTTGCAAGTATTACATGCATAACATTGCAAGTTCATGTTAATGTGATATGAATGTGAACCATATTTGTGTACAAGATCGACAAGTCGTCCCTGTTGAATTAGTATGAATCATAGGTGAAAATAAAAAAATAAGAAAATAAAATCCAAGAAAAAATAAAAACAACTGTCATATTCCTTACTTGATATATGCATTGTAGCAAGCTTAACTTCTTAATTGTATGACAGTCGAGTAAAACTCCTAATTTCAAGTTCACTATCAACAAGAGTTCAAATTCGGTTGGTTCCCGCAAATGTAGGCAACAGTAGTTTGGTTATGAGAAAAAAAATCTTACCGTATAGTCGGCCATAAAAGATGGATATGAACAATTCTGAAACAGCTCAAACGATAAAACGTCTTATAATATGAAAACACAAATGGAAAAAAACAAACAAATATGAGGGGCATGAACGACTTACTCTGTACTTCAAACTCCTGACTTTTGTATAATCGTAAATCTATATTTCATTAACCATCGGTTTACACATAGCCAATTATATTCATTGTAGTTCATAAAATCGAGACCAATTTCTGATTAATTATTTGACTTAAAGTTTATAAATTGTGCATCTGTTTCCTTATAAAAAAAATAATGTCGTATTTGTATGTTCACTCTCTCTCTCTCTTTCTTGCTCGCTAGCTCGTTCGGTCGTTCGCTCACTCTCTATGTACCCCTAAACTGAATGTGTTTACAAGATTATTTTTCCACCAATTTAATAGTTGATTTATTGAACATGACTTGCGTAAGCGATGTTTAACAAAGTTAATGGATCAACACCTCATTTCATATGTTAAAAACGATTTTAATGAAAAACATTTTCGCTCAAATTAACAATTGATCAGAAACTGTGCATGATACAGTTATTGTATAGAGCAACAGGGTGCAAAGTGCAAACCTGAGTTGCGTACTTAAAAGTCAGCTACGTTTTAAACAGTTTAAACCATTTCGATTATAAAACTCCATACGTTTTCAACACGAATTAAGAGTTCTAATCTAGTCGCAGAAGTCACAAATCTTGTTCAAATGTATAAACAACCCCAGTTCATGTCAAAACATGGAATAAAATAAAAAGAGTCATTTTTTTCAGATTCGTTTTCTAAATTTAATGTTTTCTATTCGAAACAAAGTTAATGCTCAATTGAAACATGATCTATCTTGATTTCAACAAAATGTAACAGGAGGAGGAAAGGGGCGAGGGGGGGGGGGGGGGCATTAAACTGTGGAAGGATATAGTGTTTACTGGAAGTGGTACAGCAACTCATCGTAGCTACCAGGATTTAAATTTTGTATATGCGCCAGACGAATTTTACATTTACAGCCGATTCCATTGAGTGTGTAGGTAAAATATATTATCTTTGGTAAGCTTCCTTGCTAGCTGAACCGTGAAGTCATTATGAGGTCCGACAGATAACCAGTCTATGTGCTACTTCGATATTCCTTTTACCATAGATGTAATGCTTTTACGTACACACTCAATGCAATCGACTGTTTATTTTTTATTTTTTTTTATTTTTTTTAAAGTACAGCATGTTAGCAATTGGAGCTGTCAATTATAAAACTGTAATCACAAAACCTTCCTGGGGAAAGTATATCGAAAAATGCTCCAGTTAGCAAATCTGCATTATTTTTCGTTCAATTAGATTCTCTTAGATATAATTCATTATACTTCATTAGCATTGCTAAAAAATCAAGAAAACATTCTCTGTTTGAGGAGATTTGAAGTAATGATCTGTCATTCTTTTTTTGCTGTTGTGTTATATAATTTATCTATCATGTATTAGTACATCTGCGTTTGTTCTTCAGCAATTAAAATGCCTACAACAATCCAAACGAATCGGCAAATGAAAACGAAAATAATTTAACAGAAGAAAAATAAGCATTAATATCACATGATGACCTTTCAATAGATATAGGAAGATGTGGTATGAGTGCCAATGAGACAACTCACCATCCAAATAACAATTACGTTTACTCAATGCTCTCGATGTTAGTTTTTTAATTAGAGTGTCACTTGTGAGTCTGACAAACATGCAAAATTTCGATCCTGGTTTCTATGATGAGTTTACTTACAACCACTGGGTCGATGCCACTGCTGGTGGAGTTTTTATTGCTCGAGTTTTTTACCAGCCCAGTAGTCAGTACTTCTGTGTTGACATGAATTATCATTGATATGGTCATAATTATGAAATAACTGTTTACAAAAACTTTGATTTTTTTAATACTAAGGCTTTTCTACCTCAGCAATATATTACCTTAACTGTATCTGGCAAAATTGCTAGGAATTTTTGGGCTCAATTCTTTTCAACTTCGTACTTTATTTGCCCTTTTTAACTTCTTTTTATTTCATTCGTGCGTGACTGGTGAATCTTTTGTAGACGAAACGCGCGTCTGACGTAAATACAAAATTTCAATCCTTGTACAAATGTATCTATGATGAGGTTATTTACTATGCGTGCAATACAATTGATCCATATTTTTGTCGTACTGTTATAACGAATGTTGTTTATGCAAGCTGTTAAGTTTATAGAAATTGAAACGTTGTCAATAAACAATATTTACCTAGAAGATATATAAAATTAGACTAAATTGATTAATAAATTCATGAAAAAAAATTGTAGTAAAATTCTTAATTTAAAAAAAATGAAATTATTACACTATTAATAATAAATCTAAATAATTCGTAAGTTTTACGATGGTAAGCACGCTAATGAATAAAGTCAATTAGAACTAATTAAGCCTTTTGTTTTATAAAAAAAATTGTAAAAATTAGTGTTAATTATTATAAATAACAATATAAGTAATTTTCCTACCTTAATGCATGCAGTTTTAGAGCTTTTCATAGAACTTGCCAAATGAACAACACTTTTATCAATACATTTAACTGTCAGCGTGCTTCTCTATATATAATTGTATTTTTCGTTTTCATCTAACGTCATGAATTCAAGCTTAGTCATTCGCCAATCAAATTTTACCATTGAACACAGTCAACATCAGGAACAGAAATAAAGATAACGAAACAAATCCAATAGTTGAAGATTTAACGGCAATTAATACTAAATCAATCACCAATACCTTAGTAAACCAGACAAAACAACTTAAGGGAGTTCGCTTCTCAGTTTCAAAGTAATTAACTTTTCAAAAGACTAGTTTATATATATATTGATAGGGGATTAATAAAGGAATCCATAGAGTCAAAAAAATAAAAAATTATTCAAACTTTGCAATGAAGTCAGTTAAATATGTTGATCTGCATTGGTATTTTAACTAGTACATGAATGTATAATGGTTGACATGTTTCAAAGAGGAAAAGAATGCATTTTCCCTTTTAGAAATGGATTCAGTTATATATACATTGTAGGTCGCCGTGCTCGTTTTCGATATATAAGCCATTGAAATGTTGGCGGGAAAATATTCTCTCTTGACTTTTCATAGCTTTATCATTGACAAGTCAAAGTCCTCAAAAATTATTAAAAAGTAATTAAAATTTTAAAAGAATTTAACAGACAGCTTAAAACTATACATGTAAAAGAATTAGAAAAAGAAAAATGGGGATCACCAGGCAAAATTTGTTTATGCATTCCAATGGATAAAACCAGAGGATTCCGAAAATCTGACCAAAATTCCAAAACATGACAAGCCAGCTTCCTTAAATAATAAGAAATTTCCTTGATGATTTCACGAGAAAAAAGACAAATCACTTTCTGTAAATTTGCTTCAAATAGTCATCACAAGGAGCTAGATAGCGACTATTATAAATATTATCTTCACATTATATATACCACCGTGTTTACAACAATTTGACGTTAATTGCCGAGTTGAAAATTAATTTCATCTTCTTTCCAATAAAATATCTATTTCTATATCTAAAGATGTTACCGATATCGATATCGCAAGACGAAAGATAAATAATGTAAAAGCAAAGACATTAATGCGATTCCAAAGTTATCACAAATAACTATCTTTATAAACATGATACATAGATTGTGGCGGGGTTAAGCATGTTATGAGAGCCCAATCCTTGCTCTACCTGGAACAATGGTGCAACTGCACAAAATAAACGAAAACTGTACAAAATTTTGTTGATACTACCAATTCGAAAAATATAAGTATACATTACAGAAATGAATTAAACATTTAAAAAACCCAAAGAAAATGATGTAAACAACGACTTAAATGTATATATTAAGACAAGATGATTTACCTTTACAAATTGTGACTTTGGGGGAGAATTGTCTCATTAACACTCATACCACATTTTCTTATGTCTTAGAACAAACAGCAGACTAATAATGTATGTTAAAGTATTGGCTGTAATACTAAACCTTAGCACCGACATGCTGACTTACGAGCTTGCGGTACTACCAGAAGCTGACAATTTTCGATGTAAAACATAAGTTTATAATACTTATTAGTACTTACTCTAGTTCATATTGTACTTATTAGAGCTTTCTTACAAATTGACGAAAGGTACGAACGAACGTAAAGGGAGCACGTATTTCATTTCTACAATAACAGATAAAAGAGTCTTTGTTTTATCCAGTAAAACAGCATTCTTTTCTAAATCAAGTTTATTTAAGTACCGGTCTTTGTAAGAATCATGCAGGTTCCCGTTGATAGGCGATTCATGACCCATCTTCAAATGTCTTTATATTTTGTTTATGAGGAGGGTATGGTATGGAAATAAGTTTCATGTATTAATTTTTTTCTTTTGAACCTTGTTTGCCATGGAAACCATCCTTACAAAATGTTGCCTAAATACGTTCATCAGTAGCCTTTGAAAATTGAAATATAAGGGGTTTTAAAGTCCCATAGAAATAAAGTTAATCAATACAAAAAATATGTATATTTACAGTATTGACAAACAAAACCCCTAACTATACAAAAACGTTAAAATTTTGAATTTACTAAATAGTTTGTTTCCATAGCAACCATTTAAAAATGTGTTAAAATTCGAAAATGAAAAATTTCAAAAAATCTTTAATTTTAAATCTGTTTATCTCCCAAGACCAACAATACCATGAAATGTCATTGACAAATTTTGAAAGACCACATTCTATATATTGATAAAATAAAAAGAAAGTCGTGTGGTTTTTTTTTCTTTAAAAAAATAATTTTAGTCAAAAATTGTCAATTTTCACCAAAATTCAGATTACCAAACAGATGAATACTGAAACATTTTGAACTGAAAAAGCTAAAACATTCTATTTATACGTGCATTTCTGACACAAATTTGGTAATTATAAATGAGAATATATTATTGATAGAAATATTTTGGTAGAGAAGGAATTTTTTCTCTCTGGGCATGGTGCCACCCCCCCCCCCCCCCTTTTTCAAAATTCAAAAAATTATTAAAAATTTAAAAGATGGAATTCAATTGTGAACATTTTGAGCATTAAAACATGAAATTTCTTCAAAGGGTGAGCGCATTAATAGAAACCCCCTACACCATTTTTATACGACCCCAAAAAAAATTTGGGATCGTATAATGGTATGATGTCGTCGTCTGCGTCGTCTACGTCGTCTGCGTCGTCTACGTCGTCTGCGTCGTCGTCGCCCGAAGACACATTGGTTTTCGGATAATAACTATAGTTTAAGTGAATAGATCTTCATGAAACTTTTTCAAAATGTTCAATACCACAAAAGGAAGGTTGGGATTGATTTTGGGGATGATGGTCCCAACCGATTAGGAATTAGGGGCCCAAAGGGGCCCAAAACAAGCATCTTTTTAGTTTCAGGATAATGACTTGTGTAGAAGTATTTCAATTGCTCTGAAATCATATCGCAATGTCTAAAACCATAAGTAGAAGGTTTGGATTCATTTTAGGGGTAATGGGGCCAAAGTTTAGGAATTAAGGTCCAAAAAGGGGTCAAAACAAGCATTTTTCTAGTTTCAAGACAATAACTTATGTGTAATTGTATGGATCTCTCTGAAATTGTACTACAATGTTCAATACTGCAATGGAAAGCATGGGATTGAGTTTAAGGGTTATTGCTCCAAGGGGGTTTAAAAAAAAATTGGGGGGGGGGGGGGGGGATTTTTTGGTTACGATTTTTGAAGGGCTTCCTTTTTTTTCAAAATTTTTCAAATTTCGAATTTGGAAAAGTTTCAAGAAGAAATCTTCAATTGCACAGTATTGTGCAATATATTTGTAAGATCTTTGACCACATTAATTTTGTGACAAAAACCTATATTATTTCAAAAATTTGATCACAATCCAAATTCAGACAGAATCAAGCTTGAATATTCTGACCAAATTTGCCCTAACTGTTCAGGGTTCAACCACTGGGGTCGTATAAAGCTGCGCCCTGCGGAGCACCTGGTTATATATTAAGATCTTTTTTTAGATATGGGGAATGTGTCAAAGAGACAACAACCAAAGCAATCAACAGAAAATAGCCGAAAGGTTGAAAACTGAATGAAGGATAGCTGCGTCCCTAATTACACTTGTTTTGTGCAAATTGAAATTTAAAATCTTTAAGTGCTATTTCATGGTCTTTAAAATTGACTCTGTCCTAGTTTCATAAATTTTGCATCAATGATTATTTGTGTCTTTCAATATATATCAATGAGTGGCTTAAAAATTCCATTTAAATGTTCTTTGTATCTGTCGTTTTTTCTTCAAAAGCAAAAAAATGCATTTTACCCCTATGTTCCATTTTAGCCATAGTGGCTAAGTTTCTTGAAGTACAAGGAAATAAAATACAAAGTTTATACAAGATACTCCCAAGTTGGGCCGAAATCGATTTAGCATATTCAGAAGAAGACTTTTTTTAAAGTAAGCAAACTAGATGAACAAATTGTGAAATAATTCTTTAAAGGGCTATAACTCCACAGAATTCAATTGACAATTTTGGTCATATAAACTTATTTGTAGATCTTACTTTGCTGAAACTTGTGCTGTTTACAGTTTATCTTTGTCATTAATAATATTCAAGATAATAACCAAAAACTTCAAAATTTCCGTACAATTAACAATTTAGTGGCCGCAACCCAACAATGGGTTGTTAGATTTATCTGAAAATTTGCTCTCAAGGCTTTAGTGTTTGAGATATAAGCTACACACTGCATGTTACCCCTATGTTCTATTTTTACCCATGGCGGCCATGTTTTTTTTACAAAATTGAAAATAAAACACCAACTTTATTCTAGATATCCTAAGGATCATTCAGTTTAAGTTTTACTGGAATTGGTTCGGTAGTGTCAGTGGAAATGTTTCAAATATTTAACACCGAACAGACGACGACGGACGCCAAGTGATGGCAAATTTCACAGTTGCTTTGAAACGGTGAGCTAAAAAAAACTACGTCCGTCCTATTAGAAATAAACTGAAAATAAAAAATTAAAAACTTGTACCATCGAGAGCGCTAACGAGGCCACTTTCCATAAATTTTAATATTTTTAAGGGTCATTACTCTTTAAAAAAAAGTCCATTGTCCATCATTATAGAACTTAATTTCGAATTTTTTGTTGATAAAAATACTATTTTTGATATAACAAAAATAAAAAAATATTTTTTTTTTGTCTTAAAACAGTGGTTTTGATAAGAAAATAACAGTCTGTAAAGATTAGACCAATGGACAGTTTTAAGCTTGGTACAGTGTATCAAATTTCATTATCTATGGAAAATACATTCATGCCTTGTATCGTTTCTTTTGTGGACTAGTATACTATTGCGCAGAGTCAGATTATGTACACATAATGGCTGTTACTATTTACCTCCAATGTAAATCGACATGTACATCAAAACTTTTATGCAAACACTTATTTGTCACTATGTCAATTTAACTGGGTTAAAATTGAAATTGAAGAAGAACTACAGAACCTTTCTTTCTATTCTAATATATAATAGATTAATCTAACTTATGTAAAAGATTTGAAATACATGCGGAATGTGTCCATTGGACACAGATGATGATCGATGATGCTCCCGCTTGCATATCATAAAAGTTATAAACGGACATAACTGAAGAACAGTAAAAGTGACACTTACCAATTGTGTACTAACTTTTATGGTGATAACTATTGTGTAAAAGAAATACAAAACAAAAAATTCAGCAACTTTTTTCCTCTATAAAGAGGCATTGCATAGAACAGTGAAAGTGACACCACCAAAATTCAAAGTTGATCTGTATATGATGGTTTTAAGCATTGTGTATAATTTTAATAACATCTGGTAAAGACAAACTAAAGTTAGAGAACATAAACGGAAAATTCAGCAATTTTTCTATCTGTAAAGGGGCATAACTCTTGGACGGTTTAAGTGACACCACCAAAATTCAAACTAAGTCTGTGTTTTATGGTAATAAGCAATGTGATTAAGTTTCATAACATTTGGTTGAGGCAAACTAAAGATAGAGAACAGAAACCAACTTTGGGACGTACTGAAGGACGGACAAGGGTAAACCTTAATGCCCCCTCCGCCACTGCGGGGGCATAAAAATGTGTAAATATAACAATTGATTAAATTAGGCAAAATTCAATGAATGGTCATTGCACATGGTTGTCATAAAGGTTTGAGAATCAAAACAGTATATAATAGTTAGTACCAGCAAATTGTCCTCAAGGCCACAAGGAAAATATGTTTTGAGAACCATAAAAAAATCGATTATTCTGCCGTATACAATAATAATCAGTTAGGTTTTTAAAAATAATAATAATAGACAAGCTGTCCTTTTCCACCATATACAATAGAAACATTGACAAATTCTTGCTCAATTTAATGTAGATCGTTGGTATATTTTTCCTCAGATAGAACATGTAGAATTTGTATGCCCCCACCGTAGCAAAGAGGGCATTAAGTTGTACCCTTGTCCGTAAGTACGTCCGTTCCAGAGTTATACCATTATATAAATGGAAAAAAGTGCTGATTTTTTTGTTTCCGTTCTCTAACTTAAGTTCATGAAGTTTGCCACAACCAAATGTTTTGAAACTTATACACAATGCTTATTTCCATAAAATTTAGAACAGTTAGAATGTTATTGGTTTAACATGTACTGTCAATAAGTTATGCCCCTTATAAATTGGAAAAAATGCTGAATTTTCCGTTTCCGTTCTCTCTTTTTCGTCTGTCTGACATAGTTCATGATCTTACACTGACCTCATTTTCTTAGAACATTGATAATGTTAAGTTAATATGATACTTGTATTAAAATCTTTACATAACACTTACAGAGTTTCAAAAGTAATTCAATGATAAATAAAACCAACCAGACATTTCAGGGTGAACCTTCTTGCTTAACAGATCTTAGTCTAGGTTTAAATTTTTTAATGCATTAATCTGTTTCAAAAACCAACAATGAGTTGCATTAAATTGTTCCAGTAACTTTTTTATAGCCATTTTGAAAGACAAAGTATCCTGAGCTATTTTTTTTAAAATGTTCATTAAGATTTGTTTTTCTAGATAATCATGTTATGCTCATTGTTGAAGGATATACGGTGACCTGTGGTTGTTTATTTCTATGTCTTTGCTCTCTGGTGGAGAGTTAATTGTCTCATTGACAATTACAACACATCGTCTTATTTCTATACATAGACTTATTAGTAATTAAGTTTTGGATTCAACATTATTCTTTTTCACTGACAGCATCAGTCTTAGATACTACAACGGGTTATGCGTATTACCAATTTTTTTTTAAACTTCTGAGAAATCTTACATATAAGATTGAAGGGAGGGGGTACATATGATGCCCTCAACTTTAGAAGTTGTGTTATGCTTAAATTCTTAAAATACTTAGTTCACAAGTAAACTAAATGAGATACCACGTTTTTTTTCAACAAATTTTATAATTTTGAAAAAAAAAAAAAAAAAAAGGGGGGTGGACCATACCCAGAGTGATGATTTTTCATTTTGTACAAGTCTATCTTCATTTACTATATATTTTTGTTTAAAATTAACAAATGCGTGTCAGAATTGCACATATAAATGGAATATTTTAGCTTTTTAAGTTACTAAATGTTTGATTATTCATCTGATTGTTAATCTGAATTTTGGTGAAAATTGACAATTTTTGACTAAAATTATTTTTTTAAAGAAAAAAAAAACGCACGACTTTCTTTTTATTTTATGAATATATAGAATGTGGTCTTTCAAAATTTGTCAATGACATTTCATGGTATTGTTGGTCTTGGGAGATAAACAGATTTAAAATTTAGGAGTTTTTGAAATTTTTCATCTTCGAAATTTAACACATTTTTAAATGGTTGCTATGGAAACAAACTATTTAGTAAATTCAAAATTTTAATGTTTTTGTATAGTTTAAGGTTTTGTTTGTCAATACTGTAAATATACATATTGTTTGTATTGATTAACAATATTTCTATGGGACTTTAAATTCCGTTATTTTATATTTTCAAAAAGGGTCTTTTTTCACATATTCAAGCAAAATGTTGATTTGATGGTTACCATGGCAACGGGCATAATACAGGGAAAATAAAGACAGAATTTTACTCATCTACCAAAGTTCTTATGATATAGGGCAAAACAAAATTACTTCTGTGACATGTCATGAATCACCTTCTGCATGATTTTTACAAAGACAGGTACTTAAAAAAAAAAAAAAAAATCGCAAATATTACACGATTTTAATAAAATCAAACAGAGAAAAATAGTGTCAAATACACTTACGTCCGATACGTTACTTACGTAAACCACGAGTACACACATTTCCGCGGGAATTTTTTAAGCACGAGTTTCAGGATTAACATTTCGATGACATTATTGAAGTAAGTTAGTCTAAATTTAATTTTGCTCTGGTGTATCATATATACACATTTAGGGGGGCAATGAATATTACCAGGGGAGAGGCGATGATTCAAAAGTTATGAAACGAGCACCAGCATATGGCATAGTATGAAGGTCATCTTTTTTTCTTCATTTTCGTTATATTATTTTGAGCGTTGCAAATTTTGAATCGAGGAAGTATTTGTGTTTCTGTTCGGTAAGAAGACAATGTATTTGCTTTGACATTTTATTAGGTTAAACAGTGCAACATTGTAATATTGAAGAGTGGGGGAGGGGCCGGTTTTTAGTCTTCTAGGGGCAATTTTTTCGTCTGACTACTCTATACTTAGAATATTTTGTAGTGTTATCTCCTCCGACCTGGTGGTATCAATAATCATATTCTAACTTATCACACGTCCCGAAATGCTAAATATATCTCAAGAAAAATCCAATTTAATAAGTGTAGTTGCATGCACGATAATTGTCCGAAGTTCTACGACTATTATTTAAATATGTCAAAATAAAGGATCCCAAAAACGAGTCTTACGTATGATTCGTCAATCATACGTACCTTTCGTCAATTTGTAAGAAAGCTCTATAAGTACTTACTCTAGTTCATATGGTACTTATTAGTACTTACTCTAGTTTATATTGTACTTATTAGTACTTACTCTAGTTCATATTGTACTTATTAGTACATACTCTAGTTCATATTGTACTTATTAGTACTTACTCTAGTTCATATGGTACTTATTAGTACTTACTCTAGTTCATATGGTACTTATTAGTACTTACTCTAGTTCATATTGTACTTATTAGTACTTACTCTAGTTTATATTGTACTTATTAGTACTTACTCTAGTTCATATTGTACTTATTAGTACATACTCTAGTTCATATTGTACTTATTAGTACTTACTCTAGTTCATATGGTACTTATTAGTACTTACTCTAGTTCATATGGTACTTATTAGTACTTACTCTAGTTCATATTGTACTTATTAGTACTTACTCTAGTTTATATTGTACTTATTAGTACTTACTCTAGTTCATATTGTACTTATTAGTACATACTCTAGTTCATATTGTACTTATTAGTACTTACTCTAGTTCATATGGTACTTATTAGTACTTACTCTAGTTCATATGGTACTTATTAGTACTTACTCTAGTTCATATTGTACTTATTAGTACTTACTCTAGTTCATATTGTACTTATTAGTACTTACTCTAGTTCATATTGTACTTATTAGTACATACTCTAGTTCATATGGTACTTATTAGTACTTACTCTAGTTCATATGGTACTTATTAGTACTTACTCTAGTTCATATGGTACTTATTAGTACTTACTCTAGTTCATATTGTACTTATTAGTACATACTCTAGTTCATATTGTACTTATTAGTACTTACTCTAGTTCATATGGTACTTATTAGTACTTACTCTAGTTCATATGGTACTTATTAGTACTTACTCTAGTTCATATGGTACTTATTAGTACTTACTCTAGTTTATATTGTACTTATTAGTACTTACTCTAGTTCATATTGTACTTATTAGTACATACTCTAGTTCATATTGTACTTATTAGTACTTACTCTAGTTCATATGGTACTTATTAGTACTTACTCTAGTTTATATTGTACTTATTAGTACTTACTCTAGTTCATATTGTACTTATTAGTACTTACTCTAGTTCATATTGTTTCAATTGTCGCTAACAAAGACATACTGCAATAAAACAACACACAATCGGTACATGCTTTACAAAAACCGACAAAAGGCAAAAAAAAAAAAAAAAACACACTTTAATTGCGGATCTTCATCTGAAAGTCACAATGAGACCTTCAACGAATATCACCAAAATCACTCGTGAACCTTATGTAAGTTTAAGACGGTCACTCATAAATTGAGATAAATTTATAACGCCATGGAAAAAAAATCAAAAGACGACGAAAAAAAAAGTTTAACCTTACCAAAAACTCAAATGAAAACTATAAATAGAGCAAAACGAACCCAATAATGACCTCGTGGTGATTTCATGTGTTTTGTAAGGGTAAGGAGACCCTCATTCACTCATGACACCCATGTGTCACAACAAATAAATGCAAGGTCTTCGCATTTTAAGATATTTCGTACTCTAGATTCCGTAAAGAAAGTGGAAAGCAAAAGATAAAAATTTGTATGCAACTACATTTCTTATTTATAAGAAGAAGGATATTTCGTGTGATTGCCAATGAGAAAGTTACCTAACAGAATATAAATTGTGTGGGTGTCAACAACTATAATAGGTCGTCGTACGGCCATTTTTCATTAGCAAAACCCTGTCTATATTGTTTCATCTAATATTTCCTCTATTTATATTGATAGAATATTAACCCGATTGCGTTTCGTGTACAATGTGACATATTGCAATAAATTGTCGTGTCCGTTTCAAAAATCAAATTATCTACAGCATAATACTAATTTAAAACATCTACAAAAGTTAATACATAATCTAAATAAAAGTAATCGATAGATATTTACGATACGTCTTAAAATACCATTGAAAGCTAATTTTATGAGTACAATCCGGGGTTTGGTGGTTTTCCCTTTCGATGATTAAATATTTTTCTTAAAAAATGAACGACTTTCAAAAGTATGCTGTTGTTACCTGCTGGTGAAAAAATGAATAATAAATTATATTTTGATCTTGATTTCACTCAACTCGGGATAACATCTTTCAATTGACGACGTAAATTTGAACCAAAACATTTACTGATAAGCTGACTTTTGAGACAAATCGTCTACCTATCGATGTTAACTCTCAAAGAGACAGACACAAAAGATACCAAAGGGGCAACACAATTTTAAAGTCGACAATAAGTTGACATTGACATGATAAAAAAAGGAGCAAAAGACCAATTATTATAGACAATTATAAACAGTTCAGAATTGGCCGTTTCAGAACCTAATGCATCCTGGGTAATATTTTCAAAAGCGTACACCAAAGCGTATTGATTGGTTCAAACGTTATAAACAATGGAAATTCAACCAATGACGTAACGTTATTTTCACTTTGGGGTACGAACAGTGAAATTACCCATGGTGCCTTAGATTCTGAAACGGCCAATAGACAACATAGAACACAAAGACTGAGCAACATGAACCTTACCAAAAACAGGGGGTGATATCAGGTGCCCCGGAAGTGTAAGCAGATCATAAAATTTCAATAGTATTTTTATACGTGCTGTATGTCACAGATTGTGTCATTCATAAAGATAATATTTCCTATCACTACAATTCAATTTATTCTTGAAATCCAAAGTTATTTTATTTCAGTTTATTGAATCATTGCAGTAATATATTAAACTCAATAAAATATGTTAAAGTTGTTAATCGCAATGGACAACTGATACTGTAAATAGATATACGACCACAGATGGTAATCTATACCGTTTAAGATTACATTCTGTTCAATAGGGTCACACATATCAATTTTCAGTTATTGATAAAAACATTTGTTCTGTTATAGATATTCCAATTAAAACATGCTATGTTATTACAATACTATTGACAATGATGGAGACGTAAATATTTAAAGAACGTTTATTTCCATCATGTTTACATGTACATGTAGTACAAATGTACCTATCAAAGTTCATTATATTAAAACTGACCATTGAACTCCAACAAATATGTACAAAATTTAGAATATGGAAATACAAAACTATTCAGATAACAAAGCTTGTGTCGTTTGAGCGAAATATTCGAAGGAGAAGCAGATAGTTCGTGCATATTTAGAAAGTCAGAAACGGACGGCAATTCATAGGATGAAAAGTCAAATTGATATACATTATTGTACAATTATTTTACATGAAATTATACAAGAAACAGTTTTTGAAATACTTTCTTTTTATTAGATTAACCCTTTTAACCGTTTAGGATTTTTTTAAAGTATAAATTTAATGTTTTATTCCAAAAGAATATAATTCCAAAAGAATATTCAAATTTTGACAAATTAATTTGAAAATGCCTGATATCATAATATAGACATATTGTGTAATTTTAGATACGCTTTTTTATGTTCAATCATTCTTATTAATAATTCAAATTTGAATGATAAGTATATTAATGTAAAATATGACATACACAATACTGTTCAAAATTAGCGGCAATATTTCAAACGCGTAGTTTCCCAGCAAAGTCTAAGTATTAAGTAAGATTGTTTAGGTCATCTGTCTTGATAAATGAACATGGTATTTCTATTAGCACCACGAAGTCAGCTAAGAACCAACGTTGCGAACTATTTACAACCAAATATCCACGTCTGTACAACATCGGGTGCCTGCTGGGAAGCAACTTGACAGCTGGTTTTGTTTTAATAATTATTCGACACTATTTTCTTTTAATGCATTTTATTTCTAGTGTTACAATGTAATAGTTAACTAGAATGAGTCCCCAGTACACAGATGTCCCATCCGCACTATCATTTGCTATGTTCAGTGGACCGTGAAAATGGGGGGGGGGTCTATAATTTGGCATTCAAATCAGAAAGATCATATAATAGGAAACAAGTGTTTTAAATTTCAAGTTGATTGGATCTCAACTTCATCAAAAACTATCTCGACCAAAAACTTTAACCAAAACGTTAACCTGAAGCGGGACGCACGGACGGACGGACAGACGAACGAACGGACGGACTCACAGACCAGAAAACATAATGCCCATAAATTGGTCATAAAAAAGCGTGCAAACAATGTGTTATTCATTTTGCATTTCAAAGTAAAAAATATTGTAAAACTGAGTTGATTTTTCGTCATGTGAATTTTAGTCCGTAACTGTTGGTACATTGTATAGCATATTAATCTATTGCAATAAAAAATCATAATATCTAATAAAATTTGTAGATTTAGCTAACAAAGTCCTTATATTTGTATACAGTAACATTCGTTTATAGTGGAAAATTGTTTTAACGTTGAATAAGCTACTTTAAAAATTGCTTGCTGGTCCCTCTCTGTGATTACCGTTATATTACGCTGGTTCATTTCCTAATCAATCTGTCACCATGGGAAGATAAATAAATCGATTTTCGTTCATAGTCTTTTTCAAAAGTGAACAATGAACGGTTCTTTATATTGGTATGTAATCATTTTAAACGTTTCAAATTTATGAAATTATATTCGTACATCAATGTTTTTGATACACCAATAACAAAAATTAAAATATATTGAATTGATACATTTTGTAATTATTCAAAATTATATCAGAAACCTAAACTTAATTATAAAATAATGAACCTGTTAAGGGGAGAGAATACTCGCATAACTTTTTCGAATTTGCACATAATACAACGAAATGTCACTCTTGCATACAAATGGCACATCAATATAATTAATTATCTGCGAAATCGTCCCCCACCTTCAATGATGATTCTAAATTATAAATATAACCAAAAGTTGTTAATCTATAGATAGTTAAGACTAATAAAAGCTAACCCAAGGTAAAAATATTTCTTTGCAATTTTTTAAAACTTCCTCAGAAAAATACTCGAGCCACTTGACTTTCATAGCTCAAAAGTAACGTTTTTACACAATATTTGAATAAAGTAGTTGAAGATTATTCGCTTCTCAAAGTGTAAGACGCAATAAAAATCGTATGCTTGCACCATCCTACCGAAATACGGATTTAATTAAGTCCTGAACATTTCGACATTTCTTCGTATATTTTGAACAAAACCGGTTTAACCAAATCACAAGTACGTGTTAAGATCCGACTAAATACCTATTTTCCTATATGGTCAGGTAAAGTTGCTAAATTATCATTGTACCTAACTTCTTTATATCCATCATGCCTGGTTGTGATTTGATTTTCCTTTCTGTCAGTTATTAAAGTTAAACTATGTACTAATATAACTTTTAAACAAAATTTACAACAAAACGGGTAACCACCAGTTGAGTTATCGACATATTTTTTTTTAATTAGCAGCAAATACAGAATCAGAATTTAATAATTAACGTTCTATGATATTTCCCTCTTCCACGACATTTGAATATTTTTTATGTTAACTAGAACACACCCGTGATATCGCGGGTCCGTGACTGAATTAAAGTATATAACTATGCGCAAGCCTCATTTTGATATTAGTCATGCCGATTATAAGATACATAGACAATAATAGTGCATTGACTTGACATATCAACGATATAAGGATGAGGCTTAGAAACGGGGAAATGCGAGGCTGTGCCGAGCATTTTCCCCGTTTCGAGCTGAATCCTTATATCGTTGATATGTCAAGTCAATGCACTATTATTGTCTTTATACTGCAATCTAAAAAAAAAAACATTTTCAATTGTTGTTTATTGTGTTAATGTTATTTTTTTTATTTAGATATTTGGAAAAAAAAAACCTTTAAAAAGGCCTCATATCACACAGACGGAGAAATATAAAACACGATGAAATGTACATCATTACCGCAATCAATGGTGAACGAATTCGTTGCAGACTGAAATATCAACAATAAACATAAAACATTATGATTTATAGGTTGCAAACAAAAAAATATTAAAAAGTGAAATATGTTTTCCCGAAAATTTCAAAAGAAACAAGTTAGAGTCGTTAAACGCATCGTTGTTTACATTGAAAACAAGAACAGGTTGAAGAGGTCGTATGAATAATCAAACATAATTTCGACAATTTCTATTTAAATATTCATGAGGAAAAGTGATATCAGGTCAGTGACTGTATATGACATAGAAATATACGGTCAACGCATTTTGACTGCTCAAATAGAACGAGTGCAGTATAAACAGTTTTCTCTGCTTTCAAATCTTTCTGTTTGAATCCGTCGAACTGGAACTTATCAATTATTGGTAGTATTAATTAGTTGGAAAACAAAAGGTCTTGGAATGGAATATTTTTTAATCAACAGCATTGTCCTATATTAGTTATAAAGTTGAATTCTTTGATTTGCTGTTTTACGTCATGCCCGCTAACAAATTGTAAACTGTAACTATACGCCTTATTTTAGTCCAGATTTTTAGTATTCCTATTGTTATCTTAGAAAGTTTTACTGATGAAAATGCTACAATAGGTAACAATTTGACAATCTAATAGTGTCAACCCTGTCAATATGACCGGTGTATATAGCATATTAATCCTGAATACACCGTTTGGTGGTGCACCTGTCAGATGCGGAACGTACAAATAAGGTAATAGGTAACAGGTGAATATACTATTGGTATTGGTATCGGACTCAACCCGGAACTTCTTAATTATTGGCAATATTAATTACGTGGAAAACAAAAGGGCCTGGAGTGGTGTAATTTTTAATCTACACCTTTGTACTATATTAGTTATATATAAAGTTGAATTCTTTGATTCGTCGTTTTTACGTGATGACGGCTGATAAATTGGACCTCGTAATTTTAGTATTATATATAACCACCACCTGCATTGAACAGTTTTTTCCATATATATTTTTATTTGACCAACGGGGATGTTTAGAAAGGTGTATTAGTAACTGTGTCAGTATCAAAGCACCGACAATACATTTATAGAGAGAAAACCTAACAGCGATGCAAACTTTTATTTTATGGCACAATTGTTATGTAATTATGTAATTAATTTTGCAATGTGCACTTGTTATCTTTTTTTTTTTTAAACGGTATAATATAAAATTGTTAAACGTTTATGTTGTTTTAAAATTTAGTATCATTTCATGAATATAATTGGCAAATCATAAAAAAAAATGATTATTTTCACATTTAACAGCCTGTTAGTTATTGCACAACTGTTATGTAATTGTATTTTATGTAATTGATTTTGCAATGTGCACTTGTTATCTTTTTTTACAAAATAGGATACAATATAAAATTGATAAAAGTTTATATTGTTTTAAAATAAAGTATCAGACGAGTGTTTGAATATAATTGCCAAATCTAAAAAAAAATGATTATTGTCACACCATCTTTATATGTTTTCTCATTATCTTTAAATGCAGCGTATAATAAAATATGAATAAATTTAGTCAAAACAAAACAACAATAGATGACTGCATGCATTATGAACAATGATCATCTATGCAGTTAAGGATATTTTAGATGACATACACACTTAGGGCGCACTTCTCATTTAATGAAAACTGAAATGTTGTACTATTTACTACTTTTGAAATACTGTTTTAAAATGAAAGATGAAAAAGTAGAAACAAATGATGGGTAGTTTTAGAGGTGAATATTTGGAACGATCACACGTCATCATCATGTTCAGGAATATAGGATGTTTTTCCTCTCATCGACACCATGAAATCAATTTTGACAGGTTATGTTCTATATACTGGATACACCAAACCAGACACTTCATATTTGAGAAACAAGCCATATACAATTATGCTTAAAAGATCAGCAGTCCTTCACCTTTCTTCTGATACTTTAATATTTTAAATATATGCTACATACATTATAGTTTTAGATTACCACCTGTGCGTAAGGACTATTTTGTTATAAAAATGTAATTTTAAATGTGCTATTCGGTTTGAGCCAAAGCTTCGTTTTAAGGCCGTACCTTGACCTATAATGGTTTACTTTTAGAAATTGTTTTTTGGATGGAGAGTTGTCTCATTGGCAATCATACCACATCTTCTTACATCAACTCAAAGTGCAGATGTAATAATTGAAGTATTTAGTCAAATGATGCATTTTAAAAACTCATTAAAAAAATGCCATTAACGGTTCTTTAAGTTTTGCAAAACGACGATAGGAAAACAAAGTAAAGATAACGAGAATGAAAAGTGAAAATGTAAAAAGGAAATTTTCTGCAGTTGCTCTTTCATTTTGTAAACAGGCCTTGCTTTTGAAATCTGTAAAATACACTTGAGCCAATCATATAGCACAAAAATGCTCAAATTTAACCAAAGTGCCAGTCAAGCGATACAGTTACTGCTGTTATTGTTACACTGAAAAGATGTCTCATTGGCACTCATATCATATCTTCTTATATCTATTCGTCTTGTGACTTTTAATCCATGACTGATGGTACCTGACTTATTTGTATCCATGACTTGTTGCCGTGTGACTTTCTGTCTTACATTAAAAAATATATACATGCGTATGATTCCGTTAGATTGCACATGTTTTTTTTAATCCAGTTTTTAAGATCAAATAGATGTACGAAGATGAGGTATGAGTGTCAATGAAACAACTCTCGATCGAAGTCACAATTTGTAAAGGTAAACCATTATACGTCATGTAGGTCAAAGTAGGTCTTCAACACAGAGCCTTGACTCACACAGAACAGGAAGTCCCAAAGTAGCCCATACTATGACTAGTTTAAAACAATTCAATGGGGGAAAACCAACTATCAAATCTATGTAATAAAAATTGAGAAACCGACAAACTCTGTAATTATAATTATTCAAAATTAATAAAAATTTACAAAATGACGTGTAACCAACAGTGGAGACTTTGGCGTCTTTAGATCTAAATTTTGACTCTTTATTTAATTACCAACAAAGACAGAACTATAATTTGAAAATAAACATACTGTTATCACGCAACGTCCTTGATGATTGATTTTTTTCTAATTACCACCACCTGGAACAATTTTCCTCTTTTATTTCTTACTTTACCAACGCAGATTTTAAGAAAGGTCTGTAACTAACTGTGTCAGGAAAAAAGCACCAACAATACATTTACATCTTAGTGAGAGAAATTATAATAGCCTGATAACTCAGAATTTGTTGCACAATTGTTTTTAGGAACTTATAATCTCGTTACATTATAGTGTTTTTAGGAACTTATAATCTCGTTACATTATAGTGCTTTACTATTATGTAATTGGCTTTGCAATGTGCACTTGTTCTCTTTAAATATGCTATAATATAACAGTCTAATAAAGCAAGTTTTGTTAAACGTTTATTTTGTTTTTTAATTAAGTGGCATTTAATGAATATAATTTGGAAATCATAAAAAATTCTGATTATTTTCACACCATCTTTATATGTTTTCTCATTATCTTTAAATGCAATGCATAATAAAATATGAGTAAATTTGTCAAAACAAAACAAAAATAGATGACTGTTTCAAGTCTGTATGGAATTATGAATAATTATCTTGACAGTTTAAGATATTTTTAGAGGACAAACACACTTAGGACACACTTGGCATTTAACGAAAACTAAAAGTCTACTTTTTATTACTTTAAATACAGTTTAAAAATGATAGATGAAAATATAGAAATAAATGACGGGTAATCTTAGAAGTGAATATTTGGAACAATCACACGTCTTAATCTTGTTGTGTTTCATCTCATCGACACAATTAAATGAATTTTGACATGCTATGTTCTATTTTTATAATATAGGATAACATGCAAATCATTGTGACACATTATATAAAAAAAAAACCTATACAAATCACTTAACAAAAGACTTGGTTCATCTGATTGATAAAGCTATGATGTATTTGTCCTTGAGATAACTGCTCTTCTGTGTGCCATATCATTCCCTCAATGTTAGGACAGTTTGTAAACTAAAATTTAAAAAAACGCACTCTTTTATTCTCTATTCTTTTCTCTCATTCATGTCCAAATATTTGTTTTTCATTTCAAAACATTTTGTTGAAGCGGGACCAATATCCCTGTATTTTTACATCATACATCATACATTTTCGGCTCTCCCTTAACACCATTTGCGAGTATGGTCTTGAGGAAACGATGATAGTCCGTCGGAAGGGGAAGATAAATGGCTGACCCGTGTTACGAGAGAACCATATCTCTTGCACGTAAAAGACACCCTTGTAGACTTTTAAGAAGAGCAGGCGAATGCCGCTACAAGGTAGCACTCGCAACCGCAAGTGGAAAGGGATTAATATAAGTTTCTTGTTTCCCAGTCCACTATAAATAAATATGCTTAAACTAACTAATATCACCTCGAAACTAGCATATTCATTTTGAAGGAAAATATAAATGGTGGAGCTGATTGACGGATAGGACATTTCCGTAATTAAAAAAGGTACAAATGATGTTTTTATTTTTGAGTTTTTGACAAAATTATATGGAGTTTGTCCAATAAAATTTGCATGCAGTATCGCAAAAATATATTTTGTCCTCTCAAATGTCAAATACTGTTTTTTAATCATATGTTAAAATTCCATCTAAAAAACAGCCAACTTTAAGTTTGAAAGTTTTACTCGGGGATTGTATTATATTTATGTCTTCACCATTCCGATGATCCTTGATGTTATGTGCATCGAAAATATTTTCGAAAAAGCTAAAATTTAACAAAAAAAGTTAGTTTTTAGATTTTCAGGTGACTACCCGAAACCTTTAATTGAGGGGTACCCCATTAAAGGCTAAAATACAAATAAAGTGACCATAGAAACTTTATACCACCAGACGGAAATCAAAATATAGATATTATTCTATCATTTAAACAATTTGCAGCCGTGTGTTATTCCAAAACATTAAACTCGTTAATTAAGCGTCTTTATCGAGGTCAGTTGCAGTACTATATGTATTTGCTTTAGATATGTACTACTTTCCCGTATGTTCTTTTTTTATCGGCCCCAATTCGGTTTTGTCACATCTTAAACTTGCAGTGCAGTAATAGAGGTTTTGGCTTCCCTGTTGAAAGCATCACTGTGACTTTGAGACGACGAACAGCAATAAAAGCGCTGCGTTCTTTTTTGTGTGTTTTTGTTTTATTGTAAATGTACTGATTTGTATTTGTGTAATGGGTAGATACCCCATATCATTTGTTTTTCAAAAAGACACGAACATGACGAACAAACCAGTGAAATATGTTTTATAGAAAATGATATAGAACAAATTAAAATCATACAATTTATTGCCTGCTTTATGGAATCGATTTTGTTTTATTTAAATTAAAACATTATTTTATACATTGTAAGATGGGTGATTAAATTTGATATTGACGATCACAAATCCACAGTAACTAAAGTTATTCATTAAGTGCATACAACTTACATTTGTATGTGATGCCTACATTTTAACCTACAAATATTTGCACTTTTAGATTTCACCCACATCTGTCAAAGTTAGTATTTCAAATTTTCTAAAACCTTCCGGCAGAAATTATCTTTACAATTTAGATAAATTAGATAGAACATATCACGCTATGCAGAAAAGATACCAATGTCTCCTTAAGCTGTTGCAAATCTTTTGATATAACCATTGTTTAACGGATTAAGACAAAGATAATCACGTGACAAGTATTGAAATAATGCAAGCTGCATGTATCTCTATATTTCTTTCAACCCTTTTTAAATCTCGACATTTTGCATTGCTCAAAAAGATTTACATTGCATTCATTTACTGTATTTAACGATGAAGACAACGGGGGCTGTGTGGTTATGTCACCTCAATTTTCATACATATTTTTAATAAAAAAATTATACATATTAACTGAAACTTTAAACTTTTTGAATTGTAAAAATGAATATACTGTAAAACGCGGGGTTTGGAGGTAAAATATAACAAAACAGTTATTTAATCGATGTACTCCGTTCTTTTTCATTTATAATCAATCGGCTATTAACGACATAAAACTTACGTGTAAAAGTCACGTGATGACCACAATAGCTGGATACGAGTAAGATATAAAGTTTTTAACACAGATGTCTTAACTGTATCTTTCAGTTCCAATACAAAGTTATTTTTAAAACAAAAATGTTTGTCTACAGGGTACCATGGCCACATGTCTACATGTCTATCTGCTTACTCTTCCGGAGCACCTGCGATCACCCCAGTTTTTTGTTGGATTCGTGTTCCTTAATGTGGTTTCTAACACCTTGACTAAAATAAATTTGGCTAGATTAATTTTCCTAAAAATTTGTACAGAATATTCACCTTGACCATTTGAATAAAATATAAAAAATAAAAACAAAATTGAACCCACACATTGTCTGAAAAATTTCATTGGATACATTGCAATTAGGTATACTTAGACTTATTTTGATTATTGAGAAGCTTCATATTTCCTTAACAATATAACGTGATTAAAACGTTTAGCTGATTTTACAGAGTTATTCCCCCTGAAGTGTTAGGTAACACCTTAATCTTCAGTTTCTCTATGTTGTACCGTTTGTAAAAATGTACTATTATTTTTCTGCTTGTCGTTTTTCTTTTTTGGCAATGGCTTTGTCAGTTTATTTCTGATCTATGATTTTGAATGTCCTTCTGGTATCTTTCGCCCTTCTACATTGAGCAACCCGTAAAATAGCCACTTATTAGGCATTGAAATCGATATTTATTATATTCAACAACAAAATATGCACATCATAATGCAAATTTGTACTAAATTTGAAGTGTTCAATGTAAACTAATGTAATCAAAAAGTTCACCTGAAAAAGAAATCATATGTCGTGTTCTTTTTTATATGTCGAATAGCTTATATACCTCCCTCACCGTGTATCATCAGTACAGCGGATAAACATGTTTGTAGGTACTAACCAAGCTGGCATGATCGATTTTGACCTCACACAGTAACGAAAATATTTGTTTTGCTTTATCAATATTCAATGTACATTTCTCAACATTTGAAATTCCTGCTCCCAAATAATTTTGGCTTCAATATTTTTCTATTTATAAAACAACTTTGATATTCTTATAAAAACAATTAACTTGTACATGCGCAAATAGTTGTGAATATCAACACAATCTTTTAATTTCGAACAGTTGTCGAGACATTTACATGTTTTATCTGAAAGGGAGTTAATACAGGGCAAAAGTAATAGTTACCAATCATAAACCCACCGGTGATTACTCATTCCTTGAAACTTTATGGGTAATAAACGAGTATGATTCATCTGCCATAAATAAGAAAAGTAGAAATCATAATGCTTCATCTTTGACATCTAAATGTATAACTATCAACTGATATAACCTGATAATTGGCTGTCTTTTGGTGCACGCGTTTTAATTCTATACATGTAATATATTATTATGTAAACGGATCATTCAAATTAAAAAAAACAGGATTCACCTAATCTTTCAAGAAACAAGAAAAACATGGATATGCTTGGTGTTTTAACGCCACATTCAAGTGTTAGCTTGATCGTTGCCGTCAGATTTTTTCATAAGTGGAGGAAGCCGAAGTACCGGACGATGACCGTTGGCAGGACAACTGACAATCTTCGTTAATTACAAGTGTAAGTCAGAAATAAAACAGTTGTTAGCGATTCGTTTGATGTTTTTGAACTTTTAAATTTGCCATAATTTCGATTAGGGACTTTCCTTTTTTGAGTTTTCGTCGGAGTTCAGTATTTTTGTCGTTTCACTTGTTTTTATGCGGAATTCGAAATCACAACATCCGTGTAGACAGTCTATTGATGTATTGTTTGACCTACTACTCGTGAACCGAGGTCCTGACACTACTGTTACATGAATTATAACATTAGAAATTCGTCATTCAAGTACATACGCTTTACAAAAAGTCACGTTGTGAATGGAAATGGGGAATGTGTCAAAGAGACAACAACCTGACCAAATAACAATATATCAGCTCAGTATGCCGTTCAGACGACGTTTAAATGGTCCCTATTATCGATGTATTGGCTTCTTTATCTACATAAATACTTCATAATTTGCTTAATAGTGGATTTCATTTCGTGATCTACGACGGGAGTCATTGTAATGATTCTCCTTAAACAACATGAACCAATGATTAAAAAAACATATAGCTTGCTGTTTGGTGTGAGCGTAGGCTCTGTGGTGTAGACCGTACTTGACCTATAATGGTTTACTTTTATAAATTAATACTTGGAAAAAGAGTTGTCTCACTGGCAGTTATACCACATTTTCTTATACCATTATAAAGTACAGATATAATAATTGAGGTATTTAGTAAAATGATGCATTTAAAAAACTTATTAAAAAAATAGTTGCCACTAACTGTTCTTTTAGTTTGGCAAACCAACGATAGGAAAAACAAAATAAAGGTAATGAGATTAAAAAATGAGATTGCATGTTTGAAACGGAAATTTTCTGCAGTTTTCCTTTCATTTAAACAGACATGACTTTTCAAATTAATAAAATGCTAGTACAAATATCAGATAAATACAAATCCTCTTATAAGAACCATCCGCCAATGTATAATTTCAAAGCAGAATATGAAATTGTATCCGGAAATGGGAAACATACAATTAGATACAACGATGATGAAGTAGAGCAGATTATAATTGTACAACAGTGCTAGCGTTCTGAAGATCCATAGGTATCCATATATAGGTACATGTACGTAAGAATGGTTCATATTATGTTTCTAATTCTAAAATTATGTAAATATGTTTTTATGTACTTCAAACAAAATAGGAAATGTGAATATTTCGTGCTGATATTTTTTTCTTCTACCATTTAATTTATTTTGTCTAGTAAGATCAAAAGCAAGTCAAACAAAATGATTTGTTCATAGATGTAGTTCGTGGATCAATTGAGTTACAAGTATAGCCATCTATAATTGATTTAGATTTAAAAAACAAATGTACAACAATAAAGCTGTAATTAAATGTTAACTTAAAAAATGGACCGTTTTATCCGTTCAATTGAATTTTTCCCTTCAAATACAATTCAGTTTTTGCTAAATTAGATGCAGAGAAATTAAAAAACACGTAATTGTAAAGAACGATGTAAGTCAAATTACAAGTGGTTGTACGGCTGAATTACTTTAAGGATATCGACCTATATTACATGCATGTAGGTTAACTTCAATGTGTCAAATGCACTTTGCAAGTAGATTTCAATTGGCATGCTGATGTAAAAAAAGTAGTAAGATATAAAAGTGAGTATCACTTTTGATTATTACGATCTGTACAGTTTTGACTTTTGTGATCTGTATATTTTGGATTATTTTTTCTCCGTGAAAATAACTTATTTACGTACAGAAAGAATCGGCTGCGTATTGCATTATTAAACATAACGATGTGATGGTTTTAGATTATTTGTTTGTTGTTGAAAAAGTATACAAAAAAGGATTTCAAGCAAACTGCAAACACAATTCTAACTTTTTGAGAATGTTGCAAACAGAAGATAACCTTAACATAAACTTTAAATATATATGAATACAATATTTAGCCCGGCCGCATTCAGTTTGTGTCAAAAATCAGGAGCTTCTGGCCTTTGTCAGTATTGTTGGTTTTTGTTTTAATTTCAGTTCATTGATATGTTTTTGGGTGTAGTGTGTCGTCCATTTTCACTTAACAAGTATACACTTGTTTCAGAGGCCAGCTGAATCCCGCCTCTTGATGCTGAATTTCCTCACAGTGTATCGGTTGACTGCGGCTGCTTTATTCTTTGGAAGATTCAAAACTAATTAATTGAAAAGAAACTGACAACGCCATGACAAAAAACTAAAGACAACTTAAACACAAACATCACACATTAGTAACACCCACCCACTTAACCAGACTCTGTTCCACTATACAATGACAGAGTTAATGTAATAGAGATTTTTTTTTTAATTTGAAATAAATCTACTTTCTTTTAACGGAAGTAGTTACATATTTATATACAACAATATCCGATTTTCGCTTTTAATTTTTGTTACAACCAATCAGTTGTACAACCTTGCAAAGAGAAGAAGGTATTTGTTCTTACATGAATCACATTATAATTTTATGCATTTAAACAAAGTTACAGCTGAGTACAAAACAGTCGTCATTACCGAGAAAAGCTGCCAGCATGACCTTTATATATGAATTATAAAATAGAACATTTAAAGAAATTATGTTCCAACAGTCCGTTAAATTCATTTGCAATATACCATTGTAAATAGAGGAAAAAAACGCAACAAGCAAACACAAACAACCAAGCTAATTATCTAATTATGTTATAAACAAACACCATTATTAATTTCAAAGATTTTCACTAATTATATAGTATACACAAGTGCGGTTCTCTTCTTTCCGACACTGAGTAAGTGACTCTTGTGAGAGCCAATATATTACAGGACATGACACTAATCTTGATTTTACAGCCGATTTTGTTGAGTGTGTAGGGAAAGATAGAATCCATGGTTAGCTTGTTTGTTAGCTGAACCGTGAAGTCATTATTAGGTTAGGTAAACAGGAACACTAGACTACTTCGAAAAGAGGGTAGTACATTGTATTCCTTACCTATAAATGATTTCAAGGTACAAGTTACAAACAAGGTAACCAAATATTCTACCTTTCTCTACACACTATATTAAATCGGCTGTAAACCAACAAGGTTTGTCCGGCTTACTCCCCATACAACTGAAACTTTTATAACTTCAATATTATACAGGGTGTGACACATTGATAGTGTGTATTTAAACAGGATATTGATTTTCATTCAATATTCACCCAATAGCAGAATCTTTAACCTTAATCAAATGTGTTTTATGGACACAACCTTTTCAATTTGTACTTCAAACAAATTTAATTTTTGATGCATTTCGTGCATGAATGGAATTCTGTTATTATCTTTGTCGAAATTGGTTTGGTTAAATTGATATGTAAACAATTAAATAAAAGATGTTTTCAACAGTTACCAATTCAAGTTGTATTCATAAGGAATTGTAAACCCGTGAAACAAAACTGGTTCCAATTCTGTAGACAGATCAATAATCGACATAAAATGAAAGCAACTAAATAAAGATTTCTTTTGAAAAAAGTTTAAATGCAAGATATACATTTTTTAATTACCAATATGTACAATTATTCCATTGATATAACAAGCTAGGAGATAACTACGCTGACCTAATTAAGGTACATGAAACTAACGCTCAGGGTGCCGACCGTTCCAAAATACTTGTAGACAGTAGTGTCCTCCCCAATGATTCCCCAAATGTTCATTCATAGCCATGTGTGAGTATAAGAGAGAGAGAGTGACCAGTGAATATGAGAGAGAGAGCGACCAGTGAGTATGAGAGAGAATGTTGAGTGTGGGCGGGAGCGATGAGTGGGAGTGAGAGAGAGGGTGGTGAGAGACTGAAAGAGAATAGAGCAGGGAAACAGTTAATGAGCTCCTGGCCTTTGTCATCTTGTAGGTTTTTGTTTTAATTTCAGTTCATTGATATGTTTTTGGGTTATCAAACAATTTTTCTTCGAGTTTGTTATATTTCTTTTTTAATTGTGCACGTTTTATAAAGGATGCAAGTTGTAATTATTAGTGAGAGTGTTAAATTTTGTCGAGTTAGCTATTGGCCAAGTTGTCATGAATTCAAGACAAATTGAATACAAAACAATTTTCACCTGCGTACAAAACGTAGACGACAAGGAACCACATGCGTAGAGTTTCATTTGGGGTTTACTTAATTAAGTCGCGTCAATTCAAGCAATTACTATACGAAATTATAAAGTCATAGACAAACTTGTTGTTTTTATATAATACTACAGATAATCGTTATCTCGGAGACAAACCGACTATAACAGGTCTCAAAATTGAATAGTGTTGTACACTTGTGAAATTGCAGACACATAATAGACAAAAACAAATAAAAACAAGACAAAACAGGATGAAACGTGCTTCTAGACGCATGCTGTAGACCAAATTTTAAGAAAAAAACGTCACAAGCAAAACTAA
Source organism: Mytilus edulis (assembly GCF_963676685.1). Classification (NCBI taxonomy): domain Eukaryota; kingdom Metazoa; phylum Mollusca; class Bivalvia; order Mytilida; family Mytilidae; genus Mytilus; species Mytilus edulis. The sequence goes on from NC_092356.1 coordinate 24,279,510, forward strand.
ACTATCAACTTAGTTATCTTATTATTATGTAAACAAACGGCATTATTTCAAAAACATTTACAAATTATAAAGTACACTAGCCAACGATGGTTCTGTTCTGGCCAAAACTGAGTGATTAGCTCCTGCTAGGGCCAATCTGATATAGCATTGTATAGGACGGGAAACTAGTCTTGATTTTAAACATATGAGGACGCTAGTAAAATAGCAGACACAGGAGGGATGAACAAAACAACACAATAAACCCTGAATGGAACGTGCTTCTTGACACATGTTCTAGACAAAATATTTGCAGAAAATAAACCATCAAGCTAATTATCTAATTACATGTATGTTTTAAAAAACACCATTTGTTCAATGATATTCAAATATATAAATGTAAATTGATAGACTTCGCTGTCGTTTAAAGCGATGACTGTAGAAAAAGATACAGTACTTAACATATTGGTAAAAAGTAAAATCACAAAAATACTGAACTAAGAGGAAAATCAATTCGGAAAGTCCATAATCACATGGCAAAATCAAATAACAAAACGCATTTTATTTTTAAATTCTAGGGCTTTTCTACCTCTGAAATAGATTACCACAGCTGTATTTGGCAAAACTTTTAGTAAAATTGTGTCCACAGCGCTCTTCAACTTCGTATTTTATTTGGCCTTTTTAACTTATTTGTAGATTCGAGCGTAAATGAGAAGTCTTTTGTTGACGAAACGCGTGTTTGGCACAAATAATAGATTTCAAATCTGGTATATATGCTGAGTTTATTTGCTTGAGCCAATCTAAGATAAACAGGACACACGACTTGATTCGAAACTTAAAGGAAGATAGTGAAAAAGCAGACACGGGATGTTAAAAAAAACCAAATCCTTAACAAAACATGGATGGAACGTGCTTCTGGTCACACGCTCTAGACACATGTTTTATATACCTGATAGGTCGATATATATGATATCGGACTTTGCATAAGTGAAATATCTGTAATTCTTAATCCATGTTATTACTCTATTTATTTAACTTGACTTGGCGGGGTTTAACCGATTCGCTTATAATACACCAGTCCACCTATATATAGGTGTTTTAGGATAAACTCATCAATGAAGTGTCCTGTCATTCTTTTGTAAATTCCTTTGATGACATTGATAGGTGATTATAATTCAATACTAATTATAACGCTAATCATCCTTATCACACACATCTTCAAAAAGACTGTCCTTATGCAAATTAAACCGTAAACTCCGCCCGTTCAGTTGAAATAACATTGGTAATACCAACGAACACGAATTAAATGTCTTACGTATTTAGTATATTTGATGAGTGTATGCAACAATTAAACCTCAGTATATTCGTATTGATAGTCGTTGTAAGCAATTTCATGTGAACAACATCATTCTGTCATCAATAGATTTTCAAGGAATTATGTTTAATAAAATTACACATCGAGTATGACAGCCACTGAAATATTCTCAACATAAATCTGTAACACAACTTAAAGATATAGGAAGATGTGGTGTGAGTGCCAATGAGACAACTCTCCATACAAATTACAACTTGTCGTCTTTTTTTAGACGACATCCTTACGTCAGAAAGTATATCATGTACTGTCTGACTTTAAGGCCTTATTTCCTTTCCAATAAGCTAAGTAATTTTTGTCGTTTTGTATCCACCTACATACGACTGCGGTTGTTATTACAATGTAATAAAATGTCACTGCTTTGATTGACATACAACATTTGCAAAAGAAAAGAAGAGCATCCTAGAAATCAACTGTCACAAAAATGTTCTCTAAAATAAACCTTTATATTTTTTCAAGAAACGGGAGAAGGGATTAATCTTATTATACACGAATTTTAATATATAGTGTCTTCTTGAAAACATGCACCACTGACAAATATGTAACAATAAAAAACTTTACAGACTTCCGGTTTCAAAAAGCTACATGGGATTACACATTTCCTAAAAATACAGTACCTATTTGTGGATGACCTTATCATTTGTATAAATTGATATAATTCTATGGAAATAAAAACACTTGTACACATTTTGTTATACTTTACATACACACTTATACTGCAACTCTGCTGTTTGTGAAGACAAACTGTATTGACCGTAGATTCCTTTGTGATAATCAGTCATTGAGTTATACGGTTATTGTCTTGCTTGAGACTTTGATATATAAATATAACCATTAACAGCTTATCATGCATTCCACAAAACATAAAGTCACCCTTATAATTGAATGTATATACTATTAGTATTCGAAATACTCATAATTTGACATAAAACGATGAAAATCAAGATATTATAAATAATAATCTTATTCAATTTGATCATGGTTATAAGAATACATATTCTGCGTAAAAGGTTTTACATGAGCTTCTTTTGTTTTACACAATAGATGACATGAACATATGTCAAAAGAAACGAAGAACCACATTTTTAATTACAGTAAAACGGAGGAGCATCAATCAATTTCGGGGTCAAAATTTAGTACCCTGATAGGAATGACGGGCATATGACTAAAACTATAGGTCACTGTCTTTTTGTTCTCCATATTATAAGATCTACCTCTCTTTTTGAAACCAGGGTAAAATGAACATTTCCCCCCTGTTTCAATAATTAAAAGTAGAAAAACAAACATATTGATCTTCCCGGAAAATTCAAAAGGAAAGTCCTTGGTCTCATTACAAATTCAAAATCTCAAAACGAATGGAAAACAACTGTCATATTCCCGATTTCGTACAGGTATTTTCTTATGTAGAAAATGCTGGATGAAATCTGAATTTATAGCTAACCTAACTTCTTACTTGGATGATAGTCGCATATTATCCATTTAATGACATCATATCATTGTACATTTTGTCATTTATTTACCCACTTGATTTTTTTTGCAAATGCCCTGACTTATATTTTGATATTTAAACAGATCAAGGTTAAATAGGGAAATTGGATCTCATAACACTTGTTTAGTCGCACTTAATGTTAATGTGTCGCTTTCAAGACAGATAAATCACTAGTGGCTGTCTTTTTTTATATATCTCAATGCCTCTTTTTGTTCATTTGTGGAATTTTGCGTTGATGGGCTAATTATTGTAGTTTCTTTCTAGACTGTTTCCGGTAGATTCAGGCGATTAAGTTATATTTTCACAACATATTATTTACGGCTCTATGTTGAGCATCATTACATGAAATGGCTGTTTATAAACGAGTTCATCATTAACGTTTTTTTCTCTATAAAATTTCACCAATACGCTCTAACCAAACAAATTGAGAGCCATCGATGTACACATGTCATATAAATTAAATAAAAGATTAGCTTGAAAACCTCATATTAAATATCGATAAAACACAAGAACATTGGCCATTTTCAGGGCAAAATTTAGTAATATGACTTCAATGAATGTGACCTACCGAATTGGACTATTTACCGGATTTGTTATCACATAAGCAACACGACGGGTGCCGCATGTGGAGCAGGATCTGCTTACCCTTCCGTAGCACCTGAGATCACCCCTAGTTTTTTGGTGGGGTTTGTGTTGTTTATTCTTTAGTTTTCTATGTTGTGTCGTGTGTGCTGTTGTTTGTTTGTCTTTTTCATTTTTAGCCATGGCGTTGTCAGCTTGTTTTAGATTTATGAGTTTGACTGTCCCTTTGGTATCTGTCGTCCCTCTTTTATATGACAGTTCTTGTCCATTCGTTTTTGATGCGTTTTGTTTTTTGATTTTGCCATGTGATTATGGACTTTTCAAATTGATTTTCCTCTGAGTTCAGTATTTTTGTGATTTTACTTTTTAAACAAAGTTGTAAGTAACATTTATTGCAAATTTACAACTTTGCCTTTGCTTAGTTTTCTATGTGTTTGCATTATGTTTTTGTCCTTTTTTGCCATGTCGTTGTCAGTTTATTCTCGAGTTTTGCCTCTCTTTTTAAACCAGGGTAACTGAACATTTTCCCCTAATTTCATGAAATGAATACCGATCTCCCGAATAATTCAAAACGGCAAGTCCTTGATCAAATTGCAAAATAAAAAGCTAAAACATATCAATGGAATGGAAAACAACTGTCATATTCCCGATTTCGTAAAGACAATATCTTATGTTAAGAATTGTGGATTAAACCTGGTTTTATAGCTAGCATAACTTCTTTTTTGAATAACAGTCGCTTATAATTCATATTATGAAAAAAGTAAAATCACAAAAATACTGAACTCAGAGGAAAATCAAATTGGGAAGTCCATAATCACATGGCAAAATAAAATGGCAAAGCACATAAAAAACGAATGGACAACTGTCATATTCCTGACTTGGTACAGGCATTTTCAAATGTCGAAAATGGTGCGTTAAACCTGGTTTTATAGCGCTAAACCTCTCATTTTGTTTTGTAAGACAGTCGCATCAAATTCCGTTATATTTACAATGATTCGTGAACATAACTTCTTTTTTGAATAACAGTCGCTTATAATTCATATTATGAAAAAAGTAAAATCACAAAAATACTGAACTCAGAGCAAAATCAAATTGGGAAGTCCATAATCACATGGCAGAATCAAATGACAAAACACATAAAAAACGAATGGACAACTGTCATATTCCTGACTTGGTACAGGCATTTGCAAATGTCGAAAATGGTGGATTAAACCTGGTTTTATAGCGCTAAACCTCTCATTTTGTTTTGTAAGACAGTCTCATCAAATTCCGTTATATTTACAACGATTCGTGAACTAAACAGACATAATAAATAAATATTGGTACAGCAGTCTTCATCGTGTTACAATTTAAAAAAAAAAAGAATTTGGCGTGTCTGACGGCAGAAAATGGTTACGTCACAGAATTTTTGTCGTTCAATGTTTATACAAACAATTTTAAAATTTCAAATGGGCAATGTTAGCATACAGGGTTAAAAAATCAAAAGTATGTTAATATTAATTTCAGAAATAGACCGAGATTTAAAATAGTCCAAAAGTTCTATAGAATTTATAAGAATCCACAAATTGTTCATAATACCGTTGTAGAATTTATAAGAATCCACAAATGGTTCATAATACCGTTGTAGATCTTGTCATTCCTTTAATTTTCTCACTTTTTTGGTGCATGCTCTGACTTATTTTTTTTTATATTTAACAGATCAAGGTTAAATTGGGAAATTGGATCTCATAACACTTGTTTAGTCGCGCTTCATTTTCATGTGTAGTTTTCAAGACAAATACATCATAAGTGGCTGTCTTTTTTATATCTCAATGCCTCTTTTTGTTGTCTTGTAGAATTTTGCGTTGATGGGCTACTTATTGTAGTTTCTTTCTAAACTGTTTCCGGTAGATTAAGGGATTAAGTTCTATTTTCACAACATATTATTGACCCTTATAACATGAAATAGCAGTTCATATTCGAGTCCATCATTAACGTATTTTTCTCTATAAAATTTTAGCAAGAATGCTAAAACTAAACAAAATATGAGCCATCGATGTACACACGCGTCATATGATTTAAATAAAAGATTTGCTATATAACCAACATATACGTCAAAAGAATAACAACATCACATTACGTCTACTTTGCCTGAGTTTGAACTTAAGTTTCAATAAATATTTGTAAAAAAAATATAATGTTTTGATAAATTGAAAGTTATCAGAGATTAGTCAAAGTCACATAACATATAATTATAAATAGTTTTAGGTTAAAAGAAATTATGACAATGAATTGATGTATATAAACCAACAACATTTGATTCAATTTAAAGCAGTTACTGTAGAAAAAGATTCAACACTCATCAAATAGGACTAATTCATCACCATTGTTTGACGGACTTGCTTTAATTACTTATATTTGTACATTTTTTAAATTATGTTAAAGGCCACTTTAAGTCAGATGAAAAAACTACTATGAAGATTGTGCCGAAAGTAATACCATTGATCCCCCTGATTGCCTATATGAAAAACTCGTATCAATATCTGTGCCTTCATGGGTATTGTCTAAAAATATCTTTATTGTGAAGATGTCGATAATCCAAAGACGCATCATACTTCGATGTAAGTTTAAATTGTTTACCTGTTTCTTGTGAATAATCTTACTCATTATTGTATTGCACACAACGCCGGTTTACAATAGTTTTTTTTAATATTGTTTAAATGAAACATCAAGGTTGCATCAGAAGTAAATGCGTGCACATGTAACAATCGAAACGCAATACTGTTATTACTGAGGAAATACAAATGCAAAAGTTACCTGGTGAGAATAATAATAACTTTTTGAATTGCAAATGGTAAAATGTGAAATGTTAACCTTGATTAAATTTAGCAATCATGTTCGCCAGCGTTTTCTTGACAACTTAAAAGGAATTGTTGATTGAAATCAAGAATTTGTTGACTACTAAGCTTTTGTTCTATGAATTTGAATAACATAAAATTGCGTTCATATTTATGAAAATATCTCTTTACAAAAACACCTACGGTATTTAGTTTTACCTTTAATTACCAATCAAAATAATTTAAGACATGGAAATGATGACTCCCACTATTTAATGCTTGTATGACGTCAAAACACTGCTTAGATCATAATACATTGTCTATGTCTTTAACGAACATTTGTAGAAACTTACAATGAAAAACCTTGTTCGAATTAAGCACGTTGCATAGATTTCTTTCGGTAAAGAACCCAGTCAAATACATTTAGTATATAAATAATACACAATTGTTACCCCTATAAAACATCTTTAACTGAGGCGAAGCCAAGGTTCGCAATGTCTTTTCGAGGGATATCAATCGGCTCTATCACACTGTTGTGAATGTGACTTTGTCTTCATGTCCGTAATGTCGCAAAACACTGTTAACGTTGTTTCCCGTATTTTTGACGTGGTGTGATAGTGACGTGAGAGAGAGAGATGTGTTGCCGGATGGACAAGATGGCTGAATGTTTGTACTGTCGGAGTGTATGTCGTGTATTTTGTATTTTATGTAACGTCTGTATATACTCATAGTGTGAATAAATCGTGACTGCTATTTTCTACAAAGATGGTGTTAAGTTATAAATTTTTGAACGCTCGGAATTCTACGTTTACAACATTGGTGGCAGCGAACAGAAACGGATCTACGCAGACAGATGATTTATATTTTTATACAGACGAAATGCTTTTAAAGAGGGGAGGAAATATGAAATTAAACAATGAAGGTACCGTAAACAAGTTTATTCGACAATACGATTGTGACCAAATGTATGCATTACAACAGAAGGACGATACGGCACTGGAATACGAAGATTCGTCATTTTAAAAGTGATATTGGAATTAAAACAGATTCGACCACATAATTCACAGAGAAGTATTTAATCGGCAAAAGTGGACGGAAATTAATTAAACATTTTTGTTCGGTGTTAGCATCAAGGATAAAATGATAATCTAAGGTGCAAATTTGAAAGAAATCAACATTGTCACGTATATCTATAAATAATTGTTGTTTTATGTATGTCTATAACTTATATTTGTCAGCATTTTGATATATTAACCATGAGCTGGTGTGACTTACCAGAGTTTGACGGTTCTGAACTTTTTGAAGGTTTCTGGATTAAATTTTCTATCTTTGCTGAACGTTTTAATTGGTCATCTAGTGATATGGCTTTTTATTTGGTTACTTCACTGAGAGGTAAAGCTTTAGAATATGTGTCGTATTTACCACACAGAGATCTTTATAATGTATCTGTTTTGTATTCTGCATTGAAAAGTCGATTTGGTGATATTGAGACTGCTCAGATTTGTAGAATGAAATTGAGAAATATGACTATGCTTACAAGTGAAAGCGTTCAAGAGTACGTATGTAGAACTGAGATAAATGTTCGGAAATCGTTCCCTGGTGTGAACGAAGATTTATTAGTGAAGCTGATTACTGAGTATGCTATATATGGATATCCTGATGGTAACATTGGATATTGAGTTCTGACTAAAGAACCGTCAACAGTTAGTGAACTTATAAAAGAAATATTGTGGCAGGAACATTGTATACACTCTTTAAAGTCCGTAGAAAAATCGCGTTGCACTGAAGACAGTAACTTTGAGAAACATTTTGAAATAGGCAATAAGCGTAATATGAATTTCACAGAGCATGATATTCGGAGGAATAAAGTTTCTGAAAATACTGCCGTTAATATGCAAAACGACATTAGTTTATATAATAGTAAGCAGAATTTGGGAAAAGAGAATTATACTGTTAGTAAATTAAATGTACGTAATAATTTCCTTTATCCGAGTGAACAGTCTGTTTTCTACATCGCTGAGTCATATGAATTGAAACATGAGGAATTTTGTGACGTTATTGAGGCAACTGAATTTGAAGTTGCGAAAGTTTTGGACGAACAGATAGCTATCTTTGAACTTCCGCGCGTTGAAAAGCAGACAGTGGTTACTGGTGGAACAGAGATTGTTATCGTTAGAAAGGTTGAATTAAAATATGAGAAACTTAATGAAATTACTCTAGAACCTGTTTATTCCTCAACAAAATAATCGTCATGTATATGTGTTTTCTAGTCGGATCGTAACTTCCTATCCGTTTACTACTATAATTGTTAAAAAGATTAATACTTTTGAAACAATTTCGGATGTTGTACAACTCATAATAAAATATGATTGACACCCTCCGATTTCCATGCATCAGTAGGTACAAAATATTGGTTGCCAGATAATACCTTTTGAAGGAAACATATCTGAACTAGAATTTATGTACAGGATGAGATCCCAATTATTTTTATGGTCACTTAGTGAAAGGTTAAAATGGCAGCATTCATTATATTTTAATTGGTTATAATGTTTGTTATTGGATGATATATTTGAACCATAATTTCAAAGTTCAACCGTCATCAGCATAGCTGGAAAAAACCTCATTAAAATATAACTTGATATTTTTTATTTTGTTTGTTTTTTTTTGGCCAAAGGGTAGTGTTTCTGTTCTACGACAGTAGACTTATATTTTTTTTGGACTTTCGTTTCAGAATTAAAAAAAAATTCTTTTACATGTATGTTTCATTTGATACGTTATTTTGACCGACTAACAGTAATATCGCGTCATTCTGAAATTAATTTTCATTTCAGCGTGCACAAAAGTCAGGTAAATAAAAAAAAAAAAAACTGATAGAAACTGTTGTTTCCCGATTCTCGCAAAATAAGTAAATATAAGTATTTGACATTTAGGTAATTTTATAGGGTTGTATAAACGTTGACCGTGTGCAAATTTTGAGAATGAAACCCTCTTTACATTATGTATTTCGGTCAAAGCCTTTACAGTACAATACGTTTACAAAAAGAAGAATCCACTTTTTTAATAGTCTGAGCCATCAATTCAATATGTAACGTTGATATTTAGGTGGATAATGTAAATATTTTAAATAACAATTATTGTTGAGGTAAATGGATATATACCAATGATCCAACCACAAATTTAAAATGGAATTTGAGCCAATATTTGATATCTTTTAAAAATACATCAAAATTATTACAAAACTAAAGGGTCTATGTACCTTAAAGTTTGTTCTGGGTAATATCTTTTCTGCAAGACATTGAACCTTTAAGCAAACTTGCATATAGATCATGCATTTTCAGAAATGAAAGACATCAATTGCAATTATGTGCAATACATCGATGGTCACAGCTGCGTATAAAGTGACTAAAAAATATTGTTTAGAGACATGCTTGTTTGTGTTTATCATATGTCCCTAATCCCTTATGTTATATATAATTTTCTAATTACACAATTCGTAACATACGTTAGAGATTTCATCACCAAAAGAATAAAAGAGCAGACTCCGATGCACCTATTCAAAAGAACTGGCTTTTTTTAAATTTAAATACTTATTATTTTCATACAACAGCCTCTTGTTTGTTTTCACAATAAAATTTCAAGGTTACAGCAGATGTAAATGGGTGCACAACTGTCAAAAGAACTATTGCATGCATTTACCCTTCCGGAGCACCTGAGATCACCCCTAGTTTTTTTGGGGGGGGGTTCGTGTTGTTTATTCTTTAGTTTTCTATGTTGTGTCATGTTTACTATTGTTTTTCTGTTTGTCTTTTTCATTTTTAGCCATGGCGTTGTCAGTTTGTTTTAGATTTATGAGTTTGACTGTCCCTTTGGTATCTTTCGTCCCTCTTTCATTTCGTTTGTCAAGATAAAGTCTTTTGGGTTATATGATATGGCTACTCACATGTTTTTACTTTTATACACCCTTGACTTGACCGTTCCTGGTGAATATTAGTACAAAAGAGCGCTTCAAACACATACACTGTTTACTAACGAAGAGACATTATATTTTGTTTTATTCAATCCACACCAATTATTTTGCAAAACGAGGAAAACATCTATACAAAGGTTAATAGATTAAAAATAGACCAATACTTTTTCAAGACACAAACAGCATTATTGTTTTTATATAGAAATAAAAGGATATGTCGGTCACTTTTTGAACAGCGGTATACTACTGTTGCTCTTGTTCATGCGACAAAACAAACAAGCATATTGAGTTCAACAAAAGGTCTCCGACGATGAACAATCGTCTTTAAACTTTGTAATCAATCTAAATCAATCTACATCTGGAAATGCTGTGAATAAATATAGCAGACACCATAAAACACCTGTCATTAATACGTAATTAATAAGACAACAGCTGACTAGGATATTGACCTGTAACATACAAATGTACATCTATATGATGCGGATTTCAAATAAACATTAATTTAAAAATATAATTTTAAAAGTATATATAATAATATGTATAGCAGAATCTAACAAGTTTCTTGTGTCACTCAAAATGTCAAATCTAAATTAATACTATAGATTTAGATAAAAATAAAACCATATTACTTCTTAATTGGATTTTGGAAGACCCGAATTATACTACTACCAGCTGCCGCACGATATTGTTGAAAAAAATCATTATTTCCTTAAAAAAAATATTGTTTATTTTTTTATTTTCCAGACGCTATTATATATGTGGTTGATATTCAATTTGTCTTTACCGGTTCTATGTATTTTCGGGAACAATACGACCCTGTTTGGTAATGCAATGATACTGTATAAGTGACATCTAACGTTAATTCAATCATCTGCATTAAACTATATCATCTTAGGCCGTGTTCCCATTGACCTAAACTCGGTGTTGTGTAAGTGTAACTCACACATAAACTAAACAAAATTACTTTCCCATTGATAAAACTCAATGTTTACATGTAGTGTAAATCATGTTTTGTCTACATGCAGTCGATACTCGATGTAGGCCTTGTGTAGATTCAGTGTACATAAAACTAGGCTTTTAAAACATAAGTTTCACCGTGCATATTTAAAGGAGAAACGATTTTTGAATAAAATTGATATTTATAGCAATTATTATAATAAAAGTTCTTTACAGAAATATTTGTCTAAACTTGATATATTTATTTGTTTTGTTTAGAAATAAAACTTAACGTAGCTTTATTAAGCCCTTATCAAGACTCAAAGCAGCATCATTGCCGAACACATAATTCATTTGAAAATTAAGGTATTTCCGAATAAACTTGACTTACACAGATATATTTGCCACTGGTCTTTATTCAAACAACGATTCACTCATAAATGCATTACTTAAAAAGTGTGAGGTAAATGTATTGTTTGTGCAATATCTCGGATCCGTGAAATTACACTTAAAAAGTAAAAAAAAAAAAACATTACCCCCACCCCCCCTTTGCCAAATACTTCTTGGAGAAGAGTACCATTTGAACAAACAGAAAAAATAGAAATCTAGTGATCCCTAATATATCAATCCTTCTTCTTCGTCTGTAAGCACGCTGTTGCAGCCTACGTTTTCTAATGCTTAATCGAGACATCTGTAGCATATTTAAACTACTGCAAATCATCAAAATGGCTTTCATTAAGAAGCAACCACTTAACTTAAAAAAAAGGGGGGGGGGTATTTTTTTTTATTTATCTGAGTCAGAATTATTTCCGAGCAAACGTTTTACGGTTTGTTTTTTTTTTAGTTTTTTTTTTTTATACTGGTAATCAAATTTTTTTTCTTCAACATTTAACACTATAATGTATGGGGAAACTCTTGATTCAGAATATTTTTTATCATCTGTAAAACCAGAATTGTTTTCTTTATCCAATTGGGGTTTAGAATATTTCCATCCCCCCCCTATTCAGAGTCAAATGGTCGTTCCCTTACTGGTAGAAAAGTTGTCCGAAAACTTTTCATTCGATTCTACGTAATGAACATTTAAATGACATAGAGTTTACAAGTGTGAACGAATCTTATGTACAGGTAATTAAACAAGGTGTATAGATGTGAACAAATTTAATGTGAAACCAATGTCCAGTACATTAAACTAATTGTAAACAAGTTTATTGTACATGGAGTTTGGTGTGAACACGGCCTTACTTTGATCGTGCCTGGTTGGCAAAAAGAATGTTTTCATTTTATTTCATATGCATGCATATTGTTTATCACTTTACAATTGCAGCATGATTTACGAATATTGGTACGAATCTTAGGGATCATAACTTTAGAAGAAAGAACCTACATCTGAAAATGCTGTGAATAAATATAACAGACACCATAAAACACCTGTCATTAACACATGAATAATAAGACAACAGCTGACTAGGGTCTTGATCTGTAACATTAACAGATATATCCACATGATACAGACTTTAAATAAACATTTATTTAAAATAAGAATATGAAACAAATATAGGTACACTTTATATTCATAGCAGAATCTAACAAAGAGCATATCCAATTAATTTCAGAAGTTATTGTATCACTTAAAATGCCAAATCCGAGTTGATATTATAGATTTAGATAACTGAAATTCAGATTTTCCTTCTTAATTGGATTTGGACGACCCAGATTATACTACTGACAGCTGCCGAACGATATTGTTGTAAAGAATTTAATATTTCGATAAAAAAGGCATCCTTATTTTCCAGACACTATTGTGTGGTTGATATTCAAATTATCGTTTCCCGTACTATGTATTTTGCGAGAGTAAAACATACAACTCTGTTTGGTAAAGCAATAATATTGTTTAGGTGACATGAATCGTTAATTCAATTGGATTTTATCAAATATACCATCTTACTTTGATCGTGCCGTGTTAGCAGTAAGAATGTTAGCATGTACATTTCATATGCAAGCATATTATTGTTCGGTGATTGTGTTAAGTTCAAAAAAGCTCACAGTTCTGATTGATTGTATAACATTCATTTTACATTACAAGCATGGTTATATATATAACGTATATATAATATAACACTTCTAATTTCGAAATAATCAATCTCAGAAATCCATTTTCTGTTTTTCTTTCAATAATATCACGAATCGTGGATTTATGTGTCGCTAGTTTAGAGTCTCAAAATGCGACTACACACATCGAAAGACAGCTGAACAACCATTTTAATCAAATATTGATAGAATAATATTATTTGTGTTATCATTTGTCTAATTAGGAGTGACAACTGCAAAGAATATAAGTCTGCAGATTTAAAAAGAAAATTAAAAGATGCCACATATAGCACTAAGTAATTTGATTAAAACATGGCCTAAAACCTCCCACGAAATATGCTCATGTTCTATGGTTCTTTGTAAAAATAGAAAAAAATGAGATTGACAACAAGATTGAATTCAAATAACTTAGAATATCACTTAACTAAATAAGGAAATATTAGCAAAAAAGAGACAGGCATTCTTTAACTTATAATTAACAATATTGTTACACATATTAATAAACTTGGTATGGAAAAAAAGGCGACCAACCCACAATAGATATAGGAAGACATATACACAAACACATACAAAACAAAACATATTCTTTTTAATTACAATTGAGTTTTGATCCTACATTGATACATAATATAATAGTCCAAACTGTTCATAAATAAAGTGAAGAAAAGTAGCAGTGATATCGGTGTTATCAGGTTTATTTTACAATGATTTTCAAAATATTGTCGAGATTATCGAGGAATAACGACGTTCTGTAGTTTGTACGACGGCGATGACTTTTGTGACGTCGTCGTTATGACTGAACAGACGTGTCTAAATATTAGCGTAAATAACATACTTTTAACCTCCGCACATATACATATGTGAACTCACTTTAACAGAGGAAATTAGGGGCTTTCGATATTTTTAGTGAGTAAAAGGAAAGGTTAATACAAACAGACGCGTTAAATACACAAATCATGCATTTCTCTTGTCTATTAAGCTTCTTATCTTCTTATCTCATTCAGTTCATCCAATAGTATTTAAAAAAAAAACCGCACAGTTGCTTAATCAGCAGTGAGAAGGATATCATATGATAATCAAGTTTCCTTTAATGCAATAAAACGCCACAACCGATTTACAAAAGATAAATTCCAGTGCGACAAGTTTAACCAAAGATTATAGAATCTTAGTATATTTTTCTACATGTAGGTCCAGTTTATTTTTAAGATTAAGTACGAAAACAACATGCGATGTTCTCGCATGTGTACAAGGACATTGCACTGCTTGACATTGCTAAACACACAATGCAGATTGTTATGAACATGATTGAACAATCAGTATTAGAATTAAAAGTGTTATGAACAATCTAAATCTAAAGAGCACATGAATTGTATATCATTGTTTACAACGACTTCGTACTGCGTAGTACGTAATAAAAACGTGATTTTACTTATTTATGGGGTCCATGTCCCCAGCGGAAAATCGAATAACACGTCTTACTTAGTATACCTTTACAAAGACGTTGATCGGGGGGAAAAGGACTTAAATTTTATGCCGATATGGACATCTACCATATATGTTTTATTTTGCTGAACTGATGATTTAAACCACTAATTCAGAGTTGGCAAAGATTTGTTTTTTTTCTAAAATAGTACCTAATATTTAACACAAACTATGTTTGACACATAGCCGTCACGCTCTCAATTTTTGTAAAATATACGGGTTACTTGGGGTATCAAATGAATGATGAAGATCAAGGGATCACAGGATGTTCCTCGTTAAATATCAATTAAGTTGTGGTACGTAAATGTCTGCAATTGTTGAAGAAGGCCATAAATTATCTGTTCGTAGATCAGAAGTACTTTTTTTAAACATTCAGGAACCAATCAACTCTTATAAATTCAATTAGAGATACAAATTGTGATATTGAATAATCGAAATCACATGTCGGAAATGCAGATCCATAAAGAACAGAATGATTCAAACTTAACAAATCATTGCATATAACGTTAGATTCTTAAGTGCATGAGATGTCACCTAATGTCAACTCCAGATTTGAAAATCAAGGAACCTGTTGACTTACAATACATTAGAGTGGAAAACGGCGTGATTTATATTTGCAGGTTAATTATTTTGAGCTAGCCTGAAATAAGTTCGATAATGCTTTCTTGCAGTTTATTTTGTACTTGTTGTACCCAAACTGTTGTTTTTATTAACTAGAACAATGGTTGTATCAGAGATAATGACCATTTATATACCGATTTTTAATAGAAGTTCTTTTATGTTTCTTCTAATATTTCATTGATTAACTTTAGAAAATGAAAATATTTGCTGCAATTACTTGCTTAAACACGCCGCAAGTTCAAGTAATCATAATTTAATGCAAAGCAGAAACACAGATTTCGCAATTCTATCGTGACAACGTGGGAATCACGCAATGAATTCGTGAGTCCGAAGCAATTGTCTATAGTTAACTACAGACATCGAGAGCGCTCACTCTTTTCTTACAATGACAATGGTTTTCTAACAGTAATTCGGGCGTCCTCAAACAAGATAAGTTGGAGTTTAAATTTGATGATACCTGTTTTAATCTGAGAAAACATTTATCATCGGAAATTGACCTTCGAAAGAGGTACACGTGACTGGCTGTACATAACTCCTCTCAGTTTGATCCCATATGTCTTCTTTCATTTTGTATCTACATTGTTTGATAAAAACCGCATGATTTTAACCATTTTCAACAGAAATAACATTTGATGTTATATTGCACCACTATCAAAGGTCAAAGATAAAAATCAATGCATGCTTTGTTTTGAATTACCCAAATGAGAGTAAACTATGATTCCCTGGTAGAGTAAGCAGCCTCCCATGACCAGGGACACACACATTCATGACCTCCTTTTTCATGACAACATTAATATATTGTAGATCACTTACAAATTGATAAAACACAACAACGAGGCAACTTAATACATGACTTCATAATTACCTACTTTTTGAGCGTCAATGATAATTTTTTTTTTGTAGACGAAATATGCGTTAAGCGAACTAAATGTTAGCTTGGTATTATTTATGAGTCTTTATGAAAACCACTTGGTCGATGACAATGGTGGTGGAAATTATCTGATCCCTCCAGAAGTGAGCACTTCTGTGGCGACGTGCCTTATTATATTGGTAAACTAACGGTTTGTATATGGTTCGAACTTCAAAGGATGGCCTCCAACCTCATACTGGATTTGACAGTTAAATGTGTTGATTCCAGGGTCATTGGTGTGTTTTTGGGGTGACCAAATGCGTTTTATTCAAATGAGTTTTATTTAAGACAGAATTCCTTGTTTCTCAAAGTTTATTACTTTTTTGAAAATGAATTATTTAACTGGCATGAAAAAAATTGTAAAAGGGTCCATCATTACTCACTTATAAAAGCTAAACTTTTGTGACTTTTTTTTTGTATTGTTACCATGTCATTAGCAAACATCTGTCAGATTCAGATGCTGCTTAATTGATGTATAACGTAATCAGATTACTGTATTGCTATATATATATGTTAAATTTGCATTGGCCTGACAAAAGCGTCTGAGTGGGAATCATTTTACTGCAAATTACAAATAAATATCGCGATACTTTATAACAAACGAGAGAAAATGGTTTAATAATGCACTGATTTGAAACAAATTGAACTCATTGAGCGACGTGTATATTACATTTTTGCATTAAACGCCAAAACCAGCATTTCACAAGAACAATAAAACCGTTATTAATGTCGGTATGGAAGTAGATTGAAACATTGTTTAACCCAAGGTTAACATGCATTGTTTTTTTTTCATATCGAATTGGCAGCATAATTTTGTGATTACCATTGGTTATTGCAGTTTAATAATCGGTGATGACGGTATCACTTTTTAATATGTACCGATATGTGATGACATGTCTTCTAGTAGACTGTTACCTTTGATAACTAGCGGGCAGACGTTACAGCAATGCACTAGTTTAACTTGTCTATTGAAAATTTAGTTGATGAGTTTAAATATAAACAAACTAAAGAAGTAGTAGATAAATCTTTGATCAACACGAACAGATCATTGCGACTGTAAAGATATATTTGAATATTTGAATATTGTATATTATGAACAACAAAAGTTTGATAACTAAGATTATTTCATGGCAATAATCCTACCAACAAACGGGGGATGGGTTGGGGTCAGCTCAGTAGAGCCTCGAACTTTCCCGTTATTAGGACTCATCCATAATGGTTGATATGTCAACATGGTCAATACACTATTTTCGTCTTTATAATTAAACAACCATTTATTTTTACAGAAGATTGTATGTTTTGAATTCTTTTCGATGTTTCTTCTTTGATAGACCACTTGTAGTTATTACTTCGACATTATAAATCAAAGCAACATTGATAGTTATAAAAGCCGTCTATGGTCTAGTATATTTACTCTAAACTGATGAAATAAATCTTCGATAAACGGTAGTTAGTTCTTATTAAAATAGCCCGTCTCTGCCATTAAATGATATTGGTCTTTATAAATAATTGTCTATTTGGCACACATACATATCTTTATTTTATTTTATTGCTCGAAAATGACATTTCGTTTGTTTGAACAACTGATTTAACAGTTTAACATTCTTCATTCGGAAAATGAAGCCAGTAATATTTACTAATATCAAAGATAAATAAAATCACGAGAAACACATTTATATCCGAATTTCGATTAACACGAGATCACATACAGAACTGAAAAAAAAAACAGTAACAAAGATTGTCTGTGACCAGAGGTTAAGAGATTGATATGGTTCATGTCAAAATCAATCTCACTATAACTTTTGGCTGACAAATCAATATATATGTATTTAGATCTTAGCTATCTCTATTAAATGACCAGAAAGTTCTTAATTAAATATGAAAAGTCATACACATAGTGCAATTTTATCGCAAATGTTCGTTATCTTTTTGTGTGACAGAAAAGTAAATAATTTCGTTTGCTCCTGTTTTCCACTGAACACGAATGTATTTAGAGAAGTTTAAACTTGAAAATTTAAAATTAATGTGATTTGTGTTACAACTGTTATTTGTCTTTCCATTCATTTTATTTCCTTGTTTTATCTGGATCCTGACTCTCATGGAGGAATTATTATCAGTAGGAATCGGTTCTAGATTTTTATTACTCCTTCAATCGTTAAAATATCTTCAATTGCCCCTCAGAATTCGGATCTCTCCGCGGAATTCAGATCGAGATATCTTGTGTGTTGAACATACTCGATATATCCATTCTGCTAACACTGTAAACAAGAGTAAATAATCACAGTACAACCGACGTTTGCCTGTGTTTGTTAAAAGAACTATTCGTTAGTTTTTTTTATCATAAGCTTTTACCTTAGTGTTACATGAGTAAGTTAGTTGTCATTTGGATACCAACTGGTCCCTTATTTCCATTAATGCATGACGAAAACAAATATTGATGAATTCATGGTAAAAATTGTATTCTTAATCTTAAAAAAAACCCAGGTTATTTGGGAAAATTGTTCAATTTTTTAAAATTTTATTTTCGAACCGAATGATAATTCGCTCCAATTTTGTATTGGTCAGTTTTTATAATTAGACAACTTTGTTGTCACACTTAATAACTCTTCAGAAGATGCTTGTGTCTTTGTTCAAACAAATTTGTAATGTTTTCTAAAAAGTTCAATGCACAAAATGTGTAAATTTGGAGTACCTTATATATCTTTCTTTATATGCAAAGAAAAATAAATGACAAGGGAAAATTATTATTATAGTTTTTATTCAACTCAGAAAGTTGAGCATTTACTTTGGTTTCTAAATAAACTATCAATGTCGTACTGCCGTTGTATTTATTAAACCCAAATTTTACAGTTTATAAAAATCGCTATTTCAAAATTTTTGTATATACATAAGCTTTGATAAACAAAGATAAAAGAAATGGTTACTAGCCAAAATACTGCTTCTTACACGATTTCATCTATAATGTTCCTTTCATAACTTTCAAAAATTTCTTTCCTTAGTTTACACAGACGAAAGGTCGGTTAAACAATTTTATATGTGTTTAGTGACAAAGAAGAAAATTAAGATAAGAAAAGAGTGTTAAAATAATAGCAAATGCCGAGCGTTTAACATAAGCAGATATGAAAGACAAATCTTAACATACACTACACACATAGATTAAGAGGGCAATAGAGCGAAAGAACAGTAAATCAACCGCGGTATCATTTAATTGTTATTACAATACATATATTGATTCCCTTTCTAGCTGTCTGTGAGTCTCATGGGCAATGCAATGTAATGTAAACTAATGTGTTATTCTGTATACCTTTGTCCAACTTAGGTGATACCAGAATAAAATGATATATAGGGTATAGTTTGCCTGATATAACATTGGACAGATACTATTGCTAATGAGACAACTATTCATTTAATTCTTTATGACAAAGGTTTACAAACAACAGGTCACAGTAAGGGCATCGCCAATTAGCAATAGATATCAGTGCTCGTGCACTGCCATAACATTTTGTTTAAGGTGGTACCCAACACCTGGACTGAAATTAATTTGGCTCGTTTAATTTTCATAAAATTTTGACAAAGTATTTACTTTGACCCTTTAACAAAAATATAAAAATTTCAAAACATTTGAACCAACCGTTTTATTAGAAGTTAGAAAAATTACTCTGGTTATATAGCAGTTTGACAAACATTTATTTTGATCAATAAGAAGCTTTATATTACCTTAACAACACAACAGAATTAAAACGTTTAGCTGATTTTACAGAGTTATCTCCCTGTAGTGTTAGGTACCACCTTAACCGTAATAATTTTACAGCAACCAAATGAGCATATTTATTGGTAATGTTTTTGTTAAAAATCAAATAACAAAAATAACAAAACCAGGGATCAATCAAATCGGAAAGTCCCTTAAACGAAAAGTGTGTCAAATTATTCAAAATTTGAAAAAAGTAAATGAAAGAACGAAAAGTACCGGATCAATAATATATAATTTTAGGACAAGTTTTGGCTGGTGATACCTCGATAATAGAATATCAACCAGTAGTGAATGTTATTTCTCACAAACTATACGATAAAATTGAGAAAGGAAAATGGGAATGTGTCAAAGTGACAACAGCCCGACCCGGAGGCCACCAATGGCTTTCAATGTAGCGAGAAACTCCCGCACCCGGAGGCGGTCTTCAGCTGGCCTCTTAAAAATATGTATACTACAACAGTGATAATGGACGTCATACTAAACTCCGAATTATACACAAGAAACTAAAATAAAAAATCATACAAAACTAACAAAGGCTCCTGACTTGGGACAGGCGCAAAATTGCTGAGGGGTTAAACATGTTTATGAGATCTCAACCCTCCCCCTATACCTTTGGCCAATGTAGAAAAGTAAACGCATAACAATACGCACATTAAAATTCAGTTCCCGAGAAGACCAAGTCCGATGTCAGATGTAACAAAAGAAAATAAATAAAATTACAATAATACATAAATAACAACAGACTACTAAAATGTAGCAGTTAACTGACATGCCAGCTCCTGAACTCAATTATACTGATTGAAAGAATATGTCTTCATCATATGAATATCAGGCACAATCCCTCCCGTTAGGGGTTTAGTATCATACTATCATAAAATATATGAGAAGAACATAACCCGTGTCATGCCAACAACTGATTTATATATAAAAATGTGTTTAGTTCCGATGCAAAGACCCTATAAGTGAATCAATATTAAAGCCAAAATATGCAATCTTTAATGATCTGACAACAGTATCGTAACTATATTCCTTCTTAATAAGTCTGTTTAAAGGTTTTGTAAGCTTTTGAGGTGAATACTAGAATATTGACATTTTTGTGCTTTGTAAACAATATTACCATAACCAGGGTTTCCCCATGGTCAATTATTTTTTTCGCCACCTCTTTCGCCAAAACAATATATTTTTCGCCACTTCATTATTTTTTTCGCCAAGTAACACAATATATTTTTCTTTTTAAATTTTCCTTTTTTTTTCAGCCCCCCCCCCTAAATAAGAAATGGTTTTACAACAGAACGAAGCATCTTATCACTTGAAATTGATCCCTCATGTAAGGTGTAGTCATTACATTGAAGGGTTACTCTCATGCCTCTCATGCCAACCTTTTGAATATATTTCTTCATAACGACATTTTTCTTTTCTAGACCATTGTAAATAAGTAAAACTATATGCTTGAAATACGTGTGTCACTGAAACGACTTTGGAGTACCCACTCAAATCAATGATCTATGTGAAAGTTAAATGATAAAGTTTTAAATCAGAGATCTTTTTTGCTTTTGAACATTTCCCGTCATAACAACGATTTTCTTTTCTGGACTATCATTAAAAGAGGGAGAGGCAGCATAAAAATTTTGCTTCAAACACGTGCGTCGCAAAGTGGTTAATAGTTCCCTTTTGTGACATGTGACAGAAGCCATTTAATCATATCATTTTGTCATATTTTAACGGCTTATTCTCATTTCGCCTTAGCTGTCAAAATTTATATATAAAATTAATCCCAGTTTGCCTTAGTACAAATTTTCAGGTAAACAAGAATTAACTAAGGCGAAATGGGAGCTTCTGTAAACATTGTAATTAAGTTATGTTTTGTTTGTATTGCAATTAGTTGATATTTGTTATTTTGATGTCAAATATTACCATGAAATACTATTTAAAAGAAGATATATTTTTTTTTTTTTTTTTTTACTATTTTGTGTCCCTTTTTTAAAAAATGTGTTATTTTTAGTTGGTCTTTTTTTTTCTGAAATTGTATTTTTTTTTACTCATGTATAATATTTTTAAACAAAGTCTTAGTAGAGATGACAAATTGGATAAGGATATTTCATATTTTAATGAAAAAATAAAGACAAATATCAAACTATCATAACAAATATTTTATTTCAATCAGCACTGAATTCAAAGCACAATGTTATTATAATAGCATAAGAAATAGCACTAATACATAAAACATGAGTATTTCCATAAAGTTCATATTGTGAAATACAAGACACTAATTTACACATTTGAATGTGCAAAGTTCATCTAATTTCCAAGTTTGAGGATGTATGATGCTGCATCACCATACTGAATATAGTCTTTCGTACCATTGTGTAGTGATTCCTTCAAAGTTGCGAATCTTTCTTCTATTTCCCTGTACTTCTTTGCTTTTCCCCGCATCTTGCCACCTGCTGCATATTGTACCTTCTTAACCTCGTTAGCTGCTTGCTCTTTCTTTAACACATTGATGATTTCGAATATATTTGGATGTGCAATTTTTACTCTCTTTTTTAACTTGTTATGCCAGCCCTCTAAATGGTTATTTGTTCTGGGTCCTTCTGTTTGGTGGTGGTTCCAGGTTGGTTGTGGGTATCTGCCCTCTAGCCATGTCAGAACTATATAGTCTGTTAATTTGGTGCAAGCATCTGACTGCGTTTGGAAAGATATGAGATACTGCATTTCTTGATGCACATTCAAAGTCAAGGCTCACTTTATTTGGATGAAAGTTGAGATTATGTTGGTTGGCTATGTTTTTCAAAGTCAAAGTCAAAGAGTACCATGCATTATCTTTATTATATATAATTAAAACAATTTTAAAAACAATATTTATTATCTTATTTATTTTATTTAAAATTTCTGTAATATATTTAAATAAGACAGTGGGAAATTCATACAATTGATACTGAATAATATTTAATTATAGATTTTTTTTTCTTCTAAAATCACAATTTTTTAAATCATAAAGTGTCTTTTTATAAATAAATGTTAAAATAATAATCCAAGAGACACAAATCCCTAATTACTTAATGTTTATATTGTTATAAAAACACAGAGCTTTAATTTGTTTATCTAATTTTTTCATCTAAATTCACATTTCGCCTTAGTACAATTCCCATCTCGCCTTAGTATTTTTTTTACCTTTTTTACCTGGAATTCACAACTAAGGCGAAATGGGAACACACCATTTTAACAATCAACACCTTTATTAATTAATCCTTTGATGTCGATAGCTATGAGTGCAATCAGCTGATTATTGATTTTCTGTCAAAATCTTAACGAGTTCAAGGTGAATTCCGAGTATTGTCTGATTGGTAATCTCAGAGAAACCCGAAAAAAGTAAATAAACAAGATGGCTGAAAATAAATCGTTTTATATATTTCTTTCGCCAAATTCTTTCGCCAAGGACGAATTTTAATCGCCACAATTATTATTTTTTCGCAAATTGCGAAAATGGCGACCGCCAGCGGAAACCCTGACCATAACAGATTGAATGTGAAATACCTGAACGTATAAGATGTCTGCATGTTGAGCTATATTTAAGATTTATTTCCTTATACCGATGATACAATTTAGTAAATGTTTTGACAAGTTTGTGATATCGAAAACCCTGGTGTAATAATTTTTCAGCAATACATAAATTTCTCTCGCTAAAATCTAATACGTTGTTACATACACGAGCGAATCGTAAAAGTTGAGATATATGAACTCCATGAGATAGTGACAAGGGAACGTCACTATCTAAAAATAGATAATTAACGATAGGAAATAAAAAATAATCTCTATTTTCATAAATTTTTGAATTAAGCTTCCCGTTAATGATAAAGATATCAAGATCGAGAAAAGGGTATACCATATTTAAAATTTGGTACACACGGAAGCTATTTATATATACATGAAGCGTCAGTGGCGCTGTAATCAAAATTTGTTGAAAGGCAAATATATAACAAAAGAGCAGAGACATGCCTTAAAATTATCTTGATCTCGATAAGGACACTCGAAAGGTCAGTACATCTATAGAAATGATCCTTTTACTGATACTGCCTGTGTTCACAGCGCTGAATGGTCGACTGATGACACTCTTGGGAACGAAACTTCCATCTTTTGAGTCATTGAAACCAAAGCATTTCTTATTTTCTTTAAAACTTATCAATCACATTAAGTTTTTGGTATATAAATCTTTTCTTGCGTATCATTCATAAATATAATAGTTTTTACTTTGTTTCCGTGGATGTTTGTAAGTGAAAAGAAAACCCAAACAAATTGCATTGTTTAAGTTGTTTGCCTTGCAGACAATTCGATAAAACTACATGATAATAATGATTTAACAATCAAGTTTGTTATCCGATAGACAGAAAAATGAACCATTTTGTAATATAATCTACAAAGATGATCACTATTTATAATATTCTATACCCTTAGATAATCAGTATATTGCATACTTAGTCTAGTATATAGAAATCACGATTCATCTATTGTTATTCTAAAGAAGTTATTATAAGACATATTATGCATGTAATAAATAATACATACTTTTAGAACTGCTTATTGGAAAGAACATAATAAGCACTGTCTGAACACATAGAACACCAATAAATGGCCATTAGTAAGACTATTTTTCAATATAAAGGTAATTTTACGCACATAATAATTTAATATAGTTTTCCCTGATAGTTTACATGTAATACAGTTTTAAATTATAGATTGAATTATTTAATTATTAAACAAATAACTGGATAGTACTGAGTTAACGTCATATGATACAGTTACATGAGAGGTAACTGCATTATTAACGTAAAAAGTAAAATCACAAAAATACTGAACTTAGAGGAAAATCAATTCGGAAAGTTCATAATCACTTTGTAAATTATTATTGCTGTACTTTACCCTGCTGTCTGATATAATTGTATTCAATTTTTTACTATTGCAAATAAAACTATATATTTTTTGAGACGTGAAACTATTACATTTTAGAAAAAGATGCATTTTTTAATTGTTTTTAATCAGTTTTTAAAGGTACTAGGCTTATAATTTAATACGCCAGACGCGCGTTTCGTCTACATAAGATTCATTGACTAGCTTAAAAATATGTTTTCATCATATATAGCAACGTAAGATCAAAACAGTATCGTATGCCTTTGTACACTTAGTGAAGCAAATCCTCTACAACTCCTCAATTTGTATTATTAATTAATTGGAAACGAATACCATGGTTATTCTTCCATACGAAAAAAACAGGCTGTAATTCAGTAGTTGTCGTTCGTTTATGTGTTACATATTTGTTTTTCGTTCATTTTTTTTACATAAACAAGGCCGTAAATTTTTTCTCGATTGAATTGTTTTACATTGTCTTATCGGGGCCTATTATAGCTGACAATGCGGTATGGGCTTTGCTCATTGTTGAAGGCCGTACGGTGACCTATAGTTGTTAATGTCTGTGTCATTTTGGTCTTTTGTGGATAGTTGTCTCATTGGCAATCATACCACATCTTCTTTTTTATATATTGTTATTTAAAGATTGCTTTAATTAAAGTGCCTGCAAGTTCTCCTTACGTACAAACTAAAATATTATTTTTCATTTTTCTATCGAAGAGAGCAAAGTATTAAAATTACCGTTCAAAGAAACAAGTGAGACGAACAAACTAACCTACAACCAAAAGCATAGCTGATCGTTCGGAGATTCTCTTATACTTTTTGGATCGTTATTTAAAATGGAGTAAATCGTTGCCACATTCCGGACAACCGCTTTTGCCTCAGGTCAATAAATCCCATGCCCAGAAAAAAATTAAACATTAAGGATATACATTAAAAGATAATGTTCAAGTATTGCAAAATTAAGACAATGGTAGTATACCGCTGGTCAAAAGTCATAAATCGATTGAGAGAAAACGAATCCAGGTTACAAACTATAAGCGAAAAAAACACATCAACTATAAAAGGAAAACAACGAAACAATAGAACACTGAAGTGCAACACAATTACAATACCACATACATAAAAACGAAAACAATTATATAACAGCTGCCATATGTAAATGAGACAACTGTCTACAAGAGAAACCACAGAAACAAGTATTGGTTATCGTTCGGCCATGATCTGTGAAATATCATAATAGAATAGTCGATCTTCAAGTTCACGTCATCCAGTCATTGTGGAAATGTGGAATTTGTTTTTTCATTAGAATAGCACAGTAAATCAATATCAACATTTGCTTCACTTTTTAAATTCTAATGTATAACAAAGTTTTTAAAAGCAAACCAATCACTTTTGAAGTTGCCATCAAAAATGAAATAATAATAATAATAATAATAATGATGAAAATTTATAAAGCGCCCTATATAAATTTTTTTTTTTACTCTAATTCACATAGTAATTAAAACAAATCAATGACAAACACATAACACATAAAACATACATCGTGTCAGATTCAAATACTGAAATAAAAATGCCTACCATAAGATAAAAGGTCAATACGAAATACGTATTAAAACAAGTATTAAAAATTAACAATTTAGGCTAAAAGCATGCAAAACAAGCAAAAACTCTAAAACGAAATACAAAGTAAAAAAAGCCCGTAAAAGAGATAAGAATTCAATATAATTAAAAAGCAATGCGATAAAAATGAGTTTTTAGCTGAGATATAAAATACTCAAGGGACTTGCATTGTCTTAAACTGTTCGGAAGATTGTTCCATACAGATGTCGCTGTCCAATCAAATAGTCTTTTAACGTACGTCTTAGTCCTCACTTTTGGAACGGTGAAAACTTTTGTAGAGCTTGAACGCAAAGATCGGTTTGGCATGTGTAGATTGACAAGATCCCGAATGTAAGCAGGGCCAATATTATTCAAAGCACAGTACACATAAGTCAGTATTTTGTATTGTGGTCTATATCGGATGGATTACCAATGTAAATCAGCAAGTATCGGAGTGATATGATCATGTTTTCGTGTCCTGGTGATAAGACGAGCTGCTGTATTTTTTACTTTTTGTAATTTGTTCAATGAAGTCTTGTTGATACCGTTCAGCAGAATATTTCCATAATCAAGTCTGGATGTTACTAGACTGTTCAATAGTGTCTTGGAAGCAGTTGTTGTTATGAAGCTGCGAATGCGTCCAATATTACTGATGTGAAAATGACAGGATTTTACTATGGCAGAAACTTGCCGTGCCATCGTAAGATGTTGATCACAATATAAAAAAATGGAAGTAAAAGCTGTCAAAACAAAAATTTGAAGAGAGCTTACATACAATTATTTCTTGGAACCATGTAGTATTGTTTATATTTTATATTCTGAAGATTAATTTCTATGTTTTATTACTGTCCAATATGCTTGATTTGGCTGAGATTCAACAGATGTTCTTTTATTTTTATTTTTATTTTAATTTACAAATCTGTTCAGCATGAACTTGATGTGCCGATAACATTGCCTTTTATGAAGGAAAGCTTCCATTTACCTTCATAACGACACAAAACTTTGATTTTATAAACATATTTTACATGATATTGAAAATATGTTATAACAAAAAGACAGATCTTAACATACTCAATATTGACCACTTCAGGCCTACAGAATTGTGTATTAAAAAAATTCATCATGTCATATTTTGACAAGTTATAATTGCACCATTTGGAAAAACTACTTCATACCTTAAACATGTTAAAGTGTCAATGCTGAGGACTTAGGTACAATTATCCTTCATCCATCAATTGAAACCATAACTTTCAATTCCATTTAGATTCTGTCAAGGGTTATGTCAAAAATGAAAACATAATTGTAAAGACCAACAACATATTAACAAATGGGTTAACGCTGTCCAATTGATTATGAGTTAATAAAATCATTCAACGAACTAATCAAACAATTTCTTAAGAAACTGTTATCGACATCTCCTAAAATAGTACCAGCCACCTGCCGTGTTAAGCGATATACATTTTTATGACATATCATTGTCGGTCGTTGCATATGGTCCGGGCAAACACTTTACAAATTTGGACAGTTTTAATTCCTATCATCAAAGTGGACAATGTAGACATCCAAATGACATAATTACTGTGTATTAGTTCCATTTTTGTCGAAATTTACAAATTTTAGATAAATTTGCATTAAAAGCTATTTATATTTGATATCATATTCCTAAATATAAGTTCCATCGGTTGTTTTGTCTATGTTAATCCTGAATAAATCTTCACCTCAATTATGCTTCAAAATGCAATTCCGATATAAACTGTACTAACTGAATTGACAAAGGACGTCAGATAAATGAGATTTGAACTATGTGACAATGTTTAAGATCTAGCAGCCAAACATGTGTAAACATACAATGTCATTTAATTTTCACAAAGTATTTTCAAAACCTCTGTTTTGAAAGTCATCTACGAGCGTTCCAGAAGTTGGCCAGTTTTTATCAATTGTAATGAAAACCAAGTTTGTTTAAAGAAAATGATATCGTTTTGATTCAAGTTACATATGTCTAAAATTAAATTACCAGATAAACCGTATCATCCCCGGTACAACTTGATTTGAAATTAGATTTTCCTGTAGGAATTGCAGCTCCTTCTACAATAATGACATTTGACGTCTGCATGCATCGTTGACAATGTAATGGAATTTGATGCAACTGTCATACAAGTGACAGGTTTAGCTAGCTATAAAACCAGGTTCAATCCACCATTTTCTACATTAGAAAATGCCTGTACCAAGTCAGGAATATGACAGTTGTTATCCATTCGTTTGATGTGTTTGGAATTTCCTCGGAGTTCAGTATTTTTGTGTTTTTACTTTTCACAATAATTAAAAGTTTACAGTTGATCATGTTATAAACCAACAAACAAAACACAAAAAAAAGGATGTAGAACACAATCGATATTCTTCAAAACGGTAATCTTTGACATAAGATCTCGATGTTTCCTGTTTTCAGGTTTATTTGTCTTACGTCGATATCTGTGTCCAATAGCCAATAACAGTATATTTCACATTTTGTATATTATTTTTAGCAAACATAATAAAAACACCTATGTGTGTATGCTGATCTGCAAAGAGTAAAAAAAAAGGAGCGTCTTGCTTCTTGTCGTCAAATAAGCACAGAAGAGAAATAGACTATTGAGTAAAAAAACCATCTAGTTTCGAGTTAATTGACTTCCATCAAGTTAACTGCTACGGTCTGGTACAAAATATACTTCTGACAGAAGCCATAAAATTTTACTATAATTTAAGAACATTTTATATCAGCAAATTATATGAGTGGTGGTTTGCTTAGATAAAATAACATATTTGATCCAACACAGGCCATGCACAGGAAAACTATACAGTGTAATTGCTACAATTGTTAAACGTAGTCTTTTTAATTAAATATTTACCAATAAAATCGGGAATATGTACGTCACATGTCTTGTCTGGCTGTGATATTAACCTGATATGTTTTTCTGTTTTGTGAAGTTTAATTTTAAACACTTACATTACTTTGTATTTTTTCTTCGCATCATTTTAACACAGTTAATCTTTTTCCATTAAATAAATTATTTGAAGGTCATTTTACAAAATGTTCTTTCATTGTTAAAGAGTGAAGTGTTTTTCCTGCCTTCTTTCTATGATACTAGATATTCTGAACTTTGAGCATATAGTGCATTTTGATCATCTATTTGTCTATAAAGAAGTTGGTTTCCTTCCTTCCTTACAATAATTAATTATAAAATAAATGTAGGATTGGTAAATAATTACATATGTTTCATGGTAACTTTAATTAATCTGAAAAGAAAAATACAAAATAAAGGCTGATAGCGCACTAGGTTTCAGCGTGATATGACATAAGTGAATCTTTGAATGTTGAATTTTATTGGTTCATTTTACAAACATATATTTGTAACGAGTAACACCATGCATGGAATATATGCCACTGGACGCTACGCAACCAACAATCAATCAATTAAGAGTTACAATACTTGAAAAGTCATATATTCAATTATCTTCATTATATAAAATTTCTTTTGTATCGAAAGCACGGAATAAGTCGATAATATAAAATAGTACATGACTATGTGCGGTGTAGGATAAGCTTTTAAAATCCAAATGTATCAAAGAACATATACATCTTTGCATAATGCAATGTAATTTTCAAATATTTTATCAATCGAAAACACTTTTGATACTAATAGTAATTTTTCATTTAACATCGATTGAAACTAGTATATATCATGATAATTCACGTTCAACTAGTAATGCATGATTTACATTACATTTGTCCTGTACAAAACTAATCTACAATTAGCAAATTATGATCATTACTGAAGGCCGGTCGGTGAGCTTCAGTTGTTAATTTCTGTGTCATTTGGTCTTTTGTGAAGAGTTGTCTCATCGGCAATAATACACTATTTTTTTTATATAAAAAGTTGATAGTATATATTAACAGATTCGAATTGGTAATTAGCACATACGTGTCAGACCACGAATTCACTCACTCCACTTTTGAACAAATCTTTAAGCAGACTTTCTCGGATGAAAATAGTGGTTTTCTATGTCATGTTTACTTAAACAAATTTGCAGAAACGCAACTTTTGGTGAAAAAGAAATATATTTAGACCATTGCGAGCCACAATTATCGTGTCAATGAGTTTGCATTAAAACTTTATGGTTAATAGATTCCATATAAAAAAGAAGATGTGGAGTGACTGCCAATGAGACAACTATTCACAATAGACAAATTACACTAACACTAATAACTATGGGTCATCGTCTAGTATTCAACAATTGTATACTTTGATAATTTTCCATGAAAACAAAGGGTAATTTTGAGTAGTAGGTAACTTTCGAACGTTTGTATTTCACTTCAAGACTTTAAACATCAGTTGGAAATTGGCATGTGAAAGGGATACATGTTAATTTAAGAAAATTCTTGTTTTCTATAAAGTTGAAATTAGGTAAAATATAAAATATTTCTATAGCAGTGAAAAACAAAACATTTCGATGAAATGATAGGGATTTTGAATTAGTGATACGACGCCAAATAGTATATTGGCAATTAAGCCAGTAAAACACAAAATAAGTAATCATTCATAATCGGGCTTGGATAATTTTTAGGGTTCCTGATGTTGTGAACAGCGACTATCCAACAATTTTATTTACTGCTAACTTGTGCGTCCTAAGAGTCGATAAAGTTCAATTGCTACCACAAAAAAATGCTTACATACGTTTAATATATTTTTTTAAATGTTTTAGTATCGTTTGAGCACATAGCATGCATAGGGACATTGTCGTGTCTGATAGATTTCTAGTAGGTTAATCTTAAAGTCTCTTTTTTTTTATTGTGGACTGTCGGTTTCAGTTCATAATTTTTTTATTTGTTTGCAATAACATTGCAAGTTGTGTTCATCATTTCTCATTTGTTTGCAATAACATTGCAAGTTGTGTTCATCACTTCTCATTTGTTTGCAATAACATTGCCAATTTTCTTCGACTGTAAATTGAATATATATTTGGTATCTTCAGCCTCATTTTGGA
This sequence comes from Mytilus edulis, assembly GCF_963676685.1. Classification (NCBI taxonomy): domain Eukaryota; kingdom Metazoa; phylum Mollusca; class Bivalvia; order Mytilida; family Mytilidae; genus Mytilus; species Mytilus edulis. Next base: position 24,311,026 of record NC_092356.1, read on the forward strand.
TTGTAAATAATCAACCTCAGATTAGATAACTGTTCGATTTGATACGTTTCAAAAAAACTATTCTGCACTTGTTTAAACTGATACAGAAACAAATTATTGTTCATTAATATACTGTGCAGATGCTGTGCATATTAAATTCATCATGAATTATTCTCAATTTGAGAAAACATGCTCCCTTATTGTAAACACTCTAAATTCAATAACGCTTTACATAAATTGATTATGACGAAGAGCTAGTACAGTTGGAATCAGCGAGGTATTAATTTTATTGCTAGAAATAACACACGGCTTAAATCATACAATGACGATAGGTTGACATTTTCGACGCTATTGATAATATGATTGAAATACGTAACGTATAATGCATGTACTTTTAAAAAAAATACCGGAAAGTACTTAGTGACATACTTGAATCGCATATCATATATACAAGGTATTATCAAACACATTTAGAAATCTTCGTCAAGAAGCATATAGTTTTGAGCATTTTAACATCACAAACAAAATCATAATTATATATTCTCTCATATACTTAGACTGCGATTAACTAGCGCAGTGGCTAACAGTTTGAAAAAAGTTACAAGACATACGGAAACAAACCTTGTGATATTAGACCTATAACAGATAACAAACATATATCTTTACTCGATATATTTATCTTCCACAAAGTGAACTGCTACTCTTTATAAACAGGTTGAAATATTGAAATGACTATCGCTCTCTTAAAGTTTAGAATTGTTTTGATATTTGTTGTTCGTCATCATATCATTTTTTTTTTGACTAAGGTATAAACATTTAGTTATCATGGTTATCGTGTGATCATCTTCCAACCTGCACTAAAACCGTGGACAACGTGGAGTATCCGTTTGATTATACAACACGTATCAATTCGCAGCCCCGTTAAAATTGTGAGAATTAATCAATGCCTGTCGCGGAGAAAGTGTCACCTTCTCTGCATGTTATTTTAGTGGTTGTCAGGTGACATAAATTTCCAAATATACCCTTTTTCCATGTGACCATCTAAACTTCTCTCTTTTTATCCCGTTGTTTTCCATGTTGCAACCCCTACCTATTGTACTTATTGTTAGTTTGTTCCCGTTCTACATTTTATAATTATGAATGAAACATTTGTACGTTAGGGAAACAACGATCAATCAATCATTCCAACGTACATGTATCAAGTGTATTAGAATACCGCTAGTTACTCTTAAAAATACTTAAATATATATACAATCTTAAATGAAAACGAACCAATTGTCTGAATAGCAATAATCATATAACAATGAAAATGTTATACAATGACTACATAATAACTTTTTTTTGAGAGTCTTTAAGATCCAATATCGAATTTTGAGTGAATTCAATAATAACGAGAAGCTTGAAAAGTTAAATTCCTAATACAAAATCGTCTTGCAAAAAGCAATTGCATCATATAAGGGCTTCTTTATTTAAATTAAGAAAACGTTATGTAGAATATCTCATTAAAGTTATTGGTTTTGTTAATTAAGAAGACATCATATAAATACAATGACATACATACCTAGTAAACTCTATCAAATCTGTATGGGAACCACTTTTGAAAAATGTTCTTTAAAACAGACACTTCAGATTGTCAATTATATAAAATCGCTTTGCCTAATACATGCATATATGTTATTATACTTCCGGTTAATATGCAAGATTTCGATTGGTTCATACGAGAGAAATAGTTTACTCTGTCCCATGGCAAAGACTATCTTTCATGTACCCTTCACGGATACGCATGGTCAATTGTGCGCTTTACTGGGTGGTTGTTATGTACAAGACATCATAGTTTATTACTTTGAAATGTAATAGACATTGATAATTGAACAACCAGTATAATATAGTATTATAACTCAGAGCTGAGAGGGTGATAGAGCAAATTCTTGCCTATCGAAAAGACATTGTCAACTTTGGAATCGCCGCAGTTGACCATGTTTTCTTTGGGTAACAGTCTGCTCTATCACCCTCTCAGCTATGATTTATTTATATATAGTCCTGTGAAAGACATGTTATTCAGACATTAATTTGAATAACACGACAACGAAATACCTGATCAGTTCGTCATTAGAGGCAACAGAAAACTATCGATAACTGTTACTGTTTCGGGTAACAACAACATATATGTTATGTCATGCATCTTCACAATTGATTGAAGAAATTCATCTCCGTTGTCTATAACATACTTTTTTGGCATTGATACAGTAAGTCACACTTGAATAAAATGTAGAAATGGTTAAAATGTTTATTGGTTTAAGTGTGATAATTTACCACATATTTAGAGTTTACTATGTGTATAAAGAGTTTTTACGTTATTTCACATTTCACTAATATACATGAAAATAATGCAGTTTTCTTTCTACAAGAATAATATTCATAATCTGTATTGAAGAGAAGAACGATCTGGACACGAGACACCACCACACCTAAACTTATTTCAACATAAAAAAAAAGAATCACAATGCTGCAAAACACAGAAAATTAAAAACGTTAACATATAATTTTAAAACATTAGCTGCAGATGTTAAGTTATTTTCGATTGTAATATTTGGATTAACCCTAACAAACAATAAACAATTAGTGACTAATGAAAGTTTCAAAAGAGGAAAATAATATTGGATTATGACAACTACAACTGCTTTCTGGTCAACAAATATAACTTGAACGGAACAGCGGAAAATAAGTCACCACGGAGTCTATCAAATTCTCAGTAGCATTCAGAAAGGAGATCTTAATACAAACAAATTCAATAAATGATTTTGTGGTAAAGTTTTTGTATTTTCACTTTTTATTTCTGCATGGTAGATAGTTGTTTGCTGACTGTGTCTTATGGTGAAGGTTTTTGACGTTTTGTTTTTCGATGAACACGTTGATAGCATTTCCATTGAAAAAAAACAACATTGGTTTTGATAAACGACACCTGTTGTTTTTATCTATTAACTTTTAAAGAAGATGTTTATGTTCTATACTTATTTGCCCTTACTACGCCCAGTACCAGTTCACATTACAAATTGCTAATATAATGTATATTCATATATCATATTAAACCAGGTTCAACCCACTATTGTTTCTTAAAATGTCCTGTACCAAGTTAGTAATATGGCAGTTGTAATCAAATAGTTCATTTTTATGTTTGTTTTTGTTGAACTTTCTATGCAAGAGATGACGTGCATTAAATTTATGTACCATTACAAAGACATGATCGAATTGAATTATACACATTCATCAGATATGATAAAACAGAGGTAATGGTATGACTTATATACCGTCCCAAATCAAGTTTGGATACACCCAAAGGATTCAGTGGCCAAATAGAACATAAGCAGTGTTGGTTATATTTAAACACAGAGTTAAGACAGGTTTGAGAAAACTAACTGTATTACCATATGTACTATGTATGCAATGTAATTATTTCAATTATACAATAATTGAACATAATGCTAAATGAATTAAGGCAAATACAAAATGTAAGTTATGCATGAATACGAAAGATACATAATGTGTAATAAACACTGTGGTTCTCTTAAATAGAAATCCAAGCCTGTATTACCATATCTACTAAACCGGAATAATACCATGTCAATATTTGTCTAGGTTACTATTGCCGTAGAAGTCGCATTATTTCTATGTCACGAAGTAAATAATAATTCAATTACTTTTTGTCTATAGGAAATTGGATTCTTTTAAGACGATTTTTTGGTAAATAGACATATTTCTTTAATAACTCGGGCAACTTTATTGTCCGTATGCAATTTCCCTGTCAGTCCAACATCAAACACTGAAATGACGATGAAAATGAATCAAGTTCATCAATTAAATCAAACCGGTTATAAATTGAACATGCATACCATTTTTATAAATGTTGTTGAACATATAAAGAAGTTGGCTACACTCTTCAGTCTCTTCCGATAAATACAAATTAAACAATTATGATTTAAATGCATAAAAACCGCAATGGGTTTTATTCATTTAAACAATCGATAAAAATAAAAATTCTTGATTTTTCTACAATAGGTGACGTATTCAAATATGACATTGGTGATATTATAGTTGATATATATTCTTTAGTCCTTTATTTTTTTTTAATCAGTCTATAATTCATTCAATTCTGTCTGTTTAAAATTTAGCTTCGTATACAGCTAGACGTAGCGGTGTTTATGACATAGTTATGACATTAGATTTGCATAGTTATTTGAGAATGTGGAAAAAGTTGCAGTTTGAAAATTTTAATTTAACCTGTTATCTGCAGTTACTAGTATATGTCTATACACATTAACAAATAAAATACTGTTCAAAGAATCTAACAGATGTGTTGCCATATACATCTTACGAAAAATGCCTGTTTTGGATCATGAATAAAATTGAGAATAAAAATGGAGAATGTCTCAAAGAGACAACAACCCTATGAATATATATTCTGGGGTAGAGCAATGGAACAAATATGACAAAGCTTATAAAGAGCAAGGGACTGAACTTTGTTCAATCTATCATAGTCATTTATACGGCGACAGTTTGTATTTGATATAATTGTTCTTTTTGATATACAGTACAGTACAGTAACTGCAAGTCTAAATAAAAAAAGGAGAAGACTTTTGAATTACCTGCAATACACCAGTTTAGAGATACATTAGTAAGCTGAATCTGTCATTTGACTTCTGCCACCACGTGCCACATTGAACACATGTTGAGTGAGAGGGTGAAATAGACTGATGCAGCACTGTTTATTAAAATCGAGAAATTGAAATCTAATTAGATGGTAACCTTAAGTGGAACGGGAATTGACTTTAAAAGTGCATGAATACAGGTGCGGTCTTATCGATGTCATAATGGCGTGTTAATTGACGATTTTGGAAATAATAAATGCTGACTTTATAGTATATACTTAATGAGAGTGAATATTCTCCCCAACAATAATATACAAAGCGCAAAACAAACCTGATAAATGACAAAAAAAAGATAAATAACATGAAAATAGGACATGTGGTAATATTGTCAATAAGAAAAAAAAATACCTATTTCTTCACAGGTTAAGACTTCGTCAGTCTCTTGGCAGAAACAGTGGTTTAACTTTGTAATTCTAATCACAGTTAGTTGGAAAGAAATTTTAACCTTCATGCATCAGATAATTATACATTGACAGGGAAATGCGTTAGATATTTCCGTCATTTTAACGTAGTAAAAAGGAATATGTCTTGTTTAAAGACCTTCAAGTCGTTCAAACATGACTCCATTAGTCATTTAGATGTATTTCATTTGACAACAGAATGGAAATTGTGTCAGGAAAACCATTGAGTGCAAGAGGAAATGAATCTTTAATGATGAGTTTTTTTTAAGAAAAACCGACAGGCAACATGTTTCATACAAGATATCCGTGAAATTGGAGATTCATTGCACTAAAACACATTTTCTAACACCATTTGCTTCTAAAATTATATTCCGTTTAAAATATATAACATTATAAGATAAGTTTTCTGGAAATAAGATCAAAAATTTTGAAAAGGGTATTGTATGAAAAGTGATAAACCTCAGTAGAAGTAAAAAAGAGTACTCAAAGAACATGATTTGCCGATTAAAACAGATTCATCTAAAAATATAATAATGATTAGCAAATCAACGTCATATTTCCAGGAACAGAACAGCAACTTTCCAACTATATTTCTACTGCTCATTTGGGCGTCTAAAGAGTAAAATTAAATGTAAAATGTAGTTAAGTCCCCAAAACAAATTTAATGTTCATATAGGTTTTATATTTTTTTCTAAATGTTTTTTTATTGATTGAGAACATTGTTGTTTTTTGGTGGATTTACTGTAAATAAATCTTTAGTTTTTTTTTTTTTTTTGTTTTTTTTTTGTGTTTTGTAGACTGCCGGTTTTCTGTTCATCATTGTCCTTTGTTTTTGAATAACATTGTCAGATTTCGTCGCCTTCAAATTGAATACAGTGTAACCTGGCTTATCTGACACCTGAGTATTCAAACATCCTGATTTAACTGACACGTTTTCATGGTCCCAAAATATGGCTATCCTTGCAGAAAAAACGTGAATATTCCGACACCCTGATCAATCCGACATTTATTTTCTTGTCCCCAAGTGTGTCAGCAAACACAGGTTTTACTGTATATATTAGTATCTTCAGCCTCGTTTTGGATTGTAAATCTTCAACCTCGTGCCAGGCTAGATAACGGTTCGATATCCAAGTTAATATTAACGTTACAAGAAGCTATTCTGCACTTGTTTAAACTGATACAGAAACAAATTCTTGTTCATTAATATACTGTGCAGATACTGTGCATATTAAATTCATCATGAATTATTCCCAATTTCAGAAAACATGCTTCCCGATTGAAAACACTCTAAATTCAATAACGCTTTACATAAATTGATTATGACGAAGAGCTAGTACAGTTGGAATCAGTGAGGTATTAGTTTTATTGCTAGAAATAACACACGGCTTAAATCATGTAATGACGATAGGTTGACAGTTTCTACGCTATTGATAATATGATTCATTTACGTTAGGTATAATGCATGCACTTTTAAAAATAAATAAATTATAGGAAAAGTACTAACTAAGTTGAATCGGATATTATATAAACAAAGTAACACAGTGATCTGCTGTAATCATATTTTGACTATTTTACCGATTATGTCTGTTTTGTTCATGCATCGTTGTAAAAATAACGTAATTAGATGCAACTGTCATACAAGTGAGAGATTTATCTCTATAAAACCAGGTTCAATCCACCATTTTTTTCCTACTTTTGAAAATGTCTGTACCAAGTCAGAAATATGACAGTTGTTGTCTATTCGTTTGATGTGTTTTGTCGTTTGATTTTGCCATTTCATTAGGGACTTTCCGCTTTGAATTTTCATTTTAACACCACCAACAAAAACATATTTTGACATGTTTAACTTACTAAGCATACCTTACAGATGTACCTATATACTCTCATATACTTAGACTTCAGATTAACCAGCGCAATGGCAAACAGTTTGAAAACTTCTACAGTACATACCGAAACAAACCTAATGATATTAGACCTATAACAGATACCAGAAACAGATTGTAACTCCATATATGTATCTTCCACAAAGTGCACTGCTACTAACTGTTCATAGATAGTTTGAAAATCTTATCATCACTATCGGTCTCTTGTGGAGAGTTGTCTCATTGACAATCATGCCATATATTTTATATAAATGCTATTTTCCCTCGAGTTTATATGATCCGTTCATCCTATATTGACTCTTAAAATTCAAGAGTCTCTAAACATGAGGGTACATTTTATATGGCCTTCCAAATACCTTTTCGATCCCTAACATCACCGAAGAGACATTTATTGTCGAAATCCTGATCTGGTGTACAAAAAATATTTTAAAACACCTTATGTTTGTGGCATAACATCGTGGGAACAAGTTAATTGTTTTCTGTTTAGTATTAAATTTATATTAATATCCATTTTGTTACATCTTGTGATCATTTTTATTGGCAATCGCCAATGGCAGTCAGCAGGTTTAAAGACCTGTTAGTCAAATGCGTTTTGTTTAAATATACTTCTTCACTTTTTTGATCTTTTGGAAAATGTTGTTTGTGCTGTATTTAGACCCTTCTACAACGAAATTTGTTTTACATGCACACGTATAAAAATTGCGGTTTTTATTTAACGCAATCATAGGTTTGAACGTAGTTTTCAATTTAGACTCGTTTATATATATAAATATATATGGGGCATTTAGTAAATTATGATAATTGTTCTGCATAATATGCGTATTCAATCTAGCTTACACTTAACCACAACTACGTTTTTTAATATAGTATTTGTTTTTATTTATCAATAATATGTTAGTCCAGTTTGAACTGAAATTGATCTGGTATGACACATAACGAGTATTCAAAGTTTAGATTTGTAAGGATATTTTTAATTTCTTTTTTTTTGACTAAGGTATAAACATTTAGTCATCGTTTGATCATCTTCCGTCCGGCACTAAAACCCATTACAACGTAGAGTATCTGTTTGATTGTACAGCATGTATCAATTCGCAGCAACGTTTGTCTTAATTGTGGACTGATCAATGCCTACCGCCGAGAACGTGCCACACTCTCTGCATGTTATTTAAGTGTTACCGGTACCTAAGTGACGTACATTTCTGATCCTTCCAAATATACCCTCATTTCCAAGTGGCCTTCTAAACTTCTCTCCTGTTATCCTGGTTTACCTCCTGTTGCAAGACTTATCTATTGTATTCATTGTTAATTTGAACTTGTTCTAATTATGTATGAAACATTTACCGTAATACGTTAGGGACACAACAATCAATAAGTCAATCCAACGTATCAAATGTTATAGATTACTCTCGGTTTTATTGAACGAGGAATAATGATTTCTCAAAAGTTGCTAAGACAGGGCTATGAATTAATCAAATAAAAATCGTCACTCAAGAAAGTCATCAGTCGGTCGCCATCATCAGCTGATTGGCCATTATGACAAAAGTGTGTCAGAAATCATATAATTATGATATTCTTCCTCAGTCATAATAACCTTCCATCATTATCGAACTGAACAAAGAAATAACACGATGGGTGCCGTATACGGTGCAGGAAATGCTTACCCTTCCGGAGCACCTGCTTTCACTCCCGGTTTTTAGTGAAGTTCGTGTTGTTTCTTAATTATTTTTATAACAGTTGATGTGAATGTCCTTTGGTTTTGTGAGACTTTGTTTACTCCCTGGTTTTTGGTTGTTACTGTCTTACTGCTTGTAACTCTTAAATATACTTAAAACAATATACAATCTTAAATGAAAACAAACCAAATGTATCAATGATATAAACTCTACAATACTGAAAACGGTATAGACTGCCTTCATAATAACTTTTTATTTTAGAACGTATTCATCAGTCGTTAAGATCCAATAACGAATTTCAAATGGATTCAATAATAACGAGAAGCTTCAGAAGTTCCAGTTTCAATATAAAAATGTCTTCCAAATTGCAATTGCATCATATAAGGGCTTCTTCATTTAAGTTAAGAAAACGTCGTGTGGAATACCTGATTAAAGTTAGTGGTTTTATTAATTAAGAAGACAACATATAAATACAATGACATACATACCTAGTAAATTTTATAACATCTGTATATGAACTACTTTTGAAACATGTTCCATAAAACAGACACTTCAGATTGTCGATTATATAAAAACGCTTTACCTAATGCATAAATATATTGTATGTTACATTTCATATGAAAAAGCAAGATTTCGAGATATAGTTTATTTTGTCCCAATGCAAAGACTACATTACATGTACCCTTCACGGATACGCATGATCAATTGTACGCTTTACTGGTTGGTTGTTACGTAGAAGACGTCATGGTGTATTACTTTGAAATGTTATGGACAGTAATAACTGAACAACCAGTACAATACAGTATTATAACACATACATGTAGCTGAGAGTTTGATAGAGCAAATTCTTACCCCTCGAAAAGATATTGTCAACCTTCGATTCGCCGCAGTTGACAATGTTTTTTTTTTTTGGTAACAATCTGCTCTATCACCCTCTCAGCTATATTTAATTCATATATAATCCTGTGAAAGACATGTTATTCAGGCATTAATTTAAATAAACCGACAACGAAATACCAGATCAGATCGTTATCAGAGGCAACAGAAACCTATCGTTAACTGTTAATGTTTCGGGTAACAACAACACATCTGTTATGTCATGCATCTTCACAATTCATTGAAGAAAAAAATCTCCGTTATCTATAGAATATATTTTTTTTGAACTGATACAGTAAGCCACACCAGAAATGGTTAAAATGCTTATTGGTTTAAGTGTGATAATTTACCAGATATTAAGAGTTTCCTATTTGTATAAAGAGTTTTTCGTTATTTCAAATTTCACTAGTATACATGTTAATAAAGCAGTTTTCTTTTTTCAAGAACAATGTTCATAATTTGTATCTAAAAAAAAGGGAATTGGAAACGAGGCACCTCAACACGTTATCAAAATTCAACATTTCAAAAAAAAAGTCACAATGCGTAAAACACAGAAAATTAAAAACGTTAATATAAAATATTAAAAGCATTGGCTGCAGATGTTAAGTTATTGTTGATTAAGCTTTTGGGTTAGCCCTAACAAACTATACACACTTATTGATTAATGAAAGTTTGCAAAAATGAAAATAATATTGGATTATGACCACTACAACTGCTTTCTGGTGAACAAACATAACTTTAACGGAACAGCGGAAAAAAAGTCACCACAGAGTCTATCAAATTCTCAGTAGCATACAGAAAGGAGATCTATTATAAGCAAGTTCAATATATGATTAAGTGGTAAAGTTTTTGTATTTCCACTTTTCGTTTTCTGCATGGTAAACAGTTGTTTGCTGCCTGTGTCTTATGGTGAAGGTTTCTGACGTTTTGTTTTTCGATTAACACATTAATAGCCTCTCCATTGAAAAAAAAACAAACATTGGTTTTGATAAGCGACACCTGTTGTTTTTATCTATCAACTTAAAAAGGAGATGGTTATGTTCTATACTAATTTGAATTTACTAAGCCCATTACCAGTTCAAATTACTGATTGCTAATATAATGTATATTCACATAGTCCTATTAAACTAGGTTCAAACCGCTATTATTTCTTGAAATGTTCTGTACCAAGTTAGTAAAATGAAAGTTGTAATCAAACTGTTCGTTTTTATGTATGTTTTCGTTGCACCTCTTATGCAAGAGATGACTTGTAATTTATGTAGTACTATCAGAAAGACATGTCGAATTGAAGTATACATAGTCATAAAATATGATTAAACAGAGGTAATGCAAATAACAAAATCCTATTGACCCACAATACATAATCTTCAATTACCAATGTACTAAACAGGAATTATACCATAGCAATGTTTGTCTAGGTTTATATCGCTGTTGCAGTCGCATTAATTATATGTCACGAAGTAAATAATAATTCAATTACATTTCGTCTATAGGAAATTGGATTCTTTTAAGATGATATTTGGTAAATAGACACATTTCTTTAATTACTCGGGCAAATTTATTGTCCGTATGCAATTTCCCTGTCAGTCCAACATGAAACACTTGAGTGACGATGAAAATGAATTAAGTTTATCAATTAAATCAAACCGATTAAAAATTGTAAATGCATATCATTTATATATATCTTAAATAAACAATTTGGCTAGACTCTTTTGATAAATAAAAATTAAACAATTATCATTTAAATGCATAAGAACCGCAATGGTGTTAAATCCTTTCAAAATTCGATAAAAAGCACAAATTCTTGTGTTTTTTCTTTCTAAAATATGTGACGTCTTAAGATATTATATTCGTGATATAATAGTTGATATGTATCTTTAGTCTATGACTCATTTGTAAAGTCTGTCTGTTCAAAATTTAGCTTAGTATATCTAGTTAGACGTAAAGGTGTATATGACATACAGTGGAGATCACTTCTATCCTCTCATTAAATCTGTCAGAATCTGTCAGGAGAACTGTTATAGGACAGTACGTAGAACTGTCAGCCTGACACCTTTAAGTCAGTTCTAGCTAGAACAGTTCTAATCTACAACTGATTTGGTCAGTTCTACCTAGAACTGATTTGGACTGTCTACCTAGAACTGATCCTGACAGTTCTACCCTAGAACAGTTTTAAACAGTTCTACTTCTAGAACAGTTCTACGGTTGGAATTGATTACAAATTGTAGGGCTAGAACTGATTTATAAATTCTACGGCTAAAATTGATTTTATATTCCCAATCCACTATTATAAATTTTATTTGCACTCAATTTACCGTACCATCATGTCCTCTTTTTATTCAAAATATTGAATCGTAAACAAATGTGATATCTGTTTACGAGTAGTTTTCATACCTCAGACGGACATGTTTAACAAAAATGTTTTGACCGCATCAATCTAAACTGACATTATTTGCTCTTTTTTTCTGCAAATCTATATAGCTGCATGTCCTCTTTTTATTAAAAAAAATCGTAAACAAATATCAGTAGTTTTTATACTTCAGACTGAGTCGTGTAATAAAATCTTTTGAACGTATCAACCAAATCTTACCATATTTGCTTTTTTTATGCAAATCTATATAGCTGCACAGTAATTCAGTTAAAATCTAGGTCAAGAGGGACTGTAGTATATAAATAACTGCAATATTGGAATCAATGACATCGCATCGAATGAGAGTGCCAGCATTTCCTATTTTTATTTAAACATGTTAAAATATCGCATCAAAAACAAATATCAGTAGTTTTCATACATCAGACTGAATCATGTAACAAAATTATTTGTCCGCATCAACCAAAACTGACCATATTTGACAGCATCAACCAAAACTGACCATATGTGACAGCATCAACCAAAACTGACCATATTTAAACTTTCTAATGTAAATCTTAATATATATAAAGCCGCATAGTAAATCACTTATAGTTACATATTACGATGGATTTTATTATTCAAATGTCCTATTTTTATTCAAAATATTGAATCGTAAACATATTTCAGTAGTTTCAATATATCAGACTTAGTCGTTTCAACAAAATTATTTGACCGTATCAACCAAAACTGAACATATATACAGTCACTTTATCATGTAAATATATATGGCCTCATTGTAAACCAATATATTTCTATGTCTGGACGGATCAAATGATAAAGATGACACCAACTTTTGAATACAATGAATACCATATCTAAAAAATTTGTCCACATCAATTTAGCGCGCCATTATTTCCTCTCTGTATCCATAATGTTATTATAAAATAATGAACCGCCACTAAAGTGACTTTTTAAGTCAGTAGACTGTGATGTTTTTTTTTTATTTAAACAAAACTATTTAACGGCATCATCCAACACTCACATGACTCATTCATATACTTTATTTTAAAATGAAAAGTACATGTATGAGTAATTCTCTCCTTGGAATAGTATACTGTTAATATAATGTGAAGAAGGAAAATGATTGATTTTGTTTGTAGCCTAACGTCCAGTGGCAAATGCTTCATTCATGTTCAGATCGAGTATATTTTTCTGACGTTCCAGACTCCCAGATATCATTTATAATCGTTATGGATAAGATTGACGAGATGGTGCAAATGTACATATTTTATTAACGTTATACAAAACTTTTTTCATTAATATCTCATAATTCATTCTTTGTACAATTTTCGTTTGAACATTTGTCAAAACATAATCTTAAATCATGAATGTAAATCCAAGACAAACAAGGTAATTTACGATTAAAATTCCATAAATTATTGCAGAGTTATATTTAGGAAGAGACTGTTAAAAACGGGGAACGAAGAAACGTAAACAATGATGTTTCATATGGATATGCAATCTTATAAAAGTATTTCTTTGATGAGTTGGATAACCTTCTATCCACTTCGAAATGTGTACATGTAACGGTTTGATCAGTAAAAAATATAGAAAATCTGCTATTATATAGTAAAGTAATTGGAACTGATTTTTTTCTGCTAAATTCTAAAGTGCCCTTACTGCAGTGACGTCATTTAGAACTGTTCTACAGTCCTGACTGATTTAGTCACAGTTCTGCTGACAGTTCTACGGTTAGAACTGATTTGGACAGTTCTTCCTCGAACAGTTTTAGACAGTTCTACCCTACAACTGATCCTGACAGTTCTACCTATAACTGATTTAGTCAGTTCTAAATCAGTTCTACCTAGAACTGATTCTGACAGTTCTACTTAGAACTGTTCTAATTTAGAACTGTTCTAGGTAGAACTGTTCTATGACAGGTTAGAACAGTTCTATGACAGATTACTCTGACAATTGTAATGAGAGGTTAGAAGTGATTTTCAACAATTTATCAAAGTCCAAAGACTGTTATTACAGTAAAACATAGCTGAGTGGAACGTTATTTTATCTTGAACTGTAACTTATGGATAACTCACATACACAAAATCAGCTCAATATCTGAAGGCGTTTAGAAAAAAAAATCTGTATAGCTGTGATTTTCAACAATTTATCAAAGTCCACTGCCCTTTATTTCGGCAAAAAGAAGCGGAGAGGTACGAAACTTAAACTTGATCTGGAACACATCATAGTTAACTTACACACCAACAATCAGCCCAATATCTGAAGGTGTTTAGAAAAAACTCCGTATAATGATTTGTTGTGGAATGACGAAATTACGGAGTATCGGACAAGGGTAAAACTATATGGCACCGACAACGTCGTTGCGGGGTCATACAAAGGAGAAGACTTTTGATTTATTGATTTACAATGTCTTATCGGGGCCTTTTATAGTTGACTATGCAGTATGGGCTTTGCTCAATTTTGAAGGCCGTACGGTGACCTATAGTTGTTAATGTCTGTTTCATTTTGGTCTTTTGTTGATAGTTGTCTCATTGGCAATCATACCACATCTTCTTTTTTTATATTTTGAATTACCTGCAATACGCAAGTTCAGAGATACAATAGTTGAATCTGTAATGTGACATCATTCACCACGTGACATAAATGTAGGCGTTGTCACATTGAACACATGTTGAGTGAAAGGGTGAAATAGACTGTTTCAATACTGCACAATAAAATCGGGAATTGAAATCTAATTAGATGGTCACCCTCCCGTAGGTGGGTGGTACAGGAATTGAGATTACACACTTATAGAACATAAGAGCTGCGTCGGATAGACATCGACCTTATGCAAATGAATACCAATACATCTGTTTACTTATTTCGAGTCGAAAACACATATTATCAAAAGTATGTTATTGCTTCAAAATTCAGGCGATATACATGATATAAGAACTTTATACAAACCATACCACCAATCAGACTTTTCTTCGTATTTGAATTTTTAAAAATAAATCAAAGCCTTATCAATGTAAATGTAAACATGCACTACCATTAGGTCGATTTCTATCTGACGCACCTCATATAGTATATACTTATCTACTGAGTATGAGTGGAATAGTAAGTTTATTGTCCCGAGGAGCAACTATTGTCCTGAGGCGTAACCGAGGGCAATAGTTGTATCCGAGGGACAATAAACTTAGTATTCCACGAATATCCAGTCAGTAAGTGTTTTGTCATATAGAAAAAGACAACAGACAATAAATGGCGGTGATAAATCAACTATCTCAAGAATAAAACAACCATACCGTTCACTTCATAGATATGATCAAATGCTAAGTCTACGTCTTGCACTGACGTCAACCCGATAATAGAAACAATAGGTAAAACACGACGTCGTTACTCCCGCATTATTTTCAAAACCTCTAATCGCGTAGATGCATTTAAAATTCCGCGAAAGATAGTGACGATTGCGGTCAAATAGTTTCACCCAGGTCCAATAATTGGAAATTTTTGACCGGTTCAATAGTTCAAAGATTGTAATTTGCAAAATAGTGAAAATATTGTGTACATATTTCATATAGAAAATGATTACTGAGGCATAACAACATTTTTATTCTACCCTGCAGAATCATGATACTGAAAATACTATCTGGCAAATGACGTAATCTTGGCGTTCATTGTTAACGGTGTGTCCAGAGATAGACAAGACTCGAGAACTAGTCTATGGATGCACATTTTGGAAATAATAAATGTAGACTTTATAGTATATACTTGATGATAGTAAATATGTTGTCCAACAATAATATACAAAACCCTTAACAAAGCTGATGAATGACAAAAATAACATACATAACATGAACATCTGAGATATGGTAATTTTGTCAATGAGGGAAAAAAATGCTTCTTTCTTCAAAGGTTAAACCTTAGTCAGTCTCTTTGTAGAAAAGTGACTAAACTATGTAATTTTAATCAGTGTTATTTGAACAGAAATTTAAACCTTCATGCATCAAATAATTAAACATTGACAGGGAAATGCGTTAGATAATTTCATCATTTTAACGTAGTAAAAAGGAATATGTCTTGTTTAAAGACTTTCAAGTCGTTCAAACATGACTCCATTAGTCATTTAAATGTATTTTATTTGACAACAGAATGGAAATTGTGTCAGGAAAACCATTGAGTGCAAAAGGAAATGAATGTACGATAACGCGTCTTTTAAGAACAACCGACAGGCAACGTGTTTCACACAACATAGCCGTGAAATTGGAGTTTCATTGCACTAAAACACATTTTTAACACCATTTCCTTCTAAAATTATCTTCCGTTTAGTATATATAACATTATGAGATGAGTTTTCTGGAAATTCGAGCAAACACGTTTGAAAAAGATAGTGTTAAACCTCAGTAACCAAAAATACCCAAAGAACATGATTTGCCGATTAAAACAGATTCGCCTACAATATAATTAAGATAAGCAAACCAATGGCGTATTTCCAGTGTTAAAATTGAAAGAATGACGAAAAAGAGGTTTATTAAGAATGTAAGAGACAATACTTGCCAATGACGTTGCCAAAAATTCCAAAAAAGAAGGACAGAACAAAAACATACGATCCATGCTATACAGGAAATACAAACGGGAATGTCAATTTAAGTTAGGGCCCAGGTGAGGCCCCACTCTGGGTACAGGATTTTATCACTGTTTTTGAAGACCAATTGGTGGCCTTTGGCTGTTATTCGAACTTTGG
Organism: Mytilus edulis; assembly: GCF_963676685.1. NCBI lineage: Eukaryota > Metazoa > Mollusca > Bivalvia > Mytilida > Mytilidae > Mytilus > Mytilus edulis. The sequence goes on from NC_092356.1 coordinate 24,327,641, forward strand.
TCGGGTTGTTGTCTATTTGACATGTTCCCAATTTCTATTCTCAATTTTTAATCAATTTCTAACATAATTTGTATTCTGCATGTTACAGTGTTATTTGAATCGAAGGGTGTTTTATTATATGTTTTACGTTGAAACAAATTTGATAGTCTCTTATGCATGTTATGGTTAACCACACAATATAGATATTATTATAAAGGTTTATATGAATCATATAATAAACCATAATTACCTCGCCTTTGAACTTTGATATTGAAGCAAAACAATACGTTTTAATCATTACAACTATATTAAATAATTATGGTATTACGGAATACTCATTAAACATTGTTTCAATTTGAAATAGATGCAAACTGCTAGCTATGTAATAAGCTGTCTGATGTTATTAGAACTTTTAATGTCTCATAAAAGCAAATTTTTCAGTGATTATTATAATTACTACTTTGACCTTTTCCCACGACAAATTGATATGCTCAAATTACTAAATAAAGAAAATAACTTGCATGCGGTCATGCATCGGTTTTACCGGATATTAAAGTTGTTTTTAAGCATGTTCGTTTGTCATAATTAGGAATTTTTTCAGATTGTCAGAATCCTCTGGTTTCATCCTTTCGAATGCCTTGAATTTGTTTGCTCATTGACCCCAATTTGTCTTTTTAAAAATATTTTACATGTACAATTATAAGCCATCTGTTAAAGACTTATAAAATCTTTTATATTTTTTAATAGTTTTTGAGATTTTTAACTTTTCATTGATAAAGCTATGAAAAGTCAAAAGAAAACTTGTTCCCGCCAAAATTTCAATGGTTTTAAATATCTCTATAACAAGCTTGGCTCTTTTTGGTTCTTTATTAATCCCCTATCAATATATACTAGTGTTCTGAAAAGCTTGTTCTTTTGAAACTGAATAGCGAACTTTCTGAATTAAACAAATAGAACATTTCTCTTCCTTAACCAAGATATATAGATATAGGAAGATGTGGTGAGTGTCAATGAGACAACTCTCCATCCAAATAACAATTTATAAAAGTAAACGATTATAGGTCAATGTACGGCCTTCAACACGAAGCCGTGGCTCACACCGCACATCAAGCTATAGAGGGTCCAACAATTACTAGTGAAAAACAAAATTCATACGGGAAAACCAACGGTCTAATCTATATTAAAAACGAGAAACCAGAAACACGTATGAATAACATAAACAAACGACAACTACTGTACATCAGATTCCTGACTTAGGACAGGTGCAAACATTTACAGCGAGATTAAACGTTTTAATGGAACCAAACCTTCTCCCTTTTTCTGAAACAATAGTATAACATCACAACATAGAAAAACACACGATGAAATATCAATTGGAAGACTGAACTCAATCAAAAAACGTACATTAATACACTATAAACGAATAAATTTGATCTGCGATACCTGAATTCAAATACAGTGTTAATAAAATATTAGGGACAAACATTCAAGGCCAAAAAGCAAAACAAACAAGTCCAAACAAAGCCATGGCAAGACACCACCGCGAAATATTTAACAACCCTTAATAGAAAATAATAACTTTTGAAGAAAAAAAAATATGCACATAATTCGGTCTATCTATTTTATGAACACAATAATTGTACTAACTAATGATATCAGGTTGACACCATATAACGGACAAATTTTTATTCATTTACTTTTAAGATGAGGAGTTTTATGTGCACAACATTTTGTTTTCTGGTGTCTTGTTTCCTTAACAAAAATGTTCTTTCAATCATGGTGTTATCTGATTATCTTTAACTTATGATTTAAATGCTCCTTTGGTACCGATAGCTATTTTTAATAAAAATTTAAAGGTAGCAAACCAAACAAGGTACGTCTTTTCATCATGTTCATGGATCTTAGAAAAAAATGTTGATTAAGACTATCTATCTATCATTAGGTTTGAGGTACTGTAAACGAACTGTTAGGGTGATTGAATTAGTCCAGTCTGTCAATTTAATAGTTAGCATTATTAGATGGAATAACATTTGTCCTTAGAGATGACCACTTGTAATCTTCAACATCGAAGTCGTCTACCACAAAAAGAACATATTTCCTTGGTTTAATTACCTGAAGTTCCTGTCCAGTACTTTAAGTAAAATTGATTCAGGTTTTATATGAGTGATTTAGAACGTTAAGAGTGAAGAAATAATTAACTCAATCAACTTGATCGATTTAATTACTAACATCTTCATAAATCCTTTTTATTTTATTGTTAAATAGATGGCCGAAATAGCCACAACATCACCAGTAAAACCAGACAATTGTGCATTGCAGGAAATGAACATTTCTATAACAAAATGATATAAATGTCGATCTGTCTGGCAAGTTAATATCCAGGATTATTACAAACAAATATTTGTGAAAGCATTCTTTAATCATCATATGAGGTTATTTTAGAATAGACAGGAAGAAGCCGTTTTGGACTTTGCAGCTTAAATGACAAACCCTCCAAATGTCATTTAAATCATAAATAAGTAAATCACAATAAATTGATAATTTCGTTTATACCTATTTTCAGATGCAAGCTACAGTTTTCAATTGGGTTTGCTAATATTTCATAACATTTCAATACGTTGAAGATAGGAGTTTGATGATAAAGACAAACTTATATACGATTTGTTCAATAGGTTTCAATGTTTTTTTTATAAGTTAGAACTCAGCATTCAGAAATAATTAATTAAAAGAATGTTTACGCAATAATACATATTTTTTAATATACATGTATATTATATATTATACCTGTTTGTGTTGACGCGTACGGTCAATGTTACATACTTCAAATATTCAACTGTCAACTATTCAGTTGTACTAAATACTTATAACTGAATCAAAAGAAAAAAAATAAATTGGCTCTATATATCGCAATACAGTGTCGGAAAAATTATAATTGGATGATAAATAAATGAATTTTTACATTTGAATGTCAAAGCTTTAATAAAAAAAACAATCAATGAGTTTTAATTGTTTTGGTGTTAATTTACAAAACGTATCCCATACAAAATCACACCGACCCATTAGATATATATGTATAATGTTTAACCAGATGCGAGGTTTACAAATGTATTCTGTAAAACTATAGTTAGTAGTACTTAGCATGCTTAGTAAGCACATAATTTACAAGTATAACACTCAAACAGAATATCTTTGCTTGATATGTTTTTTATTGCCGGTTACTATCGTATTGACATCACAAGACGAAGTAACCTTGGATATTATTGTAATTATTATTCATATTCATCAGTTGCTTTCCGTTCGTTTGATGTGTTCTAGCCCTTGTTTTTTTCTTGGAGTTTGGTAGTTTTTTTTATTTTACTTTATACAAATCTGTTGTTACGTCTTAATGTCGCATTGTTAGCGGTTGTGTGCTTAGCAGTAAGCATTGATTACGAAAATATCGACAAAAGAGGTTTTGTTTCGTGTATTTGTATGACTGGACCGAAGGTATGACTGAATATGTGTTAAATGCTGTACATATTCCACCAATAATACAATGACTTTTTTTTATCTAAATATACATGATATAATGTTACTAATGACTATGTGCATATGCACGCCTGTCCAAATTCAGTAGCATGTAATGGAATGGCTGTTGTTATTGGATGTGTTTCATATTTGTTTTTTTTTTCATTTATTGTTTTGTAGAAAAAAGGGACGAACGATACCAGAGGGACATTCAAACTCGAAATCGAAAATAAACTGACAACGCCTGGCTAGAAATGAAAGAAGATAAACAGACAATAGAAGACAAGACACAACATCGAAAACTAAAGAATAAGCAACACGAACCCCACCAAAAAATCAGGGGTGATCTTAGGTGCTCCGGAAGGGTAAGCAGATTATGCTCCACATGTGGCACCCGTCGTGTTGCTTATGTTATAAGAAATCCGGTAAATAGTCTAATTCGGTAGGTTCGTATTTGGTAAAGTTATATCAAGCCCCCCTGTAAGTTAGCGGAAGGATTTTCCACAGGTATTCTAGTAATATCCCTGCGCACTCATGTACTTGGCTTTAAAATTCGTGTTTATTTTAGGTGTTTTACCTCGTACATATTTAGCTAACTTAATCATAACTGATTTTTACATTTTTTTATTTTTTTGAACTGTTATATCACTGCCCGTATTAAAGCAAGGTAGCGCCATCATAAACATGTTCAATCCTGCCACTGTTAGTATCTTGATATGTTTGGATTTGTCTTTTGCAACACACATTAGGCTCCTTCAAATGATTTTATTTTTTCGATCTATATACAAATATATTCTACATCAACTTACATAGAAAATAACTGTTTAGAGTCTTTAGATATCAGCTGTAGGTGTACGAGGCTAGGAAACAAGTTGTATGCGAGCTTGTATCGAGCTACTACACCTGTTTTGAGTCGAATACAAACACAGCTTATATTTAAAGACAATAAACAGTTATTGCCTTTATCCTGCAATTAATTCTGTATATTATTTGTGTTTCGAAAAACACAAAAACACATGTTTTGCATTTATTTTGGATTTGAAATCCATTAAGGTCTGTGTAGTAATACGACACAGTAATCATACATTCAGCTGAAGACGGGTTCGCAAACAAAAAGAATCTCGAATGGTCAACAATAATTCATCGCTCAAGGTGAATAATTATCTATTCTAACATAACAACTAATTGCAACAGTAAAAACAAATAACAAAGCATTCTCCAATTTGAAACAGGAGTGTACGAGTTTTCCTACGCTTCAGACTCGACATTCACTAAACATGCATGCTGAAATTGACATGGTTGTTTTTGTTACACAATCATACACATTCAAGTTTTAAAATCGATAGTTGTCATCGTAGAAAAGACTGCTGTTCATGTGTGTATGTTATCAGAAAATTGGCGTGATTCCTATTGCTCTAACGAAATATTTGAAAACAAACAGAACGTATAAAAGAAATCGTTAACTCGCAATTGATTCGTCATTGGAATGCGACGGCAATACACATTATGAGGTTAAGCAGGTTCTTACAATACTCAGTCCGGCAGTGGGGGCAGCTTTAAAGCTATATCTGTATAGTATACAGATACAGCATAGAGATATATGTAGGGCTGTATCTGTATAGTAGAGCACCCAATTGCAGGATAAATTTCCATATCTTACTGGTTAATTCAAATAGAAATATTTGAAACACGCATGGTGTTGTTTTTTTAGGAAAAAAGTATGTCAATTTAATCATCCTGAAATGTTATAATTGATTACAGTCGCAGATGCTGTTGCAATAGAACAACAAATTTTAATGAACTGATAAAATGTTTTAATATCCGGTTACATAACTTGTTATGTAAATTTGAGAACTTTGACACATAAAATCATGCTATTCGTCTATTAAACGGACGGGAATATGTTTTACGAGCCTTATTTAGAAAGAATCGTATTGAACAATACTGATACTGACATAACATAACAATCAATAATATCACCTGTTTTTGAAATGCGTATTTTCCCCTACATGGCAACACAATATGACAATAAATAACACTGACTTTTTTAATTGAGGAATGTTTGGTGCAAATAGGGATAATCCCAACTGTGATATAAACATCATGATTTGAGACTTATACATAAGAGAATAAACAACAATCGACAATAGAATAAATGAATTTGTCAAGTTAAGTTAGGACCTTAAATAGGTATCTGATATAGGTAAAGCACATCTTTAGTGTGCATATATTGATTGTTTAAAACAATTTGCATGATAATCTTCAATACCTTATTAGATATTGCATGGGTAAAGTTAACTATTCAAATGTAAAATTAAAAGCTTCATACATATATTTATATATTGTTTTAGTATTTGTGATGCATTAGTCTAAAACTATATTTAACATCCAACTTTGTGCAAAATGTTCGCCTCGGTAAAGATAATTTAACTCCAACACAAAGACGTTCCCTTATGAGAATAACACAAAATTATAAAAAAAATACTGAACTGCAGGGAAATTTAAAAAGGGACATCTATTACAACAAACAAAAATAAACCAATATGAGAACTTTCCAACCAACGAACGAAGGGAAACAACCATCATATTGATGACTTCGGTATAGGTAAAAGTAAACTGTAGGCGAAACCTTGTAATATCATGAATAAAATTAGTTAAACTTCCAACTTGTTTAGTAGTTGCTTATAGTTTGAAAAATTGTAATACTGTGTTTTTTCATTTTCATTGCTTTCTTTCATGTATGTTATGTAACATATATATTGCTTTGTTTTATTTGACTTGATTAACCAATTATTCCTGTATAGTAATCGATGATTTAATTATACATGTAGTTATATTTAATATTTTAATCTGATTAGATAATCCCTTTCAGCGAAATTGTATAGTTGTGTATTACGTTGTGCTGGTTCAGAACTTGCTAGGTGAGGAAAGGGCGTCTATCAATAGACGCTACCTTGCCAAAATTTGTGATTACCTGTTCATATAGTTATCAAAGGTTCCAGGATTATAATTTAGTACGCCAGACGCACGTTTCGTCTACAGAAGACTCATCAGTGACGCTCATATCAAAATATTTATAAAGCCAAACAAGTACAAAGTTGAAGAGCATTGAGGATCCTAAATTTAAAAAAATGTGCCAAATACGGCTACGGTAATCTATGCCTGGGATAAGAAAATCCTTAGTTTTTCGAAAATTCAAAGTTTTGTAAACAGGAAATTTATGAAAATGACCACATTATTGATATTTATGTCAACACCGAAGTGTTGACTACTGGGCTGGTGATACCCTCGGACACGAAACATCCCCCAGCAGTGGCAGTGAAAGTGAAAGTCATTAGCTTGTAATTAAGTGTTTGTTTGTTGCTGAATATCATATTTGTTGGTCGTTTATAGTTTTCTAAATTAATCAGGACGTTAGATTTGCCGTTTTCATTTTTATACATTTGTATTATTTTGAAATTTAAAGCTTGCAATGTGATATAGGTATTGCTGTTCAAATTAAAACTATTCTTAACCTTATAATTTTACCACTGACTAAAAAGCAACATGTAAAGATAACTTGTAATATATATATATACACTTGCTAAAGCAACAGCATTGCATTACTGATCCCCTTAAAGGACAGTAGGGTATGACTCCTTCTTAATTATGCTTGTCAGATTATAGCACCCACTTATATTTCCAGTATTTTCATTTCCTAAATATTTGATATGATTTCATTGTAAAATACGAGCCTACACGTGTACTAATTATGTTACGTTTCAAAGATGTTACAAATCAAAATTAAATCAAATGAATACGAATTTAAATCTGCTCTATTTAATATTGCATGGCATTGAACACTTCAAATGTAAAATGCTCTGGTTTTGGTATAAATTAGATTTCATTATAATGAAGCCAAAATGATCATGTATAACACTTAGAATGATTGCTGATATGTCTTCTCAATTAGAAATTGATATAGCAATGAACACAAATCATATTTTTAAATCATTATCTTGTGTTTATAATTTCCTTTCAGTTTTAAATAAACATGACATTCTGAATTCCTTACCTAATGACGAAATACACGGCATAGTTTAAAACAACTTAAATTTAGACAATTTGCAGAAATATCAATGTGTAGGATCAATGAATTATAAATAGTTTCATATATAGGCCTAGAAACTATCACTGTAAAGGGGCATGGTTCCTTCATGAAACCAACGGAGAAGCTGTAAACACACTTGGATAAGGCCATCGAATATTATAGAGTAAGTGTTACTAAACGTGATTAGTCTATAATTTTTCTTACTTTCCAATTGATGAAGACAAAAAGAGGACGACACTTTCAAAGCAATAGATTAGCTACCGCTGCGAACTTGGTCCCTGGTGAAAGTAAAACTAAATCGCCAAATCACATTTTGTGGTTTCTTTATCATAATTGGTATTTATTTATTTTAATTTTTTTATTTCTTGTTATCGGTTGTAACGGGAGTGGAAGTTTCCACTTGCTTCGTTTTCCCGTTGTCTACCCAAGTTCTGGGATATTGGACAAACTACTAAAACAACGTAAACATAAAGATGTTTATTTTAAAGACATTTATATGGCTGAACATAAGTTAACATAAATATATATACGATGGTGGCTAGTCTACTTGTATAAATAAAGGTTCCATATTCGCAAGCCAAAGTATGAGCGTCTGCTCATTTTAAATCCTAAGTGTAGACTGCCCCGAACCCGGTGAGTGACGTTATACGTATAGTTCCTAGGGACAACGAGCCCGTCCGGACACGTGCCAGAACAGGAAGTCCCGACAATAATAATTTCATGGCCGGTCTCGGGAGAAAGAGTTACGGAACTTCAACATGTTTAAGTAATACTAAAGTTTGCCGATTTCCCCAAATAAATAATGTTCGAGTTTCTTTATGTCAACACTTGCACCGACTTTCCTCTAACTATTGTTGCATGGTGTGCGCAATTGTGTGTGGTTGAATATCTCTATTTGACCGTTTTTGTTTTATGGAGTCAACATTAAATTATAGATTTATTATTCTTTAATACATCAACATTTTCTGTACTTTTTGATCATTACCTTGTACGTAGGCTTTGATATTTTCTTATCAATCACCTCTAAATTTGTCTAGAATTCAAGAATATAAGAGCTGTCTGAGATTAGATACATGTTGTAATTCAAGACCGTACAATGTCTTCTAATGTTATGCCTCGCTTTTGTTTGTTTGCCCTGAAGTATACATATGTTCTTATTTACTTTTTTTTTTATAGTAATATTTAAAACAAGATTAGATTACTTACAATAAATTGGTACAATCAAACACCACAGCAGTATATTCAACATCGATACGTATTTATACATTTCTACCGTAACTACATGACCAATTGTTCATTGAGGGTGTCAGTCCAAGACGAAGGAAACAACTCTTACCACGAGAAAAGCGCTGTTCCTTCGTGTTTATTTCGTTTTTGCTATCAGTAAATCAGTGGATGTTGGTTATTTTATTTACATCATATTTGTTTTTGTTTTTTTTTTTTTTGTAAATAAATCATATTTCTTGTTTGAATACAGTTGTCATGGCAGGCATTTTGATTGCTTACTATGTGGTGTAGGTTTGCGCATTTCTGAAGTCCGTCAAGTGACCGACTATTACTAATTTCTACGTCAATTGTTCTCAGGTAAAGAGTTGTTTCATTTGCAATGATATTATATTTTCTTATTTGTTTGTACAGGCATCTTTCTAGAAATAATATGGCTGAATCTGTTCTTACGTAGAGATATTACCAATGCTATTTCAACTGATTGAGCGGAGCATACGTTTTAATTTGCATGAGGACAGTCGATTTGAAAATGTGTGTGATTACGATGATTTTCGTTACCTATCAGTGACCTCAAAGGAATTTACAAAAGAATGACTGGACAATGCATTGATGAGTGTATCCTAAAACACCTATATATAGATGGACTGGTTTATTATTAGCGAACTGGATAAACTCCGCCCAGTCAAGTGAAATAAATTTAGTAATACTTCATATGATATTAATGTCTAGTGCAGGTAAAGGGTTAGAATAAAACAACTTTTGTCAGACACTGTTCACAGATCAGCATTCGAAAAGAAGAACTTCACGTGACACCTCGGAACAATTGTAATTCAATTTTAATTGAGACTTGATGGCAGATTGATCTTAATTACTTAGTTATCAACCTATACAAGTGAAAACTCAATTGTTATTAATTATAACGACATTGTTCACCTCGGGGCAAACAATTCATATCACAATCTTGCTATTTTTTTATCGGAAAAAAGTAATCATGAATAAGTCTTTATAGGATTTTCTTCGTGAAAAAAACTGCAGATATTTTCGGATTTGGTTTAAAAGTGAGACAGACACGGCACACCTCTAAACTATGTCAGTATACATGAGTCTAAATGGGGTACATAGACAAGAGAATTATTGCAAAAATAGATGATGAATCGAGATAAATGAGCGAAAAATATAAAGGATAGAAAATAATGACGTCCAAAAGTATATGACACAACATGGGTCAATTCAGTAAATAAATATACGTCATCAAGGACCGCCCATTTAGGGGAGAGCTTTCTGTATAACACTGAAGTCATATGCTCTTCAGATGGTAGATAATGTTTGTTTTTGACAGATGGATCAAAACTAGAGATGAAAAAAATTAAATAAATGCTGAATGTACTAAATGTGTTTACTACAGGATTGAAAAGTAATGGGGTCAGTATAGGAATTCAGTGCGAATCTACATTGTTTGTAAACAAGGCCATGTGAATGCCCAAAAATGCCGTATGATCCTATGTTTTTATTGTTGCAAAAGATAGGGCTACATTTATACTTTCATGAATGTAATATTAAATTTTCGAATTTTTAAAGGTAAATCAGGTATAAATTTAATTCCATACATAGATTAGCATTACAGTCAATGGGAGATTTTTTTTACTGAATTTACCCCTATATATAGGGGTAAATTCAGTAACTAAATATACGTCATCAGGGACCGCCCATTTAAGGGAGAGCTTTCTGTATAACACTGAAGTCATATGCTCGTCTGATTGGTAGATTATGTTTGTATTAAATATTTTTTGGCAGATGGAACAAAACTAGAGTTGAAAAAAGTAAAAAAATAAATGCTGAATGTACTAAATCTTTTTACTACAGGGTTGAAAAGTAATGGGGGTCAGTATAGGACTTCAGTGCGAATCTACAAAGCCATGTGAATGCCCAAAAATGCCGCATGACCCTATGTTTTTATTGTTGCAAAAGATAGGGCTACATTTGTACTTTCATGAATGTTATATGAAAGTTTCCAATTTCTAAAGGTAAATCAGGTATAAATTAAATTCCATACATAATAATAATGATAATGATAACCATTAAAGTCAATGGGAGATTTTTTACTGAATTTACCCCTACAGTAGAAAATAAAAGAATTTAGTATTGAAAAAGAAAAGAAAGGAATGATGTACAGAATAAAGACATTTCTATATATTTCCCAAGCTTATATGTTTCACTTTGTAAATACAGCTGTTTTTCATACCACGTCCCTTTTTGGGATATACATAATATAGATATGTTAATTTGTGAACGTACTGGTTCCAAGATATCTGTGTTTCATCTCATAGAGACATTACTAGGGAATGTTCCACATATTAAATACATAAAACTATCTAAAAATGAGGTATGATTGCTAATGTAACAAAGGTCCGCCATAAAGCAATTATAAAGCAGTATATACATGTATGTTAAGGAATAATTTTAAATCTTTTGTTAGGTCTTTAATTCAATCGAACAATGTGGTAACTAAACGTCTGCAATGAGAGACAATCATATTAGTGGCACAATGCAATAGACCACTTTCGAGTTCATCCGTCACCAAAAAAAAAAAAATTGGCAATTAAACGCGCCTTTGTGACGTCATTTACCAGATAGAGGGGCTCGCCTGTATCCCTGCACTATAAACGTTCATCAAGCGTCTTAGTGATCGTCATTGTGCAGGATAAATTAGAAATAAAGTTTGTTCAGTAGGTACTTAATCACAGTTCCCTAATGACAGCTGTGCAGATTGTCAATTATGAGAATTTAATTTGCCGAAAAATTCGTGCAATATAGCTCTTATAGTTTTTCAACCATTCGCTCAACATGGAAACGGAAGTGACGACGCACCTAAACGCACGAGTGACGTTCACTAAAACCAAAGTTTTTGACGGAAATGCATCGAACTCGAAAGTTGTCTATTGCTGAAGTATTTGGATTTCTATACCGATGTATCGTAGCTCTAGTCGGACAATTTGGCTGCCAAATAAGAATCACTTTATCACAATTATTATCATACCATCACGTGGTTAGTTAAAAAAAAAAGTGGTGATTGAATTAAAAAATAGAAGTTGCATTATTGAACACTCAATCTGTAAACATTTATGACTATTAAAGTCAATTGATTGAACACCTTTTTGCGTTACTGCCCTATGATAAATATTCCATTAATAATAGGGATTAAAGCAACCAGGTAGACCGGCAAAAAAGACGCGCGTAGAAAAGTTTGCTACTGGAGTAAGCAATTTTGATAGATCAGAAATGTGTCTTTGTATTTGGACGAGACCATTTACTACATATTGAAACCCTCGGTCCACGGAACACCATTACTGAAACCTTGACACTTGATTTTACTGCGTAATTAAAATTCATTTAATCACAAACGGTAGACTTCCTGAGCTTGTTTTAACACCCGAATTGGCAAAAAGCTACGTTGCTACTTAATATATCATAGTTGAAGTCAATCATTGAATTGCACGGAAGATGTTTCATATCATTATTCGGGATTGTGTATGTGTAAATAAACACATATGATGACTCATTTGATCAAAACTCTATAAAATGTAAGTTATTCCATCATGAAAATTCTAATAAACAATTATATCGAGAAAAAAAAACTTTATCTCTAATATAGTGTAACACATTTTATTGCATCGATCATTGAAACTGTTCTATATTCTGACAAATTAAAAACATGTTAATCACAACGTCAGACGTTATAGTTGTCATGATTACTTCCATTACAGACGGTGATCGGAATGACTGAGGGGTCTGATGGGGTTGTCTCATCATGATTCACGAGTTGATTTTTTTGTCAATGACGATTCATAGAAAATAAATTTCCATGATCACGGATCACGAAAATATATATTAAAAAAAAAATCTCTAGAGAAACGGATCACGATAGCAAAAAGGCACCGATCACGAAGAACGAAAATAACCCATCAGGCCCCTCATGACTTATTCCCAATTGTATGTCTTCCGTCAAGATATTAATTTTTTCGTCTAAACGCAGCTAGGAATTGAAGTGTTAAATGTCAATATGTCTTAAAGGCTACATGACATCCTATAATTCATGTTGCTTTTGGATATTGATTGGGGTATCTAACTGACATTAGTTGACCAATAAAATATAGAGTGGTCTTATACAAGACAGCGCTGTGATGTCGTCGACCATATTTGTCTATAACAAGAAACAATAAGCTTAATATATGAATGTAACTGATTTGTATATATCCCTCTATTTTTGTATATTACTAGCAATGATTGCCATTTCTCGAAATTAGAAGCCTTAACAGAGGGATATTAAATTTGGTCTCAAGTTGAAACTTTTAACCATCATTCATAAACAAAAGACGGCTATACGGGTAAACATTTATTAGCAAATACAAAAAAAAGGAAAATCACAAAACAATTGAACTCCGAGTACAATTCAATCGGAAAGACAATAATCACATGTCAAAATCAAATGACAAAACACATCAAAAACGAATGGACAAATAAAGCCAACAGTAGTATGCCGCTGTTGGAAACTCATAAATCGATAGAAAAAAACAAATCCGGGTTACAAACCAAAACTGAGGGAAACGCATCAAATATAACAGGTGAACAACGACACAACAGAAACACAACATTGAAATGTAACACACATAGAAATGAACTAAGCATTAGACAAAATCTGATAACAACAAATATAAGTGGTAAACGTCAATGAGTCTTAAAGGCTACATGACATCTTATAAGTCATGTCGATTTTGGATATTGATTGGGGTATCTAATTGACATTAGTTGACCAATAAAATATAAAGTGCTCTTATACAAGACAGCCCTGTGATGTTGTAGACCATATTTGTCTATAACAAGAAACAATTAGCTTATATGAATGCATTTGATTTGTATGTATCTCTCTATTTTTTGTATATTTCTTAAAGTGATTGGCATTTCTCGAATATAAGAAGCATTAACACAGGGATATTAAATTCGGCCTTAATTTCAAGCTCTTAACAAACATTCATAAACACGAGACGGATATACGGATGCACATTTATTAACAAGTACAAATGTATAGGAACGTAATGAAACAGATGATAACAAATATCAGTAAAACTTACCATTAATATAAGTAAAGATTACTCGAACGATGAAATGACACTGATAATGTAATGGCGATGACGAGGACTATGCATACTGTGTTTCAAACATAATTCTTTACGAAAAAAAAATTGTCATATTATACAAATAGTTTCAATGTAATAGCACAGTTTTGGATGTTTATATTTTACAAAAATGAAGAAAATGAAAATGATGAAAAAGAAGATGTGGTATGATTGCCAATGAGACAACTATCCACAAAAGACCAAAGTGACACAGACATTAACAACTATAGGTCACCCTACGGCCTTCAACAATGAGCAAAGCCTATACCGCATAGTCAGCTATAAAAGTTAACACTAATTTTATGTCCGTTTTGTTTAAATGTGTTTCAAATATTTTAAAACAAAAAAAAAAGACAAAATATTTGCGCCTTAGTAGTTTTTAATAGAGAAAAATACAATAAGTTGTGAAATCCTTGAAAATACTATAATTTGGGACAAAAACAACAACAACAAATCCATGATATGAAAACACTTGTTCATGCGTCCGAAAGCTTTTCTGGAATAACCTAGTACATCTCAAATGTTCTATCCAAACATTGTTAAAACAAAATAATACATGTAATAAAGGTACAGCTTAATGACACAGAGAGGGCCTATACATAAATGTCAAATTCAACATGGTGAACTTTGCATGAGAAAATTGGAAACTTAATATCTATTTAATTTCTCTATTAATCAATAGAAATTCATAGACAAAAATATTTTGTTTAAAAGCAAATTATTACTTGATTTATTTCACTTGACTGGGCGGAGTTTAACCAATTTGTTCACAATAAACCAGTCCATCTATAGATAGGTGTTTTATGATAAACTCATCAATGAAGTGTCCAGTCATTGTTTAGTAAATTCCTTTGATGACACTGATAGGTGATTAGAGATCAGTGATAATTATAACGGCAATCATCCTTATCACACACAACTTCAAATAGACTGTCCTTATGCAAATTAAAACCTAAGCTCCGCCCGATCAGTTGAAATAACATTGGTTATAGTAAGCCGACGTTATTCGCCTATTTAGAATTTAATGAATTCTGGGAAATATTTCCAAAAACGTTCACCAAAACGATTATTGGTTTAAAACATTCTAAAAAATGGGAATTAAACCAATGACGTAACGTTATTTTCATTTCGATGTACGGATAATGAGATTACTCATAGTCCCTTAGATTCTGAAAAGGCGAATAACTATTTAGCTGATGATACGTTTGGGGAATTGCAGTTCTAGATCCCTAATTGTAGTATGGACCAATGATAGTTGGATAATGTAGATACGCCTGGTCAACGTTAAAGCGAATTCCCCTGTTTTGAGCGCGTCATTCAATATATTACAAGTAGAAGAACTTTGTTCATACTTTTGCAGTTTAAAGATAAGATTTTTCTCAAAAATGGACTTCCATATCTTTTTACCATACGGGGTCGCGTTTAATCTTCTTTGTAATAGCCAGCCGGACTAGTGGACTGAAAAGACGACTGCTCCGGCTCCAAATCTATTGGTCCTGCAAAAATGACATTCATTTGACAAACACTAATATAAATGGCAGATGTTTATTTTAATTTTCATACATATGTTAGACAAGAAAAAGAGAGAAGATGGATCCTGATTTTGAAAAAGGTATACCATGCATGTGAATGATGTGAAGTACAAAACTCTGAAACAGAGTTGTGGGATTTATTTTGTAAATAATGACACTGTTTTGGCATTGTAAGACAAAAAACATTTCCAGTTGCAGTGAAAATTTCCTCGACCTTCATCCGAATGGCCTCAATGAAAAGACATTCATTTTGTATTTATTGTTCTCGTCCTGAATATGCATGGCAATTTTACCACTGGACGTTAAGCAACTACCGATTAATCAATCAAACTTTTTTTTCAATCAAATGATTTTGCATCGATTCTCGTCTCTGTTGAATCATTCAAAACTCTGGATAGTTAGAGCTTGACATTTTGTAGAGACACATGCCTGTTGAAAACATTGCACTGAGAATTCATCATTATGTTTCTGTTTCAATAATGTGAAATTTGACGACATTAAGACGTTAAAGTCGTAGCTCTGTTTTGAATGAAGGTCGCATTTAAGATGCATAAATAACCATTGAAATAGACCTTTGAATTAATTATTCGGATTATTGTTATTGTTTTTAATATATCGTATTGAATATACGTTAAAACATTGCAAACGGGTTTAAATGATGAAAACATAATCTTTAAATCAGTCTAATTTAGGTCTTGAGCTGTCATGTCATAAACTGCTAGTTGTCCTTTGTTGAATTATGTAGCATTGTCTTTTTGTTAAGCTTGGTTTGTTACCTATTCAGGCATTGGGTTCGGGATTCTTTTGATTTGAGCCTTGCCACTTGTTCTGCTGTGTGTATTGTTATTCTATATTGGCTAAAGGTAGAAGAGAAGGTTGAGATCTCACAAAACATGTTAACTCCCCTGTATTGTTGTACCAGTTGCAAGTCAGGAGCCGTTGTTTGTTTTGTCCCGTTATCTGCTATTTCATCGAATTGTTGTAGTTTGGACATATTCTCGCTTTCCATTCTGAGTTATATTATGCGATAATGAAAGACTGACCATTATGTTCCACGTATTACCGGCATTTTTATGATATAAGAAAGTCGTTCCAATATCATCACAAGCAGAAATGGAATCATGAATAGTCAATGCGAAGTAACTCTAAATTCCTGGAAGGCCTATTTTTAAAATATTAATTCTAGAATTTATAGGTTTTTTTAATCGTGTGGCATAATAGGTGTGTTCTTCTGCAATATATTCAGTTCACCAAATTTGTAGTTGAATTTCACTTGAAGTTTAGATTCTTTCTAAGTTATTACCTTTGAAAACTATTGCATATTTAGCAGTTCTTACATTTACTCATCTTTTTTAAGTCTAGAACACTAAAAATATAAAGATGATGTATCATTGTCAATTGGACAACTATTCATTAAGATATAAGCAATTATAAGTCTTTTGTCGGCCTTCGGCCTATGACGCATAGACGCGTGACAATACTTTAATACATAGTTGCGACCGTAAAAAACAGTGTGTTGATTGTAGTTCGTTCTCCATGACATAACATCAGAATTATCATGTGTAGAATAATTGATTTTTGAATAAAAATCCTTTTATCAACCATGCTTTATTGGTTTCACAGGTAAAAGAGGGAAAAATGAAAATAAACTGACAATGCCATGGCCAAAAATGAAAAAGACAAACATAAAAACAAAAGTCTACATGACACAACACAGAACACTAAGGAATAAGCAACATGAACCTCGCCAAAACTAGTTGTGATCTCAGGTGCTCCGGAAGGATAAGCAGATCCTGCTCCACATGTGTCACCCGTCGTGTTGCTCATATTATAACAAATCCATGAAAATTTTAGATAAGCAAGGAATTGTCAGTGTTTTCCAGCATAAACATATTCATTTAATCAAAATTTGATTTTTTTTAGTATTTTGCATGATACATTTAAATACACTTCTATTTCAATCCAAGAAAACATTTGTCTGTGACCGCATTTCAATTCAATTCAATTAAGTTTTGATCAAGTTGTGTAATTGTTTATGCGACAGCGTCACGTATTGACAGATATAAATTCACTTCTATTGAAGAAATCTACCTGTGAAATATCGTGCTTGGAAAAAAAAGTACTGTGACAAATTGTACCCCTGAAAATATATCACAGAGGAAGAAATAAACCGTTAAAATTTCACTAGTGAATGATATTTCTACCTTGGATGAGGTCAATGATTCGGTAAGGGATATCACTCCAATGCTTTTTAACAGTGCTTTTGAAGTTTTCGGAAGATCTGTTACGATAAATGAAAATGAGAATAACATTTGTAAACATAATTAATGGCTTGATGAAAGTGCGCTAAAGAACGAAAGAACTGTCATAAATTTCGAAACACTTTTCTGCGTCATCCAACAGATATAAACAGACAATTACAATTTCATCTAGAAATTTATTTAATAAAGCGAAACGACAAGCCAGAGCAAAGTTTAAACGTCGGAAAGGAATAAAATTATGTACTATTACCACCAAGGACCCTAGGAAATGTTTGTCAACTATCAAACCTATGAATAAATCACGCTTTGTAGTAGACAATGATGAATTTTTTAACTATTTTGAAACTATTCTTAGGGACACTCCATCAGATATTTGCAATGACTTTAAGTATAAGACTTACTAAATAATATACGAATAAGTGAGTCTCACGTTGACCATTTAGATACTTAAATTACTGATGACGAAGTTATTTTATAAAAAGCAATACACAAATTGAAATCCGGAAAAAGTGCGGGCAATGACAAAATTATTGGTGAAATGTTCTCAGCAGGTCCACTATTTTTTGAACAAATCTTAAAAAGACTTAATGATTATGTATTTGAGAATTGGATTGTTCCTGAACTCTAAACAGTCGGATTTGTAATTGCTGTTCCAAAAAGTGGTGATTTAACGGACTCAAACAACTATAAACCTATTATATAAGTTAGTGTCGTATCTAAACTATTTACGTCTATATTATCAAACCGTTTACTGCCGTGGTCAGAAGACAAGAAAAAAATATTTAATAACCAATTTGGATTCCGAAAACCGTACAACTATAGATTTAATGTTTTGTTATCCATGTAATTATTAGACATGTTCTTCAACATAAAATAAAACTGTTTTGTGCCTTAAACGTTTGTGGATTTCCGTAAAGCATTTGATAAATTCAGCAGATGGATTTTAATATATAAACTTCTGTAGAATTGTTTTAGTAGCAAATTCGTAAATATGATCAAATCTATGTAATCGTCTGTCAGTCTACGAGTTAGATTTGGTGGTTTACTTTCGGACGCAATTAACAATTTACTTGGCGTGAAACAAGGGGACCCGTTGTCTCGCTTATTATTTTTGTTCTTCATCAATGATTTAATCGAAGGTATATCCGTAGAGGCTAGTGAAGACGTTGTACAACTCGATGGTTTTCTAATATACTTAATTCCTTTCGCGGATGACACTGTATTGTATAGTAAGTCTCCTGAAATGTTACAAAAATTACAAAACAATCCATCAATCTATTGTAAAAATAGAAACATTGAGGGAAATACAGACAAAACCAAAATTGTTGTTTTTAGAAATGACTGGCAGATAGCTAACGTCAGTTTCATGTATGACGGTAACAAACTACAACTAGTGTACTCTTACGTGTATTTTGGTACGCTACTTCATTATAACGGAAAATTATTACATACCGAAAAAAAATTATCTCAAAGATTTCAAGAGTGCTTTCATGACTTTTGAACTCTTTAAAAAAATTTTAACCACAAGTCAGGAATGTCTATTGTCTACTGTTTGATAGGTACTATTTCTATACTAAAAATATGTAGTACTTGAAATTGACTTTTAGAATTAAGTAATATTTCTTTACTTTAAGAATATTGTAATATTCAGGTACCTGTTTTTTTACAGTCCTTGATTTTGTACTTCAAATTTTGTTACATAAATAATACCAACAGTTATCAAACTATCCCTTGTTTGAAAATCATATCTTTTAGACAAACTTTTAAAATACTAAAAATTATAACGGTGTAATCAAGAATCTGTTGTACTTAAATTTTAAGTACAAATCAAGTACTATAACATACATGTACCTAAATATTACAATAATTTTAAAGTAACAATATAGTACTGAATAGTACTAATGATTCCCAGTACTACATATTTTTGGTACAGAAAAAGTACCTATGCAAAAGTAGCTGTGTATGCATCTAAATATAGGGTGTACACCGTGCACATGATATAGAGCCAATACACAAACGTTTCTGTAGATTTGTTTTGAAACTAGGTAAAGATGTTCGTTTGATGTATTTATTAATTTTTTTATATAAATAAGGCCGTTAGTTTTTTTTTCGTTTGAATTGTTTTACATTGTCATATTGGAGTCTTTTATAGCTGACTATGCGGTATTGGCTTTGTTCATTGTTGAAGGCTGTATGGTGACATATAGTTGTTAATGTCTGTGTCATTTTGGTCTCTTGTGGACTGTTGTCTCGTTGGCAATCATACCATATCTTCTTTTTTTATATTAAGTTGTGAACTAGGTCTTTTGCCTATGCTTATCTCAAGAAAACATATTATTGTGACATATTGGCTTCATATTTTTGTTAATAAGCGACCTATCTAAGATGTTTATCAACTTTTATTAGAAAATGCAAACAAGGGTAAAAATAACTGGGAGTTTAGTACTTCGTAAATTATTGTTAATTCTTGGTTTAAAATATGTTTGCACTGCACAGAATTATATAAATAAACAGTAAGTTGTTATAAAAACTCGTTTAAAGGACCAGTATTTAGAAACTTGGTATGCATTCAATAAATGATTGTGAAAAACTGTGCATTTATAAAGACTTCAAAACAGACCAAGTAATAGAGAATTATTAGGAATTCTTTATTAATAGTAACTTACTTACAAAATTTAGATGTAGTACTTTGAAATCGAACTTGTAATTATGGAGATATAAAACTATTTCTGAACATATGCGTCTATGTGAATGCTGCAATATAAACTGTGTTAAATGTGAATACCACTTCGATCGTACTTATATGTCCAGCATACAGAACTTTAAGACGAGAACATTTGCCAAAATAGTATTGTTCTTGGCCAAATAATTTTAAACTTTTTCATTTGCTTCAAAGTAAAACTGAAATCGTTCACAATCAAACTGTTAAACTGTGTAACTTCTGACATATGCTTGGAAAATTATTATGAAACAAGAAGATGTCGAATGTTAAATAGGAAACTATGGCTCAGCTCATAGTTATATGATTTAATGCAATTATAGACCAGTGACGGCCTTCAATAATGAAAAAAAAACATATCTTTAGTCATAATAGTCAGCAATAAAAGACACGAAGATGACAAATTTATAACAATCCCAAATATAAAACTCATTGCCTGATTTATAACAAAACAATTAAAAAACAAAAAGTTAACATGGAAGACAATACTATCAGACTAAACATGCTAAACTACATGATCCCAACTTGGGGCATTCATATTTAGAATATAGCAGAGGAGGGGTACTTACAACACTCTCCACTAGAGAACAAATGACATAGAATTTAACAACTATGGATCACTATACACTCTTCGACAATAAGAAAAACCTATACCACATGTCATAACATGACAAAATGTATACAACCTTATAATAGAAAAACAACACAAAGTACAAATCTCTTAGTACTCACATTGCTGTTTCTCTCTCCATTTATAACTTTTTTGTTTATTTTGTGTATTTATAGGTTAGACATATTGGTTTTCATGATAACACAAGGTCAATATCAAAGAAGAAACTTAAAGTTGATAGTTTTCTACATTGTGCGCTTAATGGATTAATGTCACATGGTATGTGAACTTTTCTGCAAAAAAAAGGATATTTCAACATAATTGCGCCATGATGGTTATAAACAAAATTGAGTTCTATCATAGATCCTCAAAACAGTATTGTATAAAGGCATATTAAGATATCATAAATTTTCGTTTTAGAAAGAAGAAATGCAAACTAGGAGGAAAAAAGTGTTGTTAAAATAAACACCTGCTTTATCCACTCTTTTGCTCTTCAACTTCGTACTTTATGTTGGCCTTTTAAACTTTTTTTGATTCGAGCGCCACTGCTGAGTCTTTTGTAGACGAAACTCGCGTCTGGCGTATATACAAAATTTAGTCCTGGTATCTATGATGAGTGTATTTACATCGCTCCGTCATATCAAATATACCGAGGAAAATCTTTGAAGAACAAAATGCAAAAAATGTTTCTCTACTAATAGAAGAAAAATGTCTAGAGTATGAAATAATTATGCACTGAACGCTTACATAGTGCATTGAATAACTATAACACAGCAGCTGAATCAGAAGAAAATGTATATCAACTGAAACGTGTTATTTTTTTAATCTGCAATTATGAATACAATACTTAGAACACCATGTAAATAGTATGTTATTGAAATTGGCGGCTAATCAATATATTGCAAAGAAAACAAGAAACTTTCTGGTCAACTGTGTATCATGTGAAAAAATGTAGGCGAAATACTACTTCCTCTATTTCTATTTTAAACGGAAGTATAGATGCATTGTTATGTAATTTTATTGTCGAATTTAATATAACAAATTTTGCAAATGTTAACTATGAAGAATTTAAAACAAGATTTAAAAGTATAGCGTTAAACTATCGTTAAAATGTCATTATTTCAATTGTTCAACACCACCACTGCCCAGTGTCACGACAAGCAAATTTATAAAAAGAAAACGACACAAACATATGTAAAACAAGTTCCCATGTACAGAACATTCATGTGATATCAGTATATTTAGAAGGTATATTACTGTAATACACCGTAAAGTAAGACTACGTAAGATGTAAAAGATGTGCTATACTTTTATAGTGTCTTATTGACTAACTATTTTCAACGGATCTCTTGAAGGCGACAATTAGGGCAAAACAATGTTTTATTGTCCGTTTACAAATTTTGAAATTATTAAGAAACTAAGTTTTCAACTCCCTCAGGCAAAGATGACTTTAGATGAATTTGGCTATTTATTTTTGGTATTTTTGTCATATAGGTCTTCAACGGTTTTGGTACTTATACATCTTTGGATTTCAAATGTTTAACTTTCATGTGTTCCTGACGAAGGTAAATCCAGAAAAGCGCTTCGGACGCATAGAATTATAAAACATGTTGTTTTCAATTTTCACTGGGTCGATACCTCTGCTGGTGGACTATCAGTCCCCGAGGGTATCATCAGCTTAGTAGTCAGTACTTTGGTACTGACATGATTTAACAAACTTTACTAAAATTGTCCGTTTATAAATTTTGAAATTATTAAGAAACTTAGGTTTCATCTCCCTCAGGCAAAGTTGACTTTAAATGAATTTGGCTATTCGTTTTAAGTATTTTTGTCATATAGCTCTTCAACGGTTTCGTTACTTAAACGTCTTCGGATCTCAAATGTTTGGCTTTGAGCGTTCATGATGAAGGTAAATCCAGAAAACGCTTCGGACGCATAGAATTATTAAACGTGTTGTTTTCAATTTTCTGACTGGCCAACACGCATTTGTATTGCAATAATGTAGTTAAGAGACCGCGTTAACACACCAATGATTAAACTTAAAACAAATGTTACATGTAATTTTAATAAAATTAACAAAAAAGTATTCAATTAAAAACTTGCATAAAGAACTATGAAGTCATTTACACTTGAGACGTCAGAACTTGTGTTCAAAAATATATAAATGTTTAGAAGATACTCACCCCTTCTCGTCCAAGGAAAAGTCAGTTTTTTTCCCTCTAATTTTCATAGTACATGGTTTTCCATGCACTATGAAATGCTATACATGAATGACTTTTTATTGTCAGTTAATTATGAAAGTCAACTCTTAATAACTGCACTAACGAAGTGTACAATCCCCTGATGCATTTTTTCATGGGAAAAAGCCTACTGATTAAAGATGAAAAGCAAAGGTTAAAACAAAACATTTTGAATTTTGTAAATTTTCATGCATTTTCTAACCACGCTAACGGTACGCATATATAGAATAAACAAAAATAATTTGGGTAAGGATGTAGGCAAAATAAAACATTTAATTTAATTACCTGACATTTGAGGGATTTTTTTTTTCTATCAAGAAAAAAATGCCAGACTGCTGATAAATAATTAAGGCAAAGATTTTTTTTTCTCGGAAAAACACAAATACATGTGAATTTATCAATAAAAAGTAAGCACTGTTGAATGGTCTGAATTTAAATATTTAAACAGAGAGTTTTATATTTATAAAAAAAGTCAAATTTCAAAAACTTTAAGGGGATTTATATAACATTGTGTTGCTTTTTAAAATAAAAAAATCTCAATATATATAAGTATTAAATTTTACCTTAAGGAGAAGAAAAACAATTTATCCATTCGGTCCTCACAAACTATGTCCGAGCTTTTTTCATTCCAGCCATTGAAATTATAATTACCTATGTTTTACATTTAATTCATTACAAAAAGTGAACTCTTATTTAGATTTGAATATTACAATGGGAAAGGATAATTTTGTAAGGTCACTCGAAAGTGTGAATATGTTCTAAATTGGTCAGACAATACTTGGTCATGTTTTATGAAGATTTAAGCCCTCGTCTTCGCCTTGGGCTTAAATCTCCATAAAACATGACCAAGTATTGTCTAATCTATAAATAAACTACACTTAGTCTAGTAGATGTAGTGTAGACCAAACAGATCTCAGTTGACTACAGGCAAATAGCCTGAATACTGCTTTATTCGGAAAATCTGAAAATTATAACATTGAACATTGAAGAGGACTTTCTTTTTATTGTTCTGTTCCAGTTCAAGATAAATTACCGATGACAAGTTAGCAACTGAACACATATTATTCACCATAATACGATAAAAAGGAAACCTTATGTTGCACAGACAGGTTAAGTTGTACTTGCACAATTAAAGTTGTCGTTAGTAACGGGTGTAGATTATGTATATGGTAGATATGTGTCACATTGGCAATCATGCCACATCTGATCAACTGCAAATCAACAGATGTAATACGACGGGTATATTTAATACACAGGGAAAACCTAGCATTTAGTTGCAACTGAAGTTGTATTATATTGATGGATCTAGTATTTATACCAGAATGTATGCAACAGATTTTATATAGTGCGCACAACATGTGATCAACAAGATGGCACAAATCAAAACACTATAAAGCCAAAAATCCAATTTTTATCAAGCAACAAAATAAAAAAAAAACATCCAATTGTTATCCAGCAACAAAATGGAAAAAAAACACCCAATTATTATTGAGCAACAAGCTGGAAAAAAAGTTTACTCAGAATAGCTCGAATAGTCTAGAATCATCATATATTAATGATAATTATTTTACATGCATCTCCTATCAATTGGGTGTAATGATGGAACAGAAACATGAGAAAGGATAGAGTTTTTCTTTTGAAAAAAAAATCACAATACGAACTAATGAAATATTCTTAATCTTTCATTCATCTGTACTACGAAGGCTTTATTAACGTCATTAACGCCTGTTATTATCAATCATTCATAATTTATCTGTAACAATAATACAACTATTGAGACACGCCAACAATATTACATGGTTCGACGTTTCAATTATAGTTAGACTTGACATGTCTATTTTTTTTTTATATTCGAATGTCATATTGATAGATAGATTATGGAGAGAACCTAGTGTTTTCTGATCATGCGCACTTAAAAAAAATCAAATTGATAACAGTTATACTGTGACATTCACAAAACATTTCTATTATTCCGCATCACTTTCTGACAATTCTTTTTTTCCTAAGAATAATCACATCTTTAATGTAGATTGATTGTATACCACCATCTTGGATTTCACAATCACAGTAATCGAGACTGTTTATTTTTATAAAGAAAACTTGGTAATTAATTGTTTTATCCAATATATTTATACAAATATTATTTTTTGTTGTTTTCAGGATCATTTTTTTACAAATGAGCTATTGAAGGGGAGATAACTCTTTTAGTAAAAAAATTATACTGGACTAATACGGAATTTTTTTATTTCTACTTGTAGCAAAAACAAGTTCGGTAAATCCATTTTTTCTTTTATGTTCTTAAAACATACAATAAAACCTATCTTCTCACAATTTATTTCAATATTCTATCTCATAGATATTTTTTTATGCAAACACATGTGTTTTTTCATGAACAATCTAACCAAATTTGGGCAATTTAAACGACTCATAGCTTGAAAAATAGCACGGTGACCCATATTTGTTATTTAGAAAAAAGCATAGTAAAGTCTTCATTTTGGCAAATTATAAGAAAATTCTGTCTCAAAAAGTCTATACTTATGATCTACATGTACCTTAATCAGTTTCCAAAATCAATTACGTGTCAAAAGGACATATGTTTTTCTATACATAAAGCTAATGAATTGTCATTCTATTGCTTCTTTGATCTTGTCCCAAAACAACTCATTGCCTTGTTCATCATTTGGGTATTCAATGTAGGAATGCTTTTGAATAAGTTCTAACATAACCAAAGATAAATCCTTTGCTGGAATCTTCTCATAGAACACTAAAAATAATATATGTTGTCCCTTTCTGTGATAAATATTTTCCATCCTAGCCATATTGAATTCAAAATTACAATAATATGAGTCTAAAAATGATCTTGTAATTATACAAATCGTTTTCTTACTGTCATGAATGGCACTTGTAATGTTCACGGTAATTTCCTCTCCCGGTATAAAGTCTCTCTGATGAATACAAAGCTTTAGGTTTCTTTCCCCTTCAAGTTTTGGAATGCACTCTTTAACTATGAAATTCTGTTCATTGTCAGAATACGATATAAAGGCATCATATCTGTATTGGCCTTCAGTACCCGGGGGTTTATGTCGATACCATTTGCTCTTAGTCATATAATACATATATCGAAGCTTCCAACGATATCTATAAATTAAACCAGCAACAACGGTTACAATGGCCAAACACAAAACCACCGATATACAAATTACTAAAATCGTGTAGTCTCTGCATCCTTCAATAACTTGTTCAACATTTTGAACAAAATTTCTATTTACAACTTTTCCGCTATCGAGTTTACACGTGTAACTATGAATGTTATGAAAAACAGTTACATGGTTAAGCATCCATCTGAGATATACTGTTTCTTTACATACACATTCAAAAAGGTTATTTGATAAATCTACTTTGAATGCTGACTTTATTGAGAAGTTCCTAATTGCTTCCTTTGCTTGCATATTCGATATGCTTGTTATATTATTGTTGGATAAATCAAGAATTTCAAGCTTCGTTAATTGAGAAATGTCAAATGCAATGTCTGATAAGAAGTTGTTACTTAAATTAATAATTCTTAATTTAAGTTGGTTATTAAACACTGACCATTTAAGTGTATGCATTTGATTAAAAGATAGATCCACTGTTTCAAGTAAGTAGCTGGTATCGTTTTCGAACATTGGGGCATATGATTCAGATGCTAAAAAATTACCAAGTAGATTATACTGCATATTAATTTTTTTTAAAGTCGGCATATCAAAGCGACAGTCTATCAGTTTATTATTTGAAAAATCCAAATATTGAAGCGTGTCCGGAAGTCTTTCTATGTGTTCAACTTCAGGTGTGGCATTTACAAAAAAGTTCTCGTTAAGATACAATTCACGTATGTTTGTGGCATCCAAATAATAGAACAATAACTTTGGTAAATTCATTTGGGTTGACAATGTATTGGTTAATATTAAAGTTTCTAAGAATTTCATGTTCTCTGTATCTTCAACCAAGTTTGAAAACCCATTGAAGTCCAACTTATTGTATGATAAATTCAGAATTTTCATTCTGAACAAATTTTGCAGTGCAGATGGATTATAAACTCTAATCGAACATCTTGAAATTTGTAAATGCTCTAAATAGGGTACATTTACGAATGTATTTCTGTTAATTTCATTCAATAAGCAATTTCCAAGGAACAATTTTGTTAATTTCTTCCTTTACCAAATGATAGAACCCGAGTAACAAAGATGGCATCAACATACAAACTCTCTAAGGTTACAATATCAGATATGATATCATCAGGAAATGTATGATCATATTTCAAACTATTGTTTTGGACATTAAGCGACTGAAGACTCACAACTGGTCTAAAGATGTTGGTTGGAAATACAGCGTGATGATATCGCAATTTGTTGTTTTGCAGTATAAATTGTTTCAATGAGTGAAGACCAATGAAAGCATCTGGTTCTATAATTTTTAGACGATTCGAGGACAAATCGAGGGTAACTAGGTAAGACAGATTTTTAAAAGTTCCATTTCGGATTAAAAGAATATCGTTATGGGATACATTGAAAGTGTACACATTTGTCGGAACAGTTGGAACTGCAATTTTCCCACTATTTGAGCAATCAACATTTAAGAGATCGTTTCTAAGACTACATCGGCATCGTTTGTCAAAATCACAATTGGTTGAATTAGCCCAACCATATCGTACGATATGCAAAATTGCCAACCAATGTATCCATGTGAGAAACGCCATGACAACAATAATACTGAAATCAGAAACATAATTACTTATATTAAAATTATTATAAACATACAAGTTAAAGATATAATTAGGTCGAAACACATAGGCATGCACTGACAATTAGAATTCAATGTTTTCTATCTATCTTAATCTACATGAACTTTTAAAAAATCGGTGGTTTTACATTTTTTTTAAATTATTCCTTTCTTCAATGCCAAACATGATTTTATAATACTATTAACCTTAATTAATTTGAATGATAACTTTACCATTTTTTTTCAAAACATTACCATATTGTGAAAATAAATTACGAATTATGCTTTATTACAAATGAACATAATCATAATCATGATAACTGTTTGAATTGTCAAGTTTAATTATTTCAATGGCTTTTTTGCGATTGTTGCAAGACATATCTGTTCATTTTTATTATCGGTGTTAACATTTCTAAAACGTCTTAATGAATTCATTTAAATCTAGTGCTAATATTTATCACATAAATTTCGTGTGAGATTCACTTCAAACGAACTTGTACGTGAAACTCACGTCAACATATTTACTTGAACCACATTATGAAAATGTTAACACGAAACTCTTTCAAATTTTTACCAAAAACAAATGGCGGTTTTCCTGTTTTAATCAAATTTTAGAATTAAGATAATAGGTGAATAACTTTTTTTTGAAAATATAACCCATAATTTCACGTAAAATACTTCGGGTAATTTTCATGTGAATTGCATGAATTTCACATTTGACTCATATGAAACTGATGTGAAATCAGTACACGTATTAGCTCATTTGAGATGATGATATTCATGTGAATTTTACATAAGATTCACGTGAATCTAAATTAACGTTTCATCCCTGCTTAATTCTTAAAGACAGTATCTAGAACATTTGTGCTTTCCTGAAATTAAGAAATTCAAAAACGCAACCTACCTCGAGCTCTGTGAAATCAATTGCAAATTAACACACTTCCTCGATTTGTTTAATTAGTGTGATGTATAAACAGTTTTATTACGGAAATAGTTTTATTACGGCTATACAATCACTTTGATTCATAATTTTCAAAATGTTGCCGGAAATCGCATGCTACAGTATTATCACAACAGCATTACAAATGATATTGTATACAATTAATCATGTAAATGCCCGATCAATGCAGTTAAATTTACATTGTGACTAGGGAAAGTATTGATAAATGTATTGCCAATTTGGATTTTTTATGCTAAAATGTACTGCAATATATCTATGCATGTAAATTTAACATCTTTGTTTTTTATTGGATCAAAAAGAACATTTCAATTTACAATTATTGCAATTGTTAACGTTTTTCTTGTTGTTGCGGTCTACGAGCCTGTTTGTTCAGTGTTTGTGTTGTTCAAAGACGTTTATAGTTCTTCGTTTTTGACATAGATTAAATGTTGGTTTCCCTGTTTGAATTGTTTTACACTAGTGATATTATGGGCCCTTTATAGCTTGCTGTTCGGTGTGAGCCAATGATATTTGCATATCTATTAATAATTAATTTAGAGATGATGAAATTGATATTGTCAAGTGCTTAATTTTGCCAGGTTTTGATATTTTATCGACTTCTACTTATTTGAATTTACCTTAGAGTTCAATATTGTTGTTGAAACTGTTAAACAGGGTAAAAAAAAAACATCAATAGAATTATAAGTCAAGCGGACAAACACATGTATAAACCGAAAACCTTTATAAACTAAACATGTGCTTAAGCACCATCATATCAAAATTGTATGCGTTGTGAACCTGATAAAACTGAACACCGGCCAAATCCGAACAAAATCTTAAGTGCCGACGAGGTTCGGTTTAAACAGGTTTCACTGTATTTAACTTTTAATCAATTACTGACAACAGAGACTAGTGACGAAATTGTAGACCAAAAGACTTTTTTTTTATTTAGTCGTCTAAATTTGGGTCATTACTTTTCGATGTTGTTTTATACTACTTGAAAAGATCTTTTATTAAATATTTCAAAACTTGTTTTTGGTAAGGATTTAAATAGTAATAACATAATCATGATAATCCTGTTCTTAAATTTATGAAAAAACTGCTTTTCTGTGTGCGTGAATGCAATGACATTGATTCAAACTACAGCGTGCAGTGTTCTAACTAGAAAATAGAGAATAGGGGCACAGTCTCACAAAAGGCCACTTTTGCAACACCATTTTCGTTTACATTGACAAATATGAATAGCCCCATTATTCTGAGCTCAATACCAAAACTCAATTTTCTTCTTGCAGATAAATGTGAAGTTCCCTATGCTTTATCATTTTTTTTTCACTTACTCCTGTGCTTTTTTCAATGGTTAATTATAGTCAAGATACAGTCATGTTAAATGTGAAATTTTAATCCTGGTATAATCTATGATGAGCTTATTTACAACCACTGGGTCGATGCCACTGCTGGTGGAGATTTGTTTCCCCGAGGGTATCACCACCCCAGTAGTCAGCACGTCTATGTTGACCTGAGTCATCATTGATATGTTCATAACTACGAATTAACTGCCAACAAAATTATGATTTTTTGAAATACTAAGACTTTTCTACCACAGGAATAGATAACCTAAGCTGTATTTGGCAAAACTTTTTGGGATTTTTGGTCGTCAATGCTCTTCAACCTCGTACTTTATTTGGCCAATTTAACAATTTTTCACTCGAGCGTCACTGATGAGTCTTTTGTAGACGAAACGCGCGTCTGGCGTAAATGTGAAATTTTAATTCTGGTATCCATCATATAGCCTGGTATACAGATATTTAGCAAGTTGACGTGTCTATCACTCAATACAGCAACTTCATACTCTAAATATGTCAGTAGTATAACTGGATATACATGTACTATGATTATGGTACTATGGTAAAGAGTGTGTGTGTGTGTGTGTGTGTGTATGTGTTCGAAATGGGAGGGGGATTACTTCAGATCACTTTAATATAACCTTATAGTAAGCTTATTAAGTAATTTCAAATGTATAATATTATTATCCATGTATACTGTGTAAATCTTGATGAAGGCGTTGAATTATCTTAATCAACTTATTTCGTTTGTTACATCCAACCATATTAGTTCCTTTGAGCAGTTGTTGGAAATGATTTTAAAGCTGAGAGAAAATTTAGGTACACGTTAGACACAAATGTATTGAAACCTTTGTCTATCTTTTATAGTAGCTTGTGAAACAGTTTTTTGAATCGCGCGATGGAAATTCATGAAACACAATTTTATCTTGAGATAATTTGTAGAACATAGTTGGTGTAAAACAGCTAAAATTATCTTATGAAAACTTTGCCTGGCGGAGTTGCAACTTTATAAAAATCTAAAAAGGTGTGGTATGTCAATGAGACTTCTTTTCATCAGAGACGAAATGGCGGAGAATGTAAGCAGCCATAAGAAATAAACGAAAATAATCAAAGTACTGAAGTACTGAGTATTGGATGACCGCAAGTTCTGGTGGATGGTAACAAGCACTCGTCTCAGATAAAGAATGACATCCTTTAAAGTAAGGTTAAGGAACATCCTTCATATCCAGTGCACGATGATTTATCAATATTGTAGACATCGCGATATCTACAATGCTAACACGATATTACATGTATGTCAACATTGTTTACATTGATTGAACATATTCATGAGGAAAAGTGTTATCGGGTCAGTGACTGTATATGACATAGAAATAAACAGTCAACGCATTTTGACTGCTCAAATAAAACGAGTGCAGTATAAATTATATTAACATTTGTATAACAGTTGTATATAATTTTCATCCATTTGTATATTGTCATATTCTAATTTTCTAATTATAGTGAGGTGCAAATGCATGACGGACACTCTTCATTAATAATTCGTTTTTATAATAGATTGGATTTGAGTAGGCATTCATATTTTCCAGTGTTTTTTACAAAACATTCTTGAAATATTCTCCCGCATGCGTTAACTCAAATTTTCGCTTTTCTTGATTTGTTATTGATATGAATATATAATTATATTCACGACAAAACATGTTCATGTTGCGTTTACACGATTTCGATTCGCATTAACTAATTCGAATTAGTTTGATTCGCATTAGAAAAGTTTTACATCCAAACGTATATTCTTATTCGAATGCAATGGGCGTCAAATTTTCTTTACTGTCCGAGCGACGTTAAGTTTTAATTCGCATTAACAAAAACGCATTTATAATTCGTATTGGATAATGCAAATTAGCCAATTCGAATCAATTCGATTAAAAAAGGAAGAGTGTGTAAACGTGATAAGCGAATTCGATTCAATTCGAATAAAATATACGACGTGTGAACGAGACATAATGCGAATTAGATAATGCCATTTAGGCAATTCGAATCAATTCGAAATAAAAACGATAGTGTGTGAACAGAGGTGTGTGAAAGTGATTAGCGAATTCGATTCGCATGCATTCGATTCGACTTCAATTCGAATTAAATTGATAGTGTGTAATTTAGACAGCAGTTGTTTCTTCAAAAGACTTATCTACAATCACGGGTAGTAAGGTTGTCATATCGAGAAGTGTTTAGTACAGTGATTTTGTCATAGTTTATATAAGTTAGACATGGTTGTGTTATGTCTTTTTTATTGATAAACAATGACACAATACAAACAGTCGGAATTTTCGCTTTAGGAACCTCTGAATATAAATTCAAGCTGGTCAGTATCTTTGTTTATAGTTAGTATGTTAGTACACAAAAGTTTTAATCATATAGTTATGATTTGACACAGAATAGTGCTTGCGTATGTCAAAATTTATAAGTTGTTGTTCGGTTCTAATGCATAAAGTACAGTGATTTCTTTATTGTCTGTTATATCACATAATTCGTTATGGTCTACATCTGCCGTAAAATATTCCTTAAAACCCCTACATTTTCACACAATTTAAGATTGCAGAAAATTTGGTGTCACGGTTTGGTTCATTAGTGTCATGGTTTAGTTCATGTTAGACATGGTTCAGTTGTGTGATTCCTGTCGTGAATGATGGAAATGGTACTATCAAAATAAACAAATATTGTGTACAACTATTACAATATTATTAAACAATATCTTCGATGATATTTTTTTCGATTTTTAACCCATTCTATCCTATTTTGAGGCAATATGGGGTCGCTAGTTTCTTATGGTATGGTTTTGTTCCCATACGAGTAGATCTTAACTCGCAAACAAACATCGCTTGAGAACAAAGTCGCCTACAGTAAATCTAAGATACTATCATTATAGTTATCATAATTATAGAACAAATAAAATTAACAACTATAGGTCACCGTACGGCCTTCAACAATGAGCAAAGCCCATACCGCATAGTCAGCTATAAAAGGCCCCGATAAGACAATGTAAAACAATTCAAACGTGAAAACTAACGGCCTTATCTATGTAAAAAAAATGAACGAAAAACAAATATGTAACACATAAACAAACGACAACCACTGAATTACAGGCTCCTGACTTGGGATAGGCACATACATAAATAATGTGTCGGGGTTAAACATGTTAAAAGCACGTGTAAAGAGACCACTAAAGTATATATAAATGCATTTCAATTATAGTAATTTTCTTTAAAAGCAGTTGTATCCGAATTACAATATGACCTGGCACTATTATATACTATAACAGTTCCAGATATGACCTAAGAAAGCACATGGTAATATACAATTAGTAAACGCAGTATGACTTCCAACGAGACAACTAGCCACCGTACGGCCTTCGACAGTTAACAAAACGCATACCTCTCAGCAAGTAATTAAAGGTTCCGACAAAATTAAAGATAAAGCATTTAAAAAAAGGAAACTAACAGCCTGACTTAGGTTCTAAACAATAAGCAAAAAATCAAATATGATATACAGCCAGTGCATTACTGACTGCAGACTTTATAGCAGGTCAGATATAATATGGCGGGGTTTCAATGTTTGCGTACTCCAAGTCACCCCTTGTCTTAACCATGGCATACATGTCACAGCAAAACAAACTGTATCAGATCGATTCAAAGCAAAGTAATCAAGTAACAAAAACACTGAAGAAAGAACTGATCTGTGAATATATTCCAAGCCATTGATAACTAATGAAAAAAAAGCTAAAATCTTTTTTTTTTTTTTTTTATTTCAGAATAGAATACTGAGACCAATATTCATCTTGTCGTCTTGTCGTGTCAAAAATTAGGCCGTACACAGTTTGAATGTACTTGTACTAGGCACAATAATACGTTTCAATTATGTTTTTTGATCACATTTATTCATACTAAATAAATATTTTCTGATATTATCGGAGCTTTATGGCATACATTATGGACCCATTTCTAATTCGAAAGCCAGTAAATAAAAGCAGTGGTTTAATATACATGTATCATTTTGGTAGGTCAAAAGATCTGCTACCTTATCACAAGGTAATAGTAAATTAGAAAATTATTTCAACCTCAAGACTGACTTCGTAAAGGAGGATTATTTGTCAATTAAAGATTTTAATATAAAAAGAGCTATATGTAAAATGAGAATAAGTGCTCATGATCTCAGAAGTAAGAAATATAGATATAGTTAAAAAAATGCATAGAGAGTACTCAGCGTCTATTTTATCACTGCTTATCACATTGATCAAATTCTATTGAAGATGAGATTCATTTTACAGCAAACTGTCCTTTATACAATGAAGACAGGAAATAATAATTTGATAAAGTAAAACTCTTTTTGTACTAATTTTAAAGAACTACCTAAGGATAAGAAATGTTTCTGGCTGTTCACAAATGAGCATTTACCAACTCTCATGTGCCTACGAAATTACATTATTAAAGTTTTAGAAATAAGAACCAGATTTAAACAAAATATATGAAATATATCTGATGTAATAGTTATGTAAGACACATGTTGTGTTAGTCTCTAATCCTGTCCATATAGAATGGTATTAGGTTTCTGTTTTTTTTTCAATCATATTGTGCATAAAATTGTTGTAAAATGATGCCCTTTGTTGGTTCTTGATTACATTTAATAATATTCCTATCTTATCGTTTCATATATCATATTTACATGTTGGGAACACACCAAAAAGAACAAAAGAACAGAGTTGTGATTTCCTCCCGGTTGCACATATCGTATTTATCTAGGGAACAAAGGGCAATAACTAAACAAGTCCGTTCTGTTCTTTCTAAAAAATTTTAAAAATATCTTTACAAAAATGAAGGCTTTAGAACCAATGCAATGTCAATTCCATTATAGTTTATATTTATAAGGCACATAACTCATTAACAATATTTGATCACAATTTATTTTCAAAAGTATCCAATACATTGCTGATGTAAACCTTCGAGTTGTACCCGTTAGAGTGCTCATATGGCAATTTTCCAAATAAAAAAAACTCGTTCATAAAAAATTGATCGGTATTAATTTTCAAATCAGTCCTAAATATTGCTGATATCAACCTATGGCTATGATTCAAATTTCATAAATTCGGGTATGAATTGTACATATGATATGAAAGCGCTTACAATGCAGTTCTCCATATAATTATATTTCCATGGGCATAACTCTTTTAAAATTAACTGTTCGACACTTATTTTCTAATTCGTCCAAGTCATTGCTAATATAAACCTCCGATGTAAGTGTCATAAAATTCTGTCAAGAATTGTACACATGACAGTGTAAACAATGCAATTTTTAACAATTACTTATGCATCCAAAGGGCAGAACTCTTTTAAAGGTAAATGATCAGGACTGAATTTTAAACTAGCCCAATATATTGCTAAAAAACGTAGGATATAAGTTACATAAAATAATCTGGCAAAAATTATACATGTGAAATCGGACGTACGAACGCTCAGACCTACGGACAGACGGAAGGACAAACGCCCGATATTTACATTGACGTCGCAATGCGTTACGCCGGGTACAAACATATATCAAGGTACGATTTGTCGTTTGCGCCCACCAAGTTTGCTCAAAAGGCTTTTTTTCTCTTTCGTCAATTAGGTTATTGTGTTACTTTAATATTTCACAATGGACTTCAAACAAACTATCAATATTAAGGTGGCCGAAATATGTATGACAAACGTAACCAAATTCCTGACGAATTTCTAGACTCTTAATTGAACCATGTCATTCGCTTAACACAACCATATCAAAATCGATAGTTTTGTTATCCTGTGTTAATTTCTTAAAACAACAATTTCAATTAAGATTGTTTAACTTACAATAAAGATTCAATAAAATTGAGAATGGAAACAGGGAATGTGTCAAAGAGACAACAACCCGGCCATAGAGAAGACAACAGCAGAAGGTTATTCAAACATGTAATTTGCTTTTATTTGCTCATTCTAAAAGAACTGAGACAATTTTTTTGGGAAGTGACATAACTTATCCATGACCTTAACCAAACTATAACAAATTCACTGTACTAAACGCTCCTCAATATGACGACCTTACTACCCGTGATAATGTTTAGAAGATATCGTTAGGTGGGCAAATGAAGTACAAAGCTGAAAAGCATTGATGACCAAAAATTCCAAAAGGTTTTGCCAAGGTAGTTTAGTTTTAAAGACAAAATCATCAAAGTCAAATCACAAAAACAAAATCAAAATCAAAATAATATTTCAATATAATATATGTTGATATAGTATGGTCAAGAACATATGATGACACGTAATCCTTCAATATATAAAGCTTTTAATCAAATTAGTCTGTTTCGAAAGGAACGAACTGATTTAAATAAACTAATTCCTATTTTCCCTGAAAGTAAGAAATCGTGCAATTCGTATGATGAAAGAAAAGAAATAACATGTCTTTTGCATTTGGCCAATGGCTAAATTCCATTGGCAGTTCTCCAAATCTCACTAAAGTAAAGATGAATGGAAATCACAAAACCATCCCAGGCACAGTGTTCATGCTTCTTTTTGATGAAATATCATTTTCGTACTTGTGTTTCAAAAAGAAAACGTAAGTCCTGGTATTTGTCCACATATTTCACTTCTTCTAAAATACGGTTTAAGAGATGGTGGTAAAAATGTCACTGTTTCTGCTGTAAATCCACAACTTGAGTATACAAGATGTTTGTAGCTTTTTCTTTTTCCAACGAGTGTGCTGGGTCCTTTCATGTTAACTTTAACTGTATATCGTTTCATTTTATGTATATCTACTGTGCGGCTTAAATTAATTTCATAAATTTGTTTGTTTGCCTCAGACTTCAGCTCTCTTTTTGTGGTACTGATTAGAGAATCTCCAAGTAAAATACTGATTGTTACATCGTTAGATCCTGAATATGTTGTTGATCCAAACAAGAGGACAGCGCATAACTTACCATTAAAAGATGTTTGAAAATCAACACAGTCATACTTAGAAGTACGTTTGTAGAAATTAACTTTATCATAATTACAAACACATCTTCGAAAACGCACCCTATAATGTCTCTTTTGTGAAATAAAAATACTGTTCCCATTATTGGTAAAGGAACGGAAAACATTGATTGTTTCATCTGATGTCAGTAAGCCGCTGTTCGAAACATTCTCAGTAAAATAATGTTGCTTCATTGTTGGGAATCTGATCAGATATAACAAATCGCCAAGACATGCCCTGACGTTGTTATATGCCGTTGGTATTTGTTGTTTGGTACATCTAAATTTTGCCCATCTAACCATTTGCTCATAAACATGTTCTTCCTTGCATCTCAATGTATCAGATTTGATAATATGTTTCACATATTCTCCTGGTAATTTCACAAAAGAAACGGATTTTAAGCAGTTGTGTCCATTTCTTAAAATATATTCTAAGGCACAAGACTTCAATTCTTCCATATTTATGCCAAAAGCTATTTTCAGAACAGTGAACACATAATCTGTGTTCATTTTTTTCTTTAAAAAACAAACGCATTTATCCTTAAGCACCTGGATGCAGTACTTATCTCCAGCAAGCAACAAAACCTCCACATTATCATAATTTATCTCCACATCATCTGTGTAAATAAATCTGTAAAACACAAAGAATAATTCTTAAATACACATTTGTACTCTCTCAGTCTCTCGTTTAATATAGTTAAATTCTAAATTGCCGACCTTTTTAAATATTTAAGATATAACTGTTGAGAATGGAGAAATATCGTAATACACGAATATTCAAGATATGGTGGTGGAATGCATACCACCATCACATTGTTGGCTACTTTGTCAGCCAGTGCAAACACAAACCGCTGAAAGTACCTAAATTGTCTTTCATATTCTAGATATATGTGTATCATGTACTTTTCTATTTACTTCTGAATTATTTTTAAAAAAATGTGGTTTATGAACTTTCGATTGATACGTTTGCCATGAGACCAATTATTACGTTGTCTGTCTCTAATACTATCAACAATATTCATATCAATAGAAGAAGTTTTAAATATGTTTCCTTGACCCAGTTTATTGTCATTAACTGCGACAAAGGAACATATCTAAATCTAAAACATCTTCTTTTGATATGAAGTTTTTTTTTATATAAGATCCAGTCAGGCTGCAGTCGTTAATGCAACACAATTCTGTAATTTTACGGGACTCTGCAAATTATTTATTAATAAGTAATTAATTGCCCTTGTTGTTTCATGATCGTTGGTAATAATCTTATTTCTTTTTTTTTTTTTGTCAATGAATTTGACTTACTTCAACATCAACTTAAAAGAAGCCGGCGCAATATCAGTTATTGTCACCTTTCCTTTCTCTGCCAATGAGCCTTCAAACATAGTGTAAAATACACTGCTAGCACTAGCCAACATGTACGTATGAGCACAGATAATTTCAGCATTTTCTCCAACTAAAAAGATGACATCACACATTAACTGTTTTTCCAACATCAATTTCATTCTCTCTTTTAATGACTTTCCAGATTGCCAGTCCATTTCCATCACAAACTACGCAGAGAAAATAAATACATACTCATAACTATAAATCCCAATCAACATCCAATAGATATAAGAAGATGTGGTATGAGTGCCAATGAGACAACTCTCCCTCCAACTCATAAACTTATAAAAGTTAAGCATTTTAGGTCAAAGTACAGTTTTCAACACGGAGCTGGTTTAAAATCACCAGTGCTACATGTACATTTAGGTCGGGTAAATCGCAAAATGTTGTTTTTTGACCGGGCTCGAATTGGTGCTGTTACATCTGACAAAACATATCCGAAATAATTTGCAAAGAATACCGCTCAAGCTAATGGCCGTCTTAAACTTGAACCGTGAAACTTAAACTTTTATTATAAAATCTATTTATGATAGAAGTTTCCATGTCAATATTAGACCTTATTCAGTGACTCATACTATAGTAAGTCATTATTTTGTTTGAAAAGAATGACAAAGATATAAACTAACTGGATCTGGATGGTAAGTATTATTTTTGATTTTACAGCACTCACTTCATACTAACAACATTTCACTTGAGCAATCTGCTAAAATATTTTACCAGTTGATCAGTTTGTGGGAGAAGAAATCAAACTGCAATTTGTAAACTGTTTTAGCCATTGCTATTGTGATACCCCAAAGGTCACTGGATAAGCACTGTAACATTATTGCTGCTTACAGTTTATCTCTATCTATAATAATATTCCAAATAATAACAAAAAACTGCAAAATTTCCTTTAAATATCTAATTCACGGATAGCAACCCAACAACTGGTTGTCTGATTAGGGAAAATACATCTTTACCTGATGACCATGTTTACCCCATGTCAAATGTACGTAATGCTTTTGTTTAAGAGATATAAGTTAAAAACTGCATTTACCCCCTATGTTTTTTTTTTAGCTAGGGCGGTCATGTTGGTTGGCAGACAGGGTCGTCAGACACACTTTTTAAACTAGATAACCAAATGATGATTGTGGCGAGGTTTGGTTAAATTTGGCCCAGTAGTTACAGAAATGTGTAATTTGATATCAACAAGTACTGAAAAAACAACGAGATACGTGCATTTTTTTTTTACAGATAACATTTTAAGGAAACGTCTTTCACGTAGATTATGGATTTTGTGTAATTGCTTTTATATTTTCATAGTTACAGTTACTCTGGATTTTGTGGCAAATGAAGGCCTGTTTATTACGATTTTTTCAAAATAATGCAATTATCAAAACAGCAAAAGAATTAAAGAGACGTGCTTTTATGTACAAAAGAATTAAACTAAATAAAAATATCGTTCACGGGAATTATATTTTTATTGTTTCATTGCATTTAATAGAAATTATGGATATTGCGGCTTCTGAAGCCAAAATTCCAGAAAATCCCCCGATTCTACATAGATTTTCGTTATATCACTTAAAATGTATCTCTTGTTTGATAATAATTGTTTACAAAAAGCCCTAAACAATCTTTGCAATTCAAGAAATTGCCTTCTAGAGAGAAGGTGTAACTGATTAAGTCCATATTTGTATGTGTACATTTGTCATATCGTTAATTCGGAACTTGTTTTAAGAAAGCCATTGCTAAAACTGTATGTAGTAATCCCCTATATTCATGTATTATCTACATGTTAGTCGACTTATAAGAATATAAAAGTAAAGACTGGAGTTTTATGACATTTCCTTATGTTTAAGCATTGAAACAAACAAAGGTTTATACTCAAGTCAAAGAGGACAGCAGTTCTTAAGCAGTTTATTAGTATTCACAGTTCTTAATTGACTGCTGTTCTTTAACCTGAAGCGGGACAGACTGACAGACGCATGGACGGCCAGAAGCACGGACGGACGCACAGACCAGTAAACATAATGCCCCTCTACTATCATAGGTGGGGCATAAAAATATAGGTCACCGATCAGTTAAAAAAAGATATTGCGATGCCCAAAAATGGCATTTTTGCACCAAAGGGAGATAATTTGGATCATTTTCAATGATTATAAATTTCAAAACTCATCTGGGGCCAACACAAATTGATTTGTTTTAATGTTTTTTGTACCATATGATAAAGTAACAACTAATAAAAGTAATAAATAAAATTTGTAATGAAAAATAACTGTTTCATTTTTTCCCGAAATGTTTATACCCTCGAGCCTCCTTAATCAAAATGAATAAGAAATAAAATATTATTTGAATGTTTAAGTGTCATTTAAAACGATTGGGGGTTTTATGATCATAATACAACAACCAACAATACAATACATAAATGGGTATAATTTTGTGTTTCCATTTTTTTAATGTTTTACCACTGAGTGAGTACTTGATTAATGTCCCAAAATCCAACAAGTAATAAAATAGTAAATCTTCACTGACTTGACTTTCCTACTTTAAAGGCATTCAAAAGTTTTGATTGCACAACATGTTTAACCTGACTAGCATATTAGGTTTGAACCTGTTGAAAGTAAAGTGTTGTCGGTTGCTGGTAATCTTATTTGGTCTTTTTTTATATTGTTTTGTACATGAATAGGGATTTTGGTTTCCATTTAAATTATTTGATGGTCTTTTAACTGACTCATACAGTGTAGGTTTTGATCCTTGTCGAAGGCTTGTGTTTCCAGAATTATATCTAAGTAATTATGTCTCAGTTGATATCAGTGATTTATGTGATTTAATATGTAGATGTCAAGATGATTTAATAGGTTTTTGACCATGATTTCACAAAAAAATTCAATTTTAATTTGCTGTTCATGTAAGCCTTATTTCATTCCTTCCTTTTTTTTTTTATTCCAGGTACAAATGTAACTGATATCATTGTTTTGTTTATATAAGACCATTTTATTGTTTACATACACTTAAATTAATAGATTGAAATTAAAATAGTTTTATAGGAAGTTTTATTAGATATTGACATAGAAGATATGATTTTATAACAAAGGCAAATGAACAGAAAAAATCTGGCAATCCAGTTTATATGAATTTTACAATTATTGACAATTTAAAAGCATTTGATTTAAATTAAATTCATATTTTTGGGTTGAAGCTTTCAATTACCTCTTTAACCGTTTCTGTATGCACTTCTTCAACACTTTCGGGGTCCAGTGATGTCTTCTGGATTTTGTTGATTCTGAAGAAAAAAACCTGTATCAGTATCTAATATTTATTCTGAGATCAAGTAACATGTGTTTGTCCTATTACAAGT
Organism: Mytilus edulis; assembly: GCF_963676685.1. NCBI lineage: Eukaryota > Metazoa > Mollusca > Bivalvia > Mytilida > Mytilidae > Mytilus > Mytilus edulis. The sequence goes on from NC_092356.1 coordinate 24,369,751, forward strand.
GCATAAAACAACATCAAGAGACTACGACATGTAGAAGGCAAACTGGTAAAGGTATGCATGCTAATTGGACAATCATTTTAAGTGTAAAGCATAAGACAAGTTTTGCAGTTCACCTGTTATCTTTATTTACAGCCACGGCCTGACAAGAATGGTTGTAAAAGCTCATAAGCTAAATCCGTATTTATTTTCAAAGAACTAAATAATAGTGGTTCCCGGTAATTCCAAACTTATTAAAAAAAAGTCATACAATAAATGTAAGTGTCAGGGTGGAATATGTTATTTCCATATGAATTTTATTTCCAAGAGTCAAAATTGAACCTTCAAATTTTGTTATGACTTTTTACACATTTTTACTATTTATACATTTTTACTGTATATGCATTTAAACCAAATAAATTTCATCAATTGCTTCAGGAAAGTGACGAATTTGCTGTAAATGTACCTAGTTTTCAGCAAATAGACCTCACTCAACGACAAAAAAACTCCCATTAAAATTCTTATTATAATTAATAAAACATTAAATCAAAGATAAAAAATCAACTAATTCCACCATTACCTTTCACATATTTCATAATATTTGTAATTATTAGAAAAAGAAAATTTAGCTGGTTAATTGAGCAATATTTTTATATAGGGACATAACTAAAGAACAATTGAAGTGACACTTACAAATTGACTTTTGGGGAAATAAGCATTGCATTTAAGTTTAATTGCATTGGTCGAAGCAAACTAAACAACAGGACAACGTCCTTCACATGGCCTAACTCTAGAACAATGAAAGTGAGGCCTCCAAATTTGTAAAATACAGCTTACATGATTAACCTTGCTATGTGTCTGTGACGTTCTAAGTCAGAAGCCTATAATGGTTGTGGTTTGTTGTTGTGTTACATATTTGTTTACATTCATTTTGTTTGCACATTCGTTATATTAATTATATATAGGCCGTTTGTTTTCTCCTTTGAATTGTTTCGCATTTCCTTTAAAGCTGACTATATGGTATTGGCTTATTTCATTCTTGAAGGGTGTACAGTGACCTGTAGTTGTTAATTTCTGTGTAACTTGGTCTTTTTAGAGAGTTGTCTCATTGGCATTCATACCGCATCTTCTTTTTTTACCAAGTATATATATATATGCACATACACATACATTAAGTATTTACCTCATTTTGTGATACTTCTTCAGTGACTTCCATAGCTTCTGTACCTTCTACAACATCTTCTGGAACATGATTCTCTACTCTCTGGACATTGCTATCAATCTAAAAACAAAATAATCAAAACGTCTATAAAGAACTGGATATGTGTTTGACTTGTTAAAAATCATAATCATATATATCATGTTCTCTGCTCTTAAATTGTCTTATATGCATAATTTGTCATTTGATACACTTGCCCTAAAATAAATTTTACATTAAACGCGCACATCAATACATAATATAAAATGCATACACATTTCAAAAAATGATATAAACGAAGGTATAATATTTTCTACAATATTCCTTTTGAAAAACTGCGCTTTGGCATACAATTCATTCATTTTTCATGAAGGTTACAAAAACGTATAAATGCTAAATTCCTACTCAAACTTTTTTATCCTCATGCATAGCTTAATTTCGATGTTACTGAATTATACAAATATTTTTATAAATTTCAGATTGGTATAAACTGAATGGAATCCTCACCAAAACATTGTATTATATGGACACATCTGTCTCATTGGGGGACTCTTTTTTTACTGGGTTGCTGCTCCATTGACATATAGCAACATCTCCTTAAAGGAGCTACCATTTGATTTTTATGGGGGGGGGGGGAGGGGGGGGGAGGGGGGGCTAGGATGAAATTTGAAAAAAAATAGGCAGGACAGGAGTTCTGGGTAAAAAAAAAAAAGGCAGGATGAGACAATTGCCACAAAAAAGTCAGGACGACAATTTAGGTAAAACAAAGTCAGGATAAACTAAAAAAAAAAAAGCAGGACCAAACAGAGTGAAAAATAAAAATTCATGATAAAATTTTTCATCCTAGCCCCCCCCCCCCTAAAAATCAAATGGTAGCTCCCTAAATAAAGGCAACAGTAGTATACCGCTGTTCAAAACTCATAAATCCATGGACAAACAACAAAATCGGGGTAACAAACTAAAACCGAGGGAAACGCATGAAATATAAGAGGAGAACAACGACATAACACTAAAATGTAACACACACAGAAACGGACCAAACATCAGACAAAATCCCACAAATATAACATCAAAACCAAATACATGAATTTGGGATAGACAAGTACCGTGACACGTCTTATCGCAATGTGAAATTACACTCAAAAATAAGAGAAAACAAACGACGCAACGTTAAAATGTAACACACACAGAAACGAACAATAATATAACAATGGCCATATTCCTGACTTGGTACTGGACATTTTTAAAGGACAAAATGGTGGGTTGAACCTGGTTTTGTGGCATGCCAAACCTCGCACTTTAATGGCAATGTTAAATATAACATTGAAATGACAACATAATATTACAGGACTACAATACAAATAAATAGGAGAACGTATTAGACAAAGAAACACATGATATTTTAAATCAGGTTTAAAATTCAATACGTCAAAAACGCGCCTCGTCCACACAAGACTCACCAGTGACGCCCAGATATAAATGATCGAAAGCGAAAAAAAGTACAAAGTTGTACAGCACTGAAGATCAAAAGTTGAAAAAGGCTGTGTCAAATACGGCTATGTTTTTATGCTTGGGTTAAGTCATTATTATGGCAAAGAACAATTTTTTTTATTGGTATACTCTTGTTATTGTATAATGATCAGATATATCATGTTATGGAGGGGTATTTCATTTAAATAGTAAAATTATACCAGTTGAGTGACAAGAGAGAATGTTGCTCCAAAGACTGGTATTTTTATCAAATACCCCTCCGTACCATGATATACATGTATCTGTTTAATGACACCGGATAGATTTTGATTAAAACTGTCTGTACAGAGAAGGGATTTCGGAGTACTGCATGGGGGATTATGCATGTAATAATAGTACATGTGTTAGTACAATCTTTTTGTAACATCGTGGTATCTATATATACTGGTAAACGTCATTGTTATTCCATCATTAAATCGTTTATTTGAATAGACGTCTTTTTTTTGTATTTCAAATTGAAATCTGACATTTTTGTTGGAAAAGTTTTTGGTTTAACTCAATCAATAGTGCTTAACCATGTTGTCTTTTTTTTTAATAACTTTTGCAGGTAGACGCTCGCGAGGGTAAAAAAGCAATATTCAAAATGGCAACTATCATGGTATTTGAGGCAAATTCATACAATGCAACTAATTTTTTTTAAGGTTGTACCCAAGTTACCACATACACTAAAATGAGTTCAGCTCCTTTAATTTTTTTTAAATATTTTGACTAAACATTTACCCTGACCCTTTGACAAAAATATAAAAATTTATAAACAATTTGAACCAATCACTTTATCAGAAAAATGTCATTTATTGTATAGCAGTTTGACAAACACTAGTTTTGATCATTGAAAAGTTCAATTGATTTTTTACAAAGTCATCTCCCTGTAATTTTAGGTACCACCTTAATTAAGGAACACCAATACTGTAACATACCTCGGTCTCATCTCGAGGCCATAAGGCCAAGAACCCACCAGTATGCGAAGTACCAAGTTTTTCTCTTTTCTGAATTTCTTTGGAAAGAAATTTGGCTCTTTCTGTCTTCTCCCATTTTTCTTGAAACACATCAATGGCATATTTGTCATCTGTTATAACCAAAGAAATTTGATTAATATTTAAATGTCAGTGTATTCTTGAAAAATTGACTAATAAACCATAGAATGCATGGCCACTGTCGTGCTAATCAAAACACTACAGTGAGTATAAACATCTAATTATTAAATGCATGTTTTCTACTGATTTTTTTTTCATCCCGACTCAACTTGAAAACAAGTCTATTGACTCTTCTTTTTAACTAGAGGCTCTAAAAAACCTGTGTCGCTCACCTTGGTCTTTGCATGGAAGTAATATAAATATTACTTCCATGGTCTTTGTGAATACAAGAGTGCACACGCTGAAATGTCTCGCCTTCTATACTAATATATTGATATTATGTTGATAGTCCTAAGTATAAAGCTAAGCTTTATTACAACTGTCACATAAACTTAACATTAACCAAGATAATTAAACAAAGACCAATGAACCTTGAAAAAGAGGTCCAGGTCAGACGAACCATGCCAGGCAGACAGGTACAGCTAACAATGCTTCTATACAACATATATAGTTGACACATTACATATAGTTTAAGAAAAATAGACCAAAACACAAAAACTTAACACTTGAACCGTGAAAATGAGGTCACGGTTAAATAAAACCTGCTCGACTGATCATAAAATATTTCCATACACCAAAAATAGTTGACCTATGGCATATAGCATTAGATAAAAAGACCAAAACTCAAAAACTTAACTTTGACCACTGAACCATGAAAATGAGGTCAAGGTCACATGACATCTGCACGCAAGACATGTACACTTAACAATCATTCCATACAACAAATATTGTAGACCTATTGCATATGGTATGAGAAAAACAGACCAAAACACAAAAATTTAACTATAACCACTGAACCATGAAAATGAGGTCAAGGTCAGATGACACCTGTCAGTTGGACATGTACACCTTACAGTCCTTCCATACACCGAATATACTAGCACTATTGCTTATAGTATCTGAGATATGGACTTGACCACCAAAACTTAACCTTGTTCACTGATCCATGAAATGAGGTCGAGGTCAAGTGAAAACTGTCTGACAGACACGAGGACCTTGCAAGGTACGCACATATCAAATATAGTTATCCTATTACTTATAATAAGAGAGAATTCAACATTACAAAAAATTTGAACTTTTTTTTCAAGTGGTCACTGAACCATGAAAATGAATTCAAGGACATTGGACATGTGACTGACGGAAACTTCGTAACATGAAGCATCTATATACAAAGTATGAAGCATCCAGGTCTTCCACCTTCTAAAATATAAAGCTTTTAAGAAGTGAGCTAACGCCGCCGCCGTAGCCGCCACCGTAGACGCCGCCGCCGGATCACTATCCCTATGTCGAGCTTTCTGCAACAAAAGTTGCAGGCTCGACAATAAAACTAATGACACATAGATGTTTTTTGACAAAATTGTGTTTTGGTGATGGTGATGTGTTTTTAGATCTTACTTTACTGAATAGTCTTGCTGCTTACAATTATCTCTATCTATAATGAAAATGGCACAGTAGTTACAGTGGAAAATGAATTGTTAAAAATTTACTATAAAGGGCAATAACTCCTTTAGTAGTCAATTAACCATTTTGTTCAAGTTGACTTATTTGTAGATCTTATTTTGCTGAACATGATTGCTGTTTACAGTATAAATCTATCTTTAATATAATTCAAGATAATAACCAAAAGCTGCTAAGTTTTCTCAAATTACAAAGTCAGGGGCAGCAACCAAACAACCGGTTGTCTGAATGGTCTGAAAATATCAGGGCAGATAGAATTCGACCTAATGAACAATCTTATGTAGTTAGATTTGCCCTAACTGCTTTGGTTTCAGAGATATTAGCCAAAAACTGCATTTTACCACAAGAGACGAAAATGACACAGACATTCACAACTATAGGTAATTGTCTCCAACAATGAGCAAAGCCCATGACGCAGTGTCACCTATAAAAGGCCCCAAATGACAAACGAGAAAACTAACAGCCTTATTTATGTAAAAAATGAAGGAAAAACAAATATGTAACACATAAAATAACGACAACCACTGAATTATAGGCTCCTGACTTGGGACAGGCAAATACTTGTATAATGTGGCGGGGTTAGACATGTTCCCAGGATCCCCCGTAACCTAGGACAGTGGTATAACAGTACAACATTAAGAACGAACTATAAAAATCAGTTGAAAAAATGTTTAACTCACCAGATGGAAAACAAAAATGTGTCTAAAGTACTATCATTTTCCATTTCAATGGACCATGAAATTGGGTAAAAAAAATCTAATTTTGGCAATTAAAAAGATCATACATGTACCATAGGGAACATGTGTACTTAGTTTGGAGGTGATTGGACCTCATCTTCATCAACAACTACCTTGACCAAAAACTTTAACCTGAAGCGGGACATAAGGACATTCGGACAAACGGACGCACAGACCAGAAAACATAATGGCCCTCTATTGTCATAGGTGGGGCATAAAAATACAAGTGGACGTGGCTGGGAACTTGAACATCCCAACAACAAAAAGACACTAGGAAATTAATTAATTAGTAATTCAATGCATTATTTCAACTGGTTTAACAGGGTTTTTTTTTCAACTTTACTAAGTAAGGGGAGATGAAATTAATTAAAATAGGAATGCATCCATGGTATATATAGCATTTTTTTTTTTCAAATTACAAAGGGAAATATAACTTGAGACAGTGGAAGTGGGTCTCATCCAAATTCAAACTTAATCAGTGTTTGAAAGTATTATATATAAGCATTATGTAAATAGAACCAAGACCATGATGACCCAAACTTTGCATTATAATTCTTTTTAAAGCACATGTATTACAGTGTTTACTATTCAGTGGCGGATCCAAGGGGGGGGATCCGGGGGTTTGAACCCCGTTGTCTTGGCCGATCAGTGCATTTGAATGGGAGCATATAGTTGGAATCCCCTTTACTCTGTGTTATATAGTTGAAACCCCCCTCCCCTTTTACTCTGTGTTGGGAACCCCCCTTTTTAAATTGGCTGGATCCGTCACTGCTACTTACCATTAAGACACAATATTTCACCAAATAGTTCCTTTCTTCCATATTTCACATTCAAAGTTGTTGAGACAGTGGACTCTTTATCAGTGATAAGATGTCGTCTTTCAATGACTGAGGTGTAACCGTCAAGATCAAACAAAACCAGTGCAAACATTTTCATCCTGGATAAGAAAAATCATTGTATTTTAATATTGGCAAGAGAATATCAAAGCACTAATACACGGAATAAATGATGGGATAAATAGGAAAATGTTATATTGTTGTCCAATCTTATTTGCACCTATTTTAAAAATTCTGTTTTTTCACCTAGAGAGCTAGTCTTTTATCCAAACTAATAATTCACTACTATAATAACCAACCATTTATTCTCGTGGTCAGAGGAGGAAGAACTTATTATTTATAACAATATGTCTGGCTTCAGACCCAGACGATCTACTATAGATGCAATAGTTGTACTACATGGAATTATTACTTAAAAATATACATGTAATACTCTTCAACAAAAGAAATCAAAGTCCTGGATAGCACCTCTGGAAAGTTTACAACTGGAGCTGTGTATTATTCCAAAAAGGTTATAGACGTGTATTATTTCAAATATATATTTCATCACAGCTTTGATGTTTTAAACTAAACCATTGTCTCGTCAGTAATTATCAAGTATCACTTTTTTTTCATGTTTATCATAAAAAGTTTTTTTTTTTGTTCTATTGCAACCTAAAACTGTAGATTTAAAATAATGAAATATACAGAAAGCTCTGTTAATTTCTTTAAGTACCCATGCCATGTAAACTTCAAGGGCCTGTGAATTAATATGTTTCTATTGGTCCTTCATATTTGTTTTTATAGTAAAATGTTTCGTAACTGATTAACAAATAAGTTTTCTTGTTTAAATTTATGGTGGCCTTTAGTTATTAATACATATGGCCATTCCTGTTAATCTCTGCTAATGGGGGATGGATGGTCCTTTTTGAGGGATGTAAAATTTATACATCTGGAGGGTGATATTTTTTTTCCATCTGACATGTACAATTATACGCCAAAAACTTCTGAGAGTCTTGCAGCAATAGGTAATTTTCCCATGAAAGCCCATCCGCCTAGTATGAACAGACACTCTACATCTTATGTGTCTAAATTTTTAGATCTGATAGGTAGTTTTTCATGATGTTTTTTCTGATACCTATAAAAAAAATCTCCCCATCCATCCCCACCTGTCAGAAATTAACTGGAATGGCCCATTTCCCTCCTTTGAACTCTTTTGGATAGCATTGGTTCTTTGCAAAAAATACCTCATCTTTTTTGATAAATAAGACAGTTACGGTAACTTAAATCAATACAACTGTAATGAAAGTAAATTTATATTAAAGGCTTTGATAAAAAATAAAATAGGGAACGTGTCCATTGAACACAAATGATGCCCCCGCTAGCATTAACGTTACAAAGGGTCACAACTCAAGAACTGTAAATTAAATGTGACACTACCAACATTTGTAATTGATCTGAGTTATGGGGTCATAAGCATTGTGTATACATTTTAATTACACAGTATTGCGCAAAAGATTTGTAAGATCTTGATGTACGGTATAGTCTTCTCATGTTTTAAATAGAAATTAATTGGTGTAAACACTGTTTTCTGTGGTGATCCTGCGTATGTTGCATTTTAAACTGTACACGTGTACTTACTTTGTGTTGTCAATGTTCTTAAATGAACAATATTGGATTTCTCACTATTATAAACATTGTTAGGTATAATGTTATGTGAAATCACCAGGTTTACATCCTCCTGCCAGAGGGTGATCTAACACTGACACACCAAGTCCGAATTGGATAACTATTAAGGGAAAAGAGCGCGCAATATTACGTTCCGGAAATAACTGTAACGAATGACTTGTGTTCATCCCGATTCTCACTGGGTCAATACATGTAATCCACGAAAAGTGATTTGATCAGATTTTTTTCCTCGAACAGGTCGAGTTGCCAACAAATATAAAAATTAAACATTATATCTATCATTTATGATAACATAGATAAAAATTAATACCAAAAAAAAAAAGTTGAATTCATGAAACTATTGAATTTATAAAGTTTTGATATTGTAATTTTATGTTATGTCTTAAGTCATGATCGAGCAAAGACTTCTACACGGCCGGCATTCGGTATATATATCTTGAAAGCATACTGTAGCTAACGACGGTCAAACATTGCTATCGGATCGTGAATTTAATTAATTGTTATTCTGCTCCAAAATCTGATGAAAATATGCGGTATTTTCAAAACGCGGAATAAATAAATAATTAAAAAACAAACTAATACTGTACAATGAAATTTAGAAAATACGCAGTACTTAATGAGAAAACAAAAAGGAGCAACACTTTGTATTGTCAAAACCTATTATCTTATGTTACAAAAAAAAATTAATACATAATCCCTCGCCTTCACTTTTCAAGCTTCGCCTACAAAATTTGCAAATATATTTTTATAAAAAAAATTAAAATTGCTCGCTTGCCCCAATTTTTGGAGTAAAAAATTTGTAGAACACGAAATTAAAATGGTGTGGCCTAAATAACCTTTTTATGTTCATGTTTGGTAAACATTGTTGTAAATATAGAGAAACCGAAACCAGAAAAGAAATATACAGCAAAACAAAATCTAATATTAAGTAAAATTTAATGTTAATGAAAATCCAGATAATATATATAGCCTTTAAATCATAATTTTACCAATGTATACCGAAAACTGTTGTTTAAAATAGCGAAACTAATCATAATAAAAGTTGGTATACGTCAGTCATGAAGGGATTTCAGAAATCTTTGTATTGAATTCCTGAGAAAATCGTGACAAAAAATTTCAACTTGATTATAGTGTGTAAAATGATACAAGACTTAGTGTTCGACAAACCGACAGTTGTTGAGTGATAAATCTAAAATCCCATCACAATGTATTAATTACTGACTTATATAAACCAGTGGCAAATTCGGGGGTCCGGGGGTTGGAACCCCCTTTTGCGGCGATTTATGCATTTGAATGGTGACATGTAGTGGGAACCCCCACGCCCCAGGGCATATAAACGTTGAAAATATGCCGCACAGCCCTATATTTTGACCTTTGAAAAAAATGAAGTGCATATGAACTTTCAATTCTGAAATCAATTCTAGGATAAGATTATTTTCAAAACTTCACAGTAAAAATGGTACAGTTTTAGCCGTAAAAGGAGTTCCTATGGGAAATTGTATTGTCGATATTTACAGAACTGCAACCTATACAGCTAGTTTGGATTGTTATAAAATCTATAAAACGAGTCTGGCATTAATATAAATTGGAATAATTAGACCGTCATTGTGGTTACATAAATGATTAGTTTCCGTGTTGTTTCTCATTTATCATGTTTATTATTTAAAACTGTGGATGTAAATGTCCTTTGGTTTTGTGGGTCTTTGTTTACTCCTTGGTTTTGATTGTTATTGTCGTCCTGTATTATTTAATTCTGGTGAAAATTGTTAAACTACGTCGAAGTCTTTTTGATGATACGTAACCAATCTTGTTGTCTCAAGTTTCTGATAACAGTTCTGAGTCATAAATATCAAGATTTAAACAAGTTGCTTTCTTTAAAAAAGAAAAGCAATACATGAACCTATGACTGCTGACTGCCGGGTCACCAAAATATTGTTGCTGAATTTGTGTTTATTTTATTTATTACTTTGGAATGTACATAATTTTTCCGATTATAACCCTTTGTCAAATCCTGATTTCTACTAACCGGATGACTTATGCAAATTGCACAATTTAACTATCGCAATTTAAATTTATGCAGTTTTGCTTTATAATCTCGAATTCTGGATGCATTTATTTTAACTATCATATCTTTATATTTTGTTTCCTACATGAATGCCTATATGTTCTCACCTCGTATTTGAAGCTGTTTTTACTCATGGTAGATGTTGTATGCGGTGAAACCTGTGGCATGCAATTGATTTAGAACTCTTATGAAGAGACTTATTTTGGTCTCATAAAACATCTTAAATTTTAAGGTTTCCTGATTTTACAGGGAAACTTAGTTTTGCTGAAGAATTTATTAATTCGGAAGTTTATGAATACCTGTACACACTTTTAAAATAACCAATTTATATAAAAAAGGTATGTAGATATAAAAAGATATCAGAATTAAAATGATGTACGCCAGACACGAGTTAAGTCTACAAAAAAAGAATCAGTGATGCTCGAAGGAAAAAAGTTAAAAGGCGGCTAAATACATTAAAAAGTTAAGGAATCTATTCCTTGGGTAGACAATCCTTAGCTTTTCGAAAAGGTCAAAGTTTATAATAGAACAGTGACTCAAAAAAGAAACAAAAGAGAAACAACTCGAGGTTAGAATACCGTTAGTAATGATGACCGTGCTTGAAAGTCACATGTGAAGCTCTTTCTACTGTGTCCTGGATTTATAGATAACAAAAACGAAAAATGTGATCTATAATGTGAATGAATCAAGACGTGAAGGATAGTTGGTCAACACAGTGAATACAATTTTCAAAACAGTAACATAGTACAAATATGTAGATGCTATAAGGTTAAACTATTAAAACAAACAAACAAAAATTGAATCAAAATTTTATAATAAACTAACGTTCCTGTTAGTATTTTTTTTTTTTTTTTCAAATTCTTTTGAATATATATAATATCAATAAACAAGAACGTCAAGTATTTACGGCTGGACATTTTATTTATCGAATAAATCTATTTTTAAATTCTAACATTCCACTTTGTGAATATATTACTATACAAAATATAAGCAAAGACTTCTAAATCCATACTAAAACAGTATAAAATAATCAACATTAATATAATTGTAATTAAATTTTGTTGTGATTATTGTAAATCATTTTACGGTTGTTGTGAGCTGCAAGGATTTAAAATCATGCTTTATGATTAGAAAACACACAAGTATTTTTATTCACGACCGTTTAAAATTTAAATATTGAATAAATTTGCCTTACTTTCCGTTTTATGGATATATTACAATACAAAAAAAATAAATAATAATTACTCATAAAAGTTAAATACTAAAATGGTATGAAATAATTAACGTAGAAATATAATAATTATTTTTTATAAACATTTTTTTTTTTTTTTGTAGGATGCAAGAATTTATTTAGATTTAATTTTTATGCTTCCTTTACAAATGAATATTTAAATATACCAAAGCAGAGTATATTGTCATATAAAATACTTATTTCTTAATTGTAATTCTGAAATATTCTGATTTCAATCATTGTTAGTTTCTTCAGAAACATAAATACTGTACATATTTCGTATATATATTTCTTTGATTCCAATTGAATTAAATACTTTTGATAAGAATATTATCTTTCTGTTTTCCGATCTAATATTAATATTTTAACCAGAATGTTCTCTCCCGCTATAAGTCTATGATGAAATACACAGTTTCCGTGGTTAAATCTTCAAACATAATTAGTTTACATGTTATCGAGTCAACAGACAATACCACGTTATAATTGACCCAGATAGTATCATATACACAGTGTACAGCGGTCGTTTTAAAACAAATATAATTGCGTCGTTAAGGGACATCAAGGGACCATATCAAAGACGTAGATAACAACCTGTTAAGACCTGTATAAATGATCGAAAAATTTCGAGACGTTCCGGAAATTTTATTCTGACTTCCGGCCGAGAGGTATCGAGTGGCCCATAGACACATCCAAAACTTGCCAATATATAAGCATGAACCCCTCAGGGGGTTCATGCAAAAAAAAAAAATAGTAGTATCCAATGAATAATTGTACACGTGACAATAATATAGATATTGGAAATAAATTCATCATAGATACAAGGAATGAAATTAAAGAGTGGGATAGCTACAGCTAGTTTGGATTGTTATAAAATCTATAAAATGAGTCTGGCATCAATAGAAATTGTTGGACCATCTTTGTGGTTACATAAATGTATCATTAAACTCCGATGAAATATGTTAAACTATGTCGAAGTCTTTTTGATGATACGCAACCAATCTTGTTGTCTCAAGTTTCTGATAACAGTTCTGAGTCTTAAATATCAAGATTTTAACAAAAGTAGTAGTATCCAACGAATAATTGTACACGTGACAATAAAATAGATAGTGGGAATAAACTCATCATATACTAGTCAACAAAAGAAACGATACACGACTTTGAAATAAAATTTATCAAAAAATGTTACATATAAAACAAAATGATATACACTATTTTAAAAAGCTTTCATTTGCAATGTATGCACATGTGATAATGAAAATCAAAACTTTTCGGAAAGTATCTAAATTCCGTGTAAACGATCATAGGGTGTAAATTAGTTTTGCGGAAAGTTGAATAAAAAATCGACACATAATTTTCTAAGTACTAATTTAAAATAAAATTTCAAATTTGTTTAAAAATATTCAATATGCTAATCAAGTTATGTTCATGTTGTAACTAATGGGTTGAAATATTGTTTTTTTTAAATTTTGGGGGAAAAAAGTGTTTTTTGAAATCTCAAAAATTGCAAAAATGTTTCTTTTATTTTCGCCTCAAATCAATGCTTTAGATATGAAAACAATACACAATAAATTTGGAACCTTTCGGATTAGTTTTAAGATTGTTACCGCTTTTTGAATATCACTTTACACATACTGTCTATGGTAAATCAGTTGATAATGTATACATTTTAACGATTTCTCGTGGGGCCGAACTTTGCTTAACTAATAAACGAAGAAACTGTATGATTTTTAAAAACAAATTGATGGCAAACACTGTCTTTACCTTTAAATGAGAGGTTGACATCATTAGTTGCAACTTCTGTTTTTAAAATTGTCGTTTTATGTAAATTTTGTAAAAAAAAATCGCGAAAAAACGTCACAAAAGCAAAACAATATTTTTTTTTTAAACGGATTTATATTTCCATAATGATTAAGTATTACTTCCTTCAATATTTGTCCAATGAACGGAAAACTTTATCTTTAATTTGTAAAAAGTCTTGTATCGTTTCTTTTGTTGACTAGTATATATTGATACCAGGAATAAAATTAATTATTTACGCCAGACGTGCGCTTCGTCCTCACAAGACCCATCAGTGACCATGGTGACGCTCGAATCAAAAATGTTATAAAAGGCCAAATAAAGTACGAAGTTGAAGAGCATTGCGGGTAAAACATTAATCCTAAAAGTTTTGCCAAATACAACTAAATAAAGGTGAAACAGCTAATAGCTCTTTAAAGAAATTAGGTAGATACTTCTCTATTCAATAATTTTGCTCCGAGTTTATTACCCGAAGGTTTGAGGGTTCGTTTAATTATAATTACAAGAAAGATATAGAAAGCATTAAAACCATATAATGAGAACACAGACTGCGCATACTTATTATTATATGAGTAAATAAATTCCATGATTTCTCTGGGTTAATTAACTGAATATTTTAGTGTTCGTTTAATTATAAATACAAAGAAAGCTGTAGACAGCTTTGTTACCATGTAATGATATACCCACAATGACTGTATATATCAATACATATAAGTATGTTATTAAATTATCAAAAGTACATCACTAAACAGCATGTGACGGGTTTTTAAATGTATCACAAGTACATTACTAAGACATCATGTAAAAAGAAAAAAATGACTTGTTTATGTTAGCACCACATGAGGTATCAATGTTTGAATGTTATCATAATGTTTGTTCCATTATTCTACTGCATCTTTTGATTTAATGTTTAGTGACAAATCATTTAACTAGTAGCTTACAGGAGTTGGTATGAAACTAGTCATTCAGTCACAGGACTTCAAATATTTCAATCCTATATGGTTTTTTGTGTTCTGATTGAGATTGTGACAAATTGATGACTGCTGTACCTCTATTTTGACAATTTTACCTATTATGGCTGTTTTTTCACAAATCGTTTTAATTTTAACGTAATTCTATGCAAGTGTCATACAAGTGATACGTTTAGCGCTATAAAACCAGGTTCAATCCACCATTTTCTACATTTGAAGATGTCTGCTCCAAGTCAGGAATATGACAGGTGTTGTTCATTCGTTTGATGAGTTTTTTCATTTCATTTTGCCATTTGATTAGGGACTTTCCGTTTTGAATTTTTCTCGGAGTTCAATATTTTTGTTATTTTAGTTTCTGTATTAAGTTCAAATTGAATTACAATTAGTTTAATTGAATTTCATCAGCTTATACTTTGTATGACACATACTGACAGTACGTTACATTTTAAAATCAGATGTTTTCCCAGTAATCAAGGCAATTGACAATTGCATGTTTTTTTTTTTTTTTTTTTTCAAGTCTTATATGAGTAACTTCATCCATTACCCTGTCTTTCAATACACACAATTGATACAATATTTTTCTATAAATATAATATTTATAAATACATACTAATTCTACAATCTGTCGATACCTGATCTTGCCATGGCATTGCACACGGTCATGTTTTTCTCTGACTGTTTATGACGTCTTTATACGAAATCCATTGGATGTTGGATGTGTACGGATTGATAATTTAGTCTTAGGTGCATGATTTTTTATCAGTTGTTAGAGTCTTTGAACTAGCTGTCAGTTAACTGCGAGAACTCTCAGATTTGTACCTAGCGTCTTTTTGTTGTTAGGATGTACAAGTACCCGTCCACGTCCACTTGTATTTTTGTCCACCTGACGAGTTAAGCCTTTTTCAACTGATTTTTATAGTTCGTTCTTATGTTCTACTATTATTCCACTGTCCCAGGTTAGGGGAGGCTATGGATCCGGCCAACATGTTTAACCCCATCACATTCTGTATGTATGTGCCTGTTTAACGTCAGCATCCTGTAATTCAGTGGTTGCCGTATGTTTATGTTTTACATATTTGTTTTTCCTTCAATTTTTGTACATAAATTAAGCCGGTAGTTTTCTAGTTTGAAATTTTTAACATTTTTATTTCGGGGCCTTTTATAGCTGACTATGCGCTATAGGCATTGCTCATTGTTGAAGACCGTAGCGGACCTATAATTGTTAACTACTGTGTTATTTTGGTCTCTTGTGGAGAGTTGTCCCATTGACAATTATACCACATCTTCCTTTTTTATCAGTCAATTTAATAGAATTTTTTTTACTGTTGTAATTGGGGGCAGGGCGATACTTGTTGAGCCGTGTGACAGATTCATATTTTTTTTTAATATCAAACACTGCAAATTTTCTTTTTCAAAGAATATTTGAATGTAACCAATTAAAAATCCATTGATTGCATCATTCCCACTTATTTATTAGTCACTGTTTGTTTCCGCAACAAGCAATAACCATATATGATCAGATTTGTATATGATTAAAAAGGAAATCAAACTTCCCGGTTATTATATGGGTCATTTTCAAAAAATGTAGAATTTTCAGTACACCCATGCTAAAATTTTTATTTTTAATGGGAATTTCAGTTGTAATGGTTTAAATGAAAGCTTGACGGATTTATGATTCAGAACATTAATAATTAACACATCTTACATCTGTTTTGATAAGATTTATCTGTATTTAAGTCCGATTTTGGGGGTATCTGTGTGCGTACAGTGTCAGAAAAACACATTGCAAATGATTTTTTTTCCGATTTTCTGATCGCCTTGATATCTGCAAAAGGGACTTATTAAGAATGTTTAATATTACTATAACGATAAATCGTAGCTTCTTTATCATTGTATGTAACATATTATCTACAAACTAAATTCAATCAGCGTACGGGAGGTTCATGTCTATCCTGTTACCGCTACTTCAATCAACCTTTAAATTGTTCTCCGTATGAATATTGAATCAGTCAGTGTTGATTTCAAAAGTGCAAAGTAATCTTTACATTTAAAACGCAACGTTTCTTGAACGACAGTGTAAAGAAAAGAAATTTCAAGACATTTAGTGAAAAAAATTAGAGGGTATTTTTTCATGTCTATGGTGTTACCAACAATTTTGATTAATTACACCAACAGTATGCTTGTAAAAAGTGCAATAACGTGTAGAAAACCAAATTCACAATAGAAACCCATAATCACTTCACCAAAGGGAGTAGTTATTTCACAACAGCAATAAAAAACGAAGAAATTTGTCTATCCTGTTATATTTATCCTGTTACTATGGTTAGTATGGTTACAGTGACAGGATAAACAATTGTAGACAAAAACGTCGTTTAATTTTTTATCTTAACATATAGGTGCAAAACGAATGAAATATTTCGTTGTTTGAACTCATCTGAAGGTTATAACGTCTTAATCTTCCCAATTTAAGCATTTGCAGGTGCAGTACTGATATCGGTAACAGGATAGACAAAAAGGTAACAGGATAGACTTTTATATAGTGATATACCATAAACGTACGTTCTTGTTACCAATGAAATAAAAAGAAAAGTAAACTAACTTATGAGGGATTTACTTGATGTTGGGTTTATTTGAAAGGGTGAAAAAATGCCGAACAAAATAAATTCCTATCTAAGACTTGCATTACTGGCGGTCATTTTTACAACCTTTGAAAACCAATTTTTAGAGGCATTTTTCAGTACAACCTGGAAAATTGGCAAATAATCTTTTATTTTACAGAATGAATATATATAGAAGTTTATTCTCTTGAAAACAATCTAATTGGATACGTAAAACAAGCTTAACATTTGATCTAAACCTATTCTTAATAACCCAAAATTTCTTTTGCAAATGGTAACAGGAGAGACAAAATATTGTACCACCGATCAAAAAATGTTTCAAGATATTCTTGTATGACATCATTTAGATTGCATCTTTTAATATGTTGTTTTTAAAGTACTGTTTGTTTTGATTTGCTTATGTAGAGGGTTGTTTGAAAAAGTAACTTTTACTGAATTTTTCAATTTCAAAATTCGACATTTTTTGAAAATGACCCAAATACTATTTCAAATATATACACAAAATATTGTTTCCTCTATGTCTATTACAGACGGAAGTTTACGTGCATTGTTATGTTATGCTATTGCGAAGTTAATATAATATCTTTTCAAATAACAACCATGAAATCTGCACACAGGGTTAAGGGTCGGAGCAGAGTTAAACATTTTTAAATGTCATTCCTACAATTGTTCAACTTCACCAAGGGAATAAAAAGCTAATCAATAAAAAAAACCTCAGACAAATCTATGTAAAAAAATAGGTACTTTTCTTTGGTTACATCTTCTGACATCAGACTCGGACTTCTCTTGAACTGAATTTTAATGTGCGTATTGTTATGCGTTTACTTTTCTACATTGGCTAGAGGTATAGGGGAAGGGTTGAGATCTCACAAACATGTTTAACCCCGCCGCATTTTTGCGCCTGTCCCAAGTCAGGAGCCTCTGGCCTTTGTTAGTCTTGTATTATTTTAATTTTAGTTTCTTGTGTACAATTTGGAAATTAGTATGGCGTTTATTATCACTGAACTAGTATATATTTATTTAGGGGCCAGTTGAAGGACGCCTCCGGGTGCGGAAATTTCTCGCTACATTGAAGACCTGTTGGTGACCTTCTGCTGTTGTTTTTTTCTATGGTCGGGTTGTTGTCTCTTTGGCACATTCCCCATTTCCATTCTCAATTTTACTCAATGTGATATCAGTATATCTAGCATTTACTGTAATATGTATACCGTAAAGTGAGACTACCTTACAAACAGTTCAAATATACGTTTTTATGATCTTTTGAGAGGGCCTACCCGCATTGGTATTTCAAATTAGTGTTAGTTTCTGTGATATGCAAATACATGATAGTGAATGGTTTGTTGGGTTTATTCAATTGTTAATTCGGCTTATTCACTCACAGGGTGAATAAAGATGTTAACGTTCATTTTGTAGCTAAGAGACCACGTTTTAACCTCAATAAATTACCTTAAATAACATTTATTACGTGTAATTATAATCAAATGAATTGAATTGTATCCAATTTAAAAGTTCCTTAAATAATTATATCTACTATAAGTTATGCATACCTGAGACAGCAGAACAAGTGTATATACATGTATAAACTACACTTGTATATGTATTTTAGACTACAATGCACATTGTGATTCCAAACATATATCGGTTTACTGCAAGCGCATAGTTTGAACACGACTTGATTCGGAAAATCTTTAGATTAAAGCATTGAAAAAGACTCTTTCATCTATTGTTCAGTCTGTTCCTGATCAATATAATGTTCGTATGTGTAGCAACTGAACATATCTGGTTCAAAATACTAAGATAAAAAGGATACTACCACCCGTTGCACATGAAGGTTATACTGTACTTGCATTATTTGAGATTCCCGTGAGAAACATATGAAATTGATAGGTGTGTGTCACGTTGGCAAACATGCCACGTCTGCTCAATAGGATGTGAACAGTTGAAACACGATGAGCATCTCTCATACACAGGGAAAAAAACAGCATTTTGTTTCATTTGAAGTCGTTTTATTTTGTTGAATCTAGTATATATACCAGAAAGTATGCAACCGGTTTTACATAGTGCGTACAACATGTGATATGGAATCACTTTCAATAAAAACGATAAAATCAAAACAGTCTAAAGCCAAACATCCAATTGTTATCGAGCATCAAAACGAGACAAAAAAGTTAACTAAATACAACTCGAAAAGTCAAGAATCATCTTTAAATGTTAATAATTATTTTACATGTATCTGAGATAGATTTAATATAATCAAAATATAAATGATATGGAGTATTCTTGTGAAAAATAATCACAGCACGAACTACAAAATAGTCTTAATGTTACATTCATCTGTACTACGAAGGCTATATTAACTTCATTAACGCCTGCAATTATCAATCATCGGAATTTATCAGGAGCAATAATACACATCGGAAAGAGCACGTATAATAACACCGGATTCGGTCACGTTTCTATTGTATATATACTTTGTTTGTTTATTTTTGTCAAAGAATTCGGGTGTTTTAAATGTTTGAGATGTTTGATGTGGTGTATACTACTTTGTTTTTTGGTTTTTGGTGAACTATTTTATCCTTTTATGTTTTATTCATGCCCTTGCAAGTTGGATATATATATATATATATATAAAAGAGAATTGTTATTCTATTGCTTCTCTGATCTTGTCCCAAAACACAACATTGCCTTGTTCATCATTTGGGTATTCAATATAGGACTGTTTCTGGACAAGTTCTAACATCACCAAAGACAAATCTTGTGCTGGAATCTGCTCATAGAACACTAAAAATAATATATTTTGTCCATTTCTGTGATAAATATTTTCCATCCTAGCCATATTGAATTCAAAATTACAATAATATGAATCTAAAAATGATCTTGTCATTATACAAATCGTTTTCTTACTGTCATGAATGGCACTTGTAATATTCACCGTAATGTCCTCTCCCGGTATAAAGTCTCTCTGATGAATACAAAGCTTTAGGTTTCTTTTCACTTCAAGATTTGGAAGGCACTCTTTAATTATAAAATCCTTTTCTTTGTCAGAATACGATATAAAGGCATCATATGTGTACATGCCTTCCGTATCCAGGGGTCTATATCGATAGTATTTGCTCTTTGTCATATAATACATATAACGAAGCTTCCAACGATATCGATAAAGTACTCCAGCAACAACGGTGACAATGGCCAAACACAAAACCAGCGATATACAAATTACTAAAATCGTGTAGTCTCTGCATCCTTTGATAATTTGTTCAGCATTTTGAACAAAATTTCTATTTAGCACTTTTCCGCTATCGAGTTTACATTTGTAACGATGAATGTTATGAAAAACAGTGGCATGCTTAATCATCCAACTGAGAAAATCTTTCTCTTTGCATATGCATTGGAGAATGTTATTTGATAAATCTACTTTGAATTTTGACTTCATTGTGATATCGGTAATTGCCTCCTTTGCTTGCATGTTCGATATGCTTGTTATATTATTGTTTGATAAATCAAGCATTTCAAGCTTCGTTAATTGAGAAATGTCAAAAGCAATGTCTGATAAGAAGTTGTTACTTAAATTAACAATTCTTAATTTTAGTTGGTTATTAAACACTGACCATTTTAGATCATGAATTTCATTAAAAGACAGATCCACTGATTCAAGTAAGTAGCTTGTGTCGTTTTCGATCATTGGGGCATATGACTCAGATGCCAAAAACTTACCTAGATAATTATGCTGAATATCAATTTGTTTTAAACTCGGCATATCAAAACGACAGTCTATAAGTTTATTTTTAGAAAAATCCAAATATTGAAGCGTGTCTGGAAGTCTTTCTATGTGTTCACCTTCGGGTGTGGCATTAAAAAACCAATTTTCGTTAATATATAATTCACGTATTTTGGTGGAACTTAAATAATAGAAAAACAGCTTCGGTAAAATCATTTGGTATGGAAATGTGTTTGTTAATATCAGTGTTTCTAAAAGTCGCATTTCCCCTGTATCTTTAACCAAGTTTGAAAACCCTACGAAGTCCATCTCATTGTTTGATAAATTTAGAATTTTCATTCTGAACAAACTTTGCAGTGCAGACGGATTATAAATTCTAATCGAACATCTCGAAATTTGCAAATGCTCCAAATAAGGTACATTTACGAATGTTGTTTTGTCAATTTCAGTCAATAAGCAATATCCAAGGAATATCTTTGTCAAATTCTGCAACCGAGAATAGCCTTCACCAAACGATAGAACCCGTCTAACAAAAAAAGCATCAACATAAAAACTCTCTAAGGTTAAAATATCAGATATGAGATCGTCAGGAAAGGTATGTTCATGTAGCATACTATTGCGTTTGACATTGAGAGATTGAAGACGGACTAATGGTCTAAAGATGTGTGTTGGAAATACAGCATGATCATATCGCAATTGATTGTTTTGCAGTATTAATTGTTTCAAAGAGTGAAGATCAATGAAAGCATATGGTTCTAAAGTGTTAAGATTATTCCAAGACAAATCGAGTGTAACTAGCTGAGAAAGATTTTTAAAAGTTCCATTTCGGATTCTTAGAATAATATTATGAGATACATTGAAGGTGTACACATTTGTCGGAACAGCTGGAACTGACATTTTCCCACTATTTGAGCAATCAACATTTAAGCGATCCTTCCTAAGCACGCATCGGCATTGCTTATCAAAATCACAATTGTTTGAATTAACCAAATCGTCTCGTCCGAACTGAATAATTGCCAACACATGTATCCACTTGATAATCGCCATTAAACCAAAAACACTGAAATCAGAAACACGGTTATTCATGTTTAGGTTTATACAAATATAAATATAATGTTGTCGGTTAGCTAATACTTGCACCGAATTGATCAAATTAAGTTCCCCTATCTAAATTAAGATGAACCGGCGGCATTTGCAGTTTTGTTCTTTCAATTATCTGCTTTATAAATGTCAAATATGATTTTACAACAGTGTACACTTTAGAGTTATTACGAAGTTAATTTTTAAAACTTCTATATATTATCGAATTAAATCAAAGCCAAATTTTTAATTTATAACTAGCATACAATTTCTTGATTAACAATTATAAATAATACATAGTAATTTATTTGTTTGGTGAAATTTCAACGAAAATACAACAACAAACCTACCGCATAAAAATTAACGTTCACAGCCACAAACTTCCTCACTGTGTGCATTTAGTGAGACAAACAAGTAATATATAGAGTTATTATAATAAGGAAATATTTGAACTTTAATTACAGAAAAATACAAAGCAATCGAAATCAATTTATACAGTACAATAACAATATTTTCAAACGTTATATTATTCATATGTTTATATATATATCACAATTACGGAATGAATTGATACAGGAATAGATTACCTTATATGTATTTGACAAAACATTTACGAATGTTTGGTTGCAAATGCTCTTCAACTTCGTACTTTATTAGGCCTTCTTAACATTTTTGGATTCAAGCGTCACTGATAAGTCATTTGTAGACAACACGCGCGTCTGGCGCGAATACTTAATTTCAATCATGGTATCTAAGATGAGTTTATTTGCATCTTATAAACGATAATTGGTATGTTAAGAAACAAATATTCTACAGGACGCAAACTTCCAATTGAATAAATTAGTAGGAAGTTACGAAATAATACAGACTGATCCTTCCATAACTGACCAACTTGCATTTGTACACATATATATTAAGGGGGTACCCAACACTATACCCCAAAAAAATCCTGTCGTTTGATTTTTCTTATTTTTTTTTTTCATTGATAAACTAAGCCAACCTAAACATCTTGTAAACAATTTAAAAGATTTGAACCATAGGTTTAAAAGATTTGGCAACTCAAATATGGCATCTTTTACACACTAGTATCGGCCAAAATTTGAAGTTTCTGAAATATGGGTATAGGGTTGAATTTGTTAAAATTGATAAAATTTAATCCTAAATTGACAATAGCATAGCTAATAATGATAGCTGAGGTCAATATTAGTTCACTGATACCCCTTTCTTGTAAGTTTTGTATTCCGGATTTAATATTTTGCCAGAACTTTAATAGAATCAGCCCCGAAAGGTGAATGCTGTTCTTCTAGTATTTGAAGAGGATTTTTTTTTTTGAAAAAAATGTGTCGTTTAATTTTTTCATAAAACTAAGCATTTGGAGTGCTATACTAGTCGGTTGTTCTTGCAAATTTAAAAAAAAATTTAACCGTTAGATTTTTTGGTATTTAAGTTTAAATTACGTCCCACCCTCAAATTGGTTCATTAAATAAGAGCAAAATCTATTCAAAAAGTATATAATGGCCATATTTTTGTTCGTCTTATGAACTAGGCCTTAGCTATTTGGCATGTGGATGTATCATCACAGGGTTATGAATTCATATTTATTTGAAAAAAATCATATTACACAAGCTTTAATCGACCATACAACAATATAGACACATTTTTGACATGTCACCCCATTCAATGCACACGGAATACATAATGGACATGTATTCACATAAAATTGTTTGAAAAGGGAATCGTTTCTATTGAAGCGCAGTGTACGTACTTAACTACTCAACAGACAGCAAAGTGAAAACTTCCTAGGAATCAAACAGTAGGAGGAGTTATGCCAAATAACTATATACCAATAATGGGACGGACGGAAGGACTGACGGACAGGGGTAAAACAATACCCCCCCCCCCCCGACTGTCAGTTGCAAGGGCAAAAAAAGGATGTAGAATGATTTTTGATTTGTGATACGAGTTGTTGAAATTAAAAGCATGACACGCCAAAAATACACATGATACACAGGGAAAAGCTTTAAAGTTGGCAGATCACGATATTCAATTTATTGATCTTTTGGCCAGATTCAAAAATATACAATTCAAAACTTAACGACACAACCATTGGTGCAAAGAACCACGGCTCATGAGAGATGAAATAGAGCTGACTGTGAAAAAATCCTTATACTGTTAAATCAAGTTCGTTAAACATAGAATTTTTTTAGTTATTTCTGCAGAGGTTCTGAAAAATAGATACAATTGGTTTTTAATTAAAAGCACGGCAGTTACAAGTTTCACATTATTTTGGGAGCCCTTATTATTATAAAGAATGATTATTCTATTCAGTAATAATCTTGAATTGAGACTTGAGAAGAAACGTTTTCACTTGTCACTTGCGATAACACCACACTTTCTGTTTTATATTTATTTCAAAATTGCATTTGATAAAAAAAATTCGGAAAGATACACAAGTTAACATGACAAAAGCACAACAAAAGAAAATAACAAATTTTGCTATCCCTTCGAAATTTAAATTTGATAAAGCGAAAATGACATGTTCTATTTATATCATACATGTCATGCATGTGTAGTTTCAGTTTCAACTATAATTCTAAATATAGACTTTTAAAACTTTCCTTAAAATTGCGGACGGAATAGAAGACACCCGTTAATTTTCTACACCTGTCAGGATAAAGGTTGGAAAAAGATGCTAGAAAGATATATATATATATTTTTTTCTCATTCAGATGAATTAAGAAAGCAAAAATATGTGTAGTGTTTTTTTGGACTGAATCGGACGTTTTTTTTTTTTCTTCTTTTTGCCTTGTTCCGTGACATGTAAATGATGCACTGGTGATTGATTATCCCTCTGGGTATCTTTTTACATGAATATAAATCATGCAATGAAATATTCAATTGCACTTTAAAAAATATGACAGCAATTATAAAATTATAAATTATTCGTAATTTTTTTTACATTACTACATATATTACTAAGGCCATAGTGTATTTCATTAAAAATTAAAATACATGTTTCGTTTAAAAAAAAGTATTGTGGAGTCAATTCAGTTTTGATTTAATCAATTTGATAAGAAGATCTACGAACATAAGCCTTGTGTAATTGTCCAGGGATTCTTATTTATTTGGTTAAAATTTTATTGTCGGAGGGAGAGAGGGGGGTAGGAGGGGTCCTGATCCCGAAATCCCGACTTAAAAACAAGAAATCCCGAGGTCCCGAATTTAAATAAATTCGAAATTCGAAAAAAGAATTTCCGGATCTGGAAAGGGTCAATCCCTAAATCCCGACCTTAAAATACCTCGACCCAGGAGTCCCGATAAAGGTCCTATCACCCTCATTTGAGGAGGGGGGCTTGGATGAAATTTGAAAAACAAAGGCAGGATCAGGAATTTGGCATAACAAGCAGGATGCCAATTTATGAAAACAATTTCAGTAAACTAATGAAAATTGCAGGTCCGTAAAGAATGAAAAATAAAAAATGGAGGACAATAATGATGATTACAACTATAAAAAAAAATGCAGGACAAAATTTTAAATCCTAGTCCTCCCCCCCCCCCCCCCCCCCCCTAAAATCAAATGGTAGAACCCTTAGACTTCTGACTTTTCGTACTTTATTTCATTTTATTTAAGACCTAGGCATTGCCAAGTAAAAAACGATAACAGTTATGGTCCTTTCTCTTTCTGTTTCTCTCCTTTTCTAACGTCCTGGTTTTCTTTTGGTAAATTTATTTCACTTTGAAATTTCCCTATTATGTCTCATTGAAGATTCATTTATGGAATATGTAACTTTAAATGAATTAAAAGATTAAACGAATAACAAAGGGTGTACAGCAATAATGTTAACATTCTGATCATGATCTTTTAAAAGCGTGCATATTGCACATAATTTTAAAACGTAGCAATGAATCAGACTATGAGTAAGAGTTATCTTTTCTTAGGTGTTCTGTACCCCCTTAAGCAAAATTTATACACACGCATCTCAAAACTAACGGGAATAGATGTCCTACAATTTCACGTCTAGTGTTTTTAGTGTATAATTGTTCTAATAAATCGATTTATAGATGATTTTAAAGCTAGCGTTGCTTTGATTTATTTATTTGTAATGTTCTTAATTACTTGTTTTGTAACGTAATTTGCAAATTGACAAAACTGAACAGTGCCGCATAAAAATAAACATTTATGTCATTTTGAGTTACATGTAACTAACTATTTTATATTAGTTTCCCTATATTGATAAACAGTATGATTTTCCTTTTCGCAAATTTCATGGTTGCGAAATGAAATTGTACGACTGGCCACTAGGCAAGTTCAATCTTATTTGAAGAGCTTCGTTTCGAACCGATTCGATATGTATTGATTGATAGTCTTTAAACGCGAGTAGGTATATTTCTCTTATAAAAACATCGACGTAATCGTGTCGTCGGTCATACGAGTTACCAATATTTGTAACGATGACGTTGTTTTCGAGTTCCAAGCCTACGACAACAGTAATCGAAACAATAGTTGTAGTTGAAACCGCAATTATTAGTATTTTGTATGATCGAAGGGTACTATACAAATGTCTTATAAATTATTGCAATCTATATAAACATTTTTAAGTACTGGTATGCTTTGAGTGAGTATGCATATATTTTAAATCTACATGAATAAAATCACAATGTGGTTTCAGTAAATGTCCGAAAAGTACCGAGTCATCACGTATGATTGAATCATGTTCTTCTTACTTGGGATAAGCACATACAGAGTTTTAAGAAGTCTAGCATGTTTGCTCGCGCAAATCCCTCTGTCGAATCTGCGTAATTGGTGAAACAGTACATCGAAAGTGTAAACTGTATAGCAATTTGATAAGGGCGTAATTCATCTGATCGTTACAAAGCACAAAAACTAACAAAAACATTAAAGACACAAAGTACTGAATGATATCATAGTTCTTGTAGTAAAAGAAACTAGAACAACAGTAGGACAACCGGATGTGCCTTTTTGGCCAAAATGTGATTCGGCGGCGCTCAGTAGTCCTACGCCGAAAATTGGACTTTTTTGCGTCGGCCGACGTCAGCTGAAAAATGGCGCGCTTTTGTAAAAAAAAATCATTCGTTTACAGTAAAGTACCGGCGGTAAATGCTGTTGATTGTAAACACATTTATGAGAGAAAAATATATCAGTTTACTTATTATTTTCATGTTTGAACAAAAAAATAAAAGAAAATCTTATTTTTTCACATCTGAACATAGAATTTCGGATTTCGATTTTCTGCACTGTAGAATTAAATAGCGATATTAAAAAGGGGTACAAAAAAAAGCATATCCTTCAATTACCCTAAAATTTTTACATCGAAATTTTGCTAGTTTTTCACATCGAAATCCGTTAAGAAAAGGGGTGTCCAAAGTAGGGCAAAAAATTGTACCCATTTTAAAGTAGGGGTCTCATTTTTTGAAGGTTTTTCCTTGAATGGCCGGTAGAATTAGAAATTGGAAAAGATTCTGTTATTAAAGTAAATATTCATTCAACTATCAAGAATAGCTAAATCCTTATATGTGTAACCCCTATAAAAATATCAATATGTGTCAATAAATTGTAAAATTATAGATTTTTTTTTCGAAATTGAAGACGGCGCCATTTTCGCCTATTTCTCTATTACTTCTATTGGTCTGCTATAATTATTAGATGATTCTAAAAAATCTCCGCCTCGATTTGTTTTATACTTTCATTTTATAATCTTTGGTACTTAATGCAGATGTTATGAAAGAATTAGGCACTTCTATCGAGTAGAAATGGAGAACGGTCATTTTTATTATGTATGTCCCCACTATGGGGGCGTGGTCCTCCTTTCACTTGTTTCTGAAGTACACGAATCTCTCGAAATTAATTATCAGCTAAATATCATTGAAACAAAATGAATATATTTTAAACATCAATAAATTTTAAGTGCTATTGGGTTTTTTAACAGAATATGCCGGAATCGACCCCATCCGATGTTGTGTCAATACATAGATCAACGTTGTCAATTTCCGGCGCCGAAAATGTCAACGTAAAATGTCATTAAAAGTTGGAATCTTTTCTTCTTTGTATCAATTTTGTTTATCTTAATGTCAAGAAAGTCATGGAATATGTTGAATCCATATCAACGTTATACCAAAACAGGCCTTTACTTGGTAAACTAACAGTTTAAGGCCTACATCATCATCATGAGATTGACTTGTTGACATCCTACTTATAGTTGATCAAGATTCATTTCGTGCATAATTGTTACCCTTTGTGTTGTTACCGGCCGCTGAGTTTTTAAAAAGAACAACTTATCTGTTTGGTCATATCGATTTATTTCATAATTTTCCTTTCGTTCGTTAATACAATTATCGTTATGTGTTTTGTTTTTATTTTGTCAAAAAGGGGGGGGGGGGGCTCTTTTAATTTTATCAAAGGCATGCGTAATTTTTAGGGGCTTATGATTCTCAATTTGTGGTTTGCAGTGAAGGTTCAATCTCTACTTGACTTTACTTAATTTAAATCTGCAGTTTCTTAGGTCAATGATTATTTATTAGTATTACATATATATATATATATATATATATAGTAATATACCTATGCATAGGGGGAGGGGGGCGACCATTTGCTTTTCTAGGTATGACTAGGTGGTGGGAATTCGAAGAGAATCCTGGTGTGTTTGTACTAGTGCTTGTCTGTCCTAGGTGCTTTACCTTTATATCCATTCAACAGTACCTGTTCATTTTTTTTTGGTTATTTTGTTTAATGTAAGTTATTTGAATGAAGTATGTAAAAGCTTGTTGCCAACTTTTTTAATAAACCGCATAAACCATAACATTGGAGATCTATAGTAGGATTTTTTTCTGGATTGACTATTTATTAATTTGCATCCATTGCATCATTTGCTTTTATTTCTAAATATATTTCACTTTTGCATACAGACACAGAATATTCCTTTTCAGGTCGTCTTGTGTCATATTATTTATGGGTCTTTTGTATATGTAGCTTACTATACGTTATTGGTTCTGCTAAAATAAATGTTGAAGGCTGTCAGAGATCTATATTTAGTCATTTGGTATCTGGTGAAGATTTGTCTCATTGGCAATCATATCCCAACTTCTTATTTTCATATTAGAACTGTAATCAAGCCTTAAGCAGGCAAACTAAAAGGGAACTGTAGTATCTTTAATAAATAACTTCTTACAAAAAACTGTTCCACTTAAAAAAGTCAATGAAATATTTCAAATGATACAATGTAGCTAGCCATATGGAATATGTTTTGTATGTTGTGCATCTCTTTTCTCCTTTCGGTCACAGGGGCTATGTTGTATGGTTGGTTGTATCATACATTTGTAACTGGTGATAGGATATACATGTAGTAATGCAGTGTTGAATACTGATTTCCCTCTCCCTAAATTGATAGGGATAAAATAATTAAATTATTTAACTAAATCTCAATAATAGGGCAAAAGTGAAGGAAATCTAAGCACACTATTGGTTCTGCTGTCAGACAGGTTTTCTGCTCTTTGGTTGGGTTGTCTCTTTAACACCTTGCCCATTTTCATTTTCAATTTAATAGATTATTTAAGTATGTAATATGTGATAAATATCCAAAAGTGAGCTTATTTGATCAAATTCAGCCTTGTAATTCAATTCTTGAAAACATATCAAAGCAAAATTGAGTATTACAACATATGGATGAAAGGTAAAAGTCTAATTTACCATGAAAAAAGTCAAATAAATCTGGAATGGTAAAACTTGAATTAGCCTAAAAGTTAAAGTGAGCTTTCTTTAAATTACACGCATGCAAAATAAAAGGGAAACACTTAAGTCCAGAGGGAAGATATATTCGTTTTTCAGAAGTATACAATACAAGAGTGCACATGCTGAAATGTCTCGCCTTCTTACTAATCATATTATGTTGATAGTCCTAAATATAAAGCTTTATTACAACTGTCACACAAACTTAACATTAACCAAGTAAACTAAACATTGACCAATGAATGAACCATGAAAATGAGGTCAAGGTCAGATGAACTGTTCCAGGGAGTCATGTTCAGCAAACAAATCTTCCATACAGCAAATATAGTTGACATATTGCTCATAGTTTAAGAAAACAAAAACTTAAAATTGAGCAATGAACTGTGAAAATGAGGTCAAGGTCAAATAAAACCTGTGTGACTGACATATAGATCATAAAATATTTCCATACACCAAATATAGTTGACCAATTGCATATAGTAATAGAAAAAAAGACCAAAACTCAAAAACTTAACTTTGACCACTGAACCATGAAAATGAGGTCAAGGTTTGATGACACCTGCCAGCTAGACATGTACACTTTACAATCATTCCATACACCAAATACAGTAGACATATTGCATACAGTAAAAGAAAAACAGACCAAAACACAAAAATTTAACTATAACCACTGAACCATGAAAATGAGGTCAAGGTCAGATGACACCTGCCAGTTGGACATGTACACCTTACAGTCCTTCCATACACCAAATATCCTAGACCTATTGCTTATAGTATCTGAGATATGAACTTGACCACCAAAACTTAACCTTGTTCACTGATCCATGAAATGAGGTCGAGGTCAAGTGAAAACTGTCTGACGGGCATGAGGACCTTGAAAGGTATGACATACCAAATACAGTTATCCTATTACTTATAATGAGAGAGAATTTAACATTACAAAAAATCTTAACCTTTTTTTTCAAGAAGTCACTGAACCATGAAAATGAGGTTTAGGACATTGGACATGTGACTGACGGAAACTTCGTAACATGAGGCATCTATATACCAAGGATGAAGCATCCAGGTCTTCAACCTTCTAAAATATAAAGCTTTAAGTAGTTATCTAACGCCGCTGCTGTAGCGGCCGGATCACTATCTCTTTGTCCAGCTTTCTGCAACAAAAGTCGCAGGCTCAACAAAAATGAGGAATCTTATTAATTATACAACAGTGATATTGCTTTGAAACTTTTTTTTCATGAAAACATGAGTCAATAATCTGATTTGATTTACTAAATATGGTGACATTTCACTTATGCACATTTTAATGTTGATGAGTTGCATATTTCAAAATCCTCTTTTTACTACACATTGAGCTTATAGTCAGTTTAAGTTTCATTTATTCAATCGTGCATAAGTTCAACAAAAATGTCAGCTAATAAACACTTGAACCACCTTGGTTACCATTCTGTACATGAATATATCTCTCATAACAAATTTCATATACATTGCTGATTCCAGGTATCAAAATTTTCATCCTCCAGTAAAATTATTCTTCTGACAGGATGTATTGTGTACTGAAAATAAAAAAAAATATTTTGTTATTAAATTAAGTTTGTTGATTCAATTGAAAAGTAATGATGAATGATAATTTTGATATATTATATTTCATTGTTATGGGCATCTATGACCCAAATATGGTCTGCTTAAGTCATTCTCTTATCTGAAAAAAAATGGTAAAGTTTATTAAAACACTTTTGACATTTCATGGATATGATGCACATCATGTAAGAGTTAATTCCCTTATATTGTTTTTTTTTTTTATCTTTATAAATTAATTTTAAATGACTATCCCCTTCATTCTTGAAATTGGGTTTTAAATCCAAATGAAACTATCTTGAAATTATACAGCATAGATAATACATGTAGTATAAAATCTTTAAACTATTAAAAGTATACCATTTGGCCTTAAAGTCTGTATATAATTCTTGGACCTATAAACTATAAATTTTAATTTCCATTCCAAATGTATTCCATTGGCAATTTTCTTGTCCGACTGTTAAATGTAAAATATTTTCAGTCTATTTCCTTATCCAATTAGTGTTAATTCATAATGTCTATCATGTTTTGTTTCATATTTGTGGGATTGAAATCATAGCGCATTGTAAATAACCCACTGGTGTTACCCTGAACAGACACATTTGGATTACTTACCCTTAATATATTCAAGTCATATTGTTTTCTATTTTAAACAAAATAATTTTGCTTTCAACATTACTCGTCTTTGACATTCCATTTGATTACTGTTTTCTTGCTGTATGTATATCATATATGTGCATGTTCTGCAAGTGTTTTTGTTGATTTATAAAAGTCCTCTATTTTGAACTTTTGATTCATAGTGAACATCTTTCTCCATCCTGTAAATATAAAGCAAATGCACATACAATTACTAAATCAATTATACTAAATTATTCAAAGCAAAATTAATTTTGCATTGTTATTATCAACACATGAAACAAATTTGCCAAATCAATTACCAAGAAAAAAATATTTTCTTGCTCCAATCAAGACCCATTGGTGGCCGTCGACTGTTGTCTGCTCTTTGGTTGGGTTGCTGTTTCTTTGACACATTACCCATTTCCATTCTCTATTTTATATAGTTACATGTATTATGTATTATAAATGATTATGCCTCTAGCATTTCTGCTCCATACATAAAAGTTACAGGAAAAGAAAACATATTATAATAGTGTACATAAATATATGCAAGCTGAAATTTTATACATTTAGGGGGCACTCACAACCTAGTTTTAATTTACATCCATGAACCACCACTGTCATAACACCATTAAAATAATAATATTATGATATTAATGAAGTTGGAGTACATTTTTTGAAAGTAATTAATATTGTCAATGGATTATCATTTCTAATTAGTTTGTATATATATATATGACTATAGCCTATAGGAATAACATAACATAATGGATATAAAGAACCTGTACAGGCATATTAAATTTGGGGTCTCACTAATTAGAGACAAGAAGCGACAAAAAGACTATCTAGCGACAAGAACACATTTTTTTTTATTAAATATAAAGAAATATACATTCAATTTTTTTTTAATATACGGGCAGAAATAAATTGATATTTTTTTTATTTCAGCAGAGACATATATGTATTTATCCCCGACTTAGTATATATCTAGGTGTTGCTAACCCATATCCACGGACGTTGCTAACCATTATCCCGGGGAACTCAGTTCTTTGTATTTCACAATTTGTGTCTGTATTTTCTGCAAGTTTATTATAAATTGTACAAACAGAGTTTTAAAAAACAAATTATAAGATAAATATATTATTGTTCTAAAACAAGTAAAAGTAATATCATAATAAACAGGGTAAACATAATATACTGTTAAACATAATAAATGATAAAATATCATGTAAATAAACTTATCAATTATTTTTCTATCAATATTAAATTTCTTGTTGCTAAAACTGTTTTCGTTTGCATATTCTTTTTATATTTATTTGGAATAAGTAATTTTAAGAAAAAAAAATGTTTTCTTGTCGCTTCTTGTCGCTAATTAGTGAGACCATAAATTTGTAATAGTTCCTGGTCATGGGGATACATTTTAATGCATGTGTAAGCTCTGTAATGGGATGGAGATTCAGTGGTTAATTTCAATGTGTAAATTTCTTTTAAAATATGAGATATGAATTTAGAGGATGCATGGCTATCTATTTCTTTTTTATATGGGAAAGAGGAGTCTGTGCCTGTAATCGCTTTCCCTTTGAAATTGTATTTTTTGTTTATGAAAGATTTAATTTTTATGAATATTACATTTTGGTGTACATATACCTTTGTACATGAATGAAATCACAAATATTTTGTTCCAAATGAAATATTATACCAGGTATAAAATAGCCAACAGTAAAAGTGGGTCCACTTTTGAGTTGAACCCGAGACGTCTCGTTCAGCAAAATTCGTGTAGCCTCAGTAGCCTATATTTTGCAATTTTTGGGGCCTTGAAATTACCCCCCTTTTTAGAGAACTTACAATCGGAATGAAACGTGATCATACGTGCTTTCGAATTCATTTTGGTCAGTATTTGCAGTTAGAGGTTTACAATGTTCTATTATCTGAGCAAAAAGTGAAAGCGTGAGTATTTTCCATGGAGATCGTGAAGAACGAAGCACACCTTGACCAGTTTAAAAACGGATGTTGACAACTTGTGTGGGTATAATATTTCCGGAGACAAGTGCGGATACTTTAGACCAAAATCCGAATGTAATTCATTCAATACTAGTATATGAAAAGGAAATGAAAAGGAAATGATGATATATTGGATTTCAATTTTCATGTTTGATATAATTTTACATTTTATTTTTGCCGTTTAAATCATTTCTTTTGATCCGACTTATTTGATAATAATTAACTGAAATATCTGGAATAAACCTTACCTTTTGTGTTGTTTAGCATAAAGTTTAAGCATCCAAGAATGTCATAAATGCAACTTTTCAGCGTGGTATGCCAAATCCAACGTCAAATAATGGCCGCCATTACGTATTGACAACGTCGTCTAGTGAACCGTATCACTGAGCACCGATATCCTTACTCAGGCGCTTCCGGTTGTCCTACTGTAAATCAAATAACAAAATAATCATGAATAAAATGACTTAAAATACAAATCAAAATAATCCGAAAACAAAATGATTCTAGTGTCAATAAGTGATACTTTTGAATTATGGGTTTCAAAGCTTTCAAGTAAGCAGCAACCCTCTATCAAGGAAATCATGATCTGCCCAACAATTTTGATGTTTCGCTGTCATGTCTCTGATTGAGTCTTACGCTTTCTCTAATTTATATAATTCTTGAACAACTTTACTGAATCGAGATATATCCCGAACTTTTTGTGTTTTATACAATTTCTGAGTTTTAAAACAACAGTTTGTAAAGAAAAGAGAGGACAAAAGCCTTAGAAATGCAGTTATACTGTCATTAGTTTTCTTTATTCTGTTATTTGTACTATTGAATAAGACTTATATACATGTAGTTGTTACATATGACCAGACAACTGAATAGGTCAATGGTACACGGATGCCCCACTCGCACTTTCATTTTCTATTATCAGTGGACCGTAAAATTGTGGTCAATAGTCTAATTTGGCTTTAAAACTAGAAAGATCATACCAAAAGGAACATGTGTACTAAGTTTCAAGTTGATTTGACTTCAGCTTCATAAAAAGAAACTACCTTGACAACCTGAAGCGAAACGAACGGACGAACGCACAGACTAGAAAACATAATGCCCTCTACTATCGCAGGTGGGGCATAAAAAAACATAGGGTAAGTATTTACTCAAAATTCTTTAGTTGGATCCTTAATAGTGAAATGTTGAAATAAAAAGAAAATATCTACATCATTATTTGTCTTTATAGTATACTGATAGTAATGTCATTTGTTACATATTCGTTAGTTTATATACATTACAGAGAATACAGAGGGCACATTGTAATTAAACAAATTCCCTTGTTTACAGGCGTTTGCGCTGCTAACTTTATAATAATATGAATCTAGACTTCGAAGAACTAAATTAGCTAATAACGGTCTTCAGTTGTATCTCCTTCGTTATAAATATTTATAAAAGAAGATATAGATGTTTGCATACTTCAATAAACAGCAACAGAACGATACAAATTTCCAAAATGTATTAAATAAATATTTTAATACCAAGATACTTCTCATAACGGGAATAAAAGTATTGCTGAAAATGTACTGTAATATTCGACTGATGATCATACATACGTATTATCATTGTTAACACAGACCCAAACAAGATCATTTTTTTCAAGGGACAATGTTTGGCTCATTGAATCATTCGACTGGCCAGCTGGAAAGTACATACTTCCCTGAAGATCGTCGTTTCACACCAGTTCTATTTGCATCTCTTCATTATTGTGATTCATAGACGTAACAGCAACCAAGTATATTCCTTTTATAGGAATATTAGCATGACCCTGATGTGGATCATACGCATTGCCAATGTTGGCTAGTATTTTGTTGTATTTGATTACTTGAAGTGGTCCAAGAGTTACCTCGTAATCCAAAGCGACAGAAAATGCACAATGCTTGAAGTCGGAACTACAATAATTTCAATATCATATATTTGCATATGTATGATTGTTGAATATACATTTGTAAGCATGTCGCAAAATTTTGAATACTCTTAATCACAAAACAAATGATATGTTTTTCTTAATTAAGTAAAATACGTATTGATGGTCAAGAATACACACAAAAATAAGCAAGAAGGTATGATTCTCCTAATCTATGTTAATAAAAAAAATTGGAAAATTTATAATCCAACAGAATCATGTTGTTTCATGAAGAGTCAAACAAAGGGTAACGATGCCACATTATTTATTTTGTAAAATAATATTATGGTTTATGATCAACTTGTCTGCTGCCTCTTGTGCATGAATAAAAAGTAAAATCACAAAAAAACTGAACTCCGAGAAAAATCTAAACGGAAAGTCCCTAATCACATGGCAAAATCAAATGACAAAATACATCAAAAACGAATGGACAAGAACTATGATATTCCTGACTTGGTACAGGCATTTTCAAATGTAGAAAAAAAAAACATCTTTCGAATTCATCATCATTTGACATGATAATTTGTTTTTATTGAATTGTGATGAAAAAAAGATAAAGAATCATTATATCTATATCAATGTCTACAATTTTTTTCAGTATCGTCTCAGTGGCTTAAATTACGACATTAAAAGCAGAAGACTCACCGTTTAATAGCAGCCTTTTCGAAAACTCATCTTTCATCGATTTTCTTTGCACCAATGTTTGTTTATTTTCAATAGCCCTGTTTGCCAAAAAAGGTTCTGGTAATATTTGGTATCTGGTTCAATCCACCATTTTCTACATTTGAAAATGCCTGTACCAAGTCAGGAATATGACAGTTCTTGTCCATTCGTTTTTGATGCGTTTTGTTATTTGATTTTGCCATGTGATTATGGACTTTCCGAATTGATTTTCCTCTGAGTTCAGTATTTTTGTGATTTTACTTTTTATCAAAATTTTTATCTAAGCCTGTTTGCAAAGTGTGTGGATCTTCA
The DNA here is from genome assembly GCF_963676685.1 of Mytilus edulis. Taxonomy (NCBI): domain Eukaryota; kingdom Metazoa; phylum Mollusca; class Bivalvia; order Mytilida; family Mytilidae; genus Mytilus; species Mytilus edulis. The sequence goes on from NC_092356.1 coordinate 24,406,625, forward strand.
TTTTCATAGTTGTTTTTATTGCACTGTCGTCGTACAAGGATAGACAATCTTCGCAACTTTCGTTCAAATTGTTATTGTTTTCGATATTGGAGGATCTGTGTAAGAGCTATGTCTGTGAATTGTCCAGTTCTTTCAGTTTCATTTGTAGATTATTGTAGTCACTCTTCATGTTTTTGTTTTCAAGTCTTAGATGCGTAACTTCGTCCAATACCCTGTCTTTTAATACAAACAATTAATACAATCAATATTCCATCAATATAGTATTGAAATGGATATATATGTATACTATGTCAATTCAATGTTTGAGAGGTTTCTATTTTTGTGATGAAACTTATAAAATGGCGAAGGGTAATAATTGTTAAGCTTAGTGACAGATTCGCTCCGATTACATACGGATGATAGTATGTGACTTTCTACTAATATTGGTAGTACATTCATAGTAATTTAAATTTAATCACACAAATTAAAAACTTTCATTGCAGTTTTTTAACAATATTTTGTAAATAAAGACTCCAATAAGTGTACAGTATTAAAGTAACATGACAACAACAGAAAGCATCAAATGTTATTACATGTATTTAAATTTAAACGGCAACTGGTATGCTATAATGTCTTACTTCGCCCACAAAGACCGTTGATTTTAATTTTCTTAGGGGTTATGAATTTATTACAGACAAAAGCTCCCATAGAAAAAGTTAAATAACAGAAATACAGAACTTCAATTGAAATTCAAGAGAGAACATTGTCCTACCTAAATTTCAATGGCTAATATCTCGAAAACAAGCACACGAATGTATCCTCTTTTTTTTTGCTCCTTTGGTTTCAGTATTAGACCCCTATCAATACCTTCTAGTGTAACGAAAAGATTGTTATTTTGAAACTGAGTAGAGAACTTCCTTAATCAATTTTTTAAAAAATAGTACCGAAGAATAGTGGATCAATTTTTCTTGCATATGTATAAAAGAAAAACTACCCAAAATATGTTTAAAAAAGTTGGATTCTATCCACATCCTCTAGTTCCTGTTTATATTCTGAAATTACAATATATATTAAGATTTTGACAGATTCCCGACGACGGATAATTCTTGTGCTTTCCATTTAATGTTACTTTTGAAAGAATTCAATTCTGAGGGTTGTCACAATAAACAGCTGAATAAAATATCTAAAGTTGTGCATTGAAATTTTCTCCAGAAAGTTTCCAGAAGTTGAATTATGATAGCGTTCCTTTGCTTTATTCATCACGTATCAAACTATTTGTGTTCGGGTATTAAAATAGTGAATGTCCATGGACCAAACAAAGCTGGCAAAAAAACAAACAACGGAAACACGGTTTTCTATAGAAATGCCATATCTAATATATATCGTAACTATAAGTAATTTCTTTCCGGAAACGTCATTTTTTTCCCTGGTGAAATAAGACTAAATTTCCGGATATGTAAAACGCCGTATATACGATAGTCATCAGTGAATCAATTGAGAAAGTTAACTTAACTGTTTTAAATCTACTGAAATAAGGCACATTAAGTTGGTTAATGTTCAAATTGTCCAAACCAAACCACACGAACCACCAACACCTACCACCTGTTAAAAATGAACTACAGTTAATATTAACAGGATGAAAGGGGAATAAGCAATATTAGTTCACAAGTATTCACGAATATTAAATATATTCTATTGATTCGACTTTATTTGAAATGACTCTTTGTATTCACCTGTTTCTTTTTCTTTCTTTCTCACGAATCAACTAGTTCATCGTTATGCAGAACCTTTATAAGAATATGAATAGAAAATTACAACCTTTAAATGTAAATACTAGTAAGTCATTTACATCAAAATTGACATGACACATACTTGAAAGGGCATCCAGATCTAAATAGTCGACATACGTTTTACTGGTATATGTCCATTCGTTCGTCCGCCTGTCCCGCTTTAGGATACAGTTTTTGGTCAAGGTAGTTTTGTTTTATGAAGCTGAAGTCTTATAAACTGGAAACTAAGTACAAATGTTTCTTATGATATGTTCTTTCGAATTTTAATATTAATTTACACGTTTGACTTTCGTCTGGCGTGTTAAATTATAATCCTGGTACATTTGATAACTATTGACCCCAAAATTCACGGTATACTGGTTATAGAAAATAATAGTGCGTGTTCAGCATCCGTGATCTAAAGACACAGTCGTGTTCTACATGAATCTACAACATCCCTAAGCTACATATTGTTTTTAGTTTGATACAAATCATTTACTTTTGTTTTTTTAATGTATTTTTCACTGAATGGATTGAAACCAAACATTACACGAATTTTTCTTATGAGGTGCTTGCAAAATGTTGTCACTCTGAAACCAATCCAGCATCCAAGATAGCCACCATAGTTTACAACAAGTTTTCAACAAATGACGAGTTTTATCGGGAAAATTCACATATAATAATAGTGCATTTTTAATATTACTTTTTTTTATTTTACTTCTCTTTTATTGTTTTTACCATGGCATTGTTAGTTTGTATTCGACTTGTGATTTTAAATGTTCCTTGTGTTTTTCGTCTTTCGAAGGTTGTGGTTCAATTAAAACAATCTTAGGTAGCCGTACGGCTTTCAACAATGAGCTAGTCCATTCCGCATATACAAGATACCTGCTAGACAAAATAAACAAAACATCAAACGAAAATACAAACACTGATACATGTGCTGATGACTCGAGAAAAGCACATGAAAATGGGGCGAGGTTAATCATGCATGTATGTGCCCAGCAATGGAGTAACAGATAAAAAAAACAAGAACAAACAATACAACATTATATCGACGTATAGCACACAAAAAATTAACAAAATCACTAAATACACTACTACTGTTCTTAGAGTACTCACAGATACTGAAACTAAGTAGAAAGCCATTAATAACTAATAGTGATATAAACAGCATGCATTCAGGATGACTTATCAATCAGTATACAGCCAATAGATTTAGTGAAAAGATGCCGACAATAAGTTAAACTAAATATTCAATGATAAATCAATATTTATATTAAAAGGATTTGAACAACCCTTTTTGTGACGAGGTCTTTAAATACGGAAAACATGACCATCGGCATTGATTTAAATTATTATTGTTTGATTAACCTCCAGTTCCGAGTACGTAATGAATTACCAACACAACGGTAAATGTTTGATACATCAATTCACTACAAAGATACAGGAAACAGAGTTGATATATCTTATAAAGGTTAATGAACGGAAACACAGTGGAATTCAATCGGCGAATAAATTTATGAATTAAGTTACACCTTTTGGTTCATCTAGATAAATTAACTTTACAAAAATACTTTTAGTACCTTTACTTATTAATTAATTCATGAAAAAATAATACCACTACTAATATTAAAATAAGAAGATTTGATATGATTGTCAATATTAGACAACTCTCTTAAAGAGACAATAAGACACAGCAGTTAGTACTATAGGTTACCGAACGACCTTTAACACTGAGAAACACATTTAATAAAATATTTTCGGACAGAAAACTATGCCGATATCATTAACATTGAAATGTTCACCAGTATATCACAATACAACGGCATGTCGACTCGATCCCCACGAAACGGCAGTGTGCAGCCATCATTCATTCAGCATATGCAATGTATTTAATTTATATGCACAAGCTAAGTGTGTTTCAAGTTATAAGAAATACTTCCTCCAACATTTAATGAAAGTGAATCTTTCTACATAGTATTAGAAAGGAAACACACCCTTTACAATTGAGGTCAAAAGACGTGTACTTCATTTTGACTGGTCGTAGAATTAACACTGTTCGGATTATTAATTGTACAAGTTGTAAACTATATTAATGTCTCATTATCAGATAGTCTAAGGTAAGATACACATACTATTCAGCACGCATCTATTTTCGTTAGTACTGCTGAAAAATATGATTATGTAAGGTTTAGTTTGCCAGCATGCATAAAACGGTTTTTCGCTGAAAACTACATTTATTCATTGTTTTGTCTATGTTGATGTAGTTTCATGTTGGATTAGTGTATAACTTATTGTTCAGGGTGAATGTATTGATATCTCGGCAATTGTATTTATTTTGTCCGTTAGTCTTTTGATCATCTTGTTTTTTGTTTGTTTGTTTTGATTTTGTTTTTTTTATTGTTTGTTTTGATTTTGTTTTTTTTTTATTGTTTGTTTGTTTGTTTTTTTTTTTTTTTTATTAAAGGCCTGTGATATGTTTGCATTTCTACCTTCGTGTATTACTTTCAATGCTGTTACGATAAAAAAATAATGAAATGTGTTTCCAAAAGTAGCATATTAAATCAAATGTTTCCCTTGCTATCTTATCTTTTCAATTTTTCTGATAAAGAAAGTAATAAAAAAGGCGATCAATTTTCTGCAGCATGATATGTTTGAGATTTTTCTGTTAAAGACTATATTTTGATTTGTTTTAAATACTTGAATGTTTATAAAGTAAATATAAACACGAAGAATATCAATGCGCCATTTTGATTTTGTTAACAATATTTACCTCTACCTGTATTTTCTGAGTTTCATGTCGTAATTTCTTTTCATTCTCCTTTTTATTATTTTTCATTTCAGAGAAATTATTGTCTAAAAAGCACCATGCATATAACATCACTGAAGTTCTTGACAACTATATTCACTCTTGCAGCAGGATATAACACGTCAACTATACCTTATATTAGGTGTCCGTTCGATCATCGATGCATTTGTTCAACATCGCCTATTCTTGATATAGATTGCAATAACACACAGATAACAGGAAAACATATCCCATATTTCCCCCGTAATGTAAACCAACTTAATTTAGGATTTAATGTTCTGGTGAAAATTCCAAACAATACTTTTAATCTGATGCACGAATTATCGAAACTAGATTTGTCATGGAATGAAATAACTGTCATAGAAAAGGGAACATTTGATGATTTATATAGTCTACAAGAATTGCATCTCGAAGGCAATTTTATAAACTGTAGCCAAGGCGCACTTCCAAAAAGTGTTTTCAAATCACTTACGTCTCTAAAATATCTAAATGTAGCAAACATGCAAAACTGTAAAAGATTTCCTGATTTTATAATATCTAGTCTCACCAGTCTTGAGAGTGTTGACATTGATATAAGACCAGTAATTGCAGTGCCGGAGTTTGGACTTGGTTATCTGTCCCTGAAACACTTCAAACGACTGAAGGCTGGTTATTGTATATTGCTAGGGGTAAGCAAAGAAACATTTGTAAATATTCCATACGTTGAGTATTTAGATCTGCAAAACTGTTCACTAATGAGAATAGAGATAAAAACATTCAGGGCGAACAAAAACTTAATATATTTGGATATATCAAATAATAATTTGATAATCGATGTAATTTTTGCACTTCCTAATTCATTGAAAATATTAAAAATTTCAAACTCAATTCGGGATTTATATAGTTTCAATCCAAACATGATCTTTAATTCAGATGAAACATCTTTAGAGGAACTCTACATTAATGAAAATAATTTTATTTATGCGCTCGGTGATAAAGATAAAAAATTACCGTCAACATTAAGGATTGCTGATTTTTCAGATAATATACTGATGAAGTTTTGCTTTGACTTGGCCAATGTATTAGCCTTAGATTTACAAAATAACTCATTAGGTGTGTATCTTGCTTCAAACAGATATACTTCTTCGAATGAAACTACTCTAAAACAAGTTGACTTATCTTCAAATGAAATACATGATTTGACTTTTCCGATATTTCATGGTCACGCCAATACAACTAAAATAAATCTAAGCTACAACAAGTTAACAGATATATCTTTTGATCTTTCACATTTAGTCCAACTTGAAATTATCGATCTCTCGCATAACAACATTTGGAGTGTTTCTAAACAAAGTTCGCTCGACATTTTACACAAATTGGGAACCACAGCAAAGCTAGATTTATCTTATAATAGGCTAAAGTGTAGTTGTAAAAACCTACCGTTTATTCAATGGCTTCTAGAAAATCGTAACATGATGGTCCAGAGTAAAGGCTACACTTGCCGTTATGAAAATGGACAAATTGCTGACATGAGAGATGCAAGTCAAATAGTTATGTTGTTAAGAAAAGACTGCAGAACATATACACAACTGATAGTTGGTGTTACGGTAGCAATTTTGATTGTGCTCATTTTTCTTTGTGCAGGACTAATATTCAGATATCGATGGAAACTACGTTATTTGCTTTACATGACGAGACATAAATATAAATTATACAAAAGCATTCAATCTCACAAAAATTATAAATATGACGCATTTATTTCTTATGCGAATTCTGAAACTGGATTCATAATGAATGACGTCATTCCAAATTTAGAAAAAAATCACAACTTGAACTTATGCATACATCAGCGTGACTTTATACCAGGAGAAGACATTACCCAAAACATTACGAATGGAATTCACCAAAGTAAAATGACAGTTTGTATTTTAAGTCAGTCATTTTTAGATTCGTATTATTGCATGTTTGAATTCAATATGGCAAGAATGGAGAGCATCTATGCAAGAGAAGGTAAAAATGTGCTTTTCTTGATACTATATGAGGAAATTCAACTAAAAGACATGCCATTGGTTATGTTAGAATTCGTTGAACAGAAGTCTTACATAGAGTATCCTAGAGATGAACAGGGAAATATTGTCTTTTGGGAAAAACTTAAGGAAGCTTTATTATGAGCAGTTAGGTATAATCATTTGAATAAAAGTTAATAGTTTATTAACTAGCATGCCATTCATGATGTGGTTCGTTTCTTTTGTTGTGGTGTATATATTCATCTGAGATTTCGTCATGCTTTGAATTATGAACAAATATAAAGAAGATGTGGTTTGATTGCCAATAAGAAAACTGTCCACAAGAGACCCAATTGACACAGACATTAACAACTATAGGTCACCGTACGGCCTTCAACAATGAGCAAAGCCCATACCGCATAGTAAGCTATAAAAGGCCCCGATATGACAATGTAAAACAATTCAAACGAGAAAACTAACGGCCTTATTTATATTAAAAAAATGAACGATAAACAAATATGTAGTAAAAAACAAACGACAACTATTGAATTATAGGCTCCTGACTTGGGACAGGCACATACATAAATAATGTTGCGGGGTTAAACATGTTAGCGGTATCCCAACCGTTTTATGCAATATTGATGTACATTGATGAATATATATATATATATATACAGTGTGTACTTTGTCTCCTTTCTTTCTATCCGTTGTTTGAACTTTTGTGTGTGCAAAGGAGTTGTGATGTTTACTTAGATCCAAATATGCATGCATGACGTACATACACATTTATTATACAAAAATGAGAAGATATGTTATGTTTGCCAATAAAAAAATTCTTCAATTAGAGTCATATAACATATGACATAGAAATTTAACACTATTGGTTATCGAACGGCCTTCAACAATGAACAAATACCATACTGCATAGTCAGTTATACATGTAAACGGCTCAGAAATTACAAATGTAAAACACTTCAAACGAAAAAACAAACAAAAACAAAACAAATATGATATACAGCAACAAACAAAAACAACTGATTTACTGGCTCCTGAATATGGACAGGCACATACATGAAGAGCTTTGTAAAATAGTGTTACAGTCCTTAGTGTGTACCTCAGGAAAAAAGTTACAATAGCTGTATTTTGCAAAAAGTTTAGGATTTTTGTACTTTAGTTGGTCTTTATAATAATTTTTAATTCGAGCGTCACTGATGGGTCTTTCAACAAAAAAGAAAATATTCCAATCTATGTTACCGTAAATAAAAAGACAATATCAACTTCAACATGTTCAAGGAACGCAAACAACAGTTAAAGAACAGAAAGGGCAAAGACGATTATAAACATAACATAATTTATATTGCTATATATTTGTTATACTAGTTATTTGAATCTAAAATGGCAAAAATTACAAGTGTTTTTTTAAGTGATGTTAGATGTATTCCAAAAAAGACATATGCGTTTATATGATAACAAGTTTTATTTGTGTTACTTTTGTTTGATTTAAAATTAGGAGTCAGACCACCATTTCACTCCCTCTAATTTAGAACGGATGTAAAAGAAGCCCTTATATGACACAAGAAAGTACTTTTGATGGCATTGTTTACTTAAATTTACCGTCAAATTTGCAGAAAAAGACACTTTTGGTAAAAGAGAAATATATTTAAAACCTTTTGATCCAAAATTTAGTTGTCTATTGTTAATGAGTTTGCATTAACAATTGAGGATAAATACGTTCCATAAAATACTAATTTTAGATATCAAGAAAACCAGGGGTTATTTTTAGAAGGACTTGTTTTTCAAAGATAACTCGTTTGAAAAAAACCTTAACATGGCTTGACATTTTGGCATGTCGAAAGTAATACATGTACAATTCAGGATACACCTGGTTTCTGTTAATTTATACTGAAGGTCAAATATTAAGAAAGCTGTGAAAATTGCAAAATTTGTTTAAACAAATAGGAAATTTGAATTGGTGATTTGACACGGTTAAAGCTAAATATTTGTCAGAATTTAAATTGATTAATGAGTGATCAGTACAAAGATGTCATTACGTCTTATGTTGAATATTGAAATATCATATGTATTGTGTCACTAAAGACGTAGCCTAAAATCCATATTTGTTGATTGTTGTGCATTACACAATATACGGTCATATAACACGTTTATTGCTGGTTGTTTTTTTCTTTAAAATTTTGTCCATTCAATGAATGTATTATTTTGTTGAATTTTCATATCATCTGCAATGTATAATACCTCCCTCTGATTACTAGTCTATATATGGTAATAGTTATGGTACGGTTTGGTTATATCAGCTCCGATCTTTCCAATAAACGAATTTAATTTTGGTGGAAAATAACAAGGGGGGATTAAAATCTGAGAAGTAAACAAAATATGTCATCACAACTGCCAAAAAAAACCCCGAAAATGCACTATAAACCAACCAAGTTCATAAAAAAATAGTTTTTTTAAATGACATCCTCTATTGGTGTAATTGTAGTTAATAATGTACTGATATTTGGTTTTAGGCCTTCTGTCATTTTAAACATAATACGCATCCCTTCTCCATTGTTGGAAAGTTTTGCTATCTCGAGGATTTAGATACTAGGTCATGTGGAAGTACCAATCAGTTTTCATTTTTTGTTATAATATTTTTATTGTAATATTATTTTCGATTATCAAACACTGCAACGTTTCGTTTGTCAAAGAATATTTGAATGTAACTAAGTACAAAACATTTGATTGAACCATTCCCTTTTACCTATTAGTCATTGTTTATATCCTCAACAAGCCATAATTATATATGATTTGTACACGACTAAATAGGAAATCGAAACTTTCCGGTTTATCATGTACAATGTGAAATTATTGGGGCAAAAATAATACTTCCTTTATTTCTATTTTGGACGGAAGTATAAGTGCATTGTAATGTAATTTTATTGTCGAGTGTAATATATCAAATTTTTCCAATGATAACTTTGAAAACTTGTTATTTGTCCCTTGTCAACTTTTTTTATTCGACCGTGACTGATGATTCTTTTGTAGACGAAACACGCGTCAGGCGCACATACAAAATTTCAATTCTGGTCTCGAGTCTATTTAAAATGGTTTACGGAATGTCAGAGTATAACTTTTTTTTAAATGTCATTCTTACAATTGTTCAATTCCACCAGTGGCATGGTATGCAAATCAATGAAAAAGAATGACACAAATATATGTAAACCACCATCAAGTAACATGTAGAGTACATGCATGTGAAATTAGTATATCAAGCATTTACTGCAATATACCGTATACAAAGTGAGACACTGCATGTATTATGAGCTGTTTAAAATACCTTTTAATGTATTATTGCCGTACGTTATTCAACGAATCTTTTAACGGCGAAAATTGATGCAAACAAACAAATATAACGTCTCTATGAATGGCCAACAAGATTTGGCATACCAAATTAGTGTGTGTTTATACCATATGCAAATGCAAATCAACACACTTTAAATCCAAACATCCAACAGTTATCGATCAACAATACAGAAATAAATTCTACTGAAACCACTCCTAGTAGTCCAGAATCACCATAAACTAATGATTATTCTTTTACATGCATCTTCAATAAATTGAGTACTATGATGAAATAGAAAGGATGGAAAGTTTTTGTTTCAAATATTCGAAATGCGAACTAATGAAATAGCCTTAATGTTTCATTCATCGGTTCTATAAGGGCTATAATAACGTCATTATCGCCTGTACCTATCCATCATTCGTTATTTGACAATAATACAATTCTTGAAGAGCGCCAATAATATTACTGGGTTCGTTAACGTTTCAATTGTAGAAAGACTTGACAGGTCTATTTTCAAAAAGAATTCGGTCGTCAGTGTTTTATTTGTTGTTTACTACTGTGTCTAGTTTTTTTGTGAATCATTTTATCCTGTTTGTGATTTATTCATGCCCTTGCTGCTTAGATTGATAGATATATTATAGTGAGCACCTAGGTTGTTGTTAGCATGCACACTTAAAACAGAAATCGGACGTATAACAGTTATATTGTGACATTCACAAAACACTTCTTTAGTTCCGCATCAATTTCTGACTATTTAATTTTTCAATCAAATCTTAATCAGTTTCAAAAATCATATACGTGTCAAAAGGACATCTGTATTACTATGACGGCGTGCACAAAGTTGACGGCAACTGTAAAATGCGCTTTTAAAAGATGTTTTATTCAACCTTGTTTAAAAATATTTTAAACAGGAAGGGTTTTTGAATGATAAAATAATAAATGCTAGCCATTAAAATCCACATTATTAGTAAAGTTATCAAAATTCAATATATAAAGTATTAAACGAACTTAGAGAAAACGGCAAAAATATGTGTAACTTGTAACATTAAATAAGCATCAAATAGATTTTTTTACCTAAAATTTATACAAATTCAACATATTTCCCGCATTTTCGTATAATAGAATTTTTCGGATTCGGACAATGACGTTATTCGAAATTTACCCCCCAAAAAATCAAAAACGGCCATAGTGAATGAGTTTGGAACGTAGTTCGCTATGTGTAAGAAGTAGTAATTTGGGAGGATTAATTTTCGAAAATGGAAGAATCGGCAAGAAAAAATATGTAATTGCTATTTTTTTATTACAAAATAACTTGATATTCCAAATGTGCATATCAAGAGGTTTTACAATATCTGCAAAATATGAATGATTCGATAGTCCAGACTGATAACCTGAACCTTCTTAATGTCCAACTATCATGTTACAATAAAAAGAAATGACGTTTTAACGCTATTTTCCGAATAGTGTTCCCGACATAGTCGCTAATCATTTCCATTACACTGCGCTTAGCATATATTTATTTATATTTCCAGAAAGTGCATTTGCTGCACTTCGTTGTTAAAAAAAAGATGAGTATAATGAACGTTTATGTTGAAAGTAATGTGATAAACTAAGTGTCCAGTGTTTTTGTTACGCTTAACGTTTTCTGGGGGGAAATGTCGACGTCGTAAATGATTTCAGTTATTTGAAGACGTTACGTTTGTGGACTCAGATTTATGCACGCCGTCTATACATAAGGATAATGAATTGTCATTCTATTGCTTCTTCTTGTCCCAAAACAAATTATTGCCTTGTTCATCATTAGGGTATTCAATGTAGGACTGCTTCTGAATAATTTCTAACATAACCAAAGATAAATCCTTTGCTGGAATCTTTTCATAGAAAACTAAAAATAATATATTTTGTCCCTATCTGTGATAAATATTTTCCATCCTAGCCATATTGAATTCAAAATTACAATAAAATGAGTCTAAAAATGCTCTTGTTATTATACAAATAGTTTTCTTACTGTCACGTATGGCACTTGTAATGTTCACGGTAATTTCCTCTCCTGGTATAAAGTCTCTCTGATGAATACAAAGCTTTAGGTTTCTTTCCACTTCAAGTTTTGGAATGCACTCTTTAACTATAAAATTCTGTTTATTGTCAGAATACGATAAAAAGGCATCATATCTGTATTGACCTTCAGTACCCGGGGGTTTATGTCGATACCATTTGCTCTTAGTCATATAATACATATATCGAAGCTTCCAACGATATCGATAAATTAAACCAGCAACAACGGTTACAATGGCCAAACACAAAACCAGCGATATACAAACTACTAAAATCGTGTAGTCTCTGCATCCTTCAATAACTTGTTCAACATTGTGGACAAAATTTCTATTTACAACTTTTCCGCTATCGAGTTTACACGTGTAACGATCAATGTAATGAAAAACAGTTACATGTTTAAGAATCCATCTTAGAAATACTGTCTCTTTACATACACATTCAAAAAGATTATTTGATAAATCTACTTTGAAAGCTGACTTCATTGAGAAGTTGCTAATTGCTTCCTTTGCTTGCATATTCGATATGCTTGTTATATTATTGTTGGATAAATCAAGCATTTCAAGCTTCGTTAATTGAGAAATGTCTGATAAGAAGTTGTTACTTAAATTAATAATTCTTAATTTAAGTTGGTTATTAAACACTGACCATTTTAGTGTATGCATTTGATTAAAAGATAGATCCACTGTTTCAAGTAAGTAGCTGGTATCGTTTTCGAACATTGGGGCATATGATTCAGATGCTAAAAAATTACCAAGTAGATTATACTGCATATTAATTTTTTTTAAAGTCGGCATATCAAAGCGACAGTCTATCAGTTTATTATTTGAAAAATCCAAATATTGAAGCGTGTCTGGAAGTCTTTCTATGTGTTCAACTTCAGGTGTGGCATTTACAAAAAAGTTCTCGTTAATATACAATTCACGTATGTTTGTGGCATCCAAATAATAGAACAATAACTTTGGTAAATTCATTTGGGTTGAAAATGTATTGGTTAATATTAAAGTTTCTAAGAATTTCATGTTCTCTGTATCTTCAACCAAGTTTGAAAACCCATTGAAGTCCAACTTATTGTATGATAAATTCAGAATTTTCATTCTGAACAAATTTTGCAGTGCAGATGGATTATAAACTCTAATCGAACATCTCGAAATTTGTAAATGCTCTAAATAGGGTAAATTTACGAATGTATTTCTGTTAATTTCATTCAATAAGCAATTTCCAAGGAACAATTTTGTCATTTTCTTCAATAGAGAATAGCCTTTACCAAATGATAGAACCCGAGTAACAAAGATGGCATCAACATACAAACTCTCTAAGGTTAAAATATCAGATATGATATCATCAGGAAATGTATGATCATATTTCAAACTATTGTTTTGGACATTAAGCGACTGAAGACTCACAACTGGTCTAAAGATGTTGGTTGGAAATACAGCGTGATGATATCGCAATTTGTTGTTTTGCAGTATAAATTGTTTCAATGAGTGAAGACCAATGAACGCATCTGGTTCTATAGTTTTTAGACGATTCGAGGACAAATCGAGGGTAACTAGGTAAGACAGATTTTTAAAAGTTCCATTTCGGATTAAAAGAATATCGTTATGGGATACATTGAAAGTGTACACATTTGTCGGAACAGTTGGAACTGCAATTTTCCCACTATTTGAGCAATCAACATTTAAGAAATCGTTTCTAAGACTACATCGGCATCGTTTGTCAAAATCACAATTGGTTGAATTAGCCCAACCATATGGTACGATATGCAAAATTGCCAACCAATGTATCCATGTGAGAAACGCCATGACAACAATAATACTGAAATCAGAAACATAATTACTTATATTAAAATTATCATAAACATACAAGTTAAAGATATAATTAGGTCGAAACACATAGGCATGCACTGACAGTTAGAATTCAATGTTTTCTATCTATCTTAATCTACATGAACTTTTTAAAAATCGGTAGTTTTACATTTTTAAAAATTATTCCTCTCTTCAATGCCAAACATGATTTTAGAATACTATTCACCTTATTAATTTGAATGATAACTTTACCATTTTTTTCAAAACATCACCATATTGTGAAAATAAATTACGAATTATGCTTTATTACAAATGAACATAATCATAATCATGATAACTGTTTGAATTGTCAAGTTTAATTATTTCAATGGCTTTTTTACGATTGTTGCAAGGCATATCTGTTCATTTTTATTATCGGTGTTAACATTTCTAAATCGTCTTAATGAATTCATTTAAATCTAGTGCTATAATTTATTACACAAAGAGTATTAATTGTTTTCTTAATACAATGGTGAATTTTCCTCAGCTGAATTTCACATAAATTTCGTGTGAGATTCACTTCAAACGAACTTATACGTGAAACTCACGTCAACATATTTACTTGAACCACATTATGAAAATGATAACTCTTTCAAATTTTTACCAAAAACAAATGGCGGTTTTCATGTTTTAATCAAATTTTAGAATTAAGATAATATGTGAATAACTTTATTTTGAAAATATAACCCATTATTTCACGTAAAATACTTCCGGTAATTTTCATGTGAATTGCATGAATTTCACATTAGACTCATATGAAACTGATGTGAAATCAGTACACGTATTAACTCATTTGAGACGATGATATTCATGTGAATTTTACATAAGAGTCACGTGAATCTAAATTAACGTTTCATCCCTGCTTAATTCTTAAAGACAGTATATAGAACATTTGTGCTTTCCTGAAATTAAGAAATTCAAAAACGCAACCTACCTCGAGCTCTGTGAAATCAATTGCAAATTAACACATTTCCTCGATGTGTTTAATTAGTGTGATGTATAAACAGTTTTATTACGGAAATAGTTTTATTACGGATATACAATCACTTTGATTCATAATTTTCAAAATGTTGCCGGAAATCGCATGCTACAGTATTATCACAACAGCATTACAAATGATCGATATTGTATATAATTAATCATGTAAATGTCCGATCAATGCAGTTGCAAATACCTTGCGACTAGGGAAAATATTGATAAATGTATTGCCAATTTGGATTTTTTATGCTAAAATGTACTGCAATATATCTATGCATGTAAATTTAACATCTTTGTTTTTTATTGGATCATAAAGAACATTTCAATTTACAATTATTGCAATTGTTAACGTTTTTCTTCTTGTTGCGGTCTAAGAGCCTGTTTGTTCAGTGTTTGTGTGGTTCAAAGACGTTTATAGTTCCTCGTTTTTGACATAGATTAAATGTTGGTTTCCATGTTTGAATTGTTTTACACTAGTGATATTATGGGCCCTTTATAGCTTGCTGTTCGGTGTGAGCCAATGATATTTGCATATCTATTAATAATTAATTTAGAGATGATGAAATTGATATTGTCAAGTGCTTAATTTTGCCAGGTTTTGATATTTTATCGACTTCTGCTTATTTGTATTTACCTTAGAGTTCAATATTGTTGTTGAAACTGTTAAACAGAGTAAAAAAAAAACATCAATAGAATTATTATATAATTATATTCACGACAAAACATGTTCATGTTGCGTTTACACGTAATTCGATTTCGATTCCCATTAACTAATTCGAATTAGTTTGATTCGCATTAGAAACGTTTTACATCCAAACGTATATTCTTATTCGAATGCAATGCGCGTCAAATTTGCTTTACTGTCTGAGCGACGTTGAGTTTTAATTCGCATTAACAAAAACGCATTTATAATTCGTATTGGATAATTCATATTAGCCACTTCGAATCAATTCGATTAAAAAAGGAAGAGTGTGTAAACGCGATAAGCGAATTCGATTCAATTCGAATTAAATATACGACGTGTGAACAAGACATAATGCGAATTAGATAATGCGATTTAAGCAATTCGAATCAATTCGAAATAAAAACGATAGTGTGTGAACAGAGGTGTGTGAACGTGATTAGCGAATTCGATTCGTCTTCAATTCGAATTAAATTGATAGTGTGTAATCTAGACACCAGTTGTGTCTTCAAAAGACTTATCTACAATCACGGGTAGTAAGGTTGTCATATCGAGAAGTGTTTAGTACAGTGATTTTGTCATAGTTTAGATAAGTTAGACATGGTTGTGTTATGTCTTTTTTTATTGATAAACAATGACACAATACAAACAGTCGGAATTTTCGCTTTAGGAACCTCTGAATATAAATTCAAGCTGGTCAGTATTTTTGTTTATAGTTAGTATGTTAGTACACAAAAGTTTTTATCATATAGTTATGATTTGACACAGAATAGTGCTTGCGTATGTCAAAATTTATAAGTTGTTGTTCGGTTCTAATGCATAAAGTACAGTGATTTCTTTACTGTCTGTTATATCACATAATTCGTTATGGTCTACATCTGCCGTAAAATATTCCTTAAAACCCCTACATTTGCACACAATTTAAGATTGCAGAAAATTTGGTGTCACGGTTTGGTTCATTAGTGTCATGGTTTAGTTCATGTTAGACATGGTTCAGTTATGTGATTCCTGTCGTGAATGATGGAAATGGTACTATCAAAATAAACAAATATTGTGTACAACTATTACAATATTATTAAACAATATCTTCGATGATATTTTTTTCGATTTTTAACCCATTCTATCCTATTTTGAGGCAATATGGGGTCGCTATTTTCTTATGGTGTTGTTTTGTTCCCATACGAGTAGATCTTTAACTCGCAAACAAACATCGCTTGAGAACAAAGTCGCCTACAGTAAATCTAAAATTCGATCATTATAGTTATCATAATTATAGAACAAATAAAAATTAACAACTATAGGTCACCGTACGGCCTTCAACAATGAGCAAAGCCCATACCGCATAGTCAGCCAGAAAAGGCCCCGATAAGACAATGTAAAACAATTCAAACGAGAAAACTAACGGCCTTATCTATGTAAAAAAATGAACGAAAAACAAATATGTAACACATAAACAAACGACAACCACTGAATTACAGGCTCCTGACTTGGGACAGGCACATACATAAATAATGTGGCAGGGTTAAACATGTTAAAAGCACGTGTAAAGAGACCACTAAAGTATATATAAATGCATTTCAATTATAGCAATTTTCATTAAAAGCAGTTGTATCCGGATTACAATATGACCTGGCACTATTATATACTATAACAGTTCCAGATATGACCTAAGAAAGCACAAGGTAAATATACAATTAGTAAACGCAGTATGACTTTCAACGAGACAACTAGCCACCGTACGGCCTTCGACAGTTAACAAAACGCATACCTCTCAGCAAGTAATTAAAGGTTCCGACAAAATTAAAGATAAAGCATTTAAAAAAAGGAAACTAACAGCCTGACTTAGGTTCAAAACAATAAGCAAAAATACAAATATGATATACAGCCAGTGCATAACCGACTGTAGACTTTATAGCAGGTCAGACATAATATGGCGTGGTTTCAATGTTTGCGTGCTCCAAGTCACCCCTTGTCTTAACCATGGAATACATGTCACAGTAAAACAAACTGTACAAATCAGATCGATTCAAAGCAAAGTAATCAAGTAACAAAAACACTGAAGAAAGAACTGATCTGTGAATATATTCCAAGCCATTGATAACTAATAAAAAAAGCTAAAATCTAAACAAAATGTTTTTTTGTTTGTTTTTTTTTTTTTTATTTCAGAATGGAATACTGATATTAATATTCATCTTGTCGTCTTGTCGTGTCAAAAATTAGGCCGTACACAGTTTGAATGTACTTGTACTAATCACAATAATACGTGTATTTTTTCAATTATGTTTTTTGATCACATTTATTTATACTAAATAAATATTTTCTGATATTATCGGAACTTTATGGCATACATTATGGACCTATTTCTAATTCGAAAGCCAGTAAATAAAAGCAGTGGTTTAAGGGGGTTCGCGGGTCTAAATCATTTATATAGGATTTCTCTATATTTTTCTATAAATGAACTTTATCTTATAGTTAATAGAAAAATAAAATAAAAAAGTGGGGTCACCGTTCATTTGCGGTCACAATCTGCCTTCGAAAGAAGCATACATTTTTGTAAAGGTGTTTTTTTTCTGTTGAAGTAATAGGAGAAATAAAGGTAATATCGAAATAAAAAAAAAAGAAATTTATTACAGAAATCGCTAAAATTTTACAATAATTTAGTTTAAGTACAGCTTATATGGAAATTATATTAAAAAAGATAGGTCACCGATGAGTTGAAAAAGATATTTCAATTTTAGAGCCAAAAAATGGAACTTTTTCAATGATGTATACATTTTGAAAGTCATCTGAGGCCAACACGAATTGATTGTTTTGAATGATGTTTGTACCATATGATAAAGTAACAACTACAAAATGAAATAAATAAAATTTGTAATGAAAAACAAATGTTTGATTTTTTTCTGAAATTTTTATACCCTCGAGCCTCCTTGATATATCATTTTGGTAGGTCAAAAGATCTGATACCTTATCACAAGGTAATAGTAAATTAGAAAAATATTTCAACCTCAAGACTGACTTCGTAAAGGAGGATTATTTGTCAATTAAAGATTTTAATATAAAAAGAGCTATATGTAAAATGAGAATAAGTGCTCATAATCGCAGAAGTAAGAAATATAGATATAGTTAAAAAAAAAATGCATATAGAGAACTCAGCGTCTATTTCATCACTGCTTATCACATTGATCAAATTCTATTGAAGATGAGATTCATTTTACAGTAAACTGTCCTGTATACAATGAACACAGGAAATAATTATTTGATAAAGTCCATATAGTATGTTATTAGCTATATATAGGTTTCTGTTTTTTTTTTTCAATCATATTGTGCATAACATTGTTGTAAAATGATGCCCTTTGTGGGTTCTTGATTACATTTAATAATATTCCTATCTTATCGTTTCTTATATCATATTTACATGTTGGGATCACACCAAAAAGAACAAAAGAACAGAGTTCTGATTTCCTCCCGGTTGCACATATCGTATTTATCTAGGGAACAAAGGGCAATAACTAAACAAGTCCGTTCTGTTCTTTTTAAAACTTTTTAAAAATATCTTTACAAAAATGAAGGCTTCAGAACCAATGCAATGCCAATTCCATTGTAGTTTATATTTATAAGGCACATCACTCATTAACAATATTTGATCACAATTTATTTTCAAAAGTATCCAATACATTGCTGATGTAAACCTTCGAGTTGTACCCATTAGAGTGCTCATATGGCAATTTTCCAAATAAAAAAAAAAACTCGTTCATAAAAAATTGATCGGTATTAATTTTCAAATCAGTCCTAAATATTGCTGATATCAACCTATGGCTATGATTTAAATTTCATATATTCGGGTATGAATTGTACATATGATATGAGAGCGCTTACAATGCAGTTCTCCATATAATTATATTTCCAAGGGGCATAACTCTTTTAAAATTAACTGTTTGACACTAGTTTTCTAATTCGTCCAAGTCATTGCTAATATAAACCTCCGATGCAAGTTTCATAAAATTCTGTCAAGAATTGTACATATGACAGTGTAAACGATGCAATTTTTAATATTACTTATGCATCCAAAGGGCAGAACTCTTTTAAAAGTAAATGATCAGGACTGAATTTCAAACTAGCCCAATATATTGCTAAAAAACGTAGGATATAAGTTACATAAAATAATCTGGCAAAAATTATACATGTGAGATCGGCCGTACGAACGCTCAGACCTACGGACAGACGGAAGGACAAACGCCCGATATTTCCATTGACGTCGCAATGCGTTACGCCGGGTACAAACATATATCAATCTACGATTTGTCGTTTGCGCCCACCAAGTTTGCTCAAAAGGCTTTTTTTCTTTTTCGTCAATTAGTTTATTGTGTTACTTTAATATTTAACAATGGACTTCAAACAAACTATCAATATTAAGGTGGCACAATTATGTATTTATTTGGATCAAAACCATGACAAATGTAACCAAAATGTAACCAAAACCCTGACGAATTTCTAGACTCTTAACTGAACCATGTCATTCGCTTAACCAAACCATACCAATTTCGATATTTTGGTTATCCTGCGTTAATTTCTTAAAACAACAATTTCAATTAAGATCGCTTGACTTACAATAAAGATTCAATAAAATTGAGAATGGAAATGGGGAATGTGTCAAAGAGACAACAACCCGACCATAGAGAAGACAACAGCAGAAGGTCATTCAAACATGTAATTTGCTTTTTATTTGCTCATTTTAAAAGAACTGAGGCAATCGTTTCGGGAAGTAACATAACTTATCCATGACCAACTTAACCAAACTATAACAAAATCACTGTACTAAACGCTCCTCGATATGACTACCTTACTACCCGTGATAATGTTGAACAAATATCGTTAGGTGGGCAAATAAAGTACAAAGCTGAAAAGCATTGATGACCAAAAATTCCAAAAGGTTTTGCCAAGGTTGTTTAGTTTTAAAGACAAAATCATCAAATTCAAATAATTCACGCACAAAAACAAAATTCAAATCAAAATAATTACTATACTATATATAAAAATATTAATTTTCGCGAACCATTTAGGTCACGGAAATTCCAAAATATGGCATCAGTAAGGAGAGTTGTGCAAATAATGTAAATACACAGAACCCCATCCAAATTTTTTTTAGCTAAAAGTATAATCATTTTCTATTTTATATGTACTATATAACAACATTCCATTTTTCTATAATTTCGATTAAAAAATTCCAAAATATGAGTTAAAATAGGTCGAATGCCCCAAATAAACATGTTCTGATTGGTTGAAGTACTGTGGCGTCGATGATAAGCATAACAAGCCTCGATGTAAAGCACACGCTTCACAGGAATACGGAGAGTTTTACAAATAATATGAATACACAGATCCTCCATCCTATTTATGTTTTGCTGAAAATGTTGCAGTGTTCATCATTTCTGTTTTGATTCTGCTAACAACATTCCATTTTTTCTATAATTCTGATTTAAAGATGTGGAAACCGACGTAATAAAAATAGATGGCCTCAATGATTTAAAAGCAACGCAAAAAATTCCGTTAATATAAACATGTTGAACTTCGACCCTGAGTTCTACCGGGGTATAAACCGATTCACAAATAAAGATCTCCTTGCGCTCAAATGTAATTCTTAGTGAAGTATACGGGTAAATTCGTTTACGGAAATTTATACACACTTTATCATTAATATATTACCAGGCTTTTGCATATTCACGTTTTTTTATGTTCAACTTTAGTCAAATTCAATTATATACATTTTTTTTACGTAAAGCAATAGGAGTAAGAATATTATTTCGCGCCAATTTAACCGGCATCATCACCATCATCAAATTATTTACCGTTATTTTTGTGAAATTTCAGTTATATAGTTTATTAATTAGAGAAATTTTGGTAAGTATTACTTATTAATGTTAAGGTTCTACTGATGTGCTTCTCTAGACCTTTTTGACGGTCAGTTGTATCCCATTTATCTCAACATTATCCCCGATGACAGAAATGTCAACCCGACCTATTCGTGTCAAAAGTGAAAATCGATCTATTTGATGAACTAATTTCTTCATAAACTGTACATGCATTATTTCTGTATTATTTGATAACCAATCACATTCACGTTGCATGTTTGCATGATAATGGGTTATGTATCAGTGGATTGTAACTTGGGAGATGCAGCATGTGAGGTCTGCGCGATCACGTGACATTATTATTTGTAAATAAACATGCTCCCCGTGTAACACGTGTCTGAATTATCTTTTCAAAGTGTTATGAATCTTTCAATCACTATTTTATGATATATTTTTCTGTTTTTAGGTTTGCATATCAGTAGTCAAAGTGAATTAGACATAGTTCTGAGTAGTGTGGGTTTTTTTTTAGAATTAGAATTCTCCCTCTATTTTTGAAACCTGCATACCAAATTAAAGGGCATTTGCTCCCCTTGAACACTATTTGGCCCCTTCGCTGTCATTTCCCTTTAAATTTGCTCAAAAGTCATCCTTTTAGTCCATTTACAGTAACGGCTGATTTGTGATTTTACCATCTTAACTGCAATTTTCATATTGAACACATTTGACCATTCAGTATGAGTTTCCAGGTATATTTTGTCTTATATGAAGGAGGTTTTAGGTCATGT
This sequence comes from Mytilus edulis, assembly GCF_963676685.1. NCBI lineage: Eukaryota > Metazoa > Mollusca > Bivalvia > Mytilida > Mytilidae > Mytilus > Mytilus edulis. Next base: position 24,428,700 of record NC_092356.1, read on the forward strand.
TTTCCTAAACACCTTATTGCTATTTGTCTGTCTGGATTGTTAAAACCACAAAATCAAATATCGATGAATATGCAAGTTTTCAACAATCCAGGAGAATTGACATCCACGAAAAAAATATAGGAATCCACAGTAAGATAACTCCCTTTTAGGTTTTGATAAACTTTGGATGTGACATTAGGAAGTTATAAAACTTTATTTGAATATGTTTCAAGCATATTACATGCATGCTACGCACCGCTTTTTATCAGGAATTTTATAATTTATGTCTTAAAATTCGGGTTTTATCCATTCTAATAGGTGGATTTTCAAGTTAATGGGAAAAATGCTTTGTTCACTAATTCAGCAATGCTTTAACTGTTGTGAATGTGAGCTCCCTTCGGCTATTATTAGAATCTAGATTTACATCATTCATTTTCAATGTAAGAGTTCTCCTTTCATTCAAAAGGTAGATTTCCATGTTTGCTGGTCACTTCAAGGTCACAAACAATATCACTGAATGCAGTTTCTAGTCAAGTCTTGACTAGAAACTGCATTCAGTGATATTGTTTGTCTCAATTTACACCTGAATTTCAGATTTTTCCTAATTACCAATCACTAAAATAAATGTCATTTTAATATCATTTAATACATACATGTAGTATTGTATGTAACTATCATATTCATGTTTTTATTTGACATTATGAAAGTACTATTGAGATCCAGGATTCTGACTTGAATAAACAGTGTTTGTAACACACATGGTTTTATCCGTTTCTTTCCCTTCTCTCTACTTATAAAGGGGGAGGATTCCCAATTACTTAATATATTTAATTAAATTGTATTCAGGCGCGTAGCTCCCTATACGCCAACACGCAGTTGCGTGCACATCAATTCAGTATGCAAAAAAAAAAAATGTCAAAATAAAAATTTATAGCATTCGGCATGCAAAAAAAAAATGTTAAAATAAAAATTTAAAGGAAACACTAATATGTTGTTTATAATAAACAAGTCATTTAAAAATTGTATGTTTTCGAATATCATAAATACAGTTGTGAAAATGAATAATCAGTCCCTTGCTTTAATGAAAATGAAAAATCTTGCTTCAATAGTGCAGAAAATGAATAATTTGTCCTCTTAGATTACAAAAATAAACCCCCCCCCCCCCCCCCCCCCCCGCATAATATCGGGCGTATGACATTTGCGCCGATTTTGAAAATTTCCATTCTTTCATTTGCGCCGATTTCATTTTTTCATTTGCGCCGATTTTATAATTTCTCCTAATTGGATTTACAGGTAAAAATAAGTTAATACTTTTACATGTACTATAACTTGAAGATTTATTGGTATATCTGATTATAAACGTTGTTCAATTATGTTTAATAGATATAGGAAGATGTGGTATGAATGCAAATGAGACAATTCTCCATCCAAGCTGATTGGAAGACTATTTATGAAAGTAAACCATTTTTAAGTTTATTTTGATTCTAATTGTTCTGGAAATTCGTTGTAACACGATGGACATATTGTAACGACCCGATGAGTCAATTCTTTAATCTTCGACAGCCATACATATCGGAGGGTCAGTGTCCAGAAAAATAACATATCTTGCCGATGTACCATTAAATCGTGTAAAGCCAGAGTCACAACGGATTCTGATTGGGAGACTATTGTCAAACCAAAACACAGAAAGAACATAACCATGGGGCAGTTGACCGAAAGACCGAGGCTGAAGATCTACGAGTACGGTAAAGGAAAAGTCTGGAGATGTATCTTCAAAGACTGGGATGAAAAGTTATCTCATTGGCACTAATACCATATCCTCTTATATCTGTTTACCTGTAATTTACCTGTAATTTACCTGTAAAAAAATCGGCGCAAATGAAAAAAAAAATCGGCGCAAATGAAAGAAAAAATCGGCGCAAATGAAATGCAGATCGGCGCAAATGCAAAACGCCGATAATATCAAATGGTCAACCCCTAAGTCTATATGTAGGATTTTTTTCTGCAATAGGTAAAAGTCCAATTTAAAATTAAATGTTTTAAGTTCTTAGACTACATTCATTACTACATTCATTCTGTGTCAGAAACCTATTCTGTTTTGACTATTTGATCACAACCCAAATTCAGAGCTGTATCAGGCTTTAATGTTGTGTCCATACTTGCCCCAACTGTTCAGGGTTCGACCTCTGCTGTAGTATCAAGCTGCGCCCTGTGGAGCATCTGGTTGATTTGAAGGGTAGATGTTTCTGACCTGTTTATTAGTGGAATTGTGAATCAGGCCATTACTCTTCTCAATTGTATTAATGCATACTTTTCATGTTGGGACAGTTTCCCTCATTTTTGAAGGCTGTATGGTTGCCTATAATTGCTTTGTCATTTGAACATTTGTGGGTAGTTGTCTTATTGGCAATCTTATTACATATTTTAATTTTTATACGTATCCATCCTTCAGAAAAGTTGTTCCAAATGTAATGAATACCGTCCAGACTTGCCTTCATCTTCCTTTATCTTCATTGGAAAATTTATTTTTTTTTGGGGGGGGGAGGGTTCCAAACCTGTTGTTTATAAGTTGCAAATCAGGCCTTTACTTTTCTTAATTTAATTGTTGCTTACTTAACATGTCTAGACTGTTTTTTTCTCACTTTTTAAGGCTGTATGGTTGCCTATAATTACTTTGTTATTTTAACTTCTGAAAAGCTGTCTCATTGGAAATTATACCACATATATACAGATTTTTATATGGATTGTAGACCTGAAAAAGATGTTCAAAGTTGAATATGCTGCAAACTTCAAACAACCTACTACTTATTTACCATGCATGTTTATCATGAAACTTTTGATCAGAACTATATATATAAGTGATTTCACCATTTCTTCATATGTGTACCACTATCAATAAACAGAACAAATGCGAATAATTTTTTTAATATTTGCATATGGTTTCCTTTAATTTCTCACATCTATTTTATTTGAATTTAGGGAAATAAGTATTATTTATATAAACAAATCTCATGTCGATATATAACATGTACAACAATCAAACATCAACCCACACTAAACTGGCTGTAGTTGAAAAACATCACAAGGGAAAATACAGTGAAATTTGGAGAATTTATATTATCACATGTACATGCATTTGAAATATTTAAAATATTTTTTTTCAAATTTTTTAGTTTTAGGTTCCACCTAGCTACCATATTAGAAAACTGGGATTTAAACGCTAGTCTATTAGAGGGATATGTCCAGTGGCGAATCCAATTATTTCATAAGAGGGGCCCACTGACTGCCTAAGAGAGGGCCCACTCCGGTCATGATCCAGTGGTTCTCTAAATAATCAACCATTTTTTTCCAGACAAAGGGGGGGGGGGGGGGGGGGCTCTTAATTCGCCTTTGATTTCATTGGTTGTAATTTTGTAATTTTATTTTATCATGAATCAGATTTGAACACGACTTTGGGAATGAAGGTAAAGACCGAATGTCAGTTTTAGTCTTATATATGTACTTAAATTTTAGTCTTACATGTATATATGTGTACATATATCACTGATTCAGTGGCGATGGTGAATAGCTATATATAGACACTGACAAGTCTTAGATAACATTTTATAGTTTTGAATGTTTTTTCATCAGTTGACTAAAATTAGGTGGAGGTATGTTTTTATTTCCAACAGAGGAGCAATCAAAATTATCATCTCAACCTATATCAATTTGTGCATGAAGCGATTGATAGTTGCCAGACACTGAATGATTATACCACAAATTTGTGAAAGTTTTAACCTATGCATATATACTTTAAATACGATAAAAAAACAATCATGTCTTTTTCAGGACTTCTGATCCAACCATGTAGTATGGCATGTTATTGAGATATGGTTCTGGTTGATGGATGTTCATGAAGGACATGTAGTACAAAGTATATCACTGGATTGAGCTCTCTGTCTAAGTGTATTATTAAAGTGCTTTGCTTTGAGCTCGGTTCATTGTTATGCAATTCATTCTTTGTGAAATAAAGATTTTACAGACAACTCTTATGTACAAGGATGTCTCAAAGTATTATCATTTCTATGTACAATGTAAGTAACAGGGAGATAAAAGCATTTTATTTTTTGTTTGAACCAAACATTATTTGTCCATTGACCAAATTTAAAAAAAAAAGAACAAATTTACACAACAATATATGCTACTCCCCCTACTAGCAAAATAATGCTAGGCTGTATTAATATATCTGTAATGCCTACTGATGACTCGGTCCTGAGTGTAAATGGCCATTCAATTATGTTAAAAATTAGACCAAAATTTATAAGGCCTATCTGGCTTAATTGATTTCTGAAAATATATTTCATTGTACATGTTCAACATTTTTCACTCGTTTGTTTATTTTGTGTGAATTAACATTGTAACAGTAAATGTTAATTACAACAGTAACTCTTTCATACCACAACAAATACTGTATTGGTATCACTTATATTTGTATCCACATATTAACAAAAAAAATGAAAAGAGAATACTATTAGTTTTGCAATACCATTTTCATATTGAATACTATAACTTTTTAGATATTTGGACATATTAAGTAAATGTTTATAATATCCACTTGACATGCTTGAATTTCTTTCAGATAACTTTTGGAGCAGTTATGAGTCTTTGAAGCATGCTCACAAAGGTTCTTTCGATGATATCATTTTCATATTGGTCAAAATTTTGTTTTGCTTTCACCAGCTTTGAAGGAGATATTATTAAAGAGTTGATAGAAAACAGCACAGAAGCTTACTTTCTAGCTCATCAGGCCCAAGCATCATGTTAGACATTGTCATTACCAAAAACCAATAAATGTCTTCTAATCTGAGGATCAATTCAACATTTTAAAGTGTTTTACTAATGATACTGACAAGCCACCACAAAGATATATAAATAGAACCATACAAATAGTTAGCAAATACATATAAAAAAAGATGTGATATGATTGCCAATGAGACAATTCTCCACAACAGACCAAAATGACATAGAAATTAACAATTACAGGTCACCGCACAACCTTCAACAATAAGCAAAGCTAATACAGCATAGTCGGCTATAAAAGGTATCGAAATGACAATGTAAAACAATTCAAAGGAGAAAAATAACAGGCTTATTTTATGTACAAAAAATAAAGAAAAAACGAATATGTAACACATAAACAAACGACAACCACTGAATTACAGGCTCCTTATATTATGTTCTCAGATATCATCTCCCAATTTAAAAAAATCACGAAAAATTGAACCTATTATGTGTTGCTCTCCTAGCTATAAAATGTATCCAAAATCAAAGATGTGGAACATATTCTATCATAATCATTTGGTAACTAATGCAATTAGTGTCTCTTCCATGCCCGTCTTTAACATAAAAACTAAAATATATATTTTAATTAAACAATACTCCTAATGCTCAGGTTGGTTGTCATCGTGCAACACAGTTAATAACACACATAGGAAAAGCATAGAACTACATTTATCATAAAACACTGTCAAACATCCAAACATACTATCCACACTCATCTGTGTCCACACTTGTATTTCAATATAATATATGTTAATATAGTATGGTCAAGAAAATATGATGACATGTAATCCTTCAATCTATAAAGCTTTTAGTCAAATTAGTGTGTTTCGAATGGAACGAACTGATTTAAATAAACTAATTTCTATTTTCCCTGTAAGTAAGAAATCGTGCAATTCGTATGATGAAAGAAAAGAAATAGCATGTCTTTTGCATTTGGCAAATGGCTGAATTCCATTAGCAGTTCTCCAAATCTCACTAAAGTTAAGATGAATGGAAATCACAAAACCATCCCAGGCACAGTGTTCATGCTTCTTTTTGATGAAATATCATTTTCATACTTGTGTTTCAAAAAGAGAACGTAAGTCCCGGTATTTGTCCACATATTTCACTTCTTTTAACATGTTTAAAATATGGTTTAAGAGATGGTGGTAAAAATGTCACTGTTTCTGCTGTAAATCCACAACTTGAGTATACTAGATGTTTGTAACTTTTTCTTTTTCCAACGAATGTGCTGGGTCCTTTCATGTTAACTTTGATTGTATATCGTTTCATTTTATATATATCTACTGTGCGGCTTAAATTAATCTCATAAACTTGTTTGTTTGCCTCAGACTTCAGCTCTCTTTTTGTGGTACTGATTAGAGAATCTCCAAGTAAAATACTGATTGTTACATCGTTAGATCCTGAATATGTTGTTGATCCAAACAAGAGGACAGCGCACAACTTACCATTAAAAGATGTTTGAAAATCAACACAGTCATACTTAGACGTACGTTTGTAGAAATTAACTTTATTATAATTACAAACACATCTTCGAAAACGCACCCTATAATCATGATAATGTCTCTTTTGTGAAATAAAAATACTGTTCCCATTATTGGTAAAGGAATGGAAAACATTGATTGTTTAAATAGATGTCAGTAAGCCGCTGTTCGAAACATTCTCAGTAAAATAATGTTGCTTCATTGTTGGGAATCTGATCAGATATAACAAATCGCCAAGACATACCCTGACGTTGTTATATGCCGTTGGTATTTGTTGTTTCGTACATCTAAATTTTGCCCATCTAATCATTTGCTCATAAACATGCATCTCAATGCATCAGATTTGATAATATGTTTCACATATTCTCTTGGTAATTTCACAAAAGAAACGGATTTTAAGCAGTTGTGTCCATTTCTTAAAATGTATTCTAATGCACAAGACTTCAATTCTTCCAAATTAATGCCAAAAGCTATTTTCAGAACAGTGAACACATAATCTGTGTTCATTTTTTTCTTTAAAAAGCAAACGCATTTATCTTTTAGCACCTGGATGCAGTACTTATCTCCAGCAAGCAACAAACCCTCCACATTTTCATAATTTATCTCCACATCATCTGTGTAAATAAATCTGTAAATAACAAAGAATAATACTCGTTACATAAATACACATTTGTACTCTCTCACTCTCTCTCTCTCTCTCGTTTAATATGCTGTTAAATTCTAAATTGCCGACCTTTTTAAATATTTAAGATATAACTGTTAAGAATGGAGAAATATTGTAATACACGAACATTCAAGATATGGTGGTTGAATGTGTTCTCTAATGATTTTTAGTTGATATATGTAATTCATAAGTGTTTCCCGTTTCTCATGTTTCTCGTTTTTGTATATAGATTAGATCGTTGCTTTCTCCGTTTGGATGGTTTAACACTAGTAATTTTTTGAGGTCCTGTATAGATTGCTGCTCGGTGTTAGCCAAGGCTCCGTGTTGAAGACCACAGCTAGACCTATATAATGTATATTGGTTTACTTTTACAAAATGTGACCTCGATCGGGAGTTGTCTCATTTACACTTTTACCACGTTTTCCTTTATCTATGTCATGTACATGTTATTACTTGTACAAACATTTTATACAAGTAATGACTTGAATGAAGCCATCATACAAGTTATAATTATTGGCACAACTACAATTGTAGATTGAAGTAATTTCTTGTACAATTTTTACTGAGTAAAACAGGCTTTTAAATGAATTGCAGCAAATATAATTGCATACAGATTTACCACTATTTAATTAAATAGGAAACTTTTGTTTGATAAAATTTTTTGAAGGGAAGTTTAATGAGTAGAAAAGTCAAAACTGTCAACAGAATCTAAAGGACCATTAAAAGTACGTAACTTACATGTATCTAAAACGTCCAAAGAATATTTTACACTCCAATAAAGGTTAATTTCACCATTTTCATATAGCTCATCACAATAAGTTCTATGATAAATGATCTAGTTAAAAACACTTAAAGATTAGTTGTATAAGTTAAAAGATATCAAATGAGTGTTGATGAGACAACTGTAAATCCAAATCTAATGTTTAAAAAGTTAAGAATATAGGTTCGGCCTTCAATACTGAGCATTGAGCACTCACAACATTTACTAGAGGCCGAGATGAAAGAATATGTTACTGATTTTTTTAGGAGTTAAGGTAACCAATAAAGAGAAGGGATCTTCAAATGACCAGAAAAGGCCTTAGCTTTGATGTTTATGATAAAAAAAATTACTCTTTGACTCTCTGTGGAGCGCACGTACTTGGTACAGGTGTATTCAAAATGTTATTCTTAAGAACGTTCGTGTAGTACATTGTATTTAAGGCATACCACCATCACAGTGTTGACTACTTTGCCGGCCGGTGCAAAAACACAAACCGCTGAAAGTACCTAAATTGTCTTTCATATTCTAGTTTTAAATATGTTCCCTTGACCCAGTTTATTGTCATTAACTGCGACAAAGGAACATAATTATCTAAATCTAAAACATATTCTTTTGATATAAAGTTTTTTATATATAAGATCCAGTCAGGCTGCAGTCGTTAATGCAAGATAATTCTGTAATTTTACGGGACTCTGCAAATTATTTAAGTAATTAATTGCCCTTGTTGTTTCATGATCGTTGGTAATAATCTTATTTTTTTTTCAATGAATTTGACTTACTTCAACATCAACTTAAAATAAGCCGGCTCAATATCAGCTATTGTCACCTTTCCTTTCTCTGCCAATGAACCTTCAAACATAGTGTAAAAGACACTGCTAGCACTAGCCAACATGTACGTATGATCACAGATAATTTCAGCATTTTCTCCAACTAAAAAGATGACATCACACATTAACTGTTTTTCCAACATCAATTTCATTCTCTCTTTTAATGACTTTCCAGATTGCCAGTCCATTTCCATCACAAACTACGCAGAGAAAATAAATACATACTCATAACTATAAATCCCAATCAACATCCAATAGATATAAGAAGATGTGGTATGAGTGCCAATGAGACAACTCTCCCTCCAACTCATAAACTTATAAAAGTTAAGCATTTTAGGTCAAAGTACAGTTTTCAACACGGAGCTGGTTTAAAATCACCAGTGCTACATGTACATTTAGGTCGGGTAAATCGCAGAATGTTGTTTTTTGACCGGGCTCGAATTGGTGCTGTTACATCTGACAAAACATATCCGAAATAATTTGCAAAGAATACCGCTCAAGCTAATGGCCGTCTTAAACTTGAACCGTGAAACTTAAACTTTTATTATAAAATCTATTTATGATAGAAGTTTCCATGTCAATATTATCAGATTATTACATGACATTTTTCATATCGCATGTATTATCAGCCCTAGGTTCAATATCAGCCCAAGAGCCGCATGGCTCAAGGGCTGAATTTGACCGAGGGCTGATAATACATGCGATATGAAAAATGACATGTTATGATCTTTTTATCATATGCTTCAACAGTAGAGAAAAATAACAGATTCATATATTGATCCTTTTACGTGGTTCTCGAAGTTTAAAGATTAAAAAAGTTCACGGCCGTCGGACCCAAAATTTGATACATTCAATCTGAAATCTTTCTAGCATATGCCTCAACAGAAAGAGAGAAAGAAAAAAAAACATATTAATATGGACGAATCGACAAAAAAAAGTCAACAATATACATAATGATCATTGTTTGGAAAAGTCAACTTTTTAAAGAAACTTTCTAAATTATGTTTCAGAAAAACTTAAACAATGCATTTATTAATTAATTTGTTTGTGTTTTTTTTTTTTGTTTTTTTTTTGTTTTTTTTTATCATTTTAAATAATATGCTTTCCAGTATTCAAGAAATTGTTTTGTACACTACTTTGTAATGTTTTTCACTGAAAACGTAACATTAAGGTGTATTTTCCGGAATTGGCCGAGTATTACCGGAATGCCATGTGATAACGTTACGGAAAGGCATGTGATAACAATCGAAGCATGTGATAAACTTTTCATATCAGCCCGCTAAGCACCAATTCGAAAAATATGGAATTTACGTCAATTTAATGCTATTATCATACGGTAAAATTTATATGTTATTTAGTCTAAGTATATGATAATAGACCTTATTCAGTGACTCATACTATAGTAAGTCATTATTTTGTTTGAAAAGAATGACAAAGATATAAACTAACTGGATCTGGATGGTAAGTATTATTTTTGATTTTACAGCACTCACTTCATACTAACAACATTTCACTTGAGCAATCTGCTAAAATATTTTACCAGTTGATCAGTTTGTGGGAGAAGAAATCAAACTGCAATTTGGTAAACTGTTTTAGCCATTGCTATTGTGATACCCCAAAGGTCACTGGATAAGCACTGTAACATTATTGCTGCTTACAGTTTATCTCTATCTATAATAATATTCCAAATAATAACAAAAAACTGCAAAATTTCCTTTAAATATCTAATTCACGGATAGCAACCCTACAACTGGTTGTCTGATTAGGGAAAATACATCTTTACCTGATGTGCATGTTTACCCCATGTCAAATGTACGTAATGCTTTTGTTTAAGAGATATAAGTTAAAAACTGCATTTACCCCCTATGTTTTTTTTTTAGCTAGGGCGATCATGTTGGTTGGCAGACACGGTCGTCAGACACACTTTTTAAACTAGATAACCCAATGATGATTGTGGCGAGGTTTGGTTAAATTTGGCCCAGTAGTTACAGAAATGTGTAATTTGATATCAACAAGTACTGAAAAAACAACGAGATACGTGCATTTTTTTTTACAGATAACATTTTAAGGAAACGTCTTTCACGGAGATTATAGATTTTGTGTAATTGCTTTTATATTTTCATAGTTACAGTTACTCTGGATTTTTTTGGCAAATGAAGGCCTGTTTATTACGATTTTTTTCAAAATAATGCAATTATCAAAACAGCAAAAGAATTAAAGAGACGTGCTTTTATGTACAAAAGAATTAAACTAAATAAAGATATCGTTCACGGGAATTATATTTTTATTGTTTCATTGCATTTAATAGAAATTATGGATATTGCGGCTTCTGAAGCCAAAATTCCAGAAAATCCCCCGATTCTACATAGATTTTCGTTATATCACTTAAAATATATCTCTTGTTTGATAATAATTGTTTACAAAAAGCCCTAAACAATCTTTGCAATTCAAGAAATTGCCTTCTAGAGAGAAGGTGTAACTGATTAAGTCCATATTTGTATGTGTACATTTGTCATATCGTTAATTCGGAATACATTTCAAAACTCATCTGGGGCCAACACAAATTGATTTGTTTTAATGTTTTTTGTACCATATGATAAAGTAACAACTAATAAAAGTAATAAATAAAATTTGTAATGAAAAATAACTGTTTCATTTTTTTCCGAAATGTTTATACCCTCGAGCCTCCTTAATCAAAATGAATAAGAAATAAAATATTATTTGAATGTTTAAGTGTCATTTAAAACGATTGGGGGTTTTATGATCATAATACAACAACCAACAATACAATACATAAATGGGTATAATTTTGTGTTTCCATTTTTTTAATGTTTTACCACTGAGTGAGTACTTGATTAATGTCCCAAAATCCAACAAGTAATAAAATAGTAAATCTTCACTGACTTGACTTTCCTACTTTAAAGGCATTCAAAAGTTTTGATTGCACAACATGTTTAACCTGACTAGCATATTAGGTTTGAACCTGCTGAAAGTAAAGCGTTGTCGGTTGCTGGTAATCTTATTTGGTCTTTTTTTATATTGTTCTGTACATGAATAGGGATTTTGGTTTCCATTTAAATTATTTGATGGTCTTTTAACCGACTCATACAGTGTAGGTTTTGATCCTTGTCGAAGGCTTGTGTTTCCAGAATTATATCTAAGTAATTATGTTTAGTTGATATCAATGATTTATGTGATTTAATATGTAGATGTCAAGATGATTTAATAGGTTTTTGACCATGATTTCACAAAAAAATTCAATTTTAATTTGCTGTTCATGTAAGCCTTTTTTCATTCCTTCCTTTTTTTATTCCAGGTACAAATGTAACTGATATCATTGTTTTGTTTATATAAGACCATTTTATTGTTTACATACACTTAAATTAATAGATTAAAATTAAAATAGTTTTATAGGAAGTTTTATTAGATATTGACATAGAAGATATGATTTTATAACAAAGGCAAATGCACAGAAAAAATCTGGCAATCCAGTTTATATGAATTTTACAATTATTGACAATTTAAAAGCATTTGATTTAAATTAAATTCCTATTTTTGGGTTGAAGCTTTCAATTACCTCTTTAACAGTTTCCGTATGCACTTCTTCAACACTTTCGGGGTCCAGTGATGTCTTTTGGTTTTGTTGATTCTGAAGAAAAAAACCTGTATCAGTATCTAATATTTATTCTGAGATCAAGTAACATGTGTTTGTCCTATTGTGCATTAAACAACATCAAGAGACTACGACATGTAGAAGGCAAACTGGTAAAGGTATGCATGCTAATTGGACAATCATTTTAAGTGTAAAGCATAAGACAAGTTTTGCAGTTCACCTGTTATCTTTATTTACAGCCACGGCCTGACAAGAATGGTTGTAAAAGCTCATAAGCTAAAAAGAACCTTATTGTCACACCTAAATTCGTATTTATTTCAAAGAACTAAATAATAGTGGTTCCCGGTAATTCCAAACTTATTTTAAAAAAAGTCATACAATAAATGTAAGTGTCAGGGTGTAATATGCTACTTCCATTGAATTTTATTTCCAAGAGTCAAAATTGAACCTTCAAATTTTGTTGACTTTTTACACATTTTTACTATTTATACATTTTTACTGTATATGCATTTAAACCAAATAAATTTCATCAATTGCTTCAGGAAAGTGACGAACTTGCTGTAAATGTACCTAGTTTCCAGCAAATAGACCTCACTCAACGACAAAAATAACTCCCATTAAAATTCTTATTATAATTAATAAAACATTAAATCAAAGATAAAAAATCAACCACCATTACCATTCACATATTTTATAATATTTGTAATTATTAGGAAAAGAAAATTTAGCTGGTTTAATTGAGCAATATTTTTATATAGGGACATAACTAAAGAACAATTGAAGTGACACTTACAAATTGACTTTTGGGGAAATAAGCATTGCATATAAGTTTCATTGCATTTGGTCGAAGCAAACTAAATAAGAGGACAAAGTCCTTCCCATGGCCTAACTCTAGAACAATGAAAGTGAGGCCTCCAAATTTGTGAAATACAGCTTACATGTTTAACCTTGCTATGTGTCTGTGACATTACAAGTCAGAAGCCTATAATGGTTGTGGTTTGTTGTTGTGTTACATATTTGTTTTACATTCATTTTTTTTGCACATTCGTTATATTAATTATATATAATTTAATTTTGGATGTAACGTGTCTTCTGATTGGCTGACGTTATTTTGTTATGTGCCCATAGACATAATTTAGTCATGTGACCGTGACGTCATCAACGTTTTTTCATGGTTTTCTACGGTTTAAAATGGAATTTATTAGAATTAAATTGTAAGAAATGACTGTAATATTTTTTCTGTCTATTCGAAATAGCATAACAAATGTGGTGCACACTGTTAAATAACCCATTACGCGCGTTATTCAGTGTGCACCAAATTTTTTATGTTATTTCTTCATAGACAGAAAAAATATTACAGTCATTCCTTAAATAGGCCGTTTGTTTTCTCCTTTGAATTGTTTTACATTCCCTTTAAAGCTGACTATATGGTATTGTCTCATCTCATTCTTGAAGGGTGTACAGTGACCTGTAGTTGTTAATTTCTGTGTAATTTGGTCTTTTTAAAGAGTTGTCTCATTGGCATTCATATTGTATCTTCTTTTTTTACTAAGTATATATAGATATACACATACACACACATTAAGTATTTACCTCATTTTGTGATACTTCTTCAGTGACTTCCATAGCTTCTGTACCTTCTACAACATCTTCTGGAACATGTTTCTCTACTCTCTGGACATTGCTATTGTAGGATTAAATAGTGTCCCCCATGAAATGATGTCCCATGGACAAAATTTCACAGATATAACCTATGAAATTTGGTCCAGGACATAATTTTATTATAAAATATTGTCCACTTCTATGTAAAAGTGTCCGTTGACAAGAGATTCTAATAGTATTGTGACCTTCGTTGAACATTTTTTCATAATGAAATCATGTCCATATTGCATAAAAGTCTTGCCTGACCTATAGTTGTTTTAAATGTTTGTGTCATTTTGGTCTTTTGTGGATAGTTGTCTCATTGACAATCATACCACATCTTTTTTATATTGTCTAATACCAAAAAAAATATTTAACAAAAAATAATAAGACTAAATTGACTTTTGTTTTTAAATAAACAACAGGAATCTATCGACTATGAACTGTTTTAACATTTTTGAATTACAAGTTTTAATGTTTTCTCTTGTGTTTTTTTTTTGTCAACATGTATATAATACATTTCATTGCTTTTAATTTGAAACTGCTTTACCTTCCTTCTAAATGATGTTCTATCATTATTTTCAAACTCTGGAGGGTATTGATCATCACACAGAAAGTCATATAGCTGTTTATATTCACCACTTTCCATTTTTGTTTACATCTGTGTTGTCTTTATTTAAATTTCAATTATGATTTAACTAATTGATTAAAACATTTCAATGATTGCTAAATTATTTCCCTTCTTTAGGGACAGAAAAAAATAGCTACGCTATGAAATATTGCCTTTTGTGACATATTTTTATAAAACATCCATGAAATTATGTGCAAATACTAGGGACAATTTTTCACTTAGGGGGACACGATTTTATAGTTAACAAATGTGATATTCTGTCCCATGAACAAAATTTCACAGATGAACTGTGAAATAATGTTCTAGAGGACACAATTTCATGGGACACTTTTTTGGCTTACACTATCAATCTAAAAACAAAATAATCAAAACTTCTATAAAGAACTGGATATGTGTTTGACTTGCGAAAAATTATAATCATATATATCATGTTCTTTGCTCTTAAATTATCTTATATGCATAATTTTTCATTTGATACACTTGCCCTAAAATAAATTTTACATTAAACGCACACATCAATACATAATACAAAATGCATACACATTTCAAAAAATGATATAAACGAAGGTATAATATTTTCTACAATATTCCTTTTGAAAAACTGCGCTTTGGCATACAATTCATTCATTTTTCATGAACGTTACAAAAACGTATAAATGCTAAATTCCTACTCAAACTTTTTTTTATACTCATGCATACAATGTACCTTAATTTCGATGTTACTGAATTATACAAATATTTTTATAAATTTCATATTGGTATAAACTGAATGAAATCCTCGCCAAAACATTGTTTTATATGGACACATCTGTCTCATTGGGATGGGGGGGGGGGGGGGGGAGTCTTTTTTTACTGGGTTGCTGCTCCATTGACATATAGCAACATATCCAGGAATCTTGGATAGGAAGCATTAAACATATATTTAAATTTCTAGACTTAGAATATCTATTTGTTAACCAGTCAAACTTTTATTTTAAACAAAACCATGTTCTAAAAAAAGTAAAAACATCTTTAACTATTAAATTTAAAGAAAGCTGGTTAGCTAGTTTAGAAAGCAATTCTGGGAAGTGTACTAATTTACAATCTGGCAATAAATTAAGAACTTACAGAAAATTTAAAAATATTTTTATGTTTGAACCATATTTAAAAATGAATTCAAAAAAAGACAGGCAAATAATCACAAGATTTAGAACTAGCTGTCATGATCTTGAAATTGAAAGAGGGAGGTATATTGGAATTAAAGCTGAAGACAGAAAGTGTAAGCTATGTAAAAACGCAGTTGAAGACGAACTAAATTTTCTTTTAAAATGTCCTGTTCTAAAAGATACTCGATCTCAACATCTATCTAATTTAAATTCTAAATTCAAAAATTTTTCAAGATTATCTGATGAAATGAAATTTGTTTGGATTCTTTCATCTGAAGATTTGTTTGTTACTTCAAACTTATTTAATTTATTGCATTCCCTTTTTGAAGAACGAAAGAGAATTATAGAAAATATTGTTGTTTGAAAAAAAAAGAAAAAAAAAATAGAAGAAAAATATATATAGATATATACATGATATATATAGGAAATAAAATTGATCAGGAGTTGTCTCCCATAGACCTAGAACTATCCTAAAGATTTATGTAATTTCTCCAGGTCACAGTGGCACCCATAACAACTATGTTTTGTCAATAACTTGGTTTATATCAGGTTAATTAGTGTAAATGTGTATTCATGTGGTTTTTTGTTTAAATGTACTTTAATCATTCTAATCATTTTCTGTGCTTTATTTTGTAATTCATTTGATTGTATAGCTCAAATTTTGGGCACCATGATTGGTTAATAAAATTATCTTATCTTATCTATCTTATCTATCCTTAAGGGAGCTACCATTTGATTTTTATGGGGGGCTAGGATGAAATTTGAAAAAAAAATAGGCAGGACAGGAGTTTTGAGTAAAAAAAAAGGCAGGATGAGACAATTGCCAAAAAAAAAAAGTCAGGACGACAATTTAGGTAAAACAAAGTCAGGATAAACTAAAAAAAAAAAGCAGGACCAAACAGAGTGAAAAATAAAAAATCAGGACAAAATTTTTCATCCTAGCCCCCCCCCCATAAAAATCAAATGGTAGCTCCCTAGATAAAGGCAACAGCAGTATACCGCTGTTCAAAACTCATAAATCCATGGACAAAAAACAAAATCGGGTAACAAACTAAAACCGAGGGAAACGCATGAAATATAAGAGGAGAACAACGACACAACACTAAAATGTAACACACACAGAAACGGACCAAGCATCAGACAAAATCCCACAAATATAACATCAAAACCAAATACATGAATTTGGGATAGACAAGTACCGTGACACGTCTTATCGCAATGTGAAATTACACTCAAAAATAAGAGAAAACAAACGATGCAACGTTAAAATGAAACACACACAGAAACGAACAATAAATATAACAATGGCCATATTCCTAACTTGGTACAGGACATTTTTAAAGGAAAAAATGGTGGGTTGAACCTGGTTTTGTGGCATGCCAAACCTCGCACTTTAATGGCAATGTTAAATATAACATTGAAATGACAACATAATATTACAGGACTACAATACAAATAAATAGGAGAACGTATTAGACAAAGAAACACATGATTAATGAATAACAAAAAGCATCAGGTTTAAAATTCAATACGTCAAAAACGCGCCTCGTCCACACAAGACTCACCAGTGACGCCCAGATATAAAAGATCGAAAGCAAAAAAAAGTACAAAGTTGTACAGCACTGAAGATCAAAAGTTGAAAAAGGCTGGGTCAAATACGGCTATGTTTTTATGCTTGGGATAAAGTCATTATTATGGCAAAGAACAATTTTTTTTATTGGTATACTCTTGTTTTTGTATAATGATCAGATATATCATGTTATGGAGGGGTATTTCATTTAAATAGTAAAATTATACCAGTTTAGTGACTAGAGAGAATGTTGCTCCAAAGACTGGTATTTTTATCAAATACCCCTCCATACCATGATATACATGTATCTGTTTAATGACACCGGATAGATTTTGATTAAAACTGTCTGTACAGAGAAGGGATTTCGGAGTACTGCATGGGGGATTATGCATGTACTAATAGTACATGCGTTAGTACAATCTTTTTGTAACATCATGGTATCTATATATACTGGTAAACGTCATTGTTATTCCATCATTAAATCGTTTATTTGAATAGACGTCTTTTTTGAATTTCAAATTGAAATCTGACATTTTTGTTGGAAAAGTTTTTGGTTTAACTCAATCAATAGTGCTTAACCATGTTGCCTTTTTTTCTTTTAATAATTTTGGCAGGTAGACGCTCGCGAGGGTAAAAAAGCAATATTCAAAATGGCAACTACCATGATGGTATTTGAGGCAAATCTATACAATGCAACTAATTTTTTTAAGGTGGTACCCAAGTTACCACACACACTAAAATGAGTTCAGCTCTTCTAAATATTTTGACTAAACATTTACCCTGACCCTTTGACAAAAATAAAAAAAATTCAAAACAATTTGAACCAATCACTTTATCAGAAAAATGTCATTCATTATATAGCAGTTTGACAAACACTAATTTTGATCATTGAAAAGTTCAATTGATTTTTTACAAAGTTATCTCCCTGTAATGTTAGGTACCACCTTAATTAAGGAACACCAATACTGTAACATACCTCAATATTATCTCGAGGCCTTAAGGCCAAGAACCCACCAGTATGCGAAGTACCAATTGTTTCTCTTTTCTGAATTTCTTTGGAAAGAAATTTGGCTCTTTCTGTCTTCTCCCATTTTTCTTGAAACACATCAATGGCATATTTGTCATCTGTAATAACCAAAAAAATTTGATTAATATTTAAATGTCAGTGTATTCTTGAAAAATTGACTAATAAACCATAGAATGCATGGCCACTGTCGTGCTAATCAAAACACTACAGTGAGTATAAACATCTAATTAATAAATGCATGTTTTCTACTGATTTTTTTCATCCCGGCTCAACTTGAAAACAAGTCCAATGACTCCTCTTTTTAACTAGAGGCTCTAAAAAACCTGTGTCGCTCACCTTAGTCTTTGTGCATATAAAACTAATGACACATAGATGTTTTTTGACAAAATAGTGTTTTGGTGATGGTGATGTGTTTTTAGAACTTACTTTACTGAACATTCTTGCTGCTTACAATCTATCTATAATGAAAATGGCACAGTAGTTACAGTGGAAAATGAATTGTAAAAATTTACAAAATTGATGAAAATTGTTAAAGATTTACTATAAAGGGCAATAACTCCTTTAGTAGTCAATTAACCATTTTGTTCAAGTTGACTTATTTGTAGATCTTATTTTGCTGAACATGATTGCTGTTTACAGTTTATCTATCTTGAATATAATTCAAGATAATAACCAAAAGCTGCTAAGTTTTCTCAAATTACAAATTCAGGGGCAGCAACCAAACAACCGGTTGTCTGAATGGTCTGAAAATATCAGGGCAGATAGAATTTAACCTAATGAACAATCTTATGTAGTTAGATTTGCCCTAACTGCTTTGGTTTCAGCGATATGAGCCAAAAACTGCATTTTCCCACAAGAGGCCAAAATGACACAGACATTCACAACTATAGGTACAGTCTCTAACAATGAGCAAAGCCCATGACGCAGTGTCACCTATAAAAGGCCCCAAATGACAAACGAGAAAACTAACAGCCTTATTTATGTAAAATATGAAGGAAAAACAAATATGTAACACATAGAATAACGACAACCACTGAATTATAGGCTCCTGACTTGGGACAGCTAGGCAAATACTTGTATAATGTGGCGGGGTTAGCCATGTTCGCAGGATCCCCCGTAACCTAGGACAGTGGTATAACAGTACAACACTAAGAACGAACTATAAAAATCAGTTGAAAAATGCTTAACTCACCAGATGGAAAACAAAAATGTGTCCAAAGTACTATCACTTTCCATTTCAATGGATCATGAAATTGGGTAAAAAAATCTAATTTTGGCAATTAAAAAGATCATACATGTACCATAGGGAACATGTGTACTTAGTTTGGAGGTGGTTGGACCTCATCTTCATCAACAACTACCTTGACCAAAAACTTTAACCTGAAGCGGGACATACGGACGAACGTACGCACATACCAGAAAACATAATGCCCCTCTATTATCATAGGTGGGGCATAAAAATACAAGTGGACGTGGCTGGGAACTTGAACATCCCAACAACAAAAAGACACTAGGAAATTAATTAATTGGTAATTCAATGCATTATTTCAACTGGTTTAACAGATTTTTTTTCAACTTTACTAAGTAAGGGGAGATGAAATTAATTAAAATAGGAATGTATCCATGGTATATATGGCATTTTTTTCAAATTACAAAGAGACATATAACGTGAGACAGTGGAAGTGGGTCTCGTCCAAATTCAAACTTAATCAGTGTTTGAAAGTATTATATATAAGCATTATGTAATTAGACCAAAGACCATGGTGACCCAAACTTTGCATTATAATTCTTTTTAAAGCATATGTATTACATTGTTTACTACTCAGTGGCGGATCATGGGGGGGGGGGTGTTCCGGGGGTTTGAACCCCCCTTGTCTTGGCCGATCAATGCATTTGAATGGGAGCATATAGTTGGAATCCCCTTTACTCTGTGTTATATAGTTGGAACCCCCCCCCCCTTTTACTCTGTGTTGGGAACCCCCCTTTTTAAAATGGCTGGATCCGTCACTGCTACTTACCATTAAGACACAATATTTCACCAAATAGTTTCTTTCTTCCATATTTCACATTCAAAGTTGTTGAGACAGTGGGCTCTTTATCAGTGATAAGATGTCGTCTTTCAATGACTGAGGTGTAACCGTCAAGATCAAACAAAACCAGTGCAAACTTTGTCATCCTGGATAAGAAAAATCATTGTATTTTAATATTGGCAAGAGAATATCAAAGCACTAATACACGGAATAAATGATGGGATAAATAGGAAAATGTTATATTGTTGTCCAATCTTATTTGTACCTATTTTAAAAATTCTGTTTGTTCACCTAGAGAGCTAGTTTTTTTATCCAAACTAATAATTCACTACTATAATAACCAACCATTTATTCTCGTGGTCAGAGGAGGAAGAACTTATTATTTATAACAATATGTCTGGCTTCAGACCCAGACGATCTACTATAGATGCAATAGTTGTACTACATGGAATTATTACTTAAAAATATACATGTAATACTCTTCAACAAAAGAAATCAAAGTCCTGGATAGCACCTCTGGAAAGTTTACAACTGTAGCTGGGTATTATTCCAAAAAGGTTATAGACGTGTATTATTTCAAATATATATTTCATCACAGCTTTGATGTTTTAAACTAAACCATTGTCTCGTCAGTAATTATCAAGTATCACTTTTTTTTTCATGTTTATCATAAAAAGTTGTTTTTTTTTTTTTTGTTCTATTGCAACCTAAAACTGTAGATCTAAAATAATGAAATATACAGAAAGCTCTGTTAATTTCTTTAAGTACCCATGCCATGTCAACTTCAAGGGCCTGTGAATTAATATGTTTCTATTGGTCCTTCATATTTGTTTTTAGTAAAATGTTTTGTAACTGATTACCAAGTAAGTTTTCTTTTTTTTTATTGTTCCACAAGTTTCATATCGGGGTTTTATAGCTTTCTACACGTATATGGTACAAATATTTCTTATTATTGACGACATTATGGTGGCCTTTAGTTATTAATACATATGGCCATTCCTGTTAATCTCTGCTAATGGGGGATGGATGGTCCTTTTTGAGGGATGTAAAATTTATACATATGGAGGGTGATATTTTTTTTCCATCTGACATGTACAATTATACGCCAAAAACTTCTGAGAGTCTTGCAGCAATAGGTAATTTTCCCATGAAAGCCCATCCGCCTAGTATGAACAGACACTCTACATCTTATGTGTCTAAATTTTTAGATCTGATAGGTAGTTTTTCATGATGTTTTTTCTGATACCTATAAAAAAAATCTCCCCATCCATCCCCACCTGTCAGAGATTAACTGGAATGGCCCATTTCCCTCCTTTGAACTCTTTTGGATAGCATTGGTTCTTTGCAAAAAATACCTCATCTTTTTTGATAAATAAGACAGTTACGGTAACTTAAATCAATACAACTGTAATGAAAGTAAATTTATATTAAAGGCTTTGATAAAAAATAAAATAGGGAACGTGTCCATTGAACACAAATGATGCCCCCGCTAGCATTAACGTTACAAAGGGTCACAACTCAAGAACTGTAAATTAAATGTGACACTACCAACATTTGTAATTGATCTGAGTTATGGGGTCATAAGCATTGTGTATACATTTTAATTACACAGTATTGCGCAAAAGATTTGTAAGATCTTGATGTACGGTATAGTCTTCTCATGTTTTAAATAGAAATTAATTGGTGTAAACACTGTTTTCTGTGGGGATCCTGCGTATGTTGCATTTTAAACTGTACACGTGTACTTACTTTGTGTTGTCAATGTTCTTAAATGAACAATATTGGATTTCTCACTATTATAAACATTGTTAGGTATAATGTTATGTGAAATCACCAGGTTTACATCCCAGCTCCTTTGTTCTAACAGGGGTGATCTGAGCCGGATCACCCCTGCCAGATCACCCTAGTTTGAGTTTCTTTGTTATGCATGCTTTCCTTTGTTCTGTAACATTTTGGCGGGAATGTCAAATCCACTATAAAACTTATAATTAATTTTTCGGAAAAGACTATCTATCAAAATTCACGTAGAAAAAATCCAGTAGATATGCTGGGATTCGAACTCAAGACCTTTAGCATATCAAGCCACGACACATACCACTACACCAGGACGACTTGATACGAAATAATAGTAATTTGACATACTTAAAGGAAGCAAGATATTTTTATAAGTGGGGCGAGTTGTCAAACCTTTATTCAGTGGGGTTTTAACCTTTTACGTTAATTTGTGAGTTTTCAGACTGATTGTTCAATTTGATTTTACACTTTTTCAAAGTGGGGCAAGTCGGTAAACAAGATTGGGACGATATTTTTATAAAGTGGCGATATAGTGTGGGCCGATTGCCAAGTGGGCCGAGTTGACATTGTTTGATATCTACTCATCGTGTTTGGGGGTCAAAAAGGGTATACATCATATAGTAATATATAAAGTATATTGTTATGGTTGTGTGGCGTTCTAAACTAGATTTTATGAATTGTAAATGGTTTTTCGTCTAATCTAAAACAGCTGGGATGTAAAATAGTTATCCCAGTCGGACTTGGTGTGTCAGTGTTAGATCACCCTCTGGCCTCCGGCCATCGGGGTGATCTTACACTGACACACCGCGTCCTTATGGGATAACTATTAATTACATCCTGCCAGAGGGTGATCTAACACTGACACACCAAGTCCGAATTGGATAACTATTAAGGGAAAAGAGCGCGCAATATTACGTTCCGGAAATAACTGTAACGAATGACTTGTGTTCATCCCGATTCTCACTGGGTCAATACATGTAATCCACGAAAAGTGATTTGATCAGATTTTTTTCCTCGAACAGGTCGAGTTGCCAACAAATATAAAAATTAAACATTATATCTATCATTTATGATAACATAGATAAAAATTAATACCAAAAAAAAAAAAAGTTGAATTCATGAAACTATTGAATTTATAAAGTTTTGATATTGTAATTTTATGTTATGTCTTAAGTCATGATCGAGCAAAGACTTCTACACGGCCGGAATTCGGTATATATATCTTGAAAGCATACTGTAGCTAACGACGGTCAAACATTGCTATCGGATCGTGAATTTAATTAATTGTTATTCTGCTCCAAAATCTGATGAAAATATGCGGTATTTTCAAAACGCGGAATAAATAAATAATTAAAAAACAAACTAATACTGTACAATGAAATTTAGAAAATACGCAGTACTTAATGAGAAAACAAAAAGGAGCAACACTTTGTATTGTCAAAACCTATTATCTTATGTTACAAAAAAAAATTAATACATAATCCCTCGCCTTCACTTTTCAAGCTTCGCCTACAAAATTTGCAAATATATTTTTATAAAAAAAATTAAAATTGCTCGCTTGCCCCAATTTTTGGAGTAAAAAATTTGTAGAACACGAAATTAAAATGGTGTGGCCTAAATAACCTTTTTATGTTCATGTTTGGTAAACATTGTTGTAAATATAGAGAAACTGAAACCAGAAAAGAAATATACAGCAAAACAAAATCTAATATTAAGTAAAATTTAATGTTAATGAAAATCCAGATAATATATATATAGCCTTTAAATCATAATTTTACCAATGTATACCGAAAACTGTTGTTTAAAATAGCGAAACTAATCATAATAAAAGTTGGTATACGTCAATCATGAAGGGATTTCAGAAATCTTTGTATTGAATTCCTGAGAAAATCGTGACAAAAAATTTCAACTTGATTATAGTGTGTAAAATGATACAAGACTTAGTGTTCAACAAACCGACAGTTGTTGAGTGATAAATCTAAAATCCCATCACAATGTATTAATTACTGACTTATATAAACCAGTGGCAAATTCGGGGGTCCGGGGGTTGGAACCCCCTTTTGCGGCGATTTATGCATTTGAATGGTGACATGTAGTGGGAACCCCCACGCCCCAGGGCATATAAACGTTGAAAATATGCCGCACAGCCCTATATTTTGACCTTGCATATGAACTTTCAATTCTGAAATCAATTCTAGGATAAGATTATTTTCAAAACTTCACAGTAAAAATGGTACAGTTTTAGCCGTAAAAGGAGTTCCTATGGGAAATTGTATTGTCGATATTTACAGAACTGCAACCTATACAGCTAGTTTGGATTGTTATAAAATCTATAAAACGAGTCTGGCATTAATATAAATTGGAATAATTAGACCGTCATTGTGGTTACATAAATGATTAGTTTCCGTGTTGTTTCTCATTTATCATGTTTATTATTTAAAACTGTGGATGTAAATGTCCTTTGGTTTTGTGGGTCTTTGTTTACTCCTTGGTTTTGATTGTTATTGTCGTCCTGTATTATTTAATTCTGGTGAAAATTGTTAAACTACGTCGAAGTCTTTTTGATGATACGTAACCAATCTTGTTGTCTCAAGTTTCTGATAACAGTTCTGAGTCATAAATATCAAGATTTAAACAAGTTGCTTTCTTTAAAAAAGAAAAGCAATACATGAACCTATGACTGCTGACTGCCGGGTCACCAAAATATTGTTGCTGAATTTGTGTTTATTTTATTTATTACTTTGGAATGTACATAATTTTTCCGATTATAACCCTTTGGCTGATTTCTACTAACCGGATGACTTATGCAAATTGCACAATTTAACTATCGCAATTTAAATTTATGCAGTTTTGCTTTATAATCTCGAATTCTGGATGCATTTATTTTAACTATCATATCTTTATATTTTGTTTCCTACATGAATGCCTATATGTTCTCAACTCGTATTTGAAGCTGTTTTTATTCATGGTAGATGTTGTATGCGGTGAAACCTGTGGCATGCAATTGATTTAGAACTCTTATGAAGAGACTTATTTTGGTCTCATAAAACATCTTAAATTTTAAGGTTTCCTGATTTTACAGGGAAACTTAGTTTTGCTGAAGAATTTATTAATTCGGAAGTTTATGAATACCTGTACACACTTTTAAAATAACCAATTTATATAAAAAAGGTATGTAGATATAAAAAGATATCAGAATTAAAATGATGTACGCCAGACACGAGTTAAGTCTACAAAAAAAGAATCAGTGATGCTCGAAGGAAAAAAGTTAAAAGGCGGCTAAATACATTAAAAAGTTAAGGAATCTATTCCTTGGGTAGACAATCCTTAGCTTTTCGAAAAGGTCAAAGTTTATAATAGAACAGTGACTCAAAAAAGAAACAAAAGAGAAACAACTCGAGGTTAGAATACCGTTAGTAATGATGACCGTGCTTGAAAGTCACATGTGAAGCTCTTTCTACTGTGTCCTGGATTTATAGATAACAAAAACGAAAAATGTGATCTATAATGTGAATGAATCAAGACGTGAAGGATAGTTGGTCAACACAGTGAATACAATTTTCAAAACAGTACCATAGTACAAATATGTAGATGCTATAAGGTTAAACTATTAAAACAAACAAACAAAAATTGAATCAAAATTTTATAATAAACTAACGTTCCTGTTAGTATTTTTTTTTTTTTTCAAATTCTTTTGAATATATATAATATCAATAAACAAGAACGTCAAGTATTTACGGCTGGACATTTTATTTATCGAATGAATCTATTTTTAAATTCTAACATTCCACTTTGTGAATATATTACTATACAAAATATAAGCAAAGACTTCTAAATCCATACTAAAACAGTATAAAATAATCAACATTAATATAATTGTAATTAAATTTTGTTGTGATTATTGTAAATCATTTTACGGTTGTTGTGAGCTGCAAGGATTTAAAATCATGCTTTATGATTAGAAAACACACAAGTATTTTTATTCACGACCGTTTAAAATTTAAATATTGAATAAATTGCCTTACTTTCCGTTTTATGGATATATTACAATACAAAAAAAAAAAATAATAATTACTCATAAAAGTTAAATACTAAAATGGTATGAAATAATTAACGTAGAAATATAATAATTATTTTTTATAAACATTTTTTTTTTTTTTTGTAGGATGCAAGAATTTATTTAGATTTAATTTTTATGCTTCCTTTACAAATGAATATTTAAATATACCAAAGCAGAGTATAATGTCATATGAAACACTTATTTCTTAATTGTAATTCTGAAATATTCTGATTTCAATCATTGTTAGTTTCTTCAGAAACATAAATACTGTACATATTTCGTATATATATTTCTTTGATTCCAATTGAATTAAATACTTTTGATAAGAATATTATCTTTCTGTTTTCCGATCTAATATTAATATTTTAACCAGAATGTTCTCTCCCGCTATAAGTCTATGATGAAATACACAGTTTCCGTGGTTAAATCTTCAAACATAATTAGTTTACATGTTATCGAGTCAACAGACAATACCACGTTATAATTGACCCAGATAGTATCATATACACAGTGTACAGCGGTCGTTTTAAAACAAATATAATTGCGTCGTCAAGGGACATCAAGGGACCATATCAAAGACGTAGATAACAACCTGTTAAGACCTGTATAAATGATCGAAAAATTTCGAGACGTTCCGGAAATTTTATTCTGACTTCCGGCCGAGAGGTATCGAGTGGCCCATAGACACATCCAAAACTTGCCAATATATAAGCATGAACCCCTCAGGGGGTTCATGCAAAAAAAAATAGTAGTATCCAATGAATAATTGTACACGTGACAATAATATAGATATTGGAAATAAATTCATCATAGATACAAGGAATGAAATTAAAGAGTGGGATAGCTACAGCTAGTTTGGATTGTTATAAAATCTATAAAATGAGTCTGGCATCAATAGAAATTGTTGGACCATCTTTGTGGTTACATAAATGTATCATTAAATTCCGATGAAATATGTTAAACTATGTCGAAGTCTTTTTGATGATACGCAACCAATCTTGTTGTCTCAAGTTTCTGATAACAGTTCTGAGTCTTAAATATCAAGATTTTAACAAAAGTAGTAGTATCCAACGAATAATTGTACACGTGACAATAAAATAGATAGTGGGAATAAACTCATCATATACTAGTCAACAAAAGAAACGATACACGACTTTGAAATAAAATTTATCAAAAAATGTTACATATAAAACAAAATGATATACACTATTTTAAAAAGCTTTCATTTGCAATGTATGCACATGTGATAATGAAAATCAAAACTTTTCGGAAAGTATCTAAATTCCGTGTAAACGATCATAGGGTGTAAATTAGTTTTGCGGAAAGTTGAATAAAAAATCGACACATAATTTTCTAAGTACTAATTTAAAATAAAATTTCAAATTTGTTTAAAAATATTCAATATGCTAATCAAGTTATGTTCATGTTGTAACTAATGGGTTGAAATATTGTTTTTTTTAAATTTTGGGGAAAAAAAGTGTTTTTTGAAATCTCAAAAATTGCAAAAATGTTTCTTTTATTTTCGTCTCAAATCAATGCTTTAGATATGAAAACAATACACAATAAATTTGGAACCTTTCGGATTAGTTTTAAGATTGTTACCGCTTTTTGAATATCACTTTACACATACTGTCTATACCGTAAATCAGTTGATAATGTATACATTTTAACGATTTCTCGTGGGGCCGAACTTTGCTTAACTAATAAACGAAGAAACTGTATGATTTTTAAAAACAAATTGATGGCAAACACTGTCTTTACCTTTAAATGAGAGGTTGACATCATTAGTTGCAACTTCTGTTTTTAAAATTGTCGTTTTATGTAAATTTTGTAAAAAAAAATCGCGAAAAAACGTCACAAAAGCAAAACAATATTTTTTTTAAACGGATTTATATTTCCATAATGATTAAGTATTACTTCCTTCAATATTTGTCCAATGAACGGAAAACTTTATCTTTAATTTGTAAAAAGTCTTGTATCGTTTCTTTTGTTGACTAGTATATATTGATACCAGGAATAAAATTAATTATTTACGCCAGACGTGCGCTTCGTCCTCACAAGACCCATCAGTGACCATGGTGACGCTCGAATCAAAAATGTTATAAAAGGCCAAATAAAGTACGAAGTTGACGAGCATTGCGGGTAAAACATTAATCCTAAAAGTTTTGCCAAATACAACTAAGGTGAAACAGCTAATAGCTCTTTAAAGAAATTAGGTAGATACTTCTCAATTCAATAATTTTGCTCCGAGTTTATTACCCGAAGGTTTGAGGGTTCGTTTAATTATAATTACAAGAAAGATATAGAAAGCATTAAAACCATATAATGAGAACACAGACTGCGCATACTTATTATTATATGAGTAAATAAATTCCATGATTTCTCTGGGTTAATTAACTGAATATTTTAGTGTTCGTTTAATTATAAATACAAAGAAAGCTGTAGACAGCTTTGTTACCATGTAATGATATACCCACAATGACTGTATATATCAATACATATAAGTATGTTATTAAATTATCAAAAGTACATTACTAAACAGCATGTGACGGGTTTTTAAATGTATCACAAGTACATTACTAAGACATCATGTAAAAAGAAAAAAATGACTTGTTTATGTTAGCACCACATGAGGTATCAATGTTTGAATGTTATCATAATGTTTGTTCCATTATTCTACTGCATCTTTTGATTTAATGTTTGGTGACAAATCATTTAACTAGTAGCTTACAGGAGTTGGTATGAAACTAGTCATTCAGTCACAGGACTTCAAATATTTCAATCCTATATGGTTTTTTGTGTTCTGATTGAGATTGTGACAAATTGATGACTGCTGTACCTCTATTTTGACAATTTTACCTATTATGGCTGTTTTTTCACAAATCGTTTTAATTTTAACGTAATTCTATGCAAGTGTCATACAAGTGATACGTTTAGCGCTATAAAACCAGGTTCAATCCACCATTTTCTACATTTGAAGATGTCTGCTCCAAGTCAGGAATATGACAGGTGTTGTTCATTCGTTTGATGAGTTTTTTCATTTGATTTTGCCATTTGATTAGGGACTTTCCGTTTTGAATTTTTCTCGGAGTTCAATATTTTTGTTATTTTAGTTTCTGTATTAAGTTCAAATTGAATTACAATTAGTTTAATTGAATTTCATCAGCTTATACTTTGTATGACACATACTGACAGTACGTTACATTTTAAAATCAGATGTTTTCCCAGTAATCAAGGCAATTGACAATTGCATGTTTTTTTTTGTTTTTTTTTTCAAGTCTTATATGAGTAACTTCATCCATTACCCTGTCTTTCAATACACACAATTGATATTTTTCTATAAATATAATATTTATAAATACATACTAATTCTACAATCTGTCGATACCTGATCTTGCCATGGCATTGCACACGGTCATGTTTTTCACTGACTGTTTATGACGTCTTTATACGAAATCCATTGGATGTTGGATGTGTACGGATTGATAATTTAGTCTTAGGTGCATGATTTTTTATCAGTTGTTAGAGTCTTTGAACTAGCTGTCAGTTAACTGCGAGAACTCTCAGATTTGTACCTAGCGTCTTTTTGTTCTTAGGATGTACAAGTACCCGTCCACGTCCACTTGTATTTTTGTCCACCTGACGAGTTAAGCCTTTTTCAACTGATTTTTATAGTTCGTTCTTATGTTGTACTATTATTCCACTGTCCCAGGTTAGGGGAGGCTATGTTTAACCCCATCACATTCTGTATGTATGTGCCTGTTTAACGTCAGCATCCTGTAATTCAGTTGTTGCCATATGTTTATGTTTTACATATTTGTTTTTCCTTCAATTTTTGTACATAAATTAAGCCGGTAGTTTTCTAGTTTGAAATTTTTTAACATTTTTATTTCGGGGCCTTTTATAGCTGACTATGCGCTATAGGCATTGCTCATTGTTGAAGACCGTAGCGGACCTATAATTGTTAACTACTGTGTTATTTTGGTCTCTTGTGGAGAGTTGTCTCATTGACAATTATACCACATCTTCCTTTTTTATCAGTCAATTTAATAGAATGTTTTTTACTGTTGTAATTGGGGGCAGGGCGATACTTGTTGAGCCGTGTGACAGATTCATATTTTTTTTTAATATCAAACACTGCAAATTTTCTTTTTCAAAGAATATTTGAATGTAACCAATTAAAAATCCATTGATTGCATCATTCCCACTTATTTATTAGTCACTGTTTGTTTCCGCAACAAGCAATAACCATATTTGATCAGATTTGTATATGATTAAAAAGGAAATCAAACTTCCCGGTTATTATATGGGTCATTTTCAAAAAATGTAGAATTTTCAGTACACCCATGCTAAAATTTTTATTTTTAATGGGAATTTCAGTTGTAATGGTTTAAATGAAAGCTTGACGGATTTATGATTCAGAACATTAATAATTAACACATCTTACATCTGTTTTGATAAGATTTATCTGTATTTAAGTCCGATTTTGGGGGTATCTGTGTGCGTACAGTGTCAGAAAAACACATTGCAAATGATTTTTTTCCGATTTTCTGATCGCCTTGATATCTGCAAAAGGGACTTATTAAGAATGTTGAATATTACTATAACGATAAATCGTAGCTTCTTTATCATTGTATGTAACATATTATCTACAAACTAAATTCAATCAGCGTACGGGAGGTTCATGTCTATCCTGTTACCGCTACTTCAATCAACCTTTAAATTGTTCTCCGTATGAATATTGAATCAGTCAGTGTTGATTTCAAAAGTGCAAAGTAATCTTTACATTTAAAACGCCACGTTTCTTGAACGACAGTGTAAAGAAAAGAAATTTCAAGACATTTAGTGAAAAAAATTAGAGGGTATTTTTTCATGTCTATGGTGTTACCAACAATTTTGATTAATTACACCAACAGTATGCTTGTAAAAAGTGCAATAACGTGTAGAAAACCAAATTCACAATAGAAACCCATAATCACTTCACCAAAGGGAGTAGTTATTTCACAACAGCAATAAAAAACGAAGAAATTTGTCTATCCTGTTATATTTATCCTGTTACTATGGTTAGTATGGTTACAGTGACAGGATAAACAATTGTAGACAAAAACGTCGTTTAATTTTTTATCTTAACATATAGGTGCAAAACGAATGAAATATTTCGTTGTTTGAACTCATCTGAAGGTTATAACGTCTTAATCTTCCCAATTTAAGCATTTGCAGGTGCAGTACTGATATCGGTAACAGGATAGACAAAAAGGTAACAGGATAGACTTTTATATAGTGATATACCATAAACGTACGTTCTTGTTACCAATGAAACAAAAAGAAAAGTAAACTAACTTATGAGGGATTTACTTGATATTGGGTTTATTTGAAAGGGTGAAAAAATGCCGAACAAAATAAATTCCTATCTAAGACTTGCATTACTGGCGGTAATTTTTACAACCTTTGAAAACCAATTTTTAGAGGCATTTTTCAGTACAACCTGGAAAATTGGCAAATAATCTTTTATTTTACAGAATGAATATATATAGAAGTTTATTCTCTTGAAAACAATCTAATTGGATACGTAAAACAAGCTTAACATTTGATCTAAACCTATTCTTAATAACCCAAAATTTCTTTTGCAAATGGTAACAGGAGAGACAAAATATTGTACCACCGATCAAAAAATGTTTCAAGATATTCTTGTATGACATCATTTAGATTGCATCTTTTAATATGTTGTTTTTAAAGTACTGTTTGTTTTGATTTGCTTATGTAGAGGGTTGTTTGAAAAAGTAACTTTTACTGAATTTTTCAATTTCAAAATTCGACATTTTTTGAAAATGACCCAAATACTATTTCAAATATATACACAAAATATTGTTTCCTCTATGTCTATTACAGACGGAAGTTTACGTGCATTGTTATGTTATGCTATTGCGAAGTTAATATAATATCTTTTCAAATAACAACCATGAAATCTGCACACAGGGTTAAGGGTCGGAGCAAAGTTAAACATTTTTAAATGTCATTCCTACAATTGTTCAACTTCACCAAGGGAATACAAAGCTAATCAATAAAAAAAACCTCAGACAAATCTATGTAAAAAAATAGGTACTTTTCTTTGGTTACATCTTCTGACATCAGACTCGGACTTCTCTTGAACTGAATTTTAATGTGCGTATTATTATGCGTTTACTTTTCTACATTGGCTAGAGGTATAGGGGAAGGGTTGAGATCTCACAAACATGTTTAACGCCGCCGCATTTTTGCGCCTGTCCCAAGTCAGGAGCCTCTGGCCTGTGTTAGTCTTGTATTATTTTAATTTTAGTTTCTTGTGTACAATTTGGAAATTAGTATGGCGTTCATTATCACTGAACTAGTATATATTTATTTAGGGGCCAGTTGAAGGACGCCTCCGGGTGCGGAAATTTCTCGCTACATTGAAGACCTGTTGGTGACCTTCTGCTGTTGTTTTTTTCTATGGTCGGGTTGTTGTCTCTTTGGCACATTCCCCATTTCCATTCTCAATTTTACTCAATGTGATATCAGTATATCTAGCATTTACTGTAATATGTATACCGTAAAGTGAGATTACCTTACAAACAGTTCAAATATACGTTTTTATGATCTTTTGAGAGGGCCTACCCGCATTGGTATTTCAAATTAGTGTTAGTTTCTGTGATATGCAAATACATGATAGTGAATGGTTTGTTGGGTTTATTCAATTGTTATTTCGGCTTATTCACTCACAGGGTGAATAAAGATGTTAACGTTCATTTTGTAGCTAAGAGACCACGTTTTAACCTCAATAAATTACCTTAAATAACATTTATTACGTGTAATTATAATCAAATGAATTGAATTGTATCCAATTTAAAAGTTCCTTAAATAATTATATCTACTATAAGTTATGCATACCTGAGACAGCAGAACAAGTGTATATACATGTATAAACTACACTTGTATAAGTATTTTAGACTACAATGCACATTGTGATTCCAAACATATATCGGTTTACTGCAAGCGCATAGTTTGAACACGACTTGATTCGGAAAATCTTTAGATTAAAGCATTGAAAAAGACTCTTTCATCTATTGTTCAGTCTGTTCCTGATCAATATAATGTTCGTATGTGTAGCAACTGAACATATCTGGTTCAAAATACTAAGATAAAAAGGATACTACCACCCGTTGCACATGAAGGTTATACTGTACTTGCATTATTTGAGATTCCCGTGAGAAACATATGAAATTGATAGGTGTGTGTCACGTTGGCAAACATGCCACGTCTGCTCAATAGCATGTGAACAGTTGAAACACGATGAGCATCTCTCATACACGGAAAAAACAGCATTTTGTTTCATTTGAAGTCGTTTTATTTTGTTGAATCTAGTATATATACCAGAAAGTATGTAACCGGTTTTACATAGTGCGTACAACATGTGATATGGAATCACTTTCAATAAAAACGATAAAATCAAAACAGTCTAAAGACAAACATCCAATTGTTATCGAGCATCAAAACGAGACAAAAATGTTAACTAAATACAACTCGAAAAGTCAAGAATCATCTTTAAATGTTAATAATTATTTTACATGTATCTTAAATAGATTTAATATAATCAAAATATAAATGATATGGAGTATTCTTGTGAAAAATAATCACAGCACGAACTACAAAATAGTCTTAATGTTACATTCATCTGTACTACGAAGGCTATATTAACTTCATTAACGCCTGCAATTATCAAGCATCGGAATTTATCAGGAGCAATAATACACATCGGAAAGAGCACGTATAATAACACCGGATTCGGTCACGTTTCTATTGTATATATACTTTGTTTGTTTATTTTTGTCAAAGAATTCGGGTGTTTTAAATGTTTGAGATGTTTGATGTGGTGTATACTACTTTGTTTTTTGGTTTTTGGTGAACTATTTTATCCTTTTATGTTTTATTCATGCCCTTGCAAGTTGGATTGATGGATAGATTATGATGAGAATCCATAATTTTCTAGTCTTTCAAACTCCAAAAAAATCAGACACAAAACAGTTATAGTTGGGCATCCACGAAACACTTATATACTAGTCCGCATCCGTTTCTGACTATTTTATTTTTATTCTATTTTTCCAAGACACGTCTTAATCAGTTTTCAAAATCAATTACGTCAAAAGTACATATGTCATATATATATATATATATATATATATATATATATATATATATATATATATATATATATATATATATATATATATATATATATATATAAAAGAGAATTGTTATTCTATTGCTTCTCTGATCTTGTCCCAAAACACAACATTGCCTTGTTCATCATTTGGGTATTCAATATAGGACTGTTTCTGGACAAGTTCTAACATCACCAAAGACAAATCTTGTGCTGGAATCTGCTCATAGAACACTAAAAATAATATATTTTGTCCATTTCTATGATAAATATTTTCCATCCTAGCCATATTGAATTCAAAATTACAATAATATGAATCTAAAAATGATCTTGTCATTATACAAATCGTTTTCTTACTGTCATGAATGGCACTTGTAATATTCACCGTAATGTCCTCTCCCGGTATAAAGTCTCTCTGATGAATACAAAGCTTTAGGTTTCTTTTCACTTCAAGATTTGGAAGGCACTCTTTAATTATAAAATCCTTTTCTTTGTCAGAATACGATATAAAGGCATCATATGTGTACATGCCTTCCGTATCCAGGGGTCTATATCGATAGTATTTGCTCTTTGTCATATAATACATATAACGAAGCTTCCAACGATATCGATAAAGTACTCCAGCAACAACGGTGACAATGGCCAAACACAAAACCAGCGATATACAAATTACTAAAATCGTGTAGTCTCTGCATCCTTTGATAATTTGTTCAGCATTTTGAACAAAATTTCTATTTAGCACTTTTCCGCTATCGAGTTTACATTTGTAACGATGAATGTTATGAAAAACAGTGGCATGCTTAATCATCCAACTGAGAAAATCTTTCTCTTTGCATATGCATTGGAGAATGTTATTTGATAAATCTACTTTGAATTTTGACTTCATTGTGATATCGGTAATTGCCTCCTTTGCTTGCATGTTCGATATGCTTGTTATATTATTGTTTGATAAATCAAGCATTTCAAGCTTCGTTAATTGAGAAATGTCAAAAGCAATGTCTGATAAGAAGTTGTTACTTAAATTAACAATTCTTAATTTTAGTTGGTTATTAAACACTGACCATTTTAGATCATGAATTTCATTAAAAGACAGATCCACTGATTCAAGTAAGTAGCTTGTGTCGTTTTCGATCATTGGGGCATATGACTCAGATGCCAAAAATTTACCTAGATAATTATGCTGAATATCAATTTGTTTTAAACTCGGCATATCAAAACGACAGTCTATAAGTTTATTTTTAGAAAAATCCAAATATTGAAGCGTGTCTGGAAGTCTTTCTATGTGTTCACCTTCGGGTGTGGCATTAAAAAACCAATTTTCGTTAATATATAATTCACGTATTTTGGTGGAACTTAAATAATAGAAAAACAGCTTCGGTAAAATCATTTGGTATGGAAATGTGTTTGTTAATATCAGTGTTTCTAAAAGTCGCATTTCCCCTGTATCTTTAACCAAGTTTGAAAACCCTACGAAGTCCATCTCATTGTTTGATAAATTTAGAATTTTCATTCTGAACAAACTTTGCAGTGCAGACGGATTATAAATTCTAATCGAACATCTCGAAATTTGCAAATGCTCCAAATAAGGTACATTTACGAATGTTGTTTTGTCAATTTCAGTCAATAAGCAATATCCAAGGAATATCTTTGTCAAATTCTGCAACCGAGAATAGCCTTCACCAAACGATAGAACCCGTCTAACAAAAAAAGCATCAACATAAAAACTCTCTAAGGTTAAAATATCAGATATGAGATCGTCAGGAAAGGTATGTTCATGTAGCATACTATTGCGTTTGACATTGAGAGATTGAAGACGGACTAATGGTCTAAAGATGTGTGTTGGAAATACAGCATGATCATATCGCAATTGATTGTTTTGCAGTATTAATTGTTTCAAAGAGTGAAGATCAATGAAAGCATATGGTTCTAAAGTGTTAAGATTATTCCAAGACAAATCGAGTGTAACTAGCTGAGAAAGATTTTTAAAAGTTCCATTTCGGATTCTTAGAATAATATTATGAGATACATTGAATGTGTACACATTTGTCGGAACAGCTGGAACTGACATTTTCCCACTATTTGAGCAATCAACATTTAAGCGATCCTTCCTAAGCACGCATCGGCATTGCTTATCAAAATCACAATTGTTTGAATTAACCAAATCGTCTCGTCCGAACTGAATAATTGCCAACACATGTATCCACTTGATAATCGCCATTAAACCAAAAACACTGAAATCAGAAACACGGTTATTCATGTTTAGGTTTATACAAATATAAATATAATGTTGTCGGTTAGCTAATACTTGCACCGAATTGATCAAATTAAGTTCCCCTATCTAAATTAAGATGAACCGGCGGCATTTGCAGTTTTGTTCTTTCAATTATCTGCTTTATAAATGTCAAATATGATTTTACAACAGTGTACACTTTAGAGTTATTACGAAGTTAATTTTTAAAACTTCTATATATTATCGAATTAAATCAAAGCCAAATTTTTAATTTATAACTAGCATACAATTTCTTGATTAACAATTATAAATAATACATTATAGTAATTTATTTGTTTGGTGAAATTTCAACGAAAATACAACAACAAACCTACCGCATAAAAATTAACGTTCACAGCCACAAACTTCCTCACTGTGTGCATTTAGTGAGACAAACAAGTAATATATAGAGTTATTATAATAAGGAAATATTTGAACTTTAATTACAGAAAAATACCAAGCAATCGAAATCAATTTATACAGTACAATAACAATATTTTCAAACGTTATATTATTCATATGTTTATATATATATCACAATTACGGAATGAATTGATACAGGAATAGATTACCTTATATGTATTTGGCAAAACATTTACGAATATTTGGTTGCAAATGCTCTTCAACTTCGTACTTTATTAGGCCTTCTTAACATTTTTGGATTCAAGCGTCACTGATAAGTCATTTGTAGACAACACGCGCGTCTGGCGCGATTACTTAATTTCAATCATGGTATTTAAGATGAGTTTATTTGCATCTTATAAACGATAATTGGTATGTTAAGAAACAAATATTCTACAGGACGCAAACTTCCAATTGAATAAATTAGTAGGAAGTTACGAAATAATACAGACTGATCCTTCCATAACTGACCAACTTGCATTTGTACACATATATATTAAGGGGGTACCCAACACTATACCCCAAAAAAATCCTGTCGTTTGATTTTTCTTATTTTTTTTTTTCATTGATAAACTAAGCCAACCTAAACATCTTGTAAACAATTTAAAAGATTTGAACCATAGGTTTAAAAGATTTGGCAACTCAAATATGGCATCTTTTACACACTAGTATCGACCAAAATTTGAAGTTTCTGAAATATGGGTATAGGGTTGAATTTGTTAAAATTGATAAAATTTAATCCTAAATTGACAATAGCATAGCTAATAATGATAGCTGAGGTCAATATTAGTTCACTGATACCCCTTTCTTGTAAGTTTTGTATTCCGGATTTAAAATTTTGCCAGAACTTTAATAGAATCAGCCCCGAAAGGTGAATGCTGTTCTTCTAGTATTTGAAGAGGATTTTTTTTTTTTTGAAAAAAATGTGTCGTTTAATTTTTTCATAAAACTAAGCATTTGGAGTGCTATACTAGTCGGTTGTTCTTGCAAATTTAAAAAAAAAATAGCCGTTAGATTTTTTGGTATTTAAGTTTAAATTACGTCCCACCCTCAAATTGGTTCATTAAATAAGAGCAAAATCTATTCAAAAAGTATATAATGGCCATATTTTTGTTCGTAAATATGAACTAGGCCTTAGCTATTTGGCATGTGGATGTATCATCACAGGGTTATGAATTCATATTTATTTGAAAAAAATCATATTACACAAGCTTTTATCGACCATACAACAATATAGACACATTTTTGACATGTCACCCCATTCAATGCACACGGAATACATAATGGACATGTATTCACATAAAATTGTTTGAAAAGGGAATCGTTTCTATTGAAGCGCAGTGTACGTATTTAACTACTCAACAGACAGCAAAGTGAAAACTTCCTAGGAATCAAACAGTAGGAGGAGTTATGCCAAATAACTATATACCAATAATGGGACGGACGGAAGGACTGACGGACAGGGGTAAAACAATACCCCCCCCCCCCCCTCGACTGTCAGTTGCAAGGGCAAAAAAAGGATGTAGA
Source organism: Mytilus edulis (assembly GCF_963676685.1). NCBI lineage: Eukaryota > Metazoa > Mollusca > Bivalvia > Mytilida > Mytilidae > Mytilus > Mytilus edulis. The sequence goes on from NC_092356.1 coordinate 24,467,120, forward strand.
ATGATTTTTGATTTGTGATACGAGTTGTTGAAATTAAAAGCATGACACGCCAAAAATACACATGATACACAGGGAAAAGCTTTAAAGTTGGCAGATCACGATATTCAATTTATTGATCTTTTGGCCAGATTCAAAAATATACAATTCAAAACTTAACGACACAACCATTGGTGCAAAGAACCACGGCTCATGAGAGATGAAATAGAGCTGACTGTGAAAAAATCCTTATACTGTTAAATCAAGTTCGTTAAACATAGAATTTTTTTAGTTATTTCTGCAGAGGTTCTGAAAAATAGATACAATTGGTTTTTAGTTAAAAGCACGGCAGTTACAAGTTTCACATTATTTTGGGGGCCCTTATTATTATAAAGAATGATTATTCTATTCAGTAATAATCTTGAATTGAGACTTGAGAAGAAACGTTTTCACTTGTCACTTGCGATAACACCACACTTTCTGTTTTATATTTATTTCAAAATTGCATTTGATAAAAAAAATTAGGAAAGATACACAAGTTAACATGACAAAAGCACAACAAAAGAAAATAACAAATTTTGCTATCCCTTCGAAATTTAAATTTGATAAAGCGAAAATGACATGTTCTATTTATATCATACATGTCATGCATGTGTAGTTACAGTTTCAACTATAATTCTAAATATAGACTTTACTTTCCTTAAAATTGCGGACGGAATAGAAGACACCCGTTAATTTTGTACACCTGTCAGGATAAAGGTTGGAAAAAGATGCTAGAAAGATATATATTTTTTTTTTTCTCATTCAGATGAATTAAGAAAGCAAAAATATGTGTAGTGTTTTTTTGGACTGAATCGGACGTTTTTTTTTCTTCTTTTTGCCTTGTTCCGTGACATGTAAATGATGCACTGGTGATTGATTATCCCTCTGGGTATCTTTTTACATGAATATAAATCATGCAATGAAATATTCAATTGCACTTAAAAAATATGACAGCAATTATAAAATTATAAATTATTCGTAATTTTTTTTACATTACTACATATATTACTAAGGCCATAGTGTATTTCATTAAAAATTAAACTACATGTTTCGTTTAAAAAAAAGTATTGTGGAGTCAATTCAGTTTTGATTTAATCAATTTGATAAGAAGATCTACGAACATAAGCTTTGTGTAATTGTCCAGGGATTCTTATTTATTTGGTTAAAATTTTATTGTCGGAGGGAGAGAGGGTGTAGGAGGGGTCGTGATCCCGAAATCCCGACTTAAAAACAAGAAATCCCGAGGTCCCGAATTTAAATAAATTCGAAATTCGAAAAAAGAATTTCCGGATCTGGAAAGGGTCAATCCCTAAATCCCGACCTTAAAATACCTCGACCCAGGAGTCCCGATAAAGGTCCTATCACCCTCATTTGAGGAGGGGGGCTTGGATGAAATTTGAAAAACAAAGGCAGGATCAGGAATTTGGCATAACAAGCAGGATGCCAATTTATGAAAACAATTTCAGTAAACTAATGAAAATTGCAGGTCCGTAAAGAATGAAAAATAAAAAATGGAGGACAATAATGATGATTACAACTATAAAAAAAAAATGCAGGACAACATTTTAAATCCTAGTCCTCCCCCCCCCCTAAAATCAAATGGTAGAACCCTTAGACTTCTGACTTTTCGTACTTTATTTCATTTTATTTAAGACCTAGGCATTGCCAAGTAAAAAACGATAACAGTTATGGTCCTTTCTCTTTCTGTTTCTCTCCTTTTCTAACGTCCTGGTTTTCTTTTGGTAAATTTATTTCACTTTGAAATTTACCTATTATGTCTCATTGAAGATTCATTTATGGAATATGTAACTTTAAATGAATTAAAAGATTAAACGAATAACAAAGGGTGTACAGCAATAATGTTAACATTCTGATCACGATCTTTTAAAAGCGTGCATATTGCACATAATTTTAAAACGTAGCAATGAATCAGACTATGAGTAAGAGTTATCTTTTCTTAGGTGTTCTGTACCCCCTTAAGCAAAATTTATACACACGCATCTCAAAACTAACGGGAATAGATGTCCTACAATTTCACGTCTAGTGTTTTTAGTGTATAATTGTTCTAATAAATCGATTTATAGATGATTTTAAAGCTAGCGTTGCTTTGATTTATTTATTTGTAATGTTCTTAATTACTTGTTTTGTAACGTAATTTGCAAATTGACAAAACTGAACAGTGCCGCATAAAAATAAACATTTATGTCATTTTGAGTTACATGTAACTAACTATTTTATATTAGTTTCCCTATATTGATAAACAGTATGATTTTCCTTTTCGCAAATGTCATGGTTGCGAAATGAAATTGTACGACTGGCCACTAGGCAAGTTCAATCTTATTTGAAGAGGTTCGTTTCGAACCGATTCGATATGTATTGATTGATAGTCTTTAAACGCGAGTAGGTATATTTCTCTTATAAAAACATCGACGTAATCGTGTCGTCGGTCATACGAGTTACCAATATTTGTAACGATGACGTTGTTTTCGAGTTCCAAGCCTACGACAACAGTAATCGAAACAATAGTTGTAGTTGAAACCGCAATTATTAGTATTTTGTATGATCGAAGGGTACTATACAAATGTCTTATAAATTATTGCAATCTATATTTATAAACATTTTTAAGTACTGGTATGCTTTGAGTGAGTATGCATATATTTTAAATCTACATGAATAAAATCACAATGTGGTTTCAGTAAAAGTCCGAAAAGTACCGAGTCATCACGTATGATTGAATCATGTTCTTCTTACTTGGGATAAGCACATACAGAGTTTTAAGAAGTCTAGCATGTTTGCTCGCGCAAATCCCTCTGTCGAATCTGCGTAATTGGTGAAACAGTACATCGAAAGTGTAACCCTTATGAAATTTAAAATGTTGCTGCAGCATTGCCGCAGCGTTGCGGCTTTAAAGCTGCAACCTAATCAGGTTGCCAGAGGATTGTTGCCGGAGTAGTGCCGAATGATGCTTCTAGAGGCATTGTTCTGGCATCATTGCGACACTTATTCCTTTCAAAATTAATGAGCACCACAATATAGCCAGAAAATTTGATGATGTCATTTTCCTGCGTTTTTAGCTATTCCCTGTACTAAGGTGTTAGAAATCCACCATGTTGCTTGTGATTATAATTGTATTGAAGAATTTGGTGTTCTAGCTGGTTTTTTTGGGAAGATTTGAAGACTTGTAAGTAAACTCATATCAAGTAATTGCATGTATAGAAAAGATCAATCTTGCATTGTGTATTTCAATAACATGGCCTAATCTGAGTTCACTATACATGTATCGGTGAAGTTTGTGTTGGTTTTTTTTGCAGCAGTTTAATTGCATACTTGTAGTTTGGTAAAAAACACAATATTATTTGCTAAACTTAGGGCACATTAAAAATTTTCATTATTTTTTATGCAGATACCGCTGACATTTATTTTATGTGCCTGCATGTGTGCATACAAATTTATAATGCATGAATGCATGTCATATATATGCATTGACAACTTGTTTTTGCCGGCACAATACATTTTATACAAAGCACGGCCTATTCGCATGTTTTGTCACTAAAATGATGCAAGAATATAGCCGTATTAGCACCGCAACAGCGCCACAATCATAATGCCAGAAAACTAATTTGCATTCGAAATACGCTATAGCCGCATCAGTGCCACAACATGATGCCAGAATATTGCCGCAACGGTGCCAGAATATAGCCGCAATTATGGTGCCAGAAAACTAATTTGCATACGAAATATGCTATCGCTGCATCGAAGCCGCAACAGTTTGCAGCAACAAAGCCGCAGCATATCCATACTGCTGCCGCAACTATGTGCCAGAGGGCTTATATTTCCATAAGGGAAACTGTATAGCAATTTGATAAGGGCGTAATTCATCTGATCGTTACAAAGCACAAAAACTAACAAAAACATTAAAGACACAAAGTACTGAATGATATCATAGTTCTTGTAGTAAAAGAAACTAGAACAACAGTAGGACAACCGGATGTGCCTTTTTGGCCAAAATGTGATTCGGCGGCGCTCAGTAGTCCTACGCCGAAAATTGCACTTTTTTGCGTCGGCCGACGTCAGCTGTAAAATGGCGCTCTTTTGTAAAAAAAAATCATTCGTTTACAGTAAAGTACCGGCGGTAAATGCTGTTGATTGTAAACACATTTATGAGAGAAAAATATATCAGTTTACTTATTATTTTCATGTTTGAACAAAAAAATAAAAGAAAATCTTATTTTTTCACATCTGAACATAGAATTTCGGATTTCGATTTTCTGCACTGTAGAATTAAATAGCGATATTAAAAAGGGGTACAAAAAAAAAGCATATCCTTCAATTACCCTAAAATTTTTACATCGAAATTTCGCTAGTTTTTCACATCGAAATCCGTTAAGAAAAGGGGTGTCCAAAGTAGGGCAAAAAATTGTACCCATTTTAAAGTAGGGGTCTCATTTTTTGAAGGTTTTTCCTTGAATGGCCGGTAGAATTAGAAATTGGAAAAGATTCTGTTATTAAAGTAAATATTCATTCAACTATCAAGAATAGCTAAATCCTTATATGTGTAACCCCTATAAAAATATCAATATGTGTCAATAAATTGTAAAATTATAGATTTTTTTTTCGAAATTGAAGACGGCGCCATTTTCGCCTATTTCTCTATTACTTCTATTGGTCTGCTATAATTATTAGATGATTCTAAAAAATCTCCGCCTCGATTTTTTTTATACTTTCATTTTATAATCTTTGGTACTTAATGCAGATGTTATGAAAGAATTAGGCACTTCTATCGAGTAGAAATGGAGAACGGTCATTTTTATTATGTATGTCCCCACTATGGGGGCGTGGTCCTCCTTTCACTTGTTTCTGAAGTACACGATAGGTATTCATCTCTCGAAATTAATTATCAACTAAATATCATTGAAACAAAATGAATATATTTTAAACATCAATAAATTTTAAGTGCTATTGGGTTTTTTAACAGAATATGCCGGAATCGACCCCATCCGATGTTGTGTCAATACATAGATCAACGTTGTCAATTTCCGGCGCCGAAAATGTGGTAAGCCCTACGTAGCACTAGCCTAGAGTAGTATGAATATTCATGAGTTTTAATATGAGGCAGGCATTACCTGTAAATGGGGACGAAGTCTGTATGAATTATTTTTTTGTAACTTAATTATTTGTCAAAAAAAAAAAGAAACGGAAATACCGTAACGTTTCCGAGTTTGGTTCTGTTGTTAGGGATTTTAGTTGTGACGTTATTTAAATTATGACGTCATATGCAATGTAAACAAAGAAACGCTATCATTAGGTAACGTTTTTTCATATCAAGGAATTATTAAAAATGAAATTGGTATTGCGCGTTTTTTCCTATTTTATACTAGACTGATAAATATATATTTTACTCAAAGTTTCATACAAACGAGACCGGAAAAAGGAAGTATATTGTACATTTCTGCGCAGGTCCGGGATTTCAAAACATGACATAAAAAAAATTGAACGATTTTGAGTTCATTAGTACAATGAAAAATTCGGGAAATTTTCCCGAATTTTTTTTTTTTATTGAATTTTCTACTGTTATTGGGGACTTCGTCCCCATATAAAGCAACGCGAGATACGAGATCACGTCATTGGGGCGATTATCTCCCAGAACTTGCAGATAGCGGAAAACAAACGAATATCAGAAGTTCTTAAATAATACCCAAGATGTAGGACATATATCACTGGAACAGAGACAATACAAAAATTAGAAATTCAGTAATTTGAATACTGAATTAGCCTGTACAGAGACGGCATATAGGCACTCAAATGGCGATTATAAAAAAAGGGGGGTGTACATGCATTTGCGCCAAATTGAGGGCTATTCATTTTGTTACACATGAAAACATACAGAAGAGCTATATTAAATGAGCGACAGTAACATGCAGAAATTTTCATAACGGGCGGGGGGGGGGTGGGGGGAGTAGCTCCAGTCCATGCACAGGGGCTTGTTACAATTGCCGGGTTTACTATCCATACGAACCCCTAAAAAAACACTTTAGGGGTTCGTATGGATAGTAAACCCGGCAATTGTAACAAGCCCCTGTGGTCCATGTCAATCGTCTACATCCATTTAAAAAAACGTTTGCCTCTGGCACTAGTGCATACGATTTATTGGCTATTTGTCTGATCTGTAGTGCAGTCCATATGCTCCAGTCATGTTTGGTTGATTCTTATTTATAATTTATAGACCACCAAATTTTCCCCACTAGAAGGGTGACCAATGCACCCTGCTCGCCCCTTAAATCAGTGTTAGAGACACATAATTTATACACTTGTATCTTTATCTCAGAATAAAGTAATTAGAACTAAACCTTAGCCTAACTCAGTAACTAATTAGACCAATAATTATGATGTCTAGAAAGGCTACTGCTACTAATGATTCAATCATAAACATATAATAAAGGGGATGGGGGCTACAGTGTTTGTTTCATCTTGTGCACAGTTAAATGTTTTGGTACCATGGTTTGGTACAGACATCTGGCTGTTGTAAACCAGACATAAAATATACATCTATTTTACATTCATTTTTTGTATGTAAAAATCCATATGTATATATACATGTATAGCTGCCTACTCAAATACTTTTATTGTTCTGATGTGATTTTCTTTTCTTTTAATCTGATAGACATGAAGACTGAAAATACATCTGACACTCCAATTTCCCTTTGCTGTGAGAAAAAAGAAAATACATTTGTACCTACCAACCTACCCACTGACTCTACCTTAAATATCTTTTAAGTGTGGCCTTACAAATGTGACTGCAAAACTTATCAGTATTACCAAATATTTAAGGTTTAAACAGTCTACTTGAAAACTAAGACATAATGCAGTAGAAATCTGCTACGAGGTGTGCAAACTAAACAGGAAATGCACCACAAGCCTGTTGGTTAAAATTTACCTGGTCCCATATATACCCTTTATGGCTTTAAGTTTATTCTGTCCTTCTAAATTTGTGAATGAAGGAAGTATCTTTATTAATAGTTTAAATATATTTATATATGCTCTTAAAATATAAATTTACCAAATGATATATTGTATTCAAAGAAGGCTGATCACTTTTTGTTTAGTTCTAAGAAAAACTAGGAGTAAGGGAATTCAGACAATTTCAAAATAAAAAATCAACCTTATGTCAAATATATCAATTTCACTAGTCCACTTAATCATGTTAATACAAAAAACTAAGATGAAGGAGTACATGTATTTATTTTTCTACATTTCTTGTTTCAGCAATTGCTGTACCTTTCCAGTTACTTATTATGTGTTGTGTATTTATTTGCAATTGACTATAACACTTTTGAGTAACTGGATAGGTTGATAATATTCATCTATAGAAAAAGAAACTGGAGACATCCGTAATGGTTTTAGACAGCTGCAGTTGAAGGTACACAGATTCAGGTTGTCATATAAGCTTTCAAAGTCATATCAATAGCATGGGCTAATGGTCAATAAGGATGAGTCATCAGACATCAGTCATATGAATAGCCTAGGGTGGTGGTCAATAAGCATGAGTCATCAGCCATCAGTCATATGAATAGCCTAGGGTAGTGGTCAATAACTGAATAAGCATGAGTTACAAGTCATACCACTAGCTGAGGGTAGGATCAAATTATCACGAATCACCAGTTAACAAAGTCATATCACTAGCCTAGGGTAGTGCCCAATTATCAGGGATCACCAGTTAACAAAGTCATATCACTGGCCTAGGATAGTGGTCAATTATCTGGAATGATTACTCAACAAAGTCATATCACTAGCCTAGGGTAGTGGTCAATTTTCTGAAATGATTGATTACAAAACCATATCACTAGCAAAGGGTAGTGCCCAATTATAAGGAATCACCAGTCAACAAAGTCATATCACTAGCCTAGGGTAGTGGTCAATTATCAGGAATCACCAGTTAACAAAGCCATGTCACTAGCCTAGGATATTGGTCAATTATCAGGAATCACAGATTAACAAAGCCATGTCACTAGCCTAGAGTAGTGGACATATATCAGGAATCACCAATTAACAAAGCCATGTCACTAGCCTAGGGTAGTGGTCAATTATCAGGATTCACCAATTAACAAAGTCATATCAATAGCATAGGGTAGTGGTCAATTATCAGGGATCACCAATTATCAAAGTCATGTCACTAGCCTAGGGAAGGGGTCAATTATCTGGAATGACCAGTTAACAAAGCCATGTCACTAGCCTAGGGTAGTGGTCAATTATCAGGAATCACCAATTAACAAAGTCATGTCACTAGCCTAGGGTAGTGCCCAATTATCTGGAATGAACAGTTAACAAAACCATGTCACTAGCCTACGGTAGTGCCCAATTATCAGGAATCACCAGTTAACAAAACCATGTCACTAGCCTAGGGTAGTGCCCAATTATCAGGGAACACCAGTTAACAAAGTCATATCACTAGCCTAGGGTAGTGATCAATTATCTGTAATCACCAATTAACAAAGTCAGGTAACTAGCCTAGGGTAGTGGTCAATTATCAGGAATGACCAGTTAACAAAGCCATGTCACTACCGTAGGGTAGTGCCCAATTATCAGGAATCACCAATTAACAAAGTCATATCAATAGCATAGGGTAGTGGTCAATTATCAGGGATCACCAGTTATCAAAGTCATGTCACTAGCCTAGGGAAGGGGTCAATTATCTGGAATGACCAGTTAACAAAGCCATGTCACTAGCCTAGGGTAGTGGTCAATTATCAGGAATCACCAGTTAACAAAACATGTCACTAGCCTAGGGTAGCGCCCAATTATCAGGGATCACCAGTTAACAAAGCCATGTCACTAGCCTAGGGTAGTGGTCAATTATCAGGGATCACCAATTAACAAAGTCATGTCACTAGCCTAGGGTAGTGCCCAATTATCAGGAATCACCAATTAACAAAACCATGTCACTAGCCTAGGGTAGTGCCCAATTATCAGGAATCACCAATTAACAAAGTCATATCAATAGCATAGGGTAGTGGTCAATTATCAGGGATCACCAGTTATCAAAGTCATGTCACTAGCCTAGGGAAGTGGTCAATTATCTGGAATGACCAGTTAACAAAGCCATGTCACTAGCCTAGGGTAGTGGTCAATTATCAGGAATCACCAGTTAACAAAACATGTCACTAGCCTAGGGTAGCGCCCAATTATCAGGGATCACCAGTTAACAAAGCCATGTCACTAGCCTAGGGTAGTGGTCAATTATCAGGGATCACCAATTAACAAAGTCATGTCACTAGCCTAGGGTAGTGCCCAATTATCAGGAATAACCAATTAACAAAGTCATATCAATAGCATAGGGTAGTGGTCAATTTTCAGGGATCACCAATTATCAAAGTCATGTCACTAGCCTAGGGAAGGGGTCAATTATCAGGAATGACCAGTTAACAAAGCTATGTCACTAGCCTAGGGTAGTGGTCAATTATCAGGAATCACCAATTAACAAAGTCATGTCACTAGCCTAGGGTAGTGCCCAATTATCAGGAATCACCAGTTAACAAAACCATGTCACTAGCCTAGGGTAGTGCCCAATTATCAGGGAACACCAGTTAACAAAGTCATATCACTAGCACAGGGTAGTGGTCAATTATCAGGGATCACCAATTATCAAAGTCATGTCACTAGCCTAGGGAAGGGGTCAATTATCTGGAATGACCAGTTAACAAAACCATGTCACTAGCCTAGGGTAGTGCCCAATTATCAGTAATCACCAATTAACAAAGTCATGTCACTAGCCTAGGGTAGTGCCCAATTATCAGGAATCACCAATTAACAAAACCATGTCACTAGCCTAGGGTAGTGCCCAATTATCAGGAATCACCAGTTAACAAAACCATGTCACTAGCCTAGGGTAGTGGTCAATTATCAGGAATCACCAATTAACAAAACATGTCACTAGCCTAGGGTAGCGCCCAATTATCAGGGATCACCAGTTAACAAAGCCATGTCACTAGCCTAGGGTAGTGGTCAATTATCTGAAATGATAAGTTAGCAAAGCCATGTCACTAGCCTAGGGTAGTGGTCAATTATCTGGAATGACCAGTGAACAAAGTCATGTCACTAGCCAAAGGTAATGGTCAATTATCAGGGAACACCAGTTAACAAAGTCATATCACTAGCCTAGGGTAGTGGTCAATTATCTGAAATCACCAATTAACAAAGTCAGGTCACTAGCCTAGGGTAGTGGTCAATTATCAGGAATGACCAGTTAACAAAGCCATGTCATTAGCCTAGGGTAGTGCCCAATTATCAGGAATCCCCAGTTAACAAAACCATGTCACTAGCCTAGGGTAGTGCCCAATTATCAGGGAACGCCAGTTAACAAAGTTATATCACTAGCCTAGGGTAGTGGTCACTTATCTGAAATCACCAATTAACAAAGTCAGGTCACTAGCCTAGAGTAGTGGTCAATTATCAGGAATGACCAGTTAACAAAGCCATGTCACTAGCCTAGGGTAGTGCCCAATTATCAGGAATCACCAATTAACAAAGTCATATCAATAGCCAAGGGTAGTGGTCAATTATCTTGAATCACCAATAAACAAAGCCATGTCACGAGCCTAGGGTAGCGGTCAATTATTAGGAATCACCAATTATCAAAGTCATGTCAATAGCCTAGGGTAGTGGTCAATTATTTGGAATGACCAGTAAACAAAGCCATGTCACTAGCCTAAGGTAGTGGTCAATTATCAGGAGTCACCAATTAACAGTCATGTGACAAGCCTAGGGCAGTGCCCAATTATCAGGAATTACCAGTTAACATAACCATGTTACTAGCCTAGGGTAGTGCCCAATTATGAGAGATCACCAGTTACAAAGCCATGTCACTAGTCTAGGGTAGTGGTCAATTATCTGGAATGAGCAGTTAACAAAGCTATGTCACTAGCCTAGGGTAGTGGTCAATTATCAGGAATCACCAATTTATTGCAATTGACAAAGCCATGTCACTAGCCTAGGGTAGTGCCCAATTATCAGGAATCACCAGTTAACAAAGTCGTATCACTAGCTTAGGGATATTGGTCAATTATCAAGAATCACCAGTTAACGAAGCCATGTCACTAGCCTAGGATAGTGGTCAATTATCAAGAATCACCAGTTAACAAAGTCATATCACTAGCCTAGGGTAGTGCCCAATTATCAGGAATCACCAGTTAACGAAGCCATGTCACTAGCCTAGGGTAATCGACAATTATCAGCAATGGATCAGTTATCAAAGCCATATCACCATCCTAGGGTATTGTATTCATCTGCTTAAATATTTGGAAAACATATTTCCATACTACTTGTCTAAAACTGAGAAAAAATTATCTTTTTTAATTATTTACAACATTTTTTCAATGATTAGGGTAATGATATATTACTGACAACACCCCTAGGCTGGTGACACATTAATGACAACATATCTAGGCTGGTGACACATAAGCGACAACACCACTAGTCTAGTGACACATTAATGACAACATATCTAGGCTGGTGACACATAAGCGACAACACCACTAGTCTAGTGACACATAACTTACAACACCCCCTAAGCTGATGACACATTAATGACAACATTCCTAGGCTAGTGACACAATACTGAAAACACACTAGGCTAGTGACACATCACTGACAGCATTCCTAGGCTAGTGACACATAACTGACAACACCTCTAGGCTGGTGACACATTAATGACAACATCTCTAGGCTGGTAACACATTACTGACACCCCTAGGCTGGTGACACATTAATGACAACATCTCTAGGTTTGTGACACATTAGTGGCAACACCACTAGGCTAATGACACATTACTGACAACACCCCTAGGCTGCTGACACATTATTGACAACATCTCTAGGCTTGTGACAACACCACTAGACTAGTGACACATTTCTGACAACATCCCTAGGCTGGTGCATGAGTGAAAACATCCTTAAGCTAGTGACACATTACTGACAACACCCCTAAGCTGGTGACACATAAGTGAAAACATCCCTATGCTAGTGACACATTGATGACAACATCTCAATGCTGGTAACACATTAGTGAAAACACCACTAGGCTAGTGACACATTACTGACAACACCCTTAGGCTGGTGACACATTAATGGGAACATATCTAGGCTGGTGACACATAAGCGACAACACCACTAGTCTAGTGACACATAACTTACAACACCCCCTAAGCTGATGACACATTAATGACAACATTCCTAGGCTAGTGACACAATACTGAAAACACACTAGGCTAGTGACACATCACTGACAGCATTCCTAGGCTAGTGACACATAACTGACAACACCTCTAGGCTGGTGACACATTAATGACAACATCTCTAGGCTGGTAACACATTACTGACAACACCCCTAGGCTGGTGACACATTAATGACAACATCTCTAGGCTTGTGACACATTAGTGGCAACACACTAGGCTAATGACACATTACTGACAACACCCCTATGCTGATGACACATAAGTGACAACATCCCTAGGCTAGTGACACATTACTGACAACACCACTAGGCTAATGACACATTACTGACAACATGCCTAGGCTTGTGGTATGACACATAAATGATAACTCCCCTAAGTAAGTGTAAAATGACTCTGGGTAAGAGATATGAAACATAACTGACAACTTTCATGGGCTAGTAATATGACACATTTCTGAAAACTACCCTTGTTAGTGATAGGAGACATCAATGACAACTACCATAATCTAGTGATATGACACATAACTGACAACTACCATAGCAAGGCTGTAACTACCCTTGAGGCAAGTGAGGCAATTGCCTCACTAAAATTTCGACAATGATTATTTTTTTTAATACATATATATATAAATATAATAGTCATTTGTTGTTCTGTCTCAACCTTAATTTCTATAACTTGTCATCATTCCTTTTAAACTATTCTTCCTGTATATAATTCAGCATCTCAACGGGTGATGTTTCTCGATTACATTAACCTAGTAACGATAATCATCATGGATCTTTAGTTAAAACAGGCTCTTGCAGAAAAAGGAAGGTAAAGAAGGAATAATTCTAGTAAACTAGTTTTTTTGTGAACAGAGTCTGAGTATTGCATATAACTTCATTAGAACAATCAAAAAACGATAAGTAGACTGACAAATAAAGTACTGGTCTTCGGAAGGGGGCAGTCCTGTCTGCGCATTCATTTCTCCGTTTCACCAACTTTTGACAAATCAAGTACTGGGCATCGCAAGGGGGCAAATCCTGTCTGCGTATTCATTTCACGAACTTTAAACTTTCTCTTTACAGATAAATGAAATATAAATAATATGAAACATGAATGCATGGATTAGTTTTTATCCATGTTTCTTTAACCTTAAAAGTTGAAAGAATATCCCATATTCCAATTTGATATTATTGAGGAATCGAAGAACCTTTAACACAGGATTTTTTCTTTACTTATTCGGGACTACGGAATTTCATTTCTTTATATTCGGGGTTTCGGAATCGTACACCCCCAAACCCTAACCCCTAAATTTATAGATTCTGGAACTAAAATACCACGTATGATGGTGCTTACAGGAAAGCTAAATTCCCTTTTGCAAACAAAACTGTTACTACCGATGCTGCTACCGAATTGCTGATGGAGAAGGAATTGGAAGAAGACATTGATCATTGTGTTGATGATGATGTGCTACCTTTAGAAACACAGACTGCCCTGGAACAACTGAAAACTTGGAAAAGAGCATGCATGAGTGTCGAGAGATTGTGCGGTCTTGTCATGCTCCATGTTCATCGCGATAAGGATATCAGCAGACCAAATTATGATTCTAAAACGATTTGATTGAACCGTCCATAGAAAAATTTTGAAAACTCTACTGAATCGATGTATGTTCTATGTTCTGGCAGCAGACTCAAATCAGTGATATTTGGATGATTATCTTACATATAAATTTAAATAAAGTTGTTAAAAATTTGGTGTTAGTAAAAGTCTTAAAATATGAAAAATTTATATAAAAAGTGTCCAAATTCAAAACATTATCAAACTCTCTAAAAATGCCTAGAATGCAGGATTTTGCACAATTCATTTCATACTCTCCAAAAATAAGTTTCGCCTCGCTTCGCTCGGCTCAATTATTTTGCCTCACTAAAATAAGATGCCTAGTTACGGCCTTGCATAGTCCAGTGATATGGCACATAACTGACAACAACCATAGTCTAGCGATATGACAGATAACTGACAACTACCATAGGCTTTGTTAACTGGTCATTCCAGAGAATTGATCAAGTATCCTAGGCTAGTGACATGGCTTTGTTAACTGGTGATTCCTGATAATTGACCACTACCTTTGGGTAGTGACATGACTTTGTTCACTGGTGATTCCTGATAACTGACCACTACCCTAGGCTAGTGATATGACTTTGTTAACTAATCATTTCAGATAATTGACCACTACCCTAGGCTAGTGACATGGCTTTGTTCACTAGTGCAGGGATGATTCCACTATAAAGTTTAGGGCCGCTAAGCGGCCCTTAGCGGCCCTTAAATCAGCCAGCGGCCTCAAAAAAATGTTTGTAAATATAAATTCCCAATTCAGGAAAAATAAAATAAAAATCGGTAATTCCGGAAAATTTTCTGTCACCGATTACAGCAACTATAATTTTTCATAGTTTGTTGACAAAACGTAGTAAAATCCGGATTAGAATGCTGACTACGATCGCATTTTATTAACAACAATTTAATTATGTAAACATGAGGTAAACAATTTTAGCAGCCGGATTCAACTGATTAAAATGTTATGGCAGTATGTAGATTCAAGTGGTCCAATTGCTTTAAATAACTTATCAATTAAGTATATAAACTTTTGTAATTGATTTTCCGAATTAATCAATTAGCTAGTTCAATTTGAAATCCATTTGAATCAAGGCAAGTTTATAAAGATGATCTGTTGAAAAAATACCCAATGGATGATTTTTTTCAGTGATTAATATGGCAGGCCGTTTTGCTATTTAATCTAACCGTCTTCAAGATATCTCATAAACTTTATAAGATATCTTCTATAATAGTTCATAAGTTATCTTATATAGTTTGTAAGACATTTTATAAAGTTTATAAGATATCTTCTATAGTTCATGGGATAAATTATATAATTTATGAGACATCTTATATAGTTGATAAGATATCTCGTATAATTTTGGTTATCAGATATCTTATAAACTATATGATATATCTTAAATAAAGTATACTGATAAGATATCTTATATGCTAGGCTAGCTATCTTATAATCGATTTTAGATATCTTGTATATCATTTAAGATCTATTTTATATAAAATATATATTATAGAGATATCGTATATAAATTATAAGATATTCCATATAATTTATAAAATATCTAATATCATTTTCATAATATGATATCCAATAAACTATATGTATAAGATATCTTATATAAAAATATTTATAAGATATTTCATATACTTTATGAGATATCTTATAAACTTTAGAAGATATCTTATAAAGTATATAAGATATATTATTAAGTATATAAGATATCATATAAAGTATATAAGATATCTTTTAAAATATACAAGACATCTTATAAAGTATATAAGATATCTTATAAGTATATAAGATATCTAAGTATAAAGTATATAAGATATCTTATAAAGTAAATACGATATCTTAAAAAGTATATATTAAGATATCTTATAAAGTATAGAAGATATCTTATAAAGTATAGAAGATATCTTATAAAGCATAGAAGACATCTTCTTACATATATAAAATATTTCATATAATATACAATTGTAGCCTTTGTATGAGGTCAATACAAGAATATATTGACCTGAAAGAATTATATTGACTGAGGACGAAGTCCGAGGTCGATATGCTTCTTTGGGTCTATATATCCTGTTTGACCTCATAAAGAGGCTATAATTGTTATATTATTAATTTCCTACCATATTTATATCAAAATCTTAATTTTATTTTGTTGATATTTTATATATACCATATTGTCTCCTTTACAATAACAAAATATTAGTTGTAAATTCATTTCATTTTTTTGTTTGTTTGGCATCTTATAAGTGTTATGTATTTGAAGATTTTTTTCGTCAAATAATCGATAACAGATATCATTTGTTTTAAAACGTTAACAATATCCTGAAATTCATAACATGACTTCACAAAGGATATCGGCTTTTAGATATTCTAAAAATAACCGTGCAATATGCTTTTTGCTGTGCAATATGCTTTTTGCTATCCGCCATTTTCTCTCTTCCTTCGAAAATATTGTTTAACATGTGACTATCCCTAAACGAATCAGATTTGTTAAAATATACGAATTAATAATATTTTCTTATATAGTATGAGATAATCTGAAATTCCAATAAATAGCTAAACGGCCATAGGTTTATGTTAGCTGGAATATGTGTTTTATAATACCCTATTAGGCGTTGTTTACCAAAGTTAAGATGATAGTGAATCATGTGCAACGATATTCATGTATTACAACTTCCCTGCTCTAAATCCAATAACTTCTTCAATCAGTGTATAGGTGAAACGTTATATACATTTTTCGTTTTTACAGAAAAATGATAGTATTTCGTATTACTTTGTATGCATAAAAAAATCCCAATTGGGATAAAAATTCCCAATTTGATGTTCAAGGGACCCATTTGAAAACACCTGGAATCATCCCTGTAGTGATACCTGATAATTAACCACTTCCCTAGGCTAGTGACATGGCTTTGTTAACTGGTCATTCCAGATAATTGACCACTACCCTAGGCTAGTTACATGGCTTTGTTAAGTGGTGATTCCTGATAATTGACTACTACCCAAGGCTAGTGATATGACATTGTTCACTGGTGAATCCTGATAATTGGGCACTAACCTAGGCTAGTGACATGATTTTGTTAACATGTGATTTCTGATAATTGACCAATACCTTTGGGTAGTGACATGACTTTGTTCACTGGTGATTCCAGATAATTGACCACTACCCTAGGCTAGTGACATGGCTTTGTTAAGTGGTGATTCCTGATAATTGACCGCTACCCTAAGCTAGTGATATGACTTTGTTAACTGGTGATTCCTGATAATTGACCATTACCTTTGGCTAGTGACATGACTTTGTTCACTGGTCATTCCAGATAATTGACCACTACCCTAGGCTAGTTACATGGCTTTGTTAAGTGGTGATTCCTGATAATTGACTACTACCCAAGGCTAGTGATATTACTTTGTTCACTGGTGAATCCTGATAATTGGGCACTACCCTAGGCTAGTGACATGATTTTGTTAACATGTGATTTCTGATAATTGACCAATACCTTTGGGTAGTGACATGACTTTGTTCACTGGTGATTCCAGATAATTGACCACTACCCTAGGCTAGTGACATGGCTTTGTTAAGTGGTGATTCCTGATAATTGACCGATACCCTAAGCTAGTGATATGACTTTGTTAACTGGTGATTCCTGATAATTGACCATTACCTTTGGCTAGTGACATGACTTTGTTCACTGGTCATTCCAGATAATTGACCACTACCTAGGCTAGTGACATGGCTTTGCTAACTTATCCTTTCAGATAATTGACCACTACCCTAGGCTAGTGGCATGGCTTTGTTAACTGGTGATCCCTGATAATTGGGCACTACCCTAGGCTAGTGAGATGGTTTTATTAACTGGTGATTCCTGATAATTGGGCACTACCCTAGGCTAGTGACATGTTTTGTTAACTGGTAATTCCTGATAATTGACCATTACCTTTGGCTAGTGACATGACTTTGTTCACTGGTCATTCCAGATAATTGACCACTACCCTAGGCTAGTGACTTGGCTTTGCTAACTTATCATTTCAGATAATTGACCACTACCCTAGGCTAGTGACATGGCTTTGTTAACTGGTGATCCCTGATAATTGGGCACTACCCTAGGCTAGTGACATGGTTTTGTTAACTGGTGATTACTGATAACTGACCACTACCCTAGGCTAGTGATATGACTTTGTCAATTGCAATAAATTGGTGATTCCTTATAATTGACCACTACCCTAGGCTAGTGACATGGCTTTGTTAACTGGTCATTCCAGATAATTGACCACTACCCTAGGCTAGTGACATGGCTTTGTTAACTGGTGATTCCTGATAATTGGGCGCTACCCTAGGCTAGTGACATGTTTTGTTAACTGGTGATTCCTGATAATTGACCACTACCTTTGGCTAGTGACATGACTTTGTTCACTGGTGATTCCAGATAATTGACCACTACCCTAGGTTAGTGACATGTTTTGTTAACTGGTGATTCCTGATAATTCACCACTACCTTTGGCTAGTGACATGACTTTGTTCACTGGTCATTCCAGATAATTGACCACTACCCTAGGCTAGTGACATAGCTTTGTAACTGATGATCCCTGATAATTGGGCACTACCCTAGGCTAGTGACATGGTTTTGTTAACTGGTGATTCCTGATAATTGGGCACTACCCTAGGCTAGTGACATGACTTTGTTCACTGGTCATTCCAGATAATTGACCACTACCCTAGGCTAGTGACATGGTTTTGTAACTGATGATCCGTGATAATTGGGCACTACCCTAGGCTAGTGAGATGGTTTTGTTAACTGGTGATTCCTGATAATTGGGCACTACCCTAGGCTAGTGACATGTTTTGTTAACTGGTGATTCCTGATAATTGACCATTACCTTTGGCTAGTGACATGACTTTGTTCACTTGTCATTCCAGATAATTGACCACTACCCTAGGCTAGTGACATGGCTTTGCTAACTTATCATTTCAGATAATTGACCACTACCCTAGGCTAGTGATATGGCTTTGTTAACTGGTGATCCCTGATAATTGGGCACTACCCTAGGCCAGTGACATGGTTTTGTTAACTGGTGATTATTGATAATTGACCACTACCCTAGGCTAGTGATATGACTTTGTCAATTGCAATAAATTTGTGATTCCTTATAATTGACCACTACCCTAGGCTAGTGACATGGCTTTGTTAACTGGTCATTCCAGATAATTGACCACTTCCCTAGGCTAGTGACATGGCTTTGTTAAGTGGTCATTCCAGATAATTGACCACTACCCTAGGCTAGTGACATGGCTTTGTTAACTGGTGATTCCTGATAATTGGGCGCTACCCTAGGCTAGTGTCATGTTTTGTTAACTGGTGATTCCTGATAATTGACCACTACCTTTGGCTAGTGACATGACTTTGTTCACTGGTGATTCCAGATAATTGACCACTACCCTAGGCTAGTGACATGTTTTGTTAACTGGTGATTCCTGATAATTGACCACTACATTTGGCTAGTTACATGACTTTGTTCACTGGTCATTTCAGATAATTGACCACTACCCTAGGCTAGTGACATAGCTTTGTAACTGATGATCCCTGATAATTGGGCACTACCCTAGGCTAGTGACATGGTTTTGTTAACTAGTGATTCCTGATAATTGGGCACTACCCTAGGCTAGTGACATGGTTTTGTTAACTGGTGATTCTTGATCATTGACCACTACCCTAAGCTAGTGATATGACTTTGTTAACTGGTGATTCCTGATAATTGGGCACTACCCTAGGCTAGTGACATGGCTTTGCTAAGTTATCATTTCAGATAATTGACCACTACCCTAGGCTAGTGACATGGCTTTGTTAACTGGTGATCCCTGATAATTGGGCACTACCATAGGCTAGTGACATGGTTTTGTTAACTGGTGATTGGTGATTCCTGATAATTGACCACTACCCTAGGCTAGTGATATGACTTTGTCAATTGCAATAAATTGGTGATTCCAGATAATTGACCACTACCCTAGGTTGTTACATGGCTTTGTTAAGTGGTGATTCCTGATAATTGACTACTCCCCTAGGCTAGTGATATGACTTTGTTCACTGGTGATTCCTGATAATTGGGCACTAACCTAGGTTAGTGACATGATTTGTTAACATGTGATTTCTGAATATTGACCACTACCTTTGGGTAGTGACATGACTTTGTTCACTGGTGATTCCAGATAATTGACCACTACCCTAGGCTAGTGACATGGCTTTGTTAAGTGGTGATTCCTGATAATTGACCACTACCCTAAGCTAGTGACATGGCTTTGTTAACTGGTGATTCCTGATATATGTCCACTACTCTAGGCTAGTGACATGAATTTGTTAACCTGTGATTCCTGATAAATGACCACTATCCTAGGCTAGTGACATGGCCTTGTTAACTAATCATTTCAGATAATTGACTACCGTAGACCATTATTTAATTTGATAACTGGTTATTCCTTATAATTGACCACTACCCTAGGCTTTTGATATAACTGATGTCGGATGACGCCTAGACTGGGCTACTAATATGACTTTTAAGGCTTATATGACCACCTGAATGTGTGTACCTTCAATTGCAGCTGTCTTAAACTATTACCAATCTCTCCAGTTTCTTTTTCTATAGATGAATATAATCAACCTGTCCAGTCACTCAAAAGTGTTATAGTCCATTGTAAATAAATACACAACACATAATAAGTAACTGGAAAGGTACAGCAGTTGCTGAAAAAAGAAATGCAGAAAAATAAATACATGTACTCCTTGCACTTTACCTTTTTGTATTAACATGGTTAAGTGGACTAGCGACATTAAT
The DNA here is from genome assembly GCF_963676685.1 of Mytilus edulis. Classification (NCBI taxonomy): domain Eukaryota; kingdom Metazoa; phylum Mollusca; class Bivalvia; order Mytilida; family Mytilidae; genus Mytilus; species Mytilus edulis. The sequence goes on from NC_092356.1 coordinate 24,487,788, forward strand.
ATATTTGACATTAGATTGATTTTTTTTTAAATTGTCATGATCAGAATTCCCTTACTCCTAGTTTTTACACAAAACTAAACAAAAAGTGATCAGCTTACTTTGAACAAAATATATCATTTGTAAATTTTCTTTTTAATAGCATGTATATAAGTATATTTAAATTATTAATAGAGATACTTCCTGTCTTCACAAGTGTCAGAGGTTTTTCACTCTTTGTGTTTATCAGATTAAAAGAAAAAAAAACAACATCAGAACAATAAAAGAATTTAAGTAGGCAGCTAAATATACATATAGATTCTTACATACAAAAATAAATGTACAATAAATGTATACGACACTTTTTTATGAATGGGGTGTCAAACGGTCTGGTTTACACCAGCCAGGTGTCTGTATACTATTTAATTTTTTAGCATGTACACAACAGTCTTCACGATGAACTGTTAAATCTACAGGCCCGGGGTTCATTTTTTGAAAATTTTTAGTTAGATTCTGTTGGCCTGTAAATATGATTTTTACAGGCCAGAGAGCAATTTTACAAGCCTGGGCTGCCAGGGCTGCCACTCAGCGTGAAGACTGACACAATGTAACTGTGCACAAGATGAAACAAGCACCCTAGCCCCCATCCCTTTGCCAAATTGGCCATATGTTAATGGTGGGATCATAAGTAGTAGTAGTCTAGATAATTATGACAAAAAAGCCTTTCTAGACATCATATTTATTGAACTAATCAGTTACTGAGTTAGGCTAAGGTTTAGTTTTTTCAAATGGATGTGGACGATTGACCAGGACTGGAGCAGCACCCCCCACCCCCGCCCATTGGTGGATCCAGGGGGGGGGGGGGCTGGGGGCCCTGGCCCCCCTTTCGTGGGAACAAAATTTGGTTGATTATATAGGGAATCATTGAAGCATGACTGGAGCGGGCCCCCCCTTAGGAAAAGTTCTGGATCCGCCTCTGCCGCCCTTTTCCGCATAGTTACTGTCGCTGGTTTAATATAGCTCGTCTGTATATTTTCATATTGACAAAAAGAGTAGCCCTCGAATGCATAGCCATATTTCGTTGTGTGAAACTCCCCCCTTTTTTAAATCGACTTTTGAATGCCTATAATGTATGCCGTCTCTGTACAATATTTAAAGCTAATTCAGTATTCAAAGCACTTATTATCTAATTTTCATATCGTCTCTGTTCCAGTGATATCAGCCCGTCATCTTGGGAGCTTTTGAACATTTTTTTGTTTTGTTTACCGCTGATAGATCTCTCAGATAATATTATCGCGCCAATGACGTGATCTCGTATCTCGCGTTGCTTTATAAAACTCATGAATATTCATACTACCCTAGGCTAGTGCTACGTAGAGCTAACCCGAAAATGTCAACGTAAAATGTCATTAAAAGTTGGAATCTTTTCTTCTTTGTATCAATTTTGTTTATCTTAATGTCAAGAAAGTCATGGAATATGTTGAATCCATATCAACGTTATACCAAAACAGGCCTTTACTTGGTAAACTAACAGTTTAAGGCCTACATCATCATCATGAAATTGACTTGTTGACATCCTACTAATAGTTGATCAAGATTCATTTCGTGCATATTGTTACCCTTTGTGTTGTTACCGGCCGCTGAGTTTTTAAAAAGAACAACTTATCTGTTTGGTCATATCGATTTATTTCATAATTTTCCTTTCGTTCGTTAATACAATTATCGTTATGTGTTTTGTTTTTATTTTGTCAAAAAAGGGGGGGGGAGCTCTTTTAATTTTATCAAAGGCATGCGTAATTTTTAGGGGCTTATGATTCTCAATTTGTGGTTTGCAGTGAAGGTTCAATCTCTACTTGACTTTACTTAATTTAAATCTGCAGTTTCTTAGGTCAATGATTATTTATTAGTATTACATATATATATATACCCTTATGAAACTGAATTGTTTGCCGCAAACTTGCAGCAGACTTGCTGCAAGCTTGCGGCAAACAAAAAGTTTGCAGGAACACAGAACATAGTGTTTGCAGATGTTTGCCGCTAGCTGCAAACTTCCGGCAAACATTGCTGCAAGCTTGCGGCAAGTTTGCAGAAACATCAATGTTTGCCGTAAGATTGCCAGAAAGTTTAAAATAATAAAGAATGTTTGCCGCAAGATTGCAGAAAACTTTGACCATTCAATATGTTTGCCGCAAGATTGCAGAAAACTTTGACCATTCTATATGTTTGCCAGAACATTGCCGGAATTACACAATATTGACTGGGCATGCCTAGTTGGCACTTCCTGGATGCTAACAATTTGAAATTGTGGCTAGGTCATGTTGGTTGTGTTTGGAAATGCATATCACATATAAGAGATCAAGGAGGCATTTTGGTTCAATAATTTGGGATAATCAGTATGTAATTTTGTAAGTACAAATGATTCTAGAACTGCATGTTTTAATAAAATAATTAATGTTATCATCATTCATAATTAAGTAAGCAACTATATATACATGTATGTGTGATTAAAAAACTTAAGCTATTATAAGTTTGAATTTGTTACTGATGTACTGCACCTTCATGATCATGTTTATTAAGATTAAGTTAAATTCTGTAATGCAATTATACCTAGCTTTATACTCAATACATCTTGAGATTTTGCCTTTTTCAGTTTTTAATACAGGTATATTATATATAATTATGTCATTTGAGAATGACTCCTGCCACTTTTTTCAAAACTCAAATGCATGTATGTATTTCCTCACATCTCACGAGTTTGCAAGAATTCTTTCAATGGCTGTTTGTATAAAGACAGGAATTGAATTTTTAAAAAATGTTGCTGTGTAATTTGAAAGAGATAAATTGAATGTGTCTACACACATGACATTGGTATATGTGTAGTTCCTGCAAGTTTGCCGCAAGTTTGCAACAAACAATTGCCGCAAGCTTGCAGCAAACAATTGCCACAAGCTTGCGGCAAATCTAATTTGCATAATTATGTTTGCCGCAAGCCTGCCGCAAACTTCATTTGCATGGTAAAATGGTTGCGGCAAGTTTGCTGCAAACTTGCGGCAAATGTTTGCCGCAGGGCTTATTTTTCGGTAAGGGTATATATATAGTAATATACCTATGCATAGGGGGAGGGGGGCGACCATTTGCTTTTCTAGGTATGACTAGGTGGTGGGAATTCGAAGAGAATCCTGGTGTGTTTGTACTAGTGCTTGTCTGTCCTAGGTGCTTTACCTTTATATCCATTCAACAGTACCTGTTCATTTTTTTTTTTTTTGGTTATTTTGTTTAATGTAAGTTATTTGAATGAAGTATGTAAAAGCTTGTTGCCAACTTTTTTAATAAACCGCATAAACCATAACATTGGAGATCTATAGTAGGATTTTTTTCTGGATTGACTATTTATTAATTTGCATCCATTGCATCATTTGCTTTTATTTCTAAATATATTTCACTTTTGCATACAGACACAGAATATTCCTTTTCAGGTCGTCTTGTGTCATATCATTTATGGGTCTTTTGTATATGTAGCTTACTATACGTTATTGGTTCTGCTAAAATAAATGTTGAAGGCTGTCAGAGATCTATATTTAGTCATTTGGTATCTGGTGAAGATTTGTCTCATTGGCAATCATATCCCAACTTCTTATTTTCATATTAGAACTGTAATCAAGCCTTAAGCAGGCAAACTAAAAGGGAACTGTAGTATCTTTAATAAATAACTTCTTACAAAAAACTGTTCCACTTAAAAGTCAATGAAATATTTCAAATGATACAATGTAGCTAGCCATATGGAATATGTTTTGTATGTTGTGCATCTCTTTTCTCCTTTCGGTCACAGGGGCTATGTTGTATGGTTGGTTGTATCATACATTTGTAACTGGTGATAGGATATACATGTAGTAATGCAGTGTTGAATACTGATTCCCCTCTCTCTAAATTGATAGGGATAAAATAATTAAATTATTTAACTAAATCTCAATAATAGGGCAAAAGTGAAGGAAATCTAAGCACACTATTGGTTCTGATCTGTCAGACAGGTTTTCTGCTCTTTGGTTGGGTTGTCTCTTTAACACCTTGCCCATTTTCATGTTCAATTTAATAGATTATTTAAGTATGTAATATGTGATAAATATCCAAAAGTGAGCTTATTTGATCAAATTCAGCCTTGTAATTCAATTCTTGAAAACATATCAAAGCAAAATTGAGTATTACAACATATGGATGAAAGGTAAAAGTCTAATTTACCATGAAAAAAGTCAAATAAATCTGGAATGGTATAACTTGAATTAGCCTAAAAGTTAAAGTGAGCTTTCTTTAAATTACACGCATGCAAAATAAAAGGGAAACACTTAAGTCCAGAGGGAAGATATATTCGTTTTTCAGAAGTATACAATACAAGAGTGCACATGCTGAAATGTCTCGCCTTCTTACTAATCATATTATGTTGATAGTCCTAAATATAAAGCTTTATTATAACTGTCACACAAACTTAACATTAACCAAGTAAACTAAACATTGACCAATGAATGAACCATGAAAATGAGGTCAAGGTCAGATGAACTGTTCCAGGGAGTCATGTTCAGCAAACAAATCTTCCGTACAGCAAATATAGTTGACATATTGCTCATAGTTTAAGAAAACAAAAACTTAAAATTGAGCAATGAACTGTGAAAATGAGGTCAAGGTCAAATAAAACCTGTGTGACTGACATATAGATCATAAAATATTTCCATACACCAAATATAGTTGACCAATTGCATATAGTAATAGAAAAAAAGACCAAAACTCAAAAACTTAACTTTGACCACTGAACCATGAAAATGAGGTCAAGGTTTGATGACACCTGCCAGCTAGACATGTACACTTTACAATCATTCCATACACCAAATACAGTAGACCAATTGCATACAGTAAAAGAAAAACAGACCAAAACACAAAAATTTAACTATAACCACTGAACCATGAAAATGAGGTCAAGGTCAGATGACACCTGCCAGTTGGACATGTACACCTTACAGTCCTTCCATACACCAAATATCCTAGACCTATTGCTTATAGTATCTGAGATATGAACTTGACCACCAAAACTTAACCTTGTTCACTGATCAATGAAATGAGGTCGAGGTCAAGTGAAAACTGTCTGACGGGCATGAGGACCTTGAAAGGTATGACATACCAAATACAGTTATCCTATTACTTATAATGAGAGAGAATTTAACATTACAAAAAATCTTAACCTTTTTTTTCAAGAAGTCACTGAACCATGAAAATGAGGTCTAGGACATTGGACATGTGACTGACGGAAACTTCGTAACATGAGGCATCTATATACCAAGGATGAAGCATCCAGGTCTTCAACCTTCTAAAATATAAAGCTTTAAGTAGTTATCTAACGCCGCTGCTGTAGCGGCCGGATCACTATCTCTTTGTCCAGCTTTCTGCAACAAAAGTCGCAGGCTCAACAAAAATGAGGAATCTTATTAATTATACAACAGTGATATTGCTTTGAAACTTTTTTTTCATGAAAACATGAGTCAATAATCTGATTTGATTTACTAAATATGGTGACATTTCACTTATGCACATTTTAATGTTGATGAGTTGCATATTTCAAAATCCTCTTTTTACTACTGAGCTTATAGTCAGTTTAAGTTTCATTTATTCAATCCTGCATAAGTTCAACAAAAATGTCAGCTAATAAACACTTGAACCACCTTGGTTACCATTCTGTACATGAATATATCTCTCATAACAAATTTCATATACATTGCTGATTCCAGGTATCAAAATTTTCATCCTCCAGTAAAATTATTCTTCTGACAGGATGTATTGTGTACTGAAAATAAAAAAAAAATATTTTGTTATTAAATTAAGTTTGTTGATTCAATTGAAAAGTAATGATGAATGATAATTTTGATATATTATATTTCATTGTTATGGGCATCTATGACCCAAATATGGTCTGCTTAAGTCATTCTCTTATCTGAAAAAAAATGGTAAAGTTTATTAAAACACTTTTGACATTCTCATGGATATGATGCACATCATGTAAGACTTAATTCCCTTATATTGTTTTTTTTTATCTTTATAAATTAATTTTAAATGACTATCCCCTTCATTCTTGAAATTAGGTTTTAAATCCAAATGAAACTATCTTGAAATTATACAGCATAGATAATACATGTAGTATAAAATCTTTAAACTATTAAAAGTATACCATTTGGCCTTAAAGTCTGTATATAATTCTTGGACCTATAAACTATAAATTTTAATTTCCATTCCAAATGTATTCCATTGGCAATTTTCTTGTCCGACTGTTAAATGTAAAATATTTTCAGTCTATTTCCTTATCCAATTAGTGTTAATTCATAATGTCTATCATGTTTTGTTTCATATTTGTGGGATTGAAATCATAGCGCATTGTAAATAACCCACTGGTGTTACCCTGAACAGACACATTTGGATTACTTACCCTTAATATATTCAAGTCATATTGTTTTCTATTTTAAACAAAATAATTTTGCTTTCAACATTACTCGTCTTTGACATTCCATTTGATTACTGTTTTCTTGCTGTATGTATATCATATATGTGCATGTTCTGCAAGTGTTTTTGTTGATTTATAAAAGTCCTCTGTTTTGAATTTTTGATTCATAGTGAACATCTTTCTCCATCCTGTAAATATAAAGCAAATGCACATACAATTACTAAATCAATTATACTAAATTATTCAAAGCAAAATTAATTTTGCATTGTTATTATCAACACATGAATACAAATTTGCCAAATCAATTACCAAGAAAAAACATATTTTCTTGCTCCAATGAAGACCCATTGGTGGCCGTCGACTGTTGTCTGCTCTTTGGTTGGGTTGCTGTTTCTTTGACACATTACCCATTTCCATTCTCTATTTTATATAGTTACATGTATTATGTATTATAAATGATTATGCCTCTAGCATTTCTGCTCCATACATAAAAGTTACAGGAAAAGAAAACATATTATAATAGTGTACATAAATATATGCAAGCTGAAATTTTATACATTTAGGGGGCACTCACAACCTAGTTTTAATTTACATCCATGAACCACCACTGTCATAACACCATTAAAATAATAATATTATGATATTAATGAAGTTGGAGTACATTTTTTGAAAGTAATTAATATTGTCAATGGATTATCATTTCTAATTAGTTTGTATATATATATGACTATAGCCTATAGGAATAACATATCATAATGGATATAAAGAACCTGTACAGGCATATTAAATTTGGGGTCTCACTAATTAGAGACAAGAAGCGACAAAAAGACTATCTAGCGACAAGAACACATTTTTTTTTATTAAATATAAAGAAATATACATTCAATTTTTTTTTAATATACGGGCAGAAATAAATTGATATTTTTTTTATTTCAGCAGAGACATATATGGGTCATTTTCAAAAAATGTCGAATTTTCAGTACACCCATGCTAAATTTTTTATTTCTAATGGAAATTTCAGTTGTAATGGTTTAAATGAAAGCTTGTCGGATTTGTGATTCAGAACATTAATAAAAAACACACCTTACATCTATTTTGATAAGATTAAACTGCATTGAAGTCCGATTTTGGGGGTATTTGTGTGCGTACATTGTCAGAAAAACATATTTCAAATGATTTTTTTCTGATTTTCTTATCGCCTTGATATCTGCAAAAGGGACTTTTTAAGAACGTTAATTATAATTCTAACGAAAAATCGTAGCTTCTTTATCATTGTATGTAACAGATTATCTACAAACTAAATTCAATCAGCGTACAGGAGGTTCATGTCTATCCTGTTACCGCTACTTAAATCAGTCGTTAAAATATTCTCCCTATGAATATTGAATCAGTCAGTGTTGATTTCAAAAATGCAAAGTAATCTTTACATTTAAAACGCCTCGTTTCTTGAACGACAGTGTCGAGAAAAGAAATTTCAAGACATTTAGTGAAAAAAATAGAGCGTACTTTTTTTCATGTCTATGCTGTTACCAACCATTTTGATTAATTACACTAACAGTATGGTTGTAAAAAGTGCAATAACGTGTTTGAAACCAAATTCACAATAGAAAACCATAATCACTTCACCAAACGGAGTAGTTATTTTTACAACAGCAATCAAAAACGAAGAAATTTGTCTATCCTGTTATGTCTATCCTGTTACTATGGTTGCTATGGTTACAGTAACAGGATAGACAATTATAGACAAAAACGTCGTTAAATTTTTTATCTTAACATGTAGGTGGAAAACGAATGAAATATTTCATTGTTTGAACTCATCTTAAGGTTATAACGTCTTAATCTTCCCAATTAAGCATTTGCAGGTGCAATACTGATATCGGTAACAGGATAGACAAAAAGGTAACAGGATAGACTTTTATATGGTGATATATCAGAAACGTACGTTCCTGTTACCAACGAAATAAAGAGAAAAAGTAAATTAACGTAAGGGGGATTTACTTGATGTTGGGTTTATTTGAAAGGGTGAAAAAGGCCGAACAATATAAATTGCTATCTTAGACTTGCATTACTGGTGGTAATTTTTACAACCTTTGAAAACCAATTTTTAGAGCCATTTTTCAGTACAACCTAGAAAATTGGCAAATAATCTATTATTTTACAGAATTAATATATATAGAAGTTTATTCTCTTGAAAACCATCTAATTGGTAACGTAAAACAAGCTTTACATTTTATCTAAACCTTTTGTTAATAACCCAAAATTTCTTTTGAAAATGGTAACAGGATAGACAAAATATTGTACCACCGATCAAAAAATGTTTCAAGATATTCTTGTATGACATCATTAAGATTGCATCTTTTAATATGTTGTTCTTAAAGTGCTGTTTGTTTTGATTTGCTTATGTAGAGGGTTGTTTGAATAAGTAACTTTTAATAAATTTTTCAATTTCAAAATTCGACATTTTTTTAAAATGACCCATATGTATTTATCCCTGACTTAGTATATATCTAGGATTTTGATTGGTTAACGCATGTCGTTACAAAACCCATAGCCCCTGGGTGTTGCTAACCCATATCCACGGACGTTGCTAACCATTATCCCGGGGAACTCAGTTCTTTGTATTTCACAATTTGTGTCTGTATTTTCTGCAAGTATATTATAAATTGTACAAACAGAGTTTTAAAAAACAAATTATAAGATAAATATATTATTGTTCTAAAACAAGTAAAAGTAATATCATAATAAACAGGGTAAACGTAATATACTGTTAAACATAATAAATGATAAAATATCATGTAAATAAACTTATCAATTATTTTTCTATCAACATTAAATTTCTTGTTGCTAAAACTGTTTTCTTTTGCATATTCTTTTTATATTTATTTGGAATAAGTAATTTTAAGAAAAAAAAATGTTTTCTTGTCGCTTCTTGTCGCTAATTAGTGAGACCATAAATTTGTAATAGTTCCTGGTCATGGGGAAAGAGGAGTCTGTGCCTGTAATCGCTTTCCCTTTGAAATTGTATTTTTTGTTTATGAAAGATTTAATTTTTATGAATATTACATTTTGGTGTACATATACCTTTGTACATGTATGAAATCACAAATATTTTGTTCCAAATGAAATATTATACCAGGTATAAAATAGCCAACAGTAAAAGTGGGTCCACTTTTGAGTTGAACCCGAGACGTCTCGTTCAGCAAAATTCGTGTAGCCTCAGTAGCCTATATTTTTCAATTTTTGGGGCCTTGAAATTACCCCCCTTTTTAGAGAACTTACAATCGGAATGAAACGTGATCATACGTGCTTTCGAATTCATTTTGGTCAGTATTTGCAGTTAGAGGTTTACAATGTTCTATTATCTGAGCAAAAAGTGAAAGCGTGAGTATTTTCCATGGAGATCGTGAAGAACGAAGCACACCTTGACCAGTTTAAAAACGGATGTTGACAACTTGTGTGGGTATAATATTTCCGGAGACAAGTGCGGATACTTTAGACCAAAATCCGAATGTAATTCATTCAATACTAGTATATGAAAAGGAAATGAAAAGGAAATGATGATATATTGGATTTCAATTTTCATGTTTGATATAATTTTACATTTTATTTTTGCCGTTTAAATCATTTCTTTTGATCCGACTTATTTGATAATGATTAACTGAGGGATGGTGCAATATTTATCAAGCAGGGGGGACCGGTGCAAATCGTAAAACCTGTTTGGAAAAAAGTATTGTCCCATGCTGATGTGATAGGAAAAAAAGTTATGTCCCATGACCTCTATTCATTAAAAAAGTATGTGTCCCATGAATATCATGAATATATTGAGTCAATAAAAACACAATCTGTACCTTAAATATTGTAAAGCAACAATATTTATTGTGATATAAATGTTTTTGACAATCATTTTAACATTCTCGACTTGTCTTGACCTTCAAATTTAGTTTTGACTGGTGTAAATCAGCCCATCTAACTAAATTAAATATTGATCTTACAAAATTCAAGCTTATTAGGTAGTTTGATTTATTGCTGTGAAATGAAAGAATTTAATTTTACAATAGGCAAAAATAAAAATTATTATATAAATTCAGTCAGGCATCTTTAATTTTTTTTATAACTTTTTCAAATCAACTTGGATTTTCATCAAACTATGCAGCTATCTTAGATATATATTAAGCTTACTGAATCCCATGTCATTTAGTTTTTTGTTTTATTGCTTTAAATTTAAGGATTAAAGTAATCTTGGTAAAAAAAAGGCTAGGATTTGCCATAGAGATAGACATCTTTAATTTTTTTAATAACTTTTTCAAATCAACTTGGATTTGCATCAAACTATGCAGCTATCTTAGAGACTTAGTACTATCTCTATTTTGTTCGAACTGCAAATTCTACCTTTTTTGACCTAGATTAATATAATTGTTAAATTTGACAGCAATACAACAAAAAACAAAATGACCTGGGATTCAGTAAGCTTAATATATATCTAAGATAGCTGCATAGTTTGATGAAAATCCAAGTTGTTTTGAAAAATTTATTAAAAAAATTAAAGTATACTATCTCTATTTTGTCTGAATTGCAAATCCTAGCTTTTTTTACCAAGATTACTGTAATTCTTAAATTTTACAGCAATACAACAAAAAACTAAATGACCTGGGATTCAGTAAGCTTAATATATATCTAAGATAGCTGCATAGTTTAATGAAAATCCAAGTTGATTTGAAAAAGTTATTAAAATAATTAAAGTGTACTATCTCTATTTTGTTCGAACTGCAAATTCTAGCTTTTTTTTACCTAGATTGATTTAATTCTTGAATTTGACAGCAATACAACAAAAAACAAAATGGCCTGTGATTCAGTAAGCTTAATATATATCTAAGATAGCTGCATAGTTTGATGAAAATCCAAGTTGATTTGAAAAAGTTATTAAAAAAAATTAAAGATGCCTATCTGAATTTATATAATAATTTTTATTTTTACCTATTGTAAAATTAAATTCTTTCATTTCACAGCAATAAATCAAACTACCTAATAAGCTTGAATTTTGTAAGATCAATATTTAATTTAGTTAGATGGGCTGATTTACACCAGTCAAAACTAAAATTGTTTATCATATTCTGTTTCTGTTTGAATGTTTCTTGTGTGTATTTTTGGGCTAATTAAAATAAAATGTTTACTACTTAAGCATTTGAAAAAAAGTGTATGTCCCATGCATTAAGATAATGAAAAATCATCAGGTCCCACTACTTTGCACGTTGAAAAAAGTACATGTCCCCTTACCATTTGCACCGGTCCCCCCTGCTTGATAAATAATGCACCGTCCCTGAAATATCTGGAATAAACCTTACCTTTTGTGTTGTTTAGCATAAAGTTTAAGCATCCAAGAATGTCATAAATGCAACTTTTCAGCGTGGTATGCCAAATCCAACGTCAAATAATGGCCGCCATTACGTATTGACAACGTCGTCTAGTGAACCGTATCACTGAGCACCGAAATCCTTACTCAGGCGCTTCCGGTTGTCCTACTGTAAATCAAATAACAAAATAATCATGAATAAAATGACTTAAAATACAAATCAAACTAATCCGAAAACAAAATGATTCTAGTGTCAATAAGTGATACTTTTGAATTATGGGTTTCAAAGCTTTCAAGTAAGCAGCAACCCTCTATCAAGGAAATCATGATCTGCCCAACAATTTTGATGTTTCGCTGTCATGTCTCTGATTGAGTCTTACGCTTTCTCTAATTTATATAATTCTTGAACAACTTTACTGAATCGAGATATATCCCGAACTTTTTGTGTTTTATACAATTTCTGAGTTTTAAAACAACAGTTTGTAAAGAAAAGAGAGGACAAAAGCCTTAGAAATGCAGTTATACTGTCATTAGTTTTCTTTATTCTGTTATTTGTACTATTGAATAAGACTTATATACATGTAGTTGTTACATATGACCAGACAACTGAATAGGTCAATGGTACACGGATGCCCCACTCGCACTTTCATTTTCTATTATCAGTGGACCGTAAAATTGTGGTCAATAGTCTAATTTGGCTTTAAAACTAGAAAGATCATACCAAAAGGAACATGTGTACTAAGTTTCAAGTTGATTTGACTTCAGCTTCATAAAAAGAAACTACCTTGACAACCTGAAGCGAAACGAACGGACGAACGCACAGACAGTCTAGAAAACATAATGCCCTCTACTATCGCAGGTGGGTCATAAAAAAACATAGGGTAAGTATTTACTCAAAATTCTTTAGTTGGATCCTTAATAGTGAAATGTTGAAATAAAAAGAAAATATCTACATCATTATTTGTCTTTATAGTATACTGATAGTAATGTCATTTGTTACATATTCGTTAGTTTATATACATTACAGAGAATACAGAGGGCACATTGTAATTAAACAAATTCCCTCGTTTACAGGCGTTTGCGCTGCTAACTTTATAATAATATGAATCTAGACTTCGAAGAACTAAATTAGCTAATAACGGTCTTCAGTTGTATCTCCTTCGTTATAAATATTTATAAAAGAAGATATAGATGTTTGCATACTTCAATAAACAGCAACAGAACGATACAAATTTTCAAAATGTATTAAATAAATATTTTAATACCAAGATACTTCTCATAACGGGAATAAAAGTATTACTGAAAATGTACTGTAATATTCGACTGATGATCATACATACGTATTATCATTGTTAACACAGACCCAAACAAGATCATTTTTTTCAAGGGACAATGTTTGGCTCATTGAATCATTCGACTGGCCAGCTGGAAAGTACATACTTCCCTGAAGATCGTCGTTTCACACCAGTTCTATTTGCATCTCTTCATTATTGTGATTCATAGACGTAACAGCAACCAAGTATATTCCTTTTATAGGAATATTAGCATGACCCTGATGTGGATCATACGCATTGCCAATGTTGGCTAGTATTTTGTTGTATTTGATTACTTGAAGTGGTCCAAGAGTTACCTCGTAATCCAAAGCGACAGAAAATGCACAATGCTTGAAGTCGGAACTACAATAATTTCAATATCATATATTTGCATATGTATGATTGTTGAATATACATTTGTAAGCATGTCGCAAAATTTTGAATACTCTTAATCACAAAACAAATGATATGTTTTTCTTAATTAAGTAAAATACGTATTGATGGTCAAGAATACACACAAAAATAAGCAAGAAGGTATGATTCTCCTAATCTATGTTAATGAAAAAAATTGGAAAATTTATAATCCAACAGAATCATGTTGTTTCATGAAGAGTCAAACAAATGGTAACGATGCCACATTATTTATTTTGTAAAATAATATTATGGTTTATGGTCAACTTGTCTGCTGCCTCTTGTGCATGAATAAAAAGTAAAATCACAAAAAAACTGAACTCCGAGAAAAATCTAAACGGAAAGTCCCTAATCACATGGCAAAATCAAATGACAAAATACATCAAAGAACTATGATATTCCTGACTTGGTACAGGCATTTTCAAATGTAGAAAAAAAAACATCTTTCGAATTCATCATCATTTGACATGATAATTTGTTTTTATTGAATTGTGATGAAAAAAAGATAAAGAATCATTATATCTATATCAATGTCTACAATTTTTTTCAATATCGTCTCAGTGGCTTAAATTACGACATTAAAAGCAGAAGACTCACCGTTTAATAGCAGCCTTTTCGAAAACTCATCTTTCATCGATTTTCTTTGCACCAATGTTTGTTTATTTTCAATAGCCCTGTTTGCCAAAAAAGGTTCTGGTAATATTTAGTATCTGGTTCAATCCACCATTTTCTACATTTGAAAATGCCTGTACCAAGTCAGGAATATGACAGTTCTTGTCCATTCGTTTTTGATGCGTTTTGTTATTTGATTTTGCCATGTGATTATGGACTTTCCGAATTGATTTTCCTCTGAGTTCAGTATTTTTGTGATTTTACTTTTTACTACAACCAAGTCGATGTCAAGTTTCTTCACAGAAGAAACTTTACTGCTGGTGGATTATTCCCCGAGGGCATCATTAACTTGGTAGCTTTATGCATGATGAATACAAATAATACGAAGAACAAACCGACTGGGACGTCGCCCGGGTTACCAAGGTCCTCTTTTGCTGCACGGAACACTGTAGCATTTGATTTGTGTGTTCCACGAAATATCCTCCGGGATACCCCTGATTTGACATATGTTCAGCCAGAAGGTAATTACTATTTCAAAAATTCAGATACCTTTCATAAATTAAAGCCATGTTGTGTCAATATTTTTGACTGTTTAAAGACACCTGCTACAAGTGAATCAACACCTATTATTTCTTCTTGTAAACATAAAAAAGGAAAAAGGAGCACATGTAAGACATGTGATATGTTAATCACGACTCCTGATTTCACTAGTAATTTAACATCTAAAACTTATTATACTAAATCTTTCGAGCCTCTGGACTGTTCCACGGACAATGTCGTGTACGGGATCGAATGTACTTTGTGTGGACTACTTTATGTTGGTGAAACTCGTCAAACTTTGCGTAAAAGAATGAATCAACACCGGTCTGATAATAAAGATCCTCAATTTAGAGTTCTTTATAACCATTTTAATCAACCGGACCATGATCCTTCTTTATCTATGAAAGTACGCATCATTGAGAAAATTTATCACCACACAAATAGCCCTGTACTAAGTACTCCTTTCCGCAAAGATGGAGAAAATTTCTGGATAAGGGAGTTAGGGACTGCAATGCCATATGGTTGCAATGACAATATTAAAGGAGTAGGAAATTTGTCAAGTCCTGCCTGCAGTGATATTAATGTAATGAGTTTATTTAATACTACCTTACGACAACAACGTAGTCATGGGCAAAAACATTACCATCGGCCTAATGTTAAAAAGTCTTCCAAATCTAGATCACTCTCTGGGAGCTTTGATGACCTTCTTTCACATCTTCATCATCCACTAGGGTTACATTACATCAGAACTATTCTCTTTTCACTGCCAGTTAATTTTCTAAAACGTTTGAGAGATTATGCACTTGACAAAGGAGGCACCAATACATTTTCTGCAATATACAGACTAGTCAGTATTATTTGTGATGTAGCTCTTTTCCCACTTTTCAAACCAGTAAGATCGGAACCTTTACATGAGGAAAAGAGGAAATTCCTTCCTGTTGATTTTGCCAATAGAGGAATTGATGCAATCAATCTCGGCAACGTTCTACATCACAAGGAGGTAACATCTAAAATTCCTATTTATTTTCAAAATCAATCTGTTCCTATTGTATCCTACAGTTACACCAAAACCATTGCACCTAAAATATTTAACTATAAACAAGCATTGCAGGACCTTGACTTAGAACAATACTTAAAAAGCCCTCCGACATGTGACTGTTCCCACTCGCCTTATAATTACAGCCCTTCTGGTCATGTTATAACTAGAGATCTAAACATAATTCAACATGAAAATCTCCGAAAGGTGATTTCTCATGGTCCTAAGTTTAGAGAACCCCAACACATCAATTGGAACCATAACTTCAAAATAATTATGGATTCCATTGAGGACTACGCCAGAGCATGGGCTAAACGAGAAGAAGTTGAACTGGACACTTTGTCAGAATGGGTTAAAACTATCAGGTCTCTGATAAAACGTCGCATTCACAAGTTGAAAAACTGTGTTAACGATCGACCAAAGTCCATTTTCAGAGACAAAGAGGCCATGAAATGTCTATCATCTCTTCATGATATGATATCTGCGGACAAAGCTTCAAATAATATTGTCTTTGTATGTAAATCGTATTACTACGAATGTCTTGTAAAAGAATTGGGTATTAAGGAGCACTCAGGTAATCCCACATACAAAGACATATCATTTGACAAGGATGAGATTTTAGCAAATCATAAGTCCTTCATGGCTTCCATAAACATTACATTGAACACCAAATCGGAGGACTTACCTTGTTTGTATTGGATACCAAAGCTTCATAAAATTCCGTACAAACAACGGTATATTGCTGGCTCATCTTCATGTTCCACTAAAGAATTGTCCATTAGATTGACTAAAATTTTATCCGCAGTGAAAGAGGGTCTTCAGAAATACTGTGAAACTGTTTACTCGCGTAGTGGTATTTACCATATGTGGATTCTTAAAAATTCTTAAGAACTTCTAGACAATTTTAAATCTCGGTCTATTTCTGAAATTAATTCTATCAAAACTTTTGATTTTTCAACCCTGTATACCACCATTCCCCATGTGAAATTGAAAAATCGCCTAAAAGAAATAATCCACAATGCCTTTCAACATAAAAATGGTAGCATACGCTATAAATTTATTACTTTGGGATTTCATAAGGCATATTTCGTTAATAGTGACAAACAAAAAGGTAAAACCTGCTACACAAAAGAACAAGTGGTCAGTATGCTGGAGTTTCTTATCGACAACATATTTGTTGAGTTTGGAGGTAGACTTTTTCAACAAACTGTCGGCATTCCTATGGGAACGAACTGCGCGCCTCTCCTTGCTGACCTCTTCTTGTTTTCATATGAATCGGAGTTCCTTCAGACACTTGTCAAAAACAAGAAGATCAAAGAAGCCAGGTTATTTAATTTCACTTTCAGATATATTGATGATGTTCTTTCCATTAACAATCCAAATTTTTCTGATTGGGTTCCATTAATATATCCACCAGAACTAGAAATTAAAGAGACAACAGACACGGCTTCATCCGCCTCATTTTTAGACTTATACCTCGAATTTGACATACACAGTCATCTTAGTACCAGAATCTATGACAAACGAGACGATTTTGATTTTGAAATTATCAATTTCCCCCACCTTAGTAGCAACATACCAACTTCACCTGCATATGGAATATACATTTCCCAAGTTATTTGGTATTCAAGAGATTGCAGCTCCTACTCAGACTTTGTAAAACGTCACCAGTGTCTGAGCAGAAAGTTGATGAACCAGGGGTATGTCAAAGAACGTCTCGTCCTTTTTCTAAAAAAGTTCATCGGAAGGTACACAGAACTTGTTGATAAATATTCCGTATCAACTTCACAAATAATACACGATGGTCTTGAAGTATAGATTTTGCGTACTGACGTTGTTTATCATCTTAATTACGTGTTATATTATTCTTTTATTTGTCTTTATTAATATTACTTTTACTGTTGTCTGTTTTTAGAGATATCCTTTTGACGTAACTCTGTGCTTATGTATCCCATCATACTTTGAACGACAAAATTATTTTATGATGTGACTCTGTACCTATGTATCTTGTCATACTTTGAATGACAAAATTATTTTATGGTGTGACTCTGTACCTATGTATCTTTAAATTATTTTATTCATTAATATTACTTTTACTGTTAACCAACTTTTTTTGTGATATACATTTTACGTGACTCTGTACTTATGTATCACGTCATACTTTGAACCACACTATTATTTTTATTTATTATTATTACTTTAACTGCTAAGTCAGTGTTTGTTATATCTATTTTGCGTGACTGTATTTATGCATCCCGTCATACTTTGAACGACAAAATTATTTCATGTCTACCTGTGCGAATTTCAAACGCGCAATTTTACACCAGTACCCATACCCTCCTTCCTTGATGGGTACATTTTACATAGACAAATATAATCGTATAATATAATCAAAATGAGGATGTTAATTTGATGTATGCCTTTTTGTGCTTCTTCGTTACATTTGTTGTTTTTATAGTGATTAAGATGATAACACAATGTTGACTGCTGTACCCCTATTTTTGACATTTTTACCTATTATGTCTGTTTGTTTTGTTCACGCATCGGTGACTATATAATGGAATTTGATGCGACTGTCATACAAGTGAGAGGTTTAGCTAGCTATAAAACCAGGTTCAATCCACCATTTTCTACATTTGAAAATGCCTGTACCAAGTCAGGAATATGACAGTTCTTGTCCATTCGTTTTTGATGCGTTTTGTTATTTGATTTTGCCATGTGATTATGGACTTTCCGAATTGATTTTCCTCTGAGTTCAGTATTTTTGTGATTTTACTTTTTATCAAAATGTTTATCTAAGTCTGTTTGCAAAGTGTGTGGATCTTCATTTTCATAGTTGTTTTTATTGCACTGTCGTCGTACAAGGATAAACAATCTTCGCAACTTTCGTTCAAATTGTTATTATCCTTTTCGATATTGGAGGATCTGTGTAAGAGCTATGTCTGTGAATTGTGCAGTTCTTTCAGTTTCATTTGTAGATTATTGTAGTCACTCTTCATGTTTTTGTTTTCAAGTCTTAGATGCGTAACTTCGTCCAATACCCTGCCTTTTAATACAAACAATTAATACAATCAATATTCCATCAATATAGTATTGACATGGATATATATGTATACTATGTCAATTCAATGTTTGAGAGGTTTCTATTTTTGTGATGAAACTTATAAAATGGCGAAGGGTAATAATTCTTAAGCTTAGTGACAGATTCGCTCCGATTACATACGGATGATAGTATGTGACTTTCTACTAATATTGGTAGTACATTCATAGTAATTTAAATTTAATCACACAAATTAAAAACTTTCATTGCAGTTTTTTAACAACATTTTGTAAATAAAGACTCCAATAAGTGTACAGTATTAAAGTAACATGACAACAACAGAAAGCATCAAATGTTATTACATGTATTTAAATTTAAACGGCAACTGGTATGCTATAATGTCTTACTTCGCCCACAAAGACCGTTGATTTTAATTTTCTTAGGGGTTATGAATTTATTACAGACAAAAGCTCCCATAGAAAAAGTTAAATAACAGAAATACAGAACTTCAATTGAAATTCAAGAGAGAACATTGTCCTACCTAAATTTCAATGGCTAATATCTCGAAAACAAGCACACGAATGTATCCTCTTTTTTTTGCTCCTTTGGTTTCTGTATTAGACCCCTATCAATACCTTCTAGTGTAACGAAAAGATTGTTATTTTGAAACTGAGTAGAGAACTTCCTTAATCAATTTTTTTAAAAATAGTACCGAAGAATAGTGGATCAATTTTTCTTACATATGTATAAAAGAAAAACTACCCAAAATATGTTTAAAAAAGTTGGATTCTATCCACATCCTCTAGTTCCTGTTTATATTCTGAAATTACAATATATATTAAGATTTTGACAGATTCCCGACGACGGATAATTCTTGTGCTTTCCATTTAATGTTACTTTTGAAAGAATTCAATTCTGAGGGTTGTCACAATAAACAGCTGAATAAAAGATCTAAAGTTGTGCATTTAAATTTTCTCCAAAAAGTTTCCAGAAGTTGAATTATGATAGCGTTCCTTTGCTTTATTCATCACGTATCAAACTATTTGTGTTCGGGTATTAAAATAGTGAATGTCCATGGACCAAACAAAGCTGGCAAAAAAACAAACAACGGAAACACGGTTTTCTATAGAAATGCCATATCTAATATATATCGTAACTATAAGTAATTTCTTTCCGGAAACGTCATTTTTTCCCCTGGTGAAATAAGACTAAATTTCCGGATATGTAAAACGCCGTATATACGATAGTCATCAGTGAATCAATTGAGAAAGTTAACTTAACTGTTTTAAATCTACTGAAATAAGGCCCATTAAGTTGGTTAATGTTCAAATTGTCCAAACCAAACCACACGAACCACCAACACCTACCACCTGTTAAAAATGAACTACAGTTAATAATAACAGGATGAAAGGGGAATAAGCAACATTAGTTCACAAGTATTCACGAATATTAAATATATTCTATTGATTCGACTTTATTTGAAATGACTCTTTGTATTCACCTGTTTCTTTTTCTTTCTTTCTCACGAATCAACTAGTTCATCGTTATGCAGAACCTTTATAAGAATATGAATAGAAAATTACAACCTTTAAATGTAAATACTAGTAAGTCATTTACATCAAAATTGACATGACACATACTTGAAAGGGCATCCAGATCTAAATAGTCGACATACGTTTTACTGGTATATGTCCATTCGTTCGTCCGCCTGTCCCGCTTTAGGATACAGTTTTTGGTCAAGGTAGTTTTGTTTTATGAAGCTGAAGTCTTATAAACTGGAAACTAAGTACAAATGTTTCTTATGATATGTTCTTTCGAATTTTAATATTAATTTACACGTTTGACTTTCGTCTGGCGTGTTAAATTATAATCCTGGTACATTTGATAACTATTGACCCCAAAATTCACGGTATACTGGTTATAGAAAATAATAGTGCGTGTTCGGCATCCGTGATCTAAAGACACAGTCGTGTTCTACATGAATCTACAACATCCCTAAGCTACATATTGTTTTTAGTTTGATACAAATCATTTACTTTTGTTTTTTTAATGTATTTTTCACATAATGGATTGAAACCAAACATTACACGAATTTTTCTTATGAGGTGCTTGCAAAAAGTTGTCACTCTGAAACCAATCCAGCATCCAAGATAGCCACCATAGTTTACAACAAGTTTTCAACAAATGACGAGTTTTATCGGGAAAATTCACATATAATAATAGTGCATTTTTAATATTACTTTTTTTCATTTTACTTCTCTTTTATTGTTTTTACCATGGCATTGTTAGTTTGTATTCGACTTGTGATTTTAAATGTTCCTTGTGTTTTTCGTCTTTCGAAGGTTGTGGTTCAATTAAAACAATCTTAGGTAGCCGTACGGCTTTCAACAATGAGCTAGTCCATTCCGCATATACAAGATACCTGCTAGACAAAATAAACAAAACATCAAACGAAAATACAAACACTGATACATGTGCCCCTGACTCGAGAAAAGCACATGAAAATGGGGCGAGGTTAATCATGCATGTATGTGCCCAGCAATGGAGTAACAGATAAAAAAAAACAAGAACAAACAATACAACATTATATCGACGTATAGCACACAAAAAATTAACAAAATCACTAAATACACTACTACTGTTCTTAGAGTACTCACAGATACTGAAACTAAGTAGAAAGCCATTAATAACTAATAGTGATATAAACAGCATGCATTCAGGATGACTTATCAATCAGTATACAGCCAATAGATTTAGTGAAAAGATGCCGACAATAAGTTAAACTAAATATTCAATGATAAATCAATATTTATATTAAAAAGATTTGAACAACCCTTTTTGTGACGAGGTCTTTAAATACGGAAAACATGACCATCGACATTGATTTAAATTATTATTGTTTGATTAACCTCCAGTTCCGAGTACGTAATGAATTACCAACACAACGGTAAATGTTTGATACATCAATTCACTACAAAGATACAGGAAACAGAGTTGATATATCTTATAAAGGTTAATGAACGGAAACACAGTGGAATTCAATCGGCGAATAAATTTATGAATTAAGTTACACCTTTTGGTTCATCTAGATAAATTAACTTTACAAAAGTAACTTATTAATTAATTCATAAAAAAATAATACCACTACTAATATTAAAATAAGAAGATTTGATATGATTGTCAATATTAGACAACTCTCTTAAAGAGACAATAAGACACAGCAGTTAGTACTATAGGTTACCGAACGACCTTTAACACTGTGAAACACATTTAATAAATTATTTTCGGACAGAAAACTATGCCGATATCATTAACATTGAAATGTTCACCAGTATATCACAATACAACGGCATGTCGACTCGATCCCAACGAAACGGCAGTGTGCAGCCATCATTCATTCAGCATATGCAATGTATTTAATTTATATGCACAAGCTAAGTATGTTTCAAGTTATAAGAAATACTTCCTCCAACATTTAATGAAAGTGAATCTTTCTACATAGTATTAGAAAGGAAACACACCCTTTACAATTGAGGTCAAAAGACGTGTACTTCATTTTGACTGGTCGTAGAATTAACACTGTTCGGATTATTAATTGTACAAGTTGTAAACTATATTAATGTCTCATTATCAGATAGTCTAAGGTAATATACACATACTATTCAGCACGCATCTATTTTCGTTAGTACTGCTGAAAAATATGATTATGTAAGGTTTAGTTTGCCAGCATGCATAAAACGGTTTTTCGCTGAAAACTACATTTATTCATTGTTTTGTCTATGTTGATGTAGTTTCATGTTGGATTAGTGTATAACTTATTGTTCAGGGTGAATGTATTGATATCTCGGCAATTGTATTTATTTTGTCCGTTAGTCTTTTGATCATTTTGTTTTTTGTTTGTTTGTTTTGATTTTGTTCTTTTATTGTTTGTTTGTTTGTTTTTTTTTATTAAAGGCCTGTGATATGTTTGCATTTCTACCTTCGTGTATTACTTTCAATGCTGTTACGATAAAGAAATAATGAAATGTGTTTCCAAAAGTAGCATATTAAATCAAATGTTTCCCTTGCTATCTTATCTTTTCAATTCTTCTGATAAAGAAAGTAATAAAAAAGGCGATCAATTTTCTGCAGCATGTTATGTTTGAGATTTTTCTGTTAAAGAATATATTTCGATTTGTTTTAAATACTTGAATGTTTATAAAGTAAATATAAACACGAAGAATATCAATGCGCCATTTT
This sequence comes from Mytilus edulis, assembly GCF_963676685.1. NCBI lineage: Eukaryota > Metazoa > Mollusca > Bivalvia > Mytilida > Mytilidae > Mytilus > Mytilus edulis. Next base: position 24,510,783 of record NC_092356.1, read on the forward strand.
GATTTTGTTAACAATATTTACCTCTACCTGTATTTTCTGAGTTTCATGTCGTAATTTCTTTTCATTCTCCTTTTTATTATTTTTCATTTCAGAGAAATTATTGTCTAAAAAGCACCATGCATATAACATCACTGAAGTTCTTGACAACTATATTCACTCTTGCAGCAGGATATAACACGTTAACTATACCTTATATTAGGTGTCCGTTCGATCATCGATGCATTTGTTCAACATCGCCTATTCTTGATATAGATTGCAATAACACACAGATAACAGGAAAACATATCCCATATTTCCCCCGTAATGTAAACCAACTTAATTTAGGATTTAATGTTCTGGTGAAAATTCCAAACAATACTTTTAATCTGATGCACGAATTATCGAAACTAGATTTGTCATGGAATGAAATAACTGTCATAGAAAAGGGAACATTTGATGATTTATATAGTCTACAAGAATTGCATCTCGAAGGCAATTTTATAAACTGTAGCCAAGGCGCACTTCCAAAAAGTGTTTTCAAATCACTTACGTCTCTAAAATATCTAAATGTAGCAAACATGCAAAACTGTAAAAGATTTCCTGATTTTATAATATCTAGTCTCACCAGTCTTGAGAGTGTTGACATTGATATAAGACCAGTAATTGCAGTGCCGGAGTTTGGACTTGGTTATCTGTCCCTGAAACACTTCAAACGACTGAAGGCTGGTTATTGTATATTGCTAGGGGTAAGCAAAGAAACATTTGTAAATATTCCATACGTTGAGTATTTAGATCTACAAAACTGTTCACTAATGAGAATAGAGATAAAAACATTCAGGGCGAACAAAAACTTAATATATTTGGATATATCAAATAATAATTTGATAATCGATGTAATTTTGCACTTCCTAATTCATTGAAAATATTAAAAATTTCAAACTCAATTCGGGATTTATATAGTTTCAATCCAAACATGATCTTTAATTCAGATGAAACATCTTTAGAGGAACTCTACATTAATGAAAATAATTTTATTTATGCGCTCGGTGATAAAGATAAAAAATTACCGTCAACATTAAGGATTGCTGATTTTTCAGATAATATACTGATGAAGTTTTGCTTTGACTTGGCCAATGTATTAGCCTTAGATTTACGAAATAACTCATTAGGTGTGTATCTTGCTTCAAACAGATATACTTCTTCGAATGAAACTACTCTAAAACAAGTTGACTTATCTTCAAATGAAATACATGATTTGACTTTTCCGATATTTCATGGTCACGCCAATACAACTAAAATAAATCTAAGCTACAACAAATTAACAGATATATCTTTTGATCTTTCACATTTAGTCCAACTTGAAATTATCGATCTCTCGCATAACAACATTTGGAGTGTTTCTAAACAAAGTTCGCTCGACATTTTACACAAATTGGGAACCACAGCAAAGCTAGATTTATCTTATAATAGGCTAAAGTGTAGTTGTAAAAACCTACCGTTTATTCAATGGCTTCTAGAAAATCGTAACATGATGGTCCAGAGTAAAGGCTACACTTGCCGTTATGAAAATGGACAAATTGCTGACATGAGAGATGCAAGTCAAATAGTTATGTTGTTAAGAAAAGACTGCAGAACATATACACTACTGATAGTTGGTGTTACGGTAGCAATTTTGATTGTGCTCATTTTTCTTTGTGCAGGACTAATATTCAGATATCGATGGAAACTACGTTATTTGCTTTACATGACGAGACATAAATATAAATTATACAAAAGCATTCAATCTCACAAAAATTATAAATATGACGCATTTATTTCTTATGCGAATTCTGAAACTGGATTCATAATGAATGACGTCATTCCAAATTTAGAAAGAAATCACAACTTGAACTTATGCATACATCAGCGTGACTTTATACCAGGAGAAGACATTACCCAAAACATTACGAATGGAATTCACCAAAGTAAAATGACAGTCTGTATTTTAAGTCAGTCATTTTTAGATTCGTATTATTGCATGTTTGAATTCAATATGGCAAGAATGGAGAGCATCTATGCAAGAGAAGGTAAAAATGTGCTTTTCTTGATACTATATGAGGAAATTCAACTAAAAGACATGCCATTGGTTATGTTAGAATGCGTTGCACAGAAGTCTTACATAGAGTATCCTAGAGATGAACAGGGAAATAGTGTCTTTTGGGAAAAACTTAAGGAAGCTTTATTATGAGCAGTTAGGTATAATCATTTGAATAAAAGTTAATAGTTTATTAACTAGCATGCCATTCATGATGTGGTTCGTTTCTTTTGTTGTGGTGTATATATTCATCTGAGATTTCGTCATGCTTTGAATTATGAACAAATATAAAGAAGATGTGGTTTGATTGCCAATAAGAAAACTGTCCACAAGAGACCCAATTGACACAGACATTAACAACTATAGGTCACCGTACGGCCTTCAACAATGAGCAAAGCCCATACCGCATAGTAAGCTATAAAAGGCCCCGATATGACAATGTAAAACAATTCAAAGAGAAAACTAACGGCCTTATTTATATAAAAAAAAATGAACGATAAACAAATATGTAGTAAAAAACAAACGACAACTATTGAATTATAGGCTCCTGACTTGGGACAGGCACATACATAAATAATGTTGCGGGGTTAAACATGTTAGCGGCATCCCAACCGTTTTATGCAATATTGATGTACATTGATGGATATATATATATATACAGTGTGTACTTTGTCTCCTTTCTTTCTATCCGTTGTTTGAACTTTTGTGTGTGCAAAGGAGTTGTGATGTTTACTTAGATCCAAATATGCATGCATGACGTACATACACATTTATTATACAAAAATGAGAAGATATGTTATGTTTGCCAATAAGAAAATTCTTCAATTAGTCATATAACATATGACATAGAAATTTAACACTATTGGTTATCGAACGGCCTTCAACAATGAACAAATACCATACTGCATAGTCAGTTATACATGTAAACGGCTCAGAAATTACAAATGTAAAACACTTCAAACGAAAAAACAAACAAAAACAAAACAAATATGATATACAGCAACAAACAAAAACAACTGATTTACTGGCTCCTGAATATGGACAGCCACATACATGAAGAGCTTTGTAAACTAGTGTTACAGTCCTTAGTGTGTACCTTAGGAAAAAAGTTACAATAGCTGTATTTTGCAAAAGTTTAGGATTTTTGTACTTTAGTTGGTCTTTATAACAATTTTTGATTCGAGCGTCACTGACGGGTCTTTCAACAAAAAAGAAAATATTCCAATCTATGTTACCATAAATAATAAGACAATATCAACTTCAACATGTTCATGGAACGCAAACAACAGTTAAAGAACAGAAAGGGCAAAGACGATTATAAACATAACATAATTTATATTGCTATACATTTGTTATACTAGTTATTTGAATCTAAAATGGCAAAAATTACAAGTGTTTTTTTAAGTGATGTTAGATGTATTCCCAAAAAGACATATGCGTTTATATGATAACAAGTTTTATTTGTGTTACTTTTGTTTGATTTAAAATTAGGAGTCAGACCACCATTTCACTCCCTCTAATTTAGAACGTATGTAAAAGAAGCCCTTATATGACACAAGAAAGTACTTTTGATGGCATTGTTTACTTAAACTTACCGTCAAATTTGCAGAAAAAGACACTTTTGGTAAAAGAGAAATGTATTTAAAACATTTTGATCCAAAATTTAGTTGTCTATTGTTAATGAGTTTGCATTAACAATTGAGGATAAATGCGTTCCATAAAATACTAATTTTAGATATCAAGAAAACCAGGGGTTATTTTTAGAAGGACTTATTTTTCAAAGATAACTCGTTTGAAAAAAACCTTAACATGGCTTGACATTTTGGCATGTCGAAAAGTAATACATGTACAATTTAGGATATACCTGGTTTCTGTTAATTTATACTGAAGGTTAAATATTAAGAAAGCTGTGAAAATTGCAAAATTTGTTTAAACAAATAGGGAATTTGAATTGGTGATTTGACACGGTTAAAGCTAAATAGTTGTCAGAATTTAAATTGATTAATGAGTGATCAGTACAAAGATGTCATTACGTCTTATGTTGAATATTGAAATATCATATGTAATGCGTCACTGAAGACGTAGCCTAAAATTCATATTTGTTGATTGTTGTGCATTACACAATATACGGTCATATAACACGTTTATTGCTGGTTGTTTTTTCTTTAACATTTTGTCCATTCAATGAATGTATTATTTTGTTGAATTTTCATATCATCTGCAATGTATTTATATACCTCCCTCTGATTCCTAGTCTATATATGGTAATAGTTATGGTACGGTTTGGTTTTATCAGCTCCGATCTTTTCAATAAACGAATTTAATTTTGGTGGAAAATAACAAGGGGGAATTAAAATCTGAGAAGTAAACAAAATATGTCATCACAACTGCCAAAAAAAACCCCGAAAATGCACTATAAACCAACCAAGTTCATAAAAAAATAGTACTGCATATATTTTTTTTTTAAATGACATCCTCTATTGGTGTAATTGTAGTTAATAATGCACTGATATTTGGTTTTAGGCCTTCTGTCATTTTAAACATAATACGCATCCCTTCTCCATTGTTGGAAAGTTTTGCTATCTCGAGGATTTAGATACTAGGTCATGTGGAAGTACCAATCAGTTTTCATTTTTTGTTATAATATTTTTATTGTAATATTATTTTCGATTATCAAACACTGCAACGTTTCGTTTGTCAAAGAATATGTGAATGTAACCAAGTACAAAACAATTGATTGAACCATTCCTTTTTATCCATTAGTCATTGTTTATATCCTCAACAAGCCATAATTATATATATGATTTGTACACGACTAAATAGGAAATCGAAACTTTCCGGTTTATCATGTACAATGTGAAAACATTGAGGCAAAATGATACTTTCTCTATTTCTATTTTGGACGGAAGTATAAGTGCATTGTTATGTAATTTTATTGTCGAGTGTAATATATCACATTTTTCCAATGATAACTTTGAAAACTTGTTATTTGTCCCTGTTCAACTTTTTTTTATTCGATCGTGACTGATGAGTCTTTTGTAGACGAAACACGCGTCAGGCGCACATACAAAATTTCAATTCTGGTCTCTATGTTGAGTCTATTTTTAAATGGTTTACGGAATGTAAGAGTATAACTTTTTTTTTAAATGTCATTCTTACAATTGTTCAATTCCACCAGTGGCATGATATGCGAATCAATGAAAAAAATGACACAAACATATGTAAAATACCATCAAGTAACATGTAGAGTACATGCATGTGAAATGAGTATATCAATCATTTACTGCAGTATACCGTATATAAAGTGAGACACTGCATATATCATGAGCTGTTTAAAACACTTTTTAGTGTATTATTGACGTACGTTATTCAACGAATCTTTTAACGGCGAAAATCGATGCAAACAAACATAAATATACCAGTCTTTTTGAAGGACCAACAAGATTTGGCATACCAAATTAGTGTGTGTTTTTACCATTTGCAAATTTAAATCAAAACACTATAAATCCAAACATCCAACAGTTATCGAGTAACAATACGGACATAAATTCTACTGAAACCACTCCTAGTAGTCCAGAATCACCATAAATTAATGATTATTCTTTTACAGGCATCTTCAATAAATTGAGTACTATGATGAAATAGAACGGATAGACAGTTTTTGTTTTAAATATTCACAATGTGAACTAATGAAATAGCCTTAATGTTACATTCATCGGTTCTATAAGGGCTATAATAACGTCATTAACACCTGTACTTATCTATCATTCGTAATTTGACTACAACAATAATAAAATTCTTGAAGAGCGCCAATAATATTACTGGGTTCGTTAACGTTTCAATTTTAGTTAGACTTGACATGTCTATTTTCTAAAAGAATTCGGTCGTCAGTGTTTTATTTCTTGTTTACTACTGTGTCTACTTTTTTGGTGAATCATTTTATCCTTTTTGTGTTTTATTCATGCCCTTGCTACTTAGATTGATAGATATATATTATAGTGAGCACCTAGATTTTTATTATCATGCACACTTAAAACAGAAATGAAACGTATAACAGTTATATTGTGACATTCACAAAACACTTCTATAATTCTGCATCAATTTCTGACTATTTAATTTTTCAATCAGATCTTAATCAGTTTCAAAAATCAATTACGTGTCAAAAGGACATATGTTTAACTATATATAAGTATAATGCATTGTCATTCTATTGCTTCTTTGATCTTGTCCCAAAACAACACATTGCCTTGTTCACCATTTGGGTATTCAATGTAGGAATGCTTTTAAATAAGATCCTCAATGCTCTTCAACTTTGTACTTGTTTGGCTTTATAAATATTTTGATATGAGCGTCACTGATGAGTCTTATGTAGACGAAACGCGCGTCTGGCGTACAAAATTATAATCCTGGTACCTTTGATAACTACTTACATAACCAAAGATAAATCCTTTGCTGGAACTTTCTCATAGAACACTAAAAATAATATATTATATCCCTTTCTGTGATAAATATTTTCCATCCTAGCCATATTGAATTCAAAATTACAATAATATGAGTCTAAAAATGATCTTGTAATTATACAAATCGTTTTCTTACTGTCATGAATGGCACTTGTAATGTTCACAGTAATTTCTTCTCCCGGTATAAAGTCTCTCTCATGAATACAAAGCTTTAGGTTTCTTTCCCCTTCAAGTTTTGGAATGCACTCTTTAACTATGAAATTCTGTTCGTTGTCAGAATACGATATAAAGGCATCATATCTGTATTGGCCTTCAGTACCCTGGGGTTTATGTCGATATCATTTGCTCTTAGTCATATAATACATATATCGAAGCTTCCAGCGATATCGATAAATTAAACCAGCAACAACGGTTACAATGGCCAAACACAAAACCAGCGATATACAAATTACTAAAATCGTGTAGTCTCTGCATCCTTCAATAACGTGTTCAACATTATGAAAAAACTTTCTATTTACAACTTTTCCGCTATCAAGTTTACACGTGTAGCTATGAATGTTATGAAAAACAGTTACATGGGTAAGCATCCATCTGAGATAGACTGTTTCTTTACATACACATTCGAAAAGGTTATTTGATAAATCTACTTTGAATGCTGACTTCATTGAGAAGTTGCTAATTGCTTCCTTTGCTTGCATATTCGATATGCTTGTTATATTATTGTTGGATAAATCAAGCATTTTAAGCTTCATTAATTGAGACATGTCAAAAGCAATGTCTGATAAGAAGTTGTTACTTAAATTAATAATTCTTAATTTAAGTTGGTTATTAAACACTGACCATTTTAGTGTATGTATTTGATTCAAAGATAGATCCACTGTTTCAAGTAAGTAGCTGGTATCGTTTTCGAACATTGGGGCATATGATTCAGATGCTAAAAAACTACCAAGTAGATTACGCTGCATATTAATTTTTTTTAAAGTCGGCATATCAAAGCGACAGTCTATCAGTTTATTATTTGAAAAATCCAAATATTGAAGCGTGTCTGGAAGTCTTTCTATATGTTCAACTTCAGGTGTGGCATTTACAAAAAAAGTTCTCGTTAAGATACAATTCACGTATGTTTGTGGCATCCAAATAATAGAACAATAAAACAAACAGGCAATCCTGTCTCAATTCTATGTTATTAATTAGATCCTTTCTAGATACAGATATTATTATTTTGAATTTCCACGTATATAAGTACATCTGGCAATTGCGATACACAAGATTCACTTTTTCAGAAAAGTCCAATTCAAACATTTACTGTGTTCCACATATTTTCTATAGTCTAAGTCACAATATAAATAAATCGAGAGTTGTAGATTTATTCATTCAAATACGCTATGTTACAAATAGTTTGTACCTGTGTACGTCCGTACTTCACGAGTTGATAATTGACACGAGATTAAGTATGGTCACACATTGTTACCTTTTGTCGATTGACAAATTGTATCTTAAAGTAGTAGATCATGTAGATAAATCACAGAAATTAAATACTTTTTTAAACTATCTATACAATTATGAAAAATATTAATTTTTGTACACTTAATGTTAATGAAATAAAAAATAAAGAAAAAGGATTGAGGGTTATAGAGTGGATTAAACGCAATAAATGCTCCATTGCCTTATTACAAGAAACGCACTTTAACGAAGACACAAAAACAAATCTTGAAAAAGAATCTGATTTTATTTTCTACTGCAGTAATGGCACTACAGCTAGTAGGGGGTTGCAATCGCTATAAATAAATACGCAGATATCGAGGTAATTGATAAATTCTGTGATAACGACGGGAGACTTATCCTATTAAATGTAAAAATGAATAATTTAATTTTGTCATTAGTTTGTCTGTATGCACCAAATTACAGGACTGATAGGAATTCTTTCTATAAAAAGGTCAACAATTTTATAAAGGAAAATTCGATTGGCATAATTTTAGTTTAGGCGATTTCAATGAAGCGTTAAGAAATATTGATAGAAAAAGTTAAAATAAAAATGCACGATTTACCGAACCTGTTAATAGTTTAAAAACTTTTATTAAAAATCACAGCCTTATAGATATTTGGCGCTTTCTACACGAAAGCACACAACAATTTACAGTCTCTTGTTGAGAATTGTAAAATAAAACCAGCGCTTATTAAAGTGACTGACCACCAAGGGGTAGTAGTTAACATTCGGGTTTTAGATTCTGAAAGAGGAAATGGGTACTGGAAATTAAATAATTCTGTTTTAAAAGATATTGAATATCAAGATAAAATCAATAATGTGATAAACAGGTTTAAAGGTCATATAATCAATAGTGACAGCAGTGATATCCGTTTACTATGGGACAATTTAAAAGTCGAAATTAGGGACGAATCTATACTTTACTGTAAAAGAAAATCAAAGTTATCAAGGGAGACAACAAGAAAGTTGGAAAACGAATTAGAGCAACTTACGAAATTAAGAGATGAACAATTAAAGGAAGATGAAAAGTTAACAAATGATATAAAACAATTAGAGGTGCATTTAGAAGAAATTTATAAATATAAAGCCAAGGGGGCTCAAATTAGATCAAGGGAAAAATGGGTGGAATTAGGGGAGAAGAATAACGCTTATTTTTTAGGATTAGAAAAACAGCGACAGGTTAAAAAATCTATTAATAAGCTTAGAAACGAAAGAAACGAAGTAACAACAAACCAGGAAGAAATTTTGGAAATGATAAAGAATTATTATAAACTATTATACACTACAACATGCCCCGATAAAAAATTGTTACATTCATACGTTTCTGATACTATTATGGAAAAGGATATAAATATTGATGACTTTAAAGAATGCGATGGAGATGTAACTATAGATGAATGCACAAGTGCAATAAATACGATGAAGCTTAATAAATCACCAGGTCTTGACGGCTTGACTTTGGAATTTTATAAGACTTTCTGGGAAAAATTAAAACTAATGTTAGTTAAAGTTCTTAATAAGGGACACGAGGAAAAACTTTTATCGTATACCCAACGAACAGGTGTACTATCTTTATTATTTAAAAAGAATGACTCATTATCTTTGGACAATTATCGTCCTATATCATTATTAAATGTCGATTTGAAAATACTATCCCATGTTTTGGCTCAGAGACTTAAAAAACTGCTTCCTAAACTAATTAATGAAGATCAAACTGGGTATGTAAAAAATCGTTTTCTTGGATTCAATTTAAAGCAAATTCAAGACATTATGGACTATGCAGAATCATACGGAATTGATGGGGCTATCGTATTTGTTGATTTTACTAAAGCTTTTGATTCTTTGGAATGGGAATTCATGTTAAGCGTTCTAAAACATTTCGGTTTTAATGAATCATTTATATCATGGGTGGAAACTTTATATAAGGGAATACAAACATGTGTAATAAATAATGGATGGGTATCTGAGATTTTTGAAAACTCCAGAGGAATCCGTCAAGGATGCCCTTTATCTGCTTTACTTTTTGTTTTGTCAGTAGAAATTATGGCTTTGAGATTACGACAAAACCCTGACATCAAAGGTATTCGAATTACTATTGATAAAAAAACACATAGCATAAAAATATCTCAATTGGCGGATGATACAACTCTTTTTTGTAGTTCAAAAACCGACATATCAAATGCTATGAATATAATAGAAACGTTTGGTTCTTTCTCAGGTCTGAGATTAAATCGTAGTAAAACAGAATGAATATGGATAGGGGCGCTTAAACATAGTAAAGATAAAATTGAGGGAATACGATGGACGGACAAACCAGTTAAAGCCTTAGGAATTTATTTTGGTCACAACACAAACGAATGTGAAAAGTTAAATTGGGAAACTAAAATTGATAAAATGAAATCCTTACTTAAGGCTTGGAAAAAAAGAAAACTAACTACAATTGGAAAAATATTAATTATAAAATCTTTGATCTTACCTAAATTTACATTTTTGGCTACTTCGTGTATTGTTCCAAACAAATACATAAAAGAGATTGAAAGCTGTTGTTTTAAATATATTTGGGAAGGTAAAAATGACAAAGTAAAAAGAAATACACTTACTGGCGAATATCAAAAAGGGGGGTTAAAAATGGTTGATTTTGATAGCTATTTTACATCACTGAAAGCTTCATGGGTTTCCAAATTTAATTCAACCACTATGCCGAACTGGAAGATTATTCCTACCAAATATTTCAACAATCTGGGAAAAAATTATCTTGTCTTTAACATGAATTTAGATAATGTTAAATCACTAAAAGAATTTGAAAATATACCAGACTTTTATTTGCAAGTAATTTCAAGCTGGGTGAAAACAGGGGGAGGTTTTACAAAATTTAAAGATAATTTTTCAAATATTAGAAAACAGATTATTTGGGGAAATAGATACGTTAAACATTGTAACAAAAGCTTGTTCTTTCAAAACTGGGTAGCAAGTGGGTTGATTTATATCAACGACATACTTGATCGTGAGGGAAAGTTATCAGAGGTTTTTATTTTAGAAAAATTAAGCAATAAGTCTAATTGGATTGCAGAGTTTACGATATTAAAATCTTCCATCCCAAAGGAATGGCAGCAAGTTCTAATTAAAGAAAACTCTGTAAAGAGTAAAATCAGTATCAATAAGAATAACTTGAGATGGGGAAACAAACAAATACAAGCAAAAGATATCTATAATAAAATGTTATATAATAGTCTAGTAGATCAAAAATATACACAGCCAATTGGTATTAATATTTGGACAAGAAATTTGAAGTTAGATAGCAAGCCAAATATGTCATTCGTAAACGATTTTATATTTCAATTTTTAAGAGAGAATAAGATGAAAATGTTTAGATGGAAATTGCTAAATTATATTATTCCCACAAAGCAATTACTATTTAAATGGAAAATTTCTACTGATAGAAAATGTAATTTTTGTCAAACAGAAGATGAAGATTACTTCCATTTCTTTATAACATGTTCTTTTTTAAAAGACTTTTGGAATAAAGTGGAACATCTTCTTGCACAACTCAATTTTAAAAATAAGATATCAGTTAAACAATTAGTTTTTGGATACAAAATATCAGATAAGGGTTATTATGGTTTTAACTATTTTTTGACAGTTTAAGGTTTTTGCATTTTCAAGTCATACTATGTTTCAGAGCAAAAATTGAAATATATAGATGGATATGAATTGTTTATAAAGGAATTAAGAAGGGTTATGCATGAAAGCAAAATAATTTCTCAAAGTGTATTTTTCATAAATTTGAAGAAACTGATTTAATAGAATAATTTGCATATATTGTAATAGTTTATGTTATATTGTTTATTATATTCTGAGTATGTTCCTGGCAACTCAGAAGATTTTTTCACAGGAATACTCCTCTGGCGCTTGGACAGTGAAGTATAATTGTAACAAGATATCTTTAGAATAAAGTATATATTTGTTGTTAAAAAAAAAGAACAATAACTTTGGTAAATTCATTTGGGTTGAAAATGTATTAGTTAATATTAAAGTTTCTAAAAATTTCTTGTTCTCTGTATCTTCAACCAAGTTTGAAAACCCATTGAAGTCCAACGTATTGTATGATAAATTCAGAATTTTCATTCGGAACAAATTTTGCAGTGCAGACGGATTATAAACTCTAACCGAACATCTCGAAATTTGTAAATGCTCTAAATAGGGTACATTTACGAATGTATTTTTGTTAATTACATTCAATAAGCAATTTCCAAGGAACAATTTTGTCAATTTCTTCAATAGAGAATAGCCTTTACCAAATGATAGAACCCGAGTAACAAAGATGGCATCAACATACAAACTCTCTATGGTTACAATATCAGATATGATATCATCAGGATATGTATGATCATATTTCAAACTATTGTTTTGGACATTAAGCGACTGAAGACTCACAACTGGTATAAAGATGTTGGTTGGAAATACAGCGTGATGATATCGCAATTTGTTGTTTTGCAGTATACATTGTTTCAATGAGTGAAGATCAATGAAGCATCCGCTGGTTCTATAGTTTTAGACGATTTGAGGACAAATCGAGGGTAACTAGGTAAGACAGATTTTTAAAAGTTCCATTTCGGATGAAAAGAATATCATTATGGGATACATTGAAAGTGTACACATTTGTCGGAACAGCTGGAACTGAAATTTTCCTACTATTTGAGCAATCAACATTTAAGAGATCGTTTCTAAGACTACAGCGGCATCGTTTGTCAAAATCACAATTGATTGAATTAGTCCAACCATATCGTACGATATGCAAAATTGCCAACCAATGTATCCATGTGAGAAACGCCATGACAACAATGATACTGAAACATAATTACTTAGATTAAAATGATTATAAACATACAAGTTAAAGATATAATTAGGTCGAAACGCATAGGCATGCACTGACAGTTAGAATTCAATGTTTTCTATCTATCTTAATCTACATGAACTTTTTACAAATCGATGGTGTTACATTTTTTAAAATTATTCCTTTCTTCAATGCCAAATATGATTTGAGAATACTTTTCACCTTAATTAATTTGAATGATAACTTTACAATTTTTTTTCAAAAAATTACCATATTGTGAAAATGAATTACGGATTATGCTTTATTACAAATGAACAAAATCATAATCATGATAACTGTTTGTATTGTCAAGTTTAATCATTTCAATGGCTTTTTTGCGATTTGTTGCAAGGCATAAGGTGAAAGTATTTTTATTCGTGGGGTACCAATTTTCGTGGTTTTCGTGGATGACTTTATCCACGAATTTAAGTGTCCAACGAAATAAAACAACTATCGTCCAAATCAAGACATTGAAAGATCTCCATCGGTTGGTTTGACTATGATCTAAATAATATATTGAATAACGCCAAATCTGAGAATACTTTAATAGTAGTCACAGAACTACAACCGCATCCATGCCTATACCCATTTATTTTTTTAATAATACAACTTTCGATCTTTTAATTCTCATAAAAATATTTTTCATCGATGAAAGTCAGATTTCCGGTATTAATACGCTAGTATGATAAAGTGTTCATTTAATATCCTCATAGTTCTCGTACATATGGGAAATAATAATTTCATGCTGGGCTTGATTTTGATAAGAATTATTTGACAATTCAAGATACGTTGATAGCTTTTGTTTATGTTACTGTTTTCTTTAGGTGACATGTTTATGGCCTAGTTAGCACCTTTGATGGTCTTCAATCTGTTGATCACTTTATCATGGGTTAATTAGTGTTATCACTACGATTTACACGGGTCTATGTTTACTTTGCAATTTCCTTCAATCAAGACTACTAAGTATTTGTAACCTTCGTTTCTAAAGGCATTAATTTTTCATTTATTTTTTTTTTTGTAGAAAACTAAAATCCACGAATTTAAAAACCAACGAACATGTAAATATTGCTCAAACCACGAAAATTGATACCCACGAATTAAAGTACTTTCACAGTATCTGTTCATTTTTATTATTTAAATATAGTCCTATAATTCGTTACACAAAGAGTATTAATTGTTTTTCAATACAATGGTAAATTTTCCTCAGCTGAATTTCACATAAATTTCGTTTGCGATTCACTTCAAACGAACTTATACGTGAAACTCACGACAACATTTCACTTGAACCACATTATGAAAATTTTAACACGAAATTTCTTTCAAATTTTTACCAAACACAAATGGCGGTTTTCATGTTTTAATCAAATTTTAGAATAAGGATAATATGTGAATAACTTTATTTTGAACATATAACCAATTATTTCACGAGAAATACTTCGGGTAATTTTCATGTGAACTGCATGAATTTCACATTAGACTTATATGAAACTGATGTGAAATCAGTACACGTATTAGGTCATTTTAGATGATGATATTCATGTGAATTTTACATACGATTCACGTGAATCTAAATTAACGTGAGTGAAACATCCCTGTTTCATTCTTAAAGACAGTATATAGAACTTTTGCGCTTTCTTGAAATAAAGAAATTAAAAAACGCAACCTACCTCGAGCTAAAATCAATTGCACATTAACAAACTTCCTCGATGTGTTTAATTAGTGTGATGTATAAACAGTTTTATTACGGAAATATATATTTACTTTGATTCATAATTTTCAAAATATTGCCGGAAATCGCATGCTACAGTATTATCACAACAGCATTACCAATGTTATTGTATACAATTAGTCATGTAAATGTCCGATCAGTGCAGTTGCAAATACATTGCGACTTGGGAAAAAATTGATAAATGTATTGCAAATTTAGATTTTTTTATGCTAAAATGTGCTGCAATATATCTATGCATGTAAATTTAACATCTTTGCTTATTCATTGGATAATCTAGAAATGTTAGATTACTATTAATGCAAGTGTTAACGTTTTTCTTGTAGTTGCGGTCTATGATCTTTTCTGCATGAAGATATACACCAATGAATATGAAAAAGTGATAACATCTGCTTTATTTGTTCGGTTTATCACACATTGTAGTGCATAGTGGTGAAGCGCGGAACTATGTAATAGTATAGCTGACCACCCACATTCTAGATTTCTAACAGGCTATTATTTCGAAAATGAAAATTAACTTGCTTATGCGCATGCTTATCGCCGCATTCCTCAGCCTGTATTTCCTGTACTTAATGTTAGTTTTATACGTGTATTGTGTATTTAATTAGAAAGTTTCGTGTTTCGCTTAAAACAAATCATTTTAATCAGGGTCAACGCAAATAATACTTTAAACTTGTTCTTTTGGGAAGTAAAAAGTAAATTAACTACAAAACTGAACTGGATAACAACGGGAAGAATGTTTAAGGGTAATTGTTTCAGTAGTTATCACATTCTGGCAGAAATGGATACATGCAAGTTGCTCTAATTGATATACTAGTAATGGTCACGGCGATACATGGAATAATAATCTATAAAAAAAAATATGGGTCGGACAATTGTTTTCAGTTTACTACAATATACAGCCCTTGGATTGTGTAAACTTCCCAAAAAAACATGTATAGTGTAATGGTATATGGCATATGGTGCAATGGTATAAGGTGTATGGTGCTATGGTGTATGGTGCTATGAAGTATGGTGTGAAGGGCATGGTGTAATGGTGTATGAGGAATGGTGTGATTGTGTAACGTGCGATCGGGAATGGTGTGAATTAACGATGTACAACATTTCATTGGTTGAGATCAAAGTTCTTTTTATTTCAATTTTTCGAATTGTCAACATAAACAATAATACTAATCTTAATATTTGAAATTTAATTGCATTATGGGTAATTTCAGATCGTGTAGAATCGTGGGGAATGGTGTATGGTGTAATGTGTAAGGTGTATGGTGCAAAGATGCAAGGTATATGGTGTAATGGTAATAGGTGTATAGTGTAATGGTGTATGGTGTAATGGTGTAATGGTGTATGGTGTTAGTTGGAAGTTTACACCATCCAAGGACTGTAAGGTTGTTTTATTTTGGGCGTTCTTAGTCGACCGTGATTGGATTATTCGATAGTAATGTTTGTCAGCCATATATTTTGGTTTTGCTACACTTTAATCAAGTGTTATTGACCTGTCTGTTTCTGTATTGGTCCTGTTATAGATTCGAAGTTGGCTATATTGGAACCGGGACTGGAACAGTTGAGGGTCCACACTGCTAATAAAGAATCTATAAAATGGCCAATACAGAAATACATAGTTCATTACACTTATATCAAATATTTTCAATTCTTTTAATAAGAATAAACTAAGAAACTTACCGTCTTGAGTTTTCCTCGGAGTTCAGTATTTTTGTGTTTTTACTTTTTACTGTGAAGTGTTATTTCTGATTTCGACGAAGTACTTGGTAATATTATGCAGTTGAAAACCCGATGACATTGAAGAATTCCTTTCATCGGTCACTCGATAATATAAACAAACAACTTCGTGGTGGAGCTATAATAGTTGGCGTGTAAACAAAAACGTAGACTATGTTTTAGACTATAATTCCCCTTTTTTGTATATACTGGAATACTGTCGATATTTGATGCCCTTTCAACAATCTCTACCGATTACGAAAAAATAGAAATGAACTTATTGTTCTAACATGCAGTAAGTTTACTAGCCCTCAATTACCATTTCAAAATGATGTAAAATCTGACAAATAATAAAGCATACAATGTGTTACATAATCTTTATCATGTTTATGGTTCTGTGTTTTTTAAGATATTAGTAAACGATTGGTTTACAAGAATATTATCGTACCTTCAAAAGTAATTAAAAATGGTCAAACGATCATGAATGAAGATACAATACAGATATGGCAATCCTTCAAAAAGGATATTGCTGTGAAAATGTCAGAAGTTGCCCTTTGTCATGATGATGAGCCCGTAATTCGCGATCGGTGGTTGTTGTTTTACATTTTGCATGTAAGTGCTTTTTACAGTATTCGTGACCTATAATTACTTTCATATATGCCATTAAATCCCTGGTGCATAGTTGTCTCATTGGTAATCTTACCACATCTCCATAATTATTTACTCAAACATTTGAAAGCTTGAATGGATACACGTTTTGAAGGCGCAGGAAATACATGATGCAAAAACAACAAGGCAACGTAAATTGCTCTCTCCTGCTACTCGTATGTATTTCTTCATTCCAAAAGAAATGCATTAAAAAAGTTACAAAATCCGCTGAAAGAGAAGTTTGTTTGATGATATTCGAACATCCTGAAACATGTTAAAGATTTCAAACCTGACAATAAACAATTTTAAAAGTTGTCTGCTGAGCAGAATAAACCCTCAAGGCCTAGTAGTTTAACACTGGCAGTATCGACCTAGTTCTGGAAATTTAAAATACTCCAGTTGTTCTGGGGTTACCGTCTTCAAGAACCATTGGACCATAACATGTTTGAAGCCAATAAACAAAACAAGGATAATAAAATTCACCTTATGTTACCTTCCGATGAGAAAGTTGAGACTTAAGATTCTAAATGTTCCGCTTTCCTCCACTAAGAATTAACAACAAGTAGATTTTAAATTATATATGTTATGACGTGACTTTCAAGCAAAGAATAACACGAACAAGCTATACAAGTGAAATTCCTTTGCAAACGTATGATGCATCTTTGTGTTCATTTTGAATCGGAGAATCGTCCAATTTAGAGAATTTCAATGGGTATATGTACCTCGTGCTTTTTGTCATTCAAATAATTCAGGCTTTAAAAAAAATAATTACCTAGTACCTTCTTCACGTCAGCAATAGATTCAACTCCATTAGCATTTGAACAATGTATTAGTCCATATAACAAATATACTAATACCAGAAAATGTACCTGAAAGAAAGCCATTCTGAAATCGTATCTAAAGAGCAACGGGAAACTATCTGATGTTGGTACGTAATTTACCTAATTATGATATAACAAAGACGTACAAGAAGCGCAGTGCAAACAGTAAGATTAAAGTTCACAGATAAATGCTAGATAAGAACTTAGTATAGACAGTCTACAATTGATACTTTTTTTTTGTAAGCCAATGTTTTTATTTCAGTTTTATATCATTCCTGATAAAATCAGTGTGCTCGGAAAAAAACTGCTGACCATATAAACATATCATTTTCAAGATGGCCACGGCTTTTTTCTAAAATAGCTCTTGTTTCCAGTTCGAAAGTTTGACCTTCTTTCAGTGAAAAAATTTATCAGGTACGGTGGCTATATTCCTTACATGTGAAAAATATCGGAAATGAATATTTCACATGTTCTAGGTTTACGGATGCGCGAAAATGTTACGAAACTCACTCAAAAACGTTTAAACTATTCACTACTTACTTAGTGCTTTTACATATTCAATGATATAATGAATTGGTTTGATAATATTTCTAAGGTTATGATACACGTGCATTTAGCAATTTCGCGTGTACCAGGGCACACAGATGTAAATCGTAGTTCATCTTACAGACAAGGATTTAGTTTTCTTAATCATAACTTGGTCATTTCATTCCTCTAAAAATCTATTCTCTTCTGTTCAAGTAAGTGTAACTTTTATGATGCCGCTGTTTGAAAACACACACACACACACTCCGTTGTAATGAGCAAGCATTCGATGGAAAAAGTGAAAAAAAGGGGTTAAGTTTCTTAATCCCGGCCAAACACCAATCTTTGCTGCAAATCAACTACTTTTGGTATTGGCTGAGCAAATTCAGTGGGAATGGCCAGATAAGTTTATCGTCAGGTTTGGTGGATTGTGCATTAAATAGATTGTTTTAAAATTATGGGTGATATTGCGTGATAATGGATGGCCATGTGCCCTCACTAAGCCGATATTGCAACACCTAGAACGGCAGATTCCTTTCATGTATGTTCAAATTTACCTAGGACTAGACACGCGCATCAGACAAATGCATATAATTTGCTTGTATTTTTAATGTCTTATGAAAACGTAAACGCAGAAAATAGCTCTTGACTCCGTGACGTCTATGATTCGATAGACTGGTGTAAAAGAGCAGTATTAGTCATCTCCACAACAGTTTAATTTCTGTTGTTCAATTATGAATAAGGAACTTCTTATGCTTTTAGTAGTGCGCTCATTTTATGATTCTGATATCTTACTTTACAGACAGTCCATATCAAGCATGATACCGAATTTATTTGGTTCTTGATCGTGTACGGTATGCTAGATGGTTACCGATCCATCTTCGATATTTTCTGCACGAACATCACACAAAGGTGGCAATGAAATTGACAAAGGGTTATGTCACTGCTTGTTTCAAGCAGGTTGTTTTCTAATATCACAATTGATCATATACAAAAACAGAATAATGCAATTATGAAGGGTTTAACCAAAGATCCCATTGAGACGATGGATCGTAGCTAGACCAGAAGTCAGTAGACTGGTAGATGAACGTCAAAAATTTAGTGGTCAGAAGCAGGTAAGATAAGTATATAAACTCCAAGATACTGGGTCCAAACAATACAAAGATCTTTGGAAGCAAATGCAAAACGTAGGAAATCTTCTTTTTATTACCAGATAACAAGCCAATTTCCTATTAAAGCTGTAAATGAAACTGGAAACATTTTTTTTTAAACAAAGCTAGAGAACCTGAACAGTGATTGTGATCTCTTTTCTAGACTGTTTTTTTTTTGGTGTAAAAATGGACGGTTTAACTTCTTTAGTCCTGACAACCAAACTCCTCCGTCTTCGTCTCAGGATGCAGCAAACAAATGGAAGTCAAGGTCGTTAAATACGTCCATTTGTCTGTTGCATCCTGAGACGAAGACGGAGGAGCAGTTTGGTTGTCATGACTTAAGAAGTCAAACCGTCTCAGAATGTCACTTTAAACAGTGGTATTAAATCAAAATAAATGGGTATAGTTGAAACATTCTGCGATTTGACATCAACTGATCCGAATTCTGATGCATTTATCGTAGGTGGGTAGCGATGGTTAATTCCAGGCCACTATGTGGAGCAAAGATATTTGACGATGATGCAAAAGATGTCATACTGCCTAATATAAAATATTGCACCGATAAGCATTCAAGAGTGGTCATTGTATTTGATGTTTACTTAAGAATAATTTAAAGGATTGGACGAGAAAAAGGCAAAGTACAAATTTTATTTGTTTTTATTGTTTAAATCAAATATGTCAAATATGGAAGAACAAAAGAGTGTTCCATAATTAAAGCTGAAACACAAGTATCCCAGAAAAGGTATTGTAATAGTGATTTGGTACGCCAAACAGATGATGAGCGCTATAGGCTTGTTCGTTAACCATTCGTACCCACACGACATCTCCCTTTTCTAAGGATACGACGACTGTTTGGCTCATTGGACCGTATCTATTGTCTCCTTGAGTATAGAAACTGGTTATAAGATTCCCGTTTTTTACTAATTCTAGTCTGTCGGTGTCCTGAGCTTGATTAAAACATGTCACTGCAATTATGTACATCCCTTTAACCGGCGTTATCATATGACCATGGCTAGAATCGTATGCATTGCCGAAATTTGTGATTATCTCGTTATACTGAACTGCCTGGTTAGGTCCTAAAGTCAAGTGCTGTGAAAGTGCCACATATAAAGCTACAAAATTTCCTGTTGGAACTGAAATATAATATGAATTTTTGTAAGTCAACAGAAATGAATAAGGATTACATTTCAACTACATCGCATCGTTCCATTTAAACATTAATGTTCCATTTTAGATAATCAATGTTTCGAATACTTACAATGTATATATTGTGTTCAAATTGTAATGATGTACACACTTTTCTACAAGTTATCAGTATTTTGTAGATCTCTTTACATAATTATAAAAAATAAGCACAGTATATTTAGCACACTGTTTTGTTTCCACAACTACATGCTTCAGTACTGACACAAAGTTTATATAAAAACACTGAAAAATATTTGGACATATACTTTGGTATTATTTGTAGTTTTATGACACAGAGAATAGTGCTTAATGTTAGGTTGAAGTATATAAATTTGTGATAAAACATAAAACTTGATAATTATTAGTATTGAGGATAAACGTATATAATCTAGTGAAAGAAGGTATGTGTCAAAATACTGATAACTTGGGGGGAAAAAATGTACAAATTATAATTTGTACGAAATTACAACCTGTAAACAACATATATAAATTGCATGAATTGTACAATTGTAGTTAATTGTATTAATTGTATCATAAATTGTGTTAACTGTACAAATTGTATTAATTGTACAAATATTATTGATTGCTCATTCTAAATAGTGATACAACATGAATGCACAAATATTTAAGCTGATTTTTATCAAGATAAACAGTATTTAGTTTCGGTAAATTAAAATATAAGGAGGACAGGTCTATTAAGTATACACGGATTGGGTTGTAGATAGATTTGATTCATGTTTAGACCTATTCCATTTGGTATCAACGTGGCATACCGCATAAAAACGTTAACGGAAAGATAATTTTAAGATTGAAAACAGATTGCAATTCAGGGTGGTTTGATATACAATATAACATTAGAATTAACTTACCACTACCTAGTAGTCTTCTCCGTAAACCGACATATGTTTTCATGTTCTCTTTTTTAGTTATACGTTTTTTGTTGCAGTCAGTACTTTTTCCCAATACTCGGGTGTGCATTTTTTTAATAGATTGTCTGTCACTCTGGTCTCCAATCTTCTGGTTTTTTTTTGTTCTATTTTGTTGTTGGCAGCAATTCTGACGCAAACTTTATGTTCCATGCACTAGAGATTGAAGGCGTTAATTTTGCAAAAACAAAATGTCATTTTTCTTTTTTAAATGGAACACATCATCCACTAATCGTATCTGATTTTTTTGTAAGTTTGTAATTGTCAACTGCTGCTGTTCAATAATATTCAGAACATCTTCTCGAAAAGATGTGAACTTAATAAGAAATAAGCATTTAGGGAGTTAGTGGTTTGTCTGAATTGTTATTGAAATAATTTCACGTCGGCCCGTCTTTCATAACAGTGATGCAATTTAAAAAGAACAAATAAACATTCGTGGAGTTTGTGGTTTACTTGAATTTTTCTTTCATTGTTGTCATGTCGGGCGTGTTTAACTTATCATATGCCCACAGTTAAATGGGGTACGGTGACCTATATGTATTTCATCAATATTTCTGATTAAAGTTATAATACTATTGGCATTTATACCATCACATCTTGTTTCAGTATTTTTTTTATAATTGTAACGGTCTTCCTAAATCTTTTAAAAAGAACACAGCGGGTATGTTTTATTTTTCTGTTAAAACTGTGTTCTGAAAAAAGTTAAAATCACAAAAATACTGAACTCCGAGAAACATTCAAAACGGAAAGTACCTAATCAAAAGGCAAAATCAAAAGCACAAACACATCAAACCAATAAATAACCATTGATTTATCGTCATTTAAGGTAGCACAATACAAAGATTTGTTTACTCCTAATCAGACAATTTTAAACTGATGTAATTCATTTCATCCTTTTTTTATATTTTATAAATGAGGTACCAAAAGAAAGAAGAAAGATTAATCTTTCAAATTGTGATAATTTCATTATGACATAATTATTACTTAATCAATCGTTATGTAATTAGTTGATATATTTTGATGTCCACACTTGAATGAACTTAGCGTCTTTGTTCTTCATAGCATCCCAAAATACTTTATAGATTCTTGTACAACACAGCTGGACCTCCAAAACTGTGTCTCAGATTTCCAATCACATCAATAGAACAAATTTTATACCACTTTGAATTTAGTGATCTCTTATGAATTGATGTTGCAAACTTCATTGACGATTTATGAGAGAATGAAATACAATAGGAAAAATCTGAGACACAGCAAAGCAACCAACAATCAATCAATCAATCAATGTCATATATATATACCTTCATCGTGAAAGGGGTTGGTTATTGCTGTAAGTATTCAAAACTTTGCCGTTTTCATTTTAAGTCAAAATTATAATAGGTGGTTGTATTAAACCATTATGATCAGAATTCTTGAATTTAGTTACCTAGTGTCGAAGTAGAATGGTCATCTTGAGGGCATGGGTTCATAAGATCGATCGACTACCCATTCAAATTAATGACTTTAAAATTTGAACATGTTGCATTTCCGCAGAGTATACACCGTTGAGGACAAAGACCATGGAAACATGCCGCTAGTGATTTGAGTCACCGACACATCGTATCGATTAGCCAATTATTTGAGGTGACCTAATATGCATTGTCGATTTCACTCATTTTCCCTTATAATTCTTTTGCAGCATTAAGGAACACATTCCTATTACGGATGACCTTATAGTTAAAATATAGCGTAATTGAAATGCTCAACGATGAGGCAGACATTATGTGTCTGCTGTTTAAATTAAAGCTGAAAATTGGAAAGTTTAAATCATTATGTGTTTTTTAAGACATAGATCGTCCTTCTAATGTAATATCAAGCAGAGGAAAAAGGAGATCGGTTGGTAGCAATAAAATTAAACGAGACTTCATGGTTATAAATAGTTAAATTTTTGTATGTTGTACAATTTATTTCAACATATTGTGTGTCATCTTTTCAGAGTGGTGTCATAAGTAGAAGTGAAAATGAATTGTAATACTGATCGGCAGAACCAACAATTCTATGTCCCGCGTAGACGTTATGATTATAAACACGAACCCAGATGAGGTCATTTTCATCCAGGGATAAAACCAATGTTTGACTCATTGCAGACCACGCATTTCTGCCTAAATACAATGTTCCTATTAAATCATCATTGCGGACAAGTTCCAAGTGAATATCATTCGCACCATCATTCATGCCGGTCACAGACACTAAGTATATTCCTTTTGTTGGAATGATTACATGTCCATGGTGTGGGTCATATGCATTGCCAATGTTGGTAAAAATCTTGTTGTATTTGACTACTTGTAGCGGTCCTAAAGTCATTGTGTGGTCTAAAATAGCAGAAAATGCAACGATATTTGTAGGTTGACCTGTAATAAAGAATCAAACACATTTTCAAGGTTACAATCAAGATGCAACTGAAAAAATGGAATTTATTGTCTATTGAAAATACTTCCACTGTATATGTTGTCACCGATTTGCTATAATTGTAGACCTTCCAATATGTTTGTGTATGTTATGATAATATAGTAAGGCAATCGAGAGAGGAAAAGTGGTATAAATGTTCAAATTGATCACATAGGTTTTAAAGAAAATAATTGCAGATATACAGACATACAACTCGTACTTAATTTAATAACGTATCAAACTTGTTTCAAAGCACCTGCACATCTTTTATTTTCAATCAAATGGACAACTTGAAACCTTAACTGGGTCTTACTTGTCTTGATTATTAAGTACCGGTCTTTGTAAGAATCATGCAGGTTCCTGTTGATGGGCGATTCATGACCCCTCTTCAAATGTCTTTATATTTTGTTTATGAGGAAGGTATGGTATGAAAATAAGTTTCCTGTATCAATTTTTTCTTTTGAACCTTGGTTGCCATGGAAACCGTCCTTACAAAATTTTGCCTAAATACGTCCATAAGTAGCCTTTGAAAATTGAAATATAATGGATTTTAAAGAACCATAGAAATAAAGTTAATCTATACAAACAATATGTATATTTACAGTATTGACAAACACAACCCCAAACTATACAAAAACGTTAAAATTTTGAATTTGCTAAATAGTTTGTTTCCATAGCAACCATTTAAAAATGTGTTAAAATTCGAAAATGAAAAATTTCAAAAACTCCTAAATTTTAAATCTGTTTATCTCCCAAGACCAACAATACCATGACATGTCGTTGACAAAATTTGAAAGACCACATTCTATATATTCAGAAAATAAAAAGAAAGTCGTGTGTTTTTTTTTCTTAATTAAGAAAAAGCGAAACCCAACGTCCACGGCTTCCCTCTTCATCTTCACACAATTACTATCATTGTTTTCATAGAACATTGCAAGGTTCATGTTCGGAACCAAATCGAAATATATTGGTTTCACTAATGTTTTGCAATAATTATATCACATAATCTATAATTATGTTTATAAAGAGATAGATTCCTTCTGATAAGAAATTATCAGGTTTGTATTATATATGCTATTTATAAATTTTATATGTTTGCAATCAATCCTACACTAATATAGCGTTTCGGCGGTATTTTTTTATGATAAATAAAATATTGTTATATAGGTCCGCCATCATCAGGGATTGTCCTATATGTTTCAAAAATTATGGTTTCTTTACCTTGGTCGATGTCAGAATATCTGATAAATTTCTGTGCCTTTTATAAGCAATTATCGGTGTTTTTGTGAATACTTCATTGCAAACCACATTATCTCTTATGAGATGCCAATGTTTTAAAAGGTGTTTTCGTAATTTGCTTATGCAAGGATTATATTTAGTAGCCATTACAAGAGGAATTTCCTCTTTACGTTTCCCTTCCTTAGTTGAAAACAAATGTTTTCTCTCTTTGGTTAAGGCTTCATTGAAGCTAGACATGATTTCAGTGTCAGTGTAACCCCTATTTATCAAATTCTGTTTGAACTTTAAGAGAATTTCTCTAAGGTCATTATCATTGTTTGTTGATCTTCTGTAACGAATTACTTCTCCCCGGATAAATGCTTTAAACACGTGCTCCGTATGAGAGCTATTTCTGTGCAAATATAGAAAAGAATTCGTAGGTTTGAAATGGGTTTTCATGTCTAATATATTATTTGCTATAAATCTTCTGCCCTTGAATAAATGAACGTCTAGAAATGTTGTGTCAGATTCTGAAATTTCATATGTGAATTTGAGAAATTTGTGATGGCTATTAGCCAATTTAAAAAATTCTTCAAGTTCATGTCTTTTACCGTGGTGTATTATTATTCCATCATCCATGTATCTGGCATAATAAAATATGTTTGTCTTGTAAGGAAATGACGAAATAATTTCTTTCATTATTTGATATAATAAAATATTACAACATTCCGGTGCACAGCAGGCCCCAATTGCAGAACCTAGACATTGTTGATATAATTGATCATTAAATTCAAAGATATTATGTTGCAGAACATATCCCAAGAGGGAAACTAAATCATCTGTAGAGGGATATTTTATAGTGTAATGCGATTTATCAAATGCATCATATGCTGCTCTTACTGCTAAAAGAATTTCTTCAATTGGACAGTTGGTAAACATCTGACTTATGTCAAAACTACATAATAGGCAATTGTCTAATGGTTTGATTGTTTCTATTTTTTGTATAAAATCAGATGAATCTCTGATGAAAGTATGGTGTTTCTTAACTATTGGCACAAGAAAATAATCAACATAACGACCTATGTATTCAGTGATCGTACCAATCTGGGAAATGATAGGTCTCCCTGGAGGAACTATTAAATCAATATTAAATCCTATTCTCATGACATTGTCATAATCTACAAAATTTATTTTGTGTATTTTCGGTAATATATGCATTTGTCCCGGTCCGTAATTTTTCTGATTGCCATTTATCATGTATTTGAATGAAATTTCGTCAATTTCATTATGAATGTGCATTCTAGTGACATAATCATTGATATTATTTCTGAGAACCTTGAAGTCAAAACCGTCAAGACTTGTGTAGTGATGCGATTGTAATTGCCGATAAGCTTCGGATAAGTAAATACTCTTATCAAGAACAACAACATTGTTGCTTTTATCAGCTTTCTTAATAAGAATTGATTTGTCTCGCAAAAGTGAAGATATGCTTGACCTCTCACCAGGTTTCAGATTGTCTCTAAATCTCCGAGGCTGCATTGACGACAACTCATGTTTTGTTTGGAAAATATAATTTTCAAGTGCATCACAGCTGTAGTGAGGTTCATATTTGCTATTCTCCCTGAATGGGTGTATATTTTCATTCTTTGAATAAAATAGAAATTTACATCTTAATTTTCTAGCAAATTCATTAAAGTCTCTCATTAAATCATTTTTTGCCCCTTTCAACGCGGGAGCAGGTATGAATTTCAACCCTTTTGAAAGCAGCAAATATTCATTGTCAGTTAAAGTTTTCATTGACAGATTAACCACATGCTGTTTAGCCTGTTTTATTTGGAATTTTATTTTTGATTGTTGCATTGCAACTTTGTTTCTTTGGCGCTTGCCATACTTTTTCTTTTTCATATGAACATTAAAGCGTCTAGCCATGACTGAAAAAATAATTTTAGTCAAAAATTGTAAATTTTCACCAAAAAGTCAGATTACCAAACAGATGAATACTGAAACATTTTGAACTTAAAAAGCTAAAACATTCCATTTATGCGTGCATTTCTGACACAAATTTGGTAATTATAAATGAGAAAATATGATTGATAGAGATATTTTTGTAGAGAAGGACATTGTTTCTCTCTGGGCATGGTGCCCCCCCCTTTTTTTCAAAATTCAAAAAATTATTAAAAAATTTAAAAGATGGAATTCAATTGTGAACATTTTGAGCATTAAAACATGAAATTCAATAATAGAACCCCCTACAACATTTTCATATATTGGTTTGTTTTTTTTAGAAATGGGGAATGTGTCAAAGAGACAACAACCCAAATAACAGAAAATAGCCGAAAGGCTGATGACTGAATGAAGGATAGCTGCGTCCCTAATTACACTTGTTTTGTGCAAATTGAAATTTAAAATCTTTAGATGCTATTTCATGGTCTTTAAAATTAGACTCTGTCCAAGTTTCATTTCAATCTATGTAAAAAAAAAAACTTAGTCTCAGACTGTCTTTAAATTTTAACTCTAAACAACAGGCTCTAAAGAGCCTGAATCGATTACCTGTAATTTTTTGTTAAATCTTGCATCAATGATTATTTGTCCCTTTCAATATATATCAATGAGTGGCTTAACAATTCCATTTAAATGTTCTTTGTATCTGTCGTTTTTTCTTCAAAAGCAAAAAATGCATTTTACCCCTATGTTCCATTTTAGCCATAGTGGCTAAGTTTCTTGAAGTACAAGGAAATAAAAAACTAAATTTATACAAGATACTCCCAAGTTGGGCTGATATTGATTAAGCATATTCAGAAGAAGATTTTTTTTTAAAGTAAAGAAACTAGATGAACAAATTGTGAAAAATTTCTTTAAAGGGCTATAATTCAATTGACAATTGTGGTCATATAAACTTATTTGTAAATCTTACTTTGTTGAAAGTTGTGCTGTTTACAGTTTATCTTTGTCATTAATAATATTCAAGACAATAACAAAAACTGCAAAATTTCGGTACAATTAACAATTTAGTGGCCGCAACCCAACAATGGGTTGTTAGATTCATCTTAAAATTTGCTCTTTAAAGTCTTTAGTGTTTGAGATATGAGCTACACACTGCATTTTACCCCTATGTTCTATTTTTACCCATGGCGGCCATGTTTTTTTACAAAATAGAAAATAAAACACAAAATTTATTCTAGATATCCTAAGGATCATTCAGTTTAAGTTTTACTGGAATTGGTTCAGTAGTTTCAGTGGATATGTTTCAAATATTTTACACCGGACAGACGACAACGGACGCAAAGTGATGGCAAAATTCACAGTTCCTTTGAAACGGTGACCTAAAAAAAACTATGTCCGTTCTATCAAAAATAAACTGAAAATACAAAATAAAAATTTTGTACCATCGAGAGCGCTAACGAGGCCACTTTCCATAAATTTTAATATTTTTAAGGGTCATAACTCTTTAAAAAAAGTCAATTGTCCATGATTATAGAAATCAGCCGAGATCTTGTTGATATTAATCTAGTGTATAAGTTTTATTCAAAATCTGACAAGAATTGTACCTGTGGGAGCGCTAACGGGGCTATTTTCCATAAATTTATTATTTTCAAGGGTTATAACTGTTTTTTATAAAAGTCGATTGACCACCAATATATAACTTGTTTAAGATATTGCTTATATTAACCTAAAGTATTAGTTTCGTAAAAAAATCTGACAGAATTTGTACATGTGCGAGCGCTGCAAGGACCGGAGAGACAAACACACGGACAGCCAGATGGACACATGGACGGATGGCAATCAAAATTTTAAGCAGACCATGTTTAAATTAAAAAAAATAAGTTCTATTTTCGATTTTTTATACGACCGCAAAAATTTTGGTCGTATATTGGTATCACGTTGGCGTCGTCGTTGTCGTCCAAAGACATTTGGTTTTCGCACTCAAACTTTAGTAAAAAAGTAAAGTGAAATCTATGAAATTTAAACACAAGGTTTATGAACATAAAAGGAAGGTTGGGATTGATTTTGGGTGTTTTGGTCCCAACAGTTTAGGAATAAGGGACCAAAAAGGGCCCAAATAAGCATTTTCTTGGTTTTCGCACAATAACTTTAGTTAGAGTAAACAGAAATCTATGAAATTTTAACATAAGGTTTATGACCACAAAAGAAAGGTTGGGATTGATTTTGGAAGTTTTAGTCCCAACAGTTTAGGAATTAGGGGCCAAAAACAGGTCCCAAATAAGCTTTTTTCTTGGTTTTTGTACAATAACTTTAGTATAAGTTAATAGAAATCTATGAAATTTTTACACAAGGTTTATAACCACAAAAGGAAGGTTTGGATTGATTTTGGGAATTTTGGTCCGAACGAATTAGGGGCCAAAAGGGTCCAAAATTAAACTTTGTTTGATTTTATCAAAAAATGAATTATTGGGGTTCTTTGATATCCCAAATCTAACCGTGTATTCAGATTCTTAATTTTTGGTCCTGTTTTCAAATTGGTCTACATTAAGGTCCAAAGGGTCCAAAATTAAACTTAGCTTGATTTTAACAAAAATTGAATCCTTGGGGTTCTTTGATATGCTGAATCTAAACATGTACTTATATTTTTGATTATGGGCCAAGTTTTCAAGTTGGTCCAAATCGGGGTCCAAAATTATTATATTAAGTTTTGTGCAATAGCGAGAAATTTTCAATTGCACAGTATTCTTAATAGCAAGAAATCTTCAATTGCACAGTATTGTGCAATAGCAAGAAATTTTTAATTGCACAGTATTGCGCAATAGCAAGAAATCTTCAATTGCATGGTATTGCGCAATAGCAAGAAATATCTAATTGCACAATATTGCGCAATAACAAGAAATTTTCAATTGCACAGTTTTGCGCGAAAGCAAGAAATAATCAATTGCACAGTATTGTCCCGTTTTCAAATTGGTCTACATTAAGGTCCATAAATAAACTTTGTTTGATTTCAACATAAATTGAATATACGGGGTTCTTCAATATGCTGAATCCAACCATGTATTTAGATTTTTAATATTTGGGCCCGGTTATCAAATTGGTCCACATTGAGGTCTAAAGGGTCTAAAATTGAACATTATTTGATTTCATCAAAAATTGAATTCTATGATATGCTGAATCTAACCATGTATTTAGATTTTGGATATTGGACCATAATAGGTAAATGTCAACTTTAAAATTTTTTAAGTTTTTAAGTTTAAGTTCTTAGACCACATTCATTCTGTGTCAGAAACCTATGTTGTGTCAACTATTCAATCACAATCCAAATGCAGAGCTGTATCAAGCTTAAATGTTGTGTCCATACTTGCCCCAACTGTTCAGGGTTCGACCTCTGCGGTCGTATAAAGCTGCGCCCTGTGGTACAGTGTTTCCAATTTCATTATCTATGGAAAATACATTGCCTTGTATCGTTCCTTTGTGGACTAGTATACTATTGCGCAGAGTCTGATTATGTACACATAATGGCTGTTACTATTTACCTCCCATGTAAATCGACATGTATCGAAACCTTTATGCAAACACTTATTTGTCACTATGTCGATTTAACTGTGCTAGAATTGAAATTGAAGAAGAAGTACAGAACCTTTCTTTCTATTCTAATATATTATAATATAACTTATCTAAAAGATTTGAAATAAATGCGGAATGTGTCCATTGGACACAGATGATGCTCCCGCTTGCATATCATAAAAGTTATAAACGGATTCAAAGTAGATCTGCATTTGCTGGTTTTAAGCATTGTGTATAATTTTAATAACATCTGGTAAAGACAAACTAAAGTTAGAGAACAGAAACGGAAATTCAGCAATATTTCTATTTGTAAAGGGGCATAACTCTTGGACGGTTTAAGTGACATCACCAAAATGCAAACTTAGTCTGTGTTTTATGGTAGTAAGCAATGTGATTAAGTTTCATAACATTTGGTTGAGGCGAACTAAAGATAGAGAACAGAAACCAACGTTGGGACATACTGACGGACGGACAAGGGTAAACCTTAATGTCCTCTCTGCCACTGCGGGGGCATAAAAATGTGTAAATATAACAATTGATTAAATTAGGCAAAATTCAATGCATGGTCATTGCACATGGTTGTCATAAAGGTTTGAGAATCAAAACAGTATATTATAGTTATGACCAGCAAATTTTCCTCAAGGCCACAAGGAAAATATTTTTGAGAACCATAAAAAACGCGATTATTCTGCCGTATACAAATAACAATTCAATTAGGTAAAATAATAGACAAGCTGTACTTTTCCACCATATACAATAGAAACATTGACAAATTCTTGCACAATTTAATGTAGATCGTTGGTATATATTTCCTCAGATAGAACATGTAGAATTTGTATGCCCCCACCGTAGCAAAGGGGGCATTAAGTTGTACCCTTGTCCGTAAGTACGTCCGTTCCAGAGTTATACCCTTATACAAATGGAAAAAAATGCTGACTTTTTTGTTTCCGTTCTCTAACTTAAGTTTGCCACAACCAAATGTTTTGAAACTTATACACAATGCTTATTTCCATGAAATTTAGAACAGTTAGAATGTTATTGGTGTAACATGTACTGTCAATAAGTTATGCCCCTTTAAAAATGGAAAAAAATGCTGAATTTTCCGTTTCCGTTCTCTCTTTTTCGTCTGTCTGACATAGTTCATCTTACCCTGAACTCATTTTCTTAGAACATTGATAATGTTAAGTTAATATGATACTTATATTAAAATCTTTACATAACACTTACAGAGTTTCAAAAGTAATTCAATGATAAATAAAACCAACCAGACATTTCAGGGTGAGCCTTCTTGCTTAGCAGATCTTAGTCTAGGGTTAAAGTTTTTAAAGCATCAATCTGTTTCAAAAACTAATAATGAGTTGCATTAAATTGTTACTGTAACTTCTTTATAGCCATTTTTAAAGAGAAAGTATCCTGAGCTATTTTTTTTTTAAATGTTCATTAAGATTTGTTTTATAGATAATCATGTTATGCTCATTGTTGAAGGATATATGGTGATCTGTGGTTGTTTATTTCTATGTCTCTGCTCTCTGGTGGAGAGTTAATTGTTAATTGACAATTAAAACACATCCTCTTATCTTTATACATAGACTTACTATTAATTAAGTTTTGGTTTCAACATTATTCTTTTTCACTGACAGCATCAGTCTTAGACATGACAACGGGTTATGCGTATTACCATTTTTTTTTTAAACTTCTGAGAAATCTTACATATAAGATTGAAGGGAGGGGGTACCATATGTTGCCCTCAA
The DNA here is from genome assembly GCF_963676685.1 of Mytilus edulis. Taxonomy (NCBI): domain Eukaryota; kingdom Metazoa; phylum Mollusca; class Bivalvia; order Mytilida; family Mytilidae; genus Mytilus; species Mytilus edulis. Next base: position 24,543,260 of record NC_092356.1, read on the forward strand.
CTTTAGAAGTTGTGTTATGCTTAAATTCTTAAAATACTTAGTTCACAAGTAAACACAATGAGATACCACATTTTTTTCAACAAATTTTATAATTTTGGAAAAAAAAGGGGGGTGCACCATACCCATATCGATGATTTTTTCATTTTGTACAAGTACATCTTCATTTATCATATATTTTCGTTTAAAATTAACAAATGTGTGTCAGAATTGCACATATAAATGGAATATTTTAGCTTTTTAAGTTCAAAATGTTTCAGTATTCATCTGTTGGGTAATCTGAATTTTGGTGAAAATTGACAATTTTTGACTAAAATTATTTTTTTAAAGAAAAAAAAACACACGACTTTCTTTTTATTTTCTGAATATATAGAATGTGGTCTTTCAAAATTTGTCAATGACATGTCATGGTATTGTTGGTCTTGGGAGATAAACAGATTTAAAATTTAGGAGTTTTTGAAATTTTTCATTTTCGAATTTTAACATATTTTTAAATGGTTGCTATGGAAACAAACTATTTAGTAAATTCACAAGTTTAACGTTTTTATATAGTTTTGGGTTTTGTTTGTCAATACTGTAAATATACATATTGTTTGTATTGATTAACTTTATTTCTATGGGACTTTAAATTCCCTTATTTTATATTTTCAAAAAAGGGTCTTTTTTCACATATTCAGGCAAAATGTTGTTTTGATGGTTACCATGGCAACAGGCATAATACAGGGAAAATAAAGACAGAATTTTACCCATCTACCAAAGTTCTTATGATATAGGGCAAAACAAATTACTTCTGTGACATGTCATGAATCACCTTCTGCATGATTTTTACAAAGACCGGTACTTAATGTGTGACATTAGGGTATCAACATATGAACTGACAAAAAATGACTACATAAACAATAAATCTTTATTATTCTATGTTTCTGTTAGTAAGGGTTATGCACCTTCACCAGACGCATGTTTCACATGATATACAATTGAATACGGGAGTGGGGAATGTTTCAAAGAGACAACAACCAGGTAAAAAAGCAGAACACAGCCGAATACCTATAATGGGTCTTCAACGCGGTAAGAAAATTCTGCACCCGAAGGCGGGCTTCAGTTGGCCTCAAAATAAAATTGTGTTCCATGCAATGTTGTTATAATCCGGAAAAGATAAATTGAAAACTTAATATTGTTTTTCGACTCCAATCAAAACTACAAGATATTTTGTGTTTACATGGACACGATTCACCTCAGGATGTTGAGTTTTGTTTCACCCGAAGCGTGCCGGAGACTTCTGAGTTATATACATTGATGCATTTGTTATAAGTGATATGCATTTGTACCTGTTGAACCGTAAGTAATAGTAATATTTGGTCTTTTAAGTTGATGTCCTTGGTTAGAAAAAAGAGAATAAGGTCAAGGTCATGTTTTTAATTATGAATTTGACATATTTGAAGTCGTAAAAGAAATCGACAAAACAACTTAACTAAACTATTTGACGCTACATATACATTTTGGTGCAAAGGTTGCATTGATATTTAATTAAAAATTTCTTTCCTATTATACATTACAATACAATACAAATATGTTTATTATAGTGACATTGTGTATAACAAATTATGTACAATATTGAAATATTTCAATTAAATTACACCCGGCCCAATGGACCTATAAGTCACTTCAAATAGATACTGTAGTATTAATTCAGATTGTCATCAGGAATTATATATACATGTTAATTATTTAAATATTAGTGTTGTCTGCGTTTTGTTAATGAATGTTCTAAGTATTGAGCTGTTTTTCGAGGATATTCTGACAATAATAAATTTAACTTTTCACTGTTATTCAAATTTAATACGGTTTCACTAAGTCCAGAAAATAATTTATTACGTAGTCCATTGTAAAATTGGCATTCAATCAGAAAGTGTAGTTCATTTTCAACATGTTCGAAATCGCATATTCTTTACATCCGTTGACATTCTGGTTCACCAACAAAACGTCCTGTTCCTAATCTTAGCGGAAGAATGCCACATCTAAACTGGGCCAGTACAGATCTTTCTCTACGTTTTAAATTTTGTTTAACATATGTTTCTGTTGAATATGTAGATTTAAAAGTTCTATATGTACGAAGTTTCGGAAAGTTAGATAAGTTCGTATGCCATTTTGTTGCACATATATCCATAAGATTGTTTCCGACGCTAGAAACATCACATTTTAGCATTTGTTGAAAGTTAGCATCCATACCAACTAAAGACATTATTGTTCTTACACTAGTAGACCAATTGTTCGTAGATTATTCGTATTCCCATAGGAACACCCTATTTACAAAGTCTACTTTTGTCCATATCCATCAATCGGTTCCAATATCTAACCATAGTACACCAGCGACGTTCTTTTGAAGGTAACCATCCAACATCTCCGTTTATAGCCAGCTTTGGAGCAAACTTGTGAACTCCCAAAAAGTATCTTATGGCCTTGTTTTGAACAGTGTCGACACAATTTAAGTCTTTGAAACCCCACACTGAAGAACAGTAGTCGAGTATAAGTACAATACAAGAGACATACAGTTTTTATACCAAATTCTTTTAAACTGTGTATCTTCGATATAATAGCTCCGAGTGCTCTTCCACCAGCTGCAGAAAGATTTTCAGCATTCGATGTTTAATCTTTTTTCTCGTTAAAAACAACTTCAGGGTATTTATATTTGTCTGTAATTTGCAAGATGTTTCCTCCGATTCTGAACTGAAATTCGCTCCGTTTTATGCGAGATGCTCTAAATTCAACGACTTTTGACTTGTCTGTATTAATTAAGACTCTCCATTTTTTATCTAGCATCTTTTGCATATCACATTCATTCTCGGCCATCAAAACAATATCGTCCGCATATAAAAGTAAAGACAATTTCGATTTTCCAATATTAATACCAAGTCCAAGTTGGTTGATTTCATCCACAAGATCATCAATAAAAACAGAAAATAGTGTCGGTGATAAATTATCACCTTGTTTTATACCAGAGTTATATAAAAACCAATCGGACATTTTATTGTTTAATCGAATACTTGCGGTTGTTTGCACATATAAACTTTTAATAGAGTTATATATTTTTCCATCAATATTATTAAGCAACAGTTTGTACAGCAACATATCACGATCTACGAAATCAAAAGCCTTTTTCAGATCAATAAATGAGGCAATAACATTAGGATTGTTTTTTATTATGCTGTTAAAGGTGAATATAAGATCCTCATATGAACGATTTTTACGAAAGCCGTTTTGTTCCTCAGAAAGTAAATCATTGTTCTCCAGATATGAAGACACTCTATTGTTTATAAATCCACTGTACAGCTTCGAAACAGACGACAACAAACTGATTCCTCGATAGTGTAGTGGAATGCGTTTATCTGATGATTTGTCTTTAAGTGTCGGACAGATAATGGCCTGGTGCCATAATTATGGTACAATGCTCGTGTCGACAACAAGTTGAAACATAGAATTTAGGACGGCGATCACGTTTTTCTGTCTTCAATACTTCATAAGGGATATTATCAATTCCACACGATTTACCGTTCTTTGTTCTTGAGACAAGTCGCCTAATTCCATCTATAGTTATAGCTGAATTCAACACTTTATTTTCAATAAACAAAGAATCGAGCATTCGTTCTTCTAATAAGACTTTATAACTAGAGGCATATTTTTGCAAATTACCATCGAAATCGTCCGCTGAACTATCCATATATTTTCAAAATCTGTTTTTCATTTTTCTGAAACAACCTTTTCATTACTAACAATCTCACCATCTTTTGTCATATATTTCCATTGGAATAGAGGAATGTCTACGAGGCCCTAGCTGTTTGATTTTGTTCAAAAATCCGTAGGATTATTCGTCGTCATAGTTTCAATGTCAGTGCACATACTTTGTTTATATTGACTTTCATACTGGCGTAGCTTGCAGTCAAAGGTTTTTTGCGCTAACTGAAACTTTGTTCTTAGTTCATTTTTCACATTGGTACGTCCTTTGAACTTCAAATACTGTTTTTCTTATAAATGCATATCATTCCATAACGTTTGTAGGTCATCGTTTTTTACTTTTAACCGTTTTTTCGAGGATCCACTGGTGTTAAAAACTGGAATTTTATCGTTCATCTCCTGTATTATTATATCACAAAGTTCCGTGTATATATTATCTATATTTTCTTGAGTTTCTCTAGTTTGTTCAATGTGACTTATAACATTTTGCAATGCAAATTTACACATATCGGCAGAAAACATATCATTTGACATTAATTTCAATTTAAATCTCTTCGTTGATTGAGTAGGGATGCCTGGAATGCTGTCGGTAAATATGGATTTTATAGACCTAAATTCTGTTACCAAGACTGAATGGTCCGGAAGTTTGCTACGTTCACCATGAAAATTTAAAAGATTTGCCTTTTCTACAATAGATCTTGTTGGGATTGTTTCAATCGAAATACACTGGTCTAGATAATCTTGCGGGACACAAATGTAATCTACCACGGATTTCCCTATACCTGAAATGAATGTGAAGTTATCTTTATCTTGATCGAATCTTCCATTCAAGACGCACATTTTCGATTCGTTCAAAAATTCCAAGAAGGTGTTTCCATGTTGGTTAACGGTTTTATCAAGCGATAATCGTGACGGTAATTCATCAAAATCAGAATAATCCTTCAGTGATCCTATTCTTGACTTAAAATCTGCCACAGAGAAAAATAGCGTCCGTATCGCATTGTTCGTATATATCAGATAAGATATGTGCAAAATATCATTGAGAGTCTCTTCCCCAAACTGAGTTTTCAGGAGGTAGGTAACACGAAAATACAATAAAGTTATAATATGTGGTTTTTTCATTGAAATTTACCACACATAACGCCATCTCGTATTATGTCAATCGTTTCATATTTATATTCTTCAAAAATCCAGTTTTTAATCAAGCGTCCTATTATATTTAAATTAAGCGTATGGTGATGTACAACATTAACGATATTTAATAAAGATCTTGGGTCTTTTGTTTACGACCTGAATAGTTACCAAAGGCATTAATCTTATAATTTGGTACACAAGACGCGCTTTACGTCTACATAATTATATAATACCAGAGCCACATATCAGCTTATAGCAACGACGTAGGCCGGGCATGGCCAAAAACGTTGCACGCTACCCATACGCTCAGGTCAAAATAGTAAGAAAGCCAAACAAGTACAAAGTAGAAGCGAATTGCGGATCAAAAATTTCAAAACACGGTTTGAAATTGAAGTCACTGTCATAGGAAATTTCGCATTATATAATTTGACCTTTAAAACTTCATATCTATACATGATAAAGGCATGCAACATTATAGTTTACATTCTGTTGCAAGCCATATGACCTATCATATAATATCGAAAGTGACATTTTTCAGACCAAAGGTAACAAATTATCTGTTTAGTCTAAAACAATAAATGCATATAAACCATATTTTTTGAATCTGCAAACAGAAGTTAACATTTGACACTGTAAATAAATTTAAAACGGATTTGAACTTTTCAAATCAAAATATGTCGTTTAAGGTGGAAAGACCTTTAATTGTGTAATCATGCACTAATTGTGTTTAACTATTGTTTAAATACTCACTATTGAGAAGCAACCTTTTCGATTCACTGTCTGCAATATTCATCCCTTCGGTTTGACGAATTACTTTTCTCCCAGTATAGTTTTCTTGGGCGGATATAAGAGGAATGCTTTTTAGATGCTGGTCTGTCGGATCAACATTATTTTCTTCTTCTTGTGTCGGCTGATAGTTACTATTGTAATTGTTATCACTGCTATAATTTTGTACCTCAGGACTTGCGATTTTGTTTGCTACAGTCAGTTTTTTCAATTCTTTATTCAATTGCCGATTGCTTCTGCGTAATTCATGTAATTCATTTAAGATTCCATTTTGTTTCAATTCAAATACGTCTATCTTCATTCGAAGTTGCCGTTTTTCGTAGTCCGTCTTTCCTTTTGCCATTTTTAACTGATTTACATCATTCAGTAGAATGTCTACAATGACATGAATAAGTGCCCTAGTGAAATTATCATTTTTTTTGGTAAATATTTTGTACATCAGAATGCATTTTAAAGTGAAAATAACTGTTTTTATTTTTTATGAGTTCCGATTTGCCATATTAAAATTCGGCAGGGCCGCTCAAACCCAAAGTAGAGAAAAGTCAAAAATGTACAAATGCTTGGCTTAGGGAACATACAAGATTCAATAGAACCGTGATAACATCTTTCTGTTTTTGATGTTCTAAAAAAAAATTTCGAATTAAATCCTACTCAGTTTTTTTATTTTATTTTTGTAGCTCTCATGGACTAAAATGTCTCTATTGACGGTCCCATTTGTATTCAATATCGGTTAAATAATAAACCATTCATTGTCAAAATTCATAAATCGATATAGAAAAAACAAATCCGGGTTACAAACTAAAACTGAGAGAAACGTATCAAATATACAATAAAAAGTGCATAATTCGACCTCTTTGAATTCGTTTTCATTTGAACTTCAATTGAACTCCTTAGCTAGAGATTGATAACATGTGCATTGTTCGTGTTCAGTTTTACAAAGGAAAATAATTTCAATAATGAAAATATGAAACAAAGATAAAATAATTTGATATACTGGTTCGATCGACAAATTATTATTCTTATACAGTTAAAAACGATGATTAACATATATTTTTAATCAATAATATGAAATCAAACAGACCTAGAAAAATCCAATTTCGCGAGTTTCCTTTCTATTTATAGACAATAACTGTTTAGTGTCTTTAAATATCAGCTGTATGTGTATGATGCTAAGAAATAAGGTGTATGTGATCTTGTAGCGAGCTACTACACCTGTTTCGAGCCGAGTACAAATACAGCTGATATTTAAAGACACTAAACAGTTATTGTCTTTATCCTGCAATTAATTCTGTATATTATTTGTGTTTTGAAAGACACAAAAACACACATAGTTTTGCATTTATTTTCGATTTGACTCCCTTGAGGCCCGTGTAGTAATACGATACAGTAATCACACATTCATGTAATATAATGAAGACGGGTTCGCAAAACATTGTCCAATTTGAAACAGGAGTGTACGAGTTGTCCTACGCTTCAGGCTCGACATTCACTAAACATGCATGCTCAAATTGACATGGTTGTTTTTGTTACACAATCATACACATACAAGTTTTGAAATCGATAGTTGTCATCGTAGAAAAGACTGATGTTCATGTGTGTATGTTATCAGAAATTGGCGTGCTTCTTATTGCTCTAAAGAAATGTTTGAAAACAAACCAATCGTATTACAGGAATCGTTAATTCGCAATTAATACGTCATTGGAATGCGACTGCAATACACAGTATGAGGTCACGCAGGTTCAAACAATACTCAGTTCGACAGTGGGTGGAGCTGTAAAGCGATATCTGTATAGTATACAGATACAGCATAGCGATATCTGTAGGGCCGTATCTGTATAGTAGAACACCCAATCGCAGGATAAACATCTATATTTATGGTTATATCGCTAATTTGACCATCACAAGGCTTTGGAGGTTAAATCGACAGTTAATTAGATGGAGTCTAGACAAAAATACACACGAAAGAGTTACATATTCTTGCGCCTATGTACTGTAAATGGTTTGTTCTAGACTTTTCAAAATATAGATAAATGTTTTAAACCGTAAAATGTTATAAATGAAATATGAGAATTTGAGTCAAATAGGTGAACTAGTGCCGTTTAGAAAGGTTTGCTATAAGTTAAATCAATGCTGATGTAATTTTCAAAAGGTAGTAAATCAACAAGCTCTAGATAAAATAATTGTTTCCTTGTTTCCGCTAGGTCAATTTCTGGTGTTTCCCTTTTGTAAACCGTACAGTTCGGGTCCATCTTATTATTTTTCTCTGCGTCCAAGAACAAACTAACCTATCATCTTCTTCATGTCAGCAAAAGATTCAGCTTCCTCAGCATGTGTGCAATGATTTATACCATATAAACAATAAATGAATACAATCACAAATAATTCCTTTGAAACAGCCATTCTAGAATCGTATTCAAATAACAACATACATTTATCTGATGTCGGTAAGTAGTTCACCAGTTTGATAAATGACAAGGACAACTTTAAGCAATATGTGTGGGAAGGGGCAGTTCATACAGCAAGGCCTAAATATAAATGTTAGATAAGAATTTATTATGAAGACTGTATACGATTAATGCATTTTGTTGAAAGCCAGTGTATATCTGTCAGTTGTAAATGAAATAGTCTTGTGACAATGTTAGTTGAGTTCTTATATGAAAGTTTCTGGGCCTCTTGTTGATCAACTTACAACATCAACATATGTGATAAATAAGACTTGTGATTCCTTTTAAAAAAAAAATCATTTTAAGAGTTGTCACAATAAAAATTTTGGAGGTGTGTATTTTGGTGGTTTTTTTTTCAAATTAGTTTCCGGAGAAAAAAATAAATCAAATTCTCTTATGGTTTTGACTTAATTGTTATATTATTTTTGCATGAATAGATATTTCTCGTATCACACTGTTCGGAGTGTGATACGAAAAAATTATACGAAAATCATGTGTTAATATGATTGGCTTATTCAACTTCATAAGACTATGTGACGGCACTTACTCTGGCTATTCGTTAGGTCAATGATGAATCTCAAAGGTTGAGACGAAGTACATTTTGTCCATGGCAACGGACATTGTGATTTTTTCAATGATATACATAACATTCACACTTTTACCTGACAGCTTGACAGTTGTTTATTTTTGTCAACTTTTATAATATTTTGAACAGTCAAAAACTCGTAAATGGCGCGTTAACCTCATCTAACCTTTGGGCTGTTGTATATGACTGTATATTGACTACTCTGTCCTAGGCAAAATTTTGACCGAACGTTTCTGTGTGTTTTTTTTGTATATCAAAAAGCCTAACTGATATTACTTGACAACGAGAGGTAATTCGACCAACTTGAACCAATACTCTAGAGTTGGATAGCGACAGCTAGTTTTGATTGTTATAAAACCTCTAAAATAAGTCTGTCATCAATAGAACTGGTTGGACCCTCATTGTGGTTACATGAATGTTACTATCCTTAAATTCTGGTGAAATATGTTAAACTACGTCGAAGTCTTTTTGATCATACGTAACCTATGCCTTGTTGTCTTAAGTTTCTGATAACAGCCCTTAGTCATAAATATTACGATTTTAGCACAGGTATTAGTATCCAACGAATAATAGTACAAGGCCCAACAATATAAATTGTGGAAACAGCTCTGTAATATAGTTTATTACTTACTGGTGTATAGTAACGTTATCACCTAGTGATCTCTTGTCTAAGCAATTTAATGTTTCGGATGTTAAAGATTACTTTATTAAGGAGAGCACTATGTTTTCTGAATTTTATAGAATTCTTTCAAAATTCTTTTCAGGATCAAGTTTTTGTTTGTTTGACAAAGTTCCCTCGTCACACATTTTAGTCTTTTTTTAGTGGTATTTCAAGTAGTCTGGTTTTTTTTTCATTTCTGACTAACTATTGCATTATCAAGAATTCACAAATGGTGAACAGGTTTTATTATCCATCTAAATTTGATAAACATTGTCTGATAAACTCGGAATTAAACACATTTATTCTAACACCAGTTGTTGGCATGACACGGGTTATGTTCTTCTCATATATTTTATGATGGTATAATACTAAACCCCTAACGGGCTTGATATTTATATGATGAAGATATAATCTTTCAATCAGTTTAATTGAGACCTGGAGCTGGCATTTCGGTTACTGCTAGTAGTCCTTTATTAATTTATGTATTTTTGTCATTTTATTTAGTGTTTTATGTTACCTATTCTGACATAGGACTCGGAATTTTTCCTGAACTGAGTTTTACGGTGTGTATTGTTGTGTTTTTGTTTCTTATACAGTAGATAGAGATATGGGGAAGGGTTCAAATATCAAAAAACATGACCGACTTTATGCAGGTGTTTTTTACTAGTCAACTGAACTGGTTTCTGGCAATTAAAACAAATATTCCGTACGAATGTTTAAAGTAAAAATAAGAAACCCTTCATTTCAGAGTTTAAAAATGATCTCTCTTGAACAAAATTAAAATGATAATATAATGCCATGGGTTGAACCTAATTGAAATAATGAAATAAAAAGTGAATGTAACATATCCATATCTGTCTACGGATGGCTACCATGCTACATATTTTTAAAGATACATTTTAGAGAATTTAGAACGCAAATTGTAATCAGAGCAAGCCAATTGCCTTGCTATTTTGATAACAATATGAACTTAAACTTCGAAAAATTAAATTATCAAAAAAATGGTGATCAGATCTACCACTTTCGATATCAATATTAATAAAATGAGATATGTACATACTTCAATAAACAGCAACCAACGACACAAATAAGCAAAATGCATTACAATTATACTTTTAATATCAAGATACAAGATACAATAGTGTCCCATATATGCTGGATATGGTTCAAATTTGGGCTACGATCGGGCCAAGGAAGATAAACCGAATTCCTTTGGAACAATGAGTCTTCCTCCACGATGCTAATTTTCAACTTTGGCGAGCTCTTCACTATATTTGATACGGGCGACTGTGTGTGTGTTCGTTAGCAAAAGTCCCCGAAATGGTCTTAACCAGTCGCGATGAGCTGATGTCGAACAGTTCTTGTTTAAAGGCTCCTGTATGTTTATTACCCTCTTGTTAGGATTGTATTGTTTGCAATGGGTTTCCTTCTGACCAACCTTCATTATGTTTAATTTTGTCTAGCAGATGTTATATGGGGTCTTCTTGATCTCGGAAGGTCTTTAACATCGTTTGTTGTTTGATTTTTATTCTCAAAACGACTTATAGTGGAATGGTGATGACCAACAATACGTGCAGTTGTCACAGCGACATACAATGTACCTGCTTCTCTCATGCTGATTATCTGCCATCTTGCTGCAGTTATGAATTGTGGATGACCAATTACAAGATGTCAGTCACATAACTTCATAAACTTGGTTATTTTAAGTGTTGAAAACAATGAGAATAAAAAAAAGTCTGGCTCATTGACTCTAATGATTGGTCATCTGGCATGAGCATACTTCCTTGAGGATCATCGTTTCGAACCAATTCTATATGCATGGCTTCGTTATTGTGATTTACAGGAATATTAGCGTGACCATGACGTGGATCATACACATTGCCAACATTAGTAAGTATCTTGTTGTATTTGACTACCTGAAGTGGCCCAAGAGTTACTTCGTGATCCAAAACGACAGAAAATGCAACAATGTTTGATGTTGGAACTGTTAAAAAAATAATATCATATTTTGCATATGTATGATTGTAGAATATAAGCATGTTTTATGAATTGTCGCAAAATCTTTATCACTGTTAATCACAAAACGAGTGATATGTTTTTAAAGTTAAGTACTATACTACATGATGACAAGAAACCCTAAAATATCAAGCAGGTATGATTCAACGAATCTATTAAATAGAATAATTAAAAGGCAAATGTGTAGTCCAACAGAACAATATGGTTTTAGGAAGAGTCACATAAGGGTAACAAATTGATTAACTTTTAGGAAATAATATCCTAGTTGTATATGTGTGATTGATTAATATAATCATTGTCCTCTAGTAATTCGAATTCCTCAAAATAAAAAGAAATCATCTGTTTAGTTCATTATTGGACATGATATTTTGTTTTATTTAAACCACGATAAAAGAAAATAGAGAGATAAAGATTTATCATATGTATATAAATGTCTAATTATTGTGTTTAGTATCGCCTCTGTGTCTTAAATTACTCCAATAAACACAGACGACTCAGCCTTTTCGAAATCTCATCTATCACCGATTTTCTTTTCACCAATGTATGTTTATTTTCAATATCCGTGTTAGCCAGAAAAACGGTCTGTTGATATTCTATTAGGATTTCTATCTAAGCTTGTTTGCAAAGTGTATGGATCTTCATTTTTATCGTTGTTCCCATCGCACTGTCGTCGTTTAAGGATAGACAAACGTCGCACCTTTTTCGTTCAGTTTGTTATTGTTCTTTTCGATATTGAGACATCTGTGTAACAGCTCTTTCTGGGAATTGTCCAGTTCCTTCATTTTCATTTGCAGAATATTGTTGTCACTTTTCAGGTTTTTGTTTTCAAGTCTTAGATAATTAACTTCTTCCAATACCCTGTCTTGGAATACAAACAATGGATACAATTAATTTTCAATCATACATGTTTACAATATCAGGTCAATTTCCTAGCATTTCAATTTTTTAATGAGACGAATAAATTGGCGAAGTGCAAGAATTGTCGAGCCCTGCGACAGATTACTTTCGAATGCAAACAGATGATACTTTGTATTTATATACTAGATAATTGATTATTGCAAGTCCGATGGAACTGTTGAATCGTGTATGCAGCCCATTTACCAAGTTTATAGTGTTCTCCCTTTTTTGCTTATTACCTTAGAGATTTTATCATTTTTTCTATTATTTCGATCTTCAAGAAGAAAATAGTTACCTAGCACCTTCCTTCTTCATGTCAGCAGTATAGTCAATAACCTCGGTCTGTTTACAATTAATTATACAGTTTAAATAAAACACTAATACGAACACAAGTTCCTTTGAAACAACCATTCTGGATTCGTATTAAAATAAAAACATAAAAACATAAATCGGATATCGTTAATTGTGTCCCCGGTTCAAGATATGACAAGGAAAAGTTCAATCAAAACGTGTTGCAAGGTACAGTTCATACAGCAAAACCACATGTACATGTTAGATAATAACTGATCACGACGACTGATTAAGAAAAATGAGTATCGAGGAGAGCAAATGAATATGTGTCACTTGTAAACAAATCACTGTTAACTTATGTGTAATTTGGTCCTTGCTGAGAGTTGGTCCTTGTTTATCGTCATTTACATGTGAGTGAACATCTGTTGTCTAAATTCTTACTACAATTTACGTTCTTTCTATACCATTTGGCTTGGTAAAAGACACAAGTTGGCGCTCTATACGAATACTTTCTTTCAAAATTACATCAAAAGTTATTACGTATCAAACTATTTATGTTCGGCCATTCAAATACTGAATGTTCATGGACCATACAAAGCTGGCGAAAAAACAACCAAAACACGGGTTTCCGTATCTAATATATATCATAACTATAAAATAAGTTATTTCTTTCCGTCATCGTCATCTTTATTTTCCTGGAAAAATAATTTTCCGGGAATGTAAAACGCGGTATATAAGATAGTCAACAGTAAATCAATTGAGAACGTTAACTAAACAGTTTTGAATCTACTGAAACAAGGCCCATTAAGTTAGTTAAGGTTCAGACTGTCCAAAAACAAACAACATGTACCACCAACACCTACCACCTCTTAAAAAATGAGCTACAGTTAATATTTACACGATGAAAGGGGAATACGCAAAATTATTTCACAAGCATGTACGAATATTAAATATATTTTATTGATTCGACTTGAGTTAAAATGACTCTTTGATTTCACCTCTTCAATCGTTTTTGTTTCTTTTTTTAAGAAGCAACTAGTTCATCCTTATGCAGAACGTTTTAAGAGAATGAATAGAAAATGACAACCAATAAATGTCAGTACTAGCTAGTTAGTCATTTACAACAAATGGACATCACACATACTTGAAAGGGCATCCAGATCTATGTCGTCGACATACGTTTGGTATCCGTCCGTTCGTTCGTCCGTCTGTCCTGCTTTAGGTTAAAGTTTTTGGTCAAGGTAGTTTTTTTTATCAAGTCTTATCAACTGGAAACTAAGTACAAATGATTCTTATGATATGCTCTTTCGAATTTTAATACCAAATTACCCATTTGATGTTCGTCTGACGTATTAAATTATAATCCTGGTACGTTTGATAACTATTGAAACGCCAAATTCGAGGCCCATTGGACATAGAAAATAATAATGCGTGTTGGGCATCCGTGATCTATAGACAAATCCGTGTTCTTCATGTATCTCCAACATCCCTAAGCTACATAATGTTTTGAGTTTGATACAAATCAATTCTAGAAAAAGATTTATGGTCAGTAAATGTTAAATCATTTACGTCTGATTTTTAATGTATTTTTCACTGAATTGAATGAAACCAAACATTACACGAATTTTCCTTATGAGATGCTGACCAAATAATGTCACTTTGAAGCCAATCCAGCATCCAAGATGGCTGGAAGCTAGGGACTAAGTTTACAACAAGCCCCTAAGATGGATTTTGTTCGTTGTTGTCATGCGGTTTGCATAATGTGTCGACTACGTTTCTCTGTTATAGATATTCTTGCGTGTTTTTGTGTTGTATTTCTGTCACATAGTGTTTGAGCGATATTATTTAATATTCTCATAAAGCAGGATGTTTAGCATCCCATGCAATCATTGTTCAACCCACCGTTGTTTCTTAATATGTCTTGTACCAAGTCAGGAATACGGCAGTTGTTATCAAATAATTCGTTTGTATGTGTATTGGCGTTTGTTGTTGTTGCACTTCGGTGTTCCTGTTAATCCTTTGTTTACCTCTTATAAGTGGTGTGTTTTACCTCGGTTTTAGTTAGTAACCCTGATTGTTTTCTCGCAAAAGATTGATGACTTTTGAATACCGGTACCCTACTGTTAGCTTTAAAAATAGACAGGTGGATGTAACAATCAGTTTTCACTTTTTATTGTAATATTTTTATTATCATATTTATTTTAGTATAAAACACGGCAGAGTTTTGTTTGTCAAATAATATTTGAATGTAATTTCAATTACAAAACCATTGATTTCTCCATTCCTTTTTATATATAAGTCATTGATTGTTTCCGCACCAAGCAATAACCATACATGATCAGATTTGTATATGATTAAAAAGGAAATCAAAATTTCTAGTTATTACTGTATATACCATTTCAAATATATATACACAAAATAATATTTCCTCTATTTCTATTACAGACAGAAGTATACGTGCATTGTTATATTATGCTATTATCGAAGTTTATTTAATAAGCTTTTCAAATGGTAACCTTGAAATATTCAAACAAGGTTAAGGGTCAGAGCAGAGTTAACCTTTGTTTGATTTAAAATTAGGAGTCAGACCACCATTTCACTCCCTCTAATTTAACACGTATGTAAAAGAAGCCCTTATATGACACAAGAAAGTACTTTTGATGACATTGTTTATTTAAACTTACCGTCAAATTTGCAGAAAAAGACACTTTTGGTAAAGGAGAAATATATTTATAACATTTTGAGCCAAAATTTAGTTGTCTATATATGAGTTTGCATTGAGCGTCACTGATGAGTCTTTTGTAGACGAAACGCGCGTCTGGTGTATATACTAAATGTAGTCCTGGTATCTATGATGAGTTTATTTGCATTAACAATTGAGGATATATGCGTTCCATAAAATACTAATTTTAGATATCAAGAAAAACAGGGGTTATCTTTAGAAGGGCTTGTCTTTCAAAAGATAACTCGTTTTAAGAAAACCTTAACATGGCTTTACATTTTGTCATGTCGAAAAGTAATACATGTACAATTCAGGATATACCTGGTTTCTGTTAAGTTAAACTGAAGGTCAAATATTTAGAAAACTGTGAAAATTGCAATATTAGGTTAAACAAATAGGGATTTTGAATTGGTGATTTGACACGGTTAAAGCTAAATAGTTGTAAAAATTTAAATTGATTAGTGAGTGATTAGTACAATGATGCCATTACGTTTTATGTTGAATATTAAAATATCATATGTATTGCGTCACTGAAGGCGTAGCCTAAAATCCATATTTGTTGATTGTTGTGCATTACACAATATACGGTCATATAACACGTTTATTGCTGGGTTTTTGTCATTGATATTTTGTCCATTGAATGAATTTATTATTTTGTTGAATTTTCATATCATCTGCAATGTATTTATATACCTCCCTCTGATTCCTAGTCTATATATGGTAATAGTTATGGTACGGGTTTGTTATATCAGCTCCGATATTTTCAATAAATGAATTTAATTTTGGTGGAAAATAACAAGGGGGGATTAAAATCTGAGAAGTAAACAAAATATGTCATCACAACTGCCAAAAAAACCCCGAAAATGCACTATAAACCAATCAAGTTCATAAAAAAAAAGTACTGCATATATTTTTTTTAAATGACATCCACTATTGGTGTAATTGTAGTTAATAATGTACTGATATTTGGATTTAGGCCTTCTGTCATTTTAAACATAAAACGCATCCTTTCTCAATTGTTGGAAAGTTTTGCTATCTCAAGGATTTAGATACTAGGTCATGTGGAAGTACCAATCAGTTTTCATTTTTTGTTATAATATTTTTATTGTAATATTATTTTCGATTATCAAACACTGCAACGTTTCGTTTGTCAAAGAATATTTGAATGTAACTAAGTACAAAACAATTGATTGAACTATTCCGTTTTATCCATTAGTTATTCCTTATATCCCCAACAAGCCATAATTATATACGATTTGTACACGACTAAATTAGGAAATCGAAACTTTTCGGTTTATCATGTACAATGTGAAAACATTGAGGCAAAATAATACTTCCTCTATTTCTATTTTTGACGGAAGTATAAGTGCATTGTTAAGTAAATCATTTTCGAGTGTAATATATCAAGTTTTTCCAATGGTAACTTTGAAAACTTATTATTTGTCCCTGTTCAACTTTTTTTATTCGATCGTGACTGATGAGTCTTTTATAGACGAAACACTCGTCAGGCACACATACACAATTTCATTTCTGGTCTCTATGTTGCGTCTAGTTAAAATGGTTTACGGAATGTCAGAGTATAACTTTTTTTTTAAATGTCATTCTTACAATTGTTCAATTCCGCCAGTGGCATGATATGCGAATCAATGAAAAAAATGACACAAATATATGTAAAACACAATCAAGTAACATGTAGAGTACATGCATGTGAAATGAGTATATCAAACATTTACTGCAGTATACCGTATACAAATGGAGACACTGCATGTATTATGAGCTGTTTAAAATACTTTTTAGTGTAATTTTGACGTACGTTATTCAACGAATCTTTTAACGACGTAAATTGATGTAAACAAACATAAATATACCAGTCTTTTTGAAGGGCCAACAAGATTTGGCATACCAAATTAGTGTGCGTTTCTACCATATGCAAAGGCAAATCAAAACACTATAAATCCAAACATCCAACAGTTATCGAGCAACAATACGGAAATAAATTCTACAGAAACCACTCCTAGTAGTCCAGAATCACCATAAATTAATGATTATTCTTTTACATGCATCTTCAATAAATTGAGTACTATGATGTAATAGAAAGGATAGAAAGTTTTTGTTTCAAATATTCACAATGCGAACTAATGAAATAGCCTTAATGTTTCATTCATCGGTTCTATAAGGGCTATAATAACGTCATTATCGCCTGTACTTATCCATCATTCGTAATTTGACAATTATAAAATTCTTGAAGAGCGCCAATAATATTACTGGGTTCGTGAACGTTACAATTGTAGTTAGACTTTACAGGTCTATTTTCAAAAAGAATTCGATCGTCAGTGTTTTATTTGTTGTTTACTACTGTGTCTAGTTTTTTTGTGAATCATTTTATCCTGTTTGTGGTTTATTCATGCCCTTGGTGAAAATATTGATAGATATATTATAGTGAGCACCTAGGTGTTTGTTATCATGCACACTTAACACAGAAATCAGACGTATAACAGTTATATTGTGACATTCACAAAACACTTCTTTAGTTCCGCATCAATTTCTGACTATTTAATTTTTCAATCAGATCTTAACCAGTTTCAAAAACCATATACGTGTCAAAAGGACATCTGTATTACTATACATAAGGATAATGAATTGTCATTCTATTGCTTCTTTGATCTTGTTCCAAAACAAAACATTGCCTTGTTCATCATTTGGGTATTAAATGTAGGACTGCTTCTGAATAAGTTCTAACATAACCAAAGATAAATCCTTTGCTGGAATCTTCTCATAGAAAACTAAAAATAATATATTTTGTCCCTTTCTGTGATAAATATTTTCCATCCTAGCCATATTGAATTCAAAATTACAATAATATGAGTCTAAAAATGATCTTGTTATTATAACAAATTGTTTTCTTACTGTCATGTATGGCACTTGTAATGTTCACGGTAATTTCTTCTCCTGGTATAAAGTCTCTCTGATGAATACAAAGCTTTAGGTTTCTTTCCACTTCAAGTTTTGGAATGCACTCTTTAACTATAAAATTCTGTTCGTTGTCAGAATACGATATGAAGTCATCATATCTGTATTGACCTTCAGTACCCGGGGGTTTATGTCGATACCATTTGCTCTTAGTCATATAATACATATATCGAAGCATCCAACGATATAGATAAATTAAACCAGCAACAACGGTTACAATGGCCAAACAAAAAACCAGCGATATACAAATTACTAAAATCGTGTAGTCTCTGCATCCTTCAATAACTTGTTCAACATTGTGGACAAAATTTCTATTTACAACTTGTTCGTTATCGAGTTTATACGTGTAACTATGAATGTTATGAAAAACAGTTTCATGGTTAAGCATCCATCTGAGATATACTGTCTCTTTACATACACATTCAAGAAGGTTTTTTGATCAATCTACTTTGAATGCATGCTGACTTCATTGAGAAGTTGCTAATTGCTTCCTTTGCTTGCATATTCGATATGCTTGTTATATTATAGTTGGATAAATCAAGCATTTCAAGCTTCGTTAATTGAGAAATGTCAAAAGCAATGTCTGATAAGAAGCTGTTACTTAAATTAATAACTCTTAATTTAAGTTGGATATTAAGCACTGACCATTTTAGTGTATGCATTTGATTAAAAGATAGATCCACTGTTTCAAGTAAGTAGCTGGTATCGTTTTCGAACATTGGAGCATATGATTCGGATGCTAAAAAATTACCAAGTAGATTATACTGCATATTAATCTTTTTTTAAATTCAGCATACCAAAGCGACAGTCTATCAGTTTATTATTTGAAAAATCCAAATATTTAAGCGTGTCTGGAAGTCTTTCTATGTGTTCAACTTCAGGTGTGGCATTTACAAAAAAGTTCTCGTTAAGATACAATTCACGTATGTTGGTGGCATCCAAATAATAGAACAATAACTTTGGTAAATTAATTTGGGTTGAAAATGTATTAGTTAATATCAAAGTTTCTAAGAATTTCATGTTCTCTGTATCTTCAACCAAGTTTGAAAACCCATTGAAGTCCAACTTATTGTATGATAAATTCAGAATTTTCATTCTGAACAAATTTTGCAGTGCAGACGGATTATAAACTCTGATAGAACATCTCGAAATTTGTAAATGCTCTAAATAGGGTACATTTACGAATGTATTTTTGTTAATCTCATTCAATAAGCAATTTCCAAGGAACAATTTTGACAATTTCTTCAATAGAGTATAGCTTTACCAAATGATAGTACCCGAGTATCAAAGATGGCATCAACATACAAACTCTCTAAGGTTACAATATCAGATATGATATCATCAGGAAATGTATGATCATATTTTAAACTATTGTTTTTGACATTACGAGATTGGAGACTGACTAATGATCTAAAGATGATGGCTGGAAATACAGTATGATGATATCGCAATTTGTTGTTTTGCAGTATAAATTGTTTCAATGAGTTTAGATCAATGAAAGCATCTGGTTCTAAAGTTTTTATACGATTCGAAGACAAATCGAGGGTAACTAGCTGAGACAGATTTTTGAAAGTGCCATTCCGGATTATAAGAATATCATTATGGGATACATTGAAAGAGTACACATTTGTTGGAACAGCTGGAACTGAACTTTTCCCACTTTTTGAACAATCAACGTTTAAGAGATCGTTTCTAAGACTGCATCGGCATCGTTTGTCAAAATCACAATTGGTTGAATTAGCCAAATCATATCGTACGATATGCAATATTGCCAACAAATGTAGCCATTTGAGAAACGCCATGATTACATAAAAGTTTAAGATATAATTAAGCCGATGCGCATAGGCATACACTGACAGTAAGAATGTTTTCTGTTGTAATCTTTTTTTTTATATATATATAATTATCCCTTTTATCAATCCCAAATATGATTTGAGAATATATTCACCTTAATTTATTTGAATTTAAGCTTTTCCAATTTTTTCAAAACATTATCATATTGTTAAAATAAATTACGGATCATTCTTTATTACAAATGAACATAATTATAATCATGATAACTATTTGTATTGTCAAATTTTACTATTTCAATGGCTTTGTATGCTATTGTTGCAAGGCATATGCGTCCTTTTTTATTAACGGTGTTAACATTTATAAAACATCTTAATGAATTCATTTAAATCTGGTCTTATATTTCAATAATTTAATTTTGGATGTAACGCGTCTTCTGATTGGCTGACGTCGTTTTGTTTATCATCCCATAGACATAATTTTGTCATGTGACCGTGGCGTCATCAACATTTTTTTCATGATTTACTCGGGTTAAAATTGAATTAAGAATTAAATTATAAGAAATGACTATAATATTTGTTCTGCCTATTCGAAATAATAAATAGAATGTGGTGCACACTTTAAATATCCCGTTATGCGGATTATTCAGTGTGCACCACATTTTTTATGTTATTTCTTCATAAACAGAAAAAATATTAAAGTCATTCCTTAATTACAAAAAGAGTATACATTTTTTTTTAATTCAAAGACAAATTTTCCGCAAGTGAATTTCACATAAATTTCGTGTGAGATTCACTTCAAACGAACTTATAGGTGAACCTCACGTCAAAATATATGAAATTTATTTTAACTTTTACAAAAAACAAATGGTAATTTTCATGTTTTAATCATAATTTAGAATTAAGATGATATTTTGAAAATATAACCCTGAATTTCACCTGTAATACTTCAGGTAATCTTCATGAGAATTGCATGCGTTTCACACTTCTATGAAACTGATGAGAAATCAGTTCACGTATAAGCTCATTTCAGCTGATTTTCATGTGAATTTTACATAAGATTCACACTAGTCTAAATTCTTGTGAGTGAAATTTCCCTGTTATTTTCTTTATAGACAGTATATAGAAATTTTTGTCCCTGAAATTAAGAAAATGACAAACGTAACATACCTCAATATGAATTGCACATTAACAAACTTCCTAAATGTGTTTTACTAGTGTGATAGATAAACAGTTTTATAAGGAAATATATCCACTTTGATTCATAATTTTCAAAATTTTGCAGGAAATCGTATGCTACAGTACTATCATAACAGCATTAAAAGTTCTATTGTATATATCTATACAACTATTCATGTAAATGTCCGATCAGTGCAGTTGCAAATGCATAGCAACTTGGGAAAAGGTTGATAAATGTATTGCAAATTTTGATTTTTTTTATGCTAAAATGTGCTACAATATATCTATGCATGTAACATCTTTGTTTATTCATTGGATAATCAAGAAATGTTAGATTACAATTAATGCAAGTGTTAACGTTTTTCTTGTAGTTGCTGTCTATGATATATTTTCCGCATGAAGATATACACCAAATGAATGAAGGGTGATATGAAAAAGTGATAACATCTGCTTTATTTGGTTGGTTTATCACACAATGTAGAGCATAGTGGTGAATTGCGGAACTATGTAATAGCTGATCACCCACATTCTAGATTTTTAAACAGGCCAGCAAATTTCAAAGTGTTGAAATTATGTATTACCCAGTATTTTTCTTTAAATGAGTGTGAACAAGTTTGCGTGAAGTATTTGCTGATTACTTATTATTTAGAATAGGTAAAACACAGGTTTTTTTTTATTCCAGCAAATTAAGGCGAGTCTACTTATGAATTGTATTATTGTACATAAATCTACAGGAATATAACTTTTTTAAAAAGAAACAGTAGGAGAACACATACGCTGACCTTTTTTGTTTGTTGATTTTGATATCTTGAAAGCATTATTTCTATGTTTGAGTTGTTGGCACATGTCTTCCGTATTTGTTTTTTTCTTCACTGATTTTTTAATATTTTTCATGTAGGGGTCTTTTATAACCAACACACGGTATATATTTGTCTTATTGTTGAAGGCCGTGTGGTTGTCTTTTACTGATTTTTTTTATTTGTGCATGTACTTCGATGGACTGTTGTCTCGTAGGCAATTATTATCCATCTCCTTATTTTTCTACAAATGCTATTATTTCATGTATTTCTAAAAATGAAAATTGACTTGCTGATGCGCATGTTTATCGCCACATTCCTCAGTCTGTATTTCCAGTACTTAATGTTAGTTTTATACGTGTATCATGTATTTAATTAGAAAGTTTCGTGTTTCGCTTAAAAAAAATATTTTAATCAGGGTCAACGCAAATAATACTTTAAACATGTTCTTGGGGAATTAAAAAGGAAATTAACTAAAATACCGAACTGGATAACAACAGAAAGAATATTTAAGGGTATTTTTTCCAGTAGTCACCACTTTCTGGCAGAAATAGATATATACAAGTTCTATTTGGTATACTAATAATGGTTACGGCTATACATGGAATAATAATCTATAAAACATTTATGTCCGAGTTGCAGGGTCGGACAATTGTTTTCAGTTCACTACACTGTAAGGCTGTTTTATTTTGAGCGTGCATAGTCGATTTGATTATTCGATAGTAATGTATGTCAGCCATATATTATGGTGTTACATTTTAACTAAGTGTATACCAGTAGTCCGCACTTTTTGTGCTGACATGAATTATCATTGATATTGTTATATTTATAAATTAACTGTTTAACAACGTTTTGAATTTTTTGAAATAATAAGGCTTTTCTACCTCAGGCATAGATTACCTTAGCTGTATTTGGCAAACACTTTTAGAAATTTTGGATCTCAATGCTCTTTAACTTTGTACTTTATTTGGCTTTTTTTTTAAACTTTTTTGGATTTGAGCGTCACTGACGAGTCTGTTCTAGACGAAACGCGCGTCTGGGGTATATACAAAATTTAGTCCTTGTATCTATGATGAGTTTATTGACCTGTCTGTTTCTGTATTGGTCCTGTAATAGATTCGAGGTTGGCTATATTTGACCTAGGACTGGAACAGTTGAGGGTCCACACTGCTAATATAGAATCTTTTAATTGGCCAATACAGAAATACATAGTTCATTACACTTATATGAAATATTTTCAATTTTTTTTAATAAGAATAAACTAAGAAATGTACCGTCTTGAATGTTCGTCGGAGTTCAGTATTTTTGTGTTTTTACTTTTTACTGTGAAGAAAATACATAATTGCATATGTCTTTTTGCATTAATGTCCATTGAGATTCTTTTGTCAACATTGTCAGATTTTTTTTCTGATTTCGTCCAAGTACTTGGTAATATTATGTAGTGGGAAATCCGATGTCATTGAAGAGTTCCTTTCATCGGTCACGCGATAATATAATCAAACAATTTCGTCGTGGAGCTATAGTTGGCGTGTTAACAAAAACGTAGACTATGTTTCAGACGATAATTCTATCATAATACTTTTTTTACAACAGTATTTGCGGTTAAATTTTACATCAGAATATATTTTGTCACACGAGTACCATTTTTTTTTAAATTAATTCCTTTTGTTATTAAGATATGATAAGCCAGTGACTACCTCAGGTGACGTCCTCGTCTGGAAATAACTGACACAACTGCATCCTAAAGCTAAACCTGTTTTTCAAGATAACATGACTATTATTTGCTGTTCGAAATAAAAAAAAATGTAGCCTTAATTGGTCGAAAGATACACATTTTCTCATATTTATACTTATGTGTATGTCACCGACAATCATTTATTCAAGGAAAAACTTTCCCGAGTTACGTTACGAGGAAGTAAAGTCTTTTTATCATAGACGAACTGATATTTGGTTGCCATATGTAGTTAATTTACTGTGCTGATAATCTTTCAAGTGAGACTTATGTTTCTTTACAGCAACACAACACTCATAAAAATAGCTGTCCTGAAATTATTCCCAAATTTTGCTCTTGTGTTCACTTGGTTGTCTCATTGGATATCAAGAATATTTAAGTAAATATGTATACATTTTAATGAAAACAAGGGCAAATTGTTATCAAAACCAAATGGAAAATTTCGATAAAGCTGCCTTGCCATTTTTATGTAGATTTTTTAGTCACGCACGATAAAATGAAATAGTAAGTCAAAATAATGTAAAACAAATTTTGATACCACTATGACTATGAGATGCGCGAATACTTCAATGAAATAGACCATAAACGAATTGAAATAAAAAAAAAGCAAAATACGTGATGGTTGATTTAAATAGTAACCAAGAAATCAGTCTCACAGAGGAAATAAAGGATTGCTGAAAATGTATTGTATAATTCATTAGGTTTTCCAAAACGTCTATGTCCAACATATATATTATTGTAGAAAACACGGACCCAAACAAGATCATTTTTTTCAAGGAACATTACTAATGTTTGGCTCATTTAACCGTATGACAGGCCAGATGGCATGTATAAACTTCCTTAAAGATCGTCGTTTCAAACCAGCTGCATGTGTATATCTTTATGAATATGATTCAAAATTGTGACTGCGACCAAGTATATTCCTTTTATTAGAATATTAGCGTGACCGATGCGTGGATGATAAGCATTACCAACGTTGGTAAGTATCTTGTTGTATTTGACTATTTGGAGTGGTGCCAGTGTCACTTGATGATCCAAGACAACAGAAAATGCAACAATATTTGTAGGTGCTGCAAGTATATTGAATATAACATTATGCATAGTTATGTAGAACTGTGGAATATGTGCATACCTCATGAGTAGTTATCAAAGGTACCAGGCGTGTAATTTCATATACCAGACGCGCGTTACCTCTATATAATATACATCAGTGAAGCTCAGCCAAACAAGTACAAAGTTGAAGAGCATTATGATCCGAAATTCCAAAAAGCTGTGCAAAATACGGCTACGGTTATCCATGCTTGGGATAAGAAAATCCTTAGTCATTCGAAATACTCATACTTTTGCAAGCAGTAAATTTATATAACTGACCATATAATTGATATTCATGCCAACACCGAAGCGCTGACTACTGGAATGGTGTAGAAAAAATGAAATTTGTTGAATCAAATGAAATTAAAAGCCCTACAAAATGATGAGGTAAATGAATAGTTCAAAATGTACTGAAGTCATACATAATATACCTTTGGTAAATGCATTAATTGTAATGTATGATATAATGTCTTTCTATTTAGAATATAAAAAAGAAGATGTGATATGGTTGCCCATTTGATAACTCTCAATAAAAAAAAACGACAAGGAAAAAAACAAATATGGGTAAATATACGACTTCATCAATGAATAAAACTCATTCTGCATATTAAGCTATAAATTACCCCGAAATGACAAATGTAAATCAGTTCAAACGAGAAACTAACGGTTTGATTAATGTAGAGAATGCACGAGAACAAATTCAATATAGTACAACATTTAACGCAAAATGAAACACTTTGCGGGTTTATCATAAGACATGATATTTGTTAACACTAAACAACAATTAATTTAAATATCAATTATATTAATACCAATTGCTACAAGTCTAGAATAACGTATTTAAAAGGGTATCGTTTTCTTAAATACGATAATAAAACAGACTTACAGTCTAATAGCAGCCTTTTGGAAAACTCTCATATCGCCGATTTTCTTTCCAGCAATGCATATCGATTTCGAGTAGCTCTGTGGCGGAAAAGGAGTGCGTTAGTTTTCTATGAGGACATCTGTCTAGTTTTTTTAGCAAAGTGTATGGAATTTCGTCTTTATAGTTTCTTCAAAATTTTATTTTGAACTGACAATCTTTGCACCTCTTCGTGGAGGTTTTTATTTGCTCTTTTCGACATTGCAGAATTTGTGTAACTTCACTGTCTGTGAATTGTCCAGTTTCATCAGCTTTATTTGCAGATAGTTGTTGTCACTCTTTATGTTTTTGTTTTCAAGTCTCAGGTGAGCAAATGCATCCAATACCCTGCCTTGGATTAAATTGAGTTAACCATTAACAAATGATTAAGTTTTAAATATATATATAAAGGCAACAGTAGTATACCGCTGTTCAAAACTCATAAATCCATGGACAAAAAACAAAATCGGGATAACAAACCAAAACCGAGGGAAACGCATTAAATATAAGAGGAGAACAACGACATAACACTAAAATGTAACACATATAGACAAAATCCCACGAGAATAACAAATATAACATATATATATAACATCAAAACCAAATACATGAATTTGGGATAGACAAGTACCGTGACACGTCTTATCGCAATGTGAATTTACACTCAAAAATAAGAGAAAACAAACGACACAACGTTATAATGTAATACACACAGAAACGAACTATAATATAACAATGACCATATTCCTGACTTGGTACAGGGCATTTTTAAAGGAAAAAATGGTGGGTTGAACCTGGTTTTGTGGCATGCCAAACCTCGCACTTTTATGGCCATGTGAAATATAACATCAAAATGACAACACAGGACTACAATATAAATAAATTGGAGAACACAATTGACAAAGAATCACACGAACAACAGCCAACAAAAGGCAACAAGTTCAAAATTTTAATACGCCAGAAGTGTATTTTGTCCACACAAGACCTATGTGTGACGCACAGATACAAAAGTTTGAAAGCCGAAACGAGTACAAAGTTGAACAGCATCGAGGACCAAAAGATCAAAAAGGTTGTGCCAAAAACGGCAAGGGTTTTCCGTATATAACACAATTTCATGTATAAGGTCCCCTTTTTTGTATAAACTGGGATACTGTCGATATTTTACGCCCTTTCAACAGTCTCTACCGATTACGAAAAAATAGAAATGAACTTTAGATTGTTCTAACATGCAGTAAGTTTACTAGCACTTAATTATCATTGCAAAATTATATAAAATCTGACAAATAATGAAGCATAAAATGTGTTACATAATCTTTAAGGTTCTGTGTTTTTTCAGATATTCGTGAACGATTGGTTTACAAGAATATTATCGTACCTTCAATAGTAATTAAAAATGGTCAAACGATCATGAATGAAGATACAATACAGATATGGCAATCCTTCTAAAAGGATATTGCTGTGAAAATGTAAGAAATTGCCCCTTGTCATGATGATGAGCCCGTAATTCGGTGGTTGTTGTTTTACATTTTGCATGTAAGTGCTTTTTACAGTATTCGTGACCTATAATTACTTTCATCTATGCCGTTTAATCCCTGGTGCATAGTTGTCTCATTGGCAATCTTACCACATCTCCAAATTTATTTACTCAATCATTTGAAAGCTTACGTGGATACACGTTTTGAAGGCGCACGAATTACATGATGCAAAACCAACAAGGCAGCATAAATTGCTTTCTCCGGCTACTCGTATGTATTTCTTCATTCCGAAAAAAATGCATTAAAAAAGTTATAAAATCCGCTGAAAGAGAAGTTTGTTTGATGATATTCAAACATCCTGAAACATGTTAAACCTGACAATGAACAATTTTAGAAGTTGTCTGCTGAGCAGAATAAACCCTCACGGCCGAGTAGTTTAACACTGGCAGTATCGACCTAGTTCTGGAAATTAAAAAAAATCAAGCAGTTCTGGAGTTACTGTCTTCAGGAAACATTGGACCATAACATGTTCGAAGCCAAAAAACAAAACAAGGATAATAAAATCCACCTTATGTACTTCCGATGAGAAAGTTGAAAACTATGATTCTAAATGTTCCGCTTTCCTCCACTGAGAATTAACAAAATGTTAAATTTTATATGTTATGAAGTGACTTTCAAGCAAAGAATAACACGAACAAGCTATACAAGTGACATTCCTTTGCAAAAGTATGATGCATCTTTGTGTTCAGTTTGAATCGGAGAATCGTCCAATTTAGAGAATTTCAATGGGTATATGTTCCTCGTGCTCTTGTCATTCAAATAATTCAGGCTTAATATATTCCATATAACCGATATACTAATACCAGAAAATGTGCCTGAAAGAAAACCCTTCTAAAATCGTATCTAAAGAGCAACAGGAAACTATATGATGTAGTTACGTAATTCACCTGATTATTATATGACAAGGACAAGTTCAATCAAGACGTGCGAGAAAGCGCAGTTCAAACAGTAAGATTAAAGTTCACAGATAAATGTTAGATAAGAACTTAGTATAGACAGTCTACAATTGATACTTATTTTTGTAAGCCAATGTTTCTGTTGCAGTTTTATATCATTCCTGATAAAACCAGTGTACACGGAAAAAACTGCTGACCATATAAACATATAAGTTTTTTAAGATGGCCACGGCTTTTTTTGTAAAATAGCTGTTTTTTCCTGTTCGAAAATACTTATTTTTCCTGGAAAACGTTTTCTTTGACCTTCTTTCAGTTAGAAAATTATCAGGTTTGGTGGCTATATTCCTTACAGGTGAAATATGTACTAGAAATGAATATTTCACATGTTCAGGGTTTGTACATTCGCGAAAATGTTACAAAACTCACTCAAAAACGTTTTAACTATTCACTATTTACTTTTTTAAAGATATAATGAATTGGTTTGATAATATTTTTAAGGTTATGATACACATGCGTTTTGCAATTTCGCGCATGCGCAAACTATTTGTAGACATAAGTACCAGCGCACACAGATGTGAATGGTAGTTCATCTTACAGACGAGGATTTGGTTTTCGTAATCATATCTTGGGCACTTCATTCCTCTAAAAATCTATACTCTTCTGTTCAAGTAAGTGTAACTTCTATGATACCGCTGTTTGAAAACACACACATTCAGTTGCAATGAGCAAGAATTCGATGGATCAGGTGAACATCTTTGCTGCAAATCAACCACTTTTGGTATTGGATAAGCAAATTCAGTGGGAATGGCCAGATAAATGTATCGTCATGTTTGGTGGATTGTGCATTAAAATAGATTGTTTTAAAATTTTGGGTGATATATTGTGTTACAATGGATGAACATGTGCCCTCACCAAGCCGATATTGCAACACCAAGAACGGCAGATTCTTTTCATGTATGTTCAAAATTACCTAGGACTAGACACGCGCATCAGAAAACTGCATATGTTTTGCTTGAATTTTTAATGTCGGCTTATGAAAACGTTTAATACTTCCATTTGTTTGTTGCATCCTGAGACGAAGACGGAGGAGCAGTTTGGTTGTCATGACTAAAGAAGTCAAACCGTCTCAGGATGTTACTTTAAACAGTGGTATTAAATCAAAGTAAATGGGTATAGTTGAAACATTTTGCGATTTGACATAAACTGATCCGAATTATGATGCATTTATCGTAGGTGGGTAGCGATGGTTAATTCCAGGCCAGTACGTGGAGCAAAGATATTTGATGATTATGCAAAAGATGTCATACTGCCTAATATAAAATATTGCACCGATAAGTATTCAAGAGTAGACATAGTATTTGATGTTTACTCAAGAATAATTTAAAGGCTTGGACGAGAAAAAGGCAAAGTACAAACCTTATTTGTTTTTATTGTTTAAATCAAATAAGTCAAACATGGAAGAACAAAAGAGTGTTCCATAATTAAAGCTGAATCACTAGTATGCCAGAAAAGGTATTGTAATAGTGATTTGGTAGGCCATACAGATGATGAGCGCTATAGGCTTGTTCGTTAACCATTCGTACCCACACGACATCTCCCTTTTCTAAGGCTACGACGACTGTTTGGCTCATTGGACCGTATCTATTGTTTCCTTGAGTATAGAAACTGGTTACAAGATTCCCGTTTTTTACTAATTCTAGCCTGTCAGTGTCCTGAGCTTGATTAAAACATGTCACTGCAATAATATACATCCCTTTTATCGGCGTTATCATATGACCATGGCTAGAATCGTATGCATTGCCGAAGTTTGTAATTATCTCGTTATACTGAACTGCCTGGTTAGGTCCTAAGGTCAAGTGCTGTGAAAGTGCCACTGAGAAAGCTACAACATTATCTGTCGAACCTGAAATATAATAACGACTTTTGTAAGTCAACATCCTTGAATAAGGATTACATGTCCAACTACATCACATCGTTTCATTTAAACACAAATGTACCATTTTAGATTAATCAATGTTTCGAACACTTACAATAAGGTGTTATGCATTTTGTACAAGTTATCAGTATTACATAAAATAAGCACAGTGTCTTTAAGCTTATCACTGTTTTATTTCCACAACGACATGCTATAGGTTGGCATATAGAACTGACACAAGGCTTATACAAAAACACTATTCTGCTGACATAGTATTTTATATATGTAAGAAAAATATACATAATCTAAACAAATCAGGTGTCCTTATTTATAGATTTTAAAGATATACATGATAGAGGACAGTGCTTAATGTTAAGATGAAGAACATAAACTTGTGAGTAAAACACCGAACTGGATAATTTTTGAAGATAAACTTCTATCACCTGGTGAAAGAATGTGTTTGTCAAAATATTAATACCTATACAAAACCCTGTTCATGTTGTAATGTGTACGACCTTACAATTTGTACACAACATTCATTAATTGTACAATTGTGTTAATTGTGCAAATTCAATCAATAGTACACATGTTTTTATTGTCAAGATTTTATTAATTGTTAATTCTATTCAGTGATATACCAATTAATGCACAATTGCTTCCGCTGATTTTATTAAGATAAACAATATTTAGTTTCGGTTAATTAAAAGATAAGGAGGTCTTGTCTATTAAACTTAAACGAGTTGGGTTGTAGGTCTATTTGATTCCTGCATAGTACTCTTTTATTCGGTATTAGCGTGTCAAACCGAATAAAAACGTTGACGGAAAGATAATTCAAAATTTAAAAATAGATTGCGGCTCAGGGTGTATCGATATTCAATAACACTCTAAAATAAGCATACCACTGCCTAGCAGTCTCTTTCGTAAATCAGCATCTGTATTCATTTCCTCTTTTTTAATTATACGCTTTTTGTTGCAGTTAGTACTTTTTTCAATACACGGGTGTGCATTTTTTAATAGATTGTCTGTCACTCTGGTTCTCAATCTTCTGTCCCGTGTTTCTTTCGTTCTATTTTGTTGTTGGCAGCAACCCTGACGCAAACTATATGTTCCATGCACCAGAGATTGAATGCGTTTATTTTTCAGAAACAAAATGTCATTTTTCTTTTTTAAATGAAACACATCATCTACTAATCGTATCTGATTTTTTTGTAAGTTGGTAATTGTCAACTGCTGCTGTTCCATTATATTCAGAACATATTCTGGAAAAGATGTGTGTGCAACTTAATAAGAAATAAGCATTGAGAAATTAGTTAGTTCTTTTTATAAGCGTTGGATTATCAAAAAGTAAAATCACAAAAATACAGAACTCAGAGGAAAATCAAATTGGAAATTCCCTAATCACATGTCAAAATCAATTGACAAAACACATCAAAAACGAATAGACAACAACTGTCATATTCCTTACTTCGTACAGTCATTTTCAAATGTACAAGATGCTGGATTAAATCTGGTTTTATAGCGCATGACCTCTCACTTTGTACGACAGTCTCGCCTAATTCCGTTATATTTACAATGATGCGTGAACTAAACAGACATACTAAATAAAATAGTCAAAATATGGGTACAGCAGTCATCATCGTGTTACAATTTTAAAAGAAACAATTTCGCGTGTCTGACGTCAGAAAATGTATACGTCACAAATTTTTGTCGTTCAATGTTCACTTGGGAAATGTTAGCATACAGGGTTAAAAAATCAAAAGTATGTAAGAACATTGAGCACTACTGAAGAGAAATTGATTGTCGATATGCGCATCTGATGAAGAAAGAATGGTACAATTTATGTAAGCACCTTTGTTCTTATATCAAAGACGTGGACTTACAATTATCTTATTAGTATTAAATACTGAGATCCTTGCATACACATGATAAACATATAATTTATGTTGATGTTTTTTTATGTTTTTCTTTACATGCAGATGATGTTTTTCGTCTTTTTGACTATTCACAGAATTGCTGACTATTATTGTTTTGATTTTCCAAAATGTATTTACAATTCATGTATCAAAATAGGTCAGAAAAATTCTTCTTCTACCGATATAAAGAATTAAAAATCACTAAATATTCTTACCAAGCTTTTTTTCGATTTCTGCAACTGATTTCTGTTTGTTATCATTTGTTTCACAATTAATAAAAGTACAAATTATCAAAGTGAATACGATACGTAATAAACCCCACATGTTTTGTACGTGTCTTTCTGCAAACTTCTGAAGTAGATAAGCCCTCTATATACTAACCTTGGAGATAGTGGAAAGCTTAGATCAGGTTAAGATAACTATGTAAAAACATTACAGGCATGTTATCATGAAACATCAAGAATTAATGACCAAATAGCATATTCTGTTTAAATGCTGATTTATTTGCAAAAATTGTGTCGGAATTAATTTAAGAACTTTAAAAGATGCTTCAATCAAATAATAAGTGGTCAAGGTTTTAGTTAGATCAAATTAAGATTGGTCAAGGTTTTAGTTAGATCAAATTCAGATTGGTCAAGGTTTTAGTTAGATCAAATTAAGATTGGTCAAGGTTTTAGTTAGATCAAATTTAGATTGGTCAAGGTTTTAGTCAGATCAAATTCAGATTGGTCAAGGTTTTAGTTAGATCAAATTCAGATTGGTCAAGGTTTTAGTTAGATCAAATTCAGATTGGTCAAGGTTTTAGTTAGATCAAATTCAGATTGGTCAAGGTTTTAGTTAGATCAAATTCAGATTGGTTCGTCTTTTAAAGATGAGTTGATTCTGTTTTTTACATCAAATGTTCAAACAATTTCGAAACAGGAACTTTCAATCGTTTAAGTTAAACAGAAGATTTGTATCCAAAAATTATTTTGAGAGCCTGAACATAAAATATGGAGATGTGGTATGATTGTCAATGAGACAACTACCATATTCGGTCGTGTATACTACGCATTTATGAATAATCCGCATCCTCTTTCCATCCCCTTAAAATCGAGAAAAAAAATATATTATTTTTTTTTTATAAAAATCTAGTTCACTGTTAAAGTCTATTTAAAGGGACCTATTCTCCATGTATTTTCTAAAAAAAAATTGTTTTATTTATTTTTTGAAAAATAATCAAATGGTAGAGCTTTACATCAGGTAATTAATATCTAATAATTTTATAAAAGTAGTTATTAATCAAAAGATTCCTTTTTAAATCAACATTTGTCTAAGCATGTCCAAGCTGATATATAATATAACAGAAATAATTTAAATATTATGGAAAAAAAGAAAAAAGAGATCAAACATTTATCTAAATTAATTAGCAGTAATCAAAATTTTAAAATTATTTAATCTTATATAATCTTTTCATTGATCATGTTGTTTTTTTCCATGGGATTATAATATTTAACAACTGTCAAAACTTGACATCATTATATGTAATTGCTACACACCCATACTTAATCCTTAATTACCCTCTTGATTACCTATGCAGGATGTCACACATTTACTTTGAATACTCAATTTTGAAGAGAAAAGATAAAAAAAGAATAAAAGAATAAAAATTGAATGAAATAGACATAATAAATGTCTCCAAAGTACATTATTAATGCAGAAAAAACGAAATTTAAAAAAAAATGTTTTTTTTTGTTTTTTTTTATTAATTTTGAAAACCGTCTATAGGTGTGTATAGTCCACACCCCTTGTACAAACTACATACTTAAGCGGGAAAAAGGGCGGATTATACATGCACAAATACGGTACACATCATAGTCCAAATTTAGAATTAGGATTTCCTACATTTAATCCAAATTTTATATGAAATGATAGGTCATTTTTAGAGTACTTAAAACATATACTGGCGATTTATTCAGTGATACTACACGCGGTTAGTTCAATTATGAATTCTTTAAATTAAGAGACATGAAAATATCACGTCTTTGATAAGTGAAATGCTGGCCTATATTAGTTTTTTTTTATTCATAAAACAATTATACTTTTTTTTGCGAAAGCGGAATCTGATGTAAGTTTCCACTAAAATTGCGATTATCAATTTCGCAAGCAGATTTTTTTTCTGAAATTTCTGGTTAAAAACTTGATATTATCTATTGACATTGGTATTCAAGAATACAAGAGATCGATCGTGTGTGTTAATATCACTGTAAGTCTAACCATTTCAAAAACATCTTTGGAACGACCATTATTCGAAATTATGTTGCTCTCTTGTACATACGTTTACTACTTTAAAACGTTGCATTGCCCGCACAATATTAATGAGTACTATTTTGGCTAACTAGGATGCGAAAACGTAACAGGTAGAATGCCATAAGACGGCAGTTTTTGGGTAACAACTAAATTATGACCCACGAAGTAACGGAGATACATATCTCCATCCTGCATTGTACCAGATTTAAAAAATGAGTTTATTACCATAGTAAAACTAGTTGAAGCTACAAAACTGTTGAGTGCTATTATGATGATACATGTGTATATCTGCTACTAAAATTTCAATTACTATGACATTACAAATCCGTGTGCATTTGACTTGATAGCGACCACTAACAGGAGAGTTTTTAACAGAAAAATAATAAGTCTCCTGAGGAAATTATTGTTTGCATTCTCAATCACAACTTTGGCCCGATATGTAATTTTGCAAACATTTTTTAGTTTTCGGTGAAGTGTAAACAACAATCCTAACGTTGTTGATGTTGTTTCTCTAAATATTATCTACATCTTTACATCTGCCAAATCAAAACTCTGTTATAACAATACATATCATTCAAGGCTTTCAGTCCGTAAAACATGTAAAATGATGGAACAATTTGGGACATTAAATGAAAAGATGTCGCTGTTACCAATATCAATGCTATTGTTAAGGGGTCTCGCGGGTTTAAATCAAATTTTTAATATAGGATTTCGCTATATTTTTCTATAAATGAACTTTATTTTATACTTATAGAAAAATGATATAAAAAATGGGGTCACCGTTCATTTATGCTCACAATCTGCCTTCGAAAGAAGCATACATTTTTGTAAAGTTACTTTTTTCTGTTGAACTAATAGGAGAAATAGAGGTAATATCAAAATAAAAAAAAAACTTAATTACAGAAATCGCTCAAATTCACAATAGTTTACTTTAAGTACACCTTATTTGAAAATTATAATACAAAATATAGGTCACCGATGAGTTAAAAAAGATATTTCAATTTTAATGCCAAAATATGCCAATTTTGCATCAAAGAGAGATCATTTGGAGCTTTTTCAATGATATCTACATTTTAAAAGTCATTTGGGGCCAACACGAATTGATTTGTTTTAATGATTTTTGAAACATACGATAAAGTAACAACTACTAAAGGTAAGAAATAAATTTTTTAGGGAAAAACAAATGTTTATTTTTTTATGAAATTTTTATACCCTCGAGCCTCCTTAAGGAAATTTTGTTTTACTCTGCAAAAGCACTTTCTGTTATAGAATTGATAAACTTGAAATCACCCCTTTGAGATAACTTAGAACTCATTTGTTTTAAAGCAACTAAATACACGGTTGTACACGTTATTCAAATGAGTATACATTTTACCTTCGATTTTATATTTATATATGTAAGGCTTAGATCGACGTCAGGTCTCTTCATCGAAGTCTGTTCCTCAAATCTGACGTCTCACAGTCCAATATATGGACCTTCTAATCGACGTTTAATGTGACGTCAAGTAATTACAAAACAATGTCCGATCGATTGTAGTTTCTCTTTAAATGATAGTAATATGAATAAAATATAAATAACTGCACCTATACATGTACATTTATAAGACTTAGGAACATTTCAATGAGAGAGAAAAAACATGAATTATGGTATATATATTTTTTTTTATAACGACCTTATTTTCAAAAAGTTCGTTTCCATTGAGATGATTTCCATTCCAAATAGGTAAATAAACAGTCTCAAAGAACTCAAAGAGTAAAGAACAAAGCCCAGCTTGATCCATACCTCAAACACCACAAACTAACCAGGAAATGAACCGGTCACCTTTAATCAGTAATGTTGATACTGTTGCCCACCAGACATTGTATGGGACTATTCCAGGCTATCCGTTTACACCTTTTCAACCACCAGCACCCCATACTACATCAGCTAATATGATGCAGAGTCATCATCAACAATTGCCGCCTGCTATGATGTCCACTATGCCACTATTAACACCATCACCATACCAATACCCAAATCCAGACTTAAATAAATTTATGAGTGAAGTGACAGAAAGACTTAAAAAATCATATATGCTAGAAGACATACTAAAAAGGGTTGTCTCCATGGAAACACACTGCATGAGGTACATGTATACTGTGATGTTTATAACATGAAAGAACAGATAAAGACATGTATTAGAGTACTGGACATGGATGAACAAAATTACATAATATTTGAAGAAAACAGACAATTCAAAAGAGAAGGTAATAGAACAACAGACAATTCAAAAGAGAAGGTAATAGAACAACAGACAATTCAAAAGAGAAGGTAATAGAACAACAGTCAAGATCAATGAGGGAAAACTTGATATTCAAAGGTGTCCCGGATGATTACAATCCAGAAGAGGACACTGAAGTAATACTAAAGATTTTATTAAGAGTGAAATTCAAATAGAGGAGGAAATAAACTTTCATGTTGTCCATAGACTTAAACCAAAATAGGACAAGAGTCCAAGGGGCATAGTAGCTAAGTTTGAGCGACGTAAAGACAGGAATATGGTGCTTCAGTTAGTGCAGCTGCAATTCAAAAATGGAAAAACAAAAAGCAATTTGTTGTCCATGAACAATATCCTATCGAAGTCATTGAACGGAGACAAGAACTAGTTCCCATACTGAAGGATGCCCGAACTAAAGGAGACACGGCAGTTCTAAAGGAAGACCGACTATATACAGACAACAAACGCTTCTATCCTAGGACAACCATTCAACATCCTCCACCTTCTGTTGCAATGGATCATTGTGAATAATACTGTACAAGAGGACAGAGTAGTGACATTGACAACACAGATACGCATAAATGCAATAAATGTGTAAATAATGATCTTAATATATTTTACTTGAATATGTGTGGTTTAAAATCTAAGTTGAAATTTAAAAAATGTACAGATAATATACTAATCTATGATATTTCAATATTTGTAGAAAGCAAACTTGATAATCTAGATGTCAAAGATGTCCCAAAAGGTTATACATATGTAACAAAAAATAGAAAAGAAATGTGTAAAAAATCAGGTGGTATATAGCAGTTATTTTCAAGAAAAGCTTAGAAACAAGTTTAACATTTTTATCAAGTGAAAGTCAATTTGTACAGTGGATGAAAGTAGCAAAAAGCATTTTTGGTCTGCCAAACGATGTAATTGTAGGCTGTATTTATATACCACCTGAAGGTTCGAAATCTTCAAATTTAGAAGCTTTTGACGAAATCGAGAATGAATTTATGTCTCTTAAGAAAGTATCAGATGTACATACGGCTCTTATTGGCGATTTTAATGCCAAGACAGGCATGCTGAATGATTTTGTATTAGCTGATGAAACTCTATTAGATCTATTTCACTTAGACACTGACAACGAAATTATTTCATATATGTTAGATTATGAAAATCTTAAGTCTTCTAATATTCCATTATAAAGAGTGACACAGTGTAGTTGTCAACCTAATACTTATGGGTATACATTGCTTAATTGCTGTAAAAAAATAAAAATGTATATTGTTTATTCCCGTATTGATGTAGATAAAGGTGTTGGTAAAACTACTTGTAAAAATACAAGTGTAGTAGATTATTTATTGTTATCGTCATAGCTTTTTACGCTAGTCAAATAATTTGAAATACAAGTTTGATCCACTGTTATCTGATGTGCTAAGCGCAATACACATTACATTAAAGTCACAAAGTACGTCACACGAAAACAACTCTGTTACGTCAGACCAAACATCAAAAACTAGGTCGCATGATAACAAACGTAACCAGTTTGTCAATACAGTTCATAATAAAAAAAGAACAGTTATCGGCAATACTAAACTACCTTCACATTTTACACTCGAGTGATCATTGTACTCAACACGAAATTGACAAAGTTGTTGATACTATTGGCGAAATACTCGTATCATCTGTGAACGAAACATTTGTTAAAAATCCACATACTACAACACAAAGAACTAACCAGAAACCATGCTATACTAAAAAGTGTAAAATTCACAAAGCAAGAAAGAAATACAATTTACACAAAAATGAAACAAATCATAAAGAAATACTTGACTTTAGCAAACAATATAAGCAGATAACAAATAAAGCTTACAATGATTATCAATTTATTCTTAAAGCAAGATTAGAAATGCGGCACAAACAAATGGCTGGGAATTCTGGAAAATCTTAAATAACTTTAATAAAAAGAGTAAAGATGATCCAAACATTATATATATGGAATCTTTGTACAATTATTTTAAGGACTTAAATATGAATGATATGGATGAATGTAGTAATGATATATATGTTAACCTCAATGATATGTCACCAGAATTAAATGAATAATTGAATGATCCTATGACTGTTGATGAAATAAAAAATGTTGTAAAAAAGTAAAAACAATGGCAAATCTGCCGGACAAGATGGTATACTAAATGAATATATTAAAAATACATTAGTAAATGATGCCTATATATATATTTCGCTATTTAATATCATTTTAGACACGGGTCTTGTACCTTAGAGTCGGGGTATGGGAATTATGATTCCTATTTTCAAAAATAAAGGATCTAAATTAGATCCTAGTGCTTACAGGGGTAAAACTCTTAACTCCTGTCTTAGTAAAACATTCACTGCCGTATTGAATTGTAGATTAAACACATTATCAGAGGAAATTGAAATAATTTCTGAGGACCAAACAGGGGTTTAGAAAAGGCCTCTCAACTGTAGACAATATATTCATTTTACATGCCCTTATATCATTATATTTTTCTGCAGGAAAAAAACTGTTTTGTTCGTTTGTAGATTTTAAAAGTGCTTTTGATACAGTCTTACGAATGAGACTGTGGCAACAATTGCAAAAATCAAATAATCAGGGTAAAATGTTTAAAGTTATATATAATATGTATCAAAATATTAAAACATGTATAAGCAAAGGAGACAAAGTATCATTTTTAGCCATGGCGTTGTCAGTTTGTTTTCGATTTATGAGTTTGACTGTCCCTTTGGTATCTTTCGTCCCTCTTCTCAAATGTCGATTGTTTACAAAAGGTATATGCAAAAATATGAAGAAGAATTGTATTGTCTACTTACACTCCTAATTATCTTGTATGCAGACGATACTGTACTACTGTCTGAAACAGAAGAAGGTCTTCCACAGGCCTTGTTAGCGTTTGAGCAATATTGTAATTTATGGAAACTTCGTATTAATACAAACAAGACAAAAATTGTAATAATTAATAATAGAAAATTAACCAAAAATTGTATTTAATATTTATGGTGAAAATATTAATGTACAAGATTCATATTCATATCTTGGTGTTATGTTCAATTATAATGGTAGTTTTTTTACTGCTAAAAAGAAATTATTGGATCAGGCAAATAAAGCATTGTATGCTTTATTGCAGAAAATAAGAAATTTGTAAATTCCATTAGATTTGCAATTCAAATTGTTTGATTCACTTATTACTCCAATTCTTGTCTACTCAAGTGAAGTATGGGGATTTGAAAATAAACAGGGTATAGAAAAAATACACTTGCAGTTTTGTAAGAGAACTCTCAATTTAAGAGACAATACTCCTAGCTATATGGTATATGGAGAACTTGGACGTTCTCCAATGGAAGTTGTCATTAAATTAGGAATAGCGTTATTTTGGAACAACCTTTTATCCAGAAGTAACAAAATATCTAGTATTTTGTATAGACTTACATGTATGTTTAAACTTCACGAGAGTAACCAAGGACATTTTAAATGGATTGATTATGTTATATCTATTTTTGATAAAAAAAGGGCTTAGTTTTATATGGAATGATCAAATGCATATAGATAACAATATTCTCAAGTCTATTCTTAAACAGAATGTGACTGATAAATTTATTCAAAATTAGTTCTCTCAATTTAATAGCTCATCTATGGGGGATTTTGATGGACTTTTTAAACATGAATTTAAACTGGTACCATACCTACTTAGATTGGCTGTATCTGATAGATTATATATGTGTAAGTTAAGATGCTCAAATTTAAAATTTCCTAGAGAGACAGGAAGATGGGCAAAGATCCCTAAACAAAATAGAATTTGTCATTTATGTAATTTTAATATTGGTAACGATATCATCATATGTTTACTTGAACATATCCATAAATCGTGGACCTGCGCAAACAAATTA
The DNA here is from genome assembly GCF_963676685.1 of Mytilus edulis. Lineage (NCBI taxonomy): Eukaryota > Metazoa > Mollusca > Bivalvia > Mytilida > Mytilidae > Mytilus > Mytilus edulis. The sequence goes on from NC_092356.1 coordinate 24,583,708, forward strand.
TCCAACATTATTACAATACAAATCCATCAGAGATCAAAATGATTGGAATATTGTCAAATTGCAATGTAAAATTATATCGTAATATTTGTAGATTCCTAAAAAAGATTATCAAATATCTATAATGATTCACTTATTAATACATATGTAAAAACTCACATATTCATGACATTGTGTTAAATCCAAATGATAAAGACTGACTGTATATACACATGAAAGTGTCACGAGAATCACGTGCATGATTGTTTATTGTGTGTTAGCTCCTGTTGTCGTATATATATGTTTATCATAATTGTATTGTAATTACTGTACATACATTTCGTCTATTTATGTATGTATGTATATTGACCTTTTGTAAACCGTTGTGTCTAAGGAAAATAAAACTTTGAATCTTGAATCTCGAAATTTAAGTAACAGACTTAATCAAGAAAAGTAAACATTGACCAATGAACCATGAAAATGAGGTAAAAGTCAGGTGAACCATGACGGACAGACTAGTACAGCTTACAATCCTTCCATACAACAAATATGGTTGACCTATTACTTATAGTTAAAGAAAAACAGTCCAAAACACAAAAACATAAAACTAAGCAATGAACCATGAAAAAGAGGTCAAGGTCAAATGAAACCTGCGAGGCTGACATGTACATTATAAAAAATGTACACACACCAAATAAAGTTTGCCTATTGCATACAGTTTTAGAAAAAAAACCACTTTAACTCAGAAAACTTAACTTTGATCACTGAACCATGAACATGAGGTCAAGGTCAGATTTATACACCTTACAATAATTCCATACACAAAATATAGTAGACGTATTGCATACAGAATAAGAAAAGCAGATCAAAACACAACTTACCTATAACGACTGAAGCATGAAAATGAGGTCAATGTCAGATGACACCTGTCAGTTGGACACATACACCTTACAATCCTTCCATACACCAAATACATAATATGTCAATTGCTTAATGCATGCAAGTTATGGACTTGACCACCAAAACTTAACCTTGTTCACTGATCCGTGATATGAGGTCAAGTTAAACTGTCTGGCAGGGATGAGGACATCGCAAGGTACGCAGATACCGAAAATAGTTATCCTATTACTCATAATAAGAGAGAAATTAACATTGCCAAAAAAAAAACTTAACGTTCTTTCAAGTAGTCACTGAACCATGAAGTTGTGACTGTAACATAAGACAGATATATACAAAGTGTGAAGCGTCCAGGTCTACCACCTTCAAAGATATAAAGCTTTTAGGAAGTTAGTTAATGCCTTCGCCGCCGCCATATCATTATCCCTATGTCGAGCTTTCTGCAAATAAGGTCGCAAGCTCGACAAAAAAAAACATTTTGACAAAGCACATCAAATTGAAGCAAAAAAACAAACTTCATCATAGATATTAGGATTTAAATGATGTATTTGAGCAAGACGCGCGTTTCAAATACAAAAGACAAAGAGACAAAAATTGACCATATCACAATGACACATGACGGGTTGTATAAGTACAGCGCTATGTCAAATGGATATTATCAACAATACTCTTAACAGCATAAGCATAAATAAACAGTAAAGTTTGATAATTTACAAAGGCAAATAAAAGAACTATATCATGATTTTAACACAAAGGTAAGACGATGAACAACGTCAGTAGCTAGAACATATGCTTGAAGACTATCCTATATTATTTGTGAAGTTGAAACGGAATATATATATACAAGTCCGTGGTATATTTATAGAAAAAAGAACGACACGGTTGTTGACATACCCTGGTTCATCAACCTCCTGGCCAAAGCTGGTGAAGTTTTTTTTAAGTCTGAAAGCTCGTAAATACCGATTGAATTACACAATAAGTAAAATCACTATGACACGGAACTCCTTGGAAAATTCAAAACGTAAAGTACCTAACAAAAATGGCCAAATTAAAAACTCAAAAACATCAAACGAATGGACAGCAACTAACAGATAACTGTTGAAAACGTACATCCAATATGCAGGTGAAGTTGGCATATTGCTTCAAAGTGTACAAATGTTGGGGAAATTGATACTTTCAAAATGAAAATCGTCTCGTTTGTTATATATTCTGGTACTGAGATGATGGCCACTTATGTAATTCGCAGTATAAGCCTAAAAAGAGACAGTTTGAAAGAACATCACCAATATACCGGAATATTAAATTAAATAATATGGCTTCCTTGATCTTCTTGTTTTTGACAAGTGTCTAAAGGAACTCCGACAGAGTTCATATACATATCACATGTATATGAGTCAGTCCAGATATCCATAATTTAGTTACCACTACACATTAAACACCAAGTCATCATCATCTTTTTCTTGTACTCTCAATGTGTCAAAATGTCCTTATCGGAAATACGACTCAATCCATTAAATTACAGATTATACGACTTCAATGGTACACTGTATCTATGATTTAATACCTCAACAAGATGTCACTAGTGAATTGAAACACAGACACATCGTTCCGGTTAATCAATTTCTTATATTAGCCGTGAAACTTATGTATTTTCGTTTTCAGTTGTTCGTCCTCATTACTCTGTTTGTGTTTTTTTGGTGAAAAGGACATACCCTATAATAAAAAGTCCGTATAGCATAACGTGATCGAAAGGATATATATGTAAAATTCAAACGACGGAGCAAACAGCATGCTACTGCCGAGGAAATGGAAGTCGACAGACTACAGGTTATCAAATAAATAAAAGTTTTTATTGTTTTATAATTTAATCTAAATTTTGGACTTTTGTGTGTCAAATATTTAGAGTGGAGTCATAAGTAGAAGTGAGAATGTCTTAAAATACTGATCTGCAGAACCAACAATACTATGGCCTGCGTAATTGTTATGATTATAAACACGAACCCAAATAAGGTCATTTTCATCAAGCGATAATACCAATGTTTGACTCATTGAAAACCACTCATTTTTGCCTAAATACAATGATCCTATTAAATCATCGTTGCGGACAAGTTCCAAGTGAATAACCTGTACACCATCGTTCATGCCGGTCACAGACGCTAAGTATATTCCTTTTGTTCGCACAATTGCATGTCCATGATGTGGGTCATATGCATTGCCAATGTTGGTAAGAATCTTGTTGTATTTGACTACTTGTAGCGGTCCTAAAGTCACTGTGTGGTCCAAAATGACAGAAAATGCAACAATATTTGTAGATGGACCTACAAAAAAAGAACCAACTTATTTTCAAGGTTACAATCAAGATGCAACTGAAAAATGGAATTCATCGTGTATATTAAATACTTCCACCGTATACTTTGTTACGGATTTGCTAAAATTGAAGACAATATATTTGTGTATGTTATAACTATAAAGTATACCATTGAGAAAAGGTGATGTAAATGTTCAAATTGATCGCATGGGTTTTTTAAGGAGTGAATTGCAAATATACAGATACACAACTTATGCTTAAATCAATTCCGTATCAAACTTGTTTCAAAACACCTACACATCTTCTGTTTTCAATCAAATGGACGACTTGAAACCTTAACTGGTCTTTCTTATCTTGATTTGTAATGTGTTACATCATGTACATTTTAACTGCTAAAAAAAACACTACATAGAAAAAACTAAAATATTTATGATTCTATGTTTCTGATAGCTAGGCTTATCCTGATCCACTAGAAGCATGCTGCACATGATATAAAAAATATGGAAATAGGGAATGTGTCAAAGAGACAACAACCCGACCAAAGAGCAGAAAACAGCCGAATGCCACTAATGGGCCTTCAACTCCAATAAAAACTACGATATATCCTACGTGTACAAAGACGCGGTTCACCTTGGGATGTTGAGTTTGGTTTGAGACTCCTAATGAGAGATATATAGTACCATAATGCATTTGTTATAAATAATATACATTTGTAACTTTTGAGTTAAGGTCGTTGGATAAAGAAAGACGAAAATTAGATCAAGGTCATGTTTTTGATTTTGAATTTGGTATATTTGAAGTTCTGTTAAAACATCGTATAAGAAATCGACAAAATTTATTAACTAAACTGTTGGACGTGACATATAAATTTTGGCGCAAAGGTTACGTTGATATTTAACTAAAATGTTCTCTTGATTTCTCTTGAACTGAATTTTAATGTGCGTATTGTTATGCGTTTACTTTACTACATTGGTTAGAGGTATAGGGGGGGGGGGGTTGAGATCTCACAAACATGTTTAACCCCGCCGCATTTTTGCGCCTGTCCCAAGTCAGGAGCCTCTGGCCTTTGTTAGTCTTGTATTATTTTAATTTTAGTTTCTTGTGTACAATTTGGAAATTAGTATGGCGTTCATTATCACTGGACTAGTATATATTTGTTTAGGGGCCAGCTGAAGGACGCCTCCGGGTGCGGGAATTTCTCGCTACATTGAAGACCTGTTGGTGACCCTCTGCTGTTGTTTTTTATTTGGGCGGGTTGTTGTCTCTTTGACACATTCCCCATTTCCATTCTCAATTTTATTTTTTACAGAGTTTGTCTTTAAGGCCGTGTGGAGGCAGTAGAGTGCCTCCCCGTGCTTCAGGTTTATGCTCTTATAATATACTAGATTATGGAGTGTGTGTCCGAGCGAGAACTGCTCTAATTCATTACTTTAGGAATATTTATCAAAAAGTAGTATTTCAATATTCAGCCCCATTCTACTATTTAATACTGATAGCGTTTGACATTTTTAGCCGAACAATTTATCCATTTTATATACTTCAATTATTGTATGCTGGTTCATATTCTGGACGCCAATCTTTGCTCCTTTATTATATAATTCACTAACAAAACAATTATGAAGCTTAGAAATGGAAAATAACTAAATACTAAACTTGTTCAAAGGGTATCCACACGTCTCAATCTTCAAAATCGGTTATCTAAAAATACTACCATCGCTAACATTTTTAACAATAAAAAACGTGGTTACCCTTCTATCGATAAGTGTCATGCCAAAAAATGACTTACATGTCCCCGTCTTTCAACCAACAATACGGTAAGGTCCACGTTTAATGGTCGCACATTTTCTTTAAATTTTGAAACTGATATAACTTGAAAAACACAGTATTATTTATTTACTCACATGAAACAAACCGGGGTGTGGTATTCAGTACGTAGGAGAAACTGGACGATATTTATCTAAACGCACTCAAGAACATCTGTATCGTTTTAAAAGACCCAATAAATTTAAAAGTATCATTTACCAACACCTTAAGAAGCACAACCATCCTTTTAAATATTTAGCAGTTCAACCTTTAGAAGTAGTAAATAAGCAGCCTGGTGAATCGCATTCAAAGTTTGTACGATCACGGAAAATAATTGAATTAAATTGGATTAAAAAATTAAAGACAGTTTACCCTCTCGGTCTAAATGATAATATCATGGGAATTGGTAATATATCTAGAACCAATTCCGTTAACATTTTGGATATAGTTTCTAAAACTGTTCGTAAAAAACGTTCTCACGGTCGTAGAACAAATCGCAATCGAAGATTTCGGGCCAATCATACCAATATTTCGGACCTAATTTCTATTTCAAAAAACAACGGCAGACTTATCTGTTAACAAAACTCTGTTCGTTTCCGGTTAATAAGTTAAATAAAATTTTGGAGGATTGCAACACAATTTCATATAGCAGTCCTAAGTATGAAATTGTTCAAATTATTATGGCATATTGTTATTCTAAATTATTTCCCAAAATTGATCGCCCTGAAGATCATAAAAAACATTTTATTAAAATTAAGTATGTCAATAAAGGCTTTGATTTTGTAAATATTGCCGGTATATTTAACGACCATTCTGTTAAAGAACAAATTCCTGGATAATTTGACAATACTGAGCTACCTCTTATTTGTTATATTTACAAGAAATCTACCCGGAAATTTGTGTTTAATTATAGTCAATTGTGTAAAGATGTTAATATCAGTGAAAATACACCTACTTCATGTAATTGCAGTAATTCCGAATATATTTATGGCCCCATTTCCCATGTTATAACAGGAGATCTTAACATCGTTCAAGACCGAGAGTTAAAATCATTCCTCAGTAAAGGACCTAAATATCGTCCCCCGTCAATTATTAATTGGAATGAGTGTCGTAATATCATCCACGACTCACTCCATTCATACTGTATGAAATGGATAAAACGGGAAAAAGCTGACAAAAAATCTTTGGACTCTTTTTTTTAATTCAGTAATGAAGATAGTTGATATACGTATTCAACATTTTAAAGAACATTTTACTATAAACCCTTACAACAATAAACCTATTTCTCGTATCAAACATAAACTAAAAGAACTAGCCAAGGAATTTGTTTTTGTCCCGGCAGATAAAGCTGCTAATAATATTATTATTGTTTAACGTAAATTTTACATTGAGGTTCTGAAAAAGGAAATCACCAATTCACCAACATTCCAACTGACTCCATTTTCAGAAAACGAAATCTGTAACAAACATAAACTTTTAGGTACCACTTTACAAGCAGAGCCAAATACAATGAAAGTCCCAACTATGTATTGGCTTCCGAAGCTACACAAAACCCCTTACAAATATAGATTTATTTCGTCTTCAAGCCATTGTTCAACTACTAAATTGTCTATTCTTCTTTCCAGCACACTTGGTACAATTAAAAACCTGATAATAAATTGTTCAAATAAGGCCTTCGAAAATAGTGGAATAAATTACTTTTGGAGTGTCAAGAACTCGTTGGAAGTACTTGATAAATTGCATGCTTATATTGGTGATTTTGAATCTGTTCAAAGTTTTGATTTTTCTACCCTGTATACCACATTGCCTCACATTCTCATTAAGAAAAAATTCACACACCTAATTAAATGGGCATTCAAAAAATTAGAATGTGAATATATATGTTCAAACTCTTTTAGGTCATTTTTTAGTAGCAATAAACAAAAAAACTATGTTAATTGGACATGCTTTGATACTATATATGCCCTTGAATTTTTACTAGATAACATTTTTGTTCGCTTTGGGGATTCCGTATATCGTCAGATTATCGGAATTCCAATGGGGACTAACTGTGCACCACTTATTGCGGACCTGTTTTTGTATTTGTTATGAGTTACAATTTATGACAAAAATAAGCAAAGACCCATCGAAACAACATCTGATAAACAAATTTAATAATACTTTTAGATATTTGGATGATATTTTGGCTCTCAATAATGACGACTTCAGTATGTATATTAATGAAATTTATCCTGTTGAACTTACTTTAAATAAAGCTAATACTAACAATGACCACTGCCCTTTTCTCGATCTTGATATCTATATCACTAATGGAAAGCTGAATACTAAAATTTATGATAAAAGGGATGATTTTTCATTTCCTATCGTTAATTATCCGTTTTTAGATGGTGACGTTCCCTTGTCACCATCTTACGGTGTTTATATATCTCAACTTGTACGATTCGCTCGTGTATGTAACAATGTTTTAGATTTTAACGAGAGAAATGTATGTATTACTGAAAATTTTTTACACCAGGGTTTTCGATATCACAAACTAGTCAAAACATTTACTAAAGTTTATCATCGGTATAAAGACATTATTCGTAAATATAGCTCAACATGCAGACTTTTTTTTATGGTAATATTCTTTATAAAGCACAAATGTGTCAGTATTCACCTCAGAAACTTACAAAACCTTTAAATAGACTTATTAAGAAGGGATATAATTACGATACTGTTGTCAAGTCATTAAAGATTGCATATTTTGGCGTTAATATTGAGTCATTGATAAGGTCTTTGCATCGGAACTAAACACATTTATTCTAAAAACAGTTGTTGGCATGACACGGGTTATGTTCTTCTCATATATGTTATGATGGTATGATACTAAACCCCTAACGGGAAGGATTGTGCCTGATGTTCATATGATGAAATCATAATCTTTCAGTCAGTTTAGTTGAAGTCTGGAGCTGGCATGTCAGTTAACTGCTAGTAGTCTGTTGTTATTTATGTATTATTGTCATTTTGTTTATTTTCTTTGGTTACATCTTCTGACATCAGACTCGGATTTCTCTTGAACTGAATTTTAATGTGCGTATTGTTATGCGTTTACTTTACTACATTGGTTAGAGGTATAGGGGGAGGGTTGAGATCTCACAAACATGTTTAACCCCGCCGCATTTTTGCGCCTGTCCCAAGTCAGGAGCCTCTGGCCTTTGTTAGTCTTGTATTATTTTAATTTTAGTTTCTTGTGTACAATTTGGAAATTAGTATGGCGTTCATTATCACTGGACTAGTATATATTTGTTTAGGGGCCAGCTGAAGGACGCCTCCGGGTGCGGGAATTTCTCGCTACATTGAAGACCTGTTGGTGACCCTCTGCTGTTGTTTTTTATTTGGTCGGGTTGTTGTCTCTTTGACACATTACCCATTTCCATTCTCAATTTTATCTCCTATTATATTTAAAACATAATTCATGGGGCTTGAATGTATCGTGATTTTACCACGGGTTGGCCCTTTATGACAAATATTGTATCCTGAGCGACAGGCCCTATGACTTATTTCGATTTTAATAGGACAAAAACGGCAATTCTTTTCGATCGAAGCGGTCTAAGTGGAGGCAAATATTTACCGTTCCCACAAATAAACGCATTTAAAATTGGTGTAAAAGAACGGAGCAAACTGAATTAGTGACATGCTTAAACTATTAACAATAATGTATTCAGATAATTTTGAATGAATTTAAATGATAATTTACTTATATGTCTTAAATGTATGAAAAAAATAGGGCTTATAGTCTATTCAAAATAGCATTTGACCTAAAAAAAATTGCAACAGAATTTGTTTTTATATTTTTCAATTCCAAATGGCTTTCTTTGTAACATACTAAAAGTCTACCGAGATATCTGAGTGGGAACATGTATTTTTTGGGTGAAAAATAGCAAAATTTGTCAAAAATAGCGAAAAACTGAGAACATCCGATTTTTGTTGGAATTTGAGATTCACATAGCTTGAATCGATTACCAAAACAGACAGGAAAAATACCAAAAAATGGTAAAAGTAGTTCATATGATTTTTCAATAACGACAAACACCATTATTTTAACCATATCAAAACTTTAAAGCAATTCCTTATTGTGTAAATGATGATTTTGGGTAAAATATTGCAAAATCAATAAAAAATCGTTAAAAACTGCAAGTACACTAATTTGGAGTATAAACTGCTTTTGAATCACTCCAAAATATCAAAATGGAAATCTTGATATAATTATAAGTAGATCAAACAAAATTCATTGTAAAACAAATATTAAATAACTGGTTTTAGGTGAACACAGCTAAATTTGTCTAAAAATCGTCTAACACAAGAAAAAACTACTATTCATATTTTTCAGAAACCATTTGGTTTGGTGTCATAGATTTGTTAATAGTTGCATCTACTAATGTTAAGAAGCTTATCAGGTCTGTGGAAGTGCCATAAAAATTGGATAAAGTTTTTCATTTTTTATTTCCCAACCATAATCTGTAGGATGTATGTCAACTTCTTATGATAATACACTCGAAGACTATGAAATTGCCCTGTGTCTTATGTTGGTGGTAAACTTTTCACCTGAACCAATGTGTTTCCAGTAATTACTTTGGGTTTTAATTTTCCTCAGACAAAAATGTCAATTCCTCCATATAAACATGTTAGCGCTTCTTTTCCTGCTTAGATGGTATCTGCTTTAATGAAGCCTTGATCTTGATATTTGTGATTAAGTTTTTTTAATGGAAGTCCTTTGCCTATTCCAAAAAGCCTAGATGATATGTAACAACCTGTTATAGAATGCAAACAGGGCAACAAATTACAAACATCCTCCCAAAGAATCCTTTAGCGTATATACTAAATTTAGTCCTGGTATCTATGATGAGTTTATTTAGACTGCTCTTTGTTCCATATTTTCATTATTTCATATTTAAAAAAACCTAACCTGTTTGCACTGTTGATGAATATGGTCGAAGACCACAATTGTCGTCCCTTGATTTTCGTTGACCACGAATATAGCCCTTAGTGTTGACAGTGGTTACTTGCCAATTTTTTTATACCCCTTCCAAATTTATTTCTCCATGTTTAATGCCTCATGTTTCAAGTAGGGGGTGAAACTACACAGTCACTGTAAATAAATTTGGGTCCAGAATTTTCAAGGAAAGTAGTGATTTGGTCTAGCTGAAAAAGGTTAAAATTTAGCACTTCGGAAGCTGTGAAAAAATTTCTTGACGCCCTAAACATAAAATTGTCCATATTTTTAGTTAGAGCCGATGAAGTTTTCTATAATTGTGATATAATTTGTCTCAAAAGTAGTACAACACATGTTCTAAAGAAATGCACTACGAAATAATTGTGGTCTCGGACCATATGATGAATAAGTACAATAACACTAATAGATCCCGATCTTCACCATTTACTATGACTTCTAAAGACAATGCTGTTTGCACAATAAGAAGATCTGCATCATCAATTGCATTCTTACATTTAATGTAATTATGCTTTAGCTTGTCACAAAGCACTTTGATAAGAACTGGTTTGTTTTGACTGTTTGGCACGAAAAGTTCCTTTGAATAATATATTATTTTCTTCATCAATACTACATACATGTACAGACCGTTTTCTACAGATCTGACTATAGAACAGATCTTGATGAGAAGTGTCAAATCTTATGGAGGTCTAACCTGAGGCAGAGGTATGGGTGAATCCCAACGATCACAATGAATATTATCAATGCCAGCTTGTGTAAACTTAAACAGTGCTATGCAAGATCTCACTGGTGTTGCATACTGGACTAGTGATCAGCACGAAGAAGCTAACCGTACAAGGAAAGAACGAGACAGGTTAGACACTCTTGCAATTCTTGAATACCTTTCTGAAAGAAATCATTTTACTAATTATGTTTCACTTCGAAATATTGAAACAGGTGTTAACGCAGAGCCTGCTATTAACGTTGAAAAAAAAATAGTAAGTTTTTGAAATAAAATGTTAGAATCGATGAAATGCGACAAAAATAGAGTTAAAGCTTCAAGAAGTCAAACCAATCAACAACATTGGCAGCCAAAGCTAGGTCAAAGTCAGATCCAGACTTTCTAAAAAACATATACAAATAGATGGTGAGGGTCTTCAGTATGTCCTTGATGGTGGATGCATATTGCACGACTTCATTGGGCACATGTTATATCATTTGGAGACATTGCACACACAAAGACCCTGTAATTGTTTTTGAAAGTTATCAAGAACTTCCTTCAATTAAAGATATTATACATTCAAGTAGAACAAAAGCCATTATTTTAAAGAACATCAATTGCACCTCATCTATGACTTGCAACACTTAAACAGAACTTTTGATGTCAAACCGTTTGAACAAACCACATCTTCCTATATCTATCTTATTAAGGTGCTTTGTGAGAAGCTACAGGATAATACATGTAACATTAAATGTAAGAATATGACTCATGATGCAGATCTTTGGATTGTGTTTTATCTTTCGTAGTCATAGTGAATGGTGAAGATACAGATCTAATAGTGTTACTGTACTTATTCATCGTTAATCAACAGTGCAAACAGGTTATTTTTAAATCTGAAAAAAATGAAAAATATGGAACATAGAACAGTCTAAAGGATTTCTTTGGGAGGATGTTTGTAATTTGCTACTCTTTTTGCATTCTATAACAGGTTGTATCTCATCATCTAGGCTTTTTGGAATACACAAAGGACTTTCATTAAAAATACTTAACCAACAAGATCAAGTTTTCATGAAAAAGGCTTCATTAAAGCAAATACCATCAAAGCAGGAGCATCAGTTTTGGTCAATGAAACTTTTTACCTCTCATTATGCATGGTCAACATACTGCTCAGTTTCAAAATAAATAGCTTTCAATAACACCAGTATATATTGATAGGGGATTAATTGAGGAATCAAAATAGCAAAAAATAAAACAGGGGTCAATGTGGTTGTTTTTGAGATATTAGCCATTAGAATTTTGGCGGGACAATGTGATATAGATACAATGGATAAGCGTTGATTCTTGAAAAAGAAACCATGAGCCCGGAGGGCGAATGGTTTGTTTTTCATGATTCAACGCTTATCCATTGTATCTATAACTTAAACTATTGTGCTAATGTCTTTTAAAAATGAACGCCTATTCTTAATTAGAAGGTATTGTAAGTGAGTTGAAATAACCATGTATTCGTGTCAAACGATTCATTACAATAAATTGAATATCACAATTAAATGGTTAAAACAAAAATACAAATATATTATAACACAACACGTCTGTCCTTAAAGATCTTCATACTATCAAGCATCTAGAATGTTGTTTGTTTTTACAAAATAAGATATATTCGAACTTATTTCTATTAAAATTGAAAATGGAAATGGAGAATGTGTCAAAGGGAATACATCCCGACAAAGAACATATGTATAGTGCATATAATAAGTATGTTTCCGAACTTTCTAACAAAATAGCCTAATTTTAGGCACATCACGATTTTCTAGCATAGGAATTTACGAATTAACAGATGTTAAACAGATGAAATCATATTATATTATATTTATTTATGAAACATACATGGACAAATCATGAGAATGTAATCAATTTTGCTTCCAACACGTGGAATAGCCAACAATAATAAAAAATTAAAAAAAACGACCAAACTCACTTTTATTACACAAATTATCCACAATAACATACAAAACAAGAACAAAAACTGGAAAAGTAGAAAATAGGGACAACAGAGAGAATTCAGGGATTCGAACCTAAAAATACAAGTCCGTACCTTGAACTCATTTATCTTAACCAATTCATACTATTCGTTTGCCTATTATGTATATATAAAGGAAGAAGCCCTGTTTGACTGTTGTGCCGATATATATCATATATTCATTTATATAAATAAAATAGAAGTTTAAATAGTAACCAATTGTTAGCCCAGAGGTTTCGTCGATATGTTGATGTCAGTAACACGTGTCAGAATTCATGGACGGGTTCGAATCCCAGTGAAGGCATACAGAAATCACAAAAATTAAAGGTAAGTTTTTAAAACAATTCCATTAGTGAACAGAAATCAGTGAATTAGTCAATTCAAACTTAATGAAATTAAGCACACAAAGGAAGCAAAAGAATCTAATATGGTGAACCCATTTGAGCGACAGATTTAGGAAGCGTTGATTCTAGAAAAAGAATCCACGGTAAATGAATAGGCTGACGTCACCACAATGGTTTAACTCTTGATTTCTCATAGCTTTATCATTGGCGAGGTAAAGTTCTCAAAACCTTCTAAAAAATAAATACGATTTTATAAGACTTTTACAAATGGCTTATAATTATGCATGTAAATGATTTATAAAAAGAAAAATGGGGGTCGATGGGCAATTTATTTTTTTGGCATTCAAATGGATAAAACCAGAGTATTTCAAAATCTGACAAAAATTCCAAAACATGACAAGCAAACATCCTTAAAATTACTAGTTGGATAACAATAGTATAAATTTAAGCATTGCACTTATTCATATAAAGAATTTAAATTGATTATTACTAACATCTTAAATGATTTCTGAAAAACTATGAATTTTATCAGTTTTTTTCCAGTTTTTGATAATTCTGGGCCAAATTTAGCTTTTTTCACCAAAAATCAGCTATTTTCAAATTTGTTTAACTATGAATTTTGTTTGATATGATTATTATTCTATTAAAATTTGAATTTTCTATTTTTAGAGTGATTTAAAAACAGTTAAAATTCCAAATTGGTGTTTTTCCATTTTTTATTCATGCATAGTATTTCTTTGGTTGAAATAAAGGTAAATACTGTACAATGTTTTTAAAAATGCCAATTTAACAAATACTATTTGGGGAAAACCAATGGTGGTATTTCACCTACATTCGTTCTATGACGTCGGGAGTACGATCGGAACAGCGCATGCAATATATTCATATTTCACCACGGGTGTGTACTCAAAGCGGTCGATGTCATTTTAGAATTAAAATTATGCGTATAGTGATACAGCATAAACCATATTTAATAATGATCTTCGGATTTTTGTTTTGAAGTCCTTAGTTTATGACCTTAATAGTTATAAAAGGTACCAGGCTTATAATTTGGTACGCCAGGCGCGCGTTTCGTCTACATTTATAATACCGGCATCACACCAAAGCTTACAGCACCGACGTACGCCGGGCGTAGTCAAAAACCATGTACGCTATCAATACGCTGGTACGTTCGTACGCATTTGACTTAATTGTCAATCATATCTGTGTAGTGTGCACAACGAGCTTTATGCGTGTTTTAGGCGTACGAGAACCGTAAATAAGCGTTTATCGGGCATTCAAGTAACGTATGTTAGCGTAAGTCTGGCGTTTGTCTAACGCAGATTAAATGCACGCTACGAAGGACGAAAGTCCCTAGCACGTATTTGACACGCTTTCCGTTCGTACCTGGGACAATTATCCGTGCTTTCGGCGTGTCTTGCAAGTGTTATTTAAAGAGCATTTGTACTATTTACGTATCTAGATACGTGCACGGATCGACGAATACGTATCGGACAGATATGTATAAAATAATGATTTAGCTCCGACCTCAATTAAAACTAAATGAAAATTAAATGCATTATAGAATACTTCATCGGGACCAACTTTACTAAATTTATCCTTTCCTTATACACGTGTAATACGATACGTCGATACGTGTACGACAGCAAATATGTAAATAATGCAATGCTTAAAACGTTCTTCTTGCTTCCACCTAACGTATACGGACTTAGTCAATTATAGAATTTGACCTTTGAAACTTCAAATCTATACATGAGAAAGTCATGCAACTTTATACTTATACATTCTCTTGCAAGCCACATGACCTTTAGCAAGCCAACCGGAAATGCGTATATCGACTGTACCTGTTTTTGTACTTCTTCAATGCAAAGTGAATAAAAAATATGGGCACTTTTCGAATCAGTGTCAGGTAACATATAAACTATCATATAATACCGAAAGAGACTTTAGGCCAGAAGAAACAAATTATCTCCTTAGTTTAAAAAAATGCATATAAACCATACATGTTTTGAAATCTGCAAACAAAAGCTAGCATTTGACATTGTAAAAAATAAAATCACAAAAATACTGAGCTCAGAGGAAATTCAAAACGGAAAGTCCCTAATCAAATGGCAAAATCAAATGATGAAACACACCAAACGAATGAACAACAACTGTCATAATCCTGACTTGGTACATACATTTTCCAATGTAGAAAATGATGGATTGAACCTGATTGTATAGCGCTAAACCTTTCACTTGTATGACTTGTAAATTTAAAACGGATTTTAACTTTTCAAATCAAACTATATCGTTTAGGGTGGAAAGACATTTAATTGTGAAGTTGAAATCACCACTTTGTAAATTTTACGGACGCCATCACGAGTTGGTTGACCGTTATGGAATATCCGTTTCACAGATGATATCGGATATGTTTCTTATGTCTTAACTACAATTCCGTTCCCTTTTCACGAATGTGACCTATCGAATTAGACTATTTATCCCTATTTGTGACATTTTTGCCTATTGTTTTTGTTTGTTTTGTTCACACATCGTTGTCAACATAATGGAATTTGATGAGACTGTCATACAAGTGAGAGGTTTAGCTAGCTTTAAAACCAGGTTCAATCCACCATTTTCAACATGACACAATGCCTGTACCAAGTCAGGAATATGACAGTTGTTATCCATTCGTTTGAAATTGATGTGTTGACATTTGATTTTGGACTTTCCTTTTTGAGTTTCCTCAGAGTTCGGTATTTTTGTGTTTTTAATTCTTTTGTGTAATGAATACATGGAATACTCACTATTGAGAAGCAACCTTTTTGATTCATTGTCTGCAATATTCATTCCGTCTGTTTGACGAATACCTTTTTTCCCAGTATAGTTTTCTTGAGCAAATATAACAGGAATACTTTTTTGATGCTGGTCTGTCGGATATGCATCAATACGTTTTTCTTCTTCTTGTGTTGGCTGAAAATTGATCTTGTCATTGTTATCACTGCTATAACTTTGTACCTCAGAACTTGCGGTTCTGTTTGCAAAAGTCAGTTTGTTCACTTGTTAATGCAAATGCCGATTAATTCTTCGTACTTCATGTAATTCATTTAAGATTTCATTTTGTTTCAATTCAAATACGTCTATCTTCATTCGAAGTTGTCGGTTTTCGTAGTCCGTTTTTCTATTTGACAGTTTAAGCTGATTTACATCATTCAGTAGAATGTCTACAATGACATAAATGTGCACTAGTGAAATTATATTTTTTTGGTAAATATTTCGTACATCAGAATGCATTTTAAAGTGAAAATAACTCTTTTTATTATTCGTCAGGGCCGCTCAAACCCCCAAATAGAGAAAAGTCAAAAAGATACAAATGCTTGGCTTAGTAGAACCGTGTAAACATCTTGTTTTTGATGTCCTGATAAATGCGTTCGAATTGAATCCTACTCCTATTTGTTTGCAGCACTTATGGACTGAATTGACTCTATTGACGGTCCCATTTGTTTTCAATACACCTCCCATATCGGTTGAATTATAAACCATCCATTGTCTGACAGCCTGGGTTGACCTTTAGATAGACAGTGCGATATAGCTTGGCATATAAAACGTTGTATTATTTTCAATCTATTTTTAAGTAGTGATTGACAACTTCAAACGAGAATCTATGAAAAACGTGATAATTTCCATTTGTCAACTTCCGATTTTTTTTTGGCGGTAAAAACAAAACTCACCATTTCCACTTATGATTTTTACTTCTGCTATTTTACTGAAGGCGTTGCAAGAAGCTATATGTACCATACCCCTTTCAAAACTTCTTTCTTCGTTCATTTTACATTTGAATACCACTGTTACAAATCCACATTAAATGTTTGCAAACAAATACACATTTATAGCTTTCATTGGATATGTACTGTTTCAATGAATATGAGTCTTGATGCCAACGAATAAAAGAATTTTAAGAAAGCCAAAAACGGAGTTTATTTAGGAACTACATGTAGATGATCAGAATGAATCCAGAGTGCATATAAAAATTAATCGACTGCAGAATTAGAGGGCACTCGCTACGATACATATAAAATAATCTGAAATACGACTTACTGTGTTCAATCATTAATAGAGTCAAATATTGGAATACTTATTTGCTTTTAAGGGCCAGTATGGTTCAATATTGTCAAAAAAAGCTTAAGAAACATTGATAATGAACTATTTACTAACAAGTGAATAATTCGACCTCATTGAATCTGTGTTCATGTGAACTTCAATTAACCCCTTAGCTAGATGTGAATAGCGTATGCAATGTGCTAGTTGGGTTTTACAAAGAAAAAGAAGGTCAACATTGAAAGTGAAACAAAGGTAAAATAAATTGATTGACTGGTTCGATCGACAAACTATCATTCTTATACAGGTAAAAACAATGATTAAAATATATTTATAATCTATAATATGAAGAAAAAAATCAGACCAAGAAAAATCAAATTTCACGAGTTCCCTTTCTATGTGTATTTATATTTATGTTTCAATTTCTAATATTACCATCGGGAGACTTCGGACCAAGAAAAATCAAATTTCACGAGTTCCCTTTCTATGTGTATTTATATTTATGCTTCAATTTCTAATATTACCATCGGAAGACTTCGAAAGTCCACTCTATAGTAAATTAGATAGCGTCAGACTAAATTACACACAAAAATATTCATATTCTCAAGTCCGTGTCCTATCAATCGTTTGTTTTAGACTTTTTTTATTATATTGATACATGTAAATGTTTACAATATTTTATTTGATATATGATAATTTGAGTCAAATCGGTGAACTAGTGCCCCTTTAAGAAATGTTTGTTATAAGTTATGTCAATGCTGATGTATTTCAAAAGGTAGTTAATCAACAAGCTTTAGATAAAATAATTGTGTCCTTGTTTCCGCTAGGAAATTTTCTTGTGTTTCCCTTTTGTAACATGTTCTCATCGGGGCTACCTTACCAGTTTATTATTTTTCCCTATGCCAAGAAGAAACTCTTACCTATTATTCTGTTTCACATTCAATGTTTATTACATGTTTTCATATTTATCCGGAACAAATTGAACTGGACCGATTTCTCAAATCACTGTATTATCGACTACCTTTAATTTCTGTGACACCGTCCGCTTCAATATTTCAACACATGGAAAATGGACGACATTTGAACTTCCTACGGAAATCGAGACATACCACTGTTAAGTACGTTTGATTCAATCATAAACTGTGATAAATTAATCTGTTTTAACTCCGATATTTTTGGATAAGTGATTTATAAATACATACGAACTGTAAGTTATCTATTTCCGAGAAATTGACTGTAAATTCTACTTTCGTTTTTGACTCGATTAATAATCTTGTATTTAACATTCACATTTAATTCGTACACATTGTAAAATATTGTATTTTTATTTCTTTCAGTTTACCAATCTACTGACTACTTGTAAACCTTTCTGGTGGAATATATTAATTACAATTTATCAAAACAAGTTGTGTTCGTTATATATTCATCGAGATTGCGATTGCAGTCACCTGGTTAAACTAGTTGAGTCCGGCTCAGCATAGTAAATTGACAACAACTTGTATACACATCTCCTGAACAAGAATACAACGAAGCATCGTTCGTAGCTGTTACCTTGACACTACTCAACACA
This sequence comes from Mytilus edulis, assembly GCF_963676685.1. NCBI lineage: Eukaryota > Metazoa > Mollusca > Bivalvia > Mytilida > Mytilidae > Mytilus > Mytilus edulis. The sequence continues at coordinate 24,602,390 of NC_092356.1, forward strand.
GCTTGTGCGTCCTAGGCAGCAAACCAACAACGTTAAACAAACATTGCCTACAAATAGTTGATTTACATCATGGATCCCAGTCACGAGGAACAACAAGAAGAGGTTCAGACTCCGGAGGGAGATGTCACTGAAGAACCAGAAGAAAATCCGTCTAAAACAACAAATTTAGATGAAAATGCCGAAACTAGGCGAGTGCGTGAACTTACCGAAAAGGGACAGGGAGCCTTTATAGAAAAACGTGACAAGTTATATCACGACTTAGAGGCCCTATGGTCAAACCTAGAATCTCGGTTATTAGAAACCAACCCTCCTAACGACCTCTAGCAATTGTTAACAGCACAAGATAAAATTGTACAAGCCTGTACTAATTATCGCAGGCTCACAGACGAGTACTTGAAATTTCTCAAAAATACGAAAACATTAGACAGCCTTCAAGACATTGATACATGCAAATTCTCAACGGATATCCGAATGTCTAAAGTAGACCTAGCAATTGAAACTTTGCACGAGCATCGCCTTACCTTGACAAGGGCTAAATCAACAAAAACGAGGACATCTAAGGGAAAGACCACCTCGCACAGTGGGAGCTCACATGCCTCCGACATGTCGAGCCTAGCAAGGAGAAAGCGTGCCAAGGCAGAGTCCGCTAGATCAAAGATAGCCTTTGCCGAGCAAGAAGCTGCCCTCCTAAAGCAGGAGGCCGTTTTACAGGAACAAACCCTATACAGACAAACAGAAATAGAGGCCAAAATGTAACAAGAAGCCATTCGTGCAAAACAAGAGGCCACACGTAGGAAAGCTGAAGCGGAACAAGAGGCCACACGTAGAAAAGCTGAAGCGGAACAAGAGGCCACACGTAGAAAAGCTCAAATGGAACTGGAGGCTGCTCACCTAAAAGCTCGAATTGAACAGGAGGAAGAGCACATCAAAGCTAAAAAGAACAGGAGGCCGTTTGCAGGAAAACTCAAATGGAACAAGAAGCCGCACGTGCGGTCCGAGAAAAAGCCGAACTTAAGGCCGCTATGAACATTCTCGAAGCAAAAAGAAAAGCTGCAGCCGCAGAAGCCGAGGCTCGTATCCTGGAAGACGATGGCAGCCAAGCAGTTAGTGATCTCCCTGACGAAACGGAAGACCCTCTCAAGCGTGTGCAAGATTTCGTCAATATACTTCCTGTGTCAACTGATGTAAAGGAAGTAACAGGAACTCAAAAGATAAGACGAAGTCCTGTTAAGATTGAGCTGAGTCATGAAGCACCAGCGTTCGTGCCATCCGTGGCATTGAACTTGCCGCCACAGACATCTGCTGTCTTGCCTTCCGATATTAAATCCCCGGAAATTACCTTAATCCCAGATCTGGGAAAAGTAACTGGCATACAAAAATTAGGCCTTTTAGATGAAATCCCTGCTGAACACAAAAAACAAGGTGTTAAAGAAGAGATCCCTGTTGCACACCAGCAACAAATCAATCCCACATCGGAGATTACTAGATTTCTCTTGCGTAAGGACCTGCTTTTCTCCCGATTAACAAGCTTTAACGATCGGGCAATATCCTTCCATACTTGGAAAGCGAGCTTCAAGAACGTGACTGATGAGTTACAAGTCTCTGATTCAGAACAGATCGACCTACTGATCAAGTGGCTCGGTCCAGAGTCTGCTAAACATGCCATAAGCATAAGAGCGTCGAACGCCAATAATCCTACAATAGGTATACAAAGATTATGGAAAAGGCTTGACGAGCGGTATGGTGCTCCAGAAATGTTGGAAGCCTCTCTCAGGAGTAAACTTGACAAATTCCCAACATTGACGAATAAGGACAACGCACGTCTTTATGAACTATCTGACATTCTATCAGAAATAGAATACCACAAGGAAAATCCCAAGCTGGGATGTCTGCTAGCTTATTTTGATTCGCCGACCGGAATAAACCCTGTCATTGAAAAACTACCATATGGACTTCAGGAAAAGTGGATTACAAGGGCGTCTAGATACAAATCTAACCACGGCGTTGCCTTTCCTCCCTTTACAGAGGTATCTGCTTTCATCAGTGAACTCAGTAGAATTAAAAACGATCCTGGATTAATCTTTGGGTCAAAAGTCACACCAAATACAAAAGGTGCTGCGCCAAGGTTCACGTCTTACCCCAAGACTAAAGTTGGTACTCGTAAAACAGCGGTTGAGCAGCAATCTCGAGACGCCAGCAAACAAGATCTTTGTATTCTGCACAATACAAAGCATTCCTTAAATGAATGTCGAGCGTTCCGAGCCAAATCAATAGAGGAACGCAAAGGTCTTTTGAAAGAAAACAATGTCTGTTACAAGTGTTGTGATTCTACCAAACACAGAAGCCGGGAATGCAATGCACGCATAAGTTGTAAAGAATGTGGAAGTAAACAACACACTACCGCACTACACATCACTAGACCACAGCAACCTGCAAGTTCTCAGTCTAGCTCATCTAAGCAAGCCTACGGCGGGGAGCCTACAGAATCGGCTGAAACTAAGTCAACCTCAGTTAACTCTATCTGTACTGAGATCTGCAAAGATACATATAGCGGGAAATCGTGTGCTAAAATACTGCCTGTGAATGTTTATCACAAAGATAACCAGTACAAAGTTATTCGCATGTACGCCATCATTGATGACCAAAGCAACCGGTCACTAGCATCGCCCGAATTCTTTAATCTTTTCGACGTCAAAGATAAACCGGAGAACTATACTTTATCAACATGCTCCGGCAAAGTAGTCACTTCCGGGAAAAGAGGAAGAGGTTTCGTCATGGAATCAATCAATGGTAATGACAAGTTTGATCTTCCTGTACTGATTGAATGTGATCATGTTCCCAATAATAGGGACGAAATACCTACTCTTGAAGTTACAATGCATCACCCTCATTTAAAAGAACTTAGGGGTAGCATTCCACCAATAGAGGAAAATTGCCAAATTATTCTCTTAATTGGCAGAGACCTTATAGAGGCACACCATGTCCTTGACCAGCGCATATATAAGACCACCCAGAACTCCATATGCACAACAATTGAAACTGGGTTGGGTAGTGATAGGAGAGACCTGCATTAACAAGCAGCACGTACCTCTTGAGTTAAATGTCAAAATAACTAACATTTTACCTACAGGACAACCTTTAACGTTTCAACCATGTACAAGCAAGTTTGACATTCGGGAAAACTACACAGACCCCGTTAAGAAAGATTTACAATCGCCACTCTTTGAAAAAACAAAGGACGATGATAAGCCTGGAATGTCATATGAAGACAAAATGTTCATGAAACAGATGGACAATGAATTTGTAAGAGACTCGGAAGGAAGTTGGGTAGCACCGTTACCGTTCCGAGTGCCAAGACAGCCATTGCCAAGCAACAAACCACAGGCTCTTCATCGTGCTAGCATGTTAGACGCCAGTCTGAATAGGAACCCAGTAAAGCGGGAACATTTTCTTACATTTATGAGTAAAATCTTAGATAATAATCATGCAGAGCTCGCACCACCGTTGGGCGAACATGAAGAGTGCTGGTATTTACCATTGTTTGGTGTTTATCACCCGAAGAAACCCGATCAGATTAGGGGTGTGTTTGACTCTTCCGCCAAATGTAATGGAGTTTCACTCAACAGCGTCCTGCTAACAGGCCCAGACTTGACCAATGATCTCTTGGGAGTACTGCTGCGTTTCCGGAAAGAAATGGTCGCAGTAACTGCAGACGTTCAACACATGTTTCACTGCGTTGTAGTGAGAAAAGACCACCGGAATTATCTTAGATTTTTATGGCATAAAGACAACGATCTACAAGAAAACCTTGTCGAATACCGCATGAGAGTTCATGTTTTTGGAAATAGTCCGTCACCTGCCGTTGCCACGCTTGGTCTCAGAAAAGCAGCCCAGGCATCAGAACATGAGTTCGGCAGTCACGTGACTAGCTTTGTTACAAGAGACTTCTACGTCGACGACGGTCTTACGTCATGTCCTACCAAAGAGGAAGCTATTAAGCTCATGAAGGACACACAGAAAGCAGTACAAAGTATGGAAACTTAAGGCTTCACAAGTTCGCCTTTAATTGTGCAGAAGTTATGTCTGCATTTCATGCCAGCGATTTGGCCTCAAATTTAAAGGATCTAGACTTAGAATCTGACAGCAAACCCCTACAACGTAGTCTTGGACTCAGCTGGGACGTAAACACTGACAACTTCTTATTTCAATTATCATCAGAAAACAAACCGATCACTCGGAGAGGAATTTTATCAACGATAAACAGTCTCTATGATCCTCTTGGATTTTTAGCTCCAGTGATTATACAAGGCAAACTCCTATTAAGGAAAATAGTATCAGAAACCGTTGATTAGGACCAACCTCTCTCTGATCAGACAGCAGTTGAGTGGAAATCTTGGAGAGATACTCTAATTGCTATAGAAACATTGCGCATTCCACGTACCTACGTGCCGTATCTCAGCAAAACCGCCACAAAGGAGTTGCATGTCTTCTCTGATGCATCAGAAAAAGCCATATCCGCTGTCGCATATCTACGCACGACCGACAGTAGTTGTGAACCTAACATAGGTTTTATTCTTGGGAAAGCTAAAGTTGCACCAACAAGTGGTCATACTATTCCACGACTTGAACTATCTGCTGCCGTATTAGCAGTTGAGATCACACAAACCATTGTGGATAACTTAGATTTACACATAGACAACGTGAAATTCTACACAGACAGTAAAGTTGTCTTAGGTTACATCAGTAACGAGACAAGAAGGTTCTTTATCTATGTCGCCAATAGAGTAGAGAAAATCAGGAAATTTAGCTCTCCAAGTCAATGGAATTATGTACCAACTAACCGTAACCCCGCAGACTCGGGAACAAGGTCCGTACCAGCCCATGAAATTCACAGCAGTGAATGGTTATTGGGACCAAAACAACTTCTTTCCTCAGAACAGAAGAACTCTGAGGACATATACCAACTTATAGATCCAGAAGAAGATGGAGAAATACGTGCAACTGTTAATGTTGCAAAAACATTTGCCACACTTGAGCAAAAAGGTATCGGAACTGATAGATTCAACAGATTCTCCAACTGGACATCACTTGTGCGAGCGATAGCCTTTTTGGAACGTTTCTCCCGTTTACACGGGTCAAAACAGACAGCACCAGTGACTTCTCTGGAAGGCTTTTCGAATGCCGAAAATTTCATCTTAATATCTGCTCAACATGAAGTTTACGGAGATGAAATAGATTGCATTAAACGTCAGGAACAAGTTCATAAGCGGAGTCCGATAGCTAACCTTAATCCGTTTTTGGACGAACGAGGACTATTACGAGTAGGAGGCCGTATTGCTAAATCTGACTTAAACCTCCGTGAAAAGAAACCATTGATCGTCCCTGGACGTCATCATATAGCGACATTATTAGTCCGACACTACCATGACAAGATAAAACATCAAGGTCGCCATTTTACAGATGGAGCGATTCGTTCTGCAGGATTCTGGATTGTCGGAGCTAAACGCTTGATCTCTTCTATCATTCACAAATGTGTGAAATGCCGCAAACTTAGAGGAAAAACTGAGTGCCAAATCATGTCTGATTTGCCAGAGGACCGTCTTGAACCGTCACCTCCATTTACCAACGTTGGAATAGACACATCTGGACCCTGGACAATTGTTTCACGTAAAACACGTGGTGGATACGCAAACTCAAAACGTTGGGCAATTCTTTTCACATGCTTAGTGACTAGAGCTGTTCACATCGAACTTATCGAGGAAATGAGCTCTTCAGCCTTCATAAACGCCGTCAGAAGATTCGCCGCTATTAGAGGTCAAGTTAAAATTTTCCGATCCGACCGTGGAACAAACTTTATTGGCGCAATCGACGATTTAAAGATTGACTCAATCAACGTTGAAGATGGACCCTTCAAGAACTTTCTGTACAATTCTGGTACAACTTGGATCTTCAATCCGCCGCATTCGTCTCACATGGGTGGAGCCTGGGAGAGAATGATTGGTATCACCAGGAGAATTCTTGATTCTATGCTTCTAAATGCAGCCGGAAGAAGCCTTACGCATGACGTTCTCAACACACTAATGGCAGAAGTTTCAGCAATAGTGAACTCTAGACCTCTGGTACCGGTATCAACAGATCCAGAGAATCCGTTAATATTAACTCCGGCTATGTTATTGACACAGAAAACCGACTACATATTCACCTCAGATCATCTTGGAGAATTCGATAAACGAGATCTATGTCTTGCCGAATGGAGACGAGTACAGGCTCTTGCCAGTGTTTTCTGGTCCCGTTGGAGGAAAGAGTACCTGCTGTTACTACAAAAACGACGAAAATGGACCGAAGATCGCCGTGATCTCATCGAAGGAGACGTCATTCTTCTAAAGGACAAAAACCTTTGCCGTACCCAATGGCCCGTTGGAATTATAGTGAACTCATTTAAAAGTTCAGACGAACATGTCCGAAAAGCAGAAGTGCGAGTAATCGTTAACGGAAAAGTCACAACCTACACACGCCCTATCGTGGACATGATTCTTCTCGTAGAGAACAACCCTGTGTAATTATGTGTATATATATATATATATATATATATATTGGATTTAGATAGGACATTCACATGTGTTATATTTTATGGAATAGTGATATCAGATAGATTTCAGACGGGGAGTATTCTGTTTCACATTCAATGTTTATTACATGTTTTCATATTTATCCGGAACAAATTGAACTGGACCGATTTCTCAAATCACCGTATTATCGACTACCTTTAATTTCTGAGACACCGTCCGCTTCAATATTTCAACACATGGAAAATGGACGACTTTTGAACTTCCTACGGAAATCGAGACATACCACTGTCAAGTACGTTTGATTCAATCATAAACTGTGATAAATTAATCTGTTTTAACTCCGATATTTTTTGATAAGTGATATATAAATACATACGAACTGTAAGTTATCTATTTCCGAGAAATTGACTGTAAATTCTACTTTCGTTTTTGACTCGATTAATAATCTTGTATTTAACATTCACATTTAATTCGTACACATTGTAAAATATTGTATTTTTATTTCTTTTAGTTTACCAATCTACTGACTACTTGTAAACCTTTCTGGTGGAATATATTAATTACAATTTATCAAAACAAGTTGTGTTCGTTATATATTCATCGAGATTGCGATTGCAGTCACCTGGTTAAACTAGTTGAGTCCGGCTCAGCATACCTATCACCTTCTTCATGTCAGCAAACGATTCATCTTCCTCAGCATGTGTTCATAGATTTATACCATATAAACAATACACTAATACATATAATTCCTTTAATACAGCCATTCTAGAACCGTATACAAATAACAACAAACATTTATCTGATGTCGATAAGTAGTTCACCAGTTTGATAAATGACAAGGACAACTTTAATCAATATGTGTGGGAAGGAGCAGTGCATACAGCAAGACCTACATATAAATGTTAGATAAAAATTTATAATGAATACTGTCTAAGAATAATGCGTTTTGTTGAAAGCCAATGTACTTCTGTCAGTGGTAAATAAAATCATCTTATGACACTGTTAGCTGATTTCTCTCGTTGTGTTGTGTTGGCCTCTTGTTGCTCAGGCACTAGTTGACGAACTAACTTTGAACTAACTACCTAAAGAAAATATGTTACGAATAAGACTTTCTTTTTTATGTCAATTTTTTCAAATTAGTTTCCAGAGAAGACTTAAATCACACCTCTGCCTCGTTACTATAAGAATAAGTAGATATGGTATGATTGCCAATGGGAAAACTCTCCACAAGAGACCAAAAGAGTATATGTCACCGACCTCCTTTGGTAATGAATATAACCAATACTACTTAGTCAGCTATAAAAGGCTTCAAAATGACAATTATAAAACAAAACTAACTAGACAACTAACGGCCTGATTTAGGAACAAAAAGGTGGACAAACATCATATGTAATATACAGTAACAAACGATAATCACTGATTTACAGGCCCCTTACTTTGGACAGACACATACATAATGTGGTGGGGTTAAACTAGTTTGAAGGCTCTCTAACCCTCCCTTAACCTGGACCAGTGATTTAACAGTACAATATAAGAACAAATTATAAAAATCAGTTGACAAGGTCTTAACTCATCAGATCGATACAATTCAGAATAACTAAAAACAGCACAGAGTAGACGTGGCAGGGTACTTATACATCCCAAAAAATAAATAGACACAAGTACAGATCGGAGAGTACTTCGACTCAAAGTTATTGACGGTTTGTTCAAAACCAATAACAACTAATAAAACAAATCAAGCATCTACGATTACAAAATCAGCCAGTACCCATCCAACATCCAATGTATGTAGAGTAAAGGCGTCATTAACAGTCAGAGAGAACATGACCTTGTGCAAGATACAGGTATCGACAGATTGTAAAGCCATGAATGTACAAGTCATATGTATATTAAAATATTATAAAAATAATATTCAGTATGTTTTTAAGTTACTGATGGCAAAATCAATATTAATACCACAAACAATATCCGTATCTCTACCATGAAATACACTAAATAGTTAACCATCACTGTGGGGATGAATTTATCATAATAATTGAATGTGCGTAACAATCGAACAGTTTATTACAGTAATGATACCTTCATTGTCATCTATGTAAAAAGTTTCTGTCTCAACTATTGAAGAAATCTATGTTGTGCTTACCTAAAACAACTTTTTGTACGCTATTTGGTTGGACAATACACACGACCTGGCGCCCAATGCAAATGCATTCTCCCAAAACTACTTTAACGGATCATTATGTATCAAACCATTTGTGTGTTCCAGCACATTAATATAACTGATTGTCTTAGGACCATACAGAGCTATCGAAAAAAGCAAAAATGATTGTACAAATGCACACTGTAAACAAATAAAAACAAGCTTGGAAAACTAGATATATGATGACTATGTTACAATTGTGGCTCGGTTTTTAGAATTGCAACTACGTTCCATGGAAACACGTTTGATTGATGAAATAGTACACTTCGAAACATTTGAGAACGTTATTCGTTAATAATCCAGTGACAAAAAGGTCAATTAAGTTGTTGAGGGTTCATACTATCGGATTGAGCATAAGCATAACAATACAAACAACATTAACACGATGAAAGTGGAATAAGCAAAAGCCTTCACAAACATGTACGTTCTTGAGTTGAAGTAAATCTTTAGTTTCTATTTTTTTCCTCGTTGTTTAAGTAGCAAAACGAAAATGCCTCTGCAGAATATGAATAGAAAATGACAACCAATAGATGTAGATTAGTCATAGTAAACAAATTGACATCACACATATACAAATATTTGAAATACGTTTTGCTGGCAATCTTCTCTATTGACAAACTTCTCTAAACTAGCTGTGAACGAATTCACCCATCGATGTTAAGATAAGTCTGTAGTCATTGTGGACGGCCATACAGTGACCTATAGTTGTATAATTTCTGTTTCATTTGATCTTTTCTGAAGAGTTGTCTCATTGACAATCAAACCACATCTCCTTATTTTTTAAAAGATATATTTCAGAAATGAAGACTATCAGTTATGTGATTGGTATTTTAGAACAGCGATACTTAAACATAAATTATGATACATGATTTTCTCGTTAATGTTTGTGTTATGTCCAGTCGCAAATATTTCATAAAAAGTCAAGGTGATCAAATAAAATACAAAAACTAGGTTCTGCAAAGCTGGTTCACCATGGTCACGGCCGGAAATGTCGAAGACAACTGCAAATGAAGATTTGTTCAATAGGGAATGTATTTCTTTTGCAAACCAGCCACAGTTTCTCAAAATAATGACACCGCCTATTTTAAACATGCTTGACGCTCTTCATAGGCGAAATTCCGGCCGGCCGTTTCTAGGTGTAATTGCACCCCGCACAGCCAAACTGATACAGGTATGATCGATTGTTCAATAGGGAATGTATTTCTTTTGCAAACCAGCCACAGTTTCTCAAAATAATGACACCGCCTATTTTAAACATGCTTGACGCTCTTCATAGGCGAAATTCCGGCCGGCCGTTTCTAGGTGTAATTGCACCCCGCACAGCCAAACTGATACAGGTATGATCGATCGATCGAGAGATCGAGAGATCGAGAGATCGAGAGAGAGAGATCGAGAGAGAGAGAGAGAGAGATCGAGAGAGAGAGAGAGAGAGAGAGAGAGAGAGAGAGAGAGAGAGAGAGAGAGAGAGAGAGAGAGAGAGAGAGAGAGAGAGAGAGAGAGAGATGAGAGAGAGAGAGAGAGAGAGAGAGAGAGAGAGAGAGAGAGAGAGAGAGAGAGAGAGAGAGAGAGAGAGAGAGAGAGAGAGAGAGAGAGAGAGAGAGAGAGAGAGAGGTCAGACACCACTAATAGAACTGTTTGGGACCGTCGTAAATATATCCTTAAAATTCCGTTAAAATATGTGTAAATGCATCGAAAAGCTTTTTGATGTGTCTTTGCATTGATTATGTCTTAAATAAACTCATCATAGATAAGTTGAGGTTTTTTGTTTTTTTTTAACACGAATTAACTTTGGTATCCTACATATACAGAACAACACATCATAGTATAGATAGTGGATACAGACACAATGTTGTGATGATAAAACATATCTATTGTAGATACTTTTCAGTTTCATGATTTTTTTAAGTTTATGTGCCGATTTTGTATGTATCGTTTAGTTATCAATGAAAGAAAGATCTTGACCGCATTGCTACCATGTGAAATTATACCCACACAGAATATAATAACTATTGTATACGTAATTAAATTCCATTAATATAAATATCTGAGTTTATTAACTGAATCTTTTAGTGTTTGTTTAATTATAAAAAAAAACAAGGAAGATCTAGACAACATAGTAACCATGATGAAATGATATTCTTACAATGACTGTATAAATAATAAATAATAATTACCAGACTCAAGCTGGCAGCCACTTTTATCGGCCAATCAAGATAGCATAATAATTATGTACTATTTAAATGTATCACAAGTATAGTACTAAAGCATACACTTTCCTTTTTTTAAAGCTATTCATGATCTGCTTAGGTTTGAAGAAATAATTTCGCTTAGTATTAAAAAAATGTAAACATCAATAAATTTTTCAAAATTTCATCAAAAACGAAAGTTCAACAGAAGTTTTTTTTTATCAAAAGAGCATAGTGTTAAATATATATATATATAGCAATTTAAATTGCTTAATTTTTTGAGGGATGTATAAGTACCAAGCCACGTCCAACTATTTTACTTTAGTCAAAATTTGTTATTATATTTTAACGGCCGTTTGTTTTAAACATCGCAGACTCTAATGTAACTACACTACAGTTGTCAAATCTGAAATATTTAGAAATTTAGACCGTTCAGTGCTGTTTATTTGGAATTCTTATTGACGCAATCCTTCTTGTAACATTATAATATCGACACCGTTAAAGCTTTAAAATTGTGCTAGTTCACATCGCACATTATTATTTTTATTTAAAGCATATATGTGAACTCTCTGATGTAATTAGTCATATAACCTATGTCATATTCAACAAATTTTTAGAATGGTGCAAGCGTCTTAACTGATGTTCGGTTTGCCTTTTTTATTGTATAAATTTCAAGATTTAGTAAAAGTTTAATCTAAGAAGACTTAAAGATGATTCATTTAACATCAGAATCTGACTGACGAAGGATATCTGTTATCCGAAATATTTATAAATAATTACATTTATAGTTCCTTTTTATATCATTGGTGTTGTTATGTACACTTTTTAGGCGTTTATATAATTTATTTTATTGTGTACATGTATCGTTACTTGTAACGATCCAGCTCCCACGTGGGGAAAATCGTTGACTATTATTCAGACGTTTGATATATATATATATATATATATATATATTTCTTTTACTCATAAGTAAAACAAGTAGAATAATACAGTTTTGGGTAAAGTTTGTTTCACAGAATGATTTTTTCAAACTTTCAACCAATTTTATGGAACTTTAGCAGAAGCTTTTTTCATGACTTATTTATGAAGCAAAATTTTGAAAGTATAATCCTCATTTCTTCATTTTTCAGTATCATTCAGATTTATTTTTTTTCAATTGCAATTAACAGACTGTCTTGGATTGTGTATTTTTTAAATGACAAAATTTTAATACTTCATACATTGTGATGAAACTTGGGCAGTAGCTTATATTCAAGATCAAGAAAAAATATCAAAAGAAAACGTTTTGTTTTAATCTTGTATTTGACTGAAAAATTGGATTCAATTGATGCAGTCAACATTACACGTTTACACTGAAAGCAACAATCACTGATGAAACCCAGGATATTACGGAACCCTTCAAGAATTAGACTGTAAAGTATTAACCAGTGACAACTCTACAACAGATTTACCCATCGGATCACCAGCAGTGATGGTGATATATGTCTGTATTCATTATGTATATACAACTCGTCTGAACATCAACTAAACAATGTTAGATCTCTAAATTTGCTTTCGCAAATATTTTGTTCTGCCCTCGCCGGTATTCGACCCCATGCTACTGAGATATTGTGACACCAAATCGCCTGCACTGTAGCCGTCCCGCTAGACCACACGACCACCTGGGCTTCATAAAAATAAAGCTTTCGGTGGCAGGGTGTTACCTATATATGTTTCTACTGAGTTCATAATGACAGAACGGATATTATATAGATATCATTCTTGATATCTCGTTAACCTTCGCGGGGCGTCGTCCCATCTAACCCACTATATATATATATATATATATATATATGAGGGTACTTTTTATATGGCCTTCCAAATACCGTTTCGATCCCTAACATCACTGAAGAGACATTTATTGTCGAAATCCGGATCTGGTGTACTACAAAAATATTGACACCGTATGTTTGTGGCATAACATCGTTTTCTTTTTTTTCTGTTTAGTATTAAATTTGTTTTAAGATCCATTTTGTTACATCTTGTGATCAATTTTATTTGGCAGTCAGTAGGGTTAAAGAACACCAGTTGTTCGACCTGTTAGTCGCATGCGTTTTGTTTAAATATACTTTTTCACTTTTTTGGTCTTTTGGAAAATGTTTTTTGTGCTGTTTTTAGACCCTTCTACAACGAAATTTGTTTTACATGCACACGTATAAAAATTGCGGTTTTTATTCAACGCAATCATAGGTTTGAACGTAGTTTTCAATTTAGACTCGTATGATACGGTGCTTTTTGTCCGCGATTTGCTTTTTGTCCGCTTTTGCTTTTTGTCCGATTATTTTGCTTTTTGTCCGATACTTTTGCTTTTTGTCCGTTGCTTTTTGTCCGTTTTGCTTTTTGTCCGATAATTTTGCTTTTTGTCCGATACTTTTGCTTTTTGTCCGTTGCTTTTTGTCCGTTTTGCTTTTTGTCCGATTATTTTGCTTTTTGTCCGACACTTTTGCTTTTTGTCCGTTGCTTTTTGTCCGTTTTGCTTTTTAGCTCACCTGGACCATAGGACTAAGTGAGCTTTTCTCATTTTCTCATTATTCGTCGTCGTCATTAATTTTTACAAAAATCTTCTCTTCTGAAACTACTGGCAAAATTAAAGCAAACATGGCCAAAATCATCCTTAGGGTATTTAGTTTCAGAAAAGTATCCGATGACCCCGCCCAATAATTAAGATGGCCGTAATGTCTAAAAGAAGAGCATCGCATAAAATGTAGATTTTGGCTTATATATCTGAGACCAAACCATAGAGACAATCTAACAAGGGATAAGAACATTTCGCCTCATAAAATAATGTGGACCAGTCAGAACTTTTCATGTGGGACAATATGAGCTCTTAATTTAAAAAAAAGTGGGACAATCGGGAATAAGCCCTACAGACTTGAGCAATTCTAAAATAAACACTGTTGATGTATCTCTTTTAAATTTTCTATTAAAAAGTGTTTTACATTTACGAATGCACTATATTGTATCTGTATCTAAAATATTAAACGCATTTATTTCGTGATAGAAATTAAGTAATGCTTAAGTAACCATTTTATTACTTTTCCCCCTCTTTTCGAGTTTGTCAAACAAAAATAAACTACTTTGTTGAAAATGCTGTTGTGTTAACCAAAGTTTCCTTAATCTTATTACTTGAATAACCTCGAACTTCCTCGTCATTTGGATATAGTTGCTAAATAATTCCGAAATGTATGGATTAATACAGTTTATCTAAATAAATAGCTACACATGTATTACGTAAACTTTGTGATAGTGTTCCAAAAATGAAGTTTGTTTGTTTGTTATATTTGTAATATTTGTAATGTTTAAGAAAAATAAAGTTGTTGGAAATATGACGAAAATATTAGCAGACTTAAAAAAGTTTTTTTTTAACTGAAATGTTGCAAAATATTTTGGAGCGACTGTCAATCGGCCATTCGCATATAAGTGCAAATGGTGACTATATATTATTAGCGGGAAGAAGAAACTGTGCGTTTAAGCAATAACATGTCGTAAATGTGTGCACTTCCACATGTAGCAAACGCCGACACCATTTAACATAATGATAAAACTATTCAAACGAGAAAACCATTGATTTACAAAACACTATACGACAAACAAATACAGAAACAAACAACAACTATTGAATTACAGATTGAAACTCTGTTCCTGACTTATTCGTATGATTATCATATATAATATTTAGCGCGGTTAAACATCAATTTAGAATTTCAATAACGAAACCATCACTCAAGGATTATTTGATTTGATAAATTTCTAAACTATTCTAAAGTTTCGAGCATATAAAAAAGAAGATGTGGTATGATTGCCAATGAGACAACTATCCACAAAAGACCAAAATGACACAAACATTAACAACTATAGGTCACCGTACGACCTTCAACAATGAGCAAAGCCCATACCGCATAGTCAGCTATAAAGGCCCCGATAAGACAATGTAAAACAATTCAAACGAGAAAACTAACGGCCTTATTTAAGTAAAAAAATGAACGAAAAACAAATATGTAACACATAAACAAACGACAACCACTGAATTACAGGCTCCTGACTTGGGACAGGCACAGATTTAAATAATGTGCCGGAGTTAAACATATTAGCGGGATCCCAACCCTCCCCCTAACCTGGGACAGTGGTATAACAGCACAACATAAGAACGAACTATAAAAATCAGTTGAAAAAGGCTTAACTCATCAGATAGACACAAATACAAGTGGACGTGGCCGGGTACTTATACATCCCGACACAAAATGTCACAATGAACAGATCTGAGAGTACTCGCAGTTATCTGACAGCTATTTCAAAGCCACTAACAACTAATAAAAAGTCATGCCTCTGAGACTTAACGTTCGTTTAAGTCTTTGAATATCCCATGCATTCTACAAATTGGTGTACGTACACCATTGCTCACACGTTTGAGGATGACAGACTAACTTACGACCAGAATGAATTAGAATTAGTCTATATAACAAGATCTAAAATATTTCTAGTGTAAAAGACTTTAACCTCGCCACATTATTTATGTATGTGCCTGTACCAAGTCAGGAGCCTGTATATTCAGTGGTTGTCGTTTGTTTATGTGTTACATATTTGTTTTTTCATTTATTTTTTTGACATAAATAAGGCCGTTAGTTTTCTCGTTTGAATTGTTTTACATTGTCTTATCGGGGCCTTTTATAGCTGACTATGTTGTATGGGCTTTCCTCATTGTTGAAGGCCGTACGGTGACCTAATGCTGTTAATGTCTGTGTCATTTTGGTCTTTTGTGGATAGTTGTCTCATTTGCAATAATACCACATCTTCTTTTTTATAAGAATGCCAACTCCTCACACGTACAATTATTACTTCATTTTCTTTTTTTCACTCATCTAATTATTATGTCTATTTTAATTCAATATTGTATCCATATAAATGTATATGAACGCTTACATATATATACTTATTGCGATATCATATATAAGAGAGAGGCAAAGTGTACCAAAGGATAATCACACTAAAAAGGGTTGAAACAAACCAACAAAGCCGCAGCTGAATGAAAAACAACAAGATACACAACAGTCCACAAAACAAATGGTCCGAGAACACAATTAATTCGTAGTGCATTTCTTTTAGAACATAAATGAAAATTAAAAAAATCCCACCTGCGCTTTCTCAATGAAACTTTTACAGTGTGTTGTACTAATTTTGGGACAAATTATATCAAAATTATAGAAAACTTCATCGCGTCTAACTCAAAATAAGGACAATTTTGTGTTTAGGGTGTCTTTAAATCTTTTGACAGCTTCCGAAGTGCTAATTTTTAACCTTTTTCAGCTGGACCAAATCACTACTTTCCTGTAAGATTCTGGACCCAAATTTTTTTACAGTGTAATTTCCCCCCCCCCCCCCCCCCCTACTTACAATGTGAGGCATTAAACAAGGAGAAATAAATTTGGAAGGGGTATAAAAATTATTGGCAAGTAACCCACTGTTATCACTAGGGACTAATAACGAAAATCAAGGGACGACAATTGTGGTCTCGGACGAAATCATTGAAATTTAAAATCTGAGCAACAAGAACCAATGCAACTGTGATGATGTATGGTTAACTGGAAGAGTAAGATAATCCTGCTCCGTCCATTAAGTTTTAAAAAGTCATGTATTAAACTCAAACTCTCGAACACGTTGTCTTGGAAGATCTTTATTCCAAGGGGGTCCTTAATAGTTGCTTATTGATAATCCTATAAGGAGTTTATAATTTAACTCCTTGCGAACACTTTCATAAGGAACTAAAATTCCCATCTGCATCTTTTTGAAAAGATTGCAAATATTGTTTAAATTAAATAGGGTATCCCATTTCAAACCCACCGTCTCGGAAAATCTCATTTTAGGGCACTAGACAATGATTAAATGTAGTAATTCGATAATAATACATGGATTTCTCGCGAAAACATCGTTAAGGCGAAATTTAAAGTTTGTCTTGGCTGATTGAAGAAATTTCACAATAAAAACTGAAACGCAAAAACGCAAAAACGCATAAAGATGTTTATTCCGGACAATAACTTATATAAAACAACAGCAGAAATACATATAATGTATCACCAATGGAGGTTGTAAACTACTGTAGGTGAAAGGGGACTGGAGGGTATTAATCCATTATTTTTTAAATATACATGTAGGATTTTGCTTGTTTTTCTATAGATGAACTTTTATCATATACTAAATAGAAAAATCAAATAAAAACATGGGGTTATCGTTCACTTAAGCTCACAATCTGCCCTCGAAAGAAGCAACCATTTTTGTTAAGGTACTTTTTTTAAGTTGAACTAATAGGAGAAATAGAGAGATATATATATCGAAATAAAAAAAGAACTAAATTACAGAAATCGATTTAATTTTACAACTGTTTAGTTTACGTAAAGCATATTTGAAAAATATCTATAGGTCACCGATGAGTTGAAAAAGACATTTTAATTCTAATGCCAAAACAAAATGTCTTTATTGCACTAAAGGGAGACAATTTGGAGCTTTTACAGTGATATAAAACATTTGAAAAATAAATCTGAGGCCAAAATCATTCGATTTTTTGGGTTGATTTTTGAGCCAATTCATAAAGTTATAACTAATAGTGTAATAAATAAAATTTGTAATGAAAACAAAAATGATAAAATTTTTGCTGAAATTACCCTCGAGCCTCCGAAAGAGCAAGTATTGCACAAAAAAAAGGAATCATCATTTAATGGAAACAACTCTTGAAATCATCGGCTATTCGTCGATGACTAAAGGCTATTTATTTCTGAAATTTAAATTTTGTTTTGCTGTTCTGAGTGTTCAAGATGTTACATGCAGCTAAAATATTGGTAAAACATTTGAAAAAATACTGATCTATATAAAATTTACACAAAAGTAAACGAATGAAAGCCACTGGAATGCAGTCCAGGACTCGGATAAATAAGCACATTTAAACAAGAGTGCACACACTGAAATGTCTCACCTACTTTACTCATCATTAATATTATGTTGATAGCCCTAAGTATAAAGATTTATTACAACTGCCACATAAACTTAACATTAACCAAGATAGCTAAACAAAGACCAAATGAATTATGAAAATGAGGTAAAGGTCAGACGAACCATACCAGGCAGACATGAACAGCTAACAATTCTTCGATACAACAAATATACTTGACCTATTACTTATAGTTTAAGAAAAACAGACCAAAACACAAAAACTTAACACTGTGCAATGAACCGTGAAATTGAGGTCATGGTCAAATAAAACCTGGGAGACTTATATATAGATCATAAGATATTTTCATGCACCAAATATAGTGACCTTTGGCATATAATATTAGATAAAAAGACCAAAACTCAAAAACTGAACTTTGACCACTGAACCATGAAAATGAGGTCAAGGTCAGATGATATCTTCCCGCTAGACATGTACACCTTACAATCATTCCATACAACAAATATTGTAGACTCATTGCATAAAGTATGTGAAAAACAGACCAAGACAGAAAAATTTAACTATAACCACTGAACCGTGAAAATGAGGTCAAGGTCAGATGACACCTGCCAGTTGGACATGTACACCTTACAGTCCTTCCATACACCGAATATACTAGCCCTGTTGCTTATAGTATCTGAGATGTGGACTTGACCACCAAAACTTATTCTAACCTTTGTTCACTGATCCACGAAATGAAGTCGAGGTCAAGTGAAAACTGTCTGACGGGCATGAGTACCTTGCAAGGTACGCACATACCAAATATAGTTATCCTATTACTTATAATAAGAGAGAATTCAACATTACAAAAATTCTGAACTTTTTTTTCAAGTGATCACTGAACCATGAAAATGAGGTCAAGGACATTGGACATGTGACTGACAGAAACTTCGTAACATGAGGCATCTATATACAGAGTATGAAGCATCCAATTTTTCCACCTTCTAAAATATTAAGCTTTTCAGAAGTTAACTTACGCCGCCGCCGCCGCCGCCGCCGGATCACTATTCATATGTCGAGCTTTCTGCTACAAAAGTTACAGGCTCGACTAAAATGACAGGTTATATGAACTGAGTGGCAATAAAAGCACAAGTCGAACACTTGCTTTTTAAAAAATTAAAATCTTTATTTAAAATGGTCATCTTTAAACAAACAAAAATTGAATATGAAAATTTACAATTCCAACAATAGATCGATATTAAACAGAAATGTTTCATTATCATTTTTCGGCTACAATTAGTACTAGTATATGAACCATCCAAATGTCAAAATATCAACATAGAGTATTTACAAAGAATGTTTCTGTTATGTTGTGCAACTAAATCTCTACAGCAAATGGTAGTGACAACACTAGATGTTAATTAGGATCCAGCGAAAAGCCAGGCTTTTGTCCACGAAGGTAGCAAATTGTCGGTGTGACTATCGCTGACGGCTTTTGGTAACACACGATATGGTTGTTGGTCATGTTGTTATCACCAAGGGAAGGTCATCGTGCTCTTAATTTCCACACAAACTGATATAGCTCCAAAGGTTTAACAATGAACACCAATGGACACTCATGTCAATTGGAAGGCCACGCGGAATCAATATCGGAGATGTTAAAGACAAATGCATCGGTCATGCTGGGCTTTTGTTGCTTAATGTCTAAATGCCTATAATTAAAAGATCCTTTTGCGGAATTTGTGGATTATTTGGTCAACTGTATACAGTCTACGAGCAATTGCATCCTGGGAAAAGCCTCATTAGATAAACCCCAATTTGTTTGTAATTGTCAGAAAGACCTGGCATATAGTCTTATATTTATTGAACTTACTTACTTACAATAAGGGATAAGCCAGCGAGTAAGTCAGCAAAGGGTTAGGGAAGTACCTTGGTATATAAAAAAGTCGAAATAAGCAATTGCCGGCTGGGTATGATGCCAGAGGTAGAAGTAGGTATTGCCTTAAAAAAGGCACAGATCACTTAGGCCCAAGACCCGTACGAGTTTGACAACAATGAATTAAAAGGGTAAGGTGGTACCTCTGTTTGCAACGAAGTCGAAATACACTTTAATAATTGCCGGCTGGCCAAACTAAAAGATTCTCCTCGTAGGCCATTTTACCAGAGATAGAGGAGGGCATTGCCATACAAATTTCTTATAGCACTTATGCCCTAGACCCGTACGAGTTTGACAATAATGAATCAAAAGGGGGAGATGGTACCTCTGATTACAACAAAGTCGAAATAAAGTATTGCCGGCTGGCCAAACTAAGAGGTTCTCCACGTAGGCCATTTTACCAGAGATAGATATGGTAATTGCCTTTAAAATGGCATATAACACTAATTCCAAAGACCTGTACGATTTTGCCTGCAAGGGGTTAAAAATAAAAGGTGTTACCTTTGTTTACAACGAAGTCGAAATAAACCTCTACCTCTGGTATAATGATCCACGTAGAGAATCCCGGAGTTTGGCCTACCGGCTACAGTTTTTTTTTACTTTAATGTGAACAGAGGTACCACCTCCTCATTTTAGCTCTTTACTGACAAGCTCGTACGGGTATATGCCATATAAGTGCTATAGGCTATTTTAAAGGCAATGACCACCTATACCTCTGGTAGCATGGCCCATGTGGTGAATCTCGTAGTTTGAACAGCCGGCAATATTTCATAACGACTTTGCGATATACTAGAATACCCTCCTTTCCTTTTGCTGGCATAAGTGCTATAAACCATTTTAAAGGCAAGGCCCACCTCTACCTCTGGTATCATGATAAACGTGGATCATCTTTTATTTTTGGCCATCCGGCAATAGTTTATTTCGACTTTGTTATATACCAGGGTACCCTCCTTACCCTTTGCTGACAAACTCGTACAGATCAATGGAATAAGAAGTATGGGCCATTTTAGATGCAATGTCCACTACCTTTGTTATAATGGCCTATGTGGAGAATTTCTTTGTTTGGCCAGCCGGCAATAATTCATTTCGACTTCGTTGTAAACATAGATACCACCTCCCCCTTTTAACACTTTGCTGAAGCACTGGTACGGGTCTACGGCATAAGTGGCCATTTTTGAGGCTATGGCCACTTCTACCTCTGGTATCATGGCCCATGTGGAGAATCTCTTCGTTTAGCCAGCCAGCAATTAGTTTATTTCGACTTTGTGATATACTTAGGTACCCCCCTTACTTACACGGGTCTGGGACATACGTGTTATGGCTATGTTAGAGGTAATGCCTACCTCATCCTCTGATATAATACCCCGCGTATAGAATCTCTTAGTTAGGCCAGTCGGCTTAATTTATATTTTCGTTGTAAAAAGAGGCATCGCATCCCCCCTTTAACCTTTTGCTGACAAACTCGTACAGGTCTAGGGCGTTAGTTTTATCAGCCATTTAAAAGGCAATGCACACATTTAACCTAGGATTAATGGCCAACTTGGAGAATCTCGTACTTAAGCAAGCCGGCAATAATTTATTTCGACTTCTTTGTAAACAGAGGTTCCAACTCCCTTTTAAACCCTTTGATGATACCGCGTACTTCTCTAGGGAATAAGTGATTTAGGCCATTTTAGAGGCAATGACAACCTCTACCTCTGGTATCATGGTCCACGTGAAGAATCTCTTAGCCATCCAGCAATAGTTTAGTTCGACTTTATTATATACTAGGGTACCAACCTTACACTTTGCTGACTAACTCGTACGGGTCTAGGTCATACGTGCTCATGGTCATTTTATAGAGGCAATCCCTTCCTCTACCTCTCATATTATGGCCCGCGTGGATAATTTCTTAGTTTAGCCAGCGGGCAACAGTTTATTTCAACTTCGTTATATACCAGGCTAAACTCGTTCGGGTCTATAGCATAAGTGCTATGAACCATTTTTAAGAGAATGACTACTCCAACATCTAGTATAAGGGCGCACCTAAAAATGTCTTAGTTTGGGCAGCCGTCACTATTTTTGGTGGACTGTGTGATATACTAGAGTATTCCCCTTACCCTCTTCTGATCAACTCGTACGGGTCGAGGACATAAGTGCCATGGCCCATGGACCATTTAAGAGGCACTGCCTTCCTATACCTCTGGTATAATGGCCAACGTGGAGAATCTCTTAGTTTGAAGAGCTGGCAATAATGAGGTTTATTTTTACTTCGTGATATACCGGCGAAACGCATGCCCCTTTTAATTCGTTGCTGATAAACTCGTGTAGATCCAGGACATAAGTGCTATAAGCCATTTATAAGGGTTTGACTACCTCTTCTTCTGGTATAATGGCCTACCTGGAGTATGTCTTAGTTAAGCCAGCTTTCAATAGTTGTTTTTTAGACTTAGGGATATACAAGAGTATTCCCCTTGTCAAGGTTCGGGCGTACACGAAAAAATGACTTCGCTACGCCACTGAATTATAACATGTACTAGATTTAAAATTTAAATTTTGAATTCCTCTTGTCTAAATAAATGATAAATGCACTTTAAAGGACCATATTTAGGCATGTAGTTGAAAATAGTAAATGATACCGTTCAAAATTACTGAATTATACTAAGTCTTAATTTAGAACACAATGATCGTGCGCAGATTGGAAAATGAAAATATAAAATAAATGTAAAAAACTGGAAAATGTACATACATATGTATGTAAGTTAAAACAAACGTGTAGTTCAGAGTAACATCTTTATGTCTTCCTTGCTAGTTCAACCATGAAATGATTATTACCTTATCAAGTGGAAGGGACTAAGCGCCATTACATCATCTAAAAATATCATTTCTATCAATGAACTGCTTGAAATATTTACTTAGACTACTTTGCAAATGAAATTTCATTTCCAATAGTCTTTCATCGAATCAAAAAAGATCTAAAAAATTAAAAACGGAGTAACAGGTAATTTTAAATGTTAACGCCGTTAATAGACAGTTTAGATGATAAATGTCTTTTGGTGTATTCCACACTCATGAAACATTGTTATGCTCTTGTGTGTCTTTACTTTATATAATATATGCATATATTTCAAACTATAATCTTTTACATTCCGATAGAAAAGAAACAGAATCATACTATACAAATGCAAAACCCTGCACAACTGCAGTTTGAAAATGAAAATATCACAGAGTTTACGAACATCCATTTGTCCCTTAACATTACCTTACTTCTTAGTACAAGATAAATAAGGTAGACATGAAGAACACTTTTTATATTTCTTATTCATTTAATCTTAATCTGACCTAGATTGAATCATCAGGTCATATGCACTTTTGGACACATTTCAATCTATTTTACCTGTAAGAGTGAACAGTCAGGACTCTACTTCGTTAAAATTATCTCCCCATGACGCCAGTTAATCTTCACAATCGTAGAAATTGAAGCCATTGAAGGGATGACGCGCTGCCAATTTTGCTCTTGAGAACCGATAAATTTATCCGCATAGCACCAACACGATTCTTATATGTCAGTTGTATTTTAAAAGACAAAT
This sequence comes from Mytilus edulis, assembly GCF_963676685.1. Taxonomy (NCBI): domain Eukaryota; kingdom Metazoa; phylum Mollusca; class Bivalvia; order Mytilida; family Mytilidae; genus Mytilus; species Mytilus edulis. The sequence continues at coordinate 24,625,808 of NC_092356.1, forward strand.
ATATCTACTAGCTAATGAGCATCAGTTAATGGTTTGTCTGCATTGATTCAACTTAAAACTATTGTCTTATCGGTTGTCAGGTGGAATTTTTGAAAATTCATAAACATTTCAAAAAATTCTAATTTAATATTTCGTGGAAGGGCAGACTAGATTTGTTTAGTGGTTGAAGACTATAAACCGTAGTTATCACACACAAAACAAATATTTTTTTTCGAAGATATGCATTTTCATCACCCAACTTGAAAGACTGTCGTCAAGTACTTTTTGTAAAAAAATATAGCTATTCGAACACACCTTCTCTGTTTTTATGATTCATTAGATAGGTATTTCACTTGACCCATATATTTCATCTTTTAGTACTGTGATTTTTTTATGTTATGGAGTCAACCTGTAGCTTTAATATATAAAAATGATAGAATCTGAAGCGAGATGATGTATCAAATATTCTAACTTTGTACGTTTTCAAGACAAAATATTCAACTCAAACACGCCCTAATATAAAAAAGTGCATTCGATGTTCTCTTTTCGATACAACTGTTACCCATTTTTTAGAATTTATTCTTGCATTACATAGTGGAAGGGCAGACACGAAAATTGCTGAACTAACAGATTAATATGCTCTTCGTCCGTGGTATTTTTTTTCAAAAAAAATCGTAGGTTATGCATTTTCTACATCCAAATTGATAGATACCCATGTCGTCGACTTGATATCTAATTGTTCTGCTTAACTATGTAATAGATAAATTGAAACCTTATGCAAATGGTGTTTATAAGATAGAACAATTCGTTATTGAGAAGAAAATTGTCATTTTCTTTGTTTCTATTAACTTTTAAATTTTTTGTTACTATAGTAAACATTACAGTAAGCATTTATCGCCTTCTCTAACAAAGAGTTTCGATTATTTTGTTCTGTTTCAACCGGGTTTCCGCCTGTGTATAGTAAACATATCCAAGTCCAAATTCAATGAAATTGATGGTGTTGTTGTTATTGATTTTGGTAGGCGACTTACTTATGTAGTAATTGCGCCTTAAATTCATATAACATAAGTATTATGTATATATACTTTCAGTCCTTAATTTATTTTTAGTATTACGTTTTGGCGAAATTGATGTAACAAATTCAACAGAAAAGTACAATACAATAGTTTGTATTATCTGATGGTGAAGAAAACATTTGGATTTCAACTTTCAGTTAACTTTCCACTATTATCAATATAATACGGACTTTACATATTTCCCTCTAAATTATAACAAATTGAGGATTTGGGTAAAACAGAGAATAAATAGTATTACATTACAATGTTTCTAAAAAAAGACTTGAAATTGAATGAAAAGCTGCTCCACATGTGGTCAATTCTTCAAACATTGAACTATATAAAAATTTTGCCACAACTTATTTTTTTTAACATCACTGCTTCTCACGTTTTGAATCGAAATGAAGTGAAACATTTGACAATTTTATAAAAAAAAATCAAAGACTCCATTTGCTGTGTTGCACACATTGTTTCTTATACTGCATAGAGAATGTTCATCGGTTTCTACAATTAAGTAAATAAAAAAGTTAACAAATGAAATCTGTTTGAGGGACTACCAATAATGTTGAAATAGACAATTCAGGGGGTGTCGTTTTTGCTGTGTTACTTTTTTTTTGTACATTGATTATGCTGTTAGTTTTTCGTTTGAATTGTTTTAAATTTGTGATTTCGAGGCCTTTTAAAGCTGACTATACGGTCTTGGCTTTGCACATTGTTGTACGCCGTACGGTGACATATAGCTGCAAAAACTTGTGATATTTGGTCTCTATTGAAGAGTTGTCCCATTGGCAATCATACCATATCTTCCTCTTTGTTTTTATTTCAGTTGTCTTTCGATTTTTTAAAGAATATTATTACAAAAATACTGTATTGCGCGTTAATTATATTAATATGTATGTATACATGTACAGTAAAATTTCAATTCGGTATACAATTTTCAATTTATACTTTTATATATTAAAATCAAACAATCAACACGAATTTTCAATTGTTATAGTGGAACATACCAAAACACAATACAACCTCAGACGTGATAGACAGTTTTTTTTTTTTTTTTTGACATAAAATTTGAATCAAGGTGTACATGAACTGATCGAATTAACAGAAAATCTGCCATGGGTGACCTTTTAAAAGATAAGCAGTTAAGCGCGGATTTGGATCTGGATAAAGGCAGCTTTGTATAAAGAACCAACAATTGTTTGATATGTTTGCTGGTCGATATGCATCAAAAGGCGGATTTCCCCAGTAAATGGATTTGAAGTAACCTTCAGAATTTGGACATCTCCCTGTCAGCATTTCCATAACAGTGCACCCTAAACTCCTAAAAAATAAATATATTTTTTTTAACAAAACCCATATTTGTTCTGTATATTTTACATTTCTAGCTATGAGTTCATAGCTAAATTTTATACATAAATTTGTTAAACCATTTTTACCCCTTCTCCTTCGTTATTATTGCCAGATTTATATAACATAAAAAACAGACTCCATTTTAAAAGAGTAAAATCCATTTTATTCCTTTTTATAATCTTTTTCAATGTTTACTATAAATGAAAACAGATTTCATTAAGAAATACACAACTTTAACAATAGTTCATGCTTTTATTCTCATACTTGATAAAACTTACAATAAATGTTCGGGAAATTTCCCAAAATATATGAAAGTTTAAAATATTTGTGGTAAAAATGTATATGACAACTATTAATTTGGGAAATGTCCCGAAATCATTTTCAACATTAATTTTATGACATATATATCTTGGCAAAGCGTTTTAACAAACAGATCTGAACACACATTTTCGGGAAATATCCTGACAAAAATAAGTAAGTACAAAATGCATAACACAGATGTCTTCAAATATTTCGGGATTTATCCCGAAAAATCAAATGTATATATGCTAAATCTCTTGACTAATAATTTCTTTTCAAATTTCGGGGAAAATCCCGAAAATATAAAACTTATATCAGGCACACACTTGATGCATTGATTTTTTGTACCCACTTCGGGAAAAATCCCGAAATAAAATCTACAAGCAAATATTATGCATTTTGAGTTTTTTTTACCAAAATCCCGAAATAAAATCGACAAGCAAAAATTATGCATTTTAATTTCTTGAAATAGATTGGGAAAAATCCTGAAAAAACAAAATCTTTAAGATTTTATAACACAGAATTTTGATACATTATTACATTTTTATGTAAACTGTTTCTAACATTTGTTGAATTATTAAAATTCATAAAAAATATGTCTAACTTAAAAAAAAATTATTGTAATTATAACCATACTTTTCATTATAGTTCAGAAACCAGAACAGGGCGCAGCTTTATACGACCGCAGAGGTTGAACCCTGAACGGTTGGGGCAAGTATAGACACAACATTCAAGCTGGATTCAGCTCTAAATTTGGATTGTGATTAAATAGTTGACACAGCATAGGTTTCTGACACAGAATGAATGTGGTTTTATAAACTTAAAATTTGTTTTTTGCCTTTGAACAATTCACTATGCTGTTGAATATTAATCCTCTCAAAAAAATGTTTGAAGAATTTTTTTTTTCATTTATGAAATCTGAAATGAGTTAAATTGAAACCCCCCCCCCCTCAATTTTTTTTTCACATCCCACTTTCCCTTATTCCAAAGCTGATCTCAATTCAAATTACTAATGGAGTTTGCCACAATAACTACTCATTTAAATACATCATAAAATATTAAAATGTAAAAAAATGGTAACGATTGTTTTAATTTATCAGTTGGTAGTAAAAGTGAATATACATTGTATATTGTATAAAACAATGCTTTAAGTTGATTCACTACTATTCTGGACAAAGAAAGGTAACTTCAATTGAAAATTTCTTGCTATTGCACAATATTGTGTAATTAGATATTTCTTGCTATTGCACAATTATGTGCAATTGAAAATACTTGCTATTGCACAATACTGTGCAATTGACGATTTCTTGCTATTGCGCAATACTGTGCAATTGAAAATTTCTTGCTATTGCACAACACTGTGCAATTGAGGATTTCTTGCTTTTACTGAATTCTGTGCAATTGAAACTTTCTTGCTGTTGCACAATACTTAATATAATAATTTTGGACCCTGATTTGGACCAACTTGAAAACTGGGCCCATAATCAAAAATCTAAGTACATTTTTAGATTCAGCATATCAAAGAACCCCAAGGATTCAATTTTTGTTAAAATCAAACTAAGTTTAATTTTGGACCCTTTGGACCTTAATAAAATTATGTAGACCAATTTGAAAACGGGACCAAAAATTAAGAATCTACATACACAGTTAGATTCGGCATATCAAAGAACCCCAATTATTCAGTTTTTGATGAAAGTTTAATTTTGGACCCTTTGGGCCCCTTATTCCTTAAATGTTTGGGCCCAAACTCCCAAAATCAATCCCAACATTTTATAAACCTTGTGTTTAAATTTCATAGATTTCTATTTATTTATACTAAAGTTATGGTGCGAAAACCAAGGAAAATTTCTTTGATGTGGGAAGACCTTCAATTGATTTCTGAACAATTTGTTTTTAATAATATTTCGTTTAAATACTGAAACCACTCGGCCACCGAGGCCCCAAACTAATAAATGAAAAAAATGCATAGCCAGCTTGATTTCCCATGCACCTCTACTATATGGTTGGTAAACTATATCATCAAACTATCCATCAGTTTAGAGTATTATCAAATGTGTTATTTATGAAGCGGCAAAACTTGAGAACCAACATTTTTGCCCATATATGTATTGGTACATTTTAGTTAGTCAAATGTTGTTAATTAGAGAAGATGCAAATTTCTCTCCCTTTACCTTTCTGAATCCCCTTTTTGAATTTCCACAATATGAGATTGGTAAAAATTCTGGATTAGGACGAGAATAAGGAATATTAGTGTGTGAGAGTAAACCAATATGGGATGTTACTTTAATTTATTATTATTTACATGTTAAAAGTTGGAAATTTTGAATTATTTTGATATAAAATCAATTGCTATTTTCAGTTATGTACCATAAATGTTCATAATATTATTGTTTTGGAAGAAAACAAGTGTATGTTACTATAGTATATTTAAACTTCAGTGTTTTGTTTTTCTTAAAAAAAAATACATCCTCGAAATGTTAAAAAAAATCAAAAGTCACGGTTATTAATCAATCTAACAACTAAAACGTCAAAGATGATATAGCAGAGAATCCGAAAAAAGGGAGAATGGTTATATTTTGTAATGAGATTGTGTGAACGGTTTCGAAGACAGCAATACGTTAATTGAAGGAAACTCATTGTATTACAATATCACTTGATTGATTTCTTTAACTCTTTATTTTAAACAATAGTTTGTATAGGTGTTTTATTGAATTCAAAAAGATGTTTAAATAAGTACTCTTGTAAAAACTCTTTAAAAGGACCAAAGCATATTTATCAAAACTTGTCAGTTGCCTATAATCCTGATCGACCCATTATTAGGTAAACTACCTATTAAATTATTATTGTATTTGTACTATTTGACATGGGTGTATTATTTGCAACTAAAAATTAGACAAGCAATATCTAATAAAATCAATTAAATACCATATCTAGATATAGGAATTTTTTTTTTTTACAAACATGTATGTAAAGCTTTTGTATATTTTTATTAAACATCTAATATCAATTGTGCTATAATGCATGTATTTACCATATGTCAACAGGAGCACCATAAGAATTTGGAGAATTGGGAAACAAATTGGTGCCTGCAAGGTTAACTTCTGGAGCCACGTGGGAAGGTGTTCCTGCTCTTGTTTGTAGTCCATAATTTCCTTCATGTATAAGATAAAGCATATTTGTGATACCGAAATCTCCTATCTTTACTATGCCCGCTGAATTTAACAGTAAGTTGTCGGCTGTAAAGTTATATGATGAGTCTTTAGAAATTCTTTTGATGAAAATATAACATACATGAAAAATAATATCATAACTTTACTCTTTACTATACTAGCTGTCTACATTTGTAATGTCATGATAGAAAGAACAGGTTAGCGAAGCATACTCGGTCAAAATATTTTCTTCAATATATTCTTAGCTTGATAATTAAAACTAATTTATCAATTACAAATTTCAGAAAAAAATGTAATAGATCATGCCGTACCACCAATCCTAATTACTGAGCTGACAATACCGCCATGGACTAACAATCTGTATGTAACAGAAGCGAAATCCAATTGATGCTAAACATTCACATAAAACGTTGAACATTTTGTATGTCCAAAGTTGTTTGCTTGAATTACTTTTATCTAGAATTATGCAAAACTATGATGTTTAGCTACTCAATTCGTGAAAAGCCTAATGGACCAATAAATAGACATCAATAATAGGCCAATTCTCCTTAAGTCAACTTCGCCAATGGTCCGAGCTTTTAAGCTGTTATTAATAATGATTTCTACATTAATCAATGAAGGATTTAAAGACCTGATGTAGTATAATTTGTCAAACGCTAAGCACTGAGTAATATTAAGTTAATGATATACTCCGAAACTTGCAGTTCGACAGCATAAAAATTGTATGAGGGCTAAGAAACCTGGTTAAGGGGGTTCGCGGGTCTAAATCATTTATATAGGATTTCTCTATATTTTTCTATAAATGAACTTTATCTTATAGTTAATAGAAAATTAAAATAAAAAAGTGGGGTCACCGTTCACTTGCGCTCACAATCTGCCTTCGAAAGAAGCATACATTTTTGTAAAGGTGGTTGAAGTAATAGGAGAAATATAGGTAATATCGAAATAAAAAAAGAAATTTATTACAGAAATCGCTCAAAATTTACAATAATTTAGTTTAAGTACAGCTTATATGGAAATTATATTAAAAAATATATGTCACCGATGAGTTAAAAAAGATATTTCAATTTTAAAGCCAAAAAAGGGCATTTTTCCACCAAAGGGAGATAATTTGGAACTTTTTCAATGATGTACACATTTTAAATGTTATCTGGGGCCAACACGAATTGATTGTTTCGAATGATTTTTGTACCATATGATAAAGTAACAACTACAAAAGGTAATAAATAAAATTTGTAGTGAAAAACAAATGTTTAATTTTTTCTGAAATGTTTATACCCTCGAGCCTCCTTAACAGGTTGTAAATTTCGAAGCCAATTTTTAATGACTTTTCCACTTCACTTCCAAACTTTCAAAGCAAACGAAATATCAAGTACTGTAATGCGTGAGTGGCCATATAAGACAATCACCTCAATAAAGATGCATTGCTTATACGTAGAACGTTTACAAAAGAATCCATGCTCAGATTTATTGGTTGCTTTTGATACTAATCAATCAATTAATCATTGAACAATATAGTTAAAAAAAAACGGTATTTACTTTTAATTCTCTTTATAGTCTAGTGTATTGTAATCAGACTAGATATTAATTCATTGTTAATTTTATAGTCTAGTTTATTGTAATCAGACTAGATATTAATTCACTGTAAATTTTATAGTCGAGTGTATTGTACATTTTGTAATCAGACTAGATATTAATTCACTGTAAATTTTATAGTCGAGTGTATTGTACATTTTGTAATCAGACTAGATAGTAATTTACTGTAAATTTTATAGTCTAGTGTATTGTAATCAGACTAGATATTAATTCATTGTAAATTTTATAGTCTAGTGTATTGTACATTTTGTAATCAGACTAGATATTAATTCATTGTAAATTTTATAGCCCAGTGTATTGTAATCAGACTAGATATTAATTCACTGTACATTTTATAGTCTAGTTTATTGTAATCAGACTAGATATTAATTCATTGTAAATTTTATAGCCCAGTGTATTGTAATCAGACTAGATATTAATTCACTGTACATTTTATAGTCTAGTTTATTGTAATCAGACTAGATAATAATTTATTGTAAATTTTATAGTCTAGTGTATTGTAATCAGACTAGAAATTAATTTATTGTAAATTTTATAGTCTAGTGTATTGTAATCAGACTAGATAATAATTTATTGTACATTTTATAGTCTAGTGTATTGTAATCAGACTAGATAATAATTTATTGTAAATTTTATAGTCTAGTGTATTGTAATCAGACTAGATATTAATTTATTGTAAATTTTATAGTCTAGTGTATTGTAATCAGACTAGATATTAATTTATTGTAAATTTTATAGTCTAGTGTATTGTAATCAGACTAGAAATTAATTTATTGTAAATTTTATAGTCTAGTGTATTGTAATCAGACTAGATATTAATTTATTGTAAATTTTATAGTCTAGTGTATTGTAATCAGACTAGATATTAATTTATTGTAAATTTTATAGTCTAGTGTATTGTAATCAGACTAGAAATTAATTTATTGTAAATTTTATAGTCTAGTGTATTGTAATCAGACTAGAAATTAATTTATTGTAAATTTTATAGTCTAGTGTATTGTAATCAGACTAGATATTAATTTATTGTAAATTTTATAGTCTAGTGTATTGTAATCAGACTAGAAATTAATTTATTGTAAATTTTATAGTCTAGTGTATTGTAATCAGACTAGATATTAATTCACTGTACATTTTATAGTCTAGTTTATTGTAATCAGACTAGATATTAATTCATTGTAAATTTTATAGCCCAGTGTATTGTAATCAGACTAGATATTAATTCACTGTACATTTTATAGTCTAGTTTATTGTAATCAGACTAGATAATAATTTATTGTAAATTTTATAGTCTAGTGTATTGTAATCAGACTAGAAATTAATTTATTGTAAATTTTATAGTCTAGTGTATTGTAATCAGACTAGATAATAATTTATTGTACATTTTATAGTCTAGTGTATTGTAATCAGACTAGATAATAATTTATTGTAAATTTTATAGTCTAGTGTATTGTAATCAGACTAGATATTAATTTATTGTAAATTTTATAGTCTAGTGTATTGTAATCAGACTAGATATTAATTTATTGTAAATTTTATAGTCTAGTGTATTGTAATCAGACTAGAAATTAATTTATTGTAAATTTTATAGTCTAGTGTATTGTAATCAGACTAGATATTAATTTATTGTAAATTTTATAGTCTAGTGTATTGTAATCAGACTAGATATTAATTTATTGTAAATTTTATAGTCTAGTGTATTGTAATCAGACTAGAAATTAATTTATTGTAAATTTTATAGTCTAGTGTATTGTAATCAGACTAGAAATTAATTTATTGTAAATTTTATAGTCTAGTGTATTGTAATCAGACTAGATATTAATTTATTGTAAATTTTATAGTCTAGTGTATTGTAATCAGACTAGAAATTAATTTATTGTAAATTTTATAGTCTAGTGTATTGTAATCAGACTAGATATTAATTCATCGTAAATTTAGGTTATGATGATTGTTTGATATTCTACCTGACAAGTTTGCTGTGTGGATTTTTTTAAATAAAAAATAGAAAATCAAATTATATGTTTTGAAATCGACACGTGAAAAGACACGCTGAATATCAAAGAAGGGGAGTTTTAAAAGCAATTTTTTGACTTACTTGTACTAACCTTTAATATCCCTATGGACAATTGGTTTTGGAATATGTGAATGGAGGAAAACAAGTCCGTTTAAGACTTGTCCCGTTATATACTTCACATCCAACTCCTTCAAAACCTTTCCATTTATTATTCCTTTAATAGATCCCTGTTAAATATATTAAATAGAACACATGATATAAAATGACAGCAGTGAAGGATATAATTATTTATTTTTTCATTGACTTTTTACATTTACAAACTTTCGTGTATTAAAAGATACATCAATAACAAAATAGTTTGTTTAATAAAAACAAGTCTTAGAGCGACACGCCGAAATATCTCGCCTTCTTTACTAATCATTGATAGGATGTTGATGGTCCTAAGTATAAATTTACTACAGCTATCACACAAACTTAACATGATCCAAGAAAATGAGGTCAGGTCATATAAATCAAAAATGAAATACATGTTCACCTTACCATCAATCAATACACCAAATATACTTGACGTATTGCTTATAGTTTTTAAGAAACATCCTTAAACAAGAAAACTAAACATTGACCAATGAACCATGAAAATGAGGTCAAGGTCAAATGAACTATGCCAGGCAAACATGTACAGCTTACAATCTTCCTTTCAACAAATAAAGTTGACCTATTGCTCTTAGTTTAAGAAAAACAGACAAAAACACAAACACTTAACACTGAGCAATGAACCATGAAAATGAGGCTAAGGTCAGATGACACTGCTAGCAAGACATGTACACCTTGCAATCATTCCATTCACTAACTATTATAGACCTATTTCAAACAATATAAAAAAAATCAAAACACAAAAACTTAACTTTAACCACTGAACCATGAAGGTAAATTCAAGGTCAGATGAAACCTTCCAGTTGAACATATACACCTTACAATCCTTCCATACACCAAATATACTAGACCTTTTGCCTATAGTGTCTGTGATATAGACTTGACACCAAAACTTAACCTTGGTCACTGATCTATGAAATGAGGTCGAGGTCAAGTGAAAAATGTTTTACAAACATAAAGACCTTGCAAGGAAGGCACATACCAAATATAGTTATTCTATTAGACGTATTCGAAAAGTCAATACAACTGTTTGCGCTCGTGTTGGATAGAAGATGATTACAAAATGATGTGGGTCATCTCCAAAATTTAAAAAAATATTACCTGTACGACCACTAAAATACATTATTTATAGTGAGCAAGACATGATCAATCGAGCATTTTAAAGAACCAAAATTAATAACGTGGTACATTTGTATATTGCAGATAATCATAACTATACATGTAATTGTAATTATTTGACTTAAGAATGCAAAGTATTATAAAAAAAGAAATAGGGCAACATTTTACCTTGTACGGTAAATGAAGTTTTATTTTTTCTCAGAATCAACAAATTCTTGCAAAAATAAAGGAACAAGGGTTTTGGCACTTGATCTCCAAATTGAAACAAATTATCGTTTTCTTTCATTCTGGTACAATTTTTAAAAAAAGGAAAAAAAAAGGAAAGGAAAATAAAAAGTATTTTGGAAAACGCAACTCCCTTTATCCAAAAGAAGATTTATTTTTAAATGCACATTTTGGGTTTTATTTTCCAATTGCATAATAACATAGCATTGTATAATTAGGTAGCATTTTCTTTAATGTTTGCCGAAAATCTAGCACACAATTCAACTGTTTGTTCAACTTCCTACTTTATTTGGCCTTTTTAACTTTTTTTGGATTTGAGCGTCACTGATGAGTCTTTTGAAGACGAAACGCGCGTCTGGCGTATATACTAAATTTCGTCCTGGTATCTATGATGAGTTTATTTTTAGTTCGTTCCTTTGCTGTCTCCATAAAGTTCCAAACGACCCTGACTGTCTCTAAACGTCTTATTCCGTTGACACTCACACTTCTTTTATTTATTTATTTTTTTGACATGTTTTTCCTTGGCGTTCTATTTCTTAACTGATATCTTTTATGTAGTTTAACGATGGTCAATTGATTTATGAACTTGAACATAAATTGAGATTTTCATAAGGGTATAGTTACAAGATCCCCTCGAACTTTGTTGGCGAGAGGATGAAACCCATTGGAATTAGAAACGCAGACAAATGTTATTGAATTGCATTAATGAAAACCCGTTATAGAGTATAAATTTTTAGCTACGGAAAACAATGTCAAATTTACCTAGTAAGCGTGTCAAATATCAACTGAAGCACAGTTTGTCTTTATCTTCCTTTCGATATCGTTCAAAAGTTTTATTTCTAAAATCAATGATTAGAAAAGCTTATACCGTTTGATTGTGATATATAGAAACAAAAATCATAAACACCTATTCTGGTCTTATAAAAGATGACCTGAAAAAAGGGAGGGGGTGGTATTTTGTGTTTCTATAATTTGTGTTCTGACATTTCCTTTTTACTTACCTTTATTTATTTATTTGGTGTGTTTACTAACAGTTTGCGCATTCAAATTAAAACTAACGTCAATCACTGAATAAGAGGCTGCTGGTGTGTTACAGGTTCCTACATAATATTGCGGGGCTAGATATTTTCATAAGCGCGCAACCCTCCCCTTATCCTCGGACAGTGGCGAAATTTGGAACAGTGACTCATAAGTACATACTATAGAAATCGGTTGAAAACGGCATGACGTCATTGACAGGAAGCGTTAAAAAAATTAACACAAATATAAAAGACACAAAGAACCAATATTAGAGTACTTGAAGTTACTGTTCACTCAAAGTAATAACTACGGCTTCCGATTGTATAAAGGGACATTGTAGTATTCATTAGTTGTTGATGACTCTGAGCTAGCTTTAAATAAATACGAGTTTTACCTTATGAAATGTGATTCAATTTTTATAATTATTCAGATCATGATTGTCAATCTAAGATCACCGATAAAAAAATCAGAGATCATAGATTAGCAATTTGAGATCAGGATTGTCAATTCGATATCATGGATTACCAATCCGAGATCACAGAGGTTTCTTTTTGTCTGTGTCCCTTTATGTCTTTCTTATATGAACGACAAAACACTTTTCCCTTATTTTTACACGATGTTAAAACATGACTAATATTAATTTATCTAAAAATGTATTCATTGAACTCTTTCTCGTTCTTAAAAATACTAATTTGATCTTCACTTGCGTACTTTAATCACAGATACAATAGACCACTTTCGAGTTCATTCGTCACCGAAAAAAAACCTCGTCAATTATGCGCGCCTTTATGACGTCGTTTACCAGATAGAGGGGATCGCCTGTATCCCAGAACTATTAACGTTCATCCAGCGTCTAAGTGATCGTCATTGTGCAGGATAAACTAGAAATAATGTTTGTTTTGTAAGTTCTTAATTACAACTCCCTAATGACAGCAGTGCTGATTGTCAATTATTAGAATGTAATTTGCCGAATATTTTGTACAATGTTACATAATAGTTTTCCCGGCCTTTCGCTCAACATTTGAACGGAAATGAGGATGCCCCTCAACTCACGAATGATGTTCACTAAAACCAGAGTTTTTGACGGAAATGCATCGAACTCGAAAGTTGTCTATTGTTTAAGACTTATCTCAGCGGTATCAAAAAACGTAACACAAATATTTAGTATTCGTACTTATATTGTATTCTTCGTCCATCCAACACGACCGCCAGCATTAGAGTCGACTTTTCTAATACGTCTATTACTCATAATAAGAGAGAAATTAATATTGCAATACATTAACGTTGCAAGGAACCAGTTTACCAAATATAGTTTTTTAATTGAAAAAAATCATGTAGTAACTGAACCATGAAAATGAGGTCAAGGACAGTTGACATGTGACAGAAGGCAACTTCGTAACATGAGGCATATATATACAAAGTATGAAGCATCCAGGTCTTCCACTTTCTAAAATAGAAAGTTTTTAGGAAGTAAACTAACAGCAGGCGCTGCCGCTGTAGTCACTATAACCGCCGAATTCGCCGGATTACTATCCATATGTCGAGCTATCTGCGAAAAAAAAACTATACTTAGAAAAAAATAATGATCACTTTATTTTGGCGAACACAGATCATATATAGGTGTGGTTATACTTATGAATTGAGCATTATTGTTTTAACTGATTGATTGATTGTTGGTAATTTACACCCTTTTCATGGGAGTAAGAACTTTCAACCTCATTGTTTAGAAGCTTACTTGGTGGAGTAGACAAATTAAACAACTAGGCCACCGAAGTGCTTATTTTTTGGTAATTTCTTCGTAAGTTGTACGGCAATCACCAATACTTGGTTGTAATTTTGTTTTCATTATGTATGTTGTATTTCCCATTTAAGGTGTTATGAGTCTATTCAAAACTTACTTAAACATTCAATTGGTTAAACTCGGGTAATTTTAAGGATTGACATGTTGTACAGAATTTGTTGTATTATCAAATACAGTTAGTTAATCTCTACATGTAATTAACTGTTTACTGGGTGCATGTGATTGTTCATTGAATGGCACTTCGTTTACAACGTAAACTTTTTAAAATTGCCGACATGCGTGCATGTAAACAAAAATTGTACGATTACCTATCAAATAACCATCCATAACATACGAAATGCCTTCGGTGTGAGAAAATATGGATCATCGTCTCAACAGTAAGCATAATCCATATCGTCTGATCAGTCAAAATCGGTCCCGTTCAAACAGGAAAATATGTGGGCAAATTGATGTACAAAAAATACTGTGAAAGTACTTTTATTCGCGAGTATCAATGTTCTTGGAATAAGCAAAACTTAAATATGCGTGCATTTGATTTTTTGGAAAGAAAGCAACAAAACCGAGTGAATAATTCAAACAAATTAGAATAAAAAAATCCTTTTTTAAATGAGCTGATTCATCTCTGCTCACAAATTGTATCGATTGAAGGATTTTGAAAATAAAACATTCTAATTGTTGCACACGTGTTATCAGAAGTGGTGTGATCAGATGTGCCACAGATTAACGATCATCAAAGGTGGTAATTGAATATAAACATTTCATTCTAAGAAAAAATGTGCATGGAAAATGTTTCAAATGTACCTCAATTAAAACTTACAAGTGAAATAATGCTTATGAAATTAGAAAGCAATCCAAATGTACATTTATCATTTTTATTCGTGGGATAATTATAAAGATATAAAAAAAAAACACTTTGTACTATCTTATATCTTCAACTGGAGTCTGACTTTTAGTTTCAATAATATGTGTTCAAAAATATAGTAAAACCTACATGGGATCTGTTTTTAACTAGATTTGAGCAACAGTTGTTATATGTTGTTAAACACTTAAATTCGCCGATAAAGCCATCCACGAAAACCACGACAATTGGTACCCTACCAATAAAAATACTCTTACAAGATCATAAAACTACCTCAAAGTCAATTAGTACAACTAATGAATAAATCATATTTTAACGATTTAAATGCTAAAGAATTTACATCCAACGATTAAACTGTTTATATCGCAATATGTGTATATCTAGGAAGAGAAACTACATGTAACAACACAATAGCAAAAAATGAAAAGACATACAAATACCATTAACTACCACAAATGAGTATAACTACTTTGTACTTATTTCTATGCAACCAAATGAAAGATAGGATGTGATAGCATGCGATAGCATGCGATGAAGAGCACAAAGCAACCAAAATGGCGAAATAAGCATAAAAGATAGACATATCCTCATATCACCACATATAAAGAAGATTGACCAACACGAACCAGACCAAATTTTAGGCTAAGTGGTAATCTCATGAGGTCCGGACGAGTTTGCAGATCCTGTTGCCCGTGTGAATCCAACATGTTACGCAGGGTTAGTACACAATTTCGTATAATACTCCAATTTGAAGACGTGACAATAAAAGACAAGAGATATCGATGACGACAACACTGGCCTTTCGACGTTTATAAGTGAGAATTTCTGAAGATAAATCCAAAACCAGTGCATCAAATCGGCACACTACTTTTATAAAGTGTGTACTTTAGTCCTATAGTTTCGTTCTCAACCGACCCCCATTGACGACGTCTAGATGTTCCTCAAGATATGAGGCAGACCTCACTTTATCTTTAGTATTCTTTATCTAAGTTTTGATTGGATTGGAAAGATTCATTCAGCATAGTTTCTAAACGTTTAATTATTTAGTGCAAGGACATAATTTATATGAGACGTGTAATTAAAGATACTCCTTGAAAAACTTATGTATGGAGTATGTCTAATATTAATTAGAGATACATGTAAACATAATAGACAGACATATTTTTTTCTAAAAGGAATACAAATTGTTTGTTTTAAAAACAAATTTTCCAAATGTACAAAATGTAAAACATGACGTGTTCAGATTTTATATTGACTAAGATTATGTCAATAAAATTAAACTTAGGATTGTTACATTTTAGGTAGATTCGTGGTATACCGAAATTGGATTGTACTATCGCAGTATACAATCAGTCTATTTATATGTCCAATTTCTGCAAATTTGTAGACAGATGTGCAATTTTATTGGTTACATTGTTTATGTATATGAAGAAAACTTGCTGTTTTATTGCATTATCCAAATTATTCAAACAATTACCACACATTTATGTTTTAGAATCATTTCTTCAACTGAGCCATTTAAGGGGAGATAACTCTTTTAGTAAAAAAATATACTGATCTGATAGGGCATTCTCAATTTTAATTTTTAGCAAGAAAACAAGTTCGATGACACCATTTTTTTTTTATCTTCTGAAAACATATTATAAAACCTTCTTTCTCACAATTTATTCTCATAGATTTCTTTTTATCCACAAATACATGCTTTTGCATGATCATTCTAAGCAAATTTAGACAAATCATAACGACTCATAGATCGAAAACTATTACGGTGACCCATCCTTTTTTATTTTATTTTTGAAAAGAGCATAGAAAAATCTTCATTTAAGGAGAGTATACAAAAATTCTATCTCGGTTAAACTTATACCTATGATCAACCTATGCATTGAATAACGCATAGCAGGTGTTGGTTTGATGATATTTATTGCAACCGTCATTTACGGTAAATGTATGACTGCAATTACTAAAAAAAAGATCTGGCATTTACGAAATAGAACTAAAACACCTACCATGTCCATAAATTCCATAACCAGATGCCAATGGGTATCAGTTTTAAACAAATCAAAAACTTGGATTATATTTATATGCGACAACTCGTTGAGTAAGTTGAATTCCCGAAACAACGTTTTATCTACCTGAAGAAGAAAATAAAAATAGAACAAGACCGTTGTCATGTTTTGAAATTCCAAAATATCAACATTTTTATTACAAGATTAAAGTTTACCATCATCTTATATTTCTAATTTCAATTGAAAATTCATGCGTTTAATAACAAACACTGAAATGTAATTAAATTAAAAGTTTTGAAAATGGATAAGCTTTCAATGAATATTCAAATAAAGTTTATATTCACTTAAAACAAATACTACTTTCATTTTTGAATTATAGCTATTTTCATAACGTTTACTAATTCTAAGACATATTTGAACACGTAATTCATAATACTGCTTAAATTCAAATAGTAGGAATCAATATCAACGAAATCATTAAAGTTTGTATGTATTTTTGCTCAAAATGTAACAGATAAATCCGTTCTTTCCAGGTATTAGCAGACATACAAGTATTTTATCAGCAGGCTCAAAAACTCTTCCTTGGCATCTTTATCATACTATATTTTCATCCTATTCTGAACAGTTTTTATGTATTTTCTACGCAATTTGACAAGCAGTTTTCTTTAAATCTAGATACTTTTTCTGGAAGATTTTTGTCAGTGTGTTCAGTTAGTCACTTTTCCGTAGTCAATTTCGAAGGTCCCCCTACAGTATAACCAAAACCAACTCAAAGGGGACCCGAATGTTGATATACTGGTCTGCACTACGATAATAACTGGACATAATTAACACTGATAAAGACTGGATGAACATGTGTTTTCCGTCTAGCAATAAATGTGGGAATAGTTCGAAATTGAATGAAAGTGATGCCACCTGAATATATTACACATTGAATAGCAAAGTCGCTGAAGACATTAACATACATTGATATCCTGAAATGCGTTAAGCGTGGGTACTTCAAAAGGTCAGATGCCTTTGATTAAAATAAAACTACTCCCCCTCTTATACACAAGCAAACCAACCATAACTAAAAAAACAAAATGAAAAAATAGCCCTTTCTATTCCATTTCGCAGCGACTTAATTTCGCTATATTCCTAATTATTTTATGTAGTTTAATAAGGAAAGATCCAAATCTTACAAATTAGCGACAATTTATAATTTCGCGTTATATTTTACTGTCGAATGACGCGAAAAAAAAATATCTCGCGAAAACTAGTTGGTTTTCAGTATTGGCTTATATGACATTTTTATCAGTCCTGTTCTGTGTTAGTAAATCAATGATATGGGCACAGTATATCGCACAGCTTCCTTGTCATCAAAATAAAACAATTTAAAAAGAGAAGAATCAACATTTTAAATCTGTTTACATTGATATTTTTGTCGCTAGAAATAATATTTGTGAACTACTATTGATACAACTTCATTTGTTGTAGATTCCGGCATCTTTGAATTCAATTAAGTTACTCTTATTTATGTCTTAAAAAATAAGTGTTACTTTTGATACACACCCCTTCTTCTCTGTAGTAAGGCCCGTCATAGAGATGGTTGATCTTTAGAATTATCGAAAAATGAAACAAAATATAGTTATTAATATAAATGAACAGTAGAATAATCTATGAAACTAAATCATAATTATAATACTTTACCAACAAATGAATTCAGAACAAAAGGACACATATTTATATATATATATAAAACGTCTGAATAGTAGTCAACGATTTTCCCAACGAGGGCGCTGGATCGTTACGAGTGACGATACATGTACACAATAAATAAATTATATAAACGCCTAAAAAAGTGTACACAACAACTCCAAATACAAAGAAATGTAATTATTTAGAAATATTTCGGATAACAGATATCCTTCGTCAGTCAGATTCTGATGTTAAATGAATCACCTTCAAGTCTTCTTAGATTAAACTTTTACTAAATCTTGAAATTTATACAATAAAAAAGTCAAACCGAACATCAGTTAAGACGCTTGCATCATTCTAAAAAAATTGTTAAACATGACATAGGTTATATGGCTTATTACAACAGAGCTCACATATATGCTTTAAATACAAATAATAATGTGCGATTTAAACCAGCACAATTCTAAAACTTTATCGGGAACGACAATTATGATGGTATAACATGTATAAGCATGATAACGTCTGTAAAATTACCAAATAGACAGCACTGAAGGATCTAAATTTTAAAATATTTGAAATTGACAGAGTAAAGTAGCTACAGATCTCAATCGACTGACCATTAAAATCATTGACCACAACTCTGCTTGGTTTAAGGAGGATAGACTTGCTCGGGTATTCTAGGTGCTAATGATAATGTTGTCCCAGGCAGATAACCTTGGCCGTATTTGGCACATTTTTTTTTAGAACTTCTGGTCCTCAATGCTTTTCAAATTTGTACTTGTTTTGGCTCTCGAACTTTTTAATCTGAGCGTCACTGATCAGTCGTATGTAGACGAAAGGCGCGTTTGGCGTATTGAATTATAAGCCTAAAACTCTTTTATAGCTAGTATGTGTGTCTTTCACTGTCCTGTATGTTCTCTAATTTATTTGTATTGTAGTCCTGTCGCGTAAATATCCTGTACAAAAGCAGGAAAATGGCAAATGTTATCGTATACTTTGTTTCTGTGTGTGTTGCATTGTCTATTGTTATTGTTCACTTCAGTGCTGCTGTTGTTTCGTTGTCGAAATATGCTATATCATATTGATTATTTGCGTAATTATCTGTCCTGAACGTTCATTAATTTACTTGTACTGTATTCCTGTTATGTTATGGTGTCATTTATGTGTTATGTTTAACATTGTTATAACAGCTGGAGGTTTGACTAGCCACAAAACCAGGTTCAACCATCTATTTTTTTCTTAACATGTCTTGTATGTGTCGCATTTCAGTGTTGTGTCGTGGTTCTCCTCTTATATTTAATGTTTGTTCAACAGTTTTAGTTTGCAACCTATATTTGTTTCTTCTCAATTTATTTATGAATTTCGAACAGGAGTATACTAATGTTGCCTTTATCTATTACGTAGGTCCATGTAGCTCTCTAATTGTGTCGGTTCTTATACATCATTGGCTTTCAAATATTTGGATTTAGAAAAGCGCCTCGAACGTATTTAATTTATGAAGTGGTGGTTTAATTTCGTCTGCATAAATACCATTGTTTTTCATGGTTTTTAACTTCGAATCATCTTTACATACGTTCCCCAAGGGTGACTGGGGGATAGAAATATGGTCACTTGGTCTTCTTCCGACCGGCAGTAAAACGCTTGCCGAATTGGGGCGTCCGTTGGCTGTGTGGGATGTATCAAGTTCGCAGTCACGTCCGGTCAGATTAAGGACGATAAATCCGATGCCTCGTGTAAAGAGAGTGCAACGCTCTTTGCACGTTAAGTACCCTTTCAACAACTCTTTGGGGGTCCGTAGGTGACCTGTTGCAAGGCTACATTTCTGTCCCTATCCAATATACCCTCATTTTCCAGTGGCAGTCCAAATTTCCCTATCATCCCGATCGGTCTCTTTTATGACAAGACCTACCTATTGTATTTATTGTAATAAAATCAACGGTACCAATTTTGTTGCACCAGATGCGCATTTCGACAAAATATGTCTCTTCAGTGATGCTCGTGGCCAAAATATTTGAAATCCAAAGCTTATATAAAAGATGAAGAGCTATAATCCAAAAGGTCCAAAAAGTATAGTCAAATTCGTGAAAGGAATCAGAGCTTTGCATGAGGGAGATACATTCCTTAATTTATAATAATTTCTAATATTTTGTAACAGCAAATTTAAATAACACAAAAAATCCGTATTTTCATGCCAGTACCGAAGTACTGGCTACTGGGCTGGTGATACCCTCGGGGACTAATAGTCCACCAGCAGAGGCATCGACCCAGTGGTAGTAATAAAATCAACGGTACCAATTTTGTTGCACCAGATGCGCATTTCGACAAAATATGTCTCTTCAGTGATGCTCGTGGCCAAAATATTTGAAATCCAAAGCTTATATAAAAGATGAAGAGCTATAATCCAAAAGGTCCAAAAAGTATAGTCAAATTCGTGAAAGGAATCAGAGCTTTGCATGAGGGAGATACATTCCTTAATTTATAATAATTTCTAATATTTTGTAACAGCAAATTTAAATAACACAAAAAATCCGTATTTTCATGCCAGTACCGAAGTACTGGCTACTGGGCTGGTGATACCCTCGGGGACTAATAGTCCACCAGCAGAGGCATCGACCCAGTGGTAGTAATAAAATCAACGGTACCAATTTTGTTGCACCAGATGCGCATTTCGACAAAATATGTCTCTTCAGTGATGCTCGTGGCCAAAATATTTGAAATCCAAAGCTTATATAAAAGATGAAGAGCTATAATCCAAAAGGTCCAAAAAGTATAGTCAAATTCGTGAAAGGAATCAGAGCTTTGCATGAGGGAGATACATTCCTTAATTTATAATAATTTCTAATATTTTGTAACAGCAAATTTAAATAACACAAAAAATCCGTATTTTCATGCCAGTACCGAAGTACTGGCTACTGGGCTGGTGATACCCTCGGGGACTAATAGTCCACCAGCAGAGGCATCGACCCAGTGGTAGTAATAAAATCAACGGTACCAATTTTGTTGCACCAGATGCGCATTTGTAAACTTGTTCTCGTCCTGAATATGCATGAAATATTTGCCACTGGACGTTAAGCAACCAACAATCAATCAATCAAGCTTTACATACGTCACCGTTAGGTTTCTAGAAGAAACAATTAGGCTTAATTTGGCAATCAATAGTATAAAGATCAATTTCTTCACAGTTGTAGCAGCATTTACTTGTTCTTGTTTATCTTTGCATGTAGAGGAAAGGTTATGTATCTCCTGAATAGTGTTTGTTTGTTATTCTCGAAACATATTCAATGATTTGTATCGTTTTGGTCTATTTCTTGTATTTTTTCCTCAAATATATCAACGCTCCTGTCCTATTAATACAACATTAAATGTCTATTGTTTTGTTTATGACACCTATCAATACAATAGCTCGTTACAAATTAGAATCTGATTGCTAAAATGTCAAAAAGGTGTGACACATATGTTTGAAGCTAATTCAATTACTAACTATGAAAACATAGATTTTAATTAAGATGCTCATTCTTGTGTTCTGTTGAAAAACACAAAAGACTACAAAATTAATAGTGTTATTTTGATAATTTTGGGAATATGCAGGGAAATTTTCGCTAGCTACTGCGAACATATATATCGATATACGTTAGTATGATACATTATTAACAATACAAGCTGTACTAGAGATTAAAAAGCCTACCAACTCTGACTGCGACATTTGTTTCCTTTCTTCACGTTTTATTGCATAATATTGTTTTTTAACATTATCAAAGGCTAAATAAACTTCTCCAAATCCTCCCTTTCCAATCAATTTGCGAAGGGTATATCCATATATGGTGTCTGCAAAACAAAGCAATGTATAGTGCAAAAAGCTAAAAATAAAATCAGCAGATCTACATTCAGACTAAAAATTCTGAGCTACAAATATATTTTTAATTGGTGATATTTTATTGTAAAAAATCAAGACTTTCTAGATGCACCGAAATTTACCCAAAGGAACTAATTTTAAATAAATCAAATATAAAAGATAATAACTGTTCTTTCCTATGTTAATATATTTTAGTTTTACACAGGAAACTCTACACTTAGGACAAAAAGGGACCATTTTTCTGTCCCTATTGTTAACTTCCTTTTTTTCGATAAATATGTTCCTTTGGTATCATCTTACGGTGCTTATGTTTCGCAACTGATTCGCTTTGCCCGTATGTGTATCGTCTTTTTTTTTTGGATTTCAATGAATGCAATCTATGTATTACTGGTAAATCATAAAGTCAAGGAATTCGTTACCACAAGTTACTCAAATCATTCACAAAATTCTTTTGAATACATACAAATATTTGGTTTGTACGTTTGTATGTACATGTTCTTTTGGGAAACATGGTTCAAACAATAAAGTCTGGAATTTTATTATTCTTATTGACATTTCATAATGCTGATAATAAGATGCACAGTTTTCTCTGCTTTTAAAACCTTCTCTTTGCATCCGTCCTTGTTTTCTTATTACAATAAACTTTCTATAAACTAATTTGTTTCACTAATTTGTAATGCTCAAAATTATTAGTGGTACTGAGTTGAACGAAAACAGACAAATAGTATAAAATAGTGTACGTTAGTGTAACATATGTATTAAACAACTACTGAACTTATACAAGGTATTATTGATAGAGGAGGGATTTACAGAACCTGACAGGTAACTGCAACCGGAATCTTCATGTGACTTATACTATGGTATTGACATCGGATTCGGATTCAACCTGTCAATTTATTTTTTTTTGGATTAGTAAACTTAATTATATTGAAAACGATAAGTGTCCTGTGATTGTGTTTTTTAAAACAACACCATTGTCATATATGAGTAATATCTGAAGCTGAATTATTCTTTGATTCGTCGTTTTTACGTCATGTCCGTTAACAGATTGTGCCTCGTTATTTAAGTAGTACGTCTGGTGTATTGAATTATAAGCCTGGTACCTTTTGATAGCTTCCTGTCATGTAAAGTTTCCATTTTAATATTATATTCAACATTGCCATAAAAGCGGGAGGTTTGGCTAGCCACAAAATCAGGTTAAACCCACCATTTCTTTTTTAAAATGTTCTGTACCAAATCAGGAAAATGGCAATTGTTATATTATAGTTCGTTTCTGTGTGTTGCATTTTACTGTTTCTGTTGTGTCGTTTTTTCCTCTTATATTTTTTTATATCAGTTTTAGTTTGTAAATAGACTTGTTTTTTCTCTCAATCGGTTTATGAATTTTAAACAAAACTTTTAGGAATTTTTTGGTCATCAATGCTCTCCAAGTTCGTACTTTATTTGTCCCTTTTAACATGTTCTGATCCGAGCGTCACTTATGGTTCCTTTGTAGACGAAACGCGCGTCTGGCGTAAATATAAAATTTCAATCCTGGTATCTATGATGATTTTTTTTTTACACTGTCATTTTGTCATTGCACAACGTCATGCTTTCTCTGACTGTTAATGACTATAACATCACATCGAATCCATATACTGTTGGATGTGTTCTGGTTTATACTTGAGTCTTAGATACTTGATTTTTGTATAAGTTGTTATTAGCTTTGAACTAGCTGTCAACAACTGCGAGTTCGGTCAGTTCTGTAAAAAGTAGGGGTTTTATTATTGTATGGATACAACAAAGGATGTATACATACCATGCCGGTCCGGTGTTTTGTTATTTGTTTTTTCTACTTCATCCGATGAGTGAAGCCTTTGTTATTCCATTATAAAGGCCGTACGGTGATATATAGTTGTAGACTTCTTTTATATTATATTTGGTCTCTGGTAGAGAGTTGTCGCAGTTGCAATTATCCCACATCTTCTAGCTTTTATATATAGTTTTTTCTGTTACGAATTTAACAAATGAATAATTTGTGTATTGCTCTGTTACTAATTATACCCCTAAACACATCATTCTATTTCACAAGTTTGAACACCGTTCAAAATATGCATATAACTGTTACTCTTTGAATTGTATGTTATCATCTTTCAGGTGAATGATGCTGTAATGCAACAATTTATATTTTTTCGAATCATGCACTATAAAAAGGGTATGATTGTCAATATCATAACACTCTCCGACAGAGACCAACTAACATAGAAGTTAAAACTAAAGATCACCGTACGGTCTTTAACAATGCACAAAATCCATACTGCAAAGTCAACTCTGCAGGTTCCGCAATGACAAATGTAAACCAGTTCTAACGAGAAAACAAACGGCTTCATTTATGTACGAAGTTATGAATGAAAAAACAATAGAATAAACAGCAACACATGAGAATTACTAAATTACAGGTTCCTGCGTTGGCACATGTTGCTTGTTTATGTTTTACATATTTGTTTTTCGCTCATTTTTTGTTCATAAATTAGTTAGTTTTCTCGTTTGAATTGTTTGACACCGTCATTTAGGGGTCTTTTATAGCTGACTATCCAGTATGGGCTTTACTCATTGTTTAAGGCCGTACGGTTACATATAGTTGTTAATTTCTTTGTCATTTTGGTCTCTTGTTGAAAGTTGTCGCATAGGCAATCATACCACATCTTGTTTTTATACATATAGAAAGAAACAGATTAAAACTTGTTTTAAAAAACCAAAAAACCCATCCCTCTCTCTTTACTTTGGACAGTGGTGAAACAGTACAAAATAAGAACAAACTATAAACATCTTACGCATCAAATCATTACAATGTAGATATATATCTGACAAAAAACACAGACTGGTGGCAGGGTTTTATACATTCACATGAAAGACACTAATTACATACATTGTATATGTAAGTATTCATAGTTACTGACAATCAGTTTCAAAGCAAATAACAACTCTTAAAAAATCTTTCATCTTTGACTAACAAATCCATCAGTATACATCCATCATAAATATATAGAATATATAGTGAACATTAAGACGCCATTAAAAGTCAGAGAAAAACATGACCCTTTGCAATACTAAGATACAGGTGTCGACATAGTGTAGAGCCATGGATGTGCATATGTTTATACTGTCATATAATATTAATATAGCTATGCCTTTTTTCAATTGTCTGATTTGTCAATATACTATAAATGATGAATACGATCACATAATAAAGTACCTGTATTATCAATCCGTGGAACAAATGGTGTTTGCGTAGGCAAAATTGGTTCTAAAAACGGTTGATAAGGTGTTGAATGTACAGACGCTGCTGATGGTTGATACATATTAAAAAATGTTAAGGTTGTCTTGTTTGTTTTTTAACAAATGTCCTTCAAAATAAAACATTAGTCATATTAATTTTTATTTTTTACACAACTAATGTATTTGTATTATTTGCTTTTAAACTATAGTGCAAATTGGACTTTATGTGAGATGAAACGATAGATTTAAAATTGATTGTAATAAAAAAAATATATATATATTGATTTCTTGCAAAATAAGTGTCTGACAAGCAACTAGTTGTCATTTTCTCACTAAAAAAACAAGAACCTTCATGTTACTTCATTAAGTCCAATGAAAGAAATTATACCTAGAGATCTGCAATATTTTTTATTAATTTGGTGTGATATATATACAGTACAAGAATCATATATCCATGATATGTACTAACTTATGAAAAATTACCTTGTACAATGCGCAAACATAGATATCGACATATTGTGTAATCGTAAATGTACATGTAATGTGTATAATAATAACATTTAGTTAGGTTTTGATTTATTAATAACAAATTTAAATCTATATATGTGTACTTACCTGGATTTCCAGGTATTTAGAAACGCATATAACACTTCTGAGATTTAGGATTCGTATTATTAGAGCTTTTTGTCATTTTGACGAAAGGTACAACATTGTACAAAAGAACGTAAAGAGAGCATGTCTTGCATTTCAACAACAAAACTTTGATTTATCAGGTACAGTTGAGTTTTACTTGAGATGGTTCACTCAGGTACACAGTTTAAATCGCTAATTATTTGTCAGGTATCTATTGTCCATGTCAATCAATACAGTTAAACGTTTACCTGTGAGGAAGATCTGAAACCTCTTTCCCAAGTTAGTTTATTTTGGTACTTTCTGGTGGAATGAAACAAGTGTACTGCGCAATCTGGTAAAGTTTTTAATTTTCTAAAAAATAAAATATATTTGAATTTGATCTATCTAGGTAGGACATGCAATGCCTCAATACTATCCAAGATGCACAGTTTGTCTGTACTCGGGGTATATCTAAGTTAAAATGCAGCCATTTCAAATGAAGGGTCAACATGAACCATAAGTAGATAAATGTAATATATAAAATATAAATGCAAACCTTAAGCTCAAGCAGTCAGTCCTTGCAGAAAATACGATTTTGCTTTCACCGGATGTTAATGTAGATATCTCGGTTGAGTGCACTGTTCAAATATGATATACAGATCCCGGGCTAGTTCCCAATATTTCCGATAATCACAATAATTACGTTGGGACCCTTGCGAAATGCCAATAACACATCTCAGGTTTTGGATTCGTTTGTATTATGATACGAAAAATATGGTTGGCAATTAAAAGACCATATGACGAAATATAAAATATTAACAACGTTTAAAGAATAATAGCATGATTACAAACAGAACTCAATACATTTTCAAATAAAAATAAAAGAAATTAAACAAATTCTGAAACTTTCTCTATTTCATTATTCTAACAAAATATGTCAATGTAATCTAATTGAGTTAAATCGATTATTTACAAACTATTCAATTAAAAATAATGTATGTAATAATGTCTTGAAAATATAATCACATGCAAATACTAGATTTTACACGAAACAAACTAAAAAGTTAATGTTCAGCAGAAGCAACGCAATTTAAAACAACCACCAGCAAACACAATAATAAGCATTGTAGTAAAACATATTTTACTAAACTCAACGTTTACCTCACACTTATATGCTAAGGTCAAAACAATATGATCCCTTCGAGGGATGGAATCAAACATTAAATCTCAAAATAGGTAATACCTGAATATAAAATAAGGATAACAACTATTGCGTTAAAAAATGCAATTACTTAAATACACATATTGAACAGGAAACCCTACTTTTAATTAGTATTTACTAGTTAAATGATGAAAATTCCATTCAAATAGTTTATATTGATATTTAATGGTTTTCATATTAGCTCCTGTAATTGTCGATACTTTTTTTAGTTTAAACCATTTAATAAATTTAGCCGTATTATCCATCAGTCATTCAATCGCTCCATTCAAATAAACTGAAACTATTATTAAATGATAAGTAGATTTAATTTAGTAAATAAAAAAGTGCACTGTAAAATCTAGTAAAGTTTTTTACAATAGATACAGTTAAGTGAAACTCATTTCTTGACTTACATCTAGAAATTTACAATAATGGTCGGTTGAAACCAAAATTTTACGACAAAAGAAATAATTTCAGCTTCCAAATTGTGAATTTTCTATTACTATGCAGCTACCTTCCAGCAGCACCTTATACGATTATATCTCCCAATTGATACGATATTCCCGAACGTATAGTTCCTATTATGATTTCCTTGATATAGGGTTGCTGCTCACAAGGAAGCTATTAATTCAAAAGTTCAAAATAGTGAAGTTGAAATCATTCCTTCGTAAATTTTACGGAAGCTTTCACGAGTTGGTTGACTGTTTGGGAATAACCGTTGCACAGATGATATCGGATATTTTCCATATGTCGTTACTACAACCCACTTCCCTTTTGACCTTCAGAATTAGACTATTTACCGGATTTGTAATCTCATAAGCAACATGACGGGTGCCACATGTGTAGCAAGATCTGCCTACTCTTTCCGGAGAACATGAGATCTACCCCAGTTTTTGGTGGGGTTCCCGTTGCTAAGTCTTTAGTTTTTTATGTTGGGTTTTTTTGTACTCTAATTTGTTTGTTTGTCTTCTTATTTTTTAGCTATGGCATTGTCAGTTTATTTTCGATCTATAAGTTTGAAAGTCCCTCTGGTATATTTCATTGTACTTATTTACACTGTAATGAAATAATCGGACTGTATATATATAATTATTATCAAATATGTAATTAAAGGTATCACAGTTACATGTACATTAATAAAACATTATTTGATGAGAAGGATTAAATCTGCAACTGATTAATTTAAGATAAGTATTTAATGACGTTAGATTAACAACTGTATTAAATAAAATTTATTGCTCGAATATTTAGCACCACATAAGGAATCAATGTTTTGTAATTTTTATAATGTTATAAAAAAAACTCAAGAGCAATCGTGTGCTATTATTTCACGGCATCTTTTGATTTTAATTTGGTTATTAATTATTTACCTAGTGTATCATATCAAGTTAAAATTAAATTATAATTCATTTGAGTTTGAATACACCGTTGAATTTTATTATCTTATGTATGGACCATTATTCTTCCTATTTAATATAATTAATAAGTATTTTTATTAGAAAGCAGCAAATGCTACGGAAAATATAAGAGCTTTTTTTCAAAACGTTCATTTTATTTAATCTGTTATAACATATCAGATGCGAAATTTAAATGGTTAATTGATAATGGTTGGAAATATATTGCAATGTAAAGTACAATGTTTTGTATATGGATGTACTTATACTAGTATCTTGTCATTAGTTTTCTATGTTGTGTTATGTGTACTGGTGAATCTGACTGCATGTGCATGTAAGTTGCGTATTTAACAAGACCAGTGAACAGGTTAAACTTTCTGGCAGTTAACACAGATTTGTATTACTTGTTTGACTGAAAAATACAAAATAAAACTTTATTTTAGATTTCAACAATTATTCATCTTAATTAAACATAAAATGATAAAACAATGCCATGCGGAAAGTAATCATATACATGTTTGTAATTCAAACTTTAACAGTGAAATGTTCGAATAAAGAATGAATGTTTACTTTACTATTTGTCTTTATAGCTATTGTACGGATATTATTTTCATTGGCTATCATGCTACATACTCGTCAACATATACAGGGAATACAAAGAGCAAATTGTATTCAAACCAATTCACTGGCTAACAACCTTTGCGTTGCTCATGTTTCTTACGGTCAAGTAACGGTAAATGGGCTATGTCACGGATTTCAGTAAAATGTTACATACAACTTTTGCTCGATGAACTATAACTAAAAATCGAAATAATAACGAATTTATCTCATTTATCATTTTAATATTAATGATTGAATTCTTTCAAAATTGGTGATCATTTGTATGGGAAGCACATAAAATTGGCCAAATACATTCTAAAATATGTCTGAAAATTATAAAATCTCTCATTTCTAATTAATATATTTTTCTTAAAAAAACATATGTTTTTGATGCATAAATTTCCGTATTAATGATGCAAAATAAAGATCAAGATAACGGTATACATCATTCACGCTTGTGTTTTTTATGAAAAAGTCCAGCAAAACGTCGAAATACTCGTAACGTCATCACGTTGCAGGCCGTAAAACGTTGATTTTTTACGTTTTCACTACAAATATGCACCAATATGGAAAGCATATAATTTGTAATATTTTAGATAAATGCATTATTTTTTTGATTTTCATTTGTAGTTCAACGAGCCAAGGTTGCATGCAAAATTATAGCAATATCCTCGACATGGCCCATTTAATGTTTTTTTACCTTAAATAGGAACCTAGACTTCTAAGAAGTAAATTATAAAAATAATAGTGATAAGCTGTACATGTATCTCTTTTGTTATCAATATCAATAAAAGCGGATATGGATGTTGTCATTCTTCAATAAACAGCAACCCAACGACACAAATGAACAAAATGCATGAAATATATATTCTAATATCAAGATACTTCTCATAACGGAAATAAAAGTATTGCCGAAAATGAATTGTAGAATTCATATGATGTTCCATAAAGTCGATGTCCAATATAGGTATCCTTATTGTAAACACGAACCCAAATAAGATCACTTTGTTCTAAAGACAATGCAGTGTGTGGCTCATTAATTCATATTGTTCGCCAGGTGCCAAGTACATACTTTCCTGAAGATCATCGTTCCGAACCAGTTCTATATGCATCTCTTCATTATTGTGATTCATAAACAGTAACCAAGTAGAATATGTCTTATTAATTGTCCCAAACTTTTACATTTACTTTTAAACCTTACCAAGTCAGGAATATGACAGTTCTTGTCCATTCGTTTTTTATGTGTTTTTTCATTTGATTTTGCCATGTGATTATGGACTTTCAAATTGGATTTTCCTGTGAGTTCAGCATTTTTGTGATTTTACTTTGAATACTGTTTATCACAAGTGGTGTGTTTTTTTAAGTTAAGCAAAATACGCAATAATGACCTGGAAAATACAAAAAAGAAGATAGGATTTTCCAAATATATGTTAATATATATTTAATATATAAAAACGGCAAATTTATAATCCAACAAAATCATGATGTTTCAGGAAGAGTTTAAACATATTCATATATAGTGGATTGGAAAATAAGTTATTGCAACTTATATTAAATCCTTCCCACTTTGTGGATGGAAGTTCTGTCTTTGTAACGGCATTAATCTGCTCTTTTTCTAAATCTATAAGGGTGTCCTTTACGAGCAAGAGTTATTGCTCTTTTAACACGGGTTAGCCATTTATCGTCCACTTCCGACGGACTATCATCGTTTCCTCAAGACCATACTCGCAAATGGTGTCAAGGGACAGTAAAAAATTCTGACCCTCCAATTCCCCCTCCCGAGCGGGAATCGAAACAGGAACATTTGTGTTAGTAAATTTACTGTTTGCAAATCACGAATTGGTGGATCCATACGATGTGTGTTTAACCAAACTAGCTAAGGACATTTTTACCACATGGTAGATTGTGGTTTGTCATTATGTCGTCTAATCTATTACTATAAGACGTGTTACGGTACTTGTCTATCCCAAATTCATGTATTTAGTTTAAATGTTTAATGTTATATTTGTAATTCTCATCGGATTTTGTCAAATGTGTTTACGTCTTTTCTATTATATTTATGTGTTATGGAAACAAAAATTAATCACCGCCGTCATTTATTAGATTTAATTTTTGTCAACATAATCTGTACGATAATTTACGTTTGAAGTTGGATTCATAACAAACTGCACATATATAGTTAATTGCTATTAATAAGTATTGCAATATGCATTGTGTTTAAATGCAATATCAGTATTTAGTTCTATTTTAATCTTTTATCAATGCTAATTCTATCTTACGTTTAAGATATAGTTTTTCATATGTGACGTAATTTTTCTGCTGTTTCAGAAATTTCATATATTCAAATGTGACGTCATTTTTAATGCCTTTTCACCATCGTATGTGACGTCATTTTCATAACTTACTGCGTTGAGGCCTGGACTGAGTCGGGTTTGTCTATTCTGTGTTGGTCATTCATTATGTATTCGTGTTTGTTTTATGAAAGGAGTTAATACTTCAGTTTCATTATGTATATCTGTTATATTCATTTGATAAAATTTACTGTTTGCAATAGCATTAATTGTTCTAAATAATAAGGATGTTCTTATCCCAAGCATAAAAACTTAGCCGTATTTGACACAACCTTTTTCAACTTTTGGTCTTCAGTGCTGTACTACTTTGTACTTTTTTTCGCTTTCGATCTTTTATATCTGGGCGTCACTGGTGAGTCTTGTGTGGACGAGGCGCGTTTATGGCGTATTAAATTTTAAACCTGATGCTTTTTGTTATTCATTAATCATGTGTTTCTTTGTCTAATACGTTTTCCTATTTATTTGTATTGTAGTCCTGTAATATTATGTTGTCATTTCTATGTTATATTTAACATTGCCATTAAAGGGCGAGGTTTGGCATGCCACAAAACCAGGTTCAACCCACCATTTTCCCCTTTAAAAATGTCCTGTACCAAGTCAGGAAAATGGCCATTGTTATATTATAGTTCGTTTCTGTGTGTGTTACAATTTAACGTTGCGTCGTTTGTTTTCTCTTATTTTTGAGTGTAAATTGACATTGCGATAAGACGTGTCACGGTACTTGTCTATCCCAAATTCATGTATTTGGTTTTGATGTTATATTTGTAATTCTCGTGGGATTTTGTCTGATGCTTGGTCCGTTTCTGTGTGTGTTAGTTACATTGTAGTGTTGTGTCGTTGTTCTCCTCTTATATTTATGCGTTTCCGTCAGTTTTAGTTTATTACCCCTATTTTGTTTTTTGTCCATGGATTTATGAGTTTGAACAACTGTATACTACTGTTGCCTTTATTTAGTAGTCCGATCACTTACCACTACATCATTGCTCTTACGGTTTAAGGAAGAGTCAGAAAATGGTAACGAAGTCGCATTAATTGTTTTGTTAAATAATGTTATGGTTTAATGTGAATGATGGAATCATTATTATCTTGTCTTCTACCTCTTCTGCATGAATAAAAAAACATCTTTCGAGTTCATTATTTTGTTTAAATTAAATCATGATGAAAAAAAATAATGATGTCTATATTAATGTCTACAAGTTCACATTTAATTTGTTTAGTATCGCCTCCGTGTCTAAAACTTTATGACAATAAAGCAGACTCACCATTTGATAGCAGCCTTTTCAGAATCTCGTCTATCACCGGGTTTTTTCACCAATGTATGTTTATTTTCCCTGTTGGCCGTAAATGTGGCTGGTAATATTCTATTATGTTTGTTTTCGTTGCACTGTCCTCGTACGAGGATTGACAAACTTTGCACCTTTTCGTTCAATTTGTTATTGTCCTATTCGACATTGCGGAATCTTTGTAAAAACTCTGTCTGTGAATTGTCCCGTTCCTTCAGTTTCATTTGAAGATTATTGTTGTCACTTTTCATGTTTTTGTTTTCAAGTCTTATATTAGTAACTTCATCAAATACCCTGTCTTTAAATACAAACAATGGATACAATTAATTTTCCATCAATGAAATATTGATATACATATACATGTATACATCATCAGGTCAATTTCTTAGAATTTCATTTTTTTGATGAGACGAACAAATTGGCGAAGGGTAAGAATTGTCGAGCCCTGCGACAGATTTCTTCAGAATACAAACAGATGATACATTGTGATTTTATACTAGATCATTGATAATTGCAAATTTGGTCGTCAGTTCCGATTTATGTTAACGTTTTTGATCAAGGTAGTTTATTATTCAGTGAAGTCAACATGTTCATTATGATGTGACCTTTTAATTTAAATGCCAAATTACGTGCAGTTTAGACTTCAATTTTATAATTCTTTTGGGTATATAAAATGCATGTTTGGAATATTGTCTGCAACATCGCATAAAGCATAAAGCATAAAAGATTTATTTAAAGTCGGTTATACATATAACAATACAACAATACAACATAAGCTTTGTAGAGCTTTTATCCGACATCGCTAAGCTAGTCAGAACGAATTCACTCAGTTAAGGTAAAGTTGTTGTCTTGTCGTTTGTTTTTTTTTTTTGCACTCCAGTGTTTCTGTTGTTTAGACCTATATTTGATGTGTTTTCCTCGGTTTTAGTTTGTAACCCGGATGATTTTTCTCTAAATCGATTTATGACTTTTGAACAGCAGTTTTACTACTGTTGCCTTTATTTAAGGTCGAGACAAGTCCTCACAGACAAAAATGACAGACAAAAGATATAATTAATATTATGACGCCTACCAAGTATGTCTATTATAAAATGTAAAACATACAAAAAGTTAAAATTCATAGATATCAACCTGACATAACGAATTTGATTAAAAGGCAACGAATAATCGGCATACGTTTTATTTTTATTTCTTTTAAGTTGCACCGTCTGTGGACTAGTCGTGAACGAACTCCTGTAACTCATTTATGAACAAAAAACTAATACAATATATCAATGAAGACTACCAAGTATGTGACTCGTTATTTAAAACAGACATACTAAGACAAAGGAGTATGAATATAATGCCAATTAATGTTGTCATGCCTCGATCACAAAGATAGGTTATACAAATAAACAAATACAAAGCTTTCAAATTGGCAAATGTACTAAAATGCAAAACACTTATATTATTGATTGGATAAGTTCTTTCTAGTGTCAAATATTTCATACATAATCAAGATAACTACACTAAACACAATAAGTATAGGTTTACCAAGTTGGTCGACCGTGATGACAACTAGGAATAACCGACTGTAACTAAAAATCTTGCAGTCACCTATTGCAATGGGTATTTTACATGCTGAGAGCGTGACAAGCTTCACAAAGCATTGTATTATTGCTTCAACATGCCGACACTATTTGTTGCTTTGTTGCAACGTATTTTTACATCCCGCAAAGGCTTACTGGTATACCATACGATGGAGACGTACTTCTACAGATAAAATGGGATCGATTTCTATACAATGGGATAGCTACAGTTAAAATTAATTCAATCATCACAAAAAATGTGTCAGACACCGTCAGGAGAACTGTTAGAAACTGTCATTTCGGTTGTATAAATGTTTCCTTGACACTTTTTTTAAATGTGTAAAATTACATCGAAGGCATTGTGATGCAAGCTTTGCATTGATATCGTCTGAAGTGTTTAGTATCAGTAAAACCGTTATACAATACTGCATTATACGCGAAGAGATTGCTTGTTATATGATTGCAACAAAGAATAGATAATTATAGAAACTAAGTATACCGATACATTTTTGTGTTATAATCCTATGCATGTATATTTATGAAAACATCCTCGATTTTAGTCTTAGTGTCATGTTTTTTCGAGTTTAAAATACTAATCGAAATTTAAAGGATTCATTTGATTATAAATGCAAGAAAGACCTTGACAGTATTGTTACACTGTAATGATATACTTTGACTGTATACATATAATATTTATCAAATATGTAATTAAATGTATCACAATTACATGTACATTACTTAAACATCATCTAATGAGAAGAATTAAAGCTACAACTGATAAAGATAAGATTGGTATTTAATGACGTTAGTTTAACAATTGTATCAAATTGCTTGAATATATTAGCACCGCATAAGGAATCAATGTTTTGCCGTTTTTAAAATGTTGTGAAAAAACTCAAGACCAATCGTGTGCTATTATTTCAGGGTATCTTTTGATTTAAATTTGGTGATTAATAATTTACCTAGTGTATCATATAAAGTTAAATAGAATTATAATTTAGTTTAGTTTAACTACACCATTGAATTTCATTCACTTATGTATGAACCATATACCGAGTACTTTACATTTTTAAATCCGACATTTTTTCCCAAGTATTTGACACCTGTATACTCGATCCGCGCTTAGTTAGATATTCCTCCTATTCAATATAAGTAATAAGTATTTCTATTGGAAAGCATTAGAAACTACGGAAAAATATAAGACCTTTTTTTTTTAAATTGCATTTTATTTACTCTGTGATATAATGTATCAGATGCGAAATTTAAATGGTTAAGTGATGTTTGTTGCAAATATAACTGCAATTTAAGGCACAATGTTTTCTTTAAACCTGGAAAAAAAGTATAGAAACACCTCCATTGAAAACAATGTAAAATGACATAATTTTAAAGTGTGTATAATATTGGTTTATACCAAAAAAATTTAATCCGTTTATGGCCTAAACTATCCACATTCTAAAATCATGTCAATTTACATTGTTGTCAATGGAAGTCAATACTTTTTTCCGGGTGAATATATGCATGTATTTATACTAGTATCTTGTCATTAGTTGTCTATGTTGTGTTATGTGTAATGGTGAATCTGACCGCAAGTGCATGTAGGTGTTGTATTTGACCAGACCACTGAACAGGTTAAACTTTCTTGCAATTAAAACAGATTTTTATTTACTTGTTTAACTGAAAAAGTGAGAAAACTTTCATTTTAGATTTCAACAATGATTCATCTTTATGAACATAAAATTATAAAACAATGCCATCGGGAAAGGATTCATATAAATGTTAGTAATTCAAACTTAAACAGTGAAATGTTCGACTAAAGGGTAAATGTTTACATTACTATTTGTCTGTATAGCTATTCTACGGATAGTATTTTCATTGACTATCATGCTACATACTCCTCAGCTTATAAACATGGAATACAGAGAGCAAATTGTAATTTAACCGATTCCCTGGCTTACAGCTGTTTGTGTGGCTTATTTTTCCTAAATATGAACCTAGACTTTGAAGAATTAAATTATAAAAATAATGGTTATCAGTTGTATCTCTTTTGTTATCAATATCAATAAAAGGAGATCTAGATGTTGCCATACTACAATAAACAGCAACCCAAAGACACAAATAAGAAAAATCAATTACAAATATACTTTTAATATCAATATACTTCTCATAACGGAAATAAAAGTATTGCCGAAAATGAATTGTAGAACGCAGCTGAATTTCCATAAAGTCGATGTCCAGTATAGGTATTACTATTATAAACACGAACCCAAACAAGATCGCTTTTTTCTAAAGACAATACTAGTGTTTGGCTCATTGACTCTAATGATTGGCCAGCCGGCGTGTACATACTTCCTTGAACATCATCGTTTCGAACCAGTTCTACATGCATGTCTTCATTTATGTGATTCATGGACGAAACAGCGACCAAGTATATTCCTTTTATAGGAATATTAGCATGACCATGACGTGGATCATACACATTGCCCACATTTGTAAGTATCTTGTTGTATTTGACTACTTGAAGTGGTCCAAGAGTGGCTTCGTGGTCCAAAACGACAGAAAATGCAACAATGCTTGAAGTCGGAACTGCAAGAATTATAATATCATATATTTGCATATATATGATTATTGAGTATAGGCATGTCTTATGAATTGTCGCAAAATTTTGATTACCTGTTAATCACAAAACAAGGGTTATGTTTTCCAAGTTAAGTAAAATACGAAATGGTGACAAGGAAACACCATAATAAATAATCAGGTATGATTAATCGACTCTATCTTATTAAAATAAGGAAAAGGCAAATTCTTATTCCAACAGAAAAATATGGTTTCAGCAAGAGTCAAATAAGGGTGACGAACTTTTATGGAAAAATGTCATAGTTTAATATATATGCTTGAATCATTTTCTCATGGTCTTCTACCGCCCCCGGACAGTAAAAAAGCATCTTTCCAGTTCACCATTGGACCTCTTATTTTGTTATGATTAAAGCACGATGAAAAAAAAAGAAAATTAAATCTATATACGTATATGTCTAAAAGACTTTTTGTTAGTATCACTCTTCATGTTTTTGTTTTCAAGTCTTAGATGAGTAACTTCATCCAATACCCTGTCTTTCAATACAAATAATTGATACAATTATTTTTCCATAAATATAATATTGATATGTATTGATAGTAACAAATTGGCGAAAGGCGAGAATTGTTCCGAATACAAACATATGTTATTTTGTGACTTTTTACTAATATTGATGATGCATTGCGGTTAAAAATGGCTGCAGTCATAGTAATTATATGAAATCAAACAAATTTAAAACGTATAGTGCATCCTTTAAAGAACCCAGATTATGAATTAACTTGACGTGATATGAAATATTTACACGAAATAAAACTGTTACAATTTTTGTAGATAAAGTCAACAGGAAGTGTGGTTAGTGCAGTATTAAAGTTACATGACAACTAAGGAAGGTATAAATGTTATTTCTAGTATTTTAATTTATACGACAAATGGATTTCTAAATAACATATATGTCGTACGAAGCTCTCAGGGATCGTTGTTTTTTTTTGTTTTTGTTTTTGTTTTTTTTTTGTGAGTTCCACATCCCACAGACAAAAGATCCCATAGAAAAAAAAATTACAGAAATACAGAACTCCAAAGAAAGTCAGCCATGGATGGTCCTTTTTAAAATGGCAAAATCAAAATCTCAAGCACGCCTCAAATACGGCTAAGGTAATATATGCATGTGATAAGAAAATCCTTAGTTTTTCGTAAAGTTCAAAGTTTGGTAAAAAGTAAATTTATAGAAATGACCAAATAATTGATATTCATGTCAACAACGAAGTGCTGACTACTGGGCCGGTGATATCATCGGGGACGAAACGTCCACCCGCAGTGGCATCGACCCAGAGGTGTAAATAGTTATCAAAGTTACCGTGATTATAATTTAATACACCAGACGCGCGTTTCGTCTACCTTAAGGCCGAACAGTGACACTCAGATCAAAATAGTTATAAAATAGCCTTCAGCGGAAACCTACAAAGGCAAAATGACAATCATACAAAACCCAACGTTATTTACACACTTGAATATTCGAGGAGCTACATGTCACAGGGAACTTTAAAATAATGTCTAAATTCCTCTTACGTTAACCTTTATTAAGGGAGTTGGAACCTTTGTTCTTATCAGTTTCTACGAATTTAAGAAAGGTATGTTAAAATATAATGAGTTACAATGTTATTTTTACGATAAAAAAGAGGCAATAAATCTATTATCCTATGACACAATGGTTGTTTCCTTGTTTCCGGTCCAACTATTGAATCTTGTGTACATCCAAATTTCCACGTTTTCCTTTAAATGATTTAAGAACTAACTGCATTGTGTTTTCTAATAAATCCGAATTCAAGAAAATAGTTACCTAGAATCTTCTTCATATCAGCAATAGATTCAACATCCTCGACCTGTTTACCATGAATTATACCATATAAACAAAACACTAATACAACGACAAGTTTCTTTGAAACAACCATTCTAGAATCGTTTCAAAATAACAACAGACATATATCGAATGTCGGTAATTATGTCACCTGTTCAAGATATGATAAGGAAAAGTTCAATCAAAACGTGATGGAAGGTATAGTTCATACAGCTAGACCACATGTATTTGTTAGATAAGAACTCATCACGCAGACTGATTACGAAAAATACGTGTCGTTGAAAACAAATGAATATGTGTCAGTTGTAAACAAATCACAGTTAATTTATGTGTCATTTGGTCCCTTGTGGAAAGTTTCTTCATCGGCATTCATATCACATCTTCTTATTATGAACATTCTCTCCTGTATTAAGGTGGGCATCGTGTTGAATGGATTTGAGTTGATGAACTTACTACATGAACAAATACGTGACGGATAATACTTGTGCTTTCCTTTTAAAGTTACTTTTGAAAAAAAAAACACTTCTAATATTGTCACAATAAATGTTCTAGAGTTGTGAATTTCAATTTTCTAAAATAAGTTGCCGGAAATTAAATTATAATAGCATTCCTTTGCTTTATTTATATCTGTCATAAAATCAACGTAATATTTAACATTCACTCTGGTGAGGCATTAATCGTCCATATTCACAATGTTTACGTTTGTTGGTTTTATTTTGCAATTTTACTTAATTAACAATCTTCATTTTTGAAATTACTGAACGATTTGGTGTTTCCCTCAGTTTTAGTTTGTAACCCAGATTTGTTTTTTTTTCTCAATCGATTTATGAATTTCTAACAGTGGTATATATTGTTGCCTTTATTTAGACTCCAAACGGATAGTCCTAAATCAAAAGGCAAAATCAAAAGCTAAAACACATCAAACGAATGGATAACAACTGTCATATTCCTGACTTGGTACAGGCATTTTCGTATGTAGAACCTGGTTTTATAGCTAGCTACATTTCTCACTTGTATGACAGTGCATCAAATTCCATTTTATTGACAATGATGCGTGAACATAACAAAGACAAAATAGGTAAAAATGTCAAAATTAGGGGTACAATATAAATTTCAACGGGCATTACTATCCAACAGGATACAGAACTCTCAGTGTTATCGTCATCTACATGTAAGTGAACATTTTCTGTCTAAACTGTTGAAGCAAGCTATGAAATTCTTACTACATTTAACGCTCTTTCCATACCATTTGGTTTGATAATATATACGACTAGGCGCTCTCTACTATAATATCTTCCAAAAACTACATTAACGATTCATCACGTATCAACCCATTTGTATTCGGGCACATTAATTACTGAAAGTCCATGAAACATACAAGGCTGGCTAAACAACACATGATACAACGGTTTGCCTATAGAATTGCCATATATTAGATAAAAGTAAACATTGAAACAATTGAGAAGGTTAACTGTTTAAAATCTAGTAAAACAAGGTCAATTAGGTTGGATCAAAAAATGTACACTAACAAGATGAAAAGTGTGACTTAAACAAACCACGCGAACCACTTACACCTACTGCCTCATACAAAAAAGATCTACAGATAATACTAACACAACACGATGAAAGGGAAATAAGCGAAATCATTTCACAAGCATGTACGAATATCAAATATATGTTCTTAATCGACTTATGCGTTGACATTACTCTTTGTATTTGCCTCTTTCTTTTCCCTTTTTCAAGAAGCAACTAGTCCAGGGTTATACAGGACGTTTGTTAGAATAAGAATAGAAAATGACAACCAATAAATTTCAATAAGTCATCTTCAACAAATTGAAAACACACATACTGTATACTTAAAAGGGCATCCAGATAGTCGGCATTCATTTTGCTCATTGATATGTTCATAATTATAAATTAACTGTTAACAACACTTTGCCTTTTTGAAATACTAAGGTTTTTCTACCTTAGGAATATACTACCTTAGCTGTAATTGGCAAAACTGTTAGGACAATTTGGTCGTCAATGCTCTTCAACTTCGTACTTTTTGTTGACTTTTTGACATTTAATGCACGATTCGAGGGTCAGTGATGAGTCTTTTGTAGACGAAATGCGCGTCTGGCGTAAATATAAAATTTGAATCCTGGTATCTATGATGAGTTTATTTGCTGGTATTTTTATGCCCGATTTAGGGGCATTATGAATTCGGTCTGTATGTTTGTTTGTAAGTTCGGTCGTTTGTTCATCCGTTCGCTCGTCCGTCAGTTCCGCTTAATAATAAATTTTGGGTCAAGGTAGTTTTCTATGAAGTTGAAGTCTACATGTTCCTTATGATATGATCTTTCTAATTTTAATGCCAAATTAAGAAAATTTTTGCACCTAATTTCATGGTTCACTGTTAATAGATAATGCAAGTGTATTTTGAGAATTCGTGTACTATTGACACATTCTTGTTCAACTGCAACATCACTTAACTAGTAAGAACGAATTCACCCATTTAAGGTCAAGTTGTTATCTTGTATATATAAAAAGAAGATGTGGTATGATTGCAAATGAGACAATTCTCCACAAGAGACCAAAATGACACACATCTATATGTCACCGTACGGCCTTAAAAAATCAACAAAGCCCATATCGCATAGTCAGATATAAAAGGCCCCCAAAATGACAAGGTAAAACAATTCAAACGAGAAATAGTTCGTTTCTGTGTGTTGCATTGTCGTTTGTGTTTTGTTGCACTTTCAGTTGTTTTATTGTTTTCCTCTTATAGCTGATGTGTTTCCCTTGGTTTTAGTTTGTAACCAGAATTTGTTTTCTTACAATCGGTTGATGACTTTTGAATAGCTAGCGGTATACTACTGTTGTTTTTATTTAAGGTCAAGACAATTCTGTGAAGACAAAATATATAATTTATATAATGAAGACTACATGTACCAAGTGATTCATGATGCATTTACTTAAACAAATGATTTGCATTAAAATGTAATGATAATATAAACAAGAGGCTCTCAAGAGCCTGTGTCGCTTACCTGACTCTACCTGGGATTTTGAAATAATGTTAAAAAATGTAAAAAATGTAACAGATACATGTACTTATAATAGTGTTTGCGGCCAAATTTGGTTTAATATTGTTATGTTTGGTTTCATTTCATTCAGTAGTTCTTTTAAATAAGACATTTGTATGTATTTCAATAGGGTCCCATGTTAAACTAAGTCCCCGGCTGGCGGCCATCTTGGATAATGGATTGGCTACAAAGTAACAACACTTGGTCAGCAGCTCATACGGAATATTCATGATACATTTGGTTTCATCCAATTCAATGGTTCTCTAAAAGAAGATATTTGTATGCATTTCCCTTAGGGTCCTATGTTAAACTGAATCCCCCGCTAGCGGCCATCTTGGATGATGGATCGGCTACAAAGTAACAACACTTGGTCAACACTTCATAAGGAAGATGCATGCCATGTTTAGTTTCATTCCATTCAGTGGTTCTCTAAAAGAATACATTTGTATGTATTTCCAATAGGATCCTATGTTAAACTAAGTCCCCTGCTGGCGACCATATTGGATGATGGATCGGCTACAAAATAACAACACTTGGTCAGCACCTTATAAGGAACATTCATGCTATGTTTCGTTTTAATCCATTCAGTAGTTCTCTAAAAGAAGACATTTGTATGTATTTCCCATAAGGTCCAATGTTAAACTAAGTCCCCCGCTGGCGGCCATCTTGGATGATGGATCGGCTACAATGTAACAACACTTGGTCAGCACCTCATAAGAAACATTCTTGCAATGTTTGGTTCCATTCCATTCAGTGGTTCTCTAGAACAAGTTCAAAATGTAAAACAGTTTACGCCGACGACGGACGACGGACGCCAAGTGATGAGAAAAGCTCACTTAGCCCTTCGGGCCAGGTGAGCTAAAAAGGAGATGTGGTACTATTGCCATTAAGACAACTCTCCACAAGAGACCAAATGACACAGAATACAGTAAAAGAAATAGAACATTAATCATAATAATGGAATATGTAGACACCTCTCTAACAAGCAAAACACCCCTAACTGTTTTATTATAAGGGTATACACTAGAGTCACTGGGGCGCATTATACTGCATCCACACAGCACGAGTAGAAAACCCTGCAATAAATATAAAAAAAGAAGATTTTTAGTCCTGACCTCAACCAGTAGGATATGTCAGACAATTCAACAAGACGAAAACATTGACAAAGGAAAATACAATTAATGTACAGACAATTATATGATTTATTTATTGATGTTTGCGTTGCGTTAAGTGTAAAAAAAATCGCACAAAGTCGGGGTGAGTAGACAAAAGTACAAAAGAAGAAGGTTCTAAGAAGTTGGTTTAAATATATTACCTTACCTATATTTGGCAAAAATTTTAGGAACTTTTGGTTCTCAATGCTCTAGATCTTCAACTGCATACTTTTTTTTGGCCTTTTCAACTGTTGATGAGTCTTTTGCAGACGAAACGCGCGTCTAGCGAAAATCCTGGTATCTATGATGAGTTTATTTACCATGTTAAGTATAAAATAACTGAAACTTCGACGCAAATGCTAATGAGCTTCTTTTGTATAGTGGATTGAGTTTTGTTTTGTAACCAGCCACATACTGATTCTTCAAGGTATTGTTGCAAGCGTTTGTTAAAATGCGGAGAGCTTGACTTTCTCTCTAGTTTGAACTGTCTTGAAGTTTCTTAAAATGAGTCTGGTACATCAATTAAACTGTTTGGAAACGTCATTACGATTGTATAAATAAATTCATTATAGATACCAGCACTAAAATTTTACACTTACTCCAGACGTGCGATTCGTCGTAAAAGACTCATCAGTGACGCTCAAATCAAAAAATGTTTAAAGGGCCAAATTAATTACGAAGTTGAAGAGCATTGAGGACCAAAAATTGCTAAAGGTTTTGCCAAATACAGCTAATGTATCCTTTAAATTCTGTTGAAATAATTTTGTGTTACTTTATCGAAGGCCTTTTGATGTGACCTTTGTATTTTAAGTTTCTGATAAAAGCTCTGAGTCTTGAAACTCAGTTTTTAACTAGAATATTAGTATCCGACGAATAATATTAGTACAACAGCAAACAGTATAGATAGTGGATACAGACACA
Organism: Mytilus edulis; assembly: GCF_963676685.1. Lineage (NCBI taxonomy): Eukaryota > Metazoa > Mollusca > Bivalvia > Mytilida > Mytilidae > Mytilus > Mytilus edulis. The sequence continues at coordinate 24,669,816 of NC_092356.1, forward strand.
GTGGTTTTGTATAAATAAATCTGTGAAGAAGTTATCAGGTTTGACACTTCTCAGTTTGTACCGATTATCAGAATGTCTGCATACTGATATTATTAGTTACATAGTGTGCTAGTGACCTAATACGGTATATATGGGGTCAGTAAATCCCATATGGGGTGAGAGCGAAGCTCGAATAACTCTCACCCCATATGGAATTTACTGACCCCATATATACCATATCAGGTCACTAGCACACTGTGTAACGAATTTATCTTACCGACTATCTTAATGTGTGAAATTAAGACCTATTAAAATGAGCAAGTCTTCAATTCTGTTAGCATTTAGAAACTACTTCCATGATCTTACAAAAACAGATACCAACAATAACAACTTGCTAGGTTTCAATGTGTTTTGTGAATTTATTTCAATCTGAATCATTAATTTCTTCGTCTGTTGAAACCTTTACGTTTTTTTTCTCAGTACCGTTTTGTTTTTATAAAGGGACGTAACACCACTACTAACCATGTATGAAATAAGCCCCGCCTCCCTACTACCTTATATGGAATATAAAGGGACTTAACACCACTACTAACCGTGTATGAGATAAGCCCCGCCTCCCTACTAACCTAATATCAAATATACACGGTTTCCACAAGGGCGCTTTTAACCAATCACATTCCTAGAAATGTATAGGAGGTAAGATAATGGAAAATATCAGCTGCGATTCACAAATATGAAGCATTTTGTCGAGTGAGCGCAGCGAACTATATAAAAAAGCCTTCATATTGTGGCAAGCAGCTGATTCAATATTCGGATAACCTGATAATAGATTTATCGGTCTGTACTCGTGTCTTTTGAAAGTGTATTTTTTATTTCATCAGCAAACCAGAGGATGACTTGACAATTTCGGCTCACACTTATCAACGTCGGTCAAACATTATGACGTCGCTGATATGTATGGTTCTAAGTTATTAAAGCCGGGTCAACATATTTGGCGTCAAGAAGCCATGTTGGTGAATTTTATTAAGGGCTGAGCATAGTGATAAAGACAATGGGACGACCATATGATATGATTCATCAGAGTTAATTAACCAATTTGTTTAGTTTTCGTTCAATTATAAATGCAAGAAAGATCTAGACATAAGTCATTATTGTTACCGTGTAATGATATACCCAGACTGTATAATTATGATAATTATTACATTGTACATATGCAATTAAATGCATCAAAAGTACATTACTAAAACACCATGTGAATAGAATAATTTTAAGTACAACTATTGGAAATTTGATATGGTATTTTATGAACTGTTTCAAATTGCTTGAATATTTAAGCACCAAATCAGGTATCAATGTTTGAATAGTATCATAATGTTGTGAAAAATCTCAAGAGCAATATACACAATCATATTCTATTAATTTATTCCATCTTTTGATTTAAAATTTGTAGATAAATCATTTAACTAGTGTGTCATATCAAATTTAAATTGAATTGCAATTAGTTTAAATACTCCATCGAATTTCATTATCTTATGTATGAAAAATACTGACAGGTAGTTAAAAATTTTTGAAACTTTTTCTCAGTCTTGAATTATGTATTTCTATTGGAAAAGAAGTGACGTTTCTAACCTACGGAAACATAAAAGACCTTGTTTTTATGCTCTTTTTTTTAAATTGCATTTAATTTTCGCTGTCATAACATGTATCAGATGTGAAATAAAAACATTTGAATTCATGGTGTTTGAACGATAATTACAATTTAAAGGACCATGTTAAGTTTATGCATGTAGTTGACAATAGTAAATGAAAGGTTTCAAAATTGCATTATACATATTTTAGAACACAATAACCGTGCGCCGTTTGTGAAATAAAACAATCTTTAAAAAAATGTAATGTGCATGGTATTACGTAAATTGAAAATAAATGCTTTCCGAATTGTACACTACAACGTTAACAGAATTGCTGAAAAACCAAGCTAAATCTTAAAACATAACAGCAAAATTTATTGCAACCCATCTTTACTACTGGATAAGGAAAATAAAGCTACCGTTTAAGCATATTGTTTTTCGTCGGGTTATACATGCATCGTATACTACAAGATAAAACAGTTCTTGTCATGTGTAATTTATAGATAATCTTCACAAGTTGTATCTTCTCTATTTTGGCTGAATAGATAGACTTTTAATTGTCTTAATGTACCAATGAAATGATACACGTTTACTCCGAGGGGTTGACTGCATATATTAAAAAAACAGACTTTTCATACCAGTTAACAAACTCGTGATGGGATGCGTAAAAATTTTCGGAGGGATGATTTTAATTTTAATATTACGTGTTACACTTATGTGATATCCTTACATTATGGATTATCTTTCCGGTATTTGGTTACAGCTCGCTCAAACGCTTGACTGATCAAGAATTCAAACCTTCTGGTGAATCAGATCAAGCGTGTGAACCCCTTCAGTATTTTTGTCTTTGACACAATTTTTGCCCTTTTTTTTTTTCTTTTTTTTTTATTCGTGCTTGGATGACTTAAGTCACTGTTCACCGCACGTCAAGTGAAGACAAGGAAATTTCTACTGCAAGCAGTCCAAAACTGTCTCGCAAGTCAAAGAAAAAGGATGTGGTCGAGGAAATGAATAAAAAATGGGATAGCCGTTTCTCACAGATAGAATCCAGGTTTGATAAAAAAAATTAATTAACTTAGTTCAAACGATGTTTGTTTAAACAAGGATACTGTCACTTTGGGTGAGCAGATATCTTGTCAGAATAAATATGAACAATCTAGTGGCTCTTTGGGAGCGCACAGACATGTTGCGGATTCTAATCATAAACATTTTCCAACCGATTCAGTTCGTGAAATGTAAATTGATGATGTTGTATCTTTGGCACCAGGCCATAGAGAAGGACATGACATATGTTTACTAGCAGAAGATGAGCCTTCTTTAAAAGTGAAACTGAAAATCCTCAAAAATCTTCATCAAGATTCAGTAAGATGTGAAGGGTAATGAAAGTGATCCAGATGCGAACAATAATGATCACTTAAAAACTTTATTTAGGGATGATGTTAAGACAAAAAAGAGACAAGCTCTGGAGGTCTTATTCTTGATAAATCAATTGATATTTTATCTGGTTCTTGGAGGTGTATAAATCCAGAAAGGTTGACAGCCTATAATGATGAGTATAGACACAGTTTTGCTGTTTACGAGAAAACATTTTAGAAGTACCTGATTTATTAGTTAAAAACATGGTTCTTAAACTTATGCAGTAAGCCAGAAAATCCATAAAAGCGATTTAAACAATCCTTGTTTAAAATCCCTTGAAAAGTTAGCGTATCAAGACCACGTAGCTTCACGCATGGGGATTATCACTACAGCATATACCTGACAAGCTTTGTTAAATACTTTATCAGGAAAGGAAGTAAATTTAGATCAATCTATTCAACTAGTAAGAGACATATTTGCAATGTCTACAAAATATTTAGACCAAGTGCCACGGGCTGGTACGTTTCACCACTTCATCCGTAGAAAAGCAAGGTTAGAGGACACAGGTCTTAATGATATTAAAGAACTTAAACATCCACTTGTGTCGTTACCTTTGACAAAGTCAGGTGTAATTGGTGATAACATGGAACAAACTCTTAAAGACAGGTTTGACAAAAATAAACAATTCAAAGAGTAACTGCCTGAATTACATGTGAGTAAAACATTAACAGGGAAAAGGAAAGCTGCAGGCAATTTATTTTCTAATGATTTGTCTAAGACACCATAATTTGACAATGCACAACAAGGTTCTACAATTACAGGTGCAAAAACTGGTACACATTGTACAGGGTACAAAGAACTAGTACAGCAACAAGACCAGATAAGGACGACAAGAGTTCTGGTACAACGAACAATTTTTGTCGCTTTAACGACTCATTTCATGGAAAAGGGCAACAAAAGAAATGACTTTCAAATTAAGGTAAGCAACTTTCTTGTGAAAATGTTGCTTCGTGAGATACCTGTAGGTGGTCGTTTAAGCCTATTTCTAAAGGAATGGACATATATAACCAACGATCAGTAGGTTTTATCAATTATAAAAGAGCGCTACAATCTGGAATTTCAACAGTTTACTCCAAAAACTGGAGTAAAAATAACTTCTGTTCCTGCACAATATTTAGAAATTTTACATTTAGAAGTAAAAGAACCAAGCGGACGTTTAAAATGGTTTCTACAGCACATTTTCCCTAGTTCCGAAAAAAGCACGGGACTTGCGACCCGTAATAAATCTAAAGCCCTCATCAGGTATATAAAAAAACAACACTTCAAAATGAACTCAACGGTTTTGAATGTAGTAAATCAAGGAGATTGGGCAATATCTCTCGATCTAAAGGACCGTGACATATATGCATATCCCTGTATTTAAAAAAACACAGTATCTGAGGTTTTGTGTAAAAAACAGCCCTTTCTTACACATTCAGCTCTACCATTTGGTCCAACTTTAGCTCCTCGAGTTTTTACCAAAGTAGTATCGGTAGTTGCTGCAAATTGACGAGCACAAGGCATCAGACTGGTAGTATACCTGGACGACTGGTTTCTAGTAAATCAAGCATCTCTCATGTTAATCCAGAATTGAGAGATAGTGTTGAATCTTCTGGTAAAGTTGGGTTTCATAATAAATCAAAAGAAATCATCTTTAACTCAAACACAGATAATAACATATATATATATATATATATAATAAAAGTCTATAAAAACGACCAACCAGCAAATTTGTGACACTTGAAGAAGGCCATTTGTTGAGCCGAAATATTTGTCAGCACGATTTAATAACAACATTTTCGTATTATAACATCTTATATCAGTACCGTTGTGCAAATCTTTAGACTGATATATATATATATATATATATATATAAAGGTGCATTGTTCCATCTGGATTTAGGAAAAGTAATGCCAACACAAGAAAGAGTGTTGAAATTCAAAAAAAAAAACACTCATAGATATTAAATTGAAATTACTCGGAATTATGGCTTGTTGCTTAGAGATGATTCCCTATGCAAGACTTATTCATATGAGACAAATTCAAATTTATTTGCTGAGTCATTGGCGCCCCACTTCCCAAAATCTGGAACTGAATGTTCCAATTACACATGAATCGATACATTTATCAGCTAATTATAGTAGCTCCTCATTGGCCGAGAAGACACTGGTACCCAGAACCGTTAAAAATTGTATCAGATTATCCCATGAAAATACCAATCTACTACATCAGCAAAGGACAAAACTATGCCATCCAAGCAATTTTTATACCAGTCCTGTTTTTGATGCAAAAAGCGTCTTGGTCCTAAAAAAGGCATTAACTTACTATTCAAAGAGCACTGACAATGTTCGTGGTGAGAACATACAAGATCGTAAATTGGTTTAGCAATTAGCAATCCACATAATCCAATTTTCATGTAAAACAATTTCATCATGGATTGTAAGTACCATTCAGATGGCATATAACGACACAAAGAAATCTGTTAAAGCTCATTCGACAAGAGCTATTGGTCCTTCTTGGGCTCTTTATAAAGGTGCATCAATGAATAACATCATGGAAGCTGCTGATTGGAGCAGGGAATCCACATTCACCAAATTTTACTTACGTCACATAGACCCTCATGTAAAAAAAAGAAGACTAAGAAGAAAAATTCATAAAATTCCAAAAAAAAAACCGAAAAAAAAATGGTGTACAGTTTTTAACTTGTAACATAGTTTGTACAGTGTTGGCACTGTTCGTAACCGACGAGATGCGATGCAAGTTTTTAAACAATTGTGTGTGAGATGAAAAAAGACATCTATTAAAATTAATGTGTTTACAGTCAACATTTTAGACTTTGTATATAGTGTATAATATAAAGAATACGTTATTTGAACAAAAAATACGGTCCATCGCTTGAGTTTGTACTGCTTTGGAATCTAATGATATCCATAATGTACGGATATCAGGTAAGTGTAACAAGTAATATCAAAATTGTACAGTTGTGTTCACTAATTGGAATTTTGTGAACGAAGTTACACTTACATGATATACTACCCACCTCCTCCCAATTAGTAATTCTTTTGGCAATCTGTTTGGATTTCGCCGAAAAATGCTGAAGAGTTTATCACGCTTGATCTGATTCACCGGAAGGTTTGAATTCTTGATCAGTCAAACGTTTGAGCGAGATTTGACCAAATACCGGAAAGATAATCCATAATGTAAGGAGGTCTAGTAAGTGTAACTACGTACGTTCATAAAATTCCAATTTGAGAACAAAATTGTACAATTTTACCGCTCAGAACTTCTGTTTAAGTAGCTTCCATGTATGAAGCAATCGCTATCACAAAAATCATGATAGGAAATGCAAGTCTGGAATATAGTATCAACTGGGAGGTATATACATGCACATCAAATTATGCAGTTGCAGATTAAAAATTGCTATTTAGAAATGGAAAGCTCACAATTAAAATTGTCTTTTTTCTCATATTGCCATATCAAACAAATATGTCAACAATTCTGGCATATGTTTTTGTCTTTCAGAATTTGTTTTTAACGAGGAATCAGTTGGAAGTATAAATGAAATAAAAGGGAAATTCAATTAAAAATTGGAGGTGAATAGAGTGTCATTTTTTGTTTGATTTTAATTCTAAGTAAAATTAAATAAGAAAAGCTAAGACATTTTACAACAGTCACAACACTTTCGTATATAAACATATCAAAGTATCCAGTACGTATTTTAATCCGTGGTTGACAGTTTTATTTGTTTGTACAATGAAATTGAAATAAATGACATTTATAATAAGTAGGGTTTTGGTTTAAGAGGCTTGTCGAACGAAGGGTATGTATTAAACCTACTACTCGAAAGCCGTTATTGTATGCCAATCTAACTTCTATACGAAAGTATGAATTGAAACTTAAATAATAAATACCTGTTGAGGATTTGATATCAATTAAACCCTATACTTAGTTCAAAATTTCTGTTTTTAATATCGACTGTGCAAATGGTTTTTCTTTTAGATAAGAAAAATATCGACCAACCTTCTTTTATAATATAATATATGTGTTTGTTTCTTCTTATATATATTATATATTTGTTTACAGTACTTTATATGTATAGACAATATATAATTATATATTTCTTTCTATATGTGTTTGTTATCTTCTTATTACTTCTTATATTATTTGTTTGCAGTGCTTTATATGTACAGACAATGTATAATTACATATGTCTCTCTAGATCTACACAGACATACAGATAGTTGTCCCGAGTATAACTGTTAAATGCATTTAGTTCAGACGGGTAGATTCGTCTATTGAGCTGTATTCTCATCTTTTCAAATGACTTTGTATAAATGAGCTGTTCGGTGTGAGGCTCCATGTTGAAGACCGTACTTTGATCTATAATAGTTTTTCTTTTACAAATTATGACTTGGATTGAGAGTTGTCTCATTTACACTCATACCACTACTTCTTATATCTATTTGAGTCACGAATTAAAACGAATTCATATAGTAGCTAGCTAAATAGTTCTTTTTTCAAGGTAAATGTGGTATATCTGTCCAATTTAAAACCATTACTTTTGACCAAAACAATAAAAATAACCACTTTTCACTGTAAATTGTTTCACACATTGGGTAAATGCTTTGAGTTTTAAAATAGAAACACGAATATGTGGTATGAGTGCCAATGCGTCAACTCTCAGTCCAATTCACTATATAAATAATAATAGGTCAAAGTACGGCCTTCAACACGGAGCAAAGAGTCTTAATTATGCACTCTCAACACATTTTCAGAGTTTTACCAAGTGTTCACGTAAAATAACATAGATTTGGTGAAGACTATTTTGACCAAAGCAAATGCATGTAAATGTTTTACGAAAACGATAAGTGTTTAGAACTTAAAATGAACTACATTTAAATTAAAGACATAACTGTACATGCATTGCTGCACATTTATAAACACTCGGGATCCTGACGTTACTATAACAGTCTATGTACTTGATTTGGCATTGCAAACGGTCATGCTTTTTGCAGACTGTTAACGACGTCTTAACACTAAATCTTTTGAATATCTACTGGCTAAAACTTTCGTCTGAAATCAAATGGTTGATACACATAAGTTGTAATTGGCGCTTTCAGTTAGCTTTCAGTAACTTCCTGTACCCTTTGAATTGGTACGGTGTATACTTTGTCTTTTAACTAGCCTGTGCTTAGTGTCAATCTGACGAGTCCATTCCCTCTTCCAACTGGTTGTTTTTTACTTGTTTCTTACATTTCATCTCTTGCACGTTTTTCTAATTTCCAGCGCAAGGTTTGAGGGAAGTTGAGCACTCACAGACAAACCGTGCTACATCCATTAATTATATAAAAATAAGAAGATGTGATATGATTGCAAATGATACAACTCTCAACAAGAGACCAAATGATTACACAATAACAACTATCGGTAGCCAACATTGAGAAAAACCCATACCGCATAGTCAGCTAGAAGGTCCCGAAATAACAAATTTAACACTCAAATTTGATTAACAAAATAATATTACCCAGTCAGTATCGATGTACTGGTGATACTCTGGGGACTAAAAGCCCACCTGTATTGGTATCGACCTGACGGTAGCATTAACATGAACGGTACTACACTTGCTGCACTAGATGCCCATATCGAAAATCATTATTTATTCAGAAATCCTCCAGGCCTGAATATTTGAGAATCAAAAACCTAGTTGGAAAGCTGATAAAACGAAAACAAGACTAAAAATATGGCCAAATCCGGACAACGAATCAGAGCTTTGCATAAGGGATATATATTCTTCAGTACAAAAAGCAATATCCGTATGTCAATACCAGTAAAGAGGTACTGACAATCACTTCTTGGCTTTTTTAACCGTCAACTAGCAAAGGTGTCGACCCAGTGATAGTAATAACGTAAATGGTACCATTTGGACTACACCTGATGCGCATTTCGACCATATATGTCTCTTACATATTTTAAAATTCAAATCATATAACATAAAAAACACGAAAGTTTAATTAATATAATATATATTATTAACAAATGGATAAATATCATAAAATAAATGCTATTGACGAAAATGCTTTAACTTATAATTTTTCTTCTTTACAACATCGACATCGACAAAACAGATCTTTGAATCCCTTTCCGATTCTTTTGTTAATTATTCCATATATCACTGGATTCATACAGCTGTTTGAATATCCAATAAGAAGTGTAGCTAAATGGAAATCGTTCGAAACAGAATTTGGAGCATAAATTCCAATAAGCATGCTTATACAAAATGGAAACCAAGAAATGAAAAAGCACACTACACAAATTGCTAACGCAAGTGCAAGTCGAACATCTTCTGCTTTCACTTTATTACTCGGCAGTTTACTTAGCCTCTTTTTCACATCGTTAGTTTCCGTATTTGAATCGGACATCTCTACTTGAACATCGACCATATCCACATGTTTACGTTCTTTTTTATTTTCTGTTTCTGGTTTATCTTTTTTCTTCTTTTCGGTCTTAGTTGGAACTTCTGTGTCACTAGAAGATTCCTGAATTGAAATGTTTTTGCTTATTGCCATACTTGATCTTGAGGAACGGGCTGTTCGTTTTTTACTTGCTTGCACTGCGGTGAAAATGAGAACGTTACATATAGCCATAACGGTAAGAGGTATACCAAAACAAACGCCAATCATGAAAAATGCATACGATGGAGATTTAGGCCATAAACAAAAACAATAAAATTGTGTATCAACGTAACCATACTCGGCCCAACCGAACAATGGCGGAATTGAAATAATTATGGATATGCTGGTACAGACTGAAAATAAAATAATGAAATTTATTAACATTGTAAACAAGATTACAGGACATATATCATCATTAAAAAATCACGCATGCATATTTCAGCAAATAAACTATAATTCCTTATCCTGTTATGAGAGCCCAAACACAGAACCTTTTAAAACCAGCAATGTACAGTGGAGATCACTTCTAACCTCTCATTAGAACTGTCAGAATATTCTGTCATAGAACTGTTCTAACCTGTCCTAGAACAGTTCTAGCTAGAACAGTTCTACCCTAGAACTGTTCTAGGTAGAACTGTCAGGATCAGTTCTAGGTAGAACTGACTAAATCAGTTCTAGGTAGAACTGTCAGGATCAGTTCTAGGGTAGAACTGTCTAAAACTGTTCTAGGTAGAACTGACCAAATCAGTTCTAACAGTAGAACTGTCAGCAGAACTGACTAAATCAGTCAGGACTGTAGAACAGTTTTAAATTACGTCACTGCAGAAAGGGCAATTTAGAATTTAGAAGAAAAAATCAGTTCCAATTACTTTACTATATATAATAGCAGATGTTTCTATATTTTTTACTGATCAAAAGTTACATGTACAAATATCGAAGTGGATAGGAGGTTATCCAACTCATCGGAGAAATATTTTTATGAGATTGCAAATAAAACATCATTGTTTACGTTTCTTCGTTCCCCGTTTTTAACAGTCTCTTCGTAAATATAACTCTGCATTTAATTCATGGAATTTTAATCGTAATTTACCTTGTTTGCCTTGGATTTACATTCATGATTTAAGATTCTGTTTTGACAAAAGTTCAAACGAAAATTGTACAATGGATGAAATATGGGATATCATAGTAATGAACACAGTGTTGTTTTAAAAACGCAAGAAAACTATGTACATTTGCACTGAGGTCTCATATTTGCATTATCTCGTTGCCAAACTTATCCATAACGATAATGAATAATATCTGGGAGTCTGGAACGTCAGAAAAATATACTCGATCTGAACATGAATGAAATATTTGCCACTGGACGTAAGGCTACAAACAAAACCAATCATTTTCCTTCTTCAAATTATATTAACAGTAAAGTCAGTATACCTTTCCAAGAAGAGAACTTCTCATACATGTACTTTTCATTTTAAAATAAAGTATATGAATCAGTGATGTGAGTGTTGGATGATGCCGTTAAATAGTTTTGTTTAAAAAAAAAACCATCATGAACTACTGACTTAAAAAGTCACGTTTTGTGACGGTTCATTATTTAATAATTTAAGTTTGGATGTAACGGGTCTTCTGTCGTTATTGTGTTATCAGCGCCCATAGACATATTAAGTTAGTCATGTGACCGTAATGTCATCAACGTTTTTTCATGGTTTGGCAAGGTTTAAAATGGAATTTAGAATTAAATTATAAGAAATGACTTATCAATTTTTTCTGTCTATTCGAAATAACATAAAAAATGGTGCACACTATTAAAAAACCCGCTTCGCACTTTTTTACATTAAAAAAAGCAAAATGATCAGTTTTGGCTGATGCAGTCATATATGGTCAGATTTGATTGATGCAGACACATATTTTTGTTACATGAGTCAGTCTGAGGTATGAAAACTACTGATGTTTGTTCAATTTCCAATATTGCAGTTATTTATATATACTACAGTAAAAAAAAATATAACTGAAGTACTGTGCAACTATATAGACTCACATAAAAAAAAGCAAATATGGTCAGTTTTGGTTGATGCGGTCAAAAGATTTTATTATACAACTCAGTATGAAGTATGAAAACTACTGATATTTGTTTACGATTCAATACTTTGAATAAAAAGAGGATATACTGGCACTATAAATTCATGTGAACAAAATTTTTAGGTTATTGTTTTCCAATGTTGCTGTAACTTGTATATTACAGTCCCTCTTGACCTAAAATTATAACTGAATTACTGTACAGCTATATAGATTTGCAGAAAGAAAGAGCAAATAAGGTCAGTTTAGATTGATGCGGTCAAAAGATTTTATTACACGACTCAGTCTGAAGTATGAAAACTACTGATATTTGTTTACCATTCAATACTTTGAATAAAAAGAGGACATGCTGGCACTATAAATTCATGCGAACAAAATTTTGAGGTCATTGTTATCCAATATTGCTATAACTTGTATATATTACAGTCCCTCTTGACCTAAAATTATAACTGAAATACTGTACAGCTATATAGATTTGCAGAAAGAAAGAGTAAATAAGGTCAGTTTAGATTGATGCAGTCAAAAGATTTTATTACACGACTCAGTCTGAAGTATGAAAACTACTGATATTTGTTTACGATTCAATACTTTGAATAAATAGAGGACATGCTGGCACTATAAATTCATGCGAACAAAATTTTTAGGTCATTGTTTTCCAATATTGCTGTAACTTGTATATTACAGTCCCTCTTGACCTAAAATTATAACTGAATTGCTGTACAGCTATATAGATTTGCAGAAAGAAAGAGCAAATATGGTCAGTTAGGAATGATGCGGTCAAAAGATTTTATTACACGACTCAGTCTGAAGTATGAAAACTACTGATATTTGTTTACGATTCAATACTTTGAATAAAAAGAGGACATGCTGGCACTATAAATTCATGCGAACAAAAGTTTGAGGTCATTGTTTTCCAATATTGCTATAACTTGTATATATTACAGTCCCTCTTGACCTAAAATTATACTGAATTACTGTACAGCACCCTTTTTATGGACGATCAATGCATTTGAATGAGGACAATAAATTTTAGTTGGACCCCCCCTTTTTTTTAAACTGCTGGATCCGTCACTGGTGGTTTGGGCCGGAATAGCGTATTACATTAAGGTCAGATAATTTTGTTATGTAAAACGAGTCATCCTGACTCCCCGAATGACAAATGTAAAATAAATGAAATAATAATGCCCCCCCCCCCCCCCCCCCCCAATATTAACGGCTTAATTTATGTTCAAAAAATGAAAGAAAAACAAATACTTTATGTAACACATCAACAAAAGAAAATCAATGAATAACAGGCTCCTGACTTGGAACAGTCACATACATGCAGAATATGGCGGGGTTAAAACCGGCAAAATAGCAAAACTCTTTATAATATTAATCGCTATTTTGCCGAAGCCTTTATATTTAGACAAAGAGTTCTTAAATTTAAACCAAATCAATTCTAGCCGTAGAATTTATAAATCAATTTTAGCTGTAGGATTTATAAATCAATTCTAGCCGTAGAATTTATAAATCAATTCTGGCCGTAGAATTTGTAATCAATTCTAACCGCAGAACTGTTCTAGAAGTAGAACTGACCAAATCTGTCTAAAACTGTTCTAGGGTAGAACTGTCAGGACCAGTTCTAGGTAGAACTGTCCAAATCAGTTCTAGGTAGAACTGACCAAATCAGTTCTAGCTAGAACAGTTCTAACCTAGAACTGACTAAAAGGTGTCAGGCTGACAGTTCTACGTACTGTCCTAGAACAGTTCTCCTGACAGATTCTGACAGATTTAATGAGAGGTTAGAAGTGATCTCCACTGTATTAATACGTAGACACGTTACGAGCTATGTGACCAAACAAGAACCTAAACGAAAAGCTTATTAATATATCTTTTTGATACAAAATTCTTAAGCGATTGATATGAGTATGGTAAAATAGGCACTGGGATATGAAAGGCCGTTCGGGCAATACTCCATTCTTTTAGACATACGCTAGATGTACGCGTAACAGGTAATTCACGCACCCAAGTATTACACCTAGCGCTTTGTTACGTACCCTAGGAGAACACGTGACAATTTGTTTAAATGAATGATGACCCGAACGGCCCTTCATGCTAGGAGGTACAATAGTCTTTACTGAACATTACAGCGCCTACCTTAAAAGGTACATACACTTGACATACTTTCAATACCCGGCTCCAATTTTGAAATTTTTTAACTAAACAGGGACCCGTTCATCTTTTTCTGAGTCCATTCCCCACATATTGTGTTTAAAGTCAGAAACCTGGTGTTCAGTGATTATCGTTTGCTGATGTACATGTGGTTCAAATGTGTTTCTCGTTTCTCGTTATATATACAGATTAGACACTAGTAATTTTTGGGGCCCTTTGCAGCTTTGTATAGGCCAAGGCTCTGTGTTGAAGTCCGTACTTTGACCTAGTATAATGGTTTACTTTACTAAATTGTAACTTGGATGAAGATTTGTCTCATTGACACTCATACGTCATCTTCTAACTCTTTAGCAGAATGATTTTTTTTTTATATCAGATTGGTTCTTCTATATACTGTTCGTATTATTTTACTCTAACTAAAACAAAACCACAACCTCGCTATCAACAAATAAACAAGAAGGAACAACTTGAAAATCTCAAAGTCTGTTTATACGTTATAAGCTGACATCATTTCAAGATTAGGCTTGGCGTTCGAATTAAAATAACCTAAAAGGTAACTGTAGTCTTGGTATTGACTAATAATGGTGATTGAAGCAATTTTACATCAGTCATTCATTCTCGTACGTGGGTATTATAAAAATAACAAGTGATGAAGAAGCTATTTTAAATCTCGTCATTTATTCGCGTGGGTATTATAAAAATAAACAAAAAACAAAAAACAAACTGAATAACATCCATCATTAAGGATTATATGTCCATTCCTTCTTCCATATGCATTGTTAGTAAGATGGAGATAACGATTCCCCTAAGATATATCTTAATTTTAAGCTTAAAAGTACTTGTTCAACTTGATGTTGAAATTAACCATGAAAAGGATTAAAGCACTTACTAGGTATTTGCTATAATTATTTTTAAAGTAACCACAGGCCAATTGTCCAATGTGACCTGCTTCATATAGGATTAAAGGATAGTAATAATTAGGTGAATTTTACGCTTATTATATTTTGTATTTATCTATATTACTCAAATTTATGGTGACATTTTTGAACTTAAAGGTATAAAATTTCTTAGTACATAATTTTAACTAGTAAAAATATTTTACAATTTCACTTTGATACTCAAGAATAGAACTTAGAAAAGATTTCGAATGCCTTGTATTGTTTATGTTTAGAAACTTGTAAGATAGTTGTTGTAATAAAAGGCATGAGTGACTTTTGATGTTAGATTGTGTATGTACGTCTATGTAATATTGGCCGCTAGACTTATAAATCTAAATAATCAGATAACCAACTGTACATACAGATCAATTGATTGATTACTAAAATAAAGTGCCCAGGGGAGGGATTTATCAGTAATATTATGTATCATTTAAAATTTGGATTTTTTTTTATCGAATGGACAGCCAAACACTATTTGAGGTTAAACATATCGTCAAAACTTGATTGTGCATGCGAAATTGTGTTGTTTCTTTTAGTCATTTTCTTTAAAAATCTCTTTATATATATAATTCAGACTCCTATTTTCAGATGCTTTACACCTTTACATATAAGCTAAAGCATGTGAAAGTAGCCATGCATATATCTGTAAATTTTCAACTTGAAGATTGTGGGAGGGGAAGGGATAAAACAACTGCCAGTTATATTTGGTAACTTGACTTTACTGTTCATTTTTTTTAAATCAATAAATATTTCCTATACACAAAAAAAACAAGTGAAACAAACAATTTATTATTATAGTTTCGGTTTCGCAAGGTTTGGAAGATTAAATCGACCATACGGTTTTGAAACGGTCGACCCCAGTGATATTTCATTATGTATAGACTAGCAAATATGTACCCACATTGGAACGTATATAACAATACGTAATAGTACAACACTGAAACAGTTAATGGTTTCTTTTTGCTGCATCATCTGACAAACTGACAATTTAGTAAACATAATATTTCTTGCTTATGGGTATTTTATGGTCCGTAAAAATGTAAATACTCCATAAATATTAATTGTGTCACAATATTCTTCTTGAAATTCAATCTATGTACAGATATACTATCTAGTCTACATGACTTGCACGCAATAAATTTGTTTTGTTCTCTAAATAATGATTATAATCTGAATTTAGGGTGGATTGTAAACTCTAATGTTAAAGTTTGTTTTAGCGATCATTCATCTGAGACTATACACAAAAATCTATACATGTGAATGATATAGGCCGTGTTTTGTTGTACGTTGTCTCAAAAATATCTAGTATGCAACATCTTCTTTATTCTTATCCCACGCTATATAGATATAGGAAGATGTGGTGTGAGTGCCAATGAGACAACTCTCCATACAAATAACAATTTATAAAGTAAACCATTATAGGTTAAAGTACGGCCTTCAACACGGAGCCTTAGCTCACACCGAACAACAAGCTATAAAGGGCCCCAAAATTACTAGTGTAAAACCATTCAAACGGGAAAACCAACGGTCTAATCTATATAAACAAAACGAGAAACGAGAAACACGTATATATTACATAAACAAACGACAACTACTGTACATCAGATTCCTGACTTAGGACAGGTGCAAACATTTGCAGCGGGATTAAACGTTTTAATGGATCCAAACCTTCTCCCTTTTTCTGAAACAATAGCATAACATCACAACAAAGAAAAACATACGATAAAATATCAATTGGCAGACTTAACTCAATCAAAAAACGTATGATTAAATAATGAATGAGTTGGGTATTGACAGATGGTCAAATGGAATGTCTTCGTCCGCCAGTAAATCCCATGCATAAGAAGGGCGTCTGTAAGGAGTTGCGGATGTATAAATACGCAGTCACACACATTTCGGAATGGTGACGTGGAATATGAAAACCTTATATATTACAAGGAGAGATCCACTTTTGTTTTGCAAATTACGTACATTTGCATGTGGCCTGTGGCAAGTATAACCCAATCTTAATAAACGTTTCCTCTTTGCTAAGGGCGAGACCCTTCACTCCGGTGGAATAGCTTTGTTGGATATTCATATATACCCTGTCAATGGGTGTGTAAAAAAAAAAAAAAAAAAGTATTTTCGATTTTTGGTCTTAGAAAGCAACTTCTCCCTGAATTAAGTTTGAACGTAGACTAGATGAAACGGACAAAAGTTTCGTTGCCCATACTGTATAAAGTAATACATCAAATCGTTTAACATACTCCCTCCCTCCCCTGATACATTTTTAGGTTAACACTTAGCTTCAATAAGTTATCAAAATCTAGAAGCGGTCTACATACCTGCCCTGCCTGTGCCTGACGATTTAAAATTCAAACTGCAGCCGGTGCCGACTTATTTAGAATTAGTAAGGCACAATCGTTACACATATTTTTCATGACATAACTCAGCTTTTTAATAGCAATTTATTTCACAGCCCGGTCACGTTTTAAAGACCGCTTGAAAGTTGACATTCTGTTAAACGGATATTATCTTTTGTTAGCCGAGAATTAACTGTAATACTTTCTGCAGGACGTTTATTGTCTTTTTCCTTAACGTCTATTTTAATCGTTGTATTTCCACCTTAAATCTTATAGCAAAACTACATTGTAATACTTGAATTGCTCTGAATTGGTTTTAATTCTAATCAAGTCTTTCGCAATAAAAAAAAAATGTAATATCCTTAATTTTTCAAAATTTGATCCGTCAAATAAAAATAAATACCTTTGGTTTAAAGTGAAATACAATGCATAGATGAGCACTGTAGAAAATAGATAGGAATATTATTATATTTAGATACTGATATTTATATTTGATTCATAAAAGCTTAATGTAACCTACAAAATTAGACCGTAGTATGAAGTATTCATGTACATGTACCAAATCCTAATAAAATCCTCAAATATCTTCATTGTTCAATCTCTATCTAAACAAGGCTATTGTACAACAGATTTCGTCCAAAGGAGGCATGAAATATTGTCAACTAGACGTTTAGAAATATTAATCAAACAAACAACTTTTAAAACATTTTAGTCTTGCGCTATTTTCCTAAACTTAAATATTTATACAATAAGTTATGTGCTACGAACGTATTGGATATTGTTATGGGAAGAAATAACATCATACTTGAACTACCTATCATACATAATGATTGCTCTCCCGTTCATTTTAAACTTCTACTCGAATATTCTCCCGAATTAGAAAAGAAGACAAAACACTAGTGTGATTAATCAAATACTTTAAAATTGGTTAAATGTAAAAATTGATTAGTATTAAATTTATGGAACACAAGTCCTTTTTTAAATTTTAACAAAATAATATCTATAATTTTTGTATCCCTCTAGATCTCAAAAATTAATAAGAATAGACCCGAAATTTAAAAATTAAAATTAAGTAAATCGCACCAGAAACCCCCATTGAATAATTTCAGCAATTATTTTCTGAAATACCATTGATTACTTGTAATTGCATTAAATTATGAAAAAGCATTGTAAGAAAGAACACTTAAAAATCACTTTAAAAGTAAGGAACAAACGGTTTTGTGAATCAAAAATTATTTTAATTGTCCGGAACTCGTTACATTGTTGTACTTGAGTTATTTTAGAATTACAGTTAAACTATATACATAAAAAATAAACTATCAAGGTTAGAAGTTTTTAACATATCTATTATAGGTCCTGGACTATAGACCCTTTTGACTTAATTGTTCGTCAAATTTCATTTTCTAGTGATTCTTTTAAAAAAGATTATATATTTATTTCTCTATACAACTTGATACTTTACTTTAATTAAGGGCATACGATAAAGTTTTGATGCCGTATTTACAGTTTGATGAAAATTTCCATATAAGCTATTTTTTGCCCGATTAAATCAAATATGTAATAAAAAATATACCTTCATGTGCTACTTGTTGAGTTAAATGAGGTCGAAATTTTGTATATTTGCTCAAAATTTAGATTTGTGCCCGTATTTTTCCTTTCGAAAGAAAGACATAACTTTTTTGTTTTTAGAGATAAACACAAATAGTTTTTTGTTAAATAATTTGTAATTTCTGTATTCCATAAATATCCTAAAAAACTATGCATTTTTTAATTTTTTATTCAGAAATAACTCATATTTATGAAATGGTCATGAATTGAGAAATAAACGTATTTTTTTGCTGTATATTTTTCAATATTAAAAAAATTGCACTATTTACAGTTTTATAAAATTTGGTCCACATAATCTCCCTGCAAAATGAAACAAAATTTCGTTTTAAAAAATAGAAGTCCATGCACTCGTTTTCAAATTAAATCAGTTTGAATGATAAAAATCAGTTGAAAAATGCATCTTTTCCCCGATATATATGTCACAGTTTGACGTCGCGAAAATAACATTTTACGTTAGCAACGTCATTACCTCCCCTGTTACTGTATTGTATACCATGTTTCTCTATTCAGACTGAAGTAGTCAGTGTTGGTCTCTTGTGGACAGTTGTCTCATTGGCAATCATACCACATCTTCTTTTTTTATATTATACCGCCTTCTTCTCGCGTTTCTGATACTCTTATAATCCAAAGTCTTGTCATGCCATTGAAATTGTTTTAGCGTCGAATACCTTTTGGAGTCTATTGACATATGTAAAAGGCTCTTGATACGATTTAACTCAGTGCTTGTACCCCAAGACGGTCGAGTTGTTGCATATTTGACACGTGTAGTTTCGGTGCATTACGTTTGCGCGCATTACCATTACATTTGCGCGCAAAAATTATTACGTTTGCGCGCAGCTTTTGATTACAATTGCGCGCATTTTTATGACAGGTAAACTCAGGTAAAATACAGGTAATAATACTAATTTATTTATAATTTGTTCAATTATTTACAAGTATAAGTACTCGTTCCGTTAGTCTTGGTCCCCTACTCACCAATGTTGAGGTGGAAGTGGGATTTCGAGCAAAATAAGTCCGTTTTATTATGCACAAGCACTAAATCCTAGAAATATGTACAGATAAAAATGTTAAAATACTAAAACATAGCTAATCTTAAAGGTAAAAGTATTGATAATTTCATTACTTTACATGTAGGTACGTGTCGAAACTCCATATTTGTGCCTAAGTGTATCTTTACAAACTAACTTAAATTGAATTACTTATTTTAAAAACGATCACTATTCGTTTACATTCACTCTGAAATATTGAAATATTCGCAATGAAGTTACATGTATTAAACTACGGAGTTTCTAATGATCACTTTATAATTGGTTTCATAATTCAATATGAACAATATATAATTTGAATTAAGAAATATTTTCAAAATTGATAATTGATAGTTATATTTATTATGAAAATAAAAAAATATATAGTCAATTATAATTTAATTTCATTTTTATTTATATTTTTACCTGAGTTTACCTGTAAAATGAATGCGCGCAAATGTAATCAAAAGTTGCGCGCAAACGTAAAACATTTTAATCCTCAAATGCGCGCAAACGTAGTGCGCCCAGTTTCGTCCTAATTCTTTGAAAGATCAATGTTAGCAATACTAATATAAATGATTAACTCTCCACATATTTCTTTTAATGATGTCTCCCCCCAGGATTAGACTACGGAGATATGTATCCATTAGATTTATGAAATAAGACAAATACCTAGCATGTTTTGACATCATCACAACATGCTCAAAGCATCAAGTGTCTTATTTGTAGAAAAAAACCCATATATTTCTTCTTGTGTAAATTTATAGATTCCCATTGGGAAAGGACTTAGGAGTTTACTAACCTATCATGAACATTTACATTCAACATTAATTGACATTTTTTTTATTATACCCTTATGTATATGTTTAAATTATATTTTGTAAATACCCTTCTTCATAGGCCGGTTTTATTGTCTCAAGGATTACGGACCCTAGACACCAATGTCAATATAGGTATGGCTTTCAAAAGATTGTTGATTTATTAGGTATATATTTATTTTTACGGGTGACAACATATGATAGATAAATTTGACAAAGTGGAATGATAATAAGACATTTAAACGCTTCTGACAAAACTGATCTTTGAAGAGTCAATATTGTTAGATAATGATGTCCTTGATATTCTCATCGGCATTTGTTATTGTCATGAGATCAATAAAAATGTCTTTGGAATTTTAACATTGAGCACCTTCAGCGAAATTTTCTTTGAAAAAAAAAATTTAAAAACGTTCTGAATTGTATATTGAATAAATCTGGTTCATACTGGTACGTTAGTGTTTTTGTGTAAGTTCGAAAAAGTGTCCATCTGTACAGTTTCTAACATAATTTGTGTAGTAAATACTGGTAATATCCATTATCATGGATTCTTTTCTATTTAAGTGGACAGAATTTTACAGCAACAGTTATAAAACAGTGTCCTCCCACAGGACAATATTTCATAGCAGTTGGTATTTAATTACTGTCCTCTAAGGGAAGTTAAACAAAGTTCATCAAAATGTTAATTATACTTGAATTCTGATTAATTAAGAAAGGTGTGTTTGATGTAGATGAGTTAAAACATGAAATGGATGGCAGAATGCAACAATCGACACATGAATAGTTGACAATATGTAATTATCTACATATATTGTAGCTACATGTACATGTAAAACACTCGAACAAAATTTATCAGAAGTAGATCAAATATTCCTCATGAACTGTATCAATTTAATTATCAGAAGTCAAAGTCCAAGATGTTTTCAAATGACCATGGAAAACTGTAACTTAACCCCTGGGTCAAGCTTGAAAATGGTAAGCATTATTACTTCTGTTGATGTTAAAGGTAAGAGCAAGCCGTGCTCTGGTTCAGAGCATTACATGTTATGCTTGATTTGAAAATTAATAAAATGCTTTATGTTCATCAAACTCGAAGAGCAAAATTCTAAGAGAAGATGATGGCCCAAATTAATTCACACTATAATTTACTGTTCACACTTGGTTACTCTATATAAACTACAACTGTCCATGAAGTTTAAACGAGCTGTCATATATAGTGCGCTGATGCGAAAGGGTTTAACGAGACGCTAGGAATTTGATGTTTATTATTCAGTTCTTCTCCTAAACATAATCTTTAAAACTATGTGTGATATGTTAATGCTCGTCACATGGTATATGGAAAAAGTCACTTACCATTATGTGCAAATAGATGCACTTTAAAAGTTTTAAAATTTCCGATAACATCTAAAGATTTATGGCACAATAAACGTACAAATCTACATTTGGGTTACTGTCATAAATGTATCTTATTTGGGGTACTTATTTAAACCTGATAAATAAGGAAGGACAAAAATCTAAATGTTATAAATCAAAACAACCCCTTTCAACTTGATTGTATTATGTAAATGTAATCATTTATTATGCTGATTTGTAACATTTTATCTTTACGCCTCTTATATTTTACAAATGTAGCTTATGTGCAACAGGTATTTGGTTCTATTTAATTGTCATTTTATTAATGTAATCGTAAATAATCATATTATATAACTTTGACAAACCGGACATAAAATTTGAAGGACTAATGTTTAGCTAAGTAAGTCAAGCTATTAAAGAAAGAACTCTAGATTAACATGCATAAAATCACGTGCATAACATACGCAATCTTAAATAAGGAAGAATTGTTTACAATTTTATTGGTAAGGAGAACGTGGCATATTCGTATCTTGCATTTAATCGACCATAAGGGCCACGACAAGACTGTGTAGAGTTTCGCCTTCCGAAATGTTTTTTTACTTTTTATATTCTCCCCTGTATGTACAAGTACACGTATCCCTCTCCCTCCCCCTTACAACCCCCATGATGATTATAAAAGCATACTAACCTATTATCATCATGATAGATCTTTTAGTTGTATATATTGATGGAAACCTGAAAGGTTTACAGACTATCACATATCTGTTTATACTAATGTTACACAACGAAAGAACACTCTGAACTAAAGTGAACATGTTAAAAAATCCGAAAACTTGGCACGCCTGAGACGACAGTGGCCATCTTCCTAGAGCAAGTGCCACGACAGTCGTTGGCATATTCAGAACGGACACTAACCAATCGGCACTGTTTAGACACAAAATAAATGCATTGGAGATCGTCCGAAGTTTACGTGTCCGATAAATTATAATCCACATGCAAGTGTTACCAATTATTGCAGAAATGCACACGAAAATTAGAAATATTTCAGCAATTACGGTCCCAGCTACACTTCTCTCGCTGTTTGTAACTGTGGTATTCATCTTTTATAAATTGATGGATAAACTATCAGTGGACAAAAGATATTAAAATCACATCTGTATCTTTAGATGAATTGCAATCCAATTATTTATATAACTATAAAATATACATCCATTAGTAATAAAATTGCAAATTTTCCCGTCGTTCATACTATACAAAGTTTACAACGCTCTGTTAAACTCATATGTTAAACATTGTTG
Organism: Mytilus edulis; assembly: GCF_963676685.1. Taxonomy (NCBI): domain Eukaryota; kingdom Metazoa; phylum Mollusca; class Bivalvia; order Mytilida; family Mytilidae; genus Mytilus; species Mytilus edulis. Next base: position 24,692,879 of record NC_092356.1, read on the forward strand.
ATTTTTAAATAGTATTGTTACCTAGGAATATATATTTCAAAATTTACGTGAATACATTATACACAAAATTGAACGAAAAAAAATGTATCCGTCTGAAGAAAACTTCTCCTTTTAAAGATCCATTTAACCGAAAATATCGACTTATCTACAACTAATACACAAGTATTATGACACTGTCGTGTTGAGTGTGTAAACTTTTTAAACGGAACCACGTATGACAAAAGAAGGATAGTTAATTAAAGGGGTATATAAGCTACTTTAAATCGAAATCATTTTAATCTGTTCGATTTAAATTTCATGTTACAATCAGATGTCCTTAATCGTGAGAACAATCTAGATACGAGTTAATACCGTCCCGGGTGGTTCTCGGGGCTGATATAAAACTTACTCGACCAATGAAACATAAACAGTGTCTTTTCGAGCGTTTCGTTACTCTTCCAGTCCACTACATTCTAATATGTCCACAATGAAAAACAAATAATGTTTTAGGAATTTCTGAGTTTACGTCGACCAAAATGTATTAGGGTATTATTTAAAATAATTTAAACATCATTTCACATGCCACGCATTTAGAAATTAAGATTCGACTGGAGAAAATTGATAAATATCTGTTAAACGAACATACTAAATACGTAGGACTCGTACATTATGTTTAACAATAAAAATTATATGTATTCCCTAGAGAGAAAATTTGTTAATGTTTAATTTATGTTCGGATTACGTAATTATTTTTTAACTATTTAAAATGCTCTACTTTGAAATACAATATTTCTCTTTATGCGTATACGACTTTTAATTATAAAGTGAAAAGGTTAAGATATAGACTAAGACAAATAATGAATTTAATGCATGAACAAATCATTTCAAATATCCGACTATCGAAATTCTGATATGACTCGTTTCTTTCGCTTTTAAAGCCATGTTCTAACTCTGATCATATAGGGGGTGGAATTGCTTGAGATCACAATCTAATTTTCCACTTTATTTCTTCTAAGGACAGCCTCCATAGATTGCGAAAAAGGCAATATTATACACCTATTAACTGGGTGTGAGGGTAATAGCAAGTTTTTTGTCCCTGAGATACCAACTATTACTCGAGGCAAAGCCGAGAGCAATAGTTGTTATGCGAAGGGACAACAAACTTGCTATTACCCGCACAACCAGTTATTAGGTGTTCTATTATACTGAACAACACAGTCATTAAGTGTTTTTATATACCAAATTAACTAATTTTCTAAAAGTGTACATATATCATCTAAAAGTAAAGAAAAAAATGTCACATAACTTGGCATGCACAAGATGAACTATACGTTTTTTTGTTGTTTTTTTTTTATAGTTCTTTAAAAAAAATCGCGCGAAAATATTCTCTCTTTTGTATTATTGCTTCTTGTAAGTGAAATTACAATCGACACAAACAGATGATACCGTTTACAATATTAGAGTTTGACGTTGCCAGGCAAAATAGTCAATGACATCATTATTGTCCAATGAAAAATAAGCATGAAAAAGTACGGGAAAGATGATTATGAAACTATTAACCGGGGTAATAGTCTTTGAAACTATTGACTGGAATATAGTCTGTGGAATGAACTAGCACAACTATTTCATTATTTTTTACATAGAAAAAACATACTGAGGTATAATAAATGTGTATTGTTGAAGAATACCAATATTAAACAGTTGAATATTATATTTCATACCTAAACGAATCTAATGATTGTAATATCCCTATTGGAATGAGACGTGGCTGCGTATGTATACATCCTGCACATGTAGCCAACTTGACAGACATATGTTGCATTGCATGTTTTGATAGTCGGATAGAAGAATCTCGGGTAATTTTTTTTCGTAGACCCCAGTTCACCCTTGGACGGGTTTTAGACGAAAACGAATCTCAGAATATGAGAAATATACGTCAAACAGTCATCTTGATACGATTGAAAAAATTAGAAATAAGTACTACGAACACATACAAAAATATGAGAATCCTGTTTACGGTTAAAACAATGCAACACTTCACGTTTTATTTAAAAGGTGCATGTGTAGAGCATTCAGATACATTTGGTATATTCTTAATGTTTTTTTTTAATAAGAGCAGAATTACATAACAAAGAAACGACTCTGTACACATAACTCTACATTTTCCATGGCTATGCAGATTCTACTTTTGGCAAAACATATCAAAATCTGCTAATAATATTATATCAAAATTCAATATATACAGTCATGTACTTAGTGGAAATTGGGAAGACCAATCTTATCGAATCTGTCGTAATGATGACTGTTAATAGAGTGTGAATAATCTTTGATCGTGTAATTCTGTTATGACATATATAAGACATATTCAGTGTTAACCCTGCCAAAATTTAAGTGATATTTCAAATAAGACTAGTATACTAAAACCGAAGTGTTTTTGTTACTCTAATACCTTTTATTGTCTGTAATCCTCTTATATTACATTTCTTAAAATCTTTGAATATATCTTGACTTTTAAACTTTCGAATGAATAAGTCGAATGCTTAATCTTTAAGCGCTAGCATTGTAGGTATTTAGGGTTTATTTGTACATGTATTATGTACATGTATACATCATGTATGAATCTTCAGATGATTTGAGCCATGTGTTTTCGTCTTAACTTTTGAACCTTCGGACAAATTGAATACTAAAACGAGAAGAACTAGCATTGTTGGTAATTACAACTGTATCTACATGTATCAATATAAAAAAGAAGATTTTGTATGATTGCCAACTAGACAACGTGTATACATTTATTATGAATTGAGACCATGTGGTCGCTTCGAGTTTGTGATTACATTGGTTGCATTCCTGGGCTGGTCTAACCTAATAGATTGATACAAGTATGCATTGCTCCTTTATGAACGTAGAGTAAGCGTAAATAATAATCGAATTGCAGCAAGAATAGTGTATGTAACATACCATCATTGTATATCTTTAGACTTATATCGTATGAGCGGGATAATTTAAAATAATATTTAGCGTGCCCCTCTTGCATAAATCAGGGAAATTGACTTTTATTGTAGAAAACGATTGCAATATTTGCCACTGAGAATGTTAATCATCCATTCATTCATTTCTCAGCATTGTGTCATTAGACTCGTTACATATCAAAGCTTTATTATATTGTAATGATTTGACCCAGATCTCAAGAGAATTTATTTTTACAATTAGTTTCATTCGAGATTTAAATAAATTTTAAAGTTCGAACACGTTATCGTATGTATGTGAAAATAAAGAAAAACACAATGGTTTTTCCTGTTAACTTATTGCCTCATAAAGCTTTCTTGTTGACGTGATCAACATGTTGTTTTGTTTGTTTTTCGCGTTCTTGAGTTGCATAATTGATGGGTGTATATCCCACATATCTTTTTATTTACAACATGTAAATGGTCAATAATTATATGCATCGATTTGACATATTTGTTTGATTTTATAGTGATTAAGATTATAACACAATTTTAAATTCTGTACCCCTATTTTAGACATTTTTCACCTATTATGTCTGGGTTTTTTTTTCATGCATCGTTGTCAATATAATGAAATTTGATGTGACTGTCATACAAGTGAGAGGTTTAGCCATCTATAAAACCAGGTTCTATCCACCATTTTTCTGCATAAGAAAATACATGTACAAAGTCAGAAATGTGACAGCTGTTATCAATTCGTTTGGGATGCTTGAACTTTTGATTTTTCAATTTGATAAGGGACTTTCCGTTTTTTACATTTTACATTTTACATTACTTTTTAAACATTACAATTGAAATGTCAAAGATTATAGGTTGTAGAAACTTCTGCATAATCGTGTCAGTTAAATAATTTTTAACCTGTCGATAGTATCAGTACTAAGAGGCCACCTCATGTCAACTAAGTGTATACATTTGTTATAAAGAAACTGACAATTGTTACCCGCCGTCAATTTTGTAAACATTTTGTATGTAATTTGTTTAATTAAGCGTCAAACTGGTTCAGTGAATAGCACACATAGCATGACATACATGTACGTCACATATGTATGCCCATATACAGTCCTTGTAACGTAAAAGTTAACACTTATTTCGTTCGGGAATCGTACGTACAGCGTTCGGTAATCGTTCGTATAGAGTTCGGTCATCGTTCGTACATCATTCGTATAGCGTCCGTTCAACGTTCGGTCAGCGTTCGTTCATCGTTCGTTCATCGTATGGTAAATGTCACCGTTGATGGTTTTGTATAACGTATGGTTCATGGGGTATCGTTAATCGTTTTATTTGTCGTATGGTTTATGGTATGGTTTAGCGTTTAGCGTTTCGTTTATCGTATGGTATGTGATATCGTTTAGCGTTTCATCAATCGTATGGTATATCGTTTTGTTAAGCGTCTGATATACACGTTTGTTAGGGTTTTATTTCAGAAAGTTATTTCAATTATTATAGTTATGAGTTAAAGTGATTTAATATAAAAAAAGATGTGGGATAAAAAAAAAATATTAGTTTGGATTGGATTAAATCATTATGGAATATATATAAAACGAATGGGAAACGTTTCCTCCAATCACATTTAGACATGAATAACATGAGACCAAATACCGCGATATAAGTCAGGCTCTCTTTTTCTCTCTCTCTCTCCTCCGCCAAACATTTCTCTGATCCAAATATTTCCTTGACACAATAAATTATAAAGAATGCTCTATAAATGAGGCTTTATATGAAGTACATGTTTCATATCTAAATGTATTAAAAAAAAAAGTCAACACATCCATGCATGGTATTTGTTCTCCTCTATGTGAGAGTATGATATAAACCGAAAACTGCCAGGGGTATATAAAAATTCGTTGAAGATATCTATGGAACCAGCGTCGCTTGTGCTTAATGCTGTCTGTGTTAAAACTGCTTTTTTTACTGTAAAAAGTGCTTAAGTCCATTATGAGTAAAATACAGAATTAAAAAATAACTCTACCTTTTTTTATATTTCTTTATTTTAGAGGTAAGCGTCTGGCCAAGTTTCACTTATTCTGTCTCAAATCATTTACCTAAATAACCAATCAATTGTATTATAAAAGAAGTTGATTTGTTCTTTGTACGAATACATGAAATATTTCTCACTGGACGTTATGTTTGCAATCGATGATCAAATACAAATCTACAGTATTTATATGAAAGAGACTAAATAATATATTTTTTTATTATTATTCTACACATATTTGAAAGATCGAAATAATCAGTTCTACAAATGGATGTTATATTAAAAAGACTTGACATTTTACAGTTATCACATGCATCCATGAAATTTGTTATCGACGCACCAAACTTTTCCCTTTCATCGTGCATAGCTCATTTTCCGATTCACTTAAGGTCTCTAACGATCTTCTTACTTGTTCATTAAATTCTAAAATTAAAATCCTACACAAATTGCAAAAACTTTTATTCTCCGGCTAGACTGCGTAAAAGATAAATACTGTTTTGTTTGTGTACACACAATGTTTTGAAGGCCGATATCCAGTTTCGCTAGAAAAGAATTAATTTGCGCCACAAGTTAATTACGCCAATTCTTTTTTTGCATCACTTTATTTTAAAAACTGCAACATTAATTTGCGCCAATAAAACAATCATTTAATTGCGCAAATATTATAGACTTGTTTTCAAATGTTTCTTCTTAATGCAATGAGGAGGTCCTTTCCGGTATTTACAGGTACAGATACCGCAAACTTAAAGGGCCTCCTTATTGCACTTAGAACAAAATAGTGCACTAGGGACCTGATGGAAAGATAGAATTGACACAAGAACATGGCATACGGAAGGAGAAGTACATAATTTCAAATTTTAGTAATTTTAGTAATTATAAAGTTATTTAACAGTTGAAGTCAGTATTCTGATGTTACATGAAGGTGAAAATAGGTTAATCGTTTCGAGGTTAATATGACACAATTAATAAAATATTGAGAATGGAAATGGGGAATGGAAATGGGGAATGTGTCAAGTTCCATTTATTGGCGCATTTCATATTATAAAAAAGAAGAGATGAGCGCGATTCAAACCTTTACAATATCACAAATTACACCTAACCGTTTTGACAAACCAGTAAATTCTTCGCCCGGGATATTACACCTGACAGTAATCTTCATTCAGTAACTTTACAAGACCCAGCCGTGTCATTTCCGTATAATGTACATGTAGATAGCACGTGTGATACATGTATATACACCAGAAATACCCATTCAAGTGATATTTAATTTTTTTTTTGCTTCAATTACTTTTTTATCCTATTGACTTTTTCGTAAATCGGAAAACGCACAAATCTGAATAGAATCATATGGCTTTGAATGATTTCTCTAACTCAAAACTAGTTATACATGTACATGTAGATGCCTCTTAAATTATATTTTTCTCGTTGTGTTGCTTGTCCATTAATTGACGTTTACGCTAATTAAGAATCGTGCATAATCATATGGGGACCTTAATTTAACCAAACTTCACAGAAACAATAAATTCGGGATCTTTAGGAATCACAGATAAAGCCAATAATGATTGGCCCATCTATTTACCTTTCATGAAATTCATAGGCAGAACTACAAAAGAGAGAATCATCCCCCCTCCTATCCAAATTCCTTTAGAATATTAGAATTAAAAAAATCTGAATCACATGTATAGTTTTTTTTTTTTATTAGAATGAGTTTTTTTTTCATAAAACGATGTTAGACAATATAATTATTTTAAAACAACTCGTGCTTTATTTAAAACTTTCAAAACACAATGCTATATCTTCATCATTATGATTTTTGGCCGGACAAATATTAGCGAAAAACCGTAAAAATGCTATTTGTCCGGCTTGCCGGATGAATAGACATTTTTGACTATTTGTCCGGGCCACTGCCCTAAAAGAAGGGGGACAATATACCTCTAAGTAGTAAAACTTTAAGATTGGTATTCTTTAAATTGTATAACTTTCTTATTCTGGCTTTCTCCTCAATTTTTAAATTATATTAAGAATCACGTTTTTACGCCAGATCTTTTATCATTTGTTAAATCAAAGACATGTACAATGTAGTACATGTATTCTATTTTCAGGGATAAATTATTCACAATGATAAAGAAATAAGGGATGATTTAGAAATTGGCATTTTGTGTATACACCTATCTATTGGTGAACACTATATATGTTACCAACTAGCTGTCCTTATGTGTTTTTGTTGTTTGATTGCTGGCTCGTTGTCGTTAACCCCACTATGATCTCCTACAGTATATATATATATTTCCCTTAAGACTTTGCTCAGAGGAAAGTGATAGAATAGGTTTGTATATACATTTTGGCGTTTCAATTTTCAATTTTTAACTTCCCAAAATTTTATTTTAAACTATTAATTTTGAAGACGTGTGTTATCTAAACGAAGTCTAAATGGTCACCAATTACCAGTTTATTGTTTCCCTATTTGGCACACACCTAAATATAAACCTCATTATAAATCCGGTGGCAGTAAGTTCTATTTTTCACAAAACAAATCCACGTTTTTTTTTAAATATGAAAAAAAATAATATTTATTTCCTTGTTTCAAAGTAAAAAAAAAACAAAACAATATTTTTTTTTTTTTTACTTTGAAACAAGGAAATAATACTTTAAATTACATTGTGCAAAATATGTCGTAAAATCTTCCTTCGAATTAGAAACTCTTTTTCTTCATAAAAATGTTTGACATAGTTTACCCTGGACATAAAACAACTTACAATCAATCAACTAAAATATATTTAAGGGATTATTATTATGCATGTACATGTATATAAATGCCGTATACCATATACATACATTGTGGGTTAATTATTTTAAGCATAAAGTTCATAAATCGATCTCTGAAACAAATTATATATAATATAGAATAAAGTAAAAGTAAAGATTAAACTTATGCATGGCGGAAAAGAAATATATGAAAACGATAGATGCAATGGGCATGCAGCCTTGCAAATGATATTTAAAAAAATAGATATTTACTTTATTAAACTTAGGACTTTAATTTAAGTATTGTTGATGGGATGTTGAAGTTTCTAGAACATACAAAATACACAAGAAAATTTATCAGTACACTATTCTATCAAAATGTGTTTGGTGTCCATTTTACAATATATTTGTTAAAGAATTCGAATTTAGTGTTTTCTTATTCATTCTGACATCTGTGTCCATGGATCTGAACAAGAAATTGCGAAGACGTTATGCTTATCTGTTTACCTCTAATTTAAAAAAATGATTAAACAAATTTTCAACAGAATATTTTATACATATAAAATTATTTAATTTTTGTTTGTCTTTGCGAAAACAAAATGGCCCTAAAGCTAAATGTCATCGTCAGCATGTATAATGGAAAGCGATAAACACTTTAGAATATACACCACCTGCTGGATCTTTTTACCTGGGCCCAGATCTTGTTACGTAACAAGTATGAATGTAAAATTCTCGATATGGTATACGATATCTCTGGACTGGGGTATTTAAGGTATTTTGATCTCATAATGTAACATGTAAATTTATTTGTGCTTTATGTAAAAAAAAAAATGCATTTGACCATTTTATTTTCAAAACTTCTTTAAAATGAGTTGACTTTGAGCATTTATTTATTTTCAAAACCGGGTACACATCACTGATTTCCAATTTTAGACCAATCTCATTATTATCAGAAGTGGGCAAAGTATTTGAAAAAGAAATGTTACACAGTATTTAAAAACGTATTTAATCACTTAATTAGTTATACACTGTATTTCAAAAATACAAAATGCGTTTCTATTTCAAGTTCATATTTGCCCTTAGAGAATACTTATGCAGGAGTTCCACAAGGCTCTGTATTAGGTTCCCTACTATTCCTTATTCATGTATATGACAAAGCTGGTAATTTGATAAGTCTAACTCTATTGGGTGCTGATGAAAAATCCTTTTCTTATTCAAATACTAGTCCTAACAAATTAGCGAATGTCTTAAATAGCAATTTAGAACAAATTTTAGTATGGTCTAAGGATTCATTTGGTTTATTGATTTTAATCGGAACAAGACTATTACTATGCTATTCTCCTGTAGTCCTTCTCCGGATGATATTAAAATAGAACAAGATTCCAACAATCTGGAACATGTCGTTCAGTTGGAAGCAGGAAGATTAGTAACTGGGTTGCCTGTGTTCGCTAGTCCGGAAGTAATATATATTTTCAGTGGTACAGGCAGACATTTGCTAGTGGACAGAAGAAAATCTAAAAAGCTGAATACGTTCTATTCTTCACATGAAGTGGGACTGCCTCTACGATTTAATGCCATTTTTTTAGTTATAGATAGAATATCAGAAAATCCTTTTTTTTTCATCTACTATTATCGAATGAAATAGCCTAAACTCTGACATATGTACGTCCAGAAATATAAATAATTATAAATATTTATCTAACTTGAAACAGACACAATTGCACGTCACTGTTTATTATTAAGGACAGTTGATTGGATAAAAGTGATGGATTGCCACGCCTATATTAAAACTGAGATCCTATGAACAGACTTCGAATTCAGATAGCTCCCAGTATTCAAATTTGATAAAAAAAAATATATATTTATATCTTGTATTGTTTCAATATTAAAGGTGTTGGGTAACGTAGTTGAATTTTAGATTAAATTTGGGAAGTCGTTTATACATGTATCCCCATTTGTTAGGTTATTCAACATGAAGAAACAAAATAATATCAGCTGGTTTTAAGAGTTGCAAATATTAACAAATTAAATTTATGATACAGAATTATTTTTTTATTTGTGTTCCTCAACAGTGTTTTCTAATATTTATTTTCCTCGAATCCCAAAAAGTGAAGAGTTTTTAATACGTGTAAATCCCGAATTCACACAAACGACGTTCATAAATGGTCTGTTCAAGAGTTTAATTTCACTTTTCAAAATATTTCAGACACGTTACATGTAATAATAACTGTTATTAGTAAGAGAAAAAAAAATTATGAAAATTTTCGATATCATTTATTTATTTTTGTTCGTCGTACCATTGTAATTTATGTTTAAAGTGACTTATAGACCCAAAAGGTCGGGTGTTCTAATTATTGTTTTTATATCTCACTGTATTATATAATATTTTGTGAAAAACACATGTCACTATAATAAATAATTTACTTACTTACTTACTTACTTACTTACTTACTTACTTACTTACTTACTTACAGAGTACTTACTTACTTACTTAATTATTAGTGCTAGCTTCACAAAGAAAATATCCACTGACATGCATAATATTTAATGCCATGGGTCACGCATAGACTGTCTTATCTTATATAGGGATGCCAATATGGCACATCAAAGATAATTTAAGATTGATTGAACCATTGTAATTGCAACCGATCTTAAATTCACTTGAATACATTAACCTGTTATCTTGTCGACTTTACAGCTAATTTCCTAATGCTTGTAGAGTAAAGCTTTGATAGGCTTCCTTGCTCTGTTTGTATAAACATGGATTCCAGCTTTGTAAATAACATTGACATCTTCAAACAATATAGAGGCATATTTTAATCTGTATATATTACATTTAAATTTGATTGGACATTATCCCAATTACAATTGTAAAATATACAAACTAAGCAAGCAAGCTAACCAAAGTCTCGCTTTACATGCATACGGAAATTAGCTGTAAAGCCAACATACAAATAGCCGCTATATCATGAGAAGAGACCACGATAAAACTTGAAAGTTAAACAAATTTTAGTTTTCACGAGAACGAATATTTTGTTAAAGCGTTGTAGTGATCAGATCATCAATGACATAATTTAAAAAATAATACGACAAGGTTGAAAATAGTTCTAGACGTCTTATAGCAAGAAAGTCTCCTCACTCAGCTTGTGGTAATGTGTTGGTGGTGGATAGAGGCAAATCGACTTACAATTGACTATTTCTCTGCGGTTACCATTAAAGCTCGAGGTCGAAATCAACACTAGGGAGATACCATTAAATTTTTACAAGGTAGGGGTGGGGGGGTTGTGGCCAGGATGAAATATGCTGTCAGACAAACTTTTTCGTGCATGTGACTTCATATTTGAAAAGGGATAAGAAATGTCTTACTTGATAAGTTCTGCATTGCATTTAAAACATCCATTGAAAGAATATCGTATAATAAGAAATCATTGTCTGCTGTTGGAAGTTTAGTTTTGCCATTTTTCGTGCTTGTCATAAGACGATATTTCAGGGGTTTCGATTGTTAAACTCGTTGAATCAAATAACGAACATATTCCATCTCAACCTGAGAAAAAGTGGCTCATTTACATTAATTTAATCAATGATTATCGTTTATAAGATGTTGTACTTTCAATGCTATTTATAAACGTCGAGTAAAATTTTAAATGTTTGGTATAAAAAATTTAAATTGTTCATCTTAAAAATATTATATAATTATATGTTGCTTTTATTAGCTGGTGACGGTGACATATATCAGAAATACACTAAGATTTAGAACATTCAATTAAAATTCGGAATTTTTACTTCTCAACTCTTCACTCTAGTTCAGTTTTATATATTACTCTTATACGTTTTGTTTTTGAAACAATGCTATATTTTGTCAAAAGACAAGCACAATAACCCCAAAGCGAATTGCGAGAAGTGGTTTCGTATTTCGTTTTCGTTAAAGAAAAAAAAATACTTATTAGTTTATGTAAAATAACGACTCTTGTACGGTGTCGCGTTATATCTTTTGAATGCATTGGTGCAATTGGATGCAAACAATAATTACCATAAAATGTCAGATTTGCGAGATCAGAAAGTAACCTAACAACTAAACAATTGAAAACCTAGAGATCAATGTTTAACATTCGCCAGCAATGAACTACCACTTTGCATTACACCACATTACAACAGAAATTAGAAAATACATGTAGGGACTCGAAGTATTTCTAAGACATTGCTATTTTCCTGTTCTATGTAGCTTTTTTTCTGGCAAACACGGTTTTATAAATGCTGACAGGCACCGACCATTGAAAAACAATCGATTTGTTTAAAATGAGAAATGAAAATAATTGGTTTTTTTTATGGCAAATAAGAAAAATGACCGTTTGATTTGAAATTGTTTAAAATTATTCAGAATAGATTGAAATAGATAAAAATAACGTATTTTAAGGTGAAAAGGCTAGACTTTAATTTGTGTCGTAGGGATATGATTGAGTGGTTTTGTTTACAATTATTTCCCATTATTGAAAATCTGCAATAATTATTACATATTATCATGTTGTTTGATTTTCACATTATAACAAAACTAAGAATATGACGGATGAAGTTATAGTTAGCTGTTTAATGTCCAGTGGCAACTATTAAATGCATCATTAGGAGGACATTTACAATGTTATAATAATTAGATGTATGTTTTATTATATGTTGTGTCACATACATATAAATATGTAGTTTTATGGCAATAAAGATATAATAATACGTTATTCTGATTGGCTGCACTGCAATCTTGCGTTATTCCTTAATCAATTTCATTACACAATAAAATGTATCATTCAGGATGACACGAGGTCCCACAATAGAGTGCACAGGAAAATTTAATAAAAACTTGATAAAAATCGTGTTTTCATAATCCTAGCTAAAAAATGTATTTATAAGTATTGAATGCTTCTTTTTGTAACTTCATAGGGTTGTAAAAGCGTTGACCGTGCGCATATTTTTAGAATGAAGCGCTCCTTACAAAATGTACTTCGGTCAACGCTTTTACACCCCAATGAAGTTACAAAAAAAGCATTCAATACTTAAAATAAATATGAACAAGGACATCCTGTGTTATGCAAACATGTGTATTTCGGCACAAGCGATGACCTATAGACCGTGTGTATCTTATGTATATATAGGGTGGGTTGCTCCGAATTAAGGAGGTATAAATACAGGAAAATAAAGCAAAAAAACAATACAAAATTGGAATAGTCTAAGAGTATAACGGGCAAAATAAAGAACAGAGGAAAATCGTAAAAGAAAATTAAGGAAAATGGTATAAGAAAAATCAGGAATAGAGGGAAATGGTCTAGTTTTTTGCCGGACAATTGTTGATGATTGTTTAAAGTAAAGTGCATTTATAGGACTGGTAAAATAATACACAATCGTTTGTACATTGGTAGGGATTTATGTTTGGAGTTGATGAGGCACATAATGAGTAATTGTTTTTGTATGAAATTTCTGGAATATTTTGTTTTTTCCGTCTGATTTTGAAATGAATAAAAAAATCTATAATACAAAACTAAATGGTTTAGTTACGACATATAGATAAAACTGCTATTCAGTCGATTTTAAAATACATGCTATAAAAGAGAATACATAAAAAATATTTAATAATCTTTTTAAACAAAAAGTCAACCTTAAGACCCGGAATATATTTTTGTAAGAACATAACATTAATTCCGACTTCCATCTAAAATAACTTGAATTGTTCATTTGAAAAAAAGGGTGATACCTTAGGCTATTTTCAAAAAAATGTTGATTGATCCGAATTTTACGCATATTATCACCTATATAAAAAGATTTAACAGAACACAATTCATGTTTTATATTTAAAAAAAACATATACGCTAAACGAAACTATGCATGCCAAGAAACGATGTACGCTAAACGATACGATATACGCTAAACGAAACGATGTACGCTAAACGATACGGTATACGCTAAATGAAACGATTTACGCAAAACCATAGGATATACGATAAAAGGGCGCTTATGTTATCGTTTATGGTATGGTTTATGGTACATGGTTTCGTTCGTACATCATTCGTTCAGCGTCCTCACAACGTTCGGTCAGCGTTTCGTTTGCATTCGTACACCGTTCGGGAAGCGTACGTACATCGTTCGGGCATCGTCCGTTCATGGTTCGGGCATCGTTCGTATTGTTAACTTTTACGTTACACGGACTGTATCATTGTTAACTCTGATGACAATATAGAAAATTATATAGCTACATGAACATGTACTACGACATTCATTAAAGGTGTTTTTGAAGTCAGGTACTTCCAAGATGACCATTATGAAAAAAACCAAGGGAGCTACCATTTGATTTTTAGGGGGGGAGGGGGGCTAGGATGAAATTTGAAAAAATAGGCAGGACAGAGTTTTGAGTAAAAAAAAAGGCAGGATGAGACACTTGCAAAAAAAAAAAGTCAGGACAACAATTTAGGTAAAAAAAGTCAGGATAAACTTAAAAAAAGGCAGGACAGAGATTACAGCTAAAAAAATACAACCACTTAAAATGATGTATCAAATGAGGATTAATTCGGTGCACACCCATTCAAATTGCACTAACTCTATTTAAAATATGACAGGCTTGTCAAGTGCTTGCTATTGTTTATATCGTATTGACTTACATACACGTAGGATTTATTACTAACTTAAAATAAGATAGATGGAAAAGACGCCGTGATTTCAGCTAAATGTATCTTCCGTTTACCTTTGTTATTTTTATGATAACATCTCAAATGAATAGCAGGGGCTGTGATTGATTTGCATCTCTAGTAAGATACAGGTGTGAATGGCTGTTAGTTTTCGGACTCTTCTAATTTTAGATATATTATGTTTATCTCATTACACGTTACTATATTTAAATGTTTTAATTTCTAGATAGATACATTTATATCATGTTATGCGTATCGGATAACAGACGTGACAGACTAAGAGGCAATGAGCTAAACAAGGTAACAACAATATCCTTTATTAGAAAAAAAATTAAAAGGTCCTTCCGTATGGTCTTTTTTTTACAATCATAGATGTTCAAATGGTCCGCAAACTATCAAATATAACAAGGACCTACTATCTACGGTTCCACAGCTACACAATGTTTGTATGTCCATATTCAGAATCTTCATATAGATTGTCTTATGTTATGTCTTTAATATTTAGAAGAAAAAAAAGGTGTAAAAGAGCGATTTTGATAGGATTTTGATATTAGTTATGCGACTTTTTTTTATTAATGTATATCCATCAACTCCTCAAATTTACTTAAATCTGGTTAAATATTTATGTATGTTGTTAATTTATGTCGTTTGGTTTTGTCACAAAACATATTTATCTACTTCCCCAATTCGTGCATAATGCTTTAAACAATTTTTTTTCTGTTTTATGACAAAACTCAAAGTTGATTGTATTCAATGTACACCTCTCGTTATTCATATCTTGAAAAGAAAAATATTTTAGCTTTGAAACTAGAGTGTAATGATATAAGAAAATAATTTGAAAATTATAAAAAGGTTTAAGATTTGTCAAGAAGTATTTTTCAGATTCTTTCAATTGATCAATCTAAAAGGCAATATCAATTGAAAACCAAACGAATTATTGAAATATTGAATATTAAATACTTTACAGTTAAATAAATAGGCCATTAAACAGGTCATTTATTGAGATAATGATAAGTATCATTATAAATGTCATTTAATATCAGCATTATGGAATCTATAATATCTATTTGGAGACGTCTAATGTCAACAATTGTAGATGATATCACTGAACTCTTTCATTAAATCACATTGGTCCAGCAATTTGAATGGGTGTCCTTCAATAGTCAAGTATCCGATTAACAATTTAGATTTTATATAAACTCTAACTAGAGGCTCTCAAGGGACTGTGTCCCCCTCACCTTGGTCTATGTGCATATTAAACAAAGGAAACAGATGGATTCATGACAAAATTGTGTTTTGGTGATGCTGATGTGTTTGTAGATCATACTTTACTGATCATTCTTGCTACTTACAATTTTCTCTATCTGTAATAAACTTGGCCCTTTAGTTACAAAGGAAAACCTTTTGTAAAAACTTACCAAAATTTACCAAATTAATAAAAATTGACTATAAAGGGCAATAACTCCTTAAGGGGCCAACTAAACATTTTGGTCATGTGGACTTACTTGTAGATCTTAAATTGCTGAACATTATTGCTGTTTACAGTTTATCTCTATCTATAATAGTATTCAAGATAATAACCAAAAACGGCAAAATTTCCTTAAAAATTACCATTTAGGGGGTAGCAACCCAACAACCAGTTGTCCAATTCATCTGAAAATGTCACGGCAGATAGATATTTACTAGATAAACAAGTTAACCCCTTGTAAGATTTGCTTTAAATGCTTTGGTTTCAGAGTTATAAGCCAAAATCTACATTTTACCCATATTTTTAGCCATGTTGGTCATCTTGGTTGGTTTGGCGGGTCACCGGACACAATTTTTAAACTAGATACCCCAATGATGATTGTGGCCAAGTTTGGTTAGATTTGGCCCAGTAGTTTCAGAGGAGAAGATTTTTGTAAAAGTTACATGTAACGACGACGGACGACGACGGACAACGGACGCCAAGTGATGAGAAAGGTCCAGGTGAACTAAAAATAGAAAATAAATACAGAGTGTATTTAGTCACAATTTTATTCAGTGTACTTCAAATAGATTTTTACAGTGTCTGCGTCGAAGGACGCGTCTATCGTGTTCGTCCCAAAGACATGCGATATTGTTTAAATCATAAGGCTTTGAGGACCATAGACATACACCAAAGACGTTTCCAATGAATGAATCATTGGTTACTCTTAATGTGGGGATATGCATTTCCTGCTGAAACACTTCCATCTTTCAATCAATACTATTGTACATGTGTGACTGCAAAATATTGTATCATTAACGTTGAGCCATCATGAAGCAGCCACTGCCAACCATATCATTTTCTTGTTCTCAGACAGCGAAATGCTTATTTAGACGCCTAAAGCTTTCGACAGATTTGTCCTACCCAGCTTTGGAGAATAAAAACAAGACTCGTCGCTCTACGAAATAGTTGAATTTTTCAGAGCTTCAATGAATAAATAATCCAAGGTATATATGCCCATCTGTGTACCTGTGTCAAAATATGTCCACCATAAGATCATTTATGCAGCAATGCATTGATTAATTGAGCCTTGAATTAATTCCTTGATCAGTTTTCGTTGCGTTTAAAATCAGTATCAATTGATACTAGCAACTTAATCAACACTGTTCTGTGTCTCATAGGCAGGACAGCGGTATACTAATGTTGCTTCTATTTGATCTTATTAAGCACGAGCGAAGCCTGTTGTCCATTATCGTGACTGAAAGTCTTTATAAATCCTGTATACTATTAGCTGTACTCGTTCTTGAGAGAATTGACAATTTAAACTTTAAATGTGTGTGATTTATAAAAAAGCATTAGGCCCGATACAAGTTCCTACGTTAAATACTATGTGTAATGCATCGTTTAATACTGGTGGTATGTTCGTTATTAAATACAACAATAAGCAAGCATATTGTATGAGAGGGGACCGTTCAGGGCCATTGAACCAGCTAATGCAAGTTTCTGTGTGTTACTGCAAACTATCGATTCGTTATCATTCAGCCAGCATGATGCTTTCACTGCAAACAAATTATTTTTCTTGTTCTCATATAGGGTTGCGTTTTTTTTTCACACTTGAAAACAACAATTCGTCCAACACATTTCTGGAGAAGAAAACTACTTATCGCATAATCAAGTCCGTTACAGTTCCTTAAAGTCCATAACTTCAATGAATAAATGAACCAAGGCAGATGTGCCCATCTGTGTACCTAGGTAAAAGATATGTTCACCATAAGATCTGTTCTACAATAATGCGTTTCTAGATTGGAATGATCTTTAATTTAATTCCTATTCGACTATCTTACAATACACTAAAATAAATGATGACTGACTACTAAGTATTTACCCATTTCTTGTGAATAATCTTACGTAATAATGTGTTGCACACATAGCCGGTCTACAATAAAGTTGAATGTGAGATTTTATTATCTTTTTCAATGGTTGCTTTTATTACTTGCCATCACTATACCATGCTCGATTGTGTCGGTCTAATAACGGTAATTAAGGATAGGGTTTGCGTTTAAGAACGCGTCTATCATGTTTGTCCAAAAGATATTCAGTGATGTTTAAATCCGGAGACTTTGAGGGCCATGGACATACATCAGGGGTGTTTCGATGAGTGAAACATTGGTTACTCTTAATATGGGGATTGGCATTGTTCTGCCGAAAAACTACCTTTTTAGTCAATAATAATGAACATGCGTTTTTGCAAAATGTCGTCTCTATCACGTTGAGCCATCAAGATGCTTTCACTGGCAACTAAATATGTGTTTGTCCACAGACAGGGAAATGCTCATTTTGACACATGCATGCACCGTTTGGTCTAATACGTCGTTGAAGAAGAAAATATGGCTCATCGATTAGCGAAGTCCATAACTTTTAAGAATAAAGAACTAAGGCATATGTGCACATCTGTGTTCCTCAGTCAAAATATGTTTTTGACCGCATTAAACGTGAGCGGAACCTGTTGTGCATTATCTGGATTGATAATTCTAGCTTTCATTTTATTTTGATGTATAAATACTGTGGATTCATCATTTTTGTCGGATACCGATTTACGTAGAATTCGTCGTTACAGAGAAGCTATGAATTTACATGTTTGAATATTTACAAATTTACAATTGATTGTATGCAGACTATGGTAAAACCGCGAAAGAAAAATATCTACGAAATGCACCAATATCCTCCATACACTAAAATTGATAACCACAAAAATAAGTGAATCCATAGTTCGCCGCGCATTAAGCCCTACTTAATTAGTATGTGCAATGCATCGTTTAATACTATACGGTCTCTCAATGCTTTAAGCAAATCTTTGAGGGTCAATTAACCAGCCAAACTGCTGCTTCCTTCCATTAAACTCAAATTGAGCAAGTCCAAATTGGGTTCCATAATCCTGGTCGTTACACTTTACAGAGCCTACCTACACGTATGTGGTATCTAGCTTAGTTATATGAATTTTGGAGAAAAAAATCATTCCATTACAGTTGACAGCAAAGTAAGCAATATAAAACAATAACCGATTTCCTTCGTTACAAACAGACGTTATCCTTACAAGTTTACTATTATTTAAGGTAACAGTAGTTTTCCGGTGTTCTAATCTAGAAAAATTGATTAAGAAAAGACGAATCAAAGTCATACACAAACACGGATGCGCCAGAAAGGTAAGTAATCTGCTTTCACTTACATAACCTGCAATGCAAATCCATCACAAATGTAAATCGGTGTTAGGACACACTCGGTACAATAACAATACAGAATGGTTAATATACTGGTATCTAAAGATATAATACCTCGAAAACTTGTCGTTAGCTGAAGTGCGTTGAAACTCATACACATCAATATAAGTAGTTTTCCTCTTAGCTCAATATTTCTCAAAGGAGAACATTCCTTTATTAACGATGTCAGCAAATCGAAACATTTAAGAGACTGAATCTGAATAATATTTATTATGTAAATGTCATACAACAGAGCCGATAGTGTGTTATTCGAAATTTTCACGTTCATCGTAGGTTTCATAATAAAGTCTTTCATCTGTGCCAATATCAAGTAAAAGTTCAATATATGAAGTGGAACTTCTTCTTTTGGTGGTATCATTAGCTCAAAGGTCACTGGTATATATGAGATCAACGCTTTCGTTGAAATGTGAATAACTGAGTTGCAGAAAATCATCAAATTATATCTGCTGAAAGAGGGACGAAACATACCAAAGGGACAGTCGAACTCATAAATCTAAAACAAACTGACAACGCCATGGCTAAAAATGAAAAAGACAAACAGAAAAACAATAGTACACATGACACAGCATAGAAAACTAAAGAATAAACAACACGAACCCCACCAAAAACTAGGGGTGATCTCAGGTGCTCCGGAAGGGTAAGACTTTCAAAGTTGTTTACTCTTAGTCTTTGGGAAGGTTCTGTGTGAATTCGGCTTCGTATTAGTACAAATAAAATCAGACAGTAGTTGTTCATGAAAAGTTCCAATTGGAATTACAACTGTCTTCTGAAATATTAACCTGTCAATTGCAATCTGAACAAACATGTTATCTGTAAAAAGAAATCCAGTATTGTATTATGTTATTGTCGGAATCCGTGTGGTTCTTCACAAATCAAGATGGATCACGACCCCAAAAACAATTGAGTTTTTATCCAAGTTTTCATTTTTTGTCGAAAACAGCTCTTTTAAATGACACGATTTGGTTGATATTTTAATTGATCATTAGTGATAGGAGTGTAACGTGTAGAAACATTAACGGTTTTAATAATATTACCAAAAGGTTAAGAATTGAATTGAAAGTTTTTTGAGTGTCTGTATTAAAAAAACAAATCCACATCTGATCGAAACCGTCTGCTGCTTGTTAAATATACATCATATAAAATTGAAAATTAAAACAGGGAGTATTTAAAAGAGACAACAATCCTACCAAAAAAAAATATGAAGGTCATCTTTTATTGTGGATTTAATTACGGTAAGAAAACACATGCAATAGATTGAATAAAGATTTTTTTTATTATAGTATACATAAATATATGTAACAGATTTGTTTAATGTAAATAATTGCATGCATAATACAAATTCGCATCAACTGTTATTATATTACATAAAAAATATATATATAGATTCCACAACTGCAACAAGTGTATTACGATATTTCTCCACTCGAGACAGTAGAAATTTAACATTTAAAGCGCGAGGCTTGTCGAGCTTTTTGAATAATTAAAATTTAACTGTTGAGAGTGGAGAAATATCGTAATACACTAGTTACAGTGGTGGAATATGTTTCTCTCATGATTTTTATCCTTCCTTTTAAAAGATTTTAGGAACGTTGTGTACTTTTGATGTGACGTCATCAAGTATGGTCGTCATTTTTTTATGACGTCACAATAAGAAAATTCAGAAGAAAACAAGAAAATTTAACTTCACAATTAAATTTCAACCAATCATTTGCCGAGAACAGATTTTTTACTAGTGAGAAGAAATATTTTTCTCTCACCCATCAACAAATGTGAAAATTAGAGAAAAATGTATATTAAAAAATCAAGGAGATATATATCAAGAAGACATTAACCCAACAATACAAATAAAAGACAACCAAACCCCAAACTCCAAAACTGGTAACGTCTTCCATGCTACGCTACGGTGATAGTTAAGCGAAGCAACGTCATAACTGTTTCAGAGTTTGTAAAAAGACCTTACATACGTATAATGTATAAACAAGAATGTGTCCCCAGTACACGAATGCCCCACTCGCACTATCATTTTCTATGTTCAGTGGACCGTTAAATTTGGGTAAACCCTCTAATTTGGCATTAAAATTAAAAAGATCATATCATAGGGAACATGTATACTAAGTTTGAAGTCGATTGGACTTCAACTTCATCAAAAACTACCTTGACCAAAAACTTTAACCTGAAGCGGGACAGACGGACGAACGAGCGAACGGACGCACAGACCAGAAAACATAATGCCCTTCTACTATCGGAGGTGGGGCATTAAAAGTGTAAATAAATCTCAAAAATAATCTCAGAATAGATATCGAATGATGCCGATACATGTAAAGAAGTGTATTAAAGCTGCTTACACCTACGTAGTCACTATGTTATACATGTTATGTCTGTTCTACCGCTACACGAATAACTGGGGAAAATACGAGCATTTGATATGTTTAAATTTAAACAATAATACATTTCGTTGCTTTATGAGATTATTGATAACAGTTAAAGCTTGGTCGTTGTTAAAATGAAAAGAAGCATCACATATATTTTAGAAGAAGTTCCATGTTGAGCAGATCAGGAAAACAACATTCCATGGAAAATTAATCTTCAATAAATGAAATACAAATATATACTCTGTAAGACAATATAAAGTGAAGCACGTTTAGGAATCAACAATATTAATACAACTTCATTCACACATATCTTCGCGCTGTTTTATTTTTATTTTATTCAAATGCCTCAGCACAGAAGTACATGTAAGTCCTTATAAGGATGATGAACAACTTTCACACGTGTAAGACATTCTAAGTCTCTATTGCGTTTATAAACGTTGTATTTGGGAAATATACTTTTACAGTTTCGTACAGTACAACGTGAAATCAAGCTGAACTTTATTCCTTTAATCATACCTCCATTTTTGTTAAATTTTCGATGCACATTTAAAAGTTGTCACGGTTTTTCCAATTCAACATAGATAATAGACTAGGAAGACAAACATTTGATAGGCACACCTATATTTTTGTTCTTCCTCAAAAGTTCAAGGAGGTATAAATGTATAAAGCGGAAACTATTTTCGTACAGTGGTGACAGAATTGAACTTAGATCTTGACTACGATTTCCTTCCTAGTATAATAATCACGTCAAGCTGTATTACCTAACTTCAATGGATTTAAAAGTAAACAAAAGTGAAACATTTTGTGGCTGAAGGACGGAAATAAGGAAATGCATTCCACCAATTGATGCGTGGTACTTTAATCATTCTATATAAATGTATTATATGATATGTTACTTTTAGCTTTTGAGCTTTAACATTAATCACTTAATTCTCAATATTTGCACTGGAAATGAAAAATTGCATATTTGTTTTTCATTTAATGAAAATAATTGGATATTTTTGCCATTATATAAAATTATTCGATAATAATGTCATTGAATTATAAAGAAACAGACATTGCGTTCTCAAATTATAAAGAAAGATTGCATGTTTTCAATTGATACAATAATGTATATATTTGTATGATTCCGTAACATTTATAGTAATTAGTATTTATAAAAAAAACTGTTGTTTAATCTTCTAAACGTTTTTACGAAGTATAAAAATATACCTTTTTCAACATTGTATTTTAGGAATCAGAATGCACAATGTTACTTTTGATGCGTTCTGAAATAAGGATACAAATATCTAAGGTTCATATTTCCAGTACGACCAGAAAAAGTACAGAAATGTTCCAATTGCAAGAATTACAACCATTCCAAATCGTAGTCCAATCTTTGTAACAGAACCTTGTTGTAGAGATTGAACCTTTTTCACGTGCGCCTCTAATGCTTTCGCTTGCTCTTCGTCTTGTTTTCCCTTCCCAAATCCACAGAGTAAATTAACAGCCTTCTCTCCACACGAGATGTCATCTGCAAGACAGTTTATATCAATATAGTTAACGGTATTTATGTTTTAGTTAATGAATTTCTATATATCACTTAAGGGGGCTCGCGGGTCTAAATCATTTTTTTTTCTTAATATGGATTTCGCTGTATTTTCCTATGAATGAACTTTATCTTATTATATACTAGATTGAAAAATAAAATAAAAAAATGAGGTCACCGTCCATTTACGCTCACAATCTGCCTTCGAAAGAAGCATAATTTTTTTAAAAAGTACTTATTTTCTGTTGAACTGATATGAGAAAAAGAGGTAATACCGAAATAAAAAAAGAACTAATTTACAGAAATCGCTAAAATTTTACAATAGTTTAGTTTAAGTACAGCTTATTTGAAAATAATGATAAAAAATATAGGTCACCGATGATTTAAAAAAGATATTTCAAATTTAATTCCAAAAAATGGCAATTTTGCACCAAAGGGAGATAGTTTGGAGCTTTTTCAATGATAAATACATTTTAAAAGTCATTTGGGAATTTTTTGAAAAAGTACTTATTTTCTGTTGAACTGATATGAGAAAAAGAGGTAATATCGAAATAAAAAAAGAACTAATTTACAGAAATCGCTAAAATTTTACAATAGTTTAGTTTAAGTACAGCTTATTTGAAAATAATGATAAAAAAAATATAGGTCACCAATGATTTAAAAAAGATATTTCAAATTTAATTCCAAAAAATGGCAATTTTGCACCAAAGGGAGATAGTTTGGAGCTTTTTCAATGATAAATAAATTTTAAAAGTCAATAACTTTATGTTAATCAGATGCGATATTGCTTTGTAACTAGCGATTCACTAGCTATTTGTGTTGTCCTTTCATTTGATGTGTTTGAGCTTTTGATTTTGCCCTTTGATTAGGGACTTTCCGTTTTGAATTTTTCCCCGGAATTCAGTTTTTTTGTGATTTTACTTTTTATATACCTGATGCGCTTTCTGGTTTATCGAGGTCAGGATCCCTAAACACCTTTCTCTGTTCACCAGGATGTACAGTAAAAACTTGAGGATCTTTGTCCCCGTTCACACGCAGATGAATGTCATTTTCACTGGCTGTATATGCGATATTGATTTGTGAATGTTTAGCCCCAAGTGTGTCTTCTAGGTCTGGTGGAGGATCATTTCTGTGTCTTGTCCAAAACGTTGTTCTGTACAACTGTAATGAGAGTACATGATATGATATACAAAGTTCAATTCAATATGTTATCCATGGCTCATCACTCAATCAAATACGACATTGCAATACGTTTACGATAAACGGTTCTTAACTCCTTCCACTGGACTGTTCTAAGGGAAACTGTCAGAATCGATTCTAGGGTGAAACTTTTGCATCAGTCTCAAATGTTGTGGAAAAACATGTTAATCATTAAAATAGCAGTGTTCCACCTCAGCAGATTATAAACCCCAAAATTAAGTCCCAACTATTTACGGCAGAGAAAGACATTTGTGTTGTTTCATGCAGCCATATTTTGATAGGATACCAACTAAAAGTTAATATGCACTATGAGGTTAAAGACTTTCTCTCGCGTATTGATAACAATAAAGTTTATCACGTTTAACTCTGAAAACGATATATGAATTTTTACTTGTCGGTATATATATTTATTGCATATGCTGTATTACATTTGTGGATACCCCGTCCACAAGTGCTCTCGTTGTAAAGGGGTATTTTTCTCAATAAATAAATAAATATATATATTTCATTCTCATCTAAAAATAGTTTTGATATATTTATATATTTATCCAAAATGTATTTCAGTAAATAAAAATTAAATTAACAAAAAAACATACATATTTATCTGCTGGTGGTTCTGTAAATAAACTGATGATGATGGCCAAAGCACCTGTCATGAGTGTAATGAACAGTGAAAAATACATATAATGAAAGTTCTTTAATATGTCTGGTCTGTTGTCTGGTTTGTCACAACCACCTGAGTCATGGTACACGAAAACTAAGATCATTCGAATTATTCCTGTCAGCAATGCTATCATCAATGACCAAAACGCTCCCTGAAATGAAAAAAAAGTGAATGATGCTGAACGAGCGGCGGTATCAACTAGGTTTGTAAACTGCAATGATGCACGAACTTTGTTTTCGTATTATTATTGTTTTTTGGGGAAACTTGATGCTCCTCGTTGATTTGTGCTTGGCTTGCCACCTTGTTGTCCCGATTTACACATGCGCCTAGTGAAACCGTTGTTACATACACAGAAATATATTGGTGATTGAAAATGTATATATAAATACTACAAAACCTTAAAAAGGAAGAGCAATCAAACAATTATAGAATTAATATTAGATGAAATCCTTGTAAAGCGAAATGCAAGTTTTCGTTAGGACTGGAAAAGTTTGGTTATAGCCCTATTTTGTAAAAAAGCAATACTATTAATTGCAGATTGCTATAAAGAAAATATCATTTGTAATCAATACCTTTTCGTTTACTCTTGGAACAAGTACAGCTAACAGAAAAACAGCAGCAAAAGGAGGTGCGAGGTAGTCTGTTATTTCTTGTATGTAGATGAAAATCTGACCACCTTGGATTTCTTTGATCACTGGGATCCATGCAATTGACACACCAATCATAACTAAGATAAATATTCTAAAATAAGATATATAACATATTTAAAGAAACCAACTGCTTTTGTTTAGGTGGCTAAAGGAGAAGCGAAAGATACCAGAGGAACAGGCAAACTCACTAACCGATAATCGAAAATAACCTGACAACGCCATGGCTAAACACGAAAAAGACAAACAGACAATTAATACTACACAAAAAAACAACATAGAAAACTAAAGACTGAGCAACACGAACCCCACCAAAAACTGGGGGCAATCTCAGGTGCTCCGAAAAGGGTAAGCAGATCCTGCTCTTTATGTGTCACCCGTCGTGTTGAACTACGCGTGTTGTCTCATAGATTCTTACTATTTGACTTTCAAACTCGATTCTTAATACAGTGCTGTCCATTACTTAAAGTTGTGTCTGTGTTCGTAACGGTATTATTTAAGGAATGACTATAATATTTTTTTCTGTTATGAAGAAATAACATAAAAAATTTGATGTACACCGAATAACGCGCGTAGCGGGTTATTTGACAGTGTGCACCACATTTTTTCTGTTATTTCGAATAGACAGAAAAAATATTACAGTCATTTCTTATAATTTAATTTAAATTCTATTTTAAACCGCAGAAAACCATGAAAAAAACGTTGATGACGTCACGGTCACATGACTAAATTATGTCCATGGGCTGAAACAAAATAACGTCAGCCAATCAGAAGAAGCGCTACATCCAAAATTAAATTATATAACATTAACTACTATATCGTATACAGGAATATATTGCATGTACAAAACTACTGTAGCAAACATCATCCTATCCCTGCGCAATAGAAACGTTAGTTGGATCACTAAACATGACTAGAGCATGATATCACTCTTTAAATAAATAGTTTATTGTCGTCATACGTTAACTGTTCAGTGGCGGATCCAGAATTTTTCATAAGTGGGGGTCCACTGACTGACCTAAGAGGGGGCCCGCTCCAGTCACGCTTCAGTGATTCCCTATATAAGCAACCAAATTTTTTCCTAAAAAGGGGGGGCCCGGGCCCCTGGGCCCTCCCCCTAAATCCGCCTCTGCTGTTCTTAACACAGCAAATGAAACCGTTTAAAATGAATGGTAGTTTGTTGTTATGTAAAACCATGTAAATCACTTATTTGGTTTACCATTTTTTTTTAGTATACTGTGGATTCATTAATATTCGTTGGATACACATTTTTGTTGATTTCGTGGATAAAGGGAAACAACGAATTCAAATGTTCAACGAATTTTAATAGAATGTGTGCAGACTTTGCAAAATCCACGAAATTAAATATCCACGAATCAATATGCAAGTTTTCATCAAACCACGAAAATTGGAACCCAAGAAAATAAATGATTTCACAGTATTTCGAGAAAAAACCGATGCCTATCAGTTGACTCTTTCTCGTGGATACTACTGACAGATATGTTGTTTGTACTTACCTGCCAACAATCATATCTTCCCTTACTGAAGAGTTCTTCCGTATTCTGTTATAAATATCAATGGTGAACAAGGTACTAGCACTATTGAAGATGGAATCTAAATCGCTCATCAGAGCAGCAACCATGACGGCCATCATTAATCCTCTCAATCCTACGATATCACAAGGAAGATAAAAATATCATGTGCACTGATTTATTGTAGAATTAATATAGGATAAAAAGGAAATGTAATGAATAAAAGGTAAAGTTGTGTATACGTAAAGAGACAGCAGACACCAGCGATACACAGATTAAAAACATAATTACAATTACAAATAGACAAATATCAGCGCATGAGGAGACTTTTAAAAAAACATTTTGAAAAGAAAATTTAAAGTTTGCCATCGGAAATGAATTTAAGGTATACCTACGGAAGCCGTAAAGGGACACACAAAACATTAGAAAATATTTTTTTTAATTCGAGATCACGATAAAATATTACCGTTTTACCGAGATCTCGATAAAAAATATATCGTTATCTCGATAAAACGAAATTGTTATATCGAGATCTCGGATTATTAAATCGTTATCTCGGTTTAATATATCGAGATCTCGATAAAAAATATATCGTTATCTCGAGAAAACGAAACTGTTATATCGAGATCTCGGATTATTATAACGTTATCTCGAGAAAACGAAACTATTATATCGAGATCTCGGATAAGTATATCGTTATCTCGAGAAAACGAAACTGTTATATCGAGATCTTGGATTATTATATCGTTATCCCGAGAAAACGATATATTTTTTTATCAACATCTCGACATATTAAACCGAGATCTCGATATAACCGTTTTGTTTTCTCGAGATAACGATATACTAATCCGAGATCTCTATATAACAGTTTTGTTTTCTCGAGATAACGATATAATAATCCGAGATCTCGATATAACAGTTTCGTTTTCTCGAGATAACGATAGATTTTTTATCGAGATCTCGATATATTAAACCGAGATAACGATTAAATAATCCGAGATCTCGATATAACAGTTTCGTTTTCTCGAGAAAACGCAACTGTTATATCGAGATCTCGGATTATTATATCGTTATCTCAAGAAAACGAAACTCTTATATCGAGATCTCGGATTATTATATCGTTATCTCGAGAAAACGAAACTATATATTAAACCGAGATAACAATATAATAATCCGAGATCTCGATATAATAATCCGAGATCTCGATATAATAAATCGAGATAACGATTTAATAATCCGAGATCCCGATATAACAATTTCGTTTTATCGAGATAACGATATATTTTTTATCGAGATCTCGGTAAAACGGTAATGTTTTATCGTGATCTCGAATTAAAAAAAATATTTGTCTAATGTTTTGTGTGTCCCCTTACGGCGTCCGTATATACCTATATAATATGCTAAATAAAACACTTCAATTAATATTTTTACGCATGTGGTTTGTGTTGCTAAATCTTTTTCTGCATAGTTTTTGTGTACTGTTTTTTTTTTCTTTTTTAGTTCTTTACATTTTAAACATTGAGCTTTTTTTTTCTATTTCATCACCAAATAATATTTCAAATTTTCAATGCTTCTTTTGCTGCTTTTCTTTTTCTAAGAAAAAAAGACAAATGAAAATACGTCCAATGCTGGAAAGAGAGACAACTCAGTCTTGTATTGTATCGGTTTGAATCACCAAACTTTCATTTTTTTTACATAAATAAGACCGTTAGTTTTCTCGTTTGAATTGTTTTACAATTTGTCTTATCGGGGCCTTTTATAGCTGACTATGCGGTATGGGCTTTGCTCATTGTTGAAGGCCGTACGGTGACCTATAGTTGTTAATGTTTGTGTCATTTTGGTCTTTTGTGGATAGTTGTCTCATTGACAATCATACCCCATCTTCTTTTTTATATTACCATCTGGCATCAATCCTAGTACTAGTCTTGGGTAAGCTATATTAGTACAACCAGCCTCACTCTGACAGATATGGTAACAAATGTCGGGATCCACACAAGCAACCTCGTCTGATAAAAAGAAAACAAATATCACAAATTAAAAGTGATATTAAGTGTTTTTGATATCATCCCTCAACCAATTGGTCTGTTCTGTGGCTAAGTTAAAAGGCTGATAGCATATTAAGTAGACACTATAATGATATTGACCAATACTGTTGTTTTCTTGTATAAGGAACATTAACAAAGACTACATGAAATACATTAATTTATTGATGGAATGATTGTTGTTAGATAAATGACCAGTGGCAAATATTTCAGTCATCTTCCAGAAAAGCAATAAACTAAAATATAGAACAATTTTAAATGAATCAGGGAGGTTCGATTTCCGTTAAAAATGATCGAATATGCTTTCTATATATAGACATTATAAAAAAAAGATTTTTTTTAAAACAAAGACCAATTTTATAACAAAATGAAGATTTCAGATGCGCCATTATGCATAAATGCGTAATCAAATCAGTTAATTATAAATTTTGGACAGCAAAGTTACATTTAAGTCAGTATTCATATCACTCCAATTTGCATAACATACATGCATTGTTCACAGTTGTGTATGTATAAGCGCACTTTGCAA
Organism: Mytilus edulis; assembly: GCF_963676685.1. Taxonomy (NCBI): domain Eukaryota; kingdom Metazoa; phylum Mollusca; class Bivalvia; order Mytilida; family Mytilidae; genus Mytilus; species Mytilus edulis. The sequence goes on from NC_092356.1 coordinate 24,722,487, forward strand.
CCGTATCACCTGAGTAACCTACAATGTATATGAATAAATCATAATACCTGCATATAATATGCGACTAATCATTCCAGGCATCACCATCATAAACAATGGCAGTATTTTAATAAATCCCGCGAGAAGTGTGGCACCTTGCGCATGGGAAACACTTTTGGCTGCCAGTAGTCGTTGGACAATAACCTGTAAAATTCAACGTTAGCATTCGTATCAACACAAATAATAGTACGTGTAGTTAGATTCTCTCATGTTTCACATACGCTTGTTTTAATATCATAATGTTTACAACAGCTTTATGTTTTAAATGTATAGTTTGTGTTATTCGTTAATATAATAGTGTAGTGTCACGCACAAATACGCATGCTCACCATGTCCAAGAGGATATAAAGAACACGAAGAATTATCACTTCCCATGGTTTTTATGTGTCATTCCTTTGCATAATCGTCTGACATTTTCCTAGGCTTTGCATACAAAAAAGTGTTCATCATGTTCATATATTTCTCAATATTTAAAAAAAACTTTTCAATGAGGTATTTAAAATCTTGTTTTTTATTAGTTTATTCATACACTTAAAAATCCATTTCTTCCGACTGATTGAATATGAAAAGTACAGAGACATTCAACAGTATCAAATTTTGCATTTGTTCTATACAATGTAACATGAAAGAGGGGCGAAAGATACCAGAGGGAAATTCAAACTCATAGATCAAAAATAAACTGACAACGCCTGGCTTAAAAAGTAAAAGACACAGACAAATAATAGTAACAAGACACAACATAGAAAACTTAAGACTATGCAACACGAACCCCACCAAAAACTGGGGCTGATCTTAGATGCACCGGGTGGGTAAGCAGATCATGCTCCAAATGTATGTGGCCCAAAACAAATGTAACATTTCAAACCGTACGCATACAAAATACAGCGATTGATATTCTTCCAATATGTATTTGAGTTTCAAAGAATTTAACAACGTTGATCTAAGATTCCTCAACTAGTTTAATATTTTAAAAGAAATTAAGTGCAAGAGAAAAAAAAATGGTTGCTTGTTCCTTAACATCTTATATGTACACATCCACACGATGACAAATTTTAAGTACATAAAAATGTATGTCATTTTTTAAAGATAAAACCATACGTAAATTCTGAATTTTGGTGTTATTTGTATATGAAAATAGTCATAAAATAATCACGACTTTTTAATTTGAAAGACGGACCTGGTCTGCGCACCAGTACCATATTGAACCAGGAGTCTGACCTAGCAGAAAGCCTGGCCATGGCATGTAATCGTCGTCTGCTTCTCGTAACATTCGGAACGCATTGGGATCTGGCTCGTGGCAGGTAGTATTCGGAAGTCTGTATGAAACATTCGTACTTGCTTCTTCCGACATATATCTTTTCACTAAGCCGTCATAGCCTCCAATTTTGTTAAAAGCTGCAAATAAATCATCGCAAATGTAATGATAACACAGATAAAACTGGGATATTATACTCACTACCTATAACCCCGCATAAAGAACTCTGTAAACGGGAAGCTGATGAGCAATGAAGCTAGAAACATTTCAAACGGTAAAACATGAAGCCTGTCAACAATTTCAGAAAGTCAACGGACTATAAAGATTTTTTTTTAATTTTCTTATTATTACACTATTGGCTTAAAAGACACAAAATAAACATCATAAAAAGATTTAATTGTATGACAAATTGAAATGCTTACATATGCCCATAAGGGTCAAACCTCCTCCAACCATAAGGATTGCCTGCATAGTATCGGTATAAATGACAGCTGTCAAACCACCTATAAAAAATATAAATGGGTCGATGATGAAAGTAAACAACCACAGAGGTTCCTTAAAGGAAAACACGTATAGTATTCTACGAATTATTCATTACTGTAAGTGAACCATCCATCTGAAAGTATTAAAGGTTTACTTACATTGTTAACTTTATCCTTTCTGTAAATGAAATAACATAATAGGTACTTGTTTAAAACAACTCCACCAGCTTTTAATTCATTATTATATGTGGAGGTAGTTCAAATTTTGATAGATGCTTGCTTTTGGTTTGTAATACTGTGTTACTATTCGTAGGTCGTTGAGGCAATATATTTTAATACTATATTATATTAAGTATTGTTAAACGCTAAAAATACTATCCGGTGCTTGTGTGTTGTTCGGTTGATATACATTTTGTACCTTCAACGTACCGAAAAGTCCTTGTCAAATTATATAAAAAAAATCCTAAGACATGAAGAATATGTTTTTAAGGTGGAAGAATTAATTGTATTTTGAGAAGACAAAGTATAAAATTTTGTCTTCAATTAACCAAGTATAAAACGCATGTGTTTAATTAAACCTATGATAGAACCCCGTTGCACAGTCGGACGAATAATGTTTGAAGAAATATGTTTTTCTTGCGTTTTTTATATTGTTTCCTTTTTCATTTCTCGTTTTCTACCTTAGAATCTATCTATCATGATATATAATGATACAATGCATGTCGAATCGTTTCCGACTAACAATTCGGGATCTTAGTCTTTGTCAAAAAATTGAAAACAACACGATATAAACTGCATGCGCCGAATACAATGCATTTACCTGCGATTGTAATGATATCAGTTATAACAATGAGAATGAAAATGCTCAGGTACAAATCCCAACCAAGAGATTGCTGAATGAACAAGGCACCGGTAAATAAATCGCCCTATAAAAAAGAAAATGAGTTGGTATTGAAAAAAATCGGGTAAGTATACATGGTATCTGGTATTTTCTCAACAAGCACTTACATCTTTGTAATGAATAAGTGTTGCAATGATTGATATTATATTAGAATCAAATATATGTAAAATTGATATGTTAAAATTGTTTTAGCTTAAAATGGCTGATATTGAAGTAAAAAAAGCTTGTCTGCAAAAGAGTCTAAGGAGTTAACTTACAAATAAAAAAAAATAATATTGCATGCCTGTCGTGGGTTAAAGTCATAAGAAACGAGTGACCGGTAAAACACAATGTTATTTCAATTCTAGAACCAATGCATACAAACATCATAAACTTAGTCTTCTGTGCACGATTTTATCATTTTTTTCGTATAATCGTCAATTTGTTTTTCAATCGGTCAGTGTTGTTGTGAAAATATGGCAGGTAATTAAAGTTCGTGTTTTGAAGCCGATGTTTAACGATTGTCATCTGTTTTATTAACAATCAACAAAAAAGCATGGATATTGAGCACGTGTTCAACATGTACAATCAGATAACAGTTTATTTTAAGGACATCCATGCGTATTGCGATCACCGTATTTTTACGAGATGGGTCACACTGAGGTCACTTTGCATACAGAAAATATGTCGGGGAATTGCTTCCTGGAAAGGAAGCAATTAAAGTAAAGTAAACTTCTTCTAAATATGAACAAATTAAAGAATGTTCTTCAGAAACAGTATATGTACATAAGTTTTATAATGAAAACTATCCATTGAGTTATAAAAAAAATCATATGCATTATTTTTTTTAATTTGAGGTTTCTTATGACTTTAATATTTTTGCTCTTGGAATTATTATCTTGTAATAATTTATAAGACAAATATGAAACTCACAGAACATTTTGTAAAAATGTAGAGGATAAGAGATAACACTGCAAAGTACACACGAAGTCTGACTCCTCCAAATCGTTTTGACAGATATTCTGGCATAGTTACTGTCTGAAATAGAAAACAAAATTCAAATATGATTATATCATGTGTAATTTGATTTATTATGTGACTATCTTCACTGGACATCACAGACATGTATTTTTTACCACAGCAATCGAACTTTGAACAAGCAGTTTCAGTAAACATACAGTTGTTTTTTTAAATTACGCCGTGTAAAATAATAAAAATGTCGAACGAAGCATATTTTGTTTTGTCTGAAATTTAGCTTCATGACAAGAAACACATATCGATGGCATCATGCAAGATCAACTATAGATCAGAGTTCGTCCACAAAATATACTTACTCCACATGCTATATAGACTGGTATAAATACGAATCCCAACAGCTGTAGTAACAGAATAGCCTGTAAAGAAAGAAAAATGTTTCTTTTTTTCATAAAGCAAAATAAAACCAATTGAGATGAGCGTAGAACATTTTGCTTTGTAAAAGGTTTCTGAAAGAAAAAGATTTCAATAGGTGAATCAGTTGAGTTTTTTTTTTTTTTTTCATTTTAAAGGATTTCTTCAGATTAAAATATCTTTATATAGAAGAAAGAAAAAGTTCAAATATAATTTATCAATATTTTCATACTAAATATTTTAAGGAAAAATCACAAAAGCGAAAACGCAAAAAAGAGAAAAAGCCAAATTAAGAAATGATTTCGCGTTCGTGATTTCGTTTTTCAAAAAACAAATATAAACCCGCTAAAAGGCATAATTGGTCGCATCTGGCATATTGCATCTTACATTTATTTAGGAACCTGACCATAGTCTTAACGCATGTACATGTATATGTTAAAATCATGCATACATCTTTATTTTTTAATTTTTTAGAAGAAAAAAAAATATTAATGATATGATGAAGCTTATAATTTTGGATGCCAGCCGCATGCAGATCGTTTGTCTTTTTATGCCAGCCGCATGCAGATCTTTGGTCTTTTGATCGTTTATCTTCTATTGTTCTTGTTGTTGCATTGTCCGTTTTATTAAATGAATACTCTTTTGGTAATTTCCATCGCTCTGTTAAGTTTTCTAACACAATTACTTCGTTTTGAAATTTGAAAAATTCAATGTACATACATTAAATTCCCATGCTCCAACACTTATGCCATTGGCTGCTCCAGATCCTGACAATCCAATGAAAGGTCTGTTCCTATGTTGCTGACAAACAGTGAAAGACCAACCTAACAAAGAATAAAAATTATTTGTAAATAAAGTAAACAAAATTTTAAATGCTTAAGAAATCGTTTAGTCTGTTATATGGTTTTGCTGAAAAAAATCAAGTATGTATCCATAGATGTGTGTTTGTTAAATTTCATACTCGGAATACTTTGGAAAAAATATCGATAAAATAAAAAAATAAATAAAAATCCACGTTAAAAATAGTAGGATAATGTCAAATCTGCTTATGGAAATGAATACAGGTCGGGAATTTTAACTACATTTGTACCACTGGAAAATAAAGGTATGTCGAATTTTAGAAATTTTGCCTGGCAACATGCCAGCTTTAGACCCCTCAGATGGTTGTGTTATTCCAAAGTATATTGTATTCCAAAGATGCATGGTACCCTAAGTTTCTACATTTTACACCAATTTTCCGACTTTACGTGTCTGCGTAACTATCATACTAAAATGACGAGGTCCAATTTGTCAGCCGTCATGGCCATGGGTAAAAATGACAAATCAAAGAATTCAACTTTATATATAATAGCTAACATAGGACAATGGTGTTGATTAAAAATGACACCACTACAGACCCTTTTGTTTTCCACATAATTAATATTGCCAATAATTAACAAGTTCCGGGTCGAATCCGATACCGATACCAATTATAATATATTCACCTGTTACCTATTACCTTATCTGTACGTTCCGCATCTGACAGGCGCACCACCAAACGGTGTATTTAGGATTTTGCTATATACACGGGTCATAAATGACCAGTGTTGACACTACCAAATTCCGTCATTGTCACATTGTTCCCTATTGTAGTAATCAGTATGACTTTCTAAGATGACAATAGTGAATACGAATACTAAAAATCTGGACTTAAAATAAGGCGTATAGGTACAGTTTTCAATTTGTTAGCGGGCATGACGTACAACAGCGAACCAGAATTCAACTTTGTTTATAACTAATTATCGACTCCTAGGAGTCGATATTAGGAATTGAACGATGGACAGTTAGTGCGTGAATTTTTCTTGCTACCTGATTGGAAGTTATTACGAGACGTGAATAATCAAAGTTTATTGATTGGTTAGGACAATCCAAACCTAGTAAATGTCCTTCAATCCCGTAGAGTATCGGATTTGTCCTCTCTATTTTAGCAATTACATTTTACACAGGTAACTTTTATCTATAAATAGTCGAATCTTCTGGAGTAAACAACAACGTTAAACGATATATACTACTTCATAATGTGTGACCTCACGTGTGTGGTAAACTTTGTTGATTGATGCACGTGGCTATTCTAGTAAATGAATTAATCTACAAAGCGAGAGCACTTTCCATTTTCATCAGCTAAGAGTCGACTATGGCCCTTTTTGAAAGGCTAATGCGTGTATAGAACGATGCTTTTTTTTTTTTCGAAAACAGCTCTTTTAAATGACACGATTTGGGCGATATTTTAATTGAACATTAGTGATAGGAGTGTAACGTGTAGAAAAATCAACGGCTTTAATAATATTAATAAAAGGTTAAAATTGAATTGAAAGGTTTTTGAGTGTCTGTATTAAAAAAAACAAATCCACATCTGATTAACACCGTCTGCTGCTTGTTAAATATACATCATATAGAATTAAGAATTGAAGCGGGGAGTATGTCCAAGAGACAACAACCCTACCAAAAAAAATTATGAAGGTCATCTTTTATTGTGGATTTAATTACGGTAAGAAAATACATGCAACACATTGAATAAAGATTTTTTTATTATAGTATACATAAATATATGCAACAGATTTGTTTAATGTAAATAATTGCATGCATAATACAAATTCGCATCAACTGTTATTATATTACATAAATATATATATATAGATTCCACAACTGCCAACTGCAACAAGTGTATTACGATATTTCTCCACTCGAGACAGTTAGATTTTAACATTTAAAGCGCGAGGCTTGTCGAGCTTTTTAAATAATTAAAATTTAACTGTTGAGAGTGGAGAAATATCGTAATACACTAGTTACAGTGGTGGAATATGTTTCTCTTATGATTTTTATCCTTCCTTTTCAAAGATTTTAGGAACGTTGTGTACTTTTGATGTGACGTCATCAGGCATGGTCGTCATTTTTTTATGACGTCACAATAAGAAAATTCAGAAGAAAACAAGAAAATTTAACTTCACAATTAAATTTCAACCAATCATTTGCCGAGAACAGATATTTTACTAGTGAGAAGAAATATTTTTCTCACACCGATCAAGAAATGTGAAAATAGCACAAAAATTAGAGAAATATGTATATAAAAAAATCAAGGAAGCAACGTCATAACTGTTTCAGAGTTTGTAAAAAGACCTTACATACGTACAATGTATAAAAAGTGTAAATAAATCTCAAAAATAATCTCAGAATAGATACATGATGCCGATACATTTAAAGAAGTGTGTTAAAGCTGCTTACACCTACGTAGTCACTATGTTATACATGTTATATCTGTTCTACCGCTACATGAATAACTGTGGAAAATACGAGCATTTGATATGTTTAAATTTAAACAATAATTCGTTGCTTTATGAGATTATTGATAACAGTTAAAGCTTGGTCGTTGTTAAAATGAAAAGAAGCATCACATATATTTTAGAAGAAGTTCCATGTTGAACAGATCAGGAAAAAACATTCCATGGAAAATTAATCTTCAATAAATGAAATACAAATGTATACTCTGTAAGACAATATAAAGTGAAGCACGTTTTGGAATCAACAATATTAATACAACTTCATTCACACATATCTTCGCGCTGTTTAATTTTTTATTTTATTCAAATGCCTCAGCACAGAAGTACTTATAAGGATGATGAACAACTTCCACACGTATAAGACATTCTAAGTCTCTATTGCGTTTATAAACGTTGTAATTGGGAAATAAACTTTTACAGTTTCGTACAGTACAACGTGAAATCAAGCTGAACTTTATTCCTTTAATCATACCTCCATTTTTGTTAAATTTTCGATGTACATTTAAAAGTTATCACGGTTTTTCCAATTCAACATAGATTATAGACTAGGAAGACAGACATTGGATAGGCACACCTATATTTTTGTTCTTCCTCAAAAGTTCAAGGAGGTTTATATTTATACAGCGGAAACGATTTTGTACAGTGGTGACATAATTGAACTTAGATCTTGACTACGATTTCCTTCCTAGTATATGACACAACATTCATCCGTGTTGAATAATCACCTCAGGCCTTATTATCTAACTTCAATGGATTTAAAAGTAAACAAAAGTGAAACATTTTGTGGCTGAAGGACGAAAATAAGGAAATGCATTCCGCCAAATGATGCGTGGTACATTAATCATTTTATATAAATTTATTATATGATATGTTACTTTTAGCTTTTGCGCTTTACATTAAAATCAGTCACTTAATTCTCAATATTTGCACTGGAAATGAAACATTGCATATTTGTTTTTCATTTAATAAAAATAATTGGATGTTTTTGCCATTATATAAAATTATTCGATAATAATGTCATTGAATTATAAAGAAACAGACATTGCGTTCTCAAATTATAAAGAAAGATTGCATGTTTTCAATTGATACAATAATGTATATATTTGTATGATTCCATAACATTTATAGTAATTAGTATTTATAAAAAAAAAACTGTTGTTTAATCTTCTAAACGTTTTTTCGAAGTATAAAAATATACCTTTTTCGACATTGTATTTTAGGAATCAGAATGCACAATGTTACTTTTGATGCGTTCTGAAATAAGGATACAAATATCTAAGGTTCATATTTCCAGTACGACCAGAAAAAGTACAGAAATGTTCCAATTGCAAGAATTACAACCATTCCAAATCGTAGTCCAATCTTTGTAACAGAACCTTGTTGTAGAGATTGAACCTTTTTCACGTGCGCCTCTAATGCTTTCGCTTGCTCTTCGTCTTGTTTTCCCTTCCCAAATCCACAGAGTAAATTAACAGCCTTCTCTCCACACGAGATGTCATCTGCAAGACAGTTATATCAATATAGTTAAAGGTATTTATGTTTTAGTTTATGAATTTCCATATATCACTTAAGGGGGGCTCGCGGCTCTAAATCAATTTTTTTTCTTAATATAGGATTTCGCTGTATTTTTCTATGAATGAACTTTATCTTATACTTGATGGAAAAATAAAATTAAAAAAATGAGGTCATCGTCCATTTACGCTCACAATCTGCCTTCGAAAGAAGCATAATTTTTTGAAAAAGTTCTTATTTTCTGTTGAACGGATATGAGAAAAAGAGGTAATATCGAAATAAAAAAAGAACTAATTTACAGAAATCGCTAAAATTTTACAATAGTTTAGTTTAAGTACAGCTTATTTGAAAATAATGATAAAAAATATAGGTCACCGATGATTTAAAAAAGGTATTTCAAATTTAATTCCAAAAAATGGCAATTTTGCAACAAAGGGAGATAATTTGGAGCTTTTTCAATGATAAATACATTTTAAAAGTCATTTGGGGCCAAAACGAATTAATTTATTTGAAGGATTTTTTTACTTCATGATAAAGTAACAACTAATAAAGTAATAAATAAAATTTGTAATGAAAAAAAACAAAATTTTTCTCGATCCTCACACACTAAACGTACTCTAACTTCATGAACACTCTACGATTGTCACCATCTGTCATTAATTTCATGGTTTCTCTTTAATTGTTTTGAGAGTCCTTTAATCTTTATTAATGGTTTTGTTTTTTGTCTATCTATGGTGTTAAGTGTTCTGCTACTCATGACTTCTTTGCATTACTATTGTGTTTATCTCGCAAACAACTTTATCAAACAGTTGTGAGTTTCTACAAACTGAGATTTTTAACAAAACTATGGCCTTTGAAAGAGGGACGAAAGATACCAAAGGGACAGTCAAACTCATAAATCTAAAACAAACTGACAACGCCATGGCTAAAAATGAAAAAGACAAACAGAAAAACAATAGTACACACGAAACAACATAGAAAACTAAAGAATAAACAACACGAACCCCACCAAAAAATAGGGGTGATCTCAGGTGCTCCGGAAGGGTAAGCGGATCCTGCTCCAATGTGGCACCCGTCGTGTTGCTTATGTGATTACAAATCCGGTAAATAGTCTAATTCGGTAGGTCATATTCATGAACGGGAAGGGGATTGTAGTTACGACGTAAATAAAGGCAACAGTAGTATACCGCTGTTCAAAACTCATAAATTCATGGACAAAAAACAAAATCGGGGTAACAAACTAAAACCGAGGGAAACGCATTAAAAAGTAAGGAACATATCCGATATCATTTGTGAAACGGTTATTCCATAACGGTCAACCAACTCGTGATTGCGTCCGTAAAATTTACGAAGGGATGATTTCAACTTCACCATTTGGAACTCTTGGTTTAATAGCTTCCTTGTGAGCAGCAAACCTTTATCAAGAAAATCATGATACTAGGAAATGCAAGCACGGGAATATCGTATCAATTGGGAGATATATACCCCGTATGCAGGTGCTGCTGGAATGTTGCTAAAGAAACAAGTCGGCGAGTAGAAGGGCACAGTTTGTTCCCATTGGAATGCCGACAGTCTGTTGAAAAACACGTCCTCCGAACGTAACAAATATGTTGTCAATCAAGAAATGAAGCATCTTGATAATATCAGTTTCAGAGAATTTTTTGTTTGAATCAGAGTGATTCTTTACAAAGTAGGATTTATCCCTCCCTAAGACAAGATACTTGTATCTACGTTGGCCATGAAAGTTGCATTTTTCTTTCGTTTTCTTATTTTTATGGTATGCGAGTGTTTCTGTAAAAATCGTTACCAGATATGTTGACACATTTCTAAATGTGTCGCTGTTATTTTTCTTATATATAGTAAGGTAAATGGATGATAATTTCTGAAACTTTCGTTTCACATGTCATAGATCTTTCTTTTTATATTTGCTTTATGTTAATCAGATGCAATATTGCTTTGTAACTAGCGATTCACTAGCTATTTGTGTTGTCCTTTCGTTTGATGTGTTTGAGCTTTTGATTTTGCCCTTTGATTAGGGACTTTCCGTTTTGAATTTTTCCCCGGAATTCAGTTTATTTGTGATTTTACTTGTTATATACCTGATGCGCTTTCTGGTTTGTCGAGGTCAGGATCCCTAAACACCTTTCTCTGTTCACCAGGATGTACAGTAAAGACTTGAGGATCTTTGTCCCCGTTCACACGCAGATGAATGTCATTTTCACTGGCTGTATATGCGATATTGATTTGTGAATGTTTAGCTCCAAGTGTGTCTTCTAGGTCTGGTGGAGGATCATTTCTGTGTCTTGTCCAAAACGTTGTTCTGTACAACTGTAATGATAGTACATGATATGATATACAAAGTTCAATTCAATATGTTATCGATGGCTCATCACTCAATCAAATACGACATAGCAATAAGTTTACGATAAACGGTTCTTAACTCCTTCCACTGGACTGTTCTAAGGCAGCAACCATTTGATTTTCTGGGGGGGGGGGGGTATGTTTTTTTCGAAAAAAAGTTTGTTTCCAGTTTTTGGATAAAAAAATAATTTGTTTTTGATTCTGAGAAGAAAAAAATTGTTTGTTTCACCCTTAGCTGCCCCTATATGTAATGCTAAAATTGAAAGAAAAAAATTGTTTTCGACTTGTCGCGAAAAAGGCGAAAAAAAAAGTTTGTCCAGAAAAAAATCCATAGCCCCCCCAGAAAATCAAATGGTTGCTGCCTAAGGGAAACTGTCAGAATCGATTCTAGGGTGAAACTGTTGCATCAGTCTCAAATGTTGTGGAAAAACATGTTAATCATTAAAATAGCAGTGTTCCACCTCAGCAGATTATAAACCCCAAAATTAAGTCCCAACTATTTATGGCAGAGAAAGACATTTGTGTTGTTTCATGCAGCCGTATTTTGATAGGATACCAACTAAAAGAGGGACGAAAGATACCAAAGGGACAGTCAAACTCATAAATCTAAAACAAACTGACAACGCCATGGCTAAAAATGAAAAAGACAAACAGAAAAACAATAGTAAACATGACACAACATAGAAAACTAAAGAATAAACAACACGAACCCCACCAAAAACTAAGGGTGATCTCAGGTGCTCCGGAAGGGTAAGCAGATCCTGCTCCACATGTGGCTCATATGCACTATGAGGTTAATGACTTTCTCTCGAGAATTGATAACGGTAAAGTTTATGACGTTTAACTCTGAAAACTATATATGAATTTTTACTTGTCGGTATACATGTATATTCATATGCTGTATTACATTTGTGGATTCCCCGTCCACAAGTGCTCCCGTTGTAAAGGGGTAGTTTCTAAATAAATAAATATATATATATATATATCATTCTCATATAAAAATAGTTTTGATATATTTATATATTTATCCAAAATGTATTTCAGTAAATAAAAATTAAATTAACAAAAAACATACATATTTATCTGCTGGTGGTTCTGTAAATAAACTGATGATGATGGCCAAAGCACCTGTCATGAGTGTAATGAACAGTGAAAAATACATATAATGGAAGTTCTTTAATATGTCTGGTCTGTTGTCTGGTTTGTCACAACCACCAGAGTCATGGTACACGAAAACTAAGATCATTCGAATTATTCCTGTCAGCAATGCTATCATCAATGACCAAAACGCTCCCTGAAATAAAAAAGTGAATGATGATGAACGAACGGCGGTATCAACTAGATTTGTAAGCTGCAATGATGCACGAACTTTAAAATTGAGAGTGGAAATGGGGAATGTGCCAAAGAGACAACAACCCGACCATAGAAAAAAACAACAGCAGAAGGTCACCAACAGGTCTTCAATGTAGCGAGAAATTCCCGCACCCGGAGGCGTCCTTCAACTGGCCCCTAAACAAATATATACTAGTTCAGTGATAATGAACGCCATACTATTTCCAAATTGTACACAAGAATTTTCGTATTATTATTGTTTTTTTGGGGAAATTCATGCTCCTCCTCGTTGATTTGTGCTTGGCTTGCCACCTTGTTGTCCCGATTTACACATTTTTGCGCCTAGTGAAACGTATTACACACAAGGAAACATTTTGGTGTTTTAAGTTTTATCTATAAATACTAAAAAAAACTGAAAAAGGAAGAACAATCAAACAATTATGGAATTAATATTAGATGAAATCCTTGTAAAGCGAAACGCAAATTGTCGTTAGAACGGGAAAAAGTTTGGGTATAGCCAAATTTGTTTAACAAGCAATACTATTAGTTGCAGATTACTGTTGAATAAATATGATTTGTTATCAATACCTTTTCATTCACTCTTGGAACAAGCACAGCTAAAAGAAAGACAGCAGCAAATGGGGGTGCGAGGTAGTCTGTTATTTCTTGTATATAGATGAAAATCTGACCACCTTGGATTTCTTTGATCACTGGGATCCATGCAATTGACACACCAATCATAACTAAGATAAATATTCTAAAATGAGATATATAACATATTTAAAGAATCCAACTGCTTTTGTTTAGGTGGTTAAAGGAGGAGCGAAAGATACCAGAGGAACAGTCAAACTCATAAATCGAAAATCGAAAATAACCTGACAACGCCATGGCTAAAAAAGAAAAAGACAAACAGACAATTAATAATACACAAAAAGACAACATAGAAAACTAAAGACTGAGCAACACGAACCCCACCAATAACTGGGGGCGATCTCAGATCCTGCTCCACATGTGGCACCCGTCGTGTTGAACTACGCGTGTTGTCTTGTAGATCCTAAGTAATTGATTGTCACACTCGATTCTTATTACAGTGCTATCAATAATTTAAAGTTGTGTCTGTGTTCGTAACGGTATAATATAACATTAACTTCTATATCGTATACAGGAATATATTGCATGTACAAAACTACTGTAGCAAACATCATCCTATCCCTGCGCAATAGAAACGGTTGTTAGATCACTAAACATGACTAGAGCAAGATATCACTCTTTAAATAAATAGTTTATTGTCGTCATACGTTAACTGTTCCTAACACAGCAAATGAAACCGTTTTAAATGTATGGTAATTTGTTGTTATGTAAAAAGACATGTAAATCACTATTTGGTTTACCATTTTTATTAGTATACTGTGGATTCATTAAGATTCGTTGGATACACATTTTTGTTGTTTTCATGGGTACAGGGAAACAACGTATTCAAAGATTCAACGAATGACAAGTTTTTTATTAGAATGTGTGCAGACTTTGCAAAATCCACGAAATAAAATATCCACGAATCAATATGCAAGTTTTCCTCAAACCACGAACATTGGTACCCAAGAAAATAAATGAATCCACAGTATTTCCAGAAAGAACCGATGCTATCAGTTGACCCTTTCTCATGGATACTACTGACAGATATGTTGTTTGTACTTACCTGCCAACAATCATATCTTCCCTTACTGAAGAGTTCTTCCGTATTCTGTTATAAATATCAATGGTGAACAAGGTACTAGCACTATTGAAGATGGAATCTAAATCGCTCATCAGAGCAGCAACCATGACGGCCATCATTAATCCTCTCAGTCCTACGATATCACGAGGAAAATAAAAAAATATCATGTGCACTGATTTATGGTAAAACTAATATAGGGTAAAAAGGAAATGTAATGAATAAAAGGTAAAGTTGTGTATACGTAAAGAGACAGCAGATCAGCGATACACAGATTAAAAACATAACTACAATTACAAAGAGAAAAATATCAGCGCATGAGGAGACTTTGAACATTTTGACAAGAAAATTTAAGTTTGCCATCGGAAATTAATTTAAGGTATACCTATATAATAAGCTAAATAAAACACTTCAATTAACATTTTTATGCATGTGGTTCGTGTTGCTAAATCTTTTTCTGCATAGGTTTTGTGTACTGTTTTTTTTTCTTTTAGTCCTTTACATTTTAAACGTTGAGCTTTTTTTCTATTTCATCACCAAATAATATTTCAATGCTTCTTTTGCTGCTTTTCTTCTTCTAAGAAAAAAAGACAAATGAAAATACGTTCAATGCTGGAAAGAGAGACAACTCAGTCTTGTATTGTATCGGTTTAAATCACCAAACTTACCATCTGGCATCAATCCCAGTACTAGTCTTGGGTAAGCTATATTAGTACAACCAGCCTCACTCTGACAGATATGGTAACAAATGTCGGGATCCACACAAGCAACCTCGTCTGATAAAAAGAAAACAAATCACAAAAGTGATATTACGTGTTTTTGATATCATCCCTCAACCAATTGGTCTGTTCTGTGGCTAAGTTAAAAGGCTGATAGCATATTAAGTAGACACTATAATGATATTGACCAATACTGTTGTTTTTTTGTATAAGGAACATTAATAAAGACTTCATGAAATACATTAATTTATTGATGGAATGATTGTTGTTGGATAAATGACCAGTGGCAAATATTTCAGTCATCTTCCAGAAAAGTAAAATATAGAACAATTTTAAATGAATCAGGGAGGTTCGATTTCCGTTAAAAATGATTCTGATCGAATATGCTTTCTATATATAGACATTATAAAAAAAGAAATTTATTTAAACAAAATGAAGATTTCAGATGCGCCATTATGCATAAATGCGTAATCAAATTAGCTAATTATAAATGTTGGACAGCAAAGTTACATTTAAGTCAGTATTCATATCACTCCAATTTGCATAACATACATGCATTGTTCACAGTTGTGTATGTATAAGCGCACTTTACAACCGTATCACCTGAGTAACCTAAAATGTATATGAATAAATCATAATACCTGCATATAATATGCGACTAATCATTCCAGGCATCACCATCATAAACAATGGCAGTATTTTAATAAATCCCGCGAGAAGTGTGGCACCTTGTGCATGGGAAACACTTTTAGCTGCCAGTAGTCGTTGGACAATAACCTGTAAAATTCAACGTTAGCATTCGTATCAACACAAATAATAATACGTGAAGTTAGATTCTCTCATGTTTCACATACGCTTGTTTTAAAATATCATAATGTTTATAACAGCTTAATGTTTTAAATGTATATTTTGTGTTATTCGTTAATATAATAGTGTAGTGTCACGCACAAATACGCATGCTTACCATGTCCAAGAGGATATAAAGAACACTAAGACTTATCACTTTCCATGGTTTTTATGTGTAATTCCTTTGCATAATCTTCTGACATTTTCCTAGGCTTTGCATACAAAAAAGTGTTCATATATTTCTCAATATTTAAAAAAACTTTTTCATGAGGTATTTTAAAATCTTGTTTTCTATTATTTTATTCATGCACTTAAAAATCCATTTCTTCCGACTGATTGAATATGAAAAGTACAGAGACATTCAACAGTATCAAATTTTGCATTTGTTCTATACAATGTAACATGAAAGAGGGGCGAAAGATACGACAGGGACATTCAAACTCATAGATACAAAATAAACTGACAACGCCTGGCTTAAAAAGAAAAAGACACAGACAAATAATAATAAACAAGACACAACATAGAAAACTTAAGACTATGCAACACGAACCCCACCAAAAACTGGGGCTGATCTTAGATGCACCGGGTGGGTAATTAGCAGATCATGCTCCAAATGTATGTGGCACAAAACAAATCTAACATTTCAAACCGTACGCATACAAAATACAGCGATTGATATTCTTCCAATATGTATTTTAGTTTCAAAGAATTTAACAACGTTGATCTAAGATTCCTTAACTAGTTTACTATTTTAAACGAAAATAAGTGCAAGAGAAAAAAAATGGTTGCTTGTTCCTTAATATCTTATATGTACACATCCACACGATGCCAAATTTTAAGTACATAAAAATGGATGTCATTTTTTAAAGATAAAAACATACGTAAATTCTGAATTTTGGTGTTATTTGTATATGAAAATAGTCAGAAAATAATCACGACTTTTTAATTTAAAAGACGGACCTGGTCTGCGCACCAGTACCATATTGAACCAGGAGTCTGACCTAGCAGAAAGCCTGGCCATGGCATGTAATCGTCGTCTGCTTCTCGTAACATTCGGAACGCATTGGGATCTGGCTCATGGCAGGTAGTATTCGGAAGTCTGTATGAAACATTCGTACTTGCTTCTTCCGACATATATCTTCTCACTAAGCCGTCATAGCCTCCAATTTTGTTAAAAGCTGCAAATAAATCAACGCAAATGTAATGACAATACAGATAAAACGGAGATATTATACTCACTACCTACATGTATAACCCCGCATAAAGAATTCTGTAAACGGGAATCTGACGAGCAATGAAGCTAGAAACATTTCAAACGGTAAAACATGAAGCCAGTCAATTTCAGAAAGTCAACGGACTATAAAGATTTTTTTTTCTACTTTCTTATTATTACACAATTGGCTTAATAGACACAAAATAAACATCATAAAAAGATTTAATTGTATGACAAATTGAAATGCTTACATATGCCCATAAGGGTCAAACCTCCTCCAACCATAAGGATTGCCTGCATAGTATCGGTATAAATGACAGCTGTCAAACCACCTATAAAAAATATAAATAGGTCGATGATGAAAGTAAACAACCACAGAGGTTCCTTAAAGGAAGCCACGTATTCTACGAATTATTCATTACTATAAGTGAACCATCCATCAGAAAGTATTAAAGGTTTACTTACATTGTTAACTCTATCCTTTCTGTAAATGAAATAACATAATAGGTACTTGTTTAAAACAACTCCGGCAGCTTTTAATTCATTATTATATGTGCAGGTAGTTTAAATTTTGATAGATGTTTGCTTTTGGTTTGTAATACTGTGTTACTATTCGTAGGTCGTTGAGGCAATATATTTTAATACTATTAAGTATTGGTAAACGCTAAAAATACTATCCGGTGCTTGTGTGTTGTTCGGTTGACATACCTTCAACGTACCGAAAAGTCCTTGTCAAATTATATAAAAAAAAATCCTAAGACCTGAAAAATATTTTTTTTAAGGTGGAAGAATTTATTGTATTTTGAGAAGACATTTATAAAATTTTGTTCAAACGACGAAACTATCTTCAATTAACCAAGTATAAAACGCATGTGTTTATTTAAACCTATGATAGAACCCCGTTGCACAGTCGGACGAATGATGTTTGAAGAAATATGTTTTTCTTGCGTTTTTTATATTGTTTCCTTTTTCATTTCTCGTTTTCTACCGTAGAATCTATCTATCATGATATATAATGGTACAATGCATGTCGACTCGTTTCAGACTAACAATTCGGGATCTTAGTCTTTGTTAAAAAAGTAAAAACAACACGATATAAACTGCATGCGCCGAATACAATGCATTTACCTGCGATTGTAATGATACCAGTTATAACAATGAGAATGAAAATGCTCAGGTACAAATCCCAACCAAGAGATTGCTGAATGAACAAGGCACCGGTAAATAAATCGCCCTATAAAAAAGAAAATCAGTTGGTAAAGAAAAAAATCGGGTAAGTATACATGGTATCTGGTATTTTCTCAACAAGAACTTACATCTTTGTAATGAATAAGTGTTGCAATGATTGATATTATATTTGAATCAAATATATGTAAAATTGATATGTTAAAATTGTTTTAGCTTACAATGTCTGATTTTGAAGTAAACCAACTTGTCTGCAAAAGAGTCTATGGAGTTAACTTACAAATAAAAAAAATATTATTGCATGCCTGTACGTCGTGGGTTAATATTTTAGATCTTGGAATTATTATCTTGTAAAAATTTAAAACACAAGCATGAAACTCACAGAACATTTTGTAAAAATATAGAGGATAAGAGATAACACTGCAAAGTACACACGAAGTCTGACTCCTCCAAATCGTTTTGACAGATATTCTGGCATAGTTACTGTCTGAAATAGAAAATATATTGGAAATATGATTAAATCATGTGTAATTTGATTTATTATGTGAATATCTTCACTGGACATCACAGAAATGTATTTTTTACCACAGCAATCGAACTTTGAACAAGCAGTTTCAGTAAACATACAGTTTTTTTTTTAATTACGTCGTGTAAAATAATAAAAATGTCGAACGAAGCATATTTTGTTTTGTCTGAAATTTAGCTTCATGACAAGAAACACATATCGATGGCATCATGCAAGATCAACTATAGATCAGAGTTCGTCCACAAAATATACTTACTCCACATGCTATATAGACTGGTATAAATACGAATCCCAACAGCTGTAGTAACAGAATAGCCTGTAAAGAAAGAAAAATGTTTCTTTTTTTCATAAAGCAAAATAAAACCAATTGAGATGAGCGTAGAACATTTTGCTGTGTCAAAGGTTTCTGAAAGAAAAAGATTTCAATAGGTGAATCAGTTGATTCTGTTTTTTTTTTTTTTCATTTTAAAGGATTTATTTATAAATAGAAGAAAGAAAAAGTACAAATATAGTTTATCCATATTGTCATACTAAATATTTTAAGGCAAAATCACAAAAGCGAAAACGCAAAATAGAGAAAAAGCCAAATTAAGTCATGATTTCGGGTTTTCGCGTTCGTGATTTCGTTTTTCAAAAAAAACAAATATAAACCCGCTAAAAGGCATAATTGGTCGCATCTGGCATGTGCTACACGAAATATTGTAGCTTACATTTATTTAGGAACCTGACCATAGTCTTTACGCATGTACATGTATATGTGAAAGGCATACATCTTTTTTTTTATTATTTAGAAGAAAAAAAAATAATAATGATATGATGACAGAGGTTTATAATTTTGTATGCCAGCCGCATGCAGATCGTTCGTCTTTTTATCGTTTATCTTCTATTGTTCTTGTTGTGGCATTGTCCGTTTTATTAAATGAATATTCTTTTGGTAATTTCCATCGCTCTGTTAAGTTTACTTCGTTTTGAAATTTGATAATGTACATACATTAAATTCCCATGCTCCAACACTTATGCCATTGGCTGCTCCAGATCCTGACAATCCAATGAAATGCTCTGTTCCTATGTTGCTGACAAACAATGAAAGACCAACCTAACAAAGAATAAAAATTGTTTGTAAATGAAGAAAACAAAATTTTAAATGCTTAAGAAATCGTTTAGTCTGTTATATGTTTTTGCTGAAAAAAATCAAGTATGTATCTACAGATGTGTGTTCATCACAGAATTTAACTTTATTTAAAACTAATATAGAACAATGCTGTTGATTAAAAAGTATTCCATTCCAGGCCCTTTTGTTTTTTAAATAATTAATATTACCAATAATTGATAGGTTCCAGGTCGACGGGTTCAAACAGAAAGATTTTGAAAGCAGTGAAAACTGTGCATCTTAAAATCGGCATGACTTTATCAGATGAAAATACCAATACTACAATAAGGTATACGCATAGTTATATACTTTATTTCAGTCACGGACCCGCGATATCACGGGTGTGTTCTAGTTTATTTACACATCTCGCACGGCACATCAATCTAGCAGTCTCTTCAGATTTTGTTTCATGGACCGATGGAAGAAGTATACACCTGTTAACCATTGTGGTTTTTCAACGGTACAACAGCAGCATTTGTTATCTACATTTGAAATAGTGACTATCATATTCAAGATTTTCAGTTGGTGTATTTTATAATAAACAAGATTGTGTCCAATGTACCCATCCGCACTATCATGTTCTATGTTCGGTGGACCGTGAAAATAGGATAAAACTCTTATTTTGCATTAAAAGTAGAAAGGTCAAAAAGTAACATGTGTACTAAGTTGCAGGTTGATTGGACTTCAACTTCATCAAAAACTACCTAGACCAAAAACTTTAACCTGAAGCGGGACATACGAACGAACGGACGGACGAACGGACTCACAGACCAGAAAACATAATGCCCATAAATGGTACATAATAAATGAGGCATAAAAATAAATGTGTTTCAATAAAGATTGCATACATTGTGCATCGAAACTTTGGTCCATGTTTGTTTTGGGTGATGACTCCCTGTCAATAGACTGAAATATGAGTCTCTGAGTACCGTACTTTAAGTTTTTCATTTTATCGTATATATAAACAATGAGATTACCATTTTAGATTCTTAAAAGGCGAATTCAGTGTTGACTAAAAATATACATATTATAATAAAACAATATAAACATATTAAATTAAATTTATTTACCGGAATAAAATACATTGCTCTTCCTGCCAAGAAATATCCACTGACTGTACCCCTGTTTGCTCTCCACATAGCCTGGAAGAAAACAAAATATACATGTACAAAAATGCCCATGACTAATTTAATGCTGTGCACATCGACAATTTAGTACATTAGTATGGTTTAGAACTACATGTATGCACATTTATTATTCAAAAAATGGATTTAAAATTATTTATTTTTAAAAATTGGTAAACTCAAACAGACTATAACAAAAACTGCAAAACATATAGTTTTCAATAAAAATAAACATTTACTCACTAGTAAAATGGATCGAAGTTTAATTTCGTTCTCACAAATGCGTAATTACTTGGTTTGATGATCAGTTTTTTGCTTTAATATTAATAAAGGAAGTCTCTCCAAGCCTGTAGTGTATGCCCATATATTTTCACTGTTGGGGGTTTTTTGCTTGTGAGAGAGTGTACATATTTAATTATTTTAATTTTTTATTTGTTTTACTTCATTGTTACCCTTATATTGTAACTGTAAGGGCTTTGTGGCTGTAAAAGAACTGTCTATATATATTTCATTATTTGAATGTCCTATTTCTTTTACTGTTTGGTCTTTTGTGGAGTGCTGTCTCATTGGCAATCATACAACTTCTGTGACAATATGATGGCTTAAAATGTATATATAAATATATATTATATATATTTATATTTATATTTAGGATTATATATTCTCAAAAATGTTTATTAAATTAAATAAAATTCAGGGGAATATCTATTAAGAAAAACATGACCTTGTAAAAGGTTGTTCAATTGACCTCTAGGTTATATATATATATATATATAAAACATGTTTACATTTAGACCAAGTAGTGACATGTAGCAATTAGTTAAAACAATGGACATACGTGCATTCTTTGACCATCAATCTCCAGGTTGGTCAAAGCATGTCAAAACATGTCAATTAGAGACAACTTAATAGATATTCATCCCTGTATCTTTTGATTTAAGACTATAATGGTCAAATTAATAGAAACCTTGACACCTTATATTTTGTATATAAACTTGTGGATTTTATTGTATGATTAGACCGGCTCAGGCAAGCTAATAAACATATAGCAAAACTATATCTTGTTATAAGTTCTCTTTTTGGTTAACCGTGACCAAAGGATATTAAGGTAAAGTGACTTTTTATTTGATAATCTTAATTATTATATTCTCGAAAAATGGCTGAACAAGAATTTAATGTAGGGTTAGTTTTTCAAAATTTAGCAACACAAGTTCAAGGTCTTACTCAAAAATTAACTGCAAACGGTGTCAATTCGATAGTTGAAGGCTTTGACGGTTCAAATTCAGAAAAATATTCTCAATGGATTCGATCTATAGAAAAATACGCAATGATAACAAATTTAGGTCCG
The DNA here is from genome assembly GCF_963676685.1 of Mytilus edulis. Taxonomy (NCBI): domain Eukaryota; kingdom Metazoa; phylum Mollusca; class Bivalvia; order Mytilida; family Mytilidae; genus Mytilus; species Mytilus edulis. The sequence continues at coordinate 24,744,876 of NC_092356.1, forward strand.
AATGATTGTAAAATGATATGTTATCAAACATCTGTAGGTCCAGTAAGCGATTTCATTGCTAGGTGGTTAAGAGAAACTGATCAGGTGAATAATAATTGGGATAATCTGAAAACTCAATTGAATTTTCGTTATGGGCATATTCCTGATGCATCATATGCATTTGAACTTTTGAACAAGGTTAGTCAAAAAATAGGCGAAAATGTTCCCATATTTGGAGAACGAATTTTAACGTTAGCAACAGATGCTTTTAGAGGGCAAGATATCAATCAACCAATAGTTCAACTTCAATTAGTTAACTTTTTCATAAATGGGTTGTATCAGGATTATTTGAGAATGAAAATAATGCGTGAAAATCCACAAACTTTGGCTCAAGCAGTAAACTCGGCAATGGCTGAAACACAATTAAGACGAAAATTTGACTTAAAAAAAAATAACGGTAATGAGCGTAATATAACTCCAATGGACATATCGCATTACCGAGAAATAGGTGTGAAATGTAGCAATTGTAACAGATTTGGCCATAAGGCAAAATATTGTCGGGATAAAAGTAAATTTCATGTCAACACAGTAAGTTCGCGTGCCGAATTACATGTACCCCGAGGCAATTTTAATGACAACACGATAGGTAATAATGCAAATACATATCCTAGAAGGTTTAATTCTGTACAAAACAAGTCTGACTCGACAGGACAACAAAGAAGAACATTCTTCTGTTGGAACTGTGGTAAACCAGGTCATTATGAAAGAAATTGTAGGGCAAGATCAAATGAACAATTTAGGAAACCAAGGGAAAATTTAAACTAAGACGGTCTCTTTATGCTGAAGCCAATAGGGAGACTTTTAAGGGAATTAAGGGAAATAAGAGGTTTGAGAGAAAAATTAATTATAGATATACAAAACCTGTATATAATATATATGAATCATGGTTAAAAAAAATAAATAACAAATCAACAGACTTTAACAATGCATGTTCTAACAATTCTACCTATCACGAGAATAAAAATTATTATAAAAGATTCAACAATCATTATTCAAAACCGGAAGTAAACAAAGAAAAAATGGCGCGAAATTTCAAATCAAAACCGGAAACAAATAAAGAAAAAATGGCGCGAAATTTCAAATCAAAACCGGAAGTAAACAAAGGAAATATGGCGCGAAATTCAAAATTCAACGGAAATAAAAAGGTTAGAGCGCGAAATTCAAATATACAAAATAGAAATTTTGAAACTTATCAAGAACAAAAATCATTTGAAAAGGCATCAGAAAACAAAATTGAAAATGAATCTGAACAAGTAGAAACATTTGAAATTAATTTAGCGGGAAATCCAAATTCTTGTTTGATTAAAATTGCACATATGAAAGTTAGAAGTTTAATTGACAGTGGAGCTTCAGTATCTTTATTGCATAATAAGATTTACAATTCAATTAAGGGATTACCAAAATTAGAAAAAAAGAAAGTCAATTTACAAGGAGTTAACGGGGCTTCTTTAAATGTTTTAGGAAGTATAAATTTAGACTTTAACATGAAAGGAAACAAAATGAATCATACTTTTTATGTAGTATCTGACATGAACAGAAATGCAATTTTGGGTCGTGACTGGTTAGTCAAATTTGGTGTTAGAGTTTATTTTGATTTGGGATGTTTAAGGATAAATAAAACTTATGTACCATTAGTAGAAGATATTCATATAGCTTCAATTGTTAGACTTGCTCAAACCACTGTCTTCAAACCTCAGACTAGTAATATTTGTTATGTAAAAGGTAATAAAAATTATACATTCTCAAGTTCTAAATCTTTTGAAATTTCACCAATTACCAAGGGGCATTTGAGTTATCAACCAGGTTTAATGGTTGCTAATTCAGTTGCAAACATTAATGAAAAGCGTCAAATGCCAGTACTTATAGTTAATACTACGAATAGAACTTATAAGTTTAGAAGGGGCATAGCAATAGGAAGGGCTTCACCAGTTTTAGAAGAAAATGTTGTCTCACTTGAATCTACTCAAGAGCACTCTGAAATTGAGAATGTTTTTGAAACTGATCTTAATGTTCCTGATGTTCATAGGGGTAGGGTGTTACAACTGTTGAATAACAATAGAGATGTTTTTGCTTTTAAGGATACTGAATTAGGTCAAACTGACACTGTGAAAATGAGAATCGATACAGGGGATAATCCCCCGGTTAAATTGAAACCTTATCGAACTCCATTACACAAAAGAGAAATAGTCAATAAAGCAATAACTGACATGTTAGAAGCAAAAATTATAAGAAGATCTAATAGTAATTATTCCTCACCAGTTGTATTAGTTGATAAAAAAGATAAAACTACACGCTTTTGCATAGATTTCAGGTCCCTGAACTCTTCTACGTTAGCAATCCGTTATCCACTTCCGGTTATCGATGATATATTGACACTTTTAGGGGCTGCAAAGTTTTATTCATTAATTGACCTTAGGGCAGGATTCTGGCAGATTAAGATGGCGGAAGAAGATAAATCAAAAACAGCATTTGTTTGTCATAAGGGACTTTTCGAATTTAATGTTATGCCATTTGGATTGCAAAATAGTCCTGCTGTATTTAGTCAACTAATGGAAATAGTTTTACAAGATCTTAATTTTGCTATCTCCTATATAGACGATATTTTGATATTTTCTGAAACTTTGGAAGAACATTTCAATCATATTCAACAAGTATTTGACAGATTAAGACAACATAATTTGAAATTGAAATTAAAGAAATGTCAATTTTTGCAGGAAGAAACTAATTATTTAGGTTTTAAAATCAATATCGACGGTGTAAAACCGGACGATGCCAAAGTTGAAGCAATAAAAACATTACCAAACCCTGTTACTGTTAAGGAGGTAAGAAGTTTTATAGGGGCGTGTTCATACTATAGACGCTTTATCCCGAATTTTTCAAAGATTTCTATACCTTTAGTTGCTTTAACTAAAAAATATGCCAAATTTCAATGGGATGAGGAATGTCAAAGAGCTTTTGATTTTTTGAAATATAGTTTAACTGTGACTCCTTTATTAGCATACCCAGACTTGAAGAAACCTTATGTTTTATATACTGACGCGTCTAATGATACCATAGGTGCATGTCTTACGCAACCTTGCGAGGAAGAAGAAACTCATTTATCATGTTTAAGAAAAGAAAAACCCATTTACTTCTTATCTCATAAACTGTCAGATACACAGTCTAGGTGGTCTACTATTGAAAAAGAAGCATTTAGCATTCATTATGCATTACAAAAATTAGATCATTATCTTCATGGAGCTGAATTTATTATCAGAACTGACCACAAGCCTTTAAAGTACTTATTGCTTTCGCCACAATGTAACAAAAAATTACAACTTTGGGCTTTAGGTATTGCAAGTTACAATTGCAAGATTGAATGGCTAGCGGGAACTGATAATACTATTGCTGACTATCTTTCAAGAAGGCCTCCGGGTCAAGAAGGCAATCAAAATCAAAGTGAAACAATTGAAGTAGATATAAGTGACAAGGCTTTTCAAATCAATACTTTGAATTCAAATGAGTTCAATCCAAAAGATTTTGCAAGTTGTGACTATAAAGAAGATGACCAACTTAGCGTCAAGGAATGTACGATTCCTGGTTATGACATGAAAATTGAACAATCTTTAGACATAGAACTTTCGGAAATTATTAATCAAATAAACACAGGTAAGGCTTCAAGAAGTGTTGATAATAAACATATTATTATCAATGATATACTTTATTACATTTCTCACCCTGATGATGATTTAAAGTTAAGGCTTTATGTTCCATTACAATTACGAAATGAGGTAATCAAAAGTTATCATGATAATCTAAGTCATTTAGGAATCGACAAATGTCATGATTCAATTAGGCAAAAATATTTTTGGCCAAAGTTATATAAGGAACTTAATTCCTATATTAATTCCTGTGTTATCTGTCAATCTCAAAGTGCAGGTAAAACAAAACCTTTATTACAAATATCTGATATACCACCATTTCCATTTGCTAAGATAGGGGTAGATTTATCTGGACCTTATCCTACATCATTGTCAGGAAATAAGTATATTGTCAGCTTTGTTTGTCATTACAGTGGGTGGCCTTTGGCTTTTCCTGTTCCAAATAAAACTTCGGAAAATGTGGTTCATTTATTAATTGAAGAAATAATCCCAAACTTTTCTGTGCCATTAGTTATAGTGTCAGACAATGGCGGTGAATTCACCTCTAAAATATTTGAAGAAACTTTAAAAGAATTAAATATAAGTCACATAACAACTTCTTTTTATCATCCACAGGGAAACGCGAAAGTAGAAAGATTTCACAGGACGCTTCATGACGTCATGGCAAAGAAATTGCAAAGTGACGCGTCTACTTGGGACGTGTGCCTAAATCAAACAATAGCAGCTATTAGGTTTCAGAAAAATGAATCAACAAAATTTTCTCCATTTTTTCTTTTGTACAATAGAGACCCTGTTCTTCCAATTGATAACCTATTGAAACCTAGAAGGAAATATGTAGGTGAAGATCCGCACAAGATTTTGTTAGAACAACAGCACAAATCGTTCATTTTAGTTCACAGAAATTTGAAAAAGTCTAAAGAAAAACAAAAACAAAACGCAGATAAAAATAGACAAGAAATTAATTTAGAAATTGGGGATCCAGTTTATTTCAAAAATCATTTAAGAAAAAGTAAATTAGACACTAAGTGGAAACCTTATTACCGAATAATTGAAAAAACTTCTCCGGTAACCTTTGTCCTTAAAAACCAATTAGATGGGTCTGTCGCTAAGAAAGTCCATTTAGAACACCTTAAAAAAGCTAAGATTGATGAATGGGTTATTCCAACCAATCTAGAAGGTAGGCAATTAAGGAAAACAAATTATGTTGTACCTCCCGAAGATAGTGACGAAAGTGATAGTGAACTTCCAGTCGCTAATCCTCGAGAAAGACTCATAAATCGTTACCGACAAGAACGAGAAACATCTTCCGACGAGGATGATATTCCGCTCGCTGAACTTAAACAAAAAATAGCAAATAGAAACCGACGTGAAAACGAAGAAGACAAATCTTCCGTCACTTCCGGTTCAAGCGAAATGTCGGATAATAATAGTTCTGATGGGTATAATTCAGACCGCAGTCAAAAAATGTCTGTTGATGAAGTTATAATGTCAAAAGATAATAAGCAAACTGTTAAAAAGTCTGAAAAGAAAGACGAATTAATTTTAAGTTTTCTCTCAACCGTTTCTTGTTATCTTAATAAAATGCACGACTAACAAACATAGTCATAGGCTTCATAAGAGTAATATTAATTATTATGTATATAAATATATAGGAAAATAGTGTGTAATTTGTAATTATGTAATCAATAATTGTATCATATCACTTCAGATGGATTGCCTAAATGCTGAACTTCGATTAGAATTTGTTGCTTCCTTGCCTTGGGAATTGAGACGTATAGTACGTAGGAACCATCGAGAACATATGGCATACCTAAAACGACCCATGAATAAGGAATTCAAGTCGATAATTGCTCTCAAGCCTTCTGCTTTTAATATGGATGAATTCATTATTCAACCATCCTTTTTCAAGCGATTTATAAGGGCAAGATATGAAAAAAAATGGCAACAGCATGAAATTGTAATACTTTCACGCATATTTCAATCATATGTAGAAACATTTAGGTCTCCATCTGAAGTTGGCAATATTAATATCAAACCATCAATAATCGTAGGCTGGATAATTACCAGCAAAGTTATAAGTGACATAGAAGAAAATTCTTATATTACTGCTTTGGTAGAATTTGGGACAAGTATAATTAGTGAATTTTCATACTGTAGGCAACATCCTGACTATAAGGAACATGTTAGAAAATTGCTATAGATGAACATTCTTATCATTTACTAATTATTATATATTTTTAATTCTTGTTTTTTTTTTCTTCTAACTACAGATGGAAGATACCCAAGCTATCCTTGCACTGCCAATAGAATTTATTGAAGGGACTCATGCATTACCAAATGAAATAATTAAAATGATTCGAAGATGTCATGCTGAATATTTAAAAAAAAAAAACTGCTGAAATAGCGTATTCAATTAGATTAGTTACTAACATCATTCATCATGGTTCAAAAACATCAATCAACAAAACTGGGCTTAGCCCCTCTCTTGTTAAAAAAGTTTATAAAACTTTGTATTTGAAAGTTTGTATAAAAGCAGAAATTACTGTTTTAACAAGAATTTTTCGGCAGTGTATGGAAACTTTTAATCCATCTGTAGGTAGGGAGATTAACTTATCACCACGCTTAATTAATGAATGGGTGAAGGTCATTAAACTAAATGCAATGGAATCCGGTGATCAATATCTTTTCGAGTTAGCAATGTTCGAACATCTACTTAGTACCATGTTCGAAGAATGCAACAATGATGCATCACAAAAAAATATGACAAGACAACTTTTCAGAATTTAATTTTATTTTGATTAATCTATTTTTAGATGGTAATACAACTCCTTACGATATTCTCGGCTATGTTTAGATTCATGTCCATCCATAGAAGGTGGGGTCCTGTGGATTTCCGGATGGAAAGAATTGTCGACAAGTTGGCCATGAAAGAGGAGTTGGCTGATATTGTAAAATTTTCAATAAACAATGACTGGGATCTTCAAGGACACGATACGAACTTGAAGCCCAGTAAAATAAAAAAAAATTGTCAACCATTTGGCAACCGGTTTACCGGATCACCACTATCAATTGTAACATTTATTGACTTTGCATTTTTTTTTAACTGAATCATACCAATATATAAATAATTAACTAACTGTAGTTTGTGTTTCATTTACTAAAAAAAACCATAATAACAAAATAAATCAAATTATATATAACTAACCAATCGAAAAATAATCTTAGAAACTTCCCAGTTATTATTTTCTTTCCTTGCAGGCCAAGAATGAAAAGAATGACTATGATTCTCTTTGTTACTATCTTCTTTGGTTTAAGTGGTTCTACTTTCATTCAAGAAAATGTTGTTTTCCATAAAGTTAATGAAATTACTACTACGAGGTCTAATTGGTTAGTTACTTTTGTCATTGATCTTGCTCCTTTTGAGAATTTTGTTAATCAATTATCAAAAGATATAGCACAATCCTTTATACTGGCTCAGAGGGCAACTTTATTTTATAGCAAACCAGGTTATGAGATGTATTTTAGAACTTTAAATAATTTAAAAGAAGAATACCGATGGCTTACTGGAATGTATGAAACCATTCTAAGTGGCCTTCAAGAATACGATAAATTGCAACACCGAACTAAACGTTCAGTTCTCCCATTCGTAGGTCGTATTATGAGCTTTCTTTTCGGAACAGTTTCGGATGAAGATTTGCGTACTATAAATAGCAATATAAGAGTTTTAGCTAATAACCAAAAACGCATTTCACATGTCTTAAGTGAAAGTCTCACAATAGTAAATATTACGAGGGCTGAAGTTGCACAAAATCGGAAGACCATTAATAGTTTAACAACAGGTTTACATGATGTTGATATCAAGTTAAGAAATATCACTACACTTTTAAAAAAAGAAATAGCGGATTTAGAAACTTTTGTTGACATATACGCAAAATTAGATGTTATTACAAGTGAAATGAAATTAATGGTTCAGAGAGCGACATTTTATTTTGTTCACCTAAATTCACAGTTGAACATGTTATCATTGGGTCATCTGTCGCCTAGTACCATCAATCCAACATCGTTTAGGTTTCTTCTTACAGAAATACAGTCTCAATTACCAGCATATCTGAAACTTCCAAAAGATCCAATTAAAGATCTTTGGGCTTATTATCAATTTTTAACGTGTACTACTTTAATCTATGAGAGGAAGATTTTTGTGGTCGTTTCTGTCCCACTTTTAGACTACAATAACAAATTTGAAGTATTTAAAGTCTTCAATTTACCAATACCTATGCAATCGAACAAAACAAATGTTAATATGGTTGCTAAGTTCAATCTAGAATCAGATTATATTGCCGTTAATGCTGAAAAATCAACATATATTCTATTTGATCAAAATGAAATAATACAATGCACACATCCTTTGGTTCCGTATTGTGCTGTCAGTAGTCCAACATATCCAATCAATCTCAGTAATCTATGCATCACAACTTTGTTTATGAAAAAGGGAAGGAAAGTATTGGTTGATTGTCAGACTTTAGTTCAACCTTTTGCCGTTCTGCCTATGGCAAAGTATATCTCATCCGGTTCATGGTTAATTACTACAAGGATTCCTTTAAAATTTGCAATAGCTTGTAGATATGGGGATCAGAAAATAACTTCTAGTATAGAAATTTTTCCACCTATAGATATTTTACGATTAAATGAATCATGTACTGCTAACAATGATTATATGGCGCTTTTGCCTTTTCTTCACTCAAAAAGTAAGTTTCAAGTTCAAGATCAATTTGCAGAATTAATCAAGGCATATAACTTTACTAACCTAGGGATATGGAAGCCTTTTCATAAAACTTTTCCAAAATTCAATTTAACAAAGCTACCAAAAGAACTAAAAAATATCGATAATATACCAATGGATAACTTAATTTATCAATTAAACCAGTTAGATTCTATTGAGGACGACCTTGGACTACCAAATTGGGCTTATGCGTTAATCTATTTTTTTGTTGCTTTTGCCATAGGGATAATGTTATATTTATTTTGTAAATATCGTCAAAATATTAAGAATAGGTGTTTAGCCAAGAGAATGAATAATAATAAAGAGGTTCAAATAGTCACAAGGTACCTTGGTGGTGATCAAGTGGTGTCAACTAATGTTGAGGGCGATGGTACTGCCTCCAGAGATGATAAAATAGCTTCTGCACCATTATTGGAATCAACCACTAAGAACCATTATCCAGTACTCAATTTGTCAACCAATGAGTAGTAGCTATCAAGTAAATTGACTACAAAAAAAAAAAAATGATGATTGGACAAAACCACTGGATATTGGCTTTGATTATTGGACACAACGCAGACGATTAGATGTACATAAAACTATACGATCACATAACTTATATTGGTAGAGGGAATTGTTCTACAGCATCACAGGTAGATTTGCCTGTAATGTTTCAGCCGGTGATAACTGAGCAACCTAGTCAGGGACTCTGAATTAACAGAGTAGGTAAGCTAGGTCAGTTAGGAGTAAATCAACGACAGATGGTGGATCTTCGACGATGGATGGTGGATCACATGCAGGTTGGATTTTCGCCGATGGATGGTGGATCACATGCAGGTTGGATTTTCGCCGATGGATGGTGGATCACATGCAAGTTGGATCTTCGACGATGAATGGTGGATCACATGCAGGTTGGATTTTCGCCGATGGATGGTGGATCACATGCAGGTTGGATTTTCGCCGATGGATGGTGGATCACATGCAGGTTGGATTTTCGCCGATGGATGGTGGATCACATGCAGGTCGGAGTAATTGCAGTACTTCTAAATGATGGGAATTGGCGTTGCAGATAAACAAAGGGATTGTTGGAGTTGACAACGACGATCAGAGGAGCAGTTCACTGGAGTCGGGGTTATGAAGACGGTCCGCAGTTAATGGTTGCGCCTTTTTCTGGAAATAAGAAGTTCCGATATTTGATGTTACGAACTTAGTTATTCACACAAGAATAGTATGAACTATACATTGCTGAACATTTAGATGTTGTTGAACTTTTGAAATGATTTTGTTTATGAATACTTTTTGTTGTTTTTAGGGAAATTGCGAGCATTCATATTGTCACCGATTTTAACTAAAATATAAAATTATATTTCTTAAGAAAGGGAGGAATGTGACAATATGATGGCTTAAAATGTATATATAAATATATATTATATATATTTATATTTATATTTAGGATTATATATTCTCAAAAATGTTTATTAAATTAAATAAAATTCAGGGGAATATCTATTAAGAAAAACATGACCTTGTAAAAGGTTGTTCAATTGACCTCTAGGTTATATATATATATATATATAAAACATGTTTACATTTAGACCAAGTAGTGACATGTAGCAATTAGTTAAAACAATGGACATACGTGCATTCTTTGACCATCAATCTCCAGGTTGGTCAAAGCATGTCAAAACATGTCAATTAGAGACAACTTAATAGATATTCATCCCTGTATCTTTTGATTTAAGACTATAATGGTCAAATTAATAGAAACCTTGACACCTTATATTTTGTATATAAACTTGTGGATTTTATTGTATGATTAGACCGGCTCAGGCAAGCTAATAAACATATAGCAAAACTATATCTTGTTATACTTCTTTCTACTGCTAGACCACAAAAAAAAACGTTTGCGAACTATTTCAAATTTGCAGAATCGATAACCTGAAATGACTGTTTCAAATGTTCTCTGCCTCATTTTTTATTTGTTTTTGTTTTAAAATTAAGGTGGTACCTAACACTACAGGAAGATAACTCTGTAAAATCAGCTAAACGTTTTAATTAAGTTGTGTTGTTAAGGGAATGTTAAGCTTCTCAATGATCAAATCAGTGTTTGTCAAACTGCTATATAACTAGTGTATTTTGTGTGATAAAATGGTTGGTTCAAATTTTTTGAAAGTTTTATATGTTTGTCAAAGGGTCTTAGTAAATGCTTTGTTAAAATTTTATGAAAATTAACGAGCCAAATTAATTTTACTCAAAGTGTTGGGTACCACCTTAAGAAAACCAAGAACTCTCAAATAAGGACATTTTCACCGTTGCTTCAGAGGGATATCAGTTGCTGTTGGTGTTTAAATAGTAACACCTATTATCTGTCTTCAGATGTTCGATCGATCGATCCTCTTGTTGTGAATTTTTGGTTTAATGTCCATGTAGGACCATTAAAAAAAATCCACGCTAACCCCCATTATCTTTTCATAATTGTATTACATACAGTTTAAAAAGCCATATATGAAAACCCAACAATCCTTATTATGTTACCGGGCTGAAGAACGTTCACGATTCACTTTTCACCATTTATTTTGTTTCACATTTTTTTAAAGAAAAAGGGTATTGATGTTAAATATATGAGAAGTCTAGAAATAATTAATTCCAGCCAAATTTTCAATTGCTTATAATATATCATTATTTTGTATTACACTTACAAAGATTCCAATGAGAACAACCAAACAAAAATAACCAACAATGACGCCGATATCATTTTTGCTCAGTTTGACGAGTTCTTGTGGATGGTTTTGCTTAAACAGCTCCAGCCTTTCTTTGGCCATTTTGAACAGTTACCTGTAACGGTAACATACATTTGTAACACATGGTAAGAGTAAGGCAAAAGTGCAAGAGCTATTTCATATGAAATCAATAGAAAACCAGCAGTTGCATACAGAAAAATAAATAATTTCAAATCTTTATTTACATTCACAAATTATGTTTACATGTGACATTGGGTCAAGTTACAAATCAAACATAATAAATGACAGAATGGGCGGGAAGACTCTTAGCTTTTAACTGAAAATTTACATTCTAAAGAGTACTAAACTGTGAATGCATCTATTCAGATGAGTTATTCAGATGACAAGGACACAGTTATCGTCACGAATATAGTCCCTAGTGTAAACAGTGTATAACTTGCATGTTTTATTTGATACACTTTTCCCAATTTATTTCTTGATATTAAATGCATGAAATATTAAGTAGGGGGATGTGTTTACATGTTAAACAATTTGGGTGCTGAATCTTTATGTTAAGTAGTGATTTGGTCCAGTTCAAAAAGGTCAAACTGTATCACGTCTGAAGCTGTCAAACTGAATTTTACACCCCCTTAACACAGAATTGTCAATATTTTGAGTTAGAGCTGGTAGAAGTTTCTATAATTTGATATTATTTGTTTCACTGGTAGTACACTACACTGTAAAAATCTTTTTGAGAAAGAGCTGGTGCGATTTTTTTAATTTGAATTTATTGTCTAAAAGAAATGCACTACGAAATAACTGTGTTCTCGGGTCAGTATAACAATAAATATAGATAGTGTCTCTAACTTCAAATGCACTTGAAATTTCATTTTATCGATTACACCTTGTTCAAATTATCTATGAGGCCTTACATGATTTTGCCTGTAAAAGTATTATGCATACAGTATATAGATACGATAAAGGTAACGACAGAATCACACCGTAAGAATATAAAGTAATGTATAAAGTTTACAGCGTATACAATTGCATGTTTAAAAATAAAAGTCTTTTTTTCATTTTGACTATTAAAATCATGAACTACCCAGACCACATTTTATAAACACGTTTATAAAGAATTTTACTAATACATTTTAAATAAAATACTGCGTTTTATAATGCCATTGAAAATTCGTTGTCTTACTCTATCGAATTATTGTACTTACACCCGAGAATTCCCGACTTTCGTAACGTTATAACGTTAACATTGTGTAAATATAAAATATGGAGTTGTTTCGTATTATTTAGTTAAATGTTTTAAGGTTTTGAATTTGCCTTTTTATAAAGGACTTTCCGTTTTGAATTTCTCCTTGCTGTTCGGATTTCTTGTTGTTGCAATCTCTACTGATGTTTGTAATTTAAGAATATGCTAAATATAAAGCAAAGATCAAATTCAAAAGTTTGAAAATAGAATAAACAAATAAAGATCACAGTAAAATTTAAAACTTGCAAAAGTAAAGCTTTCTAGCATTAAAATATGATAAATGTATTTTACAAATATAGCAACTGACCTTTGATGCGTGAGGCTTTGGAAGTTACATACAGAACGACCCTTTCACACCCAACCAGAAAACACAGTAAAACAAGTTATTCTAGGTGGACAGTTAACACTAAACAGTGTTAATCTTAAGTTACAGGGTAAACACCATTTCAAAAGATCGCCAAGGTTCTGACACTTCACCTATGCAGAATAAATTTGTATTAAATGTAAATTAATAAACAGTGTCATCTTCAAACACGCTAAGATTTGTTTAAATCCCTAAACCAGTATTCGCATGGGCGCATTGTCCTCTTACACACTACTTCTAAACCAGTATTTGCATATGTAAACATAATTTGTACTTACTTTCCAGATCACGGAATGATTATTCATCTATCATTAGGTACATGTATATATTGCTACTACATGTACGATGTAATAATAAAATAATAATAACGAGTATGGTTCATCTTGTGTCCACACGCAACACAAAATGGTCAATTAAAAATCTTATATATTTTTTTGTTATTTTGTCTTTATCTAATGTCACAAGGGCAGCACGTAAGAAATTATTTAGTTGAGACTGTTGATGGCGTTTTTGGCGCCTGTCCCATTTCAGGAGTCTCTTAGTGTTATTAGTCTTGTATGGTTTTTTTTAAATTTAAGTTCATGTATTTGTATTTGTTTGAAGTCCATTTCACTGAAAAGGTAGTACTTCACATTTTTTATTTAGGGGCCAGCTGAGGCCCACCTCCGTTTGTGGGATTTTCTCGCTATGTTGAATATTGTTGTCTCTTTGACATATTCCCCATTTCCATTCTCAATTTTAATACTCCTTATACATGTACCTATCCCTTTTCTTCTTAAAAAGGTAACCCCATACTACTGTATATGCAAACAACCAATTATATATAAAAAAATATATATATAAAACTAAAAATACATCAATGAATACATTAATATGATAAAAGAATACAACACAAGATGATCATATAAATATAATTACATTAGATGTATGTTTCATTATGATACTTTATGCTGATTGGCTAACTGCACATCACGGGTTATTCCGTAAGCAATTGCATTGCTCAATAAAACTTTTCATTCATATGGGCCCACAATAAAGTGCACAGGTGAATTAAATAAAAAACTGATAAAATTCGTGTTTTCATGATCATTGCTAGAAAAAAATGTAATTATAAGTATTGAATGCTTCTTTTTGTAACGTCATAGGGTTGTAAAAGCGTTGACCGTGCGTACATTTTTAGTATGAAGCGCTTCATACAAAATGTACTTCGGTCAACGCTTTTACACCCCAATGAAGTTACAAAAAGAAGCATTCCATTCTTAAATGAAGTAAATTTAGAGCAATGTATAGAAGTCAACTAAGGACACTAGCATGGTCGATCTAATATCAGTACCAAAAACAGACGCAATAAAATGTAAATGAACAATATATAAAATTTCATTTTTCCTCATTGAATTACCAAAATGTTCATTTCAGAACATACATCTACATAAAATTACATGTGTTACAATGAGTTGTATAAATAGTTTAATTTGAACAGATAATGACTTATCAATATGCACCTACAATTAATGTATTCGATAAAAACTCGTTTAGATGATCACCCCCGATACAGGGTATTTCCCGACTCTCATATTTATAGATCCCATCACTATGATTATATTTTCAATGCGCAAAAAATATCTGAACTCAAGGAAAACCGACATTTCTAATTTTAGCTACCAAATAAACATAAATGAAGCAACAACAAAAATCAAGATTTAAAAACTGTACTTGTATTTGTTTTATAAATAATTTATAAGACGTAATTTATTTACCTGTGTTTTAAAAATGGCTTGCATTTGTGGTATAGTAGTGATTTTGTTTTTATTCTTAACTGATATAAAATAGCCATTATGTTTAAAGGTCATTTCGAAATATGGATTAAACATTATAGCAACTTATAAATGGAAAAAAGATTGGTCAAACAACATTTGATCTCTTACGTTAAACGTGACATCTGGTTGGACCTACTATATTTTTCGTTTTCCATTCTTTTCCTCAGCCTTAATACAGGACAACCATGATTAAAATTTTTAGATGTGAGTTTTAATGTAATACGACATGTTGGAAAAATATACAAAAAAGTCATGAAAATTGCACTTCACCTAAAAGTTCTAAAAATGTTTTGAGAATCCCATGCCGTGTTTACAATGTTAACATATCATGCATCTCTTGTTAAACGAACAATTTCTACTCCGATCGCCAAGTATGTGCTTGTATACAACCTACTGCACTCAATAGTACATTTGCTTCACTAATTCACCCAGGCTATACCCGAGGGTTTTGCAAATCGTTCGACGACGACACTACACCGATTGATTGATGAATCCAGCTACTAATAGTATGAGAAGTATTTGAAATTGTTTTATATGTTCCAATCGTGTTACTAAACCTCAATATTACCTTCTTTTCCCCTTTTTGAAATTGCTATTGCCAACATGCATGAGAGTGCAACAGGTAGAGCAGGATCTGCTTACACTTCCGGAGCACAATTTAGATCACTCCAATGCCTTTTTGTTTTTATTTCATATTTTTGTCAAAGATATTTTTCTGTTTCTCTTTGACTTATGAGTTTTAATTTAATGTCCTCTTGGTATCATTTGCCTGTTTGGTATCCGCCTCTTTTTTTACTATTAATTAGTCCAAAAGCCAAATAACATCTACCAAATATATAGATTTTACATACTATTTTTAGTCCAAAAGGGATGATTGATCGGAATTTTATACTGTCACTGCGAATGATCATGTACATGTATGTAGCTGCTGATCAAACATTGCAATATTCTTATAAAAGTAATAAATAAGTTTAACAAGACTTGATAGGAATATTTATAAACCCCAAAACAAAATAATAAGCGTTGTAAAATATAGCAGGTGCAAGTTTACATCTACGTTCAAAGATAAATGAGCGTTCTTACCTGTAAATCGTTTATAGTACAAAAAACGAAAGTATGCGGATGTACCGATTTCTCATTAGAATAACACTGCATTGATTTTAAAATAACGTTACCTGTACACGGTCTGTCTTCAATTGTCAATTTGTTGTTCCACACCAGTAGACATCAAACTATAAACACGTTCATCTATTTTGTATAAAATTCGGTCAATACTAAATAAACAACGCCTTGCGACAATTTTAAATCTATGCATGCCAAGAGGCTTATTTTATTTTTCCAATCTGGGTCTTCCATTCAGTTTTACTCCTGAATATCGCGTACTTGCAGCTAGTCCCTCACTCTAGATCAGCCTTTCGACGAATATGGCGATTCAAATCAGACAAATACTATAATTATCTGTTTAGTCGGTCAATATTTGTCGTTCGTATCCTTACTAGTCTTTTAAAGTTTTAAAAGTTTACAAATTTGCTCACGTTTTGCATGTTCTTTAACAATCATAATCTGTTATTTGTCGGTATGAAGCAACAGTATCCCGTTCACGGGTAGTAACATGTCAATCGCTTAACCAAACCATAGCAATTCCGATATCTTGCTTATTCTGCGTTAATTTCGTGAAACAACAATTCTAATATAGATCGTTTAACCTCCAATACAGATTCAAGCATCTTATTTGCTTTTTATCTGCTCGTGTGAATAGAACTGAGGCAATAGTTAAGGGAAGCAACATAAATTAACCATGTCAAACTTATCCAAACTATGACAAAATCACTGTACTAAACGCTCCTCGATATGACGACCTGACTACCCGTGCCGTTACTAGTTAAAAAAAAACATGTATTCAACTGAAAATGAACATCAGGAATTATAGTTTGGAAATCGTCAAATGACACCCAACCCAACATCTACCACGGTATAGGGAGCTCAATCATTAATTAAGCAAACATGTTAAACACCGGCTGCTGACTTCTATATGATGCTGTCATTCAGTGGTTTCATTTTTTCCGGACTGTCATGATTTTTGTTTTTCTTTAAAAATTGATTTGTTGTAAATTGTGGTTGCTTTTCCATTGTATTTGTAGATCACATTTCGTGCTGGAGCTATTATCGATAAATTAACGATATGGGTATCGTTCATTGATGAAGGAAATGACTGTTAATGATGACTGATGGTACTATTACATCAGTACTTAATTATTTTGTATACCTTTTAATTGTCTTGGGGTGCAGTGTCGATTTAGTGATTTTAGCCATTTCTAACTTATTTTGTTTTGTATATTATGGTGCTTGTAGCTGTTACACATGTTTTGGGCGGTTTGAGCGTTTTCAAGCATGTTTAATCCCGCCTTTTGTATGCTCCTGTTCGAAGATATCGAGTCTCTAATTCAGTGGTTGTCATTGGTTGCAATCTATTATATCGGTTTTCAGTTATTTTAATGTCAAAAGTCAGGGTTTTTTTTTTCTTTCTTTTCAGTAATGCTTTTCGTATTTTGCAATGCAATATTCCGTCTTGTATAGCTGACTATACAGTATAGGTTTTGCTCATTGTTGAAGGCAGTACGGTATCATTTTATTACAAAATGCCATGTTGTTTGGAACTTGAGGGTAGCTGTCTTATTGACAATCATACCACATCTCCTTATTTTATAACTAAAAATATCAGAAACAGTCCATAAGCGTATGCTTTTGCAAACGTTTGATTTACTTTGATATTTGTTTGATTGCTGTTTTAGCGCTTCTATTGTGCTATTTCGTTGCTATCAGTTTTTATTAGTAGAGGAAATCAGATTGTCAGAGATGATTGAATGGTAGTATCTTCCATTAATGTTACAGGAAATGAGAACGGGTCAGTGTTAAATATGTCTGAATGTTTAGAAGAAAAATGTTTAGTTTATTGATATATTGCTTACCGGTGTATGTTTACCGCCATATGTACTTTTCATATGTTCTGATTACAAACTGATTTTTTATGTCAGTGGTAAATATGTATGAATGATTAGAAGAAAAATGTAGTTTATTGATATACTGCTTACCAGTATATGTTTACCGCCATATGGACTTTTCATATGTTCTGATTACAAACTGATTTTTTTATATATAGAACTCAAAGACAAATGGGAGGTGTAAAATAAAATTCAAAAGAAAAGCTTTTTTATTTTTATTTTTTAATTTCTTTTTTTATATGTTCAAAGTGTGACTAGAAATAAAAGAAAATTATATGACAACTAGGTTATTGCATTGATATATAAAACATATAAATATAAATTTGTTTATTACATCAAATTGTCTTTTGTATTGATTTGACATAATTAGTAAATACTAGTATATATGCAAGGGCTTAAATATTGATTTTTCTGAATTTAAAGAATAGAGTTACCTCCCATAGACCATACACAAGGTAATATCATTTGAACTTTATATTGTGAATATTGAGGTTTTCAGGTTTACAACAAAATAAGAAAGATTCATATGCTCAAATGTCAAATTGTTATAAAAATTTATCTATATCCTCATGGAATGTTCACAGCCTTGGAGACAAACTTAAAGATGAATTGTTTATTGAGAATTTAAAAGGTGACATAAACATACTTTTAGAAACCTGGAAGGGAGAAAGAATCTAAAGAATTTAAATTGGAAGGCCATTGTATTATCTCCAAGTCCCGTAAAAAAAGAAAAAAAGCAAGAAGGTATAGTGGGGGCATTATTGTTACTATTAAAAATCCATACTTAAAAGGCATTACATATTTAAAAGAAGCAACAACCTCGTCAAATAGACTATGGCTTAAGTTGAATAAGAACTTTTTTGGATTTGTACATGATATTTATCTCTGCGCTCTTTATATGCCCCCCTTTTCATCATCTCACTATGATAATGACTTAGATTTTTTAGAAAATGAGATATCTACTTTCTCCATGAATGGACAGATTGTATTGATTGGAGATCTAAATGCTCGAACTGGCCAAAGAGCTGACTTTATTGTAAATGATTCTGATCACATCAATAATTTCGATGGTTTTGATTTACTCCCTAAAAATTATATAACTGATTCAGAAATAAATAGAAACAATCAAGATATTTCTGTTAATACAGTTGGTACAAAGTTATTAGACTTGTGTTTGTCTTCAAGGCTGCGTTTACTCAATGGTCGATTTTTAGGTGACTCGTTGGGATATTATACATGTCAAGCAGTGGATTTAGTATTGTTGATTATGCGGTTGTTAGCGAGAGTTTCCGGTCCTCAGTCAAATATTTTAAAACAAGCGATTTTACTTACCTATCAGTTCATGTTCAAATTACTTTATATATGAAGTGCACTATAAATATAGATAAAGAAATTGGCCTTGAGGAAAAAAGGTGGCACTGGATTAAATCATATAAATGGTCAGAAAATTCTAAACTTAAACTTATTGATGCTTTATTGACTGAAAATGTAAAGAATGAGATAATAGAGTTTGAAATGGTTAATTACGAGGAAAATCAGGTTGATGTTGATGAGGCTACAGAAAAATTGACAAAAATTTTAGATAATATTTCAAGCCTTTATTGTAAAGCAACTCCAAAAACTAAGAGGAGGAAAAAGAAAAGGAAATTTAAACAAGTTTGGTCAGACAATGTTATATATGAAACCAAGCGTTAAATAAATAAAATAGGAAACAAAATAAGGAATAATCCAAATAATAATAGTTTAAAGTAAAAGTTTTTTTGAGTAAAAAAAAAACTTAAAGAAAATGGTTAAACAGAAAAAGTATGAATATAAACAAAAATTGTATAATTGTTTAAATGATTATATCAATCAAAATCAAAAGGAATATTGGAAATTTTAAAATCTCTTAAGAATAAAACAGAAAAAGATGAAATACATGTACCAGAGGTATTAAAAGATGAAGAAGTTTTAATACAACATTTTCAAGATCAAGGTAAACCTTAATCTATAAATAATGCTTTTATGATAGACATTGAATCATAATTAAAGCTATTTAAGGAATGACTAATATTTTTTCTGTCTATGAAGAAATAACATAAAAAATTTGGCGCACACTGAATAACGCGCGTAGCGGGTTATTTAACAGTGTGCACCACATTTTTTATGTTATTTCGAATAGACAGAAAAAATATTACAGTCATTTCTTATAATTTAATTCTAAATCCATTTTAAACCGTAGAAAACCATGAAAAAACGTTGATGACGTCACAGTCACATGACTTAATTATGTCTATGGGCTCATAACAAAATAACGTCAGCCAATCAGAAGACGTGTTACATCCAAAATTAAATTATTAGAAAATAATATAGACTTCAAAGCTGAAACAGATGCTCCAATATCTTGTTCAGAAGTAAATAAGGTAATCAGAGGACTAAAACTTCAAAAGTCTGCTGGACCAGATAGAATTATAAATGAAATAATTAAAACCTCAAATCAAGTAATTATAATTTAGTCAATTGTTAAAATATTTAATTTAATTCTAAACTAGAGGGTCCAAGGACCCTGTGTCGCTCACCTGATATTTTTATTTACAATTGATGCATGATAAATGCAACTGTTGAACTGTCGTTTAGTTTCAGAGATATAATACTAAAAAGTGTGTTTGAAACCTATGTTTTATTTCAGCCATGTGGGCAGGCAGGGTCATCATACACAGTGGTCCCTGGATATCCTAGTGGTGATTTAAACCAAGTTTGTTTAAATTTGACAGATGTTTCAGGGGAGAATTTTTGTAAAATTTATCTAACGAGAAATGCAAAGTAATGAGAAAGTTGTGAAGTTGTTTTGTTGTTGCGCAACCCCCCCCCCCCCTTTTGCTAAAAAAAACCAAAAAGGTAATAAAAAATTATCATACAAGGGCAATCTATCCTATTAATGATTTCCTGCAAAATTCAGTTGATTGTGCAAGGGTTGTATAGCCAGCTGAGGTCATTAAAAACTCTCTTTTGCTGTTGCAGATAGATCTTGACCTGATAAACAATTTTACCACATGTCAGATTTGCTCTAAATGCTTTGGTTTTTGAGTGATAAGCCAAAAACTGCATTTTACCCCTATGTTCTATTTTTAGCCATGGCGGCCATCTTGGTTGGTTGGCCGGGTCACCGGACACAATTTTTAAACTAGATACCCGAATGATGATTGTGGCCAAGTTTGGTTTAATTTGGTCCAGTAGTTTCAGAGGAGAAGATTTTTGTAAAAGATAACTAAGATTTACGAAAAATGGTTAAAAATTGACTATAAGGGCAATAACTCCTAAAGGGGTCAACAGACCATTTTAAACATGTTGACTTTAATATTTGTAGATCTCACTTTGCTGAACATTTTTGCTGTTTACACTTTATCTATATCTATAATAATATTCAAGATAATAACCAAAAACAGCAAAATTTCCTTAAAATTACCAATTCAGGGGCAGCAACCTATCAACGGGTGGTCCAATTTATCTCAAAATTTCAGGGCAGATACATCTTGATCTGTTAACAATTTTACGACATGTCAGATTTGCTCTAAATACTTTGGTTTTTGAGTGATAAGCCAAAAACTGCATTTTACCCCTATGTTCTATTTTTAGCCATGGCGGCCATCTTGGTTGGTTGGCCGGGTCACCGGACACAATTTTTAAACTACATACCTGAATGATGATTGTGGCCAAGTTTGGTTTAATTTGGTCCAGTAGTTTCAGAGGAGAAGATTTTTGTAAAAGAAAACTAAGATTTACGAAAAATGGTTAAAAATTGACTATAAAGGGCAATAACTCCTAAAGGGGTCAACAAACCATTTTGGTCATGTTGACTTATTTGTAGATCTTACTTTGCTGAACATTTTTGCTGTCTACAGTCTATCTCTATCTATAATAATATTCAAGATAATGATCAAAAACAGCAACATTTCCTTAAAATTAGCAATTCAGGGGCATCACCCTATCAACAGGTTGTCCGATTCATATCAAAATTTCAGGGCAGATAGATCTTACCCTGATAAACAATTTTACCACATGTCAGATTTGCTCTAAATGCTTTGGTTTTTGAGTGATAAGCCAAAAACTGCATTTTACCCCTATGTTCTATTTTTAGCCATGGCGGCCATCTTGGTTGGTTGGCAGGGTCATCGGACACAATTTTTAAACTAGATACCCGAATGATGATTGTGGACAAGTTTGATTTAATTTGGTCCAGTAGTTACAGAGGAGAAGATTTTTGTAAAAGATAACTAAGATTTACGAAAAATGGTTAAAAATTGACTATAAAGGGCAATAACTCCTAAAGGGGTCAACAGACCATTTTGGTCATGTTGACTTATTTGTAGATCTTACTTTGCTGAACATTTTCGCTGTTTACAGTTTATCTCTATCTATAATAATATTCAAGATAATAACCAAAAACAGCAAAATTTCCTTAAAATTACCAATTCAGGGGCAGCAACCTATCAACGGGTTGTCCGATTCATCTCAAAATTTCAGGGCAGATAGATCTTGACCTGATTAACAATTTTACCCTGTCAGATTGGCTCTAAATGCTTTGGTTTTTGAGTTAAAAGCCAAAAACTGCATTTTACCCCTATGTTCTATTTTTAGCCATGGCGGCCATCTTGGTTGGTTGGCCGGGTCACCGGACACAATTTTTAAACTGCATACCCGAATGATGATTGTGGCAAAGTTTGGTTTAATTTGGTCCAGTAGTTTAAGAGGAGAAGATTTTTGTAAAAGAAAACTAAGATTTACGAAAAATGGTTAAAAATTGACTATAAAGGGCAATAACTCCTAAAGGGGTCAACAGACCATTTTGGTCAAGATGACTTATTTGTAGATCTTACTTTGCTGAACATTTTTGCTGTTTACAGTTTATCTCTATCTATAATAATATTCAAGATAATAACCAAAAACAGCAAAATTTCCTTAAAATTACCAATTCAGGGGCAGCAACCTATCAACGGGTTGTCCAATTTATCTCAAAATTTCAGGGCAGATACATCTTGATCTGTTCACAATTTTACGACATGTCAGATTTGCTCTAAATGCTTTGGTTTTTGAGTGATAAGCCAAAAACTGCATTTTACCCCTATGTTCTATTTTTAGCCATGGCGGCCATCTTGGTTGGTTTGCCGGGTCACCGGACACAATTTTTGAACTAGATACCAGAATGATGATTGTGGCCAAGTTTGGTTTAATTTAGTCCAGTAGTTTCAGAGGAGAAGATTTTTGTAAAAGAAAACTAAGATTTACGAAAAATGGTTAAAAATTGACTATAAAGGGCAATAACTCCTAAAGGGGTCAACAGACCATTTTGGTCATGTTGACTTATTTGTAGATCTTACTTTGCTGAACATTTTTGCTGTCTACAGTTTATTTCTATCTATAATAATATTCAAGATAATGACCAAAAACATCAACATTTCCTTAAAATTACCAATTCAGGGGCAGCAACCTATCAACAGGTTGTCCGATTCATATCAAAATTTCAGGGCAGTTAGATCTTACCCTGATAAACAATTTTACCACATGTCAGATTTGCACTTAATGCTTTGGTTTTTGAGTGATAAGCCAAAAACTGCATTTTACCCCTATGTTCTATTTTTAGCCATGGCGGCCATCTTGGTTGGTTGGCCGGGTCACCGGACACAATTTTTAATTTAGATACCCTAATAATGATTGTGGCCAAGTTTGGTAAAAATTGGCCCAACAGTTTCAGAGGAGAAGATTTTTGTAAAAGCTAACGACGGACGACGACGACGACGACGCCGGACGCCGGACGCCGGACGCCGGACGCCGGACGCCAAGTGATGAGAAAAGCTCACTTGGCCCTTTGGGCCAGGTGAGCTAAAAAGGGTATATACCCAAAATCATATAAGGACTCATATATGATCGCACTTCATAAGAAGGGAGACAAATCTGATCCCAATAATTACAGAGGTATTATATCTTTTATCAGTAATCTTCCTAAAATAGTCAATGCTGTACTCAATAATAGACTAATCACAGTTGTGGATAAACAGCTGAATAACTGTCAATTTGGCTTCAGAGAAAACCACAGAACTGCTGACAGTATTTTCATATTAAAGTCTTTAATTAATAAATATATACACAAAAATAACAAAAAAAATATATGCATGCTTCATTGACTTAAAAGAAATGTGTCAATGTGATATAATATTTAGGTTGCAAGTACATGTAAATCGATATTCGCCCTTTTCTATCCTCTTTTTTTTCTTCTCGTGCGTATAGCTGATGCAGTGTAACTCCTGAAACACCTGTTGTGCATGTTCGCGGAATTTTTTATTTAGTACGTAGTTCGCTTCTAAATCATAACTGTAGATGTCTACCTTAACCATTCATTTATGCCTGTGGAGATAGTTTTAAAATGATCAACTTCGGAATACAATAATTAGTGTTACATTGAATAAGATGCATACTATGTATAGGCTTTTCCCCCTGTTTCATATTTGCATATCTTATCTACAACACAATGTCGCTAAGAATTAAAATCTGAATGTTCTATCAACTAGGTGCTAAGTTTAGGTAATATGATTTTAATTACAACCACTGTTAAACGAGATTGTTTTCAATTTTGTTTCAACGGAGATTTGAATTTCTTAATATGCTACACCCATAGTCACAAATGTTCCGTTTAAATCCCTTCCTAAATTTTACGGACGCCATCACGAGTTGGTTGACCGTTATGGAATAACCGTTTCACAAATGATATCGGATATGTTCCTTACGTCGTAACTACAATCCCCTTCCCTTTTATGAATGTGACCTACCGAATATGACTATAAACCGGATTTGTTATAACATGAGCCCCACGACGGGTGCCACATGTGGAGCAGGATTTACTTACCCTTCCGGAACACCTGAGATCACCCCTAGTTTTTGGTTTGGTTCGTGTTGCTTATTCTTTAGTTTTTTATGTTGTTTCATGTGTACTATTGTTTGTCTGTTTGTCTTTTTCATTTTTTTGCCATCATGATGGCGTTGTCAGTTTATTTTCGATTTATGAGTTTGACTGTCCCTCTTGTTCATTTCGTCCCTCTTTTACACCAAGGAATGTCTAAATCAGGATAGTTTTTTCAGTAGGAACTTTATGTACATTTGAATTCAATTGATAATAATCATATTAACCATTGACGTGTGATTCAGTTCTTCAAATAAATTAACTTTGTAAACAAAAAGTGCTGTAAATAAACCAAACAGATACTTTTACCTTAAAACAATGCTTAAGGCAGCAACCATTTGATTTTCTGGGGGGTGGCTATGGTCTTTTTGGAAAAAAAAGTTTGTTTCCAGTTTTTGGAGAAAAAAATAATTTTTTTTTGATTCTGAGAAAAAAAAATGTTTGTTTCACCCTCAGCTGCCACTATATGTAATGCTAAAATTGAAAGAAAAAAATTGTTTTCGACTAGTCGCGAAAAAAATAGATTGTTTTTCGCCGCAGGCGAAAAAAAAAGTTTGTACAGAAAAAAAAAACATAGCCCCCCCCCCCCCCCCCCCCCCAGAAAATCAAATGGTTGCTGCCTAAGGTGGTACCCAACACTTTCACTAAAATTAATTTGGCTCGTTTGATTTTCATAAAATTTTGTCAAAGTATCTTCTTTGACCCTTTAACAAAACTATCAAAATATAAAAAAATTTGAACCATCCATTTTATCAGAAAATTTACACTGGTTATATAGCAATTTGACAAGCATCAATTTTGATCATTGAGAAGCTTAATATTCCTTTTACAACACAACGTAATTAAAACGTTTAGCTGACTCTATAGAGTTATCTCCCTGTAGTGTTACATGTAGGTACCTCCTTAAGATCTCACAGAAAAACATTTATGTATTTTAATTTCTTATAGAAAGTTTTGTGCTTAAAGGGGCACTAGCTGTTAAATTCATTGTAACCGATTTGACTCAAATTCTCATATTTGGTTTATAACAATGTAAAACATTTATCCAAACTATCAAAAGTCTAAAATAAACAGTTTACAGAGAATGGGGTAGATAATATATAGGTTCGTTTCGTGTGTATTTTAGTCCAGACGCCATCTAATTAACTATCGATTTGACCTCAGATGACCATATAAGCGATGTAAACAAAAATAAAGATACGAATAGATTAAACCAACACGTGCAATTGCATTTTTATAGGTCTGTTTGATTTTATTTTATAGATTAAAAATAGATATTTTTCATTGTTTTTAACCATACAAGAATGATTTTATGTGCATCGAGTTAGTAATCAAATGATTTACCGTAGTTTCACTTTCATTGTTGACATTCTTTTTCTTTAAATAACCAGTACACGTACAATGCATGCGTTGTCAATCTCTAGCTAGGGGTTAACTTGAAGTTCACATGAATACCGGTTAGAATGATGATGACGTTTTCACTTGCAAGTGAATCAGTCAAAAATTATGTTTAATCGCTTATTTCAACAAAATTAAAGGAAATTGATTGCTAAAAGCAAATTATTAATTCATTATTCCAATTTGATTAATGATTGATCTAAAAAAAATCATACTTTATTTTTTTGTATATATCGTAGCTAGTGCCCCTTTAAGTTAATTTTCAACAAAAATCTTTGAAAATAGCTCAGGTTTCTATGAAATTGAATCGCTCCTCTTTATTATATTAAATTGCCAACAGAGATCGGATGCCTCGGGCATAATATAAGCATTACTGTTTGATGACTGTATTTGACATTAAAAATACACCCTGTGAAGAAAATGCTATATTTATAATTCCATTGAAGATGTTTTTAAATCTCTGCAATAATATAAAGGGACGGTAACAGCGAGTACCAAAAGGATAACAAAAGAATGAAAAGAACTAAACTTTGTTTGTAAATGACAGATATTGCTACCATTTAGTGTAACAGAAAAATTACGTTAAATTGGAAACGCGCACTATAGAATATTTCCTGCTTTCCTTGTTGGGTAAATGCAAAGTATAACACACAAGTAGAAATGCCGTGAGATTCCAATCCAATATGATATTATAATTTACATACATGTAGGATATTACATGTTACTGCTAGTAATTATGTGGGTTTTTTTGGAGGGAATATTGCTGCATTATGTATTCAACCCGAGTATGATTTTATGCAAGCAGTGGTATACGAGACAATAAAATGGCTTTAAGTTATGATACTGAAGTTTTCTTACTTTTTGATCGTCTTATAGATGTGTATTTTTGTAATATGTGGATCATTACGTTTTGTTGAAGAAGGACATTTACATTTAGTGGAGGAAGGAACCCACGAATGCAGTTGTTGTCCCTAGCAAATTGCGCTTGTGGCGACGTCAAATAATTTAACGGACAACCTTGCAAGACATTTTCATAAATCCGTATTTTTCATAGATAACCCAGTAATCTTAATACAATTTGGTGTACCAACTTCAACTTTTAAAGTACTTTTTATTGGTATAGTATTCAAAGCCGAAAAAAAATCTTCACGAAATCAAATCTCTGTTTTCTGACCGTTAAAGTTTTGTAAAGACATGAAATGTTTACTCAGACAATTCCGCAAGACATTGCAAATTTCTTGTTTTGAATTGAATATGAAGCTCAATTTATTTATTAATATGAATTTTTGGAACTTACACTTATATTAGTACAAAGCCATCTTGCTTACAATTTGATAAACTATCTGTCAAAATTTTATTTTTTTAACTGAAATGTTTCAAGTTTCCAAATTAAATTTATGCTGGGGACATTTCCATACATCATATTCTTTTCAAAATATCTATGCCAGTTTTTAATGGAGACGGTCATGTAAACCAATACTGAAATATATCACGTCATAGAACGTTCATGCAAAATTTCGAAGAATTACGTGTTCATTTCGCCAATTGTTCGAGTCTTATGTTTCGAGTTTGTTACATAGGATAACGCTAAGTAAACTTTTTTTCTGACAATCTGTGTCTTCAGAAGCCTATGAATATCATAGTTTTATTCCTTCTCTATCATAATGTGAAAATTTAAGAAGCAATCTTCATTTTCATGTATAATTTGAAAAATAACATTTCAGCATTTCTAAGAAAATTTCCCCGTCAAATATTTACTTACCGCTATTTCTCGTGGTAGTAGTAATACCTAACGTTGCGTCTTTCTCGTGTACATGTACTCGTACGTGCAAAAGAGATAAATAAATAAATAAATAAATAAATAAATAAATAAATAAATAAATAAATAAATAAATAATAAATAAATAAATAAATAAATAAATAAATAAATAAATAAATAAAATAAATAAATAAATAAATAAATAAATAAATAAATAAATAAATAAATAAATAAATAATCTTTGTTTCAAGAGGATGATCCCATTAGTTAAAAACTAATCTTCCTGAGAGTCCTCAAAATAATAATAACATTTTTATAAGTACATAGAGTATTATAAAGTTATATTATACACAATATACAATTGTATTTCAATAATATATTTATATTATAATAAGCATATTAATTTGCACAATTGATAAAAATTTGTAACATTTTGTTTTAAAAGATACAAGTGTATTACTAATTTTTATTTCATTTGGTAAACTGTTCCATATTTGAGAACCTGAATATGTAAATGTTTTCTTTAAAAAAATTGTTTTTGGTTTTGGAAGATTTAATAGTTTTTCATCAGCTGAACGTAAGTTATAATTTTGATTATCAGTAAAATGAAAATGTTCTTGTAAATAGTTAGGAACCATACCATTTAATGATTTTTAAAAGAGAGCCAATATCGAAAATAACAACATTATAAAAGTCATTTATCTTCAAATTTCCGAGTACATGTAATCGTTAAGTGTCCTTCACAGATTACTAAAAACTGATTTCAAATTCCTAATATATACATGTAGATAAAACGTCAGTATTAACCACTTGCTGTATGGTTATCAAGAAGTACCTACATTTGTATATTTTTAGAGATAGACGTGTTATTTTTTTTAATACATACTAGTTTATTAACTTTTCACTTTTGTATAAATTCAAAAGAGTTACTAATTACAAGATACGTGTATAGTGGCGGATGAAGAGCAATCACTGATTCTGTACACATATTAAAAGGTTTTAGTATAAAGACTTCATAAACTCTTGAGAAAACCATGACGTTGTGCAATGCAAAATGTATATATACCGACAGGATATAGGACCATATATTAAGTGTTTATAACTGTATGAAGTTAACATATTAATTTTAAATAGAAAATCAATATTAAAACCGATGTCGATTTCATGTTGTTTTGTAGTTTCAAAAGAGTAGAAGCTTATAAAAATAAAATATATACTTTTAGTTTCTTGGGTATAATTCGGAGTTTAGTATGACGTCCATTATCAATGAACTAGTATACAAATCTGTTTAGGGGCCAGCTGAAGGACCCCTCCGGGTACGGGAGTTTCTCGCTGCATTGAGGACCCATTGGTGGACTTCGGCAGTTGTCTGCTCTTTGGTCGGGTTGTTATCTCTTTGAAACATTCCCCATTTCCATTCTCAATTTTATTACTAAAATATTAGACCATAAGCAGCAAAATTCTTACTTCATACTAAATTAGCTCGGTAACGAAACTTGACAGTAACACGGAACATTGTATGTTTTATATGCATAAAACGTATCAACGATTTTTTTGTAGTTCGCCATCATTATATATGGGTCCTGCTATTTAGTACAAGATCTAACTCTTTACACTACAGATGCAAAATAACCGCGCTGAAGTACGTCCATTATTCATAGTTCATTATTCAAAATTCAATATTGAATAATGAAATAGTTCACTATTCACTGTTCAATATTAATAAATGAATAATGAATAATGAAATAGTTTATGTTTCATTATTCAACTTGTAGCGGTGAATAGTGAAATAAGAATTAAATAAATTGACTGTGACACTATAGCTATATCCCGTATTTCTAAATTCGTCATTTTGGTTTTAGGCCGCACCAACTTAATTTCTTGTTCTACGGATTTTTGGACTCCAAAATTTGGGGCGAGCGAGCTATTTGAAAATTTTAATAAAAAAATATTTAATTTGCAAATTTTTGAGGCGAAGCTTGAAAAGTAAAGGCGAGCGATTATAATTTTTTTTTGTAAACATAAAATAATAGGTTTTGACCATAATAAAACTTGATTTATCACTTGTACTTTGACATTTCTTTAATTTCTGAAGTATTTTTTCCCTGTTCACCAAGAAATAATTAAATCTGGTCTATGTATGTGTGACTGACAATGTGACAATTCTCCATCCAAGTCATAATCAGTTTGGGGGCAGCCCCTTAATGTTATAAATATCCCTTTTACATGTTTTATGAGGGATCAATATAAGTTATAATATATTTGTTTGTACAAAAGGGCTCATATTTTCTCAAAGAACTATAATATCTATCTGGTATTAAATGGTCAAAACATGTCCAAGAATTTTGTAATATTCCTGGACTTTAACCATGTTAAATTAACACATTTACTTTAACAGTTTAATATTATTCAAAATAAGTCATGTAAGTGGACCCCTCTTTCAGAAAAAGTTGTTTAAAATATGATGTAACTCTCCTCTTTTTCAGTACAAAATTCTAAGTTTTTAAAAGTTTTGTATAGAAGAACTATACAAATCCTTGGTATTTCTATTTTCTATTCTACATCAGTAAAATGACCCCTTGTCTGAGGGAGCTAGGGTTGTTCTCAACCTGATAATAACAAACACAGGTCAAAGTACAGCCTTTTACAAAGGGCTTTGATACAGACCAAACAGCAAGCTATAAAGAACCCCAAAATAATTAGCGTACACAATTCGAACAGGAAAACCAACGATCTATTTATATATCCAAACGGGAAAATACCAATGAACAACATCAACAAACGATAACTGCTGAACGACCGGCCCCTGAATCAATCAGGACAGGTGCATAAACATGCAGCGGCTATGGATAGTTTTGTTTTGCCAGCATACAATATAATTGCAGTTGAAGGCAAATCCCTAAAAAGTTCTTTGTACTTTATTCTAACAACGAACATTTTTTGATAGGGAATATATAAGTAAGGGGAAAAGAAACCATTTTTTTTTCTTTACAGGTATTTCCGCTGTTTTAAATTTATATCGGAGCTCTCCCACTTTGGATAAATAGGTTTCATGCTGAAACAAATATTCTCACATATATTTACACAGTGTGGTGGGGTGCTTTTATGTTTAAAATCGTTATATACAGGTTAGACTGTGATTTTAAAAACAAATGTTGATATCTTTTTATAATATTTACAAAAACAACGGTGCGGGAAATGGACATGATTACATTTCCGGATGCGGGAAGCGGGAATATAAAAAAAATAAAAAAATTCTGTTTTGAAAAAAAAGGTGCGGGCGGGTCCGTCGAACAAGGAATCAAATTGGTGTGGCCTTATCTAACAAAATATTCAAATTAATATAAGAAAATTCAATTAAAAAACTCTTTAGATTTATAATTTCATTTATTTATTTAGTTTCGGAGGATAAACTAGTTGGTTTTCCTAACTATTTTTAACAGAAATTCACTCGTTAACGGTTTTAACATAGTTTATGAATGGATAATTATGCAAAAAGGAACATCGTATTCACAACTAGTTCAACAATTTTAAACTAAATGTACTAACAAAATCGGTAACGAGAGACCATATAAAAAGGACTTCCTACATGAAGTATTCGAAATATACTAAATTATATGCAGAAAACGTATCTTGTAATGATTTGTTTAACAATACAACAAAAAAAGATGTACAAATTCTGAAAAACGTGTTTATTATATATATAAGTATTCATTGTACTTTCGCATCGGACCAACTTCGCTTTATAGGCTCATATAATATTGAAAATAAATAAACGTTAGAAAACAGCAGTGTGTGTATGTATTTTAAATACAAGTACAATCAAATTGAATATTTTGCCCGGCTGGACAAGTAGTTACAAATTACGTACATATGAAATACGAATCAGAGGTTTATTATAGTAGCTGTATACTACTAAAATATCAAGGTCAAATGTGTTATCCGGCATGACATATAAGAACGACAAATCAAAGGATTCAACTTATTATATATACCTAATATGGGACAATGGTGTTGATTAAAAATTACATCGTTTCAGACCCTTTTGCTTACCACATAACTTGTATTGTTAATAAGTAAAAAAAGTCCTGGTCGAATCCAATACCTGACGTGTACTCGTTACGCCTCTGTCAGGCATATCACCAAACAGTGCATTTAGGGGTCAAAATCGCACATGAACTTCGTCATTGTAGAGTGACCGACACTATACTAAATTCAATCAATGACCAAAAATAATATATATTTCAAATACTTTCTTGTTGCAGTAATAATCAGGAAGGATTCAAAGAAAAAAGATTTTGAAAGCAGAAAAAAACTGTGCACCTTAAAATCAACCTGATTTAATCAGATAACAATACGATTATGAAAACCCCCGGCTAAAATAAGTCTTAGGTACTGACAAATGATGTCAATAGTTATTTGCAGTAGTATAGTATAAAACAGGAAGCCGCGGTTAATCAAATCATCTTTTGTCATGTAAATGCATGTAATATTTATCGCTTCACATTAAACGACATTTTTGTATCATGTATATGCATGTAATATTTGCCGCTGCAATACGACATTTTTTGCCATTTATTTGCATGTAATATTTGCTGCTGCAAATTAAACGACTACCTTTAAAGGCGTTTTCTTGTGTCTGAAGTAATATTTGCTTGTGCACATTAAGGGGGTAGACCTTGGTTCAGGGAGATAACTCTTTAAATCAGTTAAGCGTTTGTAAAAGTCAAGTTCATCAATGTTTTTTAAGCATTTACCTGAAACAGATTAAAAATAATCTATGTAACCTAGAAGTTTAGAATATGTTTTTGAAAATGGTTGACACAAACGTACTGATGATTTTAAGAGTTATTTCCCTTAACCTAGGTCTACCTCCTTAAACGACGTTTTCTTATGTGTGTGACGTATATGCATGTCATATTTGAAGCTGCATATTAAACGACGTTTTTTGTATCATGTAAATGCATGTCATAATTGCCGCTGCACATTAAACGACTTTCTTTTTTTGTCATGTAAATGCATGTAATATTTGCCGCTGCACATTATATAATGTATTTTGTTATGTATATGCACGTGCACATTAAACGATATGTTTTTGTATCATATATATGTATGTAATATTTGATGCTGCACAGATATAAACTTTTTTTGTATCGTATACATGCACGTAATATCTGCCGCTACACATTAAACGAACTTTTATTTTTTATTTGCTTACATTTTATATTTTCTGCTGAACATTTAACGACATATATTTTTGTCATTCATTTGCATGTAAAAATTGCCGCAGCACATTAAACGACCTAGTTTGGTCACGTATATACATGCATGTACTATTTGCAGATGCACATTATATGACGTTTTTTTGGTTATGTATATGCATGTAATATTTGCCGCTGCACATAAAACGATATTTTTTGTATCATGTATATGCATATCATATTTACTGATGCACATTATATGACTTTTTTTGGTCATGTTTCTGCATGTAATATTTGTTTTAGCAAATTTAACGACGTTTATGCATGAAATATTTGCAGCTGCACATTAAATGACTTTTTTGTATCAATGCATGTAATATTTACCGCTGCACATTATCTGAATTTTTTTAGTCATGTATACGTATCTGCTTGAAAAATTTGTTAAACGTCGTTTTTGTATCATGTTTATGCAATTATTTTTGCTGCTGCACATTACACTACGTTTTTCTTGTGTCATGTATATGCATGTAATATTTGCCGCTGTACATTAAACGTCGTTTTTGTGTCATGTATATGCATGAAATATTTGCTGCTGCACATTTAATGTCGTTATTTTTGTTGTGTATTAAAGGATCCGTTATAGATTAAATTGTATATTTCCATCTGAGTACCAATAGGGAACCCTCGATTGGCTATTAATAAATTTCACTCGTCAAAATGTAGATATTCAAAACAGGCTATGAACGACTGTAATCTCTGCAGATGAGTCTAGTTTTTACTATGTACAATGTAGTTATGATTAGTTTTTATCTAAAATACTGTAGGGAAGCTTTTGATTAACAAAAAATTGAAAAAATAGTCGACCAATATATATATAGCGTTGATTTTTTTATTCAAACAAACATAACAATATTAATATCACAAATGGCTTAAAATGCTTACGAGATTTTAACAAACTGTTGTTTGTCTAGTTAACAATGGTCTTTTCTCAGAGCGTTTCTGATTACAAAAAAAATTATCTTTTAACAAATTACGAATTTCTTTGTCAAAAATACAGAACAATAAACAAGAACACAGCGCTTGCGCACTGTCACCAAAACTCTGAAAGTGTAATAACACGTTATCCACTGTACTGTAGTTCTTTATTTCTTTGGCTGTATGCCTTCTTACTGCTGCTGTTAGGTAGCGTATTGTACCAAATATTCGGAGAACAACTTCAATTAACCAGAGAAGCAGAAATCGGATATCTTCGTGAGGTTTTGTCTCTACGTCTGACTGGACTGCAGTTTGGCTTGGCGATAGAGAACCAATATTCATCTAAAAAGAATAAAACGTAAACTTTGATTGTATAGATGAAATGCATGGTATATTTGTATTTATATTAGGACTTTGTCAATATTTGCATGAAACTATGATGTGGTCAATGTTACATATTACAAATTGTGACGTTTACAACCGAGAGGTCAAGAGCATAGAACAATTCTATTTAGAGTTATCTTATAATCTGATATTCAAACACATCAAAAATGCAATTGCTTCTGACTTTGACCGTCATACGCGCGTTTCGTCTACATAAGCTCGAATCTTAAAAGCTTAAAGGCCAAAAAAAATAAAGAAGTCGGTGAGCATTTAGGGTAAAAAGTTCCAAGGATGAAAATGAAAGCTCACTAGTATTTTTAAAACCGCTGCAAAACTGATAAATGACTGATCATACAACTTTTTAACCGCGATTGCTTTAATTCAATTTAATACAATTTTCAAGTAATCAAATATTTTAATGTCATAAAAAATAAATTTTTGTCACATGAATATTTTCCTTGGATATTCAGTGATAAATGTAACAAGGATATGTGATGGAATGCTGTACACCAAAGTTTATTGTTAAACAGCACTATGTGCAATAAAGAATCAATAGACAACTTTCGAGCTCAATGCATTTCCGTCAAAAACTCTGGTTTCAGTGAACGTCATTTGTGCGTTTAGGGGCGAGTGGTTGGAAAACTATAATTCTATATTGTACGAATTATTCGGCAAATTGAATTCTCAAAATTGACAATCAGCATTGCTTCATTAGGGGATTGTCATTAAGTACCTACAGAACAACCATTATTTCTAGTTTATCCTGCACAATGACGATCTTTAGACGCTTGATGAACGTAAATAGTGCAGGGATACAGGCGACCCCCTCTATCTGGTAAATGACGTCATAAAGGCCTGTATAATTGACGATTTTTTTCCGTTGACGGATGAACTCGAAAGTGGTCTACTTGAGTGTACAAAATATTTGAGACAGTCATTATGAACATAATTTTTTACTATAATCAATAATGAATAATATACATATAAATTAAAGTCCATATCCTGAATCATGTCAAAATATCATCCTTTTTAATATAATATGTAAAGAAATAAGGACACAACAAGTGTTATTCATTTTTTTGTAGTATATTGAACAGATATATCATGTTAAGGAGGGGTATTTGCGAAAAATACCAGTCGAGAGAATGTTAAATTTCACGAGCCGTAAGGCGAGGGAAATTCATTCTCAAGACTGGTATTTTTCGCAAATACCCCTCAATAACATGATATATCTGTTTAATTACACCGAATGTTAATGTACTAAAACGCATTGATGATCGTGACGTTACACGCGTCCAGTCGGATAGAGTATTTTTTGGCAAATACCACGGCAGAGAGGGTAAAAAAAGGCATATCCTTTTAGCAAATACCCCGGCGGCGTTAAAAATGAACGATATTCATTTGATAACAGTAAATTGGTGAAAAATACACTGGCTATTAACCAATCAAAACCCCGGATTCTTACATAAGGTGTAATTATAATGTCAATGAGTGCAAGAATCTGGCATATGCCAAAAGAATTATGAACAGATATATCATGTTAAGGAGGGTATTTGCGAAAAATACCAGTCGAGAGAATGACATATTTCACGAGCCGTAAGGCGAGGGAAATTCATTCTCAAGACTGGTATTTTTCGCAAATACCCCTCAATAACATGATATATCTGTTTAATTACACCGAATGTTAATGTACTAAAACGCATTGATGATCGTGACGTTACAAGCGTCCAGTCGGATAGAGTATTTTTTGGCAAATACCACGGCAGAGAGGGTAAAAAAGGCATATCCTTTTAGCAAATACCCCGGCGGCGTTAAAAATGAACGATATTCATTTGATAACAGTAAATTGGTGAAAAATACACTGGCTATTAACCAATCAAAACCCCGGATTCTTACATAAGGTGTAATTATAAAAAAAACTTCGTTCGATTTTTTTTTGGGTACTTTTGAGACAAAGCGGCCGCGGGTTGCCTCCATGCAAAAAGGTTTCACATAAAAAGGTCAAAGGGTTGGCGAAAACGAAGTAAAACCGACAATTGCTACCTTGTCTACCTCTATCGGCTCGTACTCTAGTGAAACGAGAATCATGATCCTGAGTGCTTTTGAAATACATGTATAGGGGAGGGTTGAGATCTCACAAACATGTTTAACCCCGCCGCATTTTTGCGCCTGTCCCAAGTCAGGAGCCTCTGGTCTTTGTTAGCCTTGTATTATTTTAATTTTATATATGTACAATTTGGAAATTAGTATGGCGTTCATTATCACTGAACTAGTATATATTTGTTTAGGGGCCAGCTGAAGGACGACTCCGGGTGCGGGAATTTCTCGCTACATTGAAGACCTGTTGGTGAACTTCTGCTGCTGTTTTTTTTCTATGGTCGGGTTGTTGTCTCTTTGGCACATTCCCAATTTCCATTCTCAATTTTATATAATTTAATATGAAATTTGATTTAT
Source organism: Mytilus edulis (assembly GCF_963676685.1). NCBI lineage: Eukaryota > Metazoa > Mollusca > Bivalvia > Mytilida > Mytilidae > Mytilus > Mytilus edulis. The sequence goes on from NC_092356.1 coordinate 24,781,584, forward strand.
TCTAGATTAACGCCATTTTCAACACTATTGTGACATTTTAGAGCGGTGTTGAAAATGCCGGAGAGAACCACCTACGTTCGGTAAACTAACTGACAATCCAAGTTAATTGGGATCGGATTCGAGCGCACTTGTACGTGCTAATCACAAGCTTAATTTTTGACAATCGTTCGACAACTCAGTCAACCAGGCCCAAAATAAAATAAAAAAGATGTGGTATGATGATTGCCAATAGAATAAGGATTGAATAGAGTCCAAATAACCGTGGAATTGTCTAAGTCAGAACACTTTTTATTTATTTTTTCAACGCTATTAATCTAATTATTTTTTCAATATTTAACACAAAACGGTATGGGAAAATAAAGGATTTTTGGTCATCTGCTTGACTAGAATATGCGTTCATGTATGTTATTTAAACTATTTGTCGAAAGGGGAAACACTCATGCTCACAACGGAAGATGAAGTGTCAGTGCCTACATTAATTAACGAATCATCTACTCCACAATTTTACATTTAAAACAGAACTGTTATAACTCGTCAGAGAAGTAGTCAAGAGATCAGAGAGTTCAATAAGAGCTGACATCAACATAATGTTATTGAACACATCAAATTAGTTTCTTCCTTGATGGAAATCATAACAAAGTCACACACAAAAAGTTCATATTAAATGAAAAATGATTATCATGCACGTTATAAGAATGAAACTACAGTGCGTTCGGATATACCATTGAAATTTTGTTCTTGTGCGACGAGTTGCTATAATTGATTTCTTTTCGATCAAGTCAAAGGTGAACGGATTTAAAGATTCGATGTAGCCTTGCAATGCTTGAAAGACCATGGTATAATCACAACAAAAAAAAAACACAAAAATACGGTTAAGAGAAAATCGTTCAAATCTTCCGAATATAAAAGTGTAAAACTTAGTTGAGATTCATCATAATTATATAAAAACGTTTAAAAGTAAATATTCCAATGTTCACCCAAACGCGATCTAAATTACAATTTGTATGTTAAGTAAACTTTTAATACAAATAATTAAATAACCAAAAATACTCACTTTTCGTCGATGTCGTCGTATTTTGATTTTACGCCATTTTATCAACAAGTAAAACGCACAACAGGAGAAATACATAAGAATTTCCCATCCTTTTCCTGAAATGGTCATCCACAAAGTTCTATCGTATTGGGGGAGACATGCTGATATCCAGCACCAGGCACCGGAACCGACAGACAAGTCAGACCCCAACACGTTCTTTCTCACAGCCGCTGTTGTTATAGCAACTGAAAGAGCAATTGATAAACATGTACCCAAGTTTTACACGTATTTGCATCGTATTTTTAAAATACGGTGTATTTATGTGCTTCGAGTTGTTTTATGCGTTAATTTAATTTTAATTAATATTTCCATTCGCCAGTACATATAAGCATTCTAGAGGTATATGGAGGGAAACGATGGAAGTTTTCAACGACATTGACTGGCTATACAGCCCATTCACGGTCAGTTAAATATGGAGGGTGTGTGAGTTGAGATTTCACAACACATTTTTAACCCCGCCGTATGTTTGTGCCTGTACCATGTCAGGAACCTTTGGCCTTGGTTAGTATTTTTGAATGTTATTTTTTTTAATTTTGGTTCATTTGTATGTTTCTGAGTTTAGTGTGATGTTCATTTTCGACAAACTAGAATACGTTTTTTGTGGCCTAGGACACGACGACGCGCGCCTCCGGTTGTGATATTTTCTGTCTTTGTTGAAGACCCATTAGTGCCCTTTGTGTGTTTTCTGTTCTTTGGTCGTGTTGTTGTCTCTTTGATACATTCCCGTTTCCATTCTCAATTTTATTAAGACCCTTTTCTTATTTTTGATCTGTTTGTTGTCCCTTCATGTATAAAATCAGATAAATTGTATGTAGGATGTGTGGTATGCGCCAATTCAACAGCTACCCTATAGCTAAAACAGAATCCTAAAAATATCTGGCCAACGGCATTAATAAACTTTAAAAAAAGAACTAAAATGATAAAAAAAAATGATTATTCATCATTCTGTAAAGTTTATGAGTTTACGTCTACTAATTGAGGCCGGAAACATTTATGTCTACTGATTAAGCATAATATATCAGTCAAAAATATAGATGTTAATATTATTTAGGCGGAAACATCCGTTCCGTTATATTTTCATGCGATATATAAACATCTTAAATCATATTTACTAGTATCCATAACCCATTTGTTAATGTCAACTGCTTATTAAGGGTATTAATCAATTTGGTTGTCAGAGACTAGTGGTTTAGCAATGAAATAGGGGACCCGAGGAATATTTCGAGATAACCGTAGTTCGGCTCAAACGAAAACAGGAAATTTGACAGTCACAACTCTTGCTTAAACTGGTAAAGCGTAATTAAATCTGGATGAATATGGGATTTAAGGGGATCGATGAAATGTACAAAAATCGGAATCTCAATACGTAATCACTTGATTGACTGTTAAGTCTGTGAAGTTAACATTTGTTTACCTTAACAAAATGTATATGTACTTACAAGGAATTCCCCAGGTAATGAAATGATACAAAATTGTCTTCTTGATACTGCTGGGAGAATTGTCCTCGTATGTCCAAAACAAATGAAAGGCTATAATAGTTGTCCAGAAAAACGAACTCATACCAAACAGTGTTGTTATGTAACTTTGTGCAATACAGCCTAGCTCTTCGTACCGATGGCAAGCAGCCACTTTGTCATCAGTAGAATCCTTAGAATTTAGAAAACGCGCTGCTCCCGATAAAAGTCCGAAAGCATTGAACATATCAGCAACTGTAAGAAATATTAAGAATTGTCGAACTTCGTCCGTTGGTTTCCCACTTTTATGTCTTATATAATGAGCAAAAAATAACACAAACGCTCCTAAAATTGACAACGAGGCTCCTGCCAAAGTCAATACAATATCTAACATGTTAATTTTGTCAATCAAATCTCCTGGATCAGTGTTATTCCCCATCTTATACATGTTGTATTTACTTTAAGAATAGGACGAATATATGCTTCTTATCGCCTTTGTTATGAATTATCAAACTGTTCGTGTGTAGCACGTGGTTTGGTTTACAGTTATTTCAATTGATAACTTACCTAGTATATCACATTTTTTAGAAATAATAAGGTTTTCCGGTTATAATGCAATATCTTACTCACTAAATTTATCAGTAAACCGCTTGTATTGGAAATTTCTGTGTGGTACACACAAGTGTACATGTACATGTATGTGAATGACAAACATACATGTATAAACTGCATGTACAATATATTACATGCAATTTTACTTTCTATATACTCCAAATTTAAGCTTTTTCTTATTTTTTAATTCATTGTTTTGACTGAGCTAGTGGAAATATAAAAAAAAAAAAAATTTCCAATGACAATATTTATTTACAAATATCTCGTGACCCAAAATAAATCGAAGGTCACATTTATCTTTATCATACTATGTACGTCATAAATTTAAGTTTAAAATACAGAAAAGGATAATCCCAAATTATTTATAGAAATGACAGGTTGCATTCACTATAGATCGTTGACCATAAGAACACAGAAGTAGCATCCATTGATTCTATCTGCTGTCTATGCGATATGGGTTTTGCTTATAGTTGAAGACATGCGTACAGCTGCTTATCTATTTTACTGTGCTGATATGCTTAAAATTATAAAAACTAAGATTTGTTCCAAATGGATGATTTTTCTACTTGTCCTAGTCACAGGCGCTTGGGTCTATGATACAGATTTTTTTTTTTTTTTTTTTTATTAAAATCTTCAATTTTCTATATTTATAATACATATCTATCACTTCTGTGCATGTCTCACCTAGTTTCGAGTGATTTAAACGACCCAGAGAAAAAAACCCAATTTTACTATCCATACTAAGAAACAAATTTAAGATTTGATTAATGTTAATAAAGAGCCTCTGCAAGTATGGATAGTAAAATTGGGTTTTTTCTCTGGGTCGTTTAAATCACTCGAAACTAGGTGAGACATGCACAGAAGTGATAGATATGTATTATAAATATAGAAAATTGAAGATTTTAATAAAAAAAAAAAAAAAAAAAAAATCTGTATCATAGACCCAAGCGCCTGTGGTCCTAGTACGATTAATTAGTATTACCATTTGACATCTTAATTTAAGTTATTTTATTGCATATCAACCCTGGTGAATAGTTATATCATCGAAAACAATACCTGCTTTACTTATATATATTAGTGAGGAGAGCTCTTCCTTTTGCTGTATTTCTACCAGGACAAAAATAGGAGGAGGTCATATGATTACCAATTCAATATATCTCCAACAGAGACCAAATGACATACAGCCTTCAACAATGAGCAAAACTAATTTTACATATCGAGCAATAAGATGCCCAAAATATGCAACTGTTGAACAATTTAAACCGAAAAACAGTTACGACCTGAATTTATCAGTTTTGAACATGTTTGCTGGAACCAAATCTTCCACTTACACGGAACAGTGGTGTAACAGTACACCACATGTACATACATTGTACCATAAAAATCATGTGTAAAGCCTTAGGGCTTAACTCATCAAATCGATAAAAAGCCTTTCCTCCAAAAAAATATGAATGTCGCTACATGTCCATGTTTTAAAATATTTTTTAATGATGGTGTGTATGAATAAAACTGAATGAAGAGATCATATATGAACCTTACCATAGGTCTGTATGTGGTTTACAGAAAAGAAAATGATATATAGTTGTATATAGGACAAAAAAACAAAGAAAACGAAAAGGAAAACCAATATATAATAGAATAGAAGAGAAAAGGATGATAGCAAGTTAAAGAATAAAGCATAAATTTTAAAGGGGAAAAAGTAAAACATGAATAAATGATGGAACCCCAAAAAAGTACATACACTCATATCAACATAGTGCAACTTAGTATAAATGCATTCCATTTAATCATTTCTATAACTAGCATTCGACAATAACGATAACCTTTCATCGTCCCGCTTATCACCTCTAAAACATTTCAATCTAACTAACTCCCGAGTTCTAGCAGAAAACGCACAAAATACTACGAACGAACACAACGCCTGCGCACTATCTCCAAAATTCTGAAAATGAAACAGAATAGTATCTGCTTTGTCATAAGATGTATACGCATGTCCAGTATGCCTTTTGATTGTTGCCATAACGAATCTTACTGTTCCAAAACTTCTGAGAAATAACTCAATTAGCCATAAGTACATGAACCGTTTATCCACTTTCGTATATTTTCTTTCGCTGTAAGGAACACTTTGCAATCTTATAAATCTTGGAGCATTTATACCTTCAGCCATTTTTCCTGCCTACAAAATAATATTTTAATCTCATAATTTTAAAATGTAAAATACATCTAACATCTGACTTCAAAACATTTAAAAAAAACGGTGTCTTTATTAGAAAAAAACAAAATGCAATTATACTGATTCATTTTGGTAGCTTATACCGGCGTCATACATTGGCGTATAGCTCCGACGTACGCCGGGCAGGGTAAACAATCATGTACGCTGCCAATACGCTAGTACTTTTGGATGCATTCAACTTGTCAATCATATCTGTATCGTGTGCACAACGAGTTTTAAGCGTGCATTGAACGTACGAGAAGCGTACCTAAGCGTTTATCTGGCGTTCAAGTAACGTATGCTGGCGTTTGTCTAACGTAGATGGAATACAATCTACGAAGGAAAAGAACGTCTCTTGAACGTATTTGAGATGCGTCGCGGACGTATCTGGGGCGATAATCCGTGCTTTCAGCGTGTCTGGGACGTTTAATTATGCCCCCGTGGAGGGTGTTTGTTACAAACATACCCGCATACATTTTAGTTATAGTCGAACGATCTTGAAACGTATACAACGTGCCCTAAACGTGTCTAAAACTTATCTGTAGCGATTTAACGAACTTGTAGCGTATGTGTTACGAGCGTGTAGAGTACAGGTATACGCTTGGCACACGCTTGAGCTGGATGAAAATTTTTATGCTGCATAAAAATTTCTTGTAGTTGTACCGTTCATCAAGCGTATATCTTTGCATTTCGACGTACTTCAAACGTATGCAACGCGCGTTTAACGATTGCTTAGCGTTCCTCTAGCGTGTAACTAACGTATGCGGACTTTGTCAATTTTCTCTGTATGTCTGGTGCACGTCGGTCTATACGCCAATGTGTGACGCCGGCATTAGGTCTGAACCTAAATAAAATCAGTAATTATACTCATATTGCATGCACGTGCAAAATTAAGACCTTGTATTTTAAGAACCATCTGTATGTAAATGGTTTCAGTTTATTTCACGTTGCTCTGACCTATCAGTTATTTTACCTGCGATCCCAAAATAATAGTGTAGAAAAATGACATATACGCAGGCCACCGCAACATTTCTTTGATTATTTCAATTTTGATCGTATTTCACTAAAATTTTCAGGGATGGTGCGTGATTTAATAGGATAAAGACATATTCTTTCAATCAGTTTAATTGATGTCTGGAGTTGGCATGGTAGTAACTACCAGTGGTCATTTGTTAATTTATGTATCATCGTCATTTTGCTTAGTTTCTTTTGTGACCTATTCTAACATCTCCCGCGGACTTCCTTTCCACTGAGTTTTACTGTTTTACTAGGTTTAACTGTTTTACTAGGCGGTTGAGATCGCACTACACATGTTTAAACCCGTCGCATTTTTGCGCCTGTCCAAAAAGAGAGGCGACAGATACCAGAAGGACAGTCAAACTCATAGATCAAAAATAAACTGACAACGCCGTAGCTAAAAACTAAAAAGACAAACAGACAAATAATAGTTCACAAGACATAAAATAGAAAACTAAAGACTTAGCAACATGAACAGTCAGGAGCCTCTTGCCTTTTTTAATCTCGTATATTATTTTAATATTAGTTCATTTATATGTTTAGGAGTTTAGTAACACGTCCATATTCACTGAACTAGTACACTTTTTTGTTTAGAGGCCAGCTGAAGTCCGTCTCTGGGTGTGGGATTTTCTCGCCGTGTTGAAGAACCATTGGTGGCCTTCGGCTGGTATTTTTTACTCTTTTCTCGGTTTTTTGTCTCTTTGACACATTACCCATTTCCATTCTATATTTTATTTTAGTAGCATTTAGTTAGCTAGATCGGTGCCAGTGCAAACATTTGTCAGGCTATGGTTTCATAGATTTTTTTTAATATTTTGTGTACCTTTTCTGCTCTGATTTTTTCCTTCCAATGAAACCGTTTAAGTAGAATATAGAATAATGCACATAAAATATACATCAGAATTTCCCATCCTTTCATTGTCAACGTCATCCAGATAGTTCTCTCTGTCTGTGATAGGCACGCTGAGATCCAACACCACGCACCAGAACCAACAGTTAGGTCTGAACCTAACAAATTCTTACTCAGTGCAGTGATTGACAAGGCGCCTATAAATAAGAATTAAAATTTTACATGGTTGTACAGTAACGTATCAGCGCTACACATTGTTATTGAATAATATTGTCCTAAGTTTGCGTTATATTAAAAACTATACAACCAAAATTACTATTATATGAAAGTCTTCAGGGGAAGGAAACAACAAAATATATGCTTTATTAACAAAAACCGTGTTATTTCTGTATGTGTACATGTAGATATACAGTTCCTTTTAATTGTTCATATCAATCATTTGGTTTTCAAATCTCGACATTTTCGTATAAATATTTGATTGGCTTTCCAACCGTTTTAATGCAAATGCCACTGGGGAGAGTTATGTTGAATAAACGCGTTCCAAAAAAGCCTAGTATTTGTAAGAGTTTATTTTACCAAAATGACTCGAAACCCCTGCTGGTGCACGTGTAGTACTAGCTTAGTGTAATCAGCGTCCCTTTTGAATTGTAATTGATGCATTTATTTTCTGTTCACTTTCAATGTTGTTTTTTTTAAATTTTTAAATGTAATAACAAAATTAGTATAAGTCGCAGTGCTATATTTCAAGCTAAAAGTCGTGCAAGTTTGTTTAATTATTCATAGATTATTCATGAAAATACACTTTGTGTGAATAAAAAGAGATCTATGAGACAGTTTTAAAATTAAGTATGAAAAGCAACGGTTTCTCACTACGATAACATAGCTGTGTATGTTTAACTATGATTAGAGTTATTTACCTCCCCTCAAAAGACTAATTTAAGCTGGTACGTCAATTCTCAAAAGACTAATTTAAGCTGGTACGTCAATTCTCAAAAGACTAATTTAAGCTGGTACGTCAATTCCAAAAAGAATCTATGGTATCTGTTCAAACCGTCTTAATAATGTATTAAAACATGTATTTCCTTTATTCAAATAAACATAGTATTACGCAAGTTTTCTCAGATCTGTACTTAAGTGTTGTTTGTTGTTGAGATGTACAAGTACCCGGTCACGTCCACTCTGTGTTTTGTCAAATGTGTTTCTATTTGTATCTGATGAGTAATGCTTTTTCAACTGATTTTTACAGCTCGTTATGCTGTACTGTTACACCACTGTCTAAGGTAACCGGAGGGTTGGGTCCCATTTACATGTTTCATCCCGCTACATTCTGTATGTTTGTGTCTGTCTTAAATCAGGAGCCTGTAATTCAGTAGTAGTCGGTGTTTTTTTGCTGTGATACATATATGTTTTTCTTCGTTCATGTTTTTTTTATATAAACAAGGCCGTTAGTTTTCTCGTTTGAATTGTTTTAAAATTGTCATTTCGGGGACTTTTATAGCTGACTATGCGGTACGGGCATTATTTGTTGTTGATTGAAGACCGTACTACATGTATGACCTATATATATACATGTATATATTGCTATAGTTGTAAATTTTAATTGCTCGTCCTTACCTGGAATGCCCCAGCTAATAAAGTGATAAAAAATAGTCCGTTTGTAAATTATTACTGTAGGACCATTGTGAGACGGTTCCATTGGCGTCAGATACAATAGGTGAAACGCAATAATAGTTGTCCAGAAAAACGAACTCATGCTTGACATTATTGTTACGAAAGCCTGAAAAATACACAAAGGATCACGCCCAGTATGACACGCTACTATCGAATTGACTGATTTATAGTCCATAGATCCAATAAAACGAATTGCGCCAAATATGTTACCAAGGGCAACGAACAAATCTGCAACTGTTAAGCATAAAAGCAATCTCTTGGGTTCATTTATATACTCCCCGCTCCTCCATCTTAGAAATGTGAATATGAATAACAGACACGCACCAATGACGGACAGCGAGGACGTGACGATTGTCAAAGCGATGTCAACGTTAGTAGTTTTATTAATATATTCCTCTGTGCCATTCGTAACATTTTCCATTTTAAAACTTTTTAACCGATTTTACACTTCAACACTTTATTTTAAAAATCGGTCGGATGATTCGAGATTCTCGTTAAATATCTTTGTCCTTTACAATATTTAAATCAATGAAGAATTATCGTGTAACATATTAAATAGTTTTCGATAAGACTACGTGTCCCTTGTTTAAAATTGAGGAGCTTATTATCTGTGTTGCACATATTTCCAAATATCTTATCTTTAGTACATTTAACTTCTTTGCACTAGCTGGATATAGTCCACAAGATATTGAATAAAAGTGAAAAAAGAGAATTCCCGCGTTAAGTTTGTTTGCATAGCCATGACACTCTGATACAGTGCTGGATTTAGCTGATTTATCTAAAAAGGTCATTTGAGATAAACAAATGGAATGTTTTACTATGTACTTTTAAATACCTTCTCCCACCCCCTCCCCTAGAAGAAAGACACACACAAAAATGAAAAAGAAATTAAAGTATAAGAAATGAAATAGCTGTATCAAATTAGACTCATACTGTTTTATAACAACAATATTACTCTGACTAACTGGTAGACATTCGAAAATGTTTTTAAAATCTACGTGACAATAATTTCCATGACAACATATATCGATGGCTATCATATGTTTATCATATACGTTCTAGTATGAAGGCTTAAAAATAATAAATTTTAAATATATCGGTGCTACAAGTCAAGCAAGAACCGTAACGGTTATACAGGACATAAGCTCTATATATAAAGAGAGAGAGCTTTTATATTTCACAGGTTTTCTATGTTAGATGTTCTTGACTGTGGACTGTCTTTTCGACTTTTCTCTTTTATAAATTCTGTATTCTGTTTGTTTCTCACATTCTATTGAACATCCTTTCCTCCCCTGAGTGTCTTCCTTTCTTCGTTTCATGTAACAACTTAAGACTGATGACAGGTTATATCAACTGACGCAGATGTCGTTAGTATTACTTGTACGACTTTGCCCCTCCCCCCCCCCCGCCAAAACAGTACATTAACGGGTGTTACACAGACTCAGGCTTTTTAGATGATATATGGACTCTTTTAAGGTGTTACAAGGACACTATTTATGAATAGAATCACTCGTGCATGATCAATGAGTTCATGGGCACTTTAACTTTCAATTAGATTTTAACCTTTTTGTCAACGACTTATTTCCTGTCTTTTTATTGAACAAAATATTTACGTTAGCATCAATATCTTTTTTCAAACAATTCCAGTAAAATACTATTCATATCAGTACACTAAGGGATTAGACATTTAACTTCAAAAAGGGGGGGGGGGGGGTATGTTTTTTCCTAAAAAAGATATTTTGATCCCAAATTTTATGAGAAAAAAAATATTATGGTCAAGCAGATGACAAATTAATGGTTTGCACGATTCCTGATTTTCCGAATACCTTAAAAAGTGCTAATTTAAAAACATTTGGGTGATGGCGTTGGAAAGTAAATAGTTAATATATTAAAAAGAACATACCCCCCCCCCCCTTTTATGAAGAAACATATTTTGTCAATAAATGTTTTCTTCAATATATGGAAATGAATAGTATTTTGGACAATGTTGAAAGTTAAGAAATGATGATACTGACGTGTATATTTCATAAAAAATATAAAAATAAGACAGGAAATAAGTAAATAAATATCAAATCTTATCAAAAGATAAAATCCGTATTCACTCACCAATGCACGATTGATCCTATAAATTGTATTGAGACAGTTTAATGCGATTAAACGTCTTGAAAGAATGAAACAACAAACATTGATTTGTATAGTACTATACATGACTATCGTATAAAAAAGAAGATGTGGTATGATTGCCAATGAGACAACTATCCACAAAAGACCAAAACGACACAGACATTAACAACTATAGGTCACCGTACGGCCTTCAACAATGAGCAAAGCCCATACCGCATAGTCAGCTATAATAGGCCCCGATAAGACAATGTAAAACAATTCAAACGAGAAAACTAACGGCCTTATTTATGTAAAAAAAAAATAACGAAAAACAAATATGTAACACACAAACAAACGACAACCACTGAATTACAGGCTCCTGACTTGGGACAGGCACATACATAAATGATGTGGCGGGGTTAAACATGTTAGCGGGATCCCAACCCTCCCCCTAACCTGGGACAGTGGTATCGTACTTCGTTTTCATGTGTATATTAATTAATGTAAACAATGCAAGAAGATTTGGTACATGTATGATTACAAATAAGCTAAGATAACTATCCACAATAGACATAAATGACACAGAAATTATCAACTATAGGTCACCGTGCCTATGTCCTTCAACAATGAGAAAAGCCCATGCCGCATAGTCATCTTCAATGTATTAATGGCTAAGAAATGACAAACGTAAAACAATTCAAACGAGAAACCAAACGGCATAATGTACGTAAAAAATAATAAATGAAAAACAAATAAGTAACACAGCAACAAACGACAACCACTGAATTACAGGCTCCTGACTTGGGACAGGCACATACATAAATGATGTGGCGGGGTTAAACATGTTAGCGGGATCCCAACCCTCCCCCTAACCTGGGACAGTGGTATCGTACTTCGTTTTCATGTGTATATTAATTAATGTAAACAATGCAAGAAGATTTGGTACATGTATGATTACAAATAAGATAACTATCCACAATAGACATAAATGACACAGAAATTATCAACTATAGGTCACCGTGCCTATGTCCTTCAACAATGAGAAAAGCCCATGCCGCATAGTCATCTTCAATGTATTAATGGCTAAGAAATGACAAACGTAAAACAATTCAAACGAGAAACCAAACGGCATAATGTACGTAAAAAATAATAAATGAAAAACAAATAAGTAACACAGCAACAAACGACAACCACTGAATTACAGGCTCCTGACTTGGAACAGGCACATACCGAATGTGGCGGGGTTAAACATGATAGCGGACGCCCAACCCTTCCTCAACATGGGACAGTATAGCGTAACATTACAACATGAGAACAAACTATAATAATCAGATAAAAAAGGCTCAACTAATCAGTTGGATACAAATTGAAATACATCTTACAAAAACACAGAGTGGACCTGGACTGATACTTGTACAACAAAAAGACACTACGTACATGCTCTTGGAGTATTACCAGCAGTTACTGAGAGCTAGTTCAATGCTTAAATTAATAACTAATACAAAAGATCATGCATTTAAGACTAAATTATCAATAAGTACACACTCAACATTCAATGGATTGTAAGTTTGTTTTTAAGAACCGAAATCAATAGATTTGACATATCGGATCAGATACGTATTCCGAAAACAGTGAAATTTAAACTAAGTTAATATGTTTTGTATATGTTAAAACTAATAATGAGCTGATTGTTGATTGTTGGTGTTGAGAGTCAAGTGATTAAAGTAGTAGAACTACTTAGAACACCGAGGCCCCTAAAACTAATAACGAACAGCCCTGTAAACAACAACTTTAATATACAAATAAGGAATCAGTCGTGTGCATCCAATCTTAGCTTGATGGTGCTGTCTTTGTGCTGAAAAGAAAATCACGTCTAAATTATATTTATGTCAAACATTCGAACATAAACATCTCAATGTGTGTTGTCATTTATCCATTCGTAACTTCAAATTATTTAGCTCAGTGTTTTTTTTCCATTAATCTAAGATAAAAATAAAACTATACCTTGTAAACATATTGTATGTATTTCCATTTTATGATTGCAGAAGATTTATCATGTTCCAAACTTGTCTTTTAAATATAGCCAATTTGGCATCTACCAAATGATTGGAATAAACAATGACTTGACTTTGATGTTTTTTTCTTTTAATAAGTCAAATTAAATTGAATTATTGTTACTTATTATAACTTCGACGCCGCTGTACTGCTGAAAAAAAAATCGAAGTATTTCCTGAAAAAAATTCCACAGCTGTATGTTGTCAAAGATATTCCCTATCCCCCCCCCCTTTTACCCTCCCCCTATTTTTTATAATACATTGTGCGAACAAGGTAAATGCTCCAATTCAAATCGTAAGAAGCAATCTTGCAGAAATTATCTCTAAATTTTACTAAATCAAGTAACTACATGTTGATGTATCCAGGATATTCAATTCGCCGTTTCAGAATCTAATGCATCCTGGGTAATATTTTCAAAAGCGTACATCAAAGCGTTTTGATTGGTTTAAAACGTTATAAACAATGGAAATTCAACCAATGACGTAACGTTATTTTCACTTTGGGGTACGAACAATGAAATTACCCATGATGCTTTAGATTCTGAAACGGCCAATTCGCTCAGTTTCCTAAAGTGAAAATAAACTTCACGAACTTACCAATTGACCTTGTGTGACCCTACATAGAAATCTGCGTGACATCCACCACAGTAGTTATCTCTGAAAATAATAATATTAGAATGAATGCATAAATAAAATTGGTTAGACATACAACTAAGAGAAGAAAAAACAATATAGACTCTGTCTGATTGTTATGATCATATTATATAAACATGGTATGCCAAGAACAATTGCGAAAGACAATACTCGGTGTAAACTATTTACGTTTGTAATGAAACGGATTGTAATAGATTAACATATTTCAACATACATACATATTCTTAACCTCCCCTCCTCCCTCATCAAATTCTAGATACATATCTATCCTACATAAAAATTCAACCAGAATGTCGCTCATAGTATAAAGATGGAATTAACGTTCAAACAATTATAACATACTGAATTGGCCCTAGACATAACTTTACCAACAATTTACATAATGTAAAATCTGTGTATCAACTAGAGATGTGAATAATTCTTCATCTAAATACTGTAAAAAAAATGTTTGGATCATGTGACAGAAAGATAGGTCTAGTACGTCTTCTGTGCAATGTTTTTCTTTCAAGACTATCAGTAAATAATGAGTAGGCCGAAAATCTACAAAACAAAACCGAAACCTGTATTTTTTTGTCTGTTACAGTAGTTTAACATCATTTTTGGATACAATAATACAAAATAATGAAATATACATTGAATATCGTAGTAAGCTATTTTGTTTGGCTCATTGTTGAAGGCCGTTTGTTGGCCTAAAAGTGCTAACTTTAACGTAATTGGGTCTCAAGAGTTCTCTCATTGAGATGGACTCATCGCATCTTATTATTTTCATAGTAACGTAAATACAGGAATACAGTTATAGACACTTTTGTTAATTTCTCTGCTGGTTGACTGTTAGTCACCGAGGGTATTAGCAGCCCAAAAGTCACTACTTAGGTACTGGTATGAAAATACCAGAGATGAGGTAATTGAAAATGTAATGGTAATTAAGTGTAATGCATTACAATTTTCCATGTAATTGAATGTAATGTGTAATTGAGCATTTTTTTAATTACATGTAATGGTACTTTAATTAATTACATTGAAAAAAGCATGTAATGCTTAATTACTTTTGAATTACATTTCAATTACATGTACTTTATTGGTGTTAAAGATAAGGATTTGTGTTTAATAATATAAATTGTAAAATTATATTTATTTTTCAAATATTGATATCACATACTTTTTTAATATATAAAGTCTGTAATTCATTCTGAAGTTTTTATATTATTTATTTGACCTACATACATGACAAAATTATTTTGAATAGACTAAAATTATAATTTAAAAAAAAGTGAGGATCAAATATTTGTGTTGTTCAGTTTTTAAGAAAGATCTTTTAACTAAATAGATTGATAAGTAATTAATCACCTTCTAAAACAAAAACAAAAAAATGTGTCACTTTGAAAAATCATTCCTAGATACTTCATTTTAGAATTTAAAATCACTGCACACAATCATTTTGTCAAATTAGTATACACAAAGGATTATAGAAATAAAAATTAACAGCAATGAAAACAAACAGCAACTAATCAGATTAAAATGTCCAGGGGCAATGCCACTATTACATGTATTTCATCTAATTAGCAAAATATTGCTAATATTTAGACATTTATATATACATTGTTTGTACTAAAAATTAGGGTTTAGTCACGTTTCTCCAACATTTGATAATTAAATTACAACAACATAAGGGATTAGGGGGTCCTCTTAAGGACTGGCATCGTGATAATTACATGTAATTCACCTATATCAGGTCTTAACTAAAATATTGTAAAATGGGATATTGTTAAAAAAAAATCATATCATAAAAACACTTTTCAATATTTTTAAAGTAAAAATTTTTTTTTTTTTATTTATAATTTCTTTATTGAATTATGTTAATTTAAATGACTTCACTTGAGATGTCAAAATACTCCTTGATGTATTGACAAGTTAATAGGAACAAATTCCCTCTCCTATCAATGTGATGATCTTCTGATCAAGCAATATCTGCCAGATATGTTCCTGTCGAAAGACTATTAAAATTGCTGTCAAAGTGTTCAGACAAGAGTGATTCAGACTAAATGACAAAACATTAAAATAACTAATGATTATCAATTGCAACCCTTAAACTATGATTACATGAATATTTTACACATGTATGTTGGTGACCCTCTGTTGTTGTTTTTTATTTGGTCGGGTTGTTGTCTCTTTGACACATTCCCCATTTTCATTCTCAATTTTATGTATAATATTGTTAAAAAATATGATGAAATGTAATGTGTAATTTAATTAATTACTTTAGTAAAGTAATTGTAATTTAATTAATTACATTTCAAAAACTGTGTAATGTGTAATTAGTGTAATCGATCATTTTTGCAATGTAATGTGTAATTTAATTAATTACATTCCTATGTAATTGACCCCAAGTCTGGAAAATACGGATTTTTTTGTTATCAAATTTTTCTGTTAAAAAATTTAAATAATTATTTTAAACTTAGGAATGTGTCTCCCTCATGCAAAGCTCTAATTACTTCACGGGCTTTGGTTATACTTTTTGTATCTTTTTGGATTTTAGCTCTTCGTCTTTCTAATAAGCTTTTGATTTTCAAATATTTTCGCCTCGAGCATCACTGAAGAGACAATTTTATTGTCGAAATGTGCATCTGGTGCAGAAACATTGGTACCGTTAATGTTATATATAATACATGTACATACGTGCATGTCGCATGTGGATAAGCGTCACATTTTGATACCGCACATGGTTCAACAAAACAGTTAAACACAACCCCGTTGCATGGTTGCTTCAAGGATAAGCCGCTTATTGAAACTGAAAATTAATATCATAATCATACATATACATACATGTTATGAGCCTTAAGAAATGACAAATCAGTTACAACATGGTTCCTTCAAGAATAAGCCACTCACGGAAACTGAAAATCAATATCACAACCATACATCTCTGTATTCATAAACGGAAGATTATATAGACAATAGAAGAAGTATACTAACAACAAAAATATTTTCATTTACCTTACAAGATTTTCCAAAAGAGTGTATTGTTTTCATAGATATTTCGTCGATGAAGGAGGAGCGACTAATGGTCATTTTCGTTTTGGATACGTAAGTGTCTTAAATAAAATGTAAAATCAGAGTTTAAGCCGATAATCAATTACATTATTTGCTACATACTGTACAAAAAATGACACAATACTTAGAAATAATTTAGATAATTTTTTTTATAATTTAAGGATTGGATAAATTGGTATTCCA
The DNA here is from genome assembly GCF_963676685.1 of Mytilus edulis. Lineage (NCBI taxonomy): Eukaryota > Metazoa > Mollusca > Bivalvia > Mytilida > Mytilidae > Mytilus > Mytilus edulis. The sequence continues at coordinate 24,798,538 of NC_092356.1, forward strand.
TAATCATCTACATCCGGAATTATGATAATTTCAATTTCAAAAAGAATTCATTTCTAATATGCCAAAGGTACAAACTCTGAAACAGTGACAACGTTCTCTTTGCTACGCAACGTTGACATTAGTGATAATTTAGCGAAGGAACGGAAGCACTATTTCGGACAAAGTCAAAGGAAGTGAATCGACAATTTCCGTCACACATAATTATGATATACTAAGTACAGTATTTTAAAAAGATACATAAACTTTCTTAATTATTGTTTGTTCTTAATTTTTTAATTTTTATAGCTAAATTACTCCTTATAAAACGTTCTTACCAATAGAAGCTAAAAGCAGGCAAAGACAAAGTACCGCCTTCATGTTAAACAATTATTAAGTGTAATACTTAGACAGGAATTTGGTTATCTCGAACGTGACGATTAACCTATGTTGGACTACACAATGAAGATCTGACGACAAGTAGAAATTATTGTCCTAAAACTAATTCAAGTTATCTTAAGCTATAACTTTACCTAGTCATACTACATTGGCTAGAGGTATTTGGGGGGGGGGGGGGGGTTGAAATCTCACAAACATGTTTAACCCCGCCGCATTTTTGCGCCTGTCCCAAGTCAGGAGCCTCTGGCCTTTGTTAGTCTTGTATTCAATCTAATTAAAATATTGATCTCTGATTACGTTATACTACATATGAGATCTAACAACTATCAATATGTAGTTTCACTTCTGACGATTTCACACGTGACTTTTTAAACCAATTAGAATTCATCTTAACAAATCTTTGCAGTCCATTCGGTATATATGGCTTATCACTATCATGACGATATGTCCCGAGAAAACCGAAAGATAAAACCGCGGGCAAATGACGACAGTTTGTTACTCGCTTCAAAAACAATGTCGCTTAATAAAGCATTTTGTAGTCATTGTCATCGAATGAACATTACAAAATAACATTCAATTGAGATGTTGGAATGTTTCTTTAAGTAGGAAGCTGAAACAGACATGAATAATTTTAATTTGTGCCGCTCAGCCGCCCCCCTTTTTTCGATAAAACGAACCGTGGCCAACTTTCAACCGCAGGGTTTTGTTACAATTTACCGGGTTTACTATCCATACGAAACCCGAAAAAAATCAACCAGGTTCCTTTAATACTACAAAGAAAAAACGGGGATTGAGTTGGGAGGAAATTACTCCAAGGGGGGTCGGGTGGCTTTTTGTCTTCAATTTCTTAAAGGGGTTTATATTTATTTTTTTCACAAAAAATTCCAAATATTTCGAAAAGATTTAAAAAGAAATCCTATATGCCCAGTTTTGTACAATAAATTTTTAAGAACTATGACAACATTTATTTGAATCCAAATTCAGACTGTCAACTGTTCAGGGTTTGCTCAGTGAAGAATTTTATTAAAGTATAGAATTAAGATGGGCAAAAAGACATTTCAATTGATGTATATGTTTTGTGTTGGAGATTGGAGTTTCATAAGGGCAAGTTATTGTCGCAGGAAATAGGAAACCAATATCGCCAACTTGGGTGAAGATTAAGTCGCCATAAACCACAAAGACTTTAGGCGTGGTAATAAGTGTGGGCCATTTTCTGCATTAACTGAGTCGTCCAATTTTAAGATACTTTATTATATTAATCTGTAAGTATACAAATTGTAAACTAAGTTTACAATTGTGTTCTAATAAATATGCACAATATATTTGACTGAAATATTTGCAAGCAAAGGAGCTTTATTCTGATATTAACTTGCATTATGCCATACCAAAATGCAGCTTTCAATCCATATTGAATTCTATATATTTGAAATACTAAAGTAACTTTACTTTAATTGAAGTATTTTAAACATGGCTAAAAGAATAAATAAAGTTAAAAGTACCTGCAGTGGTGTCTTTCGTCTTCGCCCTCCTGAGTGTAATGTTGACCAGGGACTAACTCTCAAAGTTATTGTGTTAGTATACATGTATATATATGGTTAATATTGACGCACTGTGAGTTTATGCATAACTCAGGCCATTTGAATATAAATATCTATTGTTTAAATAATAATAAAGAATCGCTTTAACTTTCTATTGTACTAATTTAAAAATTCAGTATGTAAAGCCAAACATAGCGTACTATAAGCTACTTTTTGTTTCAAAATACGCAGCGCAAAACCATTTTTCGTCAATCGTCCAGAAACATGAATATGAAATATGAATATGAATTGAATGTGAAACATATAACACTGAAAACACAAATAAAACAATATGTTTAATAATGAAACAAAATAGATACATATATCCTGTGACACACACCCCCTCCTGCAAAAAGTTTTGTCTCGAAACTATATCCAAACCAATATATCAAAGCTATGACACTTTTGAAGTTTGGACAACCTAGATATGCATGCGGCAAATGCCTCTATACCATATAGCACTGACCCAAATTCAGGACACTTCATTAGGATGCACAAACAAATAACAACAACAAAAAATATCACAATGTCAAATAAAATTAACAAAAAATTCCCTCATTACTATGAATTGTCGTTGACAAACGATCAATCCAAATTCTTGCTAAATCAAACGTAGGATGTACCTTCTCCACTAATCAGTTGTACAAATATCTTAATTTCCCACTTTTACATATAAATATATATCATTTTAATAATCGTAAAGAATTAGGTCTAGTCCATATTGCATACTTTTTAAAAATATGCATATGGTCTGAATGTACACTTACTGTCTGCCAAGTTGGTCAAGTTTATTCGATACATTGACCTGTATATCACAGTTTAACATAACTGAAATCTTGAATTAATATAAAAAGTTCAATTGTAAATGAAATAAGAAATGGACATAAATTATATAAAAATCTGTTCCAAAAACAATGAAAAAAAATATTAAATTAAAAAAGTGTCGAAAATAAGCAAAGAATGAAAAAGTTAGCTTTTTTACTGTGAGAAAAGCAACTCTGGATGTAGGGTTGCTGATATTATTGGTAAGGATGCAAATTTCTTTGGCATATTGTTATGTTATGAGTGCAATAGAACTTTTGACATACAAAATTGAAAATGCACTTTGTAAAACAAAAGGAATTGCATTGCATGCTGCCGCAAAACAAGCATGGGATGCAAATGTATGAACAAACATGTAAATTTAAGAAATCTGATATTCCTTCCGCTAGCAAGTGTCCCCAGGGACGAGAATGCTTAAATAAGATTGAAACAGACAATTAAGGTGGTACCCAACACTTTAACTAGAATTAATTTGGCTCGTTTAATTTTCTTAAAATTTTGACAAAGTATTTACTTTGACCCTTTTACAAAAATATTTGAACCAACCGTTTTATCAGAAAAATTACACTGGTTATATAGCAGTTTGACAAACACTTATTTTGATCATTGAGAAGCTTAATATTCCCTTAACAACACAACGTAATTAAAACGTTTAGCTGATTTTACAGAGTTATCTCCCTGTAGTGTTAGGTACCACCTTAAATACAGAATTATTCAATTTCAAATTGATGTAATGTTTTCCACTTTATTCCTTTAATTGTATAATATAAATTTGTAATTCTCTAACTCAATAAAAGTTTTTTGATAATTTTTTGTCTAAAATTAACCCATATAGTGTTCCAAATACATGTGTAGTCAAACTCGTACTGGACCATATGAGTATACTCATACTTGACCTTACACATACAATCCAAATACTTATATGGTCTGGAATATATAAACATAGGTACTTTCTCCTTGTAATGATATATGAATATATAACAATGATTATTTTTTAGATCATTTCATTGGATGAACCTATTCTTCAGTGTAGTAAGTACTCATGTACGATTGGAAAATTTGTTGTGTATGGCCATGTAACATTGTGTAATTACAATGACTTAAAAAAAATAATAATTACATGTTTTGGAACTTTCTTTAGACAATATTGGAAAGTATTATATATATATATACCATGTATACATGGGCTTTGCTCATTGTTGAAGGCAGTTCTGTGACCTATAGTTGTTAATTTCTGTGTCATTTTGGTCTCTTGTGGAGAGTTGTCTCATTGGCAATGAATCATACCACATCTTCTTTTTTATAAAACATACCTTGATCCTATTGAAGACTAAAACAGACCAGCAGCAATATAACATTTTTATTGCATTCCATAGCTCAGGACTATGACGATCCAGCATCTTTCAGCAGCAGTACAAGATGTAAATTAACTCATTCAAAATAATTAATTACAATTGCAAACTGATTATTTAGAAGCAGTTTGACAACTGAATAACCATCTTGAGAATGATTTATGGTCAAGTTTATTTTCCATGTTTTCAGAACATCAAACTAGTCATACTTTATGACAGAATTCTGTAAAACAAAAAAATAGACAGAAAATTTAATTCATTCAATAAATCATTAATGAAAATGACAGTTCATATTGTGATGTATTATCTTTGGTATACATTGTATCTGAAATGTATAATAATTTGAGAGCAAACTTTAAATATAAATTAAATAAATATAGAAAATAAACTAAGAATCTATCCAGATACTTTTTTGTCTTTATCATTGATTCATGATCATAAATTTAAAGTATTATACAGAAATTATATCATACATTATACATACAATATAATAATTACATGTACCATAGGCTAATATCTGCATGTTGAAACTCTTAGACCTAGTTCACAACCTAGATCTGCAGTGCCATTCTCATCTTTATCTTCAGATGCTTGTAGTGGATTTTTCTGTGTCACTGTTCAGGAGTTTGAAGAGTTCCCTCCGCAGTTTTATTTGTTTGGCCCAGTCAAAAATTGAAAGAAACATTGTCAGAATCTAGAATTTTTCAGACTGGAGTCCAAACTACTGTTTGATCAGACACTATTCTGAAATTAAACAACTTTATGATTTGTCTTCATTAATCCCATATAATTGTGTTACATTTATTTTATATATGTAAATGTCCATAAATAATTTGTTGAAAAGCTGATTATCATCCCAAAATTTGTAATTTATATTGTTGACTTTGTATGACAGACATAAATTTCTGACCACAACATAACAAGTTGTAAGATAAGCTGTTTATGGTATTAGGTTTTTCCGACGTAGTCGGTATAGTTTTGGTTTGTGCACTTTGAACTTAAGGACACTTAACTATGGCTACAGAATACGCATGCTCGAAAATCCTTTCTGTGATTGGACAAAATGCTGTCATGGTGGGTGATTTGGTTGTGTTTGAAAAAACGTCTTGAAAATTATATCGTGATGGAAAGCAAGTGAAAAACTATAAATATTTGAACTAGATCTTACAAAGATTTATATTTTTATTAAAATAATTGTTTCTCCAATAGCTCTTTGCATCCATGACAGCTGTTTATTCGGGACAATTATATAATTTTTAATGTAAACTGTGTTGTACGAACGTACATGAACCCACCTAGGCATGTGAGATTTCCGCCGGGTTTTGGTGAATGTAAACAGAAAGATACTACTTATACTACCAATAGTTTCTAGCTTTGTTAACCATGTCATTGAATTGAGTTTAATGCAAACAGTAGTAAATGTATATTTGTTTCTTGTTATTTGCACTGGTTTTTTTTTGGACAAATAAAGTTTTTAGGTGTCAGCAGTGGCACAATATTCTTATATATTATTGCCTTAATATAACCAGACTTAGTAAAGAATTTCTTGTAGTTACATTCAGATGGAGATTTTATTAAAGAGGTCCTGCATCATTAAGACATTGTGCTTCTGAAGGTTATCGAAATGATAGTTTTAAATATATACTCAAATTTAAATACGTCGGATATCTTTTTTAAAGGTAGTTCTTGTTACCTATGATATTGTTTTCTCAAAAAAATATATAAAGATCTGAAAAGTTCATGAGAAATCATGGCATATATACATGTATCCTCATTATAGATTAAAAAGTGTTTCATAATTTCATTAGGCTTACAAATGATTTTTTTTACCTAAATAAGGCCGTTAGTTTTCTTGTTTGAATTGTTTCACATTGTCTTATCGGGGCCTTTTATAGCTGACTATGCGGTATGGGCTTTGCTCATTGTTGAAGGCCGTATGGTGACCTATAGTTGATAATGTCTGTGTCATTTTGGTCTTTTGTGGATAGTTGTCTCATTGGCAATCATATCACATCTTCTATTTTATATTTGTAACTATAGATTATAACTTCTATGTAATTTTAGCTCTTGTGGAGAGTTGTCTCATTGGCAATCATATTTTTCTAGTAAAGTAAGTGTGACGAATTGCAACTTTAAAGTTATGTTTAAGTTATAACATGTATAAAGGTAAATAGATGCTAGTAATAGTATATACAACAAAATCTTTTAGTATGACTAAAACTACTTTTATTACATATGTACATGGCAGAGGTGGTACATGGTGGAAACGACCAAGGCTCAACTGGCTGCATGGCTGAAACATCTTGTTTCCTTCCTAAAATTATAAAATGTCAACCTTACTCTACATTTAAATTTTAAGAGAATTTACCTTTGAATGGCAACATAATCATTTATGTAGGTACAGACTGGAATTTGGAAACTTGGACTTCAACCAAAGATACTAATGGACAACAAACTACAAATGTAGCATTTGTCCTAGTGTCTGTACCACATAGGCTGCCCCCCCTTTTTAATGAGAAAAATTTGGTTGATTATGTAGGGAATCACTGAAGCCACTTGAGCCCCAACCCCAATAGTTCAGTCAGCAGGCCCCTAATGAATAGTTCTAGATCCCCTATACATGTAGTATAGCTAGTTCGATCAGGGATAAATTCAGTGAATAAATATAAGTCATCAGGGAACGCCCCTTATGAGGAGAGGCTTCAGTACAAAAAAGTTTGTAAGGGTTCTATGGAACCCAGTGTCTCGCCTACTTTTGCTGTAAATCGCAGACTCACCAAGAATGAGGGAAAAAATCAATAAAAATATTCCTCTTGATACAATCTTTTGATTGTAAGAAGCTTCTGTCCAAGTTTGGTAAAAATGAAGGATAGTTAATGAATCTTATAAATGTTTTAAAAAACTTTAACTAAAGACTGTCATGACTGTACATGTATGTAATGTTAACTGGAAGAAATACTTAGTCCATTTAAAAGTAAAATATGGAAAAAATGGACTATATTTTTACCAAATTTACTTCTGGATACTATCTTATGATCAACAAGCTTCTATCCAAGTTTGGTAGAAATCCATTATAGCTTAAGAAAGTTAATAAAATTTCAAAACTTTAACCACAGAGTGAATATTTGTGGACGCCCCCGCCGCCAAAAAACACAGCCACAACTGAATGTAGTCTCGCTTTTTTGACTAAAGTCGAGGGCTCGACAATAATGTAGTCCAGTACATTAGACATTATTAGACATTATTTTATTTTACCAATCATGGGCCCTTGTCAGGCAAGATACAAAAACATCATAATACAATGATTATATAAACATTAGTGAAATACACAATAAGTAATACACAAATAATAAATTGATAATATGAGCAATGTAGGATATAATTATGGTAAGAGACATTGAGTGTAACGAGGCCGATTTAATATTAAAAGGATATGATATTAAGTTTATTTTAAAATATGGAAACTAAAAACTAGTAAAAATAGAACCGGGAATATAGTATCTCAATCTGCAGTAGTTCTCCTCATGACCAGTGCACAGTAGTGAGGGACTTTTACATCACAACAATGCAAAGGTCATCAAGGGGAGATCCTTCAGAACTAGCTACAGATACATGAGATTACTCCAATAGTGATTCTCCTCATGACTAATGCACAGCAGCAAGGGTTGACATTGCTACTGGACAATATTCATCAAGGGACGGTGCTCTAGAACTCACTATGGAGAAAATATAAAGTTCAAATTACAAGTAGTAGAGGGAGATAAATCCCATTAAAACTTTTCATATTTCTTAATGAACATGCATAATTCTGATAATAAATTCTCATCTTCATTATTCATTAACCATATCAGTTTTTGGTTATGGTCAAGATTTTGAAAATTCTTGCAGCAATTATTTATCATCATGATCATTGTTATCATGTCTTTCCTTTGATCTGATAAACTATCACAGTTAAAAAGAAAATGTGTTTCATCTTCGACCTCATTACTACAACATCTCTTACATGTACATATTCTATTGTGTCGGGGAGTATTACTATATCTACCTCTCTCTATAAGTAAATGGTGAGCAGATATGCGAAATCTTGTTAGACTCTGTCTATCTTCAAATTTTTTAACAATATTAAGATATTTTTCACAACCAAAATTTGCTTTAAAGGTAACATATGTGCAAAGTTTTCCTTCTGAGTGAGTTTTGAGATTTTTTTCCCAATCTTTTAACATGGCAATTCTTAGTTTTCTGTTGTCAATTGGTTTAGCCGTGTCTGAGGATATTTGATAATTATTAATCAGTGAAAGAAGTTTTTCAGATGACATATACCACGATGGTTTCTTTGACTCATACAATTTCTTTGATTCTATAAATGCATTATATAACAATGGAAAGTTAGTGTCTGACTTTTCTAGTCTGTAATAGTATTTAGTCATTGCTTTAATCATGTTAAAATATATTGGTAGTCTTCCCAACTCAGTCAATACAGCAAAATTGGTGCTTTTTTTTGGAGCTCTAAGAATAAATTTACAGAATTTAGTATGAAGTTTTTCACCAGGTAATTTAGAATAAATATGGTCAAATGAAAAAATTCCATTTCTATATTTAGACGACATAGGATTGAAGGCACCCCATATCTCACAGCTGTATAGTAAGATTGGTTTGATGGTATGATCAAAAACATTCATGTTTTGACTGAAGGATGCAAGGATAAAAAAATCTTTAGATAACTTAAAATAGGCTTTTAGTGCCTTTTTATACAATTCATCCTGGGCTACTGTAAAGGAGCCAGATGCACAAAAATATATACCCAAATATTTATATGAATTAACACACTATAGTTTTACACCATTTAGCATAAAATCATATTTGTTAATCAATCTACCTTTCTGACTGATATAATTTTATAATAATTATTTTTTGATAAATGGATCAAAACTAGAGTAAAAATAGACAAGATCCTATCATATGTTTTAATTGTTGAAAAATAAAGGGCTACATTTTTTCTTTTATGAATGACATGGGTGTATCCCCCCTGCCCTCCTTTTCATGGGAAAACTGTGGTTGTATATAGGGAATCAGTGAAGCATGACCTGATGACTGGAGCCTTTCAGGTCAGTCAGTGCCCTTACCCTTTTTAAGATTGATTGATTGTTGGTTGCTTTACGCCGCATTAACACAAAAAGGCTATATCGCGGCGATCCCCCTTTTATAAGAAAAAATCTGGATCCGCCACTGAATGATATATGAAAGCTTCTAATTCCCCTAGATACATCAGGCATAAATCTTATTCAAAAGTCAATAGGAGATTTGTTTACTGAATTATCCGCTGAACTTCCTTACAAGTTACAGACTTCTGACCATGTGACCCTGACAACAACAGGTAGCCGGATCTGTAAAGTAACCTCTTTCCATAGCCCGTTGGCAGCATGACCGTGATGACCATTCAATCTTTGTGCCCCAAAATACTTTGCAAACTTTGTGTTTGCTCACAATTTAGCCCTAGAACTGTGTACTGATGCAAATTTTCTGATAATGCGTTTTCGAAATCGCCTTCTATCCTGGGTCGCCATCTTTAACAGATTCTTATGTCGTTTTTATTAGGACGGTTTTGATTGGTCAATATAAATACTTTCTGGGGTCAAATATTACGCAATAAAAGTTCACAAAAGTGAAACCTCATATTGATAGTTGTTAGATCTCATATGTAGTATAACGTAATCAGAGATCAATATTTTAATTAGATTGTCTTGTATTATTTTTAATTTTAGTTTCTTATGTACAATTTAGAAATTAGTATGGCGTTCATTATCACTGAACTAGCATATATTTGTTTAGGGGCCAGCTGAAGGACGCCTCCGGGTGCGGGAATTTCTCGCTACATTGAAGACCTGTTGGTGACCTTCTGCTGTTGTTTTTTTTTCTATGGTCGGGTTGTTGTCTCTTTGGCATATTCCCCATTGCCATGCTCAATTTTATGATTAAATTCCTTTCTTTGAAAATGCCTGTACCAAGTCAGGAATATAATCACGGGTGTCATTCGGTTTAACAAGAGAAATGATCGTGAAAGAATATCTAACGGCGGTCTAGTATTGAGAAACGATCATAAAAGTTCTAGTAACGGATCGTGAAAGACATTTTACGGAGAAGACATATGAAAGGTCAATAAATATTCTAATTTAATTAATTACACAGACAAATTAACGAAAAAGTAAAAACTGTCTGTCAAAATGTTTCAACATTATGATCAGTATGTGAGAATATCCAGTTTTAAAAGTACATAGTTATTACAAAACAACAAAAGGCAGATTGCTTCTCGACATTTCAATGACATTTAAAATGTAAACAAACATGATTTTTTTTTCACAAATTCGACTAGAAAAACTACTTTTATCCGAAGAAGGGCATTCTATTTGAATTAATCATATAGTTCTCATAGTTATTTGTATAAACATAATCTGAAACTTGGTAAGTAAAGAATTATTTACACAAAAATTGATTTTTCGGATCGTGAAAGATCACATACCGCATTTTTGAAGATCGTGAAACGGATCGTGAAAGATCTGATGCTACGAAGATGTTCAAATTATTCTTCAATTATATCATAATTAATATTTGTGATTGGTATTGAGAAAAGCTAGATAGGTCAACATCCTCAATAGGTTTAAGCATTTTGCCTCATTTCATGGATGAAGATTAATTTTGTGCAAGGTTTCAAATAACATCTAGCTCATTATCATGCATCATGTTCGTTTTATGTTGTTTAGCCTTTTGAATATATACCTGTATGCTATAGCGCAAAGGTATTTCGTGTATGGTGTACACGTCTGTCTGCATGTTTCATATATGACCACGATGACTTCAATTGTATTTGATATATTGCATGATAGTAAGATGTCTATGTCTGGCTGTCGGTCAGGGTTCATATACTTTTGACCTTATGTTCCGAATTAATTGGCCAAGCATAACTTTTACATTTGTTAGTTTCAGAGGCACTGTAAGAATCGGAACATATTTATTTGGTGTACAGAATATTTGTAGAGATCTGTATGGCATGGTATTCTGACCTTGAACTCATTTTATGAACCATTGACAATCTTAAGCGCATTTTACACTTCTAGTAAAACCCTTGATGTTATGGACGTTCAACAAATATACTATCATAAGTAAAGCAGACGAGACATTACAGTATTTGCGCTCTGGTAATCTATAGTCTCTAGTATATAGTTAAATCAATCCACATCTGCGTTGTATACAAAGAACTTAAGAAAGTACTGTTGCACAAAATGTTGGTTATCGTTCAATCTCAAATTACTCATGAAAGATGCTGTTTTGCTGTAAATTTTTGTTTGGTGGATATCATTTTGGTTTAAGCGTTGCATATTCATATTATTGGCCAAATAGTGTCGGTCTGCCTGAATTGCACTTGACCGATTCTCAGAGCTGAATCTTTCACACTTATTATTGAGACACGTTTTTAGTTGTTGTTTTTTTTAACTTTCGAGGTAAAGTGTTGAATAGAAAAAAATAATAGTTTTAATGTTCATCCTTATGAAAATAGTTACAGGCTTCAACCAGTTGCAGGTTTATCAAATGGTAAAAAAAAAAGAAATACAGATGTCTGATTACTAGTATTAAGTCTGGTCACGCATTATCTTTCACGATCAAAATAATGCGTTGCCTGATTTTTCACGATCAAGTTTGATGGACATTCAACAAATTCAAAGTTTTCATATACAAATTAATGCTTTTAAGGAAAGAACATACTTTAATATTACTGTACAATCAGATACACCAAAGATTAAATTTCAAATATATCATAATAAACTGAAATATGACCATTATAGGTACATAAAGCGTGTTATTTGTAATTAATTTCATAGACATGCATTGCGCCTTTTGTGTTTTTTTATAAAGTTCTGCATATTTTCTTTATCTTATTTCACAGTTATGATGAGGAAGTTAAACCATTTTGACAGACATAATTTTTTGTTCCGCGTTTTGAAAACTAAGCGATTTTTTCAAAGATTCTGAACTAGAATTTACATGAAATGTCTTTCACGATCCGTTACCAGAGCTTTCACGATCGTCTCTCAATTTTATCTTTAATACTGAGTGATTTGATTGCTTTCTTATTACCAGTTTAACCAACTAAAGGAAGGGAATAAAATATTTAAAATGAAATAATGATGATTTTTTTTCTGCTTTACTTTCATAGATTAGGTAGAAATTGAGTCTGTCTTTAAGATATTTGGTGATACCCATATCTTTATTTGTGTTTAATGTACTCACGAACCCCGGAGCAATGCTGAGCGTGACATGTTCTTTATATTAGGACTTGTCTATAGCTGAAGAGATCTGATTTGTTTTTCGTTTTTTTAGCGTTAGTCTAGCAATGCACAAACGACGCATGGTCAACAAAAAATCATATACCTTAATGTACCATACATACCCGTCGCTACATGCACCATCCAACAAATCTTTTAAATTGTCCATTTATAAATTAAGAACTTATAAAGAAACTAAGGTTTCAACTCTCTCGGACAAACTTAACCTTAGGTTGATATGACTATTGTAAATTGTAGGTCCATTTTGGTCTAATAGCTCTTTATCTGCTTAGGTTCTTGTACATCCATTTTTATTTCTAAAACTTTCTCATTGCCAGTTACTTTGTTGAAATAAATAAGGAAAGCAAAGCAAAATATCTTGATATTTTTATTAGCTACTGCATATCGGATACAAATACTGTATCATGTCATTGTTACTAGACGCTTATTCAATGCATACATGTATGCATCCTCAATGTTCTCCTGGCTATACGATTGGTAGTGTTGCGTGACTGAAATAAAAATATATATAAATAAACATTTTAAACATCTGCTTTTATTTATTTGATCTGTTTTTGTCTACATAATAAACTAACACCGTTAAATTAAAGATGTATTGACCACTCATCGAAGTCCACTTACAAACATCATCTATATATTTCGGACAATGGTAGTACTACGTTAAAACATAAAAATGAAACGACAATTGTATAAAAACAACATACTCAGCCCTAGTGATACACATAAGAACTCTGCATACTAGCGCGAACTCATAACGTTAGTGTTGACAGGCTAGGTATACGGTAGATGCACTTCTTAGACCACTTGGCCACCAATGCCAATATTTAGGTACATAGAAGTTAAACTAAATTTAATCAATTTAGATTACTTTTATTTTAAAATAACAATAGAATAAAATTGCCATATGTATGAAACCCCATTCGCGTCTGTGTTAATTCTTTTGTTGGCTTGTTGTCACTTATACAGATATGTCGTTTGCATTATAATTTTACTATGAGAGTACTTGCAGTTACTGACAGCAGGTTCAGAGCCAATTAAAACTAATAAAAAGCATGCAGTATAAAAGACTTCATTATCAATAAGTAAACAGCAAACATCCAATGGATTTTACGTTTGTTTGCAGGACCGAAATCAATAGATTCGACAAAAAGAATCAGATACGTATTCCAAAACAGTGAACCTTGAACTAAGATACTATGTTTTGGTTTATGTTAATACTAATAATAAACAGACACGTAAACATCAACTTTAATATACAAATATATATATATATATATATATGTTCTGCATCCAATCTTAGTTCGATGGTGCTGCCTTTGTGCTGAAAAAGAAAAAGAAAATCACGTCTAAATTATATTTATTTCAAACATTTGAACATGAAAATCTCAACATTTTTCGGTATCTATCCAGTCATACATGTAGCTTCCACATGTTTAGCTTTGTTTTTTCTTATGAAAAAAAAAAATAAAAAAATAGCTACGGACTTATATAATTTATAAAGTGTCATTTAATATGATTGTTTATGTTTCGTTCTGTATAACCTGTAAACATATTTTATTCATATCCATTTTCTGATCACAGAAAAATAATTAGGTCCCAATTTCGTCTTGTAGATATAGCCGTTTTTGCATAAACATATTAAACATGATATCTACACTTATACATGTAATATATTTTGTACTTGAATGTACACAACACAGCAACCAAGCATTCATATCAAATTGAATCATTTTTACATATTAGAACTTCGACCGGCGCAGTGCTGAAACAATTTCGAGATATTTCCACAGTTATATGTTGTTGAAGCTATGCAATGCATTTCCCTCCAATTTTCTAACACATTATGAGAACAAGGTTAATGCTCCAGTTCAAATCGTAAATGCAATCTTGCAGAAACTAAATCTCTAAATTTGACTAAATCACGCATCGACTGGTATATTAAGGATATTAAAATTCCAGCCGGTTTCCAAAGTGAACATAAACTTCACGAACTTACCAATTGACCCAGTGGTAATGTACATAGAAATCGGCGGTACATCCGCCACAGTAGTTACTTCTGAAAAGCAATATACAAGGAGGCATAAATCAAATTGGTGAGATCTCACAAAATATGTCTAACTCCGTCGCGTTTTTTGCGCCTGAACTGAGTCAGGAACCGCTATCCTTTGTTAGTCGTGTATGATTTTTCAAAATTTTTGTTCATTTTTATGTTTTGAAGTTTAGTCAGTAGAGCCTCCATTAACACTGAACTAGAACACATTTTTGTTTATGGGTCAGCTGAAACACGCCTTCTTGTGCGAGTTTTTTTCGCTCTATTGAAGACCCATTGGTGTTTTTCGGTTAACTTTTTTTCTCTGTTGTCAGATTGTTGTCTCTTTGACACATTCCCCATTTTTCATTCTCATTTTGTTAATCAATTTGTTGAGACATAAACTTTAGAGAAATAAAAACTATAGAGACTATGTCTGATTGTTAAGTTCATATTATATTAAGGTGTGCGAAGAACAATTGCGAAAGGTAATAGTCGGTTTGCACTACCTGGGGTCGTAATTAATTTTAGACTAAAATATTACAATATATGGTACTAACTGTTTAAAATAAGCAACCAGACTCCCCTCCCCTTCATCAAATCATAGATACTGGTATATCCGCTTATCCTAGTTCAAAATTCAACCAAAATGTCGCAAACAGCATAAAGATTGAATTCACGTTGGAAAATTTAAAACATACTAAATCAGCCCAAGAAATATAGATTCTACCACTACATCTATCTAGTGTGAAATGAAATTAATCCAACCGAGACAGTTAAATATTCAAATTTAAAACTGATCGCTGATCGTTTTAGATGTTTAAAAGTTATTTGTAGAGAGTAGAAAAATCGAATTACACGAGATTTAGTGGTAAAACCTGTTTCTCTGATGATTTTTAAACAATATCCGTTCAAACTTATTCCTTCTCTTCTAAATCATCTGAAATGATCTGCAAATTGTTTTTTCTTTCTATGTGACGTCATCAGACATGTCGTCACAATAGGAAATTCAGAAATATAGTAAGCAAATTGCACGTCATAATCGAATTTTGACCAACGAAGAACTGAGATCAAACGAGTCACACGATGATTAAGGTTTATGATATCTTCTGTAGCCATATGAATTATATTATTTTTAACCTGAATAATAGAGTTGTGCCATTTAGAACACATTCAAAGAGGAAACTTTGTGCAAAGCTTTTTTTCTATTGTTGCATGGCATTTATTAGAAACAGGGGATTTTGTGGCAAATAAAACCTATATTTTTGTAGAAAATCGACATCCTTTCTCTCAAACACTCTCATATTTGGCAATTCAGTACTAGTGCTTGGTAAACAATAATTTCCTTAAAACAATAAAATTGAGAATGGAAATGGGGAATGTATCAAAGAGACAACAACCTGACAATAGAAAAAAAACAACAGCAGAAGGTCACCAACAGGTCTTCAGTGTAGCGAGAATTCCCGCACCCGGAGGCGTCCTTCAGCTGGCCATAAATTTGTTAATTTATATATTAGCTGAAACAAATATGAATATGGACCAATGCAAGTACACCTTCTGGAGTGCGCTTGACTTAAGTGACTCAGGACGACATTTTTTTTAATTTAAAGGTTGTTTAGGACTTTTTGGGAACAATAAAAGCTAGCACATAATAAATCTATGTTTAAAATTTTTAACCAAAAAATTCTGTATTAAAGTCTGTGGATTTTCTACGACAATCTTGATTTTATTTGCCTCAAAATCACCTATTTCTATTTAATGCAATGACACTATAAAAAAAAAACTTTGCACGAAATCCCCCCTTGGTATATGTACAAATTGGCCCATATCTATTATTCATTATCTTTGCTGTTACTATTGCAGTTTGAAAAGTTCGTAATACACATGGTTAAAGAAGGGTTCTTAATCCCGAAATCAAAATAATTACCAGGTCAGGAATAGGATAACTCGAGTAGGAATTAGAGAAATAACTTAACAAACAACTTACACTATGTAAAATATGTGTAGCAATAATTGAAGACATGAATAACTTTTCATCTAAATACTATTAAAATATATGTGGATAGTCAGAATGATCGACTCCTTCTTTGCAAAATTAGGTAGAGCTGAAAATCTACCAATCAAAAATGATTCCTATATTTTTTGGTATGTAGTTTAACATCGTTTTTTTTTTGGATTCAAAAACGCAAAATGATGAACTACATATATACATTTGTAGTAATTTATTTTGTTTTGCTTATTGTTGTTATATATGGTCTCTGGTAGAGATTTGTCTCATTGAGATTGAATCATCGAATCTTAAGTTATTATTTTGATAGTATTGTAAACACAAGAATAGACACTTCTGTTAAAATACATGTATACGCACTTGCAAGTCGCATGGGGATAAGCGTCACATTTTATTACCGCACATGGGTCATCAATACAGTCAAATATAACCTCCGAACATGGTTCCGTAATTAGTAAGCCACCTACGGAAACTGAAAATTTATATCAAAACAATACATGTACATATTATTAGTTGCATAGTGTCCTAGTAAACTAATACGGTATATATGGGATCAGTAAATATTACGTCACTAGCACACTATGTAACGAATTTATCTTACCGACTATCTTAACTTGTAAAATTTAGACATGTGATCTATCAAAATGAGCAAGCCAGTCTTCAATACTGTTAGCATTAAGAAACTGATTCCATTAATCCTACAAAAACAATAGCCAACGATAACAAATTGTTAGGTTTAAATGTGTTTAATGAATTTATTTCAATCTTAATAATCAATTGCTTCGTCTGTTGAAACCTTTAAGATTTTTTCTCAATTCCGTTTTGTTTTTATAAAGGGACGTAACACCACTACTAGCCGTGTATGAAATAAGCCCCGACTCTCTACTACATAATATGGAATATAAAGAGACGTAACTACACTACTAACCGAGTATGAAATAAGCCCCGCCTCCCTACTAACCTAATATCAAATATACACGGTCTTCATGCGGACGCTTTTAACCAATCACATTCCGAGAAATATATAGGAGGTAAGATAATATATGTTATGAGCTTTAAGGAATGATAGTTTATACAAAGGAATAGAAGAATTTGCAGCATATTCACATGAATATGTTAGTGGCAATAAGTGAAATTAGGCGCACTAGGTTTAAATCCTATGCAGTAAGCTAACGCCTAGACATTAAGTTATTGCCTGAAATTTCAAGGCATTAGGCTTATTTCCTGAAATCTGATGTAGCATATGATTAAGCATCAATATTTTACGTATGATTTTTTCCCCTGTTATTGACATACAAATTTCGTTTTTTTTATGAAGTACAAAATGTATTTAAACATTGAACAAATATCTTTCTATTTATGATCAATTTAATTTTAGGCAATTACATTAATGCCAGGACATAATTTGCAGGATTTTAAATGTAGTTTAAATCCTAGGATTAAGATTAATGCTTAACACTATTTAGGCAATATACTTACTGCATATGCGTTATCTCATTGCCTATTGCCTAGGATTATTATGAGATTAATTTCAATTTTTTGCTTCTAACACATTTACTGATAAAAATTATATTTACACAAAAACATGTAGCTGTGTTTGCTGAGAATGTTTTTGATTGACCATTTAAAAGCAATGCTCGAGAAATTAGATTTCTCTTTGGCTATGTGGGGTGACGAAATACCTCTCTACGTTATGTCCATATGCATAGTTTTAATCAGCTCCTGTAAAGAGAGTGTCACACAATACCTGCACTTTACAGAACCCTTATTTGAACACTTTGAGGATTCGTTGGTGACCTGATACACGCAAAATTAGCCCACTGAGTTTTTTTTGTCATTAGCATATCATAAATGTCCCAACATCCGAAATTATGATATAATGCGATTTTTAAACGAACACATTTGTAATGTACCAAAGAAAATGGACATAAAATTTCCACATACAAATAATTATGATATATAGTATAAATTTACATAATATTCTGTATTAGTTAATGTTTTTTTATATATTATTTTATTATTATAGCCTAATTTATCATTGAAAATAACGTTCTTACCAATAGATGTCAATAGGAAAAGACAAAATACCGCCTTCATGTCGAACAAAGATTTAATGACTTCGACAGGAATTGGGTTATCTCGAACGTGACGATTACAACTCTGCTGGTCTTCACAATGGAGAACTGACGTAGAAAAAACTCGTCCTACAACTAATTCAAGTTATGTTAAGAAACCTTTTCACCCATTTCAAAATATGATATACTTTGATAAAATTTCTTTCTTTTATCAGTATACTGAGTGTCTTTGATGTCTTTTTTTTCTAATTTAACCGACTATATGAAGGAAATAAAATGTTTCCAAATTAAATTGTGATTTGTTTTATGCTTAAATTTCATTGATTCCGACCGGTACTTGTCTCAGAAAAAAAATTCATACATGATGATGACTGTATACTTTAATTACACATAAAGGTTTACAGGGGAAATTATTCTGAGACAAGTGCTTGTGTTGATTACGGTAGAAATTAGGTCTGTCTTTATGAAATTTGGCGATACCCATATCTTTTGTACACCGTGTTAAAGGTACTCAAAAACCCCGGATTATGTCCAGCGTGACATGTGCTTTATGATAATGACGACTTGCCTATTGCTAAAGAGATTTTGTGTTGGCGTTAGTCTAGTGATGAACCAACGACCTAATTCAACACATCAATATTTCTTATTTATTGAAATGTCGACCTTACGGTGAAGTCAACTCAAGATAAGATTTAAAGTAAGTAAATACAATTATATCGTGACTTATTTGTTCTCCATAATAGATTGAAGCATAACTTAATATAAACCTCTTATTTCCTATGCAATCCATGTTGAGGCAATTTAGACACTTGTATAAGTACTAGACTGTTATTTACCTACTGTTGTCATTTTGTAACGTAAGGAAACTATCATTTTCATATAAGAATGTATATAAGAAACTAAGATTTCAACTCCATTACGCAAACTTTGCCTTAGGTGGATATTACTAAAATAATTTCAGGTCCTTTAATAGTCCCATAGCTCATCACCTGTTTCGGTTCTTGTACATCCATTTATTTCTAAAATGTTCTCATTACCAGTTACTTTGTTGAAATAAATGAGGAAAACAAACAAAATATCTTGATCTTTTAATTAACTATAATATAATTGCATATTGGATATTATATACTAGCTATAAGAAGACTGTATCATGTCACTGTCACTAGAAGCTTATTCAAAGTATATGCATCTCCAATGTTGTCCTTGCTAGACGATTGGTAGTATTGCGTGGCTGAAATTAAATAAATATATATATCAACTTTATAATAAAATTTAAAAATTTATTGACCTCTGTACAAAGGCAAATATCGTATGCATGTTCTAGGACAATGATATGTAAATATGATACGAAAATGAAACGACGTACAAAAATAACAGACTGAGTCGTATTTTCTGCCCTAGAACTATGCATACTAGTGCAAAGGAAGATAGTTGTCTTATCTTTATACACACGACGATGTTCTGCATTGGGACCATAATGATTTTATAATTTTACGAGGAAATTTTCTTTTTATTATTACTTGTTTACATTATTCGCTCTAGATAGTGCAAGTTATTTTCTGGTGGTGTTCATATTTCGTTATTTGGAAATTTCGGTATGTATTTATCATGATTGTATGATTAAAGTAAAAACCTGGTTTTTTTTTAGTTTTTTTATTTGGTGTTTAACACCCCTTTCATCTCTATTGGTTATTTTGTGGTGGCACGTTTATTGGTGAGGAGAGCTGAAATGTTGAAAGAGCACCACAGACCTTCGGCAAAAAAACTATTTGTTTTTCAAAGATTTGCGACGCAATCGCTAAGTGCTGGGTTCGGACTCACAACTTTAGTGTTGACAAGCTAGAGATACGGTATTTGAATACATAGTAGTTTGACTAAATTTAATCAATTTAGATAACTATACTTAAAAAATTACTTATAAAACAGTAGTATTTAAAATTGCCATATGTATGAAGACCAATTTTTGGCATTGTGCTGTTTTCTGCTCTTTATAAATTGGGTTGTGGTCTCTTTGACACATTTTCTGTTTCCCTTCCCAATTTTATTTTTGATAATGATAATTCAAAACTTACCAATCAACTACTTGTCCTGCTTGGAAGAATTCGGAGTTACAGCCTCCACAATAATTAGCCCTGCAAAAGTAACAGTAAAAACCAAATGATATTTCAACTGATCGGGCGGAGCTTATCTTTTAATTTGCATAAAGACGGTCTATTTAAAGATGTGTGATAAAGATGAACGCCGTTATAATTATCATTGAATTCTAATCAAATACCAGTGTCAATAACGCATATACAAAAGAACTGAGTGTATGATATGGGACGAATAACTGGACACTTCATTGATTGGTTTATCCCAAAACTCCTGTATATAAATGGACTGGTCTTTAATACGCGAACTTCTTAAACCCCACCCAGTCAAGTGAACTATATCTAGTAAAAAATGGTGTGCGTACAAAGAATATATAACCTGGGGTAGGAAGTTTTATCATTGGTCAGGTTGATAACATAATGAAAGACATGTATGTGATAAGACTACTATAGTTTTGTTATGCTATGTGTTTATTTGTAAGATAAGAGCAACACGAATAAGATTATTATTAAAAATGTGGGTACATGAATAAAACGACAAGAAGTTGGAGTGCAATGTATGTAGGCAAACTTTCTAAGTACACATTTAACATTAAATCTTGAGGCTCGTGTCGCACACTCTGGTCTATGTGCCTATTCAACAAATGGACAGCAAGTTTTCCTTTCAGTATTATATTGTACATTATACAATATGCTTATACATAAAGATGTTTTCGCTTATATACAACAAATACTATTTATATAAATACAAAAGATGCCCATCGGTTGAAACAAGTTTTGTTTTAAAATAGCATAATATACTATGATTATTCAAAAATAAATGCATTCTCGTAATATAGCTTATTAATTCGTGTTTGATTATGTTAATTCCATATATAAGAAAAGTATATATCTCACCTGCAAACTGCCGTAGGGAAATTTGGACATTCACTTAGAAGGCATGGGTCTATAAAGCACTGTACCGAATTCTCCAAACATGTATCCTTGTTATTATTAGAACAATTCACTGAAACTTAAATTATAATAAGTTTTAAAAGATGTATCAAATACATGTAAGGGTTAAAATGAAATGAAATATAAACAAATTAACGCACCTTTTATAGCTGACAAGACGGTATGAGGTTTTCTCATTGTTTAAGGTGGTACCTAACACTACAGGGAGATAACTCTGTAAAATCAGCTAAACGTTTTAATTACGTTGTGTTGTAAAAGGAATATTAAGCTTTTCAATGATCAAAATTGGTGTTTGTCAAATTGCTATATAACCAGTGTAATTTTTCTGACAAAACGGTTGGTTCAAAATTTTTTATATTTGAATATTTTTGTTAAAGGGTCAAAGTAAATACTTTGACAAAATTTTATGAAAATTAAACGAGCCAAATTAATTTAAGGGAAAGTGTTGGGTACCACCTTAAAGTCGTACGATTGCCTATAAATGCTTACTCCCAATTAGTTTGGGTACTTGTTTATCATTGGCAATTAATCTCCTTTTTCACATCAAGTATACTTTGTCATTTAAGAAATGACTGTAATATTTTTTCTGTCTATGAAGAAATAACATAAAACATTTTTTATGTTATTTCGAATAGACAGAAAAAAATATTACAGTCATTTCTTATAATTTAATTTTAAATTCCATTTTAAACCGTTGAAAACCATGAAAAAACGTTGAAGACGTCACGGTCACATAACTAAATTATGTCTATAGGCTCATAACTAAATAACGTCAGCCAATCATAAGACGCGTTACATCCAAAGTTAAATTATATCAAAATGTTTGTTTTTAATCTGCAAGTCAGTGTAATTTGATTTTAGGAAGTCAGTATAAGAAAAATACCCATCACAGATGCCGAAGTTATACATAAAACATGTAATTTTTTACTTTGAGAATCGTTCTAATAATAATAGTCAAACCCGCCCCCTTCAGATCTCAAAAATTAAATTAAATTAAAGGTTAACTACAATTTAAAGTATTTCAAATTCGTTTCATGTATTCGTACACTAGATGTAACAGGACTGGTTTGCAATTTGTAGCTCGTGTCTTTTTTGCGTCTTAAATTAAGGCATTTACAAGAACAACTTAATCATGTTAAATTGTGCTGTCATTAAAGTGGATGATGAACTTAATGTCTAGTTAAATATCAAAACTAATTAAACAAGATCGTACTACAAAGAATGTGCATCTCGCAAAAATATTGTAATATCATACATGTAACTATACACTTTCATAAATACATCCCATTGCATTTTTTTAAAAACTAATAAACTATATTTCCTATATATTTACCTAAAATTGTAAGAAACAAACAAATTCCAGCCTTCCACATGTTGGATTGACTTAGTTCTGTGACCTATAACTTCAACTGATTCTGTGCTTTATCAAAATTCCAACGGTTACAATTAACAGATAAAGGTACTATTCGTGCGTAAATGTAACTCTGTCGAATTATATCTATATTGATACTTGTTGTAATAGATGTCTTATATACAATGAACTACACTTAGGATTAAAACCTCAAAACAGTGCGCCAGCCCATTAAAAACGGAAAAATAATATACAATTATGGTCCGTTGAAAAGGTGAATATCCAAAATTGTCAACACGAGAAAGTTATTTCATTGAGGGCGCAGCTATAATCCTGGTACTTTTGATAACTATTGGTACAGGCATGTTATAATGTAGAAAATGGTGGATTGGAATCTAGTTTTATAGCTAGCTAAACCTCTTACCTGTATGCTAGTGAAATACTGGCATACAACACATATAAAAGATCAATTAAAGTTGAAATTTGATTTGCAAAGGAGTAGTGATATCAAATTGTTAAACTCTTCTGTTAAGAAATTATTCAAATCTTCTTGGCATATCAAGGTAGAATACAGAAAAAATCATTCATGTATGCCTATTTAATGTAATTATGATAGATTGTTTTGTATGTTCAAATAACGAGCAGTTCTTATTTGGTTTTAAATTTGTCTTGTAAAAGTTTCACAACTGTACATCCTTTATACATCAAGAAATTTTAACGACTTCATACGTGCATTATAATGATGTTCATTTGCAAAGTTGTTATTCGTTCTTAACTGTGCGATCTGGAAGACTAGGTCAAAATTTCCCCCTTTACAGAGTTGACTATCAGGTTAATTTTTCTGGTAAATACTTGTTATATTTGTTTCTATCCTTTTAAAGGATTACTAATGCAAGGCAAAATCGATTTTCGAGGTTTATTTCATAAAATGTACATAAAGGCACACTGTCTAGTCAAAAGTACGGGATTTTACGAAATTGGAATTAATCAATCAAACCATATCTCCATCAATTTTCCGCTGATAAGAACCATTCAGCCTCAATCACACACATGTCTTAATGACATACTAGTAATTTAAAAGAGCCAATACGCATAGCACGAAATGCTCCTTTTAGTATAGAATTACAATTCCAAGCACTTGAATATAAAACATATTGCAGCGAAAGACCGAATACAACACTAATTCACGAAATGTCAGGGTTGAATTCATATCGAAGAACATTTAATTTTTCTCGATTTCACTTAAAACTCTCAATTTATAATATAAACAAAAACAATACAAGTTTACAATTCGTTTACAGGAAATTAAGAATTGATTGGATTTTACTATTAACTTTAAAAAAAGAGCAAAAATATGCATCCCCCATGTCCGCACTAAACTACATGTATATAATATTATTAACAGTTGCGTTGTGTTTAAAAAAAGAAAGAACAAAATATACTAAACAAACTGCCAGAGGGAGATTCCAAGTCAAAAGTCAAAACCTAATTGACAACAAAATGCCTTAAATAAAAAAATGACAGAAGTCCTTAGGTTAATGTGGTGTTTACGTCAATGAAAATGAAACTGGACGAGTACTACTGTGCATGCATATTTCGTCGTTCTATTTCTTACATTTATTCTTTCAGGGCCTTACACATATAGCTGATTATGATATATTGGTTTTACTTACTGTGACAGGCCCAACAATGAACTTTTATTGTTACTTTCGGTGTCATTTTGGTCTTTTTTGTTCACAATTTGTAAAAGTAAACCACTATAGGTCAAAGTATACGGTCTTCCGCGCAGAGCCTTGGCTCATTAGAAACTACAAGCTATAAAGGGCCCCAAAACTAAAACTGGTCAAAAACAATTAAATCAGAATGATTATCATAAACAGAAAAAACCCCAGCTTACTTAGAATTTGAATAGTATAGATAAATTTAACAGATAAAATTAATCAAAAAACAAATATACAAGTATAAACAGTCTGTGTGACATAATCTTTTCAAAAGAAATATGGAGAACTTTACAATAGCTAATAACACTGGAGAGTTTGTAAACCGTATTACAGATGCAGACATTGTGATAACTATAACGACTACGGTTTTGTCGATTATAGGGTCTATTTGGCTCATTTTTGTTAACGGTCGTAAATGGATTAGAAATGGACACTTAAAAGAAACAAGGAAGCTTTTGATATACCTTACTATTTCGGATTTTTTCATTGCGATTGGAAATTTTTCGGGGGCTATAAGATACATCAAATCAGATGACAGCAATAGTTTTAAAGTATTGAAATGTAATTCTGAACGCGACGTAGGATGCATAATTCAAAGTTTTATAACTACGTTGGGATCTTTGTGGTCTTTCTTCTGGACGACAGTAATTGCGTTCCATTTGTTGGTAACTTATGAAGAAGCAATGAAAGTTCCTGAAAAATTGAAAAAGGTCCAGGAAAAAAAGGGTGGATGCATATTCAGAGTACGCTTGCTGTATCATTTTAGCTGGCTTATTCCAGGTAAAGTAGCAAAAACAACAACCACTAGGGGTAGTTAAATTAAATTATCCTATGCAAGTGCTTTACAAAAGACAAAAATATAGACAACATTTAAAGTGTGAAAAATGAATGAACCATTATTATTAAGTTTATTTTCGGTTTCACAATTTTCATGTCACATCAACATCATTTGAACTTTGGTGTATAGTTGTCTGTTGGGCTATTATACATTGTACCACATCTCTTTTTTCAAGCTAATATTACAATGAGATGAATTGCATGCAAGGGGGTGATTGATAATGCATACACAATCTGAACATAAAACTCGAATATGAAACAATATTACAATGATTTCACTTTAAAAGTATATTAAACAAAGATTTACAGGTTATCCGTGGACAAGGAAGTTGTCATACATGTATGTGTCTTATACAATACCCTTTACCCTTGGAGAGGAATCCCAGGTTTCGTTTTACTAATATAATTACTTAGACCTCTGTTCTCTGTTTTAGGGACTGATGATTTTTTTCTTTTTGTCTTACAAGTTCTCTTTTGCTATGGTGTTGTCTTTTGTTTCGTTTGCTTTGGTTGACATTTCTTTTTCAATTACCCCTAGTTATCCTTTTTACATTTTATCCAATGAAACAAATATAAACACAACGATAACCTCTCAAATAGATAAAAAGTTTTAAGATAGATCTTAAGATATCCTTTGTCAATAATTTCATTTGTTACGTATGTAGTATACTTCATTGTTCATTGACAACGCTACGGTCGTATATTAATGGAGAACTGATGAAAATGTATTTTATAATTGTTAGGTTCAATGACTACTTAAAATAAGATCTTGGTTTATATTTATCTGGGTTTTTTTTCTTCTAGAATTTTGTCTAGGTGCTATCTTTTTTATATTTAATTACTAATTGTGGTTGTTTGTACCGACCGATAAGCTCTAGCGCGGTCATTTTTTCTATATCAGTTTTAAGATATCATACAATAGTAATATTGTCTGCTTTTGTTAAGTTTTAATTTAAGAAATGTTATACTATTTTATTACAAACGTTTATTATGGTTTACAACTGACAGATTTAAACTTTAATGTTTACCCTGCTTTCAAATGAGTATGACAAACATGATGATTTCAAATTACCGATAGTCAACTCCCCGTGGCCATTTGTCAGCCTTACCAATTGCATTCTCATTTCTAAAAACAAATTACGCTAGGATGAAAGATCTTGTCCTTAGTTATTTTAAGTTATAATCTTGGTCCTACTTTTTCATTTTACTCATTATTCGATCCTGCCTTTTTAATTAGTTTATCCTGGCTTATTTTTACATAAATTGACATCCTGCCATATTTTTATTTTCCAAGTTGTTTATCCTGCTTTTTAAAGTTTAATCCAAGGCGCCCCGCCCCTGCCCCCATGAAAATCAAATACTAGTTCCTAAAATACTGGAATAAACGTCTGAAATGTAACTTACCCGTTTGTTTTTTTATCCCAGATTGTGAGATTATTAATAAGGGTAGATTCACGGAAAATGCATACATACCAGGATACGTTTACCTTGATTTGTTTTCACAATTGCTAAAACAAGATTTGAATAACGGTAAACTTATTATACTTGAATTTGTCATTTCTTTTCAGTTATCATTATGAGCATCGCTGCTGGAACAAATGTTCTTGGGTCGGATCTATCTGTTGGCTCTGGAGCTTGGTGCTGGATATCTGCCTGTCTGTCGCCAAATCAAAGAACATTTTGGATGACATTTACAGGAAAAGGATGGGAGATATTGATGTATTTGCTTTGTTGTTTATTTTATTCGTGGCTTAAAATTCGTAAGATGGAAATTCAGAAAAGGCACGACAAAGTAAGTTGTTAGTGTCTTTTATAACTTGAATAAAAAGTATTCAATACAATGTATATTTATCTTAAGTAAGTTTAAATTTGAATTGATAAACTAAAAATCTGCTATACATAATATATATTATGTATGCTGAAGTAATGTTTGAAAAATATTGAAAAGATTCGAGTTTTGCTAACATTTGCACACAATTTAGCCTGTAAAGAGTAAAATTAATGCTGTTCTTATTGATTTTCTTTGAAGCAGTGCGCATGTAGGTTGGGGATACTATTAAGCAACTCTATTAATATGACGACTTTTCTGATTCGATTAACAAAAACAAATCCGTGTAACAAACCAAAACTGAAGGAATGACATCAATTATAAGGGGAAAATAAAGGATCAGCAGAAACACTGAATAACAACTGAAGCAAACACCAACATACATAGAAACAGACTGTAAATAACAACTGACGTATATGGCAACTGAACTAGATGTAGGTGTTGACAATTTCACTTCAATTAAACATGAGGTCAACATATTAAAAAAATTCAAAACCTCATGCACATACGTCTACAGCAATTATATTCATAGTTTCTTTTGCAGGCGTTGAAGCTACAAAAACTCACACCATTAACCGACCCACGATATAGAAACAATACAAATGTGGATGGCGAAGAACCACCAGACATCAAACACAACTCAAATGAAAATATGAAATATTTGTATATATGGCTTATTGAAATTTGCCTCCGGATTCCAGGGACAATCCGTTACATCATGGCTGCACACAAAAGACATACTGGATACTCATCTGCTTACGACAGCGTCGATGTTTATTTTCTTCATTTTCAGTCTTTTGGTGACAGCGCCCAGGCTTTTTGTACATGGGTGGTATTTTGTGGCCCAAAATTAAAGAGAATGGTTACGTCACGTGTCTGCAGGCATCATCGGAAAGGTGAAGAGAAAAGAATGCTAATCGTACAAAAATATTAGCATAAGTTCATCTTAAGCAGTTTTCTGTCCAACTAGTAGTTAGTTTGGTGCATTTAGAAAGGAAAGAACGTGAACTTCATATCACATTTTGTTTGCATGTTATATATTTTTTATTTCAACAAGTCGTACATGAAAACATTACTTACACCACTATGACATGTATTACATATATCATGTTAACACATTACGTTCATCATTATATGACTCGTATTTGTTTTGAACACGTTGTCTTATTGTTCATAATGTTATTTAAATTTCATTGTTTTCTTATTATACCGTTATTGTAGTTGAAAATTTCTGAATTAATTATATTATTATATAGCTTCAAATTATTACTGTCAGATCTAATTGAGATACCACTGAAAAAACCATGTAAGGATGATCCCTATTGCAATTACAATTTGTTGTAATATTGGTTTTGAGACATCTACCCAAACGAACTAAGATATAAACAGTGCAATGCATCTGTACGATCTTCAACAATTACAAAAAATCGTATTGATTATTGTATAAAGTACAAAACGCAGTATAAATCAATGCAAAGTTATTGATTGACGATGAAGATGTAATGATTTTGACCAAATGACAAATATCACATATTCATCAGGACTTGGAACATTTTATTGTTCTAGAACTATGAACTTTCTTGTAACATTCATTTATGTTTGGACATGGGATCCGTTCTTTTCGTACAAGACGTCTTCACAAACAACATACCTAATAAATCCATTTTAGGTAAAACAATAATTAACGCTTTGAAAATTAAGTGCATAATCTGTATCAAGTCACTATAATGTCTTGTATTTATTGCATTATATAACTAGGAGCTTTCTAATTTTTTTTTCATCTAATTTTTCATATGTTGTGTTTTACGCGATGCTTTAGATTCAGTTGTCTTTTTTTGTTTTTCCGACTCCACACTACACATTCACATAACATTTTCGAATGTTTTTATTTGAAATACAAGTGTATCTTGATCAACTTGTTTTGTTTTTGTTTTGACAATTACGTTTTCAAGATTTCAATTATTCTGAATTGCACGACATGTGTCATTTTAATAACAAACGTTCACATATGGTAGGTAGTCATTTCGTACATTGACAGTTTTTCCACTACTGCCAATTCGTACCTAAATTTACCATTTCGCACCCAACATTTACTATTTTATACACTTGGTTAACCTTTAACAAATACATGTTTACTTTTTCGTATTATATAATTTGGTAATTTGTTGAAATGTTTTCCTAACATCGGTTTTGAGATAATGTAAATAATATGATTTAAAAATTAGAGAAAGTTTTAAGGGTACGAAATCGTTAGGGTACGACAAGGCTATACTTTGCATATATATAATTCAGTAAAGATTATTTTGATTAAATTTAATTTTAATAAATGTATCGTTACCTTAATACTACAATCATTGTCTTGTTCTTGATTTTGATATTCCTGTTTCATACATGACACTCGTCAGGTCGTCATATCGATGGGCGTTTAGTACAGTGATTTTGTCATAGTTTGGTTAAGTTAGACATGGTTGTGTTAAGAGTTTTTTCTGACAATCAATGACACAATATAAACATTCAGATGTTTCGTTAAATGAACCTCTGAATATAAATTCAAGCTGGTAAGTATATTTTTTATTGCTAATATGTTAGTACATAACCGTTTTTATCATATAATTATAATTTGGCACAGAATAAAGCTTGCGTGTGTCAAGATCGTTAAGTTGTTGTTCGTTGCTAATGCATAACGTACAGTTATTTTGTTACTGTTTGTTAGATCCCATTTTTCGTTAAGGTATAAGTCTGAAAAAAACCTACATTTGCACACATTTTAAGATTACAGAAAATTCGGTGTCATGGTTTGGTTCACTAGTGTAATGGTTAAGTTCATGTTCGACATGGTTCAGTTATGTGATTCCTGTCGTGAATGATGGAAGTGTAACGATTAAAACAAACATATCCTATTTTGAGTCGATTTAGTGTCGCTATTTTCTATGTTATTGTTTTGTACCCAGACGAGTAGATCTGAGTTTTACATATTAAAGATGATCTTTTACTCGCATAAATACACCTATAAGAAAATAAGTCATCTACAGTAAAACTAAGATTTTATCATTATAATTATCATAATTATAGAACAAGCATATATAAAGAGCTCACCAGAGTAATATATAATAAATGAATTTCAATAACAACATTTTTTTGTAAAGTTGGTGTATTCTAAATACATTATGACATAAGAAAGCACATAGTAATATACCATTAGTAAATACAGTATGATTTCCAATTGAGAAACTATCCACCGTAGAACAAATGACGCAAATTTTAGGTCACCGTACGGCCTTCAACAATTAAGAAAACTCATAGTTTTTAGTAAGTAATTAAAGGCTCCGACAAAATTAAAGATGCTGCAATTCAAATAAGAAAACTTACAGCCTGACTTATGTCCACAACAAAACCAAAAAATAAATATAATATACAGTAAAAAACAACAGCCAGTGCAGCACAGACTGTAGACTTTATACAATGTCGTTCAGAATATGACGTGGTTTTATCAGAATGGAATACTGCTATCAATATTCATCCTATTGTCTGTGAATTCTCGCCTTGTCTGGTCAGAAATGAGGCTGTACACAGTTTAAATGTACTTGTACTAAGCACAACAGTACGTGTATCATTGAATTATGTTCTCAACCCAATGTAACAATGTACATTTTGATATACTCAATACTTAACTGACAATGCTTTTTCTGAAATCGGAACTTTATGGCATACAAAAAAAAATAGTTTAACGAGTTAAAAAGACATAATCAATTTTATTCGTTCGTTAAAACAAGACATTATGGACCTTTTTTCGAATTCGAACATGTCATTTTTCACACTTTGATATCAATTTTCATATTAATTTCACTTAGGAGATAACTGTATTGTATTTTAAGCTCCGACGGCATCAATTGGGGATTTGATGGTCGCAAATTAAGTTTACTGGCGACGCGTAAGCGGAGACAGTAAACGGGTATTTGCGACCATCAAATCCCAATTGATGCCGTCGGAGCTTAAAATACAATATTGTTATCTCCATTCTAATGAAACTGACAGAAAACAACGTTAAAACATGTTTTAAAATCTGTCATATGCCGTCTGCGCTTGGGCGTACGTCCCATAGCATCAATTGATGCCATGTAAATAAGTGACGTTATCCAATCAAAATGAACGTTACAAACGTTGTTGCATTAGAATTACAGTTTACTACATGAATAAGTTTAAACTGATATTTTAAGACATTATGGTGTCCTCTCGATATGGTTTGTTTAATTTAATAGATAAAAAAATATATCCGTTTGGCATCTATCCGTTCGAGCTACCCGTTAAGGTGTTACCGAGGCTTAACTGTTACGTTTTGCAACTCGTAAGTACACGTTTTTATCATTTCTCACGATAATTATCCCCAGAAGAGTTTACCTACTTAGAAATGATACCGTCCATGATACACTAACTCAACTATAATATTAAACAAACCAAATCAAGAGGACACCATAATGTCTTTAAATATCAGTTTAAACTTATTCATGTAGTAAACTGTAAGTGGAATTAATATGAAAAATGATTTCAAAGTGTGGACGAATTAAAAACTGGTAATGTCTATTTAATCGAACGAATAAGAGTGATTGTGTTTTTTTAACTCGTTAAACTATTTTTTTCTTGTACATAGGTTGTATACCATAAAGTTCCGATATAAAAAAAACTCTGTCGGTTAGTATTTAGTATGACTAGGATTTTATGTTTAAGGTTATGAACATAAAAGAACGTAAAACTTGCCTTTTGTCAAATCATTTTGTATAATGCTTTCAGTATTATCCTTTGGTCCCTTTTTAAAGGTTTATATTTCCTAACTGGTTCGCTTTGTAAACGACTGTAATGATTCTTAACATTTTGATATACGTAATCGGTGTATAACTATAAACACCTATTAAGTGATTTTTAGTTAGGGTCCATTAACAATTGCAATTATTCATTTGCTGCCATGGCGTTGTAGTTTATTTTCGATCTATGAGTTTGAATGCACCTCTTTAATGCAGAATTGTCACACAAAGTTGATCCTTTTATTTTATTTGAACTCATTTCTTATGTAGACGAAACGCGCGTCTGGCGTGCTAAATTATAATCCTGGTACCTTTGATAACTATTTACACCACTGGGTCGATGCCACTGCTGGTGGACGTTTCGTTCCTGAGGGTATCACCAGCCCAGTAGTCAGCATTTCGGTGTTGACATGAATATCAATTATGTGGTCATTTTTATAAATTTCCTGTTTACAAAACTTTGAATTTTTCGAAAAACTAAGGAGTTTCTTATCCCAGGAATGGATTACCTTAGCCGTATTTGGCACAATTATTTTTAGAATTTTGGCCTTAATGCTCTTCAACTTCGTACTTGTTTGGCTTTATAAATATTTTGATATGAGAGTCACTGATGAGTCTTATGTAGACGAAACGCGCGTCTGGCGTGCAGAATTATAATCCTGGTACCTTTGATAACTATTTACACCACTGGGTCGATGCTACTGCTGGTTGACGTTTCGTCCCCGAGGATATCACCAGCACAGTAGTCAGCATTTCGGTGTTGACAAGAATATCAATTATGTGGTCATTTTTATAAATTTCCTATTTACAAAACTTTGAATTTTTCGAAAAATTAAGGAGTTTCTTATCCCAGGAATGAATTACCTTAGCCGTATTTGGCACAATTTTTTTTTAGAATTTTGGCCTTAATGCTCTTTAACTTCGTACTTGTTTGGCTTTATAAATATTTTGATATGAGCGTCACTGATGAGTCTTATGTAGACGAAACGCGCGTCTGGCGTGCTAAATTATAATCCTGGTACCTTTGATAACTTTTCTCATATCTTTTTATTTGCATGCATCTGTGAAATTTATAAGAATCTAACGTAAATAATATAGAATTGTAAAACATATGTTTTATACATTTTTATAATCGTGTAGAATTATTCATCGAAAGCCAAAAAATATTAAACACGAACAAAAAGCTTGAGCACTGTCACCGAAACATTGGAAATGCATTAAATAGATGTCTACTTCTTCATAGTGAACCGATCTGTATCCAGTATGCCTTTTTATAGCTGCCATTATAAATCGAACTGTTCCAAAACATCTCAAACACAGTTCAATCAACCATAAATACATAAATCTAATGTCTTCATTTGGTCGATTTGAAGTTGGAATTAACGGTGTCGAACTATCTACTTGTGCATGTTTCTGCAATAGAATAAAAGATGTTTTAATAGGAACTCGTACGAAAAATTATTTGACTAAGTGGTGATATATTTCATTTACTTATGTCAATGAATGAAAAATCCGGAATTATTTTGTCTAATAACTTATAGGTTTTTTTTTCATGGCATAATAAAAAGATAATTATCAATGTTTGATGTATCTAGTCGTATGCATATAACATAACGGGCGGTAAAAAGCATTGTCTGCTTATAAGTCTCGGACTCTTGTATACACGTACATTTGAAAAATTTTGTTTTCCTTTGATCAATGCATTTTTGTATCGCAGGGTTGACTTCTCTTTTAGCCATTGTCTCTTTTTGTACATACAGAATACGTTTTTGTGATTGCTTGTAAATACATTCTTTTTTATTTTTAATACTTGTTTATTACCCTTCTGGATCTGATCATGGCACATTTTTGTCGAAATTTCAGAAGCATGTAAAATCCAAGGCAGGAAAAATACATCAGTATTTCCCATCCTTTTCCTGAAACAGCCATCCATATGGTTCTTTCATTATCAGACAGGCAAGCAGAAATCCAGCACCATGCACCTGATCCTACAGATAAATCTGATCCAAGAATTCCCTTTGCCATTGCCGTTATAGTGATGGCACCTAGAAAATTTAGAGAAACGTTGAAATTATTTTCGTGTATTTTATATTTAGATTTGATTTGTTTTTTTATATTAAAATTATAGCATGCAGATGATGTAATTTCGGATTGTAATACGTTATCAAGTATTTCGACTTTAGTCATTTATGGGTTTACCTAATTAGGAAACAGAATTTTCATTTGCTAAAATGTATTACAGATTAGATCTATGCATGCAATAGTGACTAATATTTACAGTCTGGCTAGGAAAAAGTTCAAGACTTCTAATGTCATTTTGTCATTTTGTAAAATAATATCAATGCTTACCCGGTACGGCCCAGCTTAGTAAATGATACACGAACATTTGAATATCCTTTCTGGCATGTTCCGATTGATTAAAGCTTCCAGATTGATTTTGGTCTGTAGAATTCCACAAAAGATGGAATGCAATAATTGAGGTCCACCAAAAAGAAGACATACTAGACATCGTCGTTAGAAAACTTTGCGCAATACAACCGGAATCATTTTCTTTATGGCATGCTAAAACTTTCTCAGGACTGATGTCGTCACCATAAAGAAAACGAATGGCTCCAAATAAGAACCCAATTGCACTAAATATATCCGCTATAGTTAAATATAACAGAAGTTTCATTGGTGTAGATATATGGTCTCCCCGTTTATATGTCCGTCCAAGGTTTATAAAAATTATAACAGCACCAATAATAGACAGACAGCATGTTGTTATGGTTACTGCAATATCGATATCCGTTACTTTCTTAATATATTCTCCAGTGAAATTGGTATAATTATGAACCATTGTTCTCGTCGGTATATATATCCGTAACAAGTACAGAATTACATTGTACCGGTCATTTGATTTTTAAAAGTGTAAACTGCATTTTTACATCTTACGGAAAAACACAATAATGCAATTCATCATATGCAGACCTTGCAAGTTCATTCAAATAAAGACAAAGTATATCAATTTGTAAATATTGATAACATATGAATGTATTTGATTAATATCTAACACTAGTTTATAATTGCTCACCTAACCCAATCATATCATTTGTAAATATGAGATCATTAGACCTACTGTGTATATCCTCATAGTTGGTTTATCTATATCATTCAGTGTATATCTGTATTGCGATGATTACACACATAAACAAGGTTGTGATAACTGTAATGCAGTGCATCATGTATATGCATGCTCCATTATAAACATAATCATAATATACACGTGAAAGAAAACAAATCCAGGGTACGATCTAAAACCGAGCAAAACATATCAACTTGTGAGGTAAACATCGGAAGAACAGAAATACTAAAATACAATGACAACAAACGCCAATGCAACATATATGGAAACGAACCATTTGATAACAACTACCACATTCCTAACTTTAAAAAAAAGGTTGGTTGAACCTAGTTCCACGGCTAGCTAATAAAATTAACTGTACCAATTTTCTTGCACCAGATGCGCATTTCGACAATACATGTCTCTTCAGTGATGCTCGTGGCCAAAATAATTGAAATCCAAAGCTTATATAAAAGATGAAGAGCTATAATCCAAAAGGTCCAAAAAGTATAGCCAAATCCGTGAAAGGAATCAGAGCTTTGCATGAGGGAGATACATTCCTTAATTTATAATAATTTCTATCATTTTGTAACAGTAAATTTTAATAACACAAAAAATCCGTATTTTCATGCCAGTACCGAAGTACTGGCTACTGGGGTGGTGATACCCTCGGGGACTAATAGTCCACCAGCAGAGGCATCGACCCAGTGGTAGTAATAAAATAAACGGTACCAATTTTCTTGCACCAGATAAACCTCTCGCTCATATATACGACAATGTTAAACATATCGTTCAAATGCCAATGTTACTTGACAAGAACAGTACAAATAAATGCAAGAAAAGAGAAATAAATAAATAAATAATATAATAATAATACATTTCCACATGCACTATCCTATTGATTGTTCATCGTCATTATATCAAACCAAACATATTGACGAAAGTTTCCCGCAGTCCATCATTGGTTAAGATTGTATGTCTATATCATATCTACATACATATATTGATATAACCGTCTAGTTTTTGTAAGATCCATTTTGAATTAGAGCACTTTATGTAAAAAGCTCCATTCAACGAATTATTAAGTTGATTCCGACGTACCACCAATTGCTTACACTTTTTGTTTCATACATTGACTTCCAACAGGTACACATTCGATAATATTGAGACATAGAGATTGTTCCTGTAGATATATAAAAACAAAATCCGTGTAATTGTAATTTTGAAGCCGCTAGAGTAAAACGAATACCCAAATATCAGGAAAAAATGACGAATCTTACAGTTAACAATGGGAGTAAAACATGTCCGTCGTTTCCTTTTTTTTCTATTTTTGTTGGGTTTTTTTTCATTTTTGTAATGGTGTGTCTTATTTTGATATTTTTTACAATGAGAATTGTTTCTTTCTCAAAATCAAGACACTGATTTATTAAAATACTTACAAATACCATTCAATTATGAAAATACCACATATATTGAACTCTATTTGGGCCCTAGTCGTATGTTTCCTTTCATTTAAAAGTTTAATGAATAGTTGTAGTATTTTTTATCAGATTCAAAAATTGTTTACACATTATTTCGAAAATGTGGAAATGCCGTTTATTTTGAACAAATATGTGTATTTCTTTTAATGCTTTTATGTTTTGACTGTGCATTGGTATTTTCTGCTTCTCTATCGTGTATTTGGTCAAAATCTTATAATAAATGTGGTTAAAATTAATCAACGTTTGTCGACAAGAAACCATTCCCCATCGTTCTTGTTGTTCACATGAGCATACTCAGTTGTACAAGCGAAAAAATGTTTATATATCGTGAAATTAATTTTTTTTTGTAACCACCAGTTTCATCAGAAATGGACATAATAGAAACTGATATCATAAAGCGTCAACATAGATTACAGTCTACTCAGACTAACCGTTTATAATTGCACAAGGTCATGTTTTTCTCTTGACTGTTTATGACGTCTTTACACTTAATCCATTGGATGTTGGATGATTACTGATTGATAATTTAGTCTTAGATGCATTATTTTTTTATTAGTTGTTAGTGGTTATGAACTAGCTGTCAGTTAACTGCGAGTATTCTCAGGTCTGTTCCT
Source organism: Mytilus edulis (assembly GCF_963676685.1). Lineage (NCBI taxonomy): Eukaryota > Metazoa > Mollusca > Bivalvia > Mytilida > Mytilidae > Mytilus > Mytilus edulis. Next base: position 24,835,893 of record NC_092356.1, read on the forward strand.
AGTGTCTTTTTGTTGTTAAACAAAAGTTCACCTCCAAAAATGCAGCTTCGAGTAAGAGAACTTCTAAAACGGTATCTGTTTTCTGAAAAGGGCACATACGTCCATTGAGTATTTCATTATTTTTCACAATGCAGTCAGTTAAAACACATGTGCAAGAAATCCCGCACAAACTTACTTAAATAAACAAACGTTAACCTCCAAAAAAGCAGCTTCGAGTTAAAGAATTTCTAAAACAGTATCTGTTTTCTGAAAAGGGCGCATACGTCCATTGAGTATTTAATTATTTTTTCACAAAGCAGTCAGTTGAAACACACGTGCAAGATCCATTATTGCAATATTATGAAATGATTTTTTCAAATAAATCAAATAAAATTTGAAATGATAATTTTTATTTTTTGCGTGACCAATCCTGTCGCATATGTTAAAATAAAAAAAATGAGAATATAAAAAGTTCACGAATCTATAATATAAAACTAGGGGGTGGGTTCTTTGGAAAAAGCTGAATTCAGTTATAATGTTTCTTTCTTAAACACTACTAGGCCACATACTTTAAATGTCTTGTAAACTAATATGCGTGTTTGATAACTCAAGTCTTACATTCGTAAATTCATCTTGTGCAATATCAATTTCTTTATTTAGTCATTCTAACAAGTTCCAGACACAAAATAAGAATGCAGATATACGAAGGGGGCATTGATAAAAATCAAATCAGTAAAAACAAACAATACGAAAAAAAACCGGCAGAAGGAACAAAAATCGACACATTGCGAAACAGGACCATCCCAAAACTTGGGCAGAACTCTAGTGCTTCAGAAAGGAGAACCTTTCTGTTTAAGTAGGAGCACTCGTCGAGTTACTCATTGTTAAAGATTAAGAAAATTTGTTCATAATGCATTGTTCTCTTTCGGTACATGAAAATCGCGCACACATTTCAGAAAAGGAAAATAGTGGCAAAAGATACAAATGGGACGTTCAAACTCAAAAGTCGAAAACAAACTGAAACGTTATGGCCAAAACAGAAAAATAATAAAAAGACAACCAACAGCATACTAAACGCAACATTTAGAACTAACGAATAATAGCTCGACTTCGTCTGTTCGCCCGTCCTGCCGAAAGAAATCTTTCGACAATCATTTTTTGCTTCTAAGAAAGGAACACAGTCTCCACCAAAAAGAGGGGGTTATCTTAGGTGCTCTGGAAGTATACATGTACGCAAACCTTGCTCAACATGTGTCACCCGTCGTGTTCCTCGTATAAGCACTAAACCGATTATAATTCTCATTCGGTAGGTCACATTCGGAGAAAAGGAAGACGGGTTAGGGGTTACGGCGATTTGAACAGTTTTTCAATAACGGCCAACAAGCTCTTGATGGGGTCCGTAAATTTTTTAAGTACATTTGAATCTTTGGTTAATAGTTTCGTAGAGAAACAACCACCTATCAAGGAAATCATGAAAGGAAAAACAATCCCTGGAATACCAACTGGGAGATGAATACCCAATATTCATCAACTATAACTTGAATGTTGCTACACAGAAATGGAAAAAAAATTCAATTAGGAATGTAGGACAAATATTTTTGAAAAGTTTGTTCTCAACTGACCCTCATTGTCAATTTATAGACGTAACTGTGTTCTATTGTACATTTTAAGTTCGTTGTGATAGATGCGTTCAATGTTGTCACCAAACTTTGAATTACTTATCAAAAGGATATCATATATGTAACGGTAAATGAAGTAGGATGCTAGCTTCTTTTCATTCTTCGTAAAAAGCTTCTGTATGAAGTCATGAAACTTATAAATTCTGATGAAGAATCAATTGTTATTTCATTGTTATCAGATACATAGATGATGACTTATTGCTATGTTTAAGAATAAAATGATCTATAGGAGTGTTGTATCCACAAAATTACTTCAGTTAATTAAAACTAATAACAATTGTCATTGTTTCCCTGTTTTATAAGATATATCTGTACTGGTAACAATTCATGCCACAACAAGAATATGTCCACAATACACGGATGTCCTACTTGCACTACCATTTATTATGTTCAGTGGTCCGTTAAATAGGGTTTAAAAATATAATGCATTGAAAAAAGAAAGATCATATAATAAGGAACATGCGTAGTAAGTTTTAATAGTTATCAAAGGTACCAAGATTATAATTTAGTACATGTACACCAGACGCGTGTTTCGAGTTGATTGGACTTAAACTCCATTCGTCAAAAACACCTTAAAAACTTTAACTTGAAGCGAGACAGACGGACGTATAAACGGTACGCCATAAAAATGAAACTTAATACCGCAGTCCCACTAGGCCACGATCGCACTACGAGCTGTGAAAAAAATGAAAGCTTTGACGATCGTAGTGTGATCGTGCAGATCGCAGTAAGGTCGTAGTACGGTCGTGGTAAGATAGCAAAGATCGATGTTCTACCGTAGCGAAACGGGATTCATGTCGGGAAGACTGCATTACGATCTCACAGCGACTTTACTACGAAATCACTATGACCATCACTTTTTAATCGCGACCCGAACATGCTGTTTTTACGACCCGACTTCGTTCATACTACGATCAGCATACTCATTGTAATTGTCATTTAAAATTTATAAAAAGCTCTCCAGCTTTCGTTGTTCTGTATGTAAGTATCTCCGATTGATCGACCATGCTTGACACATCTGTGTCATCCCTACTATTGTTCACTAAAACATATTGATGGACTAGCAATACGTTGTGATTCAGGTTGGATCGGTCGGTCCGACATATATATTCTCGATCATGATTTGTTACAATCAGAACTCCCTCTGCCTTAACTTTTACCCTTACCCTTACCTAGATTTTGGTTGCATGACTGCGTTGTTACCGAGAAACTCTACGTATCAATGAGAAATAGAAGGAATGATACATTATTTATATGGAACACGATGCTGACGTTATTGCTGGGAGAAAAATGTTTTTCTCCCACGTTTCAAACACTTTATTCAAAGACAATATAGAGTATTTATAATTCAAGTAGTATTTCCGTAACGTATCCTAATGTATATCAAAATAGATTGATGAATTAAAATAGCGTAAGAGAGAAACAAATGTTTTAAACATGTTTAATTAATATTTGTTTCCATGTATCAAACACTTTAAAATTCGTGCCCAATTATCATATATGGGCCATAGAATGAAACTTAAATAAACTACACATAAATGTCTCAACTTAAACTGGTTGCTAGTTCATGATATACAATGTAATACAACCGACCAAAACGAATTTAATCTAAAAAAAAACATAACATTTATTTACTTAAGCTTGGATTGGATTAATCATACCGCAAACTTTTGAATACTATAGCCGTTTTCTGTATTGTTTTGGAAATATAATGCCTCCCGTAAAAGATGTTTGTACAATACTTCTTTTCGTTCCAGTCGTTGGTAATCTTTAAACTTAACAATACTAATAGAGCTACGTGATTGATATTATAACATACGCATTTACCATGGTTTTTACATGTGTTGATTTGAGTTTTTTTTTAATACAGACTGGCCATTCATCACTACTAAAACAATTCCAATTGTTTTTGTGATGAGTTTTCCACCAAAAACATTAAATAAGGGGCTTTGTGATTTTTTTTACTGAACAATAAACATTAAACTAACAAATGACCCTACTTCCAAATGATAAGCTGTATTTTATTTCCTTGTTTGTTTGCAATTGTTCCTTTTTGTAAATTTACCATGAGCGTGTATAAATTATCGAAATACGACGATTTCTATCCAAGAATTAAATGCTATCAAAGGTAAATCATAAGCTTTTCATTAGGAACCACCAATGAGTCTTATGGATTTGACGCGCTTGTCTCGTATACCTAATTCTAAACCTTGTATTTTTTAAATTAGGTTCATGGCAATTTTGTTGGTAGGAGTGATGTTCAGGATTCGCAATTATATGTTATATTAAATATCAAGTGGTCCAAAACTGAAACGAGGGAAGTTTACTTGTGGTATTGGGCTTCTATTTCTTTTTACTGCTTTTTGTTCAAAGAAATATGATGTTATTGATAGTGCTGGTCTATTGTAATATCCAATTTGTGTATTACTGTTATGCTTTTTGTATTTTTTCAAACAACAGTTATATTTGTAGGTGTTCCGGACTATATGAGTATTTGGACCATACACGTATGGTCATGACCATATTGGTATATACTCATATGGTCCGACCGTACGCGTCTGGTCGGGGTAATTAACACTGTGTTACAGTTTACTTTTAATACTTCTAAACTCTTCACATGGTAAAACCGCACTATTCTCATAAACATTGGAAAATGAATCTTTTCCATTTTTTACTTTTGTTGATTCAACATGTCCGAGTGTTCATTGAAGATAAATGTGTTAATTTATAATTAAAACTAGATAGCACAGAATTTTATTTTGATTATTTCTGTTCTTTACAGTGTTACAATATCTTTTTGTTTATAATTTGGAAAACTTAACTAGCTTCATGTGAAAGGTTGGTGTTACCATTTCTGTTATTTATATATCGAAACAATCTCCTGAAGACACAAAATATTAAGAAAGAACAAAACGCTTGGGCACAATCGCCGAAACTTTGAAAGTGCATCAAAATGACATCGACATGTTCATAAAATGGTGGACTTATACATGCATGTCTTCTGAGAGCGGTCATTATAAACCGAACTGTGCCGGAAATCCTTAGCACTATTTCCACTATCCTCAAGAAAATGAAACTCAGCTTATGTTCGGGCGGTTGTTGATTGCATCTGGTCCTGGGTATCAAAGGTGATGTACTCCCGAATTGTTCCTGCATCTGCAACAGATAGATTCAATTATAAATCGAGTGCACATTTTATCAGAGATAAGCATTTTAATAGCCATACAGACTAAAATTGTCATACATTAAAAAACATTACTTTAAGATTGTAAAAATGTTGTAGTGTTTAGATATTGTCCAATATTCGACGACTGTGTGTCAAAACGAGTTTATGTTGTTATTTTGGATACTGTCATACCGTCATGTTCTTAACAGATGCTTTTAAAACTGTATTCTAATTTGAATTCTCTACCTTTTTACATATTTGTCCATATATTTGTTGTTGTCTCGCAACAATAAAATTGAATATTAGTACACATTTAAAAGGTTTAAAAATTAATTGACAATCAAGATCTCGAAGGTGTATGCCCCTAAACACGCCAGCACTAGGTAATGTTTATTATTGACTGACGAAAGATGAATCTGAATATTAAGGCTATACCAAACACTGTAAATATTTGATAGTTTTTTACATTATTAAATATATAGTTACCAAGGAGTAAACTTTTTTCTCAAATAGTTGTATGCGACCTTGTAAAAAAAACACGATTTTCAACAGAAAGATAATGAACTTAATACTTTGGTGTACTGTTAAAATATAACTGCGCTTTCACCTAAAAAAATACTAAATTCCTCTTACCTTTCCTGATGTTTAAGATTTAAGATTTTTTTCAGTATTTATAAAATAATTTAACTTACATTTCTTCATAAATTAGAATACACGACCAGCATTACAATCGATTTTTGAAAAGTGAATTTTACCTTTTTTTTGTCTACTTCTTTCCCACATTTGACGAAATTTCAAAAGCATGTAAAATCCGAAGCAAGAAAAATACATCAATATTTCCCATCCTTTTCCAGACACAGCCATCCATATAATTTGTTCTCTGACTGACAAGTTAGCAGAAATCCAACACCACGGCCCTGTCCTATCCGAATTATCCGCTCCGAGTACACCCTTCGATAGTGCGGTGAAAATAATAATAGCTAAAAATAATAATATATTGTTAGGACTAGATCAGTTTTTAGAACTCTTCAGAACCGTCAAAGTAATCTGTCTTAAGTCCTTCAAAATATGAATTAGGTTATACATGTTATAAGCATGGTAAGTATCAGAAACTCTTCTCTTAGAGAATTAAAGGCTCTGTTCTTAGGAAGAATACTAGTAATCAAAGTTGAGCGACAGTACCATGTATGTGACCGTTATTGAAATCAGGTAAATTGTTTTAGGAGACAAATCAAGGTAAAAACCTGAAACGAAATGGCAAAAACTCCTAAACAAGCATGATGTTGACAACAGGGTAAGTAAATTTTTGAAAAAAGTAAAAGATAATTCAAAGGAAGTCATTGCTTCCTAGACTTAATTTTTTAAATTTAAAATATTTTTTCTTTATTAAGAGTATTAAACGAGGTGCGAAAGATACCAGAGGGACATTCAATTTCTTAATCGAAAAAAGACATAAAATGCAAGGGAAAAAATGTTAAAAAAACCCCCAAAAAAACCAGACAACAGACAAACAATTAAACACAAAACACAACATAAAAAAGACTTAACAACACTAACACAGGGGTAATTTAATTTTATACTATTGGTCAAGCAGGATAGAAAAGCTAGATTATCTTAAATTAGAGATAAAAGTATCGGGAATGCCATACATTCTTTTTCGAAGACAATCAAACAATTCAGGTTTTTTTATTGTATTTTATAAGGTGAACTAATTGGATTTCACAATGCAAATATAACTTTCTTGAGAGACCTGAGGTTATGTGATTTGTAAATTTTAAAATTATACAATTATAGGCAAGGCTCCGTGTTGAAGACCGTACTTTGACCTATTATGGTATTTCTTTTACAAATTGTGACTTGGATGAAGAGTTTTGTCATTGGCACTCATACCACATCTCCGTATATCTATTTAATGATGCATACGTGGCATGATATTTTACGCAAAGCACAGAACATGCTAATAATGATATATATTTAGTTTTTTGCACAAAATTAATACCAAAAAAAGTAAAAATTTGTTCTAAATAATAAAATGAACTGAACAGATGCAAGTTACACATGATATATATAACTGGAAAAATGAGTTCTATATTGAAACTGTGAGAATAAATCGTAAATTTTAACTGTCAATACTGCCCTGAACTTGGTTTAAAGAAGTCAGACGAACTGTTCAATTGATAGTTTCTTTCAAGATTTAATATAATTTAGAACTAATCCAAACTGCAGCAATGTTGTGTCAAGATAACATTATAACACACAATTACCCAACATAAATGTTTAAGGGTTAATTTTATGTATTAAAAAGTTGCCTGATAAATAAATTACATGTGTTTTTAGAGATAATGATAGTACCTTGCTCAATATTTTTTTATACAGTGTATAGTGCCTTATGAACATATTTTGAACGATAGTATAGTGTATTCATAATTTAAAGTAGAATTTCCGTTACGTAACCCAATATATACTTAAATAGATTGATGAATAAACAGTGCGAGAGAAAATCACTTGTTTAATGAAATAAGTATTTTCCCGTGTTTCAATCTCTTAATTAAACAATTGTCTGACAAAATTATCTGATTTAAATAATTTATATATATCCGTGAGAATGTGACCATATTTTTGAATAACTCACATGTTACAAAAATTAGAAAACGACTTGCATTTTTATGTTGTCGTAGTCTATCGGGGTCTTTAAAGCTTTGTATGGTTTTTGCTCATTGTTGAAGACCTACAGTCACCTTTAATGACTAACCATCAAAGTCATTTTGTCTCTGATCACGAATGATCTCATTGGCAATCATATCATTTCTTCTTGAATTTACATCGAATAATAGATCGTTACGGATAAGAGTGGTTAATTAAACTTGGAGTTTACATTTTTGAATAATTACATTAGATGTATGTTTCATTATAATACGTTATTCTGATTGGCTAACTAGCAATCTCGTGATATTCTTTAATCAATTGCATTACACAATGCAACTTTTCATTCATGATGACACGAGGTTCCACGATAAAGTGCACCTGTCAGGTAAATGAAATAAAAAATTGATAAAAGGCGTGTTTTCATGATCCTATAGGTAAAAATGTAATTATAAGTATTGAATGCTTTTTTTTGTCACTTTATAGGGTTGTAAAAGCGTTGACCGTGCGCACATTTTTAGTATGAAGCAGTTCCGGGCTTCATACAAAATGTACTTCGGACAACGCTTTTACATAGAGAAACTTGGAATTCATCGAATTAACATATAAATGTGTATATTACCGTTTTGACAGTCGCGTTTTAAATGAATGATTTGTAAAATAGTGAAATTAATGTTTATCAAAAACTTAGTACTATATAAAATCACGTTAAAATTCCAAAAAGTGTTCGAGTAATGAAAAAAAAAAGATATGTAAAAGAGGGACGAAAGATACCAAAGGGACAGTCAAACTCAATGTGTGAATAGACAAATAAATAATGCATGTATGTGCACCAATGAATTAAATACATTTTTTATAATGCGTCTTACCCGGAACTATCCAACTTAATATGTGATAGACATATATTTTTACATTCCATGTGCTTTTTCGTGTTGAGTTGTTGATTGAACCGAAAATACTGTTGTCGTTCGCATAACACGTATAGGTCCACCAGAAATTGAATGATATAATTGAGGTCCACCAAAATGAACATAGACTAGCCATTGTTGTGACAAAACTTTGTGCAATGCAACCCGTGTCCTTTACCTCATAGTTCGCAGAATTATCACGTAAAAATCGCACAGCTCCATATAAGTAACCAAAAGCTATGAAGAAGTCTGTTATGGTCAAATACACGAGAAATTTTCGAGGCTCACTGAGGGATCGCCCTCGGTAACATTTACGTCCACTTGTATAAAATATTGCAATAGCACCACTTAAAGACAAACAGGAGGTAACCATTGTGACGATTATATCTACTTTTGTAATCTTTGCTGCTAAATTGATAGAACTATTACTACAATTGAGGGAATCCATAATCAAACAAAACAAGCAAATAGTAAATTTAGAAATATTAGGAAAATAATATTTTCACAACTTTCGTTTTCATCCAGAGTTTCCTAAATACGATCAACAAGTACATACATGTACTATATATATACCAGTGAACTTACGACACACGAATATATCACATGACTTTTTTTGTGTATATAACACAGTGTTACATTACTATTTTACTATTTAATAGATGTCTTGTTATGAATATGTCCAAGTTATATTTAAATTGTCACGGATGCCTGAAAAGGACATTAGTGCCTCTGAGGTGATTATTATTGAGTGATGACAAATAACAGAGTCAATTTTGAAAACACCAAATCCTTAACGTTTTTATTAAAACAACCGTCAATGTGTTATATTGCTAACCATTTAAATTCACTTTCTTTTTTGTATTTAAAATTGTACACATATAATTATATCAAATGCAAAATTAAAAAGGAAAGTTTGAGATGTTTCGATGGAATACCATGTTACATGTAATGTATATATAGTTTTATCGTAGTGCTATTGTATCATTGACCGTTGTTTATTGCGTACAAAATAAAAACTTTCATTCTGAATTTTCAAACTCAATTTAATAATTTAAAAGTGATAAACATCATTAAATATATAATGTTATTATCAACTTGACAACTAGCCCCAAATTTCAGGTTCATCTGATGAAAGTTTGTGTACACTTTATAAACATTTAAGTGGCCACTTCAGTCGATCAATTAGTTTGTGTGAAAGATTTAAACTGATTTAGTCATTTCAGACGCTCATATTCAAGGATAAATATGAAAAATCTATCAAATATGTCATAATATGTCACCTTTTAGATAGTTTTTGTCAAAAATGAAAAAGCCGCATTCGTGTTCACCCTCAACCTCTTTATATGTTATGTGTTATCATCAAATACAACTTACATTGTAATATTTAGAATGAACACGAATGCAGCCTTTTCCATTTATTCGAAAACCGTCTAAATTTAACTCAAATGCTAAAACTGTGGAGATGTCAGTTTATTTTCGATTTATGAGTTTGACAGTCCCTCTGGTATCTTTTTTCCCTCTGTCAGTTATCAAGAATGACTTAATGATGCTAGTACCCGATATATGTGCATTTTATTGTCAAAAACAGACCATATTTATGTAGCAGAAGTATTATACTTTGCAATAAATAGCTTAAAGTTTACATTATAACAATTTTGAAAAACTGATTATGGAGCCAAAAAGGGGTCTTACTGAACCTACCCCTTTTAAAATCCATTTAATCCTGTTTATTCATAATGGCCTGGTTTTTGTTATAATGGTCAAGTCTATTTATAAAAGCCAAGTTTATTCATAAAATACGGGATATCATTACATCCTAAAGTTTACGGTTATGTTGGTAATATAGCATTTATATTTAAATATTTTAATAAAACTCATTGATGCGTTGATCACACTTGTTTCTACCGCCAAAAAAATCAATTTTGATTTTCATACTGATGAAACATATAATTCAAGTCTGTCCGGATCTTCGGAGGTCTCTGTAAAAAGTAAAAATAATTATTCAGTGTAACGTATTTATTTATTTATTTAAAATTTGATTTTTTTCAAGATCTGAATGTTTATTTGTCTGTCCTTTTTCCGTTCTTTTTGCGACATGTTTTAGTCTACAATGCTGCCACAAGGACGTAATATCCAGGGCGAAAAAAAATCACCAAAAGACCTACTAATATGCATAGCGCAAAAATCCCAAATGCTTTTGACGACGGTCTACTATCATTTACACATTCAAGACTACGTCGGTATGATGACAATGATGTCTTGTCGACTGTCAAGTTCTTCCTAAGCTCTTTTGAAAGGTACGGAGCATCTTTTATAGTCATATTTGATATCACTCTTGTGGCATTGCATTCCTCATCAGGACAGGACTCGCATTCCATAAGGTCTGAAATTATAAAAACGTTTCTTTTGAATTTATTATCCAAGAAACTTTGAAAGAAAATTGTAGACTAAATTTACATTTATATCTACGTACTTTTTTTGTAGATCGGATGTCATCAAAACGGTTACTTCACTTTGTTGTATAGAACCATTTAAAATGTATTATTTTAATGTATAGCACTAGCTCTCGTATGTTCTATAGTTAAATAAAAGCATTGCAAAAATGAGAGCTGAAAGAAACCTAAGTGAAGAAACAAAAACTTAAATTATTTCGAGACTCTGGCAACACCATTATATTGCTTAAACGAAAAAAGAATTAAAAGACAAACAAATTGTCCGATGCTCTAGAAAGGCAATGGAATTTTGCTTCCTTGCTTTGTCATAACGATTGAAGATGATATCATCTAATCATAGTGGAAAGTAATAAGGTTTTTCATTCATATTTTGCTTAATTTGAACATCTATTTGGCTTTTGTGTAAGGTATTGATACTTACTTGTTGATTTGTCGGTAGTGAACGTATGGTGCGTAGATTCAAATCCACCTTAATCAAACAAAACAAATATGAAACTCGACGACTCTTTGTATTTGGACTTAATATGAATTCGTAGTGCTGCTGAAAAAAAGAAAATGTTACACACCAATTGAATTAAGTTCTCTCAGGTGATAAATGTAACAATGAGAAGAACAATATACGTATATTTATTCAAGGTATCATGTTATGTTGCAAACGAAGAGTTATTCAAACACCGTATAAATTATAGTTATAGTTAAATTTATTTTCATTTCATTGAAAAGCCAACAGCTTGAACGTACTAAAATTATATATAATAAAACAATAACTTATATATAACTGTCTTCAATGGACCGTGAAAATGGGGGCATTAAAATTAGAAAGATCATATATGAGGAACAAGTGTACTAAGTTTGAAGGTTATTGGACTTCAACTTCATCAAAAACTACCTTGACCAAAAACTTTAACCTGAAGCAGGACGAACGGACGGACGGACGGAAGAACAAACAAACGGACGGACGGACGGACGAACGATGACAAGAAGCAGAAAACATAATGCCAATAAATGGGGCATACAAATATATGTTCATTCAGTTACTAAGTGTGGTCTGAAACCGTCAATAGGATCTCAACAGCTCTTATAAGACTTAACTGTCATTTTTTAAGTTATTTTCAGTCTTTTAAACAATTTATTCACTGCGTCATATTCAGTACTGTTAAGACGCTTCGCTTACATCAATCAACGTTTGTTCTTTTTATATTCAAACATGTAATTCTTAATTGTTTTAATCACAAACAAAGACACTTCATGTTCGATATTACATTTTTAACTCAAAACATATTCGTATTATATCGGGCAACGTGGCCTACTGATCTGTTCATCAAACAAGCATAAAAATGATATACGTATACCAACATATAAACAAATGATATAGCACACGCCCAGTACTTGCATGGAAAATATAATAATGTATTATTGGCTACATTAGGAAATGCCTATACCAGGTCGAAGAATATGTCAGTTGTTTTCATTTTTTTTATGTTTGTTTTTTTAAATATTGGCCATTTTTTAGGCATTTCCGATTTGTATTATTCTTAGAATTCTGTATTTCTGTTATTTTTCTTTTTATATAAAAAATAATCTATTAACTAAGTGATGAATCTCCTTAATTATTGCATTGGCTCCTCTTCAATCTAACCCGTCTCGTGCACATGTATCGTGTCATATCCATCGAACATCATAAATTCTATAGTGTTCTCCAATATCAAGTGTTATGTCAAATACGTGTCTTACTATAATTGTCTTATCGTCGTTTTGCAATAGTTTCAGTTTGTTTTTTTTATTTATGATTTGTTTTTATTTTAAACATATTTTATTTATAATCACCTGTTACATCAACCCTAGCCTAAGTTGACAAGGGAAGCAACTTAGGGGCCCCGAGAAATGAGGATTTTTTTTATCATCTGTTCTTGTACAGTTGTTCATGTACATGTATTTATTATCTATCTATATATTTATACACCACACCTTATATAATCCTTTGAATACAGTATTAATGGTTTTTAATTATCTCCCCTTTTTTTATCTACCTTCTCATTTTCTATACAGAAATAACTTACAATCGAACGTGTTGTGATATGCTGTGTCTTCATCAATAATGTTGACATGTACTAAAAGAATTTAACCACATCAAGAAATGACATGCAACATGTACAACTTTATCAAATAATTCGAAAAACAATTAAAACCTCATACTAGCTCGTTCAAAGTTTACAAATATTTACTTGCACAGTTTAGCCTCGTCATTCACAATGAATTTATTAAATTGCATACCGGCATGATTTAATTTTGAAAAACACGTTTGAACAGTTGTGCAACGATGCAGAATTAATATATTAAAAGGTTCTTCTTATATTAGTTTAATACTGTAATTGAGAAACGCTTTTAAATAATCATTAAAAAAATCATATTTTTATTTCTTCCCGTGTTAATGCCAAATTTTGCAGGGACGTGATATAAATGTAAGGCATTAACTATTTCTCCTTGTTTTGATATTAAATATATTTATCTTTAATCATTGGCTCCCATAGCGTCTTAAAATCATCGTTTCATATTTTGCGTCCAAAGTATCAGGCTAATCATTGTGTACCAAAGATGCATTTTCAGTTCCTTCAAAAACATCAGTTTCGATTGATTAATAAAAATTATAAGTCCAAATCAATTCTAAAACTTAAAAGGAGTGGGGATCCTTAATTCCGGATATGTTTTTCGTACTTAAATAACCGACAGTAAATTAAAACTAAATGTCGTTTATCATTTACAGCGGATTCCATTGAGTGTGTAGCCAAAGGTAATATCTTTGGTTAGCTTGCTTGTTAGCTGAACCGTGAAGTCATTGTTAGGTTAGGTAAACAACCCTACTTTAAAAATAGACTAGTCCTACAGAAAACAAATCAATCTGTCTGTTGGACTATGCTACTTCGAAAGGAGGGTATTTCACCTAACCTTACAATGACTTCACGGTTCAGCTAACAAGCAAGCTAACCAAAGATATTACCTTTCGTTACACACTCAATGGAATCTGCTGTAACAAATTACCTCTGTTAGGAGACTTGATATAGGTTGCAATATCTGTCCTGAATGTTGAACTTATGTTAAAACTATATTTAACATCAAAATCGTAGGTCGCATCTGTCCCGAAAGTGCAGTTATTCTCCTCAAAGAAACTGTACACACAATTTAATGTCTTCGAATACATCAAACCACATTCTTCTTTTGTTAAATTACGTACATTCATTACAAGACTAGAAGTTCCGTCAATTTCTTGTATATAAATGGTTTCATTACTTGTCTCAATAATTGCTGTACGATAAAAAACTTTTTTTTTTTTATCTATATAAAATATATTGTTAAATAGGGCACATTCCAGAGTCGATAAAATCACCCACGGTTTTGGTAGGGTTCAAGTTGCTCAAACGTTTTAGTTCTGTGCTTTGTTTTGCATACTGTTATGTTTTAGTGCCGTTTTGTATTGTTTGCCATGGTGACTAACGGGTTTGAATTATCATAGTTCATTGATAATGGACGTTATACTATATACATGTAACTAATTAACTCCGAAATATATATTGAACTAAAACTTAAAAATCATACAAGACTAACAACGACTAGAGGACTTTGACAGGCGCAAAAAAATCGGCGGATTAAACATGTTCTATTTAGATCTCACCCCTCTCCTATACCTCTAGCCAAAGTAAAAAAAACAAACACAAAGCAATACGCACAGTAACACTCAGTATAGAAGAAGTCCGAGTTCGATGTTAAAAAAGGTAACAAATATATATATCTTACGCAGAATCTGTTTGCCCTTTCATGTCATTTTGGTTTTTGTTAGGGTTTTTATTAACAGTCCTTAGTTGTATATGCTATGTTGTGTTGCGTTTGTGTTTTCCCCCACAAAGGTGGTTTCTGTTTGACTCATTAGTTTGACTCATTAGTTTGACTCATTAGTTCGACTCATTAGTTTGACTATCCCTTTGGTATATTTCTCCTCTTTTTTTAAAACATGATGAATTGTTGTGATGTAGTTTTCAAGTTAATATAATATTTTAATGTGAAATTCCATTACAAATAACTTCATACATTTTTATTGTAAAAGAAATCATAACATCGATACAAATATGGAAAATTATATTGTCGTGCAAAGAAATTTATCAGACAGTTATATTCCCCACAAATTGTCCATTATGTTAACTTGTTTTTACGTCTCACACATTTGATTGTTGATCTCACTAGACTGAGTGACAGAATGTTTCACTACATAGACGTTAGCTGTCGAAAGAGTATACCCAGGAGTCAAAACTAAATAAATAACATTAAATCGAACATTTAACAGAAGAGATTTTTCGCCCGATTTACATAAGAAAATGCCTTTGAGGTGTTGGAGCTTTTGATTTAGCTATTTGATTAGGGACTTTCCGTTTTTAATTTTCCTCTGAGTATTTTTGGGATTTTACTTTATCTTCAACGTTTAACCCACTTCTTGTTTTGGCAGAATTATAAGACTTAACTGTCATTTTTTAAGTTATTTTCAGTCTTTTAAACAATTTATTCACTGCGGCATATTCAGTACTGTTAAGACGCTTCGCTTACATCAATCAACGTTTGTTCTTTTTATATTCAAACATGTAATTCTTAATTGTTTTAATCACAAACAAAGACACTTCATGTTCGATATTACATTTTTAACTCAAAACATATTCGTATTATATCGGGCAACGTGGCCTACTGATCTGTTCATCAAACAAGCATAAAAATGATATACGTATACCAACATATAAACAAATGATATAGCACACGCCCAGTACTTGCATGGAAAATATAATAATGTATTATTGGCTACATTAGGAAATGCCTATACCAGGTCGAAGAATATGTCAGTTGTTTTCATTTTTTTTATGTTTGTTTTTTTAAATATTGGCCATTTTTTAGGCATTTCCGATTTGTATTATTCTTAGAATTCTGTATTTCTGTTATTTTTCTTTTTATATAAAAAATAATCTATTAACTAAGTGATGAATCTCCTTAATTATTGCATTGGCTCCTCTTCAATCTAACCCGTCTCGTGCACATGTATCGTGTCATATCCATCGAACATCATAAATTCTATAGTGTTCTCCAATATCAAGTGTTATGTCAAATACGTGTCTTACTATAATTGTCTTATCGTCGTTTTGCAATAGTTTCAGTTTGTTTTTTTTATTTATGATTTGTTTTTATTTTAAACATATTTTATTTATAATCACCTGTTACATCAACCCTAGCCTAAGTTGACAAGGGAAGCAACTTAGGGGCCCCGAGAAATGAGGATTTTTTTTATCATCTGTTCTTGTACAGTTGTTCATGTACATGTATTTATTATCTATCTATATATTTATACACCACACCTTATATAATCCTTTGAATACAGTATTAATGGTTTTTAATTATCTCCCCTTTTTTTATCTACCTTCTCATTTTCTATACAGAAATAACTTACAATCGAACGTGTTGTTATATGCTGTGTCTTCATCAATAATGTTGACATGTACTAAAAGAATTTAACCACATCAAGAAATGACATGCACCATGTACAACTTTATCAAATAATTCTAATAACAATTAAAACCTCATACTAGCTCGTTCAAAGTTTACAAATATTTACTTGCACAGTTTAGCCTCGTCATTCACAATGAATTTATTAAATTGCATACCGGCATGATTTAATTTTGAAAAACACGTTTGAACAGATGTGCAACGATGCAGAATTAATATATTAAAAGGTTCTTCTTATATTAGTTTAATACTGTAATTGAGAAACGCTTTTAAATAATCATTAAAAAAATCATATTTTTATTTCTTCCCGTGTTAATGCCAAATTTTGCAGGGACGTGATATAAATGTAAGGCATTAACTATTTCTCCTTGTTTTGATATTAAATATATTTATCTTTAATCATTGGCTCCCATAGCGTCTTAAAATCATCGTTTCATATTTTGCGTCCAAAGTATCAGGCTAATCATTGTGTACCAAAGATGCATTTTCAGTTCCTTCAAAAACATCAGTTTCGATTGATTAATAAAAATTATAAGTCCAAATCAATTCTAAAACTTAAAAGGAGTGGGGATCCTTAATTCCGGATATGTTTTTCGTACTTAAATAACCGACAGTAAATTAAAACTAAATGTCGTTTATAATTTACAGCGGATTCAATTGAGTGTGTAGCCAAAGGTAATATCTTTGGTTAGCTTGCTTGTTAGCTGAACCGTGAAGTCATTGTTAGGTTAGGTAAACAACCCTACTTTAAGAATAGACTAGTCCTACAGAAAACAAATCAATCTCTCTGTTGGACTATGCTACTTCGAAAGGAGGGTATTTCACCTAACCTTACAATGACTTCACGGTTCAGCTAACAAGCAAAAATACTTTTTGGACCTTTTGGATTATAGCTCTTCATCTTTTATATAACCTTTGGATTTCAAATATTTTGGCCACGAGCATCACTGAAGAGACATGTATTGTCGAAATGCGCATCTGGTGCAAGAAAATTGATACCGTTAATTTTATTACTATCACTGGGTCGATGCCTCTGCTGGTGGACTATTAGTCCCCGAGGGTATCACCAGCCCAGTAGCCAGTACTTCGGTACTGGCATGAAAATACGGATTTTTTTTGTGTTATTAAAATTTGCTGTTACAAAATGATAGAAATTATTATAAATTAAGGAATGTATCTCCCTCATGCAAAGCTCTGATTCCTTTCACGGATTTGGCTATACTTTTTGGACCTTTTGGATTATAGCTCTTCATCTTTTATATAAGCTTTGGATTTCAAATATTTTGGCCACGAGCATCACTGAAGAGACATGTAGTGTCGAAATGCGCATCTGGTGCAAGAAAATTGATACCGTTAATTTTATTACTATCACTGGGTCGATGCCTCTGCTGGTGGACTATTAGTCCCCGAGGGTATCACCAGCCCAGTAGCCAGTACTTCGGTACTGGCATGAAAATACGGATTTTTTTTGTGTTATTAAAATTTGCTGTTACAAAATGATAGAAATTATTATAAATTAAGGAATGTATCTCCCTCATGCAAAGCTCTGATTCCTTTCACGGATTTGGCTATACTTTTTGGACCTTTTGGATTATAGCTCTTCATCTTTTATATAAGCTTTGGATTTCAAATATTTTGGCCACGAGCATCACTGAAGAGACATGTATTGTCGAAATGCGCATCTGGTGCAAGAAAATTGATACCGTTAATTTTATTACTATCACTGGGTCGATGCCTCTGCTGGTGGACTATTAGTCCCCGAGGGTATCACCAGCCCAGTAGCCAGTACTTCGGTACTGGCATGAAAATACGGATTTTTTTTGTGTTATTAAAATTTGCTGTTACAAAATGATAGAAATTATTATAAATTAAGGAATGTATCTCCCTCATGCAAAGCTCTGATTCCTTTCACGGATTTGGCTATACTTTTTGGACCTTTTGGATTATAGCTCTTCATCTTTTATATAAGCTTTGGATTTCAAATATTTTGGCCACGAGCATCACTGAAGAGACATGTATTGTCGAAATGCGCATCTGGTGCAAGAAAATTGATACCGTTAATTTTATTACTATCACTGGGTCGATGCCTCTGCTGGTGGACTATTAGTCCCCGAGGGTATCACCAGCCCAGTAGCCAGTACTTCGGTACTGGCATGAAAATACGGATTTTTTTTGTGTTATTAAAATTTGCTGTTACAAAATGATAGAAATTATTATAAATTAAGGAATGTATCTCCCTCATGCAAAGCTCTGATTCCTTTCACGGATTTGGCTATACTTGTTGGACCTTTTGGATTATAGCTCTTCATCTTTTATATAAGCTTTGGATTTCAAATATTTTGGCCACGAGCATCACTGAAGAGACATGTATTGTCGAAATGCGCATCTGGTGCAAGAAAATTGATACCGTTAATTTTATTACTATCACTGGGTCGATGCCTCTGCTGGTGGACTATTAGTCCCCGAGGGTATCACCAGCCCAGTAGCCAGTACTTCGGTACTGGCATGAAAATACGGATTTTTTTTGTGTTATTAAAATTTGCTGTTACAAAATGATAGAAATTATTATAAATTAAGGAATGTATCTCCCTCATGCAAAGCTCTGATTCCTTTCACGGATTTGGCTATACTTTTTGGACCTTTTGGATTATAGCTCTTCATCTTTTATATAAGCTTTGGATTTCAAATATTTTGGCCACGAGCATCACTGAAGAGACATGTATTGTCGAAATGCGCATCTGGTGCAAGAAAATTGATACCGTTAATTTTATTCCAGAGTCGATAAAATCACCCACGGTTTTGGTAGGGTTCAACTTGATCAAATGTTTTAGTTCTGTGCTTTGTTTTGCATACTGTTATGTTTTAGTGCCGTTTTGTATTGTTTGCCATGGTGACTAACGGGTTTGAATTATCATAGTTCATTGATAATGGACGTTATACTATATACATGTAACTAATTAACTCCGAAATATATATTGAACTAAAACTTAAAAATCATACAAGACTAACAACGACTAGAGGACTTTGACAGGCGCAAAAAAATCGGCGGATTAAACATGTTCTATTTAGATCTCACCCCTCTCCTATACCTCTAGCCAAAGTAAAAAAAACAAACAAAAAGCAATACGCACAGTAACACTCAGTATAAAAGAAGTCCGAGTTCGATGTTAAAAAAGGTAACAAATATATATATCTTACGCAGAATCTGTTTGCCCTTTCATGTCATTTCGGTTTTTGTTAGGGTTTTTATTAACAGTCCTTAGTTGTATATGCTATGTTGTGTTGCGTTTGTGTTTTCCCCCACAAAGGTGGTTTCTGTTTGACTCATTAGTTTGACTCATTAGTTTGACTCATTAGTTTGACTCATTAGTTCGACTCATTAGTTTGACCATCCCTTTGGTATATTTCTCCTCTTTTTTTAAAACATGGTGAATTGTTGTGATGTAGTTTTCAAGTTAATATAATATTTTAATGTGAAATTCCATTACAAATAACTTCATACATTTTTATTGTAAAAGAAATCATAACATCGATACAAATATGGAAAATTATATTGTCGTGCAAAGAAATTTATCAGACAGTTATATTCCCCACAAATTGTCCATTATGTTAACTTGTTTTTACGTCTCACACATTTGATTGTTGATCTCACTAGACTGAGTGACAGAATGTTTCACTACATAGACGTTAGCTGTCGAAAGAGTATACCCAGGAGTCAAAACTAAATAAATAACATTAAATCGAACATTTAACAGAAGAGATTTTTCGCCCGATTTACATAAGAAAATGCCTTTGAGGTGTTGGAGCTTTTGATTTAGCTATTTGATTAGGGACTTTCCGTTTTTAATTTTCCTCTGAGTATTTTTGGGATTTTACTTTATCTTCAACGTTTAAAGGAGACCTGACATGAAATCGGGTTTTTGCTTTTTTTTCTATATTTTGGCTTGAAATATGTATGTGTAAAGGTTTTTTCAACTACCTGTTACCAATTTCGGATTTATAGGTCAATTTGATTGACATCTCGTTGACCTGTTGAATATGCAAAAATTCATTGCGATAACGAGGCTCTCGAGCCTGTGACGTCACAGGCACTGTACGATAATTCTGACTGACAGCATCAATCACTCATCTCATCTTTAGAAAAAAAATCCAATTACGTTTTTGTTTGAAACTGACATACATGCAAACCAGCCATGGTGTATTGTGCAGCTTATGGGTGCAACAATGAGGCAAAAAAAGGCACTGGGATAAGTTTTTTTCGTTTCCCAACTGATATTCAACTACGGAAGGCGTGGACACATTTCTGCAGAAGGTGGAACTTTGTACCTGGACCAAATCATAGATTATGTTCGGCACATTTCTCCAAACAGAGTTTTACCAAAGACCCCGATTTGATGGCCAAACTTGGAATTACATACAAGCTAACCCTACTACCCGACGCAAAGCCCGATGTACCTGTACCTGACACAGGTATCCAAGATGGCGAGAAGCTGAGCATCCCCATCAGGAGAGGTGCTTTTGAGAAACGCCGAAAGGCAGAGGTAAGTTTCATTTTTGTCAACGGCATCTTATATTTTCATGTTTTTATTATATATGTATAAGTCAGATAATTTATAAGTCATTTAGCATTGACCGTGTTTAATTATTTAATCATTGCACACAGCTTCACTACTAATTTCGATTCAGGTATACACGCCTCAGGTGTGTGTACACGCGCCATTGATCAGCTGATCACGTTGTTCGCAGGTGGTCAAGCGGTTAGTTAAATACCTGATTACAGAATTTTCACGATAAATATTTTACAGGTACGCGATTTTTCATTACACGTTGGGAAAGAGTAACAAGTTTTTAAAGGGGTTTGTGTATTACAGTAAATTAATTCTAATTCAGTAAAATATAATTTAACAGGTAAACAGGTAGCGGGTGAATCTTGTATTGTAAGACACAGCATTTCACAGCTGCATTTACAAATATTTATATAACTGTGTGAAATCAGTTTGGCAAATTTTATTAAGTTGATATAACTAATATTATAATAAAAAAGAATAATAAAATAATTTAAAAAAATATAAGTTTTATAATTTTTAATTTTTTAACATCATAAAATGTTAAATTTAAATGATGATCATTATACTTATTTGTTTGTCTTCAAGTTCACATTTATGTTTATTTAATACATTAGCAACACTAATTTTAAAATTTATGTTATAGATTCTGCAAATGGCATATGATAGTCATGTGAGCACACCAACTCCAAAGCAAAAAGACACAGCCACATCTGTCCAGTTGGATGACACAGAGGTTCTTCCATGTACTCCAAGTGAAGGTGAATTGATACCACAGCCCACGCCAGTGGAAACGCCACAGCCCAAGCCAGTTGAAACACCTCAGCCCAAGCCAGTGGAAACACCTTTCAAGCCTAGCACATCAATCAGGATGGTTAACAAAAAGCTACAAGTGAAATTACATCCACAACGTAGAACCAGGGGTCATCAGACAGACAGCAAGATAACAGGTGCTATGACAGTCCAGACGAAGACTTTCAATACAACAGCAACACAGACAGATGAACCATCACCCAAAGAAGTAGAGAACCATAGTGACAGTGATGATGAAGTTGCAGAACCTGAAGATAGCGATGACTCAGACTACAATCCAACAGATGATGAAATGAGGTATATTTATAAGTTGTATTGTTGGATTAATTTAGTGTATTACTATCAGTGAATATTTTCAATATGATAATGAAATGGTTGCAAGGTTTAAATTTTTTTTTTAAATCTTGAAACATATAATTAATTAGTATGACTGCCAATGAGACAGCTCTATATACATGCGACCTAAAGGTGTAAAAATTAATAATTAAACTCACGTCACAGTTCAGCCTTTAACAATAAGAAAACCCAACACTACAAAGTCAGAAGTCTATTTGCGTAATAAACTATTTACATTTAATATATCAAATTAGGATATTTACTCAGTCTAAAGGTCAAGGTACCATAAGATATAAGTAGATCATATTGAACGTGTCCTCAGACTACATCCTTTCTCAATATATTTTAAAACCAGTCAGTCCATATTTAACATTGTCAAAAATTCAATGAGCTAAACAGTTATTTAGAAATATGTTTTTTATTTTCCAGTTCTGATGATGATTCAGATACTGAGTCTGAAATGAACTACAAACTCAACTCCAAGGCTACCCCAGCTGAAGAAAAACAGTTTATGGTGAGTGAGTCAGCACTATCCGAGCTCTTGTCTGTTTGCCGTTACTGCTCTGGAGAAGCTGTTGCCCTTATAAAGAATACCAAAGGTTCCATGGTTGTCACCAACACAGTCTGTTTGAAGGGGCATGTATCCATCTGGAAGAGCCAGTCTTGCCACAACAACTTACCATGGGGTAATCTGATGACAGCGACTGCCATCCTGTGTAGCGGGTCAAACTCTAGTAAAGTTCTACAGATGTTTCAACACCTCAACATGCAGACCATATCTTCAAGAACTTACAACAGACTACAGACTTTGTATATATCTCCATCTGCATCTATGGCCTGGGATGCAGAGCAGACAGCACTTCTCGCAGACCTGTATGACAAAGAAGTTATTGTTGGTGGGGATGCAAGATGTGATTCTCCTGGCTATTCGGCAAAGTACGGGTCATACACCATGATGGATTTAGAGACCAGCAAGATTTTAGACTTCCAATTGGTACAGGTATGTTGAAAAAAGATGAAATGATCAGTTCGGATAAAAAAATAAGCTGTCGCTTAGTATTAATTTTGGAAAAGAGGATAACCTAAGAATCTGATAAAAGCATATTCTGGGTAAACACCAACTAATGAGAGCAGGCGAAAAAAAATGTATTTGTTATAGAAGAAGAAAATATTTTATGTCCAATTATGGGTCATAAAGGGCATACACATTATATGAATTAAGTGAGAAATTTACAAATTCTTTCAGTACAAAAAAAAATGGATTTTTTTGTTAATATTGTTTATGGTTGTTGTATTTACATTGTGACCAATAAATATATTTTTGTATACATATTTTTAAACAAAAGCAGTTCATGTTTTAAAATGTACTTATTTTTTTTTACAGTGCAACGAAGTGAAAGGCTCTGCACATATGGAGTTGGAAGGTTTGAAGAGGTCCATCAGATACCTAGAGAACATGATGCACATCAAAATTAAAGATTTAGTCACAGACAGGCATTCTTCAATCAAGAAGTTCATGCGCACTGAGCAAGACAAAACAAACCACCTGTTTGATGTGTGGCATGTAGCTAAAGGTAACTATTGATTTTGTTTTACTTATTATTTGCCATTTACCGCCAACAATACCTATATAAAGATTTAAATACTATGTACGAAAAACTGTTATTATTTTATTTATTCAATTTAAAATTTGTACAGTATCTTTAAAACTACCAACTCAAATTAATAATTTTTCAAAATCTGTTTTTACATTATCCTGTTTATTTTGCAGGAATATCTAAGAAGCTGGAAGCTGCTGCAAAGAAGTCGGGTAGTAAGGACATTCGTCCATGGATCAAATCAATAGTCAACCACATCTATTGGATATCGTCTTCCTGTGGTACTAACGGAGACCTGAAGTTGGCAAAATGGCGGTCAATTGTAAACCACATCAGCAACAAACATGAGAACCACTCCATACTTTATCCAAGATGTGAGCATCAGCCCATCACAGTAGACCGACAGTGGTTGAATGAAGGTAAAATCTGTTCTTTTTATTCTCATAAATATAAAAAAGAAGATGTGGTATGATTGTCAATGAGACAACTATCCACAAGAGACCAAAATGACAGACATTTACAACTAAAGGTCACCGTACGGCTTCAACAATGAGCAAAGCTCATACCGCATAGTCAGCTATAAAAGGCGCTGATATGACAATGAAAAACAATATAGCAATATCTTAAACTTAAAAGTAATTTGATACGATACACATAAATTAAAACGAGGAATGTGTACAAAAAACTTTAAATGACATATTTAAAAATAATAAGAACATTGAATAATGAATAGTAAATATAGTTAAATGATTAGGAAATGAAATGTTATGTTTATTGGTAATTCATGTTTTAGGTTCAGTTCCATACAAGAGACTAAAGGACATTGTGGAAAGCAGGTACCTAATGCTAGATGTACCCAAGTTATCACCTGTTTACCAGACATATTCATTGGAGGTGTTCCATTCCTTGGTGAACCACTTCTGCCCGAAAAGCACCCACTTCTTCTACCCAACAATGCTTGCAAGGTAATAATTGATAAAATTAATTTGATAAAAATCAGATGATGTGGCATGATTGCCAATGAATAAACTACCCACTGGAAGCAAATAACATAAAAGTAACTATCTATACATATATATGTCACTGTGCAGCCTTCAACAATAAGCAAAACCTGTACCGTATAGTAAGCTTTAAATTTTTATTGTATTACCAATGCATGCGACACTGTGTTCAATACAATGAGCTGTACCTGGATTATAATCTGATAAAAACAACGGTTCAATTTCTAAGAGAAATTTTTAAAACAAATGTTGTACTTCCTTACTAAATCTTATACACACAATATAATAGTTGTGCAAATTTCAGAAATATTGTCTGACTAAATTTTGTATTCATATTTACAGATTGAGTATTGCTGCTCTTCATTATAACGAGAACAGTGGGCGACAGCAAGCAACAACCAAGACTGGGGAACAGCGTTTCAGTATGTGTTACCCAAAGGCCAAAAAGGGTACTGAGGCAGTGGTCAAGCCAAAGAAGACTGCACCAACATTTGGTAAGTTTTTAAAATATCATTAATGGAAACTTTACTGCACCAAATATCCATTTGAGGGCCTCAGGGAAGATTACCTTTATAGCTAACTGTGTAACCATCTTTTCATAAAGAATTATTATTATTATTTGTAAATTTAAAGTATCTTCAGTAGTACACTATTTGATGAGATTTTAAAAGCAATTTTAAACCAGGACAGTTAATCCAAGCTGTGGATAAAGGAAGTTAGTTTGATACTGAATTCAGTAATTTGGTTATACATGTATAAGAATATCATAAAACACTTCTTTGACAAATAAAAAAAATAGGTTGTAGCTTAGTAGTCTCCATTTATTATTTGACAATTGTTTATTCATAGTAGTATTTATTTTTTTCAGTTTATGTGTCGCTCATCAAACAGGCTGTGGTAGAGAGAAGAAGAGAAGAGTTCAAATCTTATACATCTGCTTCTGATGATGTGCGTGTTTACAACAATCACCATCCAGATCACATGACATCAACATTCAGCCCGTTCAGGAAGATCGACCTTATTCAAAGACACAGATCGCGATTTCAAAGACAGTAAATAATGACCAATTTTCTTTTCCAAACAAGAAAAGTAATAAACAATTTGTATTAAAATTTTAAAATTTTAATAGTTGAATACATGAATTTGTCATACAATTGCATATTTAAAACCAGAATATGTCTCTGATGGGAAAGTATCTCTTATTTTTTTCACAACACATGCTGGTAATATCTTTCTGTTGTGTCGTCCTAGTCTATGCCAAATCCATTGAACAAAACGTCTGTATGCCATGAAGCGGTACCTCCTGTAGATAGAAGTTTCATGTTAAAACAAACGATTGTTATAATCTTTATTTCAAGCATGATAATTGTAAATATGAAATTGTTGCATAAATAAAATTATGATTGTATTTGTATATATGAATGTTGCATTAATAGAAATATTATTGTCATTGTAAATATAAAATTGTACCATAAATAAGAATATTATTTGTATTAATTGTATATAACTTTTATTATGACGCATGTTAATAAATTTGTCAAAACTAACATTGTTTTCCAATTGACTGTTAAAGAGTTGTACTTCTATAGTCTGATGGAATTTGTCTTCTTGGATTCTGTCAGGTGAATGAATAATTTATGGAGATTTATGCATAATGACATCTAATTGAAAACGAGATGTGGTAAGAATGCCAATGAGACAAACATCTACCCAAGTTCATAAGGTCTTTGATGTCTAAAAGTATTCAACAGATTCATATGGTCACTTCTTAGGACATTTGACAGTTACTTATGTTCGTGGTGTTACGTTATATCAAATTATGTGAGAGCTTTGAGTTTTTTGTCTTGTTACTGGTTTAATAACTTGGAGTTTGCATGATTAAAAGGCCAAACTGTTGAGAATATTTAGTGTCTTTGATTCAGTCAAGGCGTGGGTAACATTTTTTCTGCATCATGACAGATCGCTTGTTTGGAAATTATGGAGCTAGCGATGAACAGTTAAAATGAGACAGCAGCATAACGACACGAGCAATGTACAATTAAGCTATCATGAAAGTTGTAAACGAATATGCAAGTTATCACAAAGGCTGAAAATGAATATGCAAGGTGAAGATGAATGCAGTAAAAAGAAAAAAAAATATTTACTCATTTATTGGCTCGTTGTCATCAAAAGGTCCTACATTTTCCAGGTAAGCATACATGCTAACCTGTAAAACGTGTCTGTTGAGGCAGTTAGCAACAAACACTTCGTGCTCTGTGATACACTGCAGGTCTTCTGGTTGCATGTGGAAACTTACTGCTGATACATTCGAACAACATGTACATTCTTCAGATGTTGTCATGGGTTCACAATTCCCACAGTCACACCTATAAAAGCCGAAAACAACATGTAGGCCTTTACTTGCATTACCGAACTAATTCAATATTGATAGGATACGAAATAGAATGACAAGTCACAAAACAATGACATTGCATGACCAGATTCATTTATATTTTAAAGCCTCCCCCTCGCATAATATTCCTACAATCTTCTACATTATATTAAAAGTTGACCCAAATAAGAGCGACCTATTTTTCAACTAAAAATGTACGATTTAAGAAGAGAGGCGCACGTACATGTAAACGACTTTCAGTTCAATTATTCCCATAGTTCATGTCTACTTTGTATATAAAAATAGAATACTTATTTATAACTTTGGATTAAAAAAAAATTATATAACAAAACGACAAAAATGAATAAATACGAACCAGTCGGTGTTCAGTAGTCTGTCTTCGGCCTGAGACAAGTCGTCGATGTCCGAGGTCTCTGATGAGGAATTACTGTCTTCTCCGGGATTAATTTCGTTGCTTATTGGTTCGAATTGATACGGACGTATATCTACTAATCTAGAAACATCGGGAATTTCACTGTCACAGCTGTCCATACTACCTATCGTTCAATTTCTTAAAACACCTCAACCACTGACCACTGTCTGACCTAGATAGTGCCAGTGACGTCATGGGGTCACGTGATCGCCTATCTAATTATAATTCATAGGCCAGAGGACGCGGTGATTACAAAACATGTAATTAGTTTAATTTGGAGTTTTTTTAATAAATATTTTGTTTGAAATATGTTTATATAGTATAAGTGAGTAAATCGTAATTGATTTTTGTTTATTTTGAAAATCGTGTCAGGTCTCCTTTAACCCACTTATTGTTTTGGCAGAAACTTAGTCAAATAGAAAGAAAAAATAATCTGCAAGACAATATCTACAAATTTTCCAAGAGGGCAGAAATCTGCGGTCAACTCTTCGAGAAGGTATTGATCTTAATGATGAGTTACACCCATAGATGTGTATTTATATACAAATCAACGTATATATTAATTCAATTAAGAAAATAAAAAAATAGGTTTTCAAATATGCCAAATGTGGTCGAAATCGTAAGCAGACTCCTTATGAAGTGCTTTTAATGTGTGCCATTTGTATTCCGGGTTTTTTTTGCGTTTTGTTTACTGCAAATTGACAAAAAAGAAAGACACTATCTTATGTATACACGTACCTTCAACTTCAAAAATATATGTAAACATGTATAAACGGCTGGCATGATATGTTCATGTTTTTGCAAGGGTTAGTTTTTGAATTATGTTTTTTATGTAATGTTACACGTGATAATTTACTACATGTAACAACGGAAATTTGTTTGCAGCCATAATGATAAAAAAAACATGCTACAGTCGTTTTTTTATCGATGTACTATTAATGGACCATGTTTTTGTTTCTAGTAGACTATATCTTAAACATGATGAAAAAAAAACGTATATACAAACTTTTGAAAATGTAAATAGAAATTTTATATATATAACTTACGCGAATTAGAAAAACAAACAAATGGATACTTCATTTGACAATCAGCGAAATCAAAGTTTTCAGGGTCTGATAAATCCAAATACAAGCACTGTATCGAGTTGTTGGTAAATTCTATTTTTGGTCCCCGACTATTACTACAATCATTACCATTGTAAAGTGTTGTTTGGAAGCTTGGTTTGATAATGCCAACCCAAATTCGTCCAGATTGCATTCTGCAATGTACAACAAAACTGAATCTATACTTTGTATCTATATGAAAGAGTTGTTTGATATCATTGTAACAACAGAGTGTAAATTATAATATTAAATTCATCAATATGTTTTTTCTTCCTATTGAAGTGAATTAAAATGAGAAAGAACGTGTGCAATGTTGACATTAAAACAAAATGACGATACTGTATCATGTATATCAACCCATCTCACAGCCAATATCATTCGATTGATATAGAACATTTGTTAACCGCCACACTGAAAAAAACATATAACACGTTTCATCAATATCAACACGCATCATTAGATGAAGAACCACAAGGGTAACTATGGTATAGAAATAAGGTAACTATTTGTCTTATTTCGACAGGCACCCAAACCCTTGCTAAGGCAGGGCGTCCGTTTTGGCTGTTTGGCATGTTCACACTCGTAACAAAACCTTGCATATGTTTTGACTATTTAATTTATGGTGTCTGTTTTGTTCACGCATTGTTGTAAATATAAATGAATTTGATGAGACTGCTATAAAAGTGAGAGGTTAATGCGACTATGCATGGTACCTACAGGACACAAATGCATGATGCTTAATTTATTGTGGAAGGAAGAGCAGCGACACACAAAATGGGGTCTTCTCGCTTAATATTATAGAAACTGTATGAGGATACACGAACATCTAGTCTAGACTCATCCGTGGGGATATTGTAAAAGCATATGAAACATTTGATTAGAAGTAAAATTAGAGTATAGCATTACCCATGTTTATGAATCAGATATATTAAATACTTCCTTGATGTTTCAGATACAGCACGAAAAAAACGGACTCCTTTAGAATGGCATCCCGTTAATGCTTCATACCACGTCACACTGTTGTTGTATACATGGAACGTTGTATTGCTCTGAAACCCGACCCCAGCTGTAAAAAAATATCAATGGAAATAGTCACTATCCTACATTTACTCATATATGTATTTAAAATGCATGGTCGTCCTTACACATGTATGATCCAATTCCATTCTGTATATGATTGTCTCAAGTCACGAGCCTGGTATTCGGTGGTTTTCTTTTGCTGTTGTTATCAAATTTATTATTCGTTCATGATTGGTTGATGAATAAGTCCGTACGTTTTCTCATTTGAATATTTTAAATTTTTCATATCGGTGTTTTTACAATCTGCTAATCGGTATGGTGCATATTCACTGCTGAAAGCCGTATACATGGTAACCTAAACATTCTAAGTATTTTGGTCTTTGTTTGAAAGTTGTTATGTTGGCAATCAAGCCACCTCTTCTATTTTACACATAGAAATTTATTCAACAAATCATAGTCATAGCAAATATGCAATGATAATAAATAAATAGCAAATTGTTAATTTTCCAACCTGTTGAAAACATGTGGTGTGATCTCAGTTCTTCATTGGTTAAATTTCATTTATAGTGCAGGAATTTACATGTAAGTATATAGTATATTACGCAAAAAAATGCAATGGCTATTTAAGATTTATAAATTATTTTTTATCTGTGTGTTTTTGCAAAACTAATTCTCGAATTTCTCCCTCCTGATCATGAATTGGATACACAAAGCTGTTTTATTTTCTATTACTGGTTTGAAGGATGTGCATGTATTTTAAACCGATTAGATTAGACATCTGTAAGTTAATCAATCGTAGATATTATTATTAAAAAGGCACCTTAAAACAAATGTATGCTACATCCTTTTTAGGAAACCATATATGATGACAATCTACTACTATCCACTTGAACAACACGAATCGAACATGTAGAAGAACAAAGCAATGCTTAATAATTATGTTTGAAAATCTTAATGGTAAACTTCATTTCAAAATTGCTGACATGGTATGTATTTTTTTCAAATATGGAAAATTGTATGTATAATACTAACAAAAACTAGCTAACAACTGTATAAACATGTTATTTACTAATGTTAACGAGGCCGGGATAAGTTACTGGTGCTGGATGTTTTTCAACTAACAAATGTACAGATTACAAAAAGTTTTAAAAAAAAACAAAGAAAAGAAGATTAATATGGGGTTTTTACTTGACGGAGGACCGGACTCACGATGGTGGCCTGTAAAGTTGGATATATTAAATGAAAGAAGTTTTTACAATTTGTAAAAATGTAGACTCATAAGTGAAATATTTCATAAGATTCACGTGTTCAGTTTTTTCCTAGTGGTATCGAAGTGCAATTCGATCTTGATTTCAAATCTCTCTGTGAACTTCTGACCTCAACTTTATAATTGTCTTCAAACTGTATAGTTAGGAATATAAGGAAAAGATATGAAAGAGAAAAAAGACCAACTGCTAAATGGGACGAATTCACTTTTGCATTAACCATGATTATAATATACTTTAATCTATCACTTTGTAATGAGCTTTTTGAAACAATGATTTCAACAGACTAATGCAATTGATTTTTAAAATTATCATTTTTGAATTTAGTCAGTTTGAAATAAATGCACATACTTTAAATTATTTATTAACAAATTAGAAAACAGCTTGATGTATCAAAAGTATGATCAAGATAGAAGCAATCGAGCATTTGCATAAAAACACACAGATACAAATGAATACTAAAACTTACATATGCGTTCCATTTGCTTGCGTATACAGTCGAACCTCGTTGTGTCGAAAACTCGATTGAGTCGAAGTAATGTATATGTTCCAGTCAAATTCCTGTTTGATCAATGCCTGCTTAGCTCGAGAACATATTATAGTCCAGTCGATATAAAGTTAAAAGTAAATTGACTCCTATGTTTCCAGGTTCAAAATTAAGACTTCGACAGAACGAGGTCCAAAAAAGAGGGTCGAAAGATACCAAAGGGACAGTCAAACTCATTAATCTAAAACAAATTTACAACGCCATGGCTAAAAATGAAAAAGACAAACAGACAAACAATAGTACACATGACACAACAGTTCAGATAAACTATTAGTTTTATGTATTAACTATACATATTTACCGTGTCTACAATAAATCGCGGAATTAGTGAAACATCACGCTCCTCAAACTTCCGGTCGCACTTATCAACGGTGCAGGCTGATAATGTAACTAAGACCCCGTTTACACTTGCAACGAAATTGAATCGATCTTAAAAAGTTCGCGTTTAGATTGCACAAGCAAGATCGATCGAGATCGATCATATTTAATCCAGTGCGTTTACACTACAACATAAAAATAACCGGTCCTTTATTTTCCTATCTAAATATAACACACACCAGAAAAAAGATCGATCGTGATCGATGTAAGAGTTTACACCAAAAAAACATCGATTCAAATAAGATCGCTCTTTTTAAAACCATCTCCAGAGGTAGACTTTTAAGTTCGATTGAATATCGATCTTACGCGTTTACACTGGACCAAAGATCGATCTTAGTAAAGATTAATCTGTCAGTGTAAACGGGGTCTAACACTTTAATGTATCATATAAAACATTTGCTTTATAAAAGATAAAAAAAAAAATGCCAAGAAAAAAAATAATTCCTCAAAGATGATCAGTTGGTGTCTAATTTATTCATTTCTCAAATTTCTCAAGCTTGAAATATACACAGAAAAGTATTTAGAAAGTTCTGCCTTCCAACAGTAATAAGTGGTTTACTTTTCATATGTACACGTGAGTGTACAGTAGCTTGAACGACCTTCAAACTAGACGCTGGACGAGTCCATATATTTTTTACGAGAGAAAAGGTATGGTAGGAAACAACTGCCACACTTTTTGTATATTTTCTCAATTTGTGTGGTCTATATATATAGAACGACACAATTATCTATATATAGCTTATTCCTGAAAAAATAATGACAATTTATAAATCAAACGTTTTATTCTATAAAACAAGTCATGTTTTAGAAGAGATACGCCGAAATACATATTAAGCACGGGTATGCCAGGTAAAATGATTGTTTATCTTGACAAAAAAAGGTATCAGTCTGAATTCAATTAAACCCAAACAAAAGTCAAGATATGTCCGATATACCTATTTTTGGATATCAAAACTTGAAATGATCGATTGAAGTTCAAGTGTCCCTACCTCACAAAATATTGTTAGGCACTATACACAGAAAGTATCAATATTTGTTTTATTAAACATTTTGAAATACAATAAAAAAAGATCTGATAATTAGTCTTTTCGTGCGATCTTGAAATTAAAACGAATATTGATCGTAATCGTATCAATAAGTGCTTTTAAACAAACACATTAAAACAATATTTGCCTTTAACCAACAAATGAGCATACAACAAAGCCTAATCAAAGGTACCAGGATTATAATTTAATTCACAATAATGCACGTTTCGTCTGCATAAGACTTATCAGTGACTCTCATATCAATATATATATATATGTTCCGTACCATATGAGTATTTGGACAGTTACAGTTACTTTTAATACTTCTAAACTCTTCATATTGTATGTCCGTTCATTAAAAAGACTCTATCATATAGGCAATTTTATTACTATATTTTAATAAAGATATTCATTGATATTAGCTAAATAAAAATTAGAAGTTTCACATAGTTAATTTTACTTACTTGTCAAAACTATAATGAACACATTTTATACTGATGGTCATTACCGATTTGTTACGAGTGAATGGCAATATGTCCGAAAATTTCATTGAAATTAACATAATTTATTCAAGGTGAATATGGTGTATTGCAGTCATGTTACAATATTTGAGATCTAGAGCTTCTTCACAACACCGTATTCGAATCGGAATGGCTCAAAACCTCGGTATCACTGTACGCAGCTATACAAAAAGGCTAGCTTTTCACTCGCAAACAAAAGGTGTAAATGAAAAGGATCGTGCACAGCCAAGACTTGCAAATGAAAAAGCTATGATACCATGTAGAAGTAAATGTCACCCAAGGCTACATGTAAGAATGTAATTAGAAATGAAAACTAATATGGCATCAATATTTAATTTTTACGTAGTATTTGAAATATAGTCATGTAACCAACATTGTTTTTTTAGATATTTTTTTTGTAGTATTGAAACTTTTATAATGTAATTAAAAAAAATACCTATATGGTCCAAATACTCATATGGTCCGGTCCGTTACTAACCAAACGAGTATTATACTCATATAGTCCGACCATACGCGTATGGTCGGACTATATGAGTATACGCATATGGTCATGACCATACGCGTATGGTTCAAATACTAATATGGTCCGGAACATATATAAAGCACAAAGTTTAAGAGCATTGAATACAAAAAAATACAAAAATACGGCTAAGGAAATCTATGACTGGGATAAAAAAATCCTTAGTTTTATAAAAAAAAAATCAAAGTTTTGTAAACAGGAAATATATAAAAATGACCATAAAATTGATATTCATGTCAACACAGAAGTCCTGACTACAGGGCTTGTGATATACTCGAGGACAAAACGTCTACCAGCAGAAGCATCGACCCAGTGGTTTAAATAGTTAAATGATTCAATGACAATCAATTATCCTTTAAATCAAGATTATAGGTCCGGCCTTTGCGATAATTGTTAGTCTTCATATATTATTCATATGAGAGTGTTTGTGCTATTGATTATAAGATATCATATATCAATGTACACACGGAAACAATCATTTACAGAAAATAATTATTAGTTCTATTTGAAAATAAACTTAGGACAAACACGGGTTTTACACAGTTATTACTTTATCGACATTCAAGAGGTATCACAAGCCTAATAGCTAGTACTTCTGTACTGGCATGAAAATACGGATTTTTTTGTTATAAAATGTTTTTGTTAGAAGTTATTTTAAATTTAGGCATGTATTTCCCTCATATAAAGTTTATCTATTTTTAACAACGAGGAACTTACAAAAACCTGTTGTAACGCAAAGCTCGAT
Source organism: Mytilus edulis (assembly GCF_963676685.1). Taxonomy (NCBI): domain Eukaryota; kingdom Metazoa; phylum Mollusca; class Bivalvia; order Mytilida; family Mytilidae; genus Mytilus; species Mytilus edulis. Next base: position 24,870,497 of record NC_092356.1, read on the forward strand.
CGTGCAAGCTTGAAACACATTTGTGTTGCCTGATGTTTATTTGATTTATAAGACGTCTAGATTCTGTTGTTTTAAAAACCAAGCGTATAGTTACATTATTTTTAATGTAATTTACGATTAGCACTTAAACTCGTAAACAGTTGTTTTCCATTCTTTCCTTTGGTTGATATAGTCCAACATTCGAATTTGCAAGGTTTTATGAACTCCCCCTTTTTTGAATTTACATCGGTCAATTAGTTCAAAATGGAATATCAAAAATAAAAAAAGTTTCTGTTTTTTTTTCTGTAACCATCATAGTATGAAATCCATGTATCAGAATTTCAGACCACGATTGCTGGTAAGAATTTTCAAATCTTACTATTGAATTAATGACAATTTTCAATAAAATGTAATCAAATATATTTGCTACCTTAATGATTTTTTTTTTATTAGAAATGTATTATTAGTGTTTTGAATTAAATTGTCATATATTTTTTTTATATATTTTCCCGCTATAAGAAATGTTATTTGTTAACTGGGTAAAAGAAAAAAAACATTCTGCGTGTCTACAACTAAAAAGTTCGATCAAAAGTAGAATAAAATAATCCTTCTGTGATGAAACATATAAGGAGCAATTACTGCTATTGACTCCATGGTCAGATATTGAAACCAAAAACAAGGGATGATCTCAGGTGCTCATGAAGGATAAGAAGATCATGCTCCACATGTGGCACCCGTCGTGATGCCTATTTTATTAAAATTGGTGGACATAGGGACAGCATGATTGTTTTTTCGTAACACTGTACAGTCCTCCATCGTGTACTTAAAGCGCAGATCATTCTGGAAGCTAGATACATCGAAAATCCTCTATGATTGCATGTGTCTTTTTCTAATCGGGTCTTTGAATTTAGCGGTTGATATGTGCATGACTATCCTAAATAATAATTATATTAGTACTTAATATATATGTGTATTTGTGTGAGCTGAAATAGACGGATGAATCAGTTCTGCAGAGTATTGATCAGTCAACTTTATTACACATAACAAGTTGCATGGGATAATAATCAACAAATGAAACTTGAGCACAAAAATCAAATGGTAACTGTAATTCTTCAAAACAGGCATGTCTTCCTATTTGTTAAGACAAATAGATTACAACAATTAAAACAATTATGATCAGCTGTTTGACGATTTTTTTTATGAAAATAATAACCACACATTTATAAAAATGTCCCGACATATTCGTTGGAATAAATGCTTCTAGTACATGAACGAGATATTTTGGTTGTTTCGATACATATCACCAGGGCATTACACTGATTTCAAAAGTATGAATGAATTAAAGTCTTGTACACGTAAAATACAACGGTCCCTTTTGCATAAATGGACATTTGCAACATCTCGTTTGTTGCCTGAAGAAGGGATTTGTTTTTGTTTGTATCCAACAACATTTACCCCAGTATCATTCATTATTGTCTAACAAGGACAGAGACCAACCCATTCTGGTAAACTGCAAATTCTTTAGATCGTTTGTTGTGTGTTTGTACTGCATGTACAAATGTTAAATGTATCTAAACCTTATACTACCAATCAGCAAATCTACGAGATAGCCCAATGTAAAAATTTATCAATAATGTTGCATCTATGCTTGATTACTGTATTCTTTAATATTTATTTGCATATTTTTGAGCCATTATTTTTATCATTCAAATTTTGCTGGTCGTGGATTGTACCCAACATGAACCGAGGAGTAAACAATCATCAACAAGTTATGAAAAAGACTTAAAAAAAGCTATTGTTTATACTCAATGAATATAGCTACATATACATTATTTGAACTCTTTTTGTACAATGAAATGACCTCGACAGTTTGCTGCCTAAACATTGGTATCCTAAGTCAAAGTTATTTTCTCAAAAGAACAAACAATACATGAAATTCAATTCTTATGAAATGAAATATAATCGTGTATAGAGATGTCCGAATAAATCGTCAATAAACATATGTCGCATTGGTTTTCATAGACAAATGATAGAAATAAATATAGGCATTCATAGCATTGGAAAGAATTTATTTCGAATCACAACTTCGTTCAAGATCTTTATATTTCTTTGTTCTGACATTACAGAGACGTAAATGACGTGTTAGCGTGGGACAGTCTAAAACAATCGTTATCACCAACAGACTAACTAACACAGCTAAAGCAAAACCACCGAAAACTTTAGATGACGGTCTACTATCATCTGCACATTCTAGCCGACGTCGGTACGACGATAATGATGTCTTATCTACTGTCAAGTTCTTTCTGAGGTCTTCTGCAATTTCTAAAGCAACTTCTAAAGTTATATTTGGTGACATACTAGTGACATTGCATTTTTCAGCTGGAGGACAAAATTCACATACAGTCAGGTCTGAAATAGTAAAACAATTATAGTTTGATTTTTACCTCATTAAAGAAAATTGTCTAATAAATTTGCATTAGTGTTAGTTTTTGAGTATGTTTTCCAAATATCATTTGTTCTACACAAAAATGCCAAAAAAGGTAAATCAAGGCAATAAAGTCAGTAAAACCTAACAAATACGAATATTAGACTGCATCAGTAAAAAGAAAGAATAGACAACGTCTGTCATATTCCAAACTTTGTACAACCTTTTTCCGAAGAAAATTATTGGTTCAACTTTTTTCAACAATTATATGCTCATTTTTATAAATTGATTTTTTTCAAAAGTATGAGTTATTCGAAATACTAAGGATTTTCTTATCTCAGGCATAGACAACCTTAGCCGTATATGGCACAACATTTGGAATTCTGGTTCACCAATGCTCTTCAAGTTTGTACTTGTTTAACTTTCTAACTATTTTGATCTGAGTGCAACAGATGAGACTTATGTAGACGAAACACGCGTCTGGCATATTAAATGATACGCCTGGTACCTTTTATAACTATTTACACCACTTGGTCGATGCTACTGCTGGTGGACGTTTCGTCCCTGAAGGTATCACAAGCCCTGTAGTCAGCACTCTGTTTAATTTTAAATATTTAACCCGCTGTGCCAGTCTCGTATTTTTAATATGAAAATTTGACTGCATAAGTATCGTCTTACACTTGATGCAGTAAAAGATTCAGTATTTATCACATAGATAACTGAAAAAAATGATGTATCGGAAGATTAAATATAAAGCTATCATTAAACAAGGTTTAATCCAACCTTTTTCTACATGAATAAATGCGTGTACCAAGTCAGAAATATGACAGTTGTTATCCATTCGATTGATGTCTCTGCTTTTGATTTTTCCGTTTGATAAGGGACCTTCCTTTTTGAATTTTCTTCGGAGTTTTGTATTTCATTGATTTTACTTTTTGGCGCCTTTTAGTTACAGTATATTTTTGCTCAAAAGTGTTGAACAAGTTGTTTCTGTTTTTTAACCGATATAAAAAATGTTTTGCCTTTTTCAATAAAAAAAAACCCCGCATCCATGTACTGTGTATGCATCCGAAGCGCTTGTCTGAATTAACTTTCATCAGGTACGCTCAAAGCCGAATATTTGAATACCAGAAGGTAAATAGTTTGTTATAAATCATGAACATGTACCTACTGTAGAACTGAGTATTGAGTTGATGGCACCCTCGGGGAATGATGGTCCACGAGCAGAGGTGTCGACTCAGTTAATAAATTTTATGCGTTCTACTCACTTTTTGGGATTGACCTTTGCAATACAAGCTCAGAGCCGAATATTTGAAAGCCAAAGATGTTTAAGTTCCGAAAGCAATGAAGAGATCTTATTTACGAAAGAGTTAAATATTAATGTCAAACTTGAGAAAAAGTGTAAATACTCATCATCTTACATATAGATAAACAAAACTGTTTAATATGTACTTACTAGTTGGTTGTTCTGTTGTACTCTGTCGCAGAAACGAAAATGCACCTACAAAAGGAATACTGCGATTAAACACTTTTATTTGATATTGTAGTTTTTTTTTGTATCTTTACTTTTGCAAGGAACCGATGAACCTTGCCACATCACGAGTCTCATCACCGGGTTTTTTTATAATTATAGCTGTAAAAGATTTGGTTTAACTGCCAGATACACTGCGGTGTATATTATTCTTTGACTATTTTGTTATTGACTATCACTGTCCATCGTTCTTCCACTGATGGTTTTTCATGTTGACTTTGGAGCATATACCTGTTTGTTATAGTGATTTGATATATAAAGCTCTATATATTTTCAAATAATCGATTTAAAAATACGAAAGTGTGGCGTCTTTGATACTTAATAATAAAGTTGAAATTCAAGGCCAAGTTTGAGAAATACTAAATTACGTCATTTGCTAGTGTCTATACTCATCACCTAGCACAGAACCTAGCACAGAGACAATGTATGCTTTACTTACTAGTTGATTGTTCTGTTGTGTTCTGCAGCAGAAAAGTAAAATCACCTAAACAGGAATACAGTAGTTAAACATTTTTATTATTGTGCAAGTATTATTTTGTAGTTTTTTTAATATCTTAACTTTTATTTTTTTTTACATAGAAATATTTGTGTTATTCCGATTAACAGAAAACTACGTATTTGGATATCACAGTTTGAATTACGAAGTTATGGCCCTTGACATTATAGATTATTAATGTCACATTTGTATAATTCCAACCCTTTTATAACATGTATAACTTATTGTGATTTATAACACTTGATCGCATTAATAACTGCAACCATAACATTTGATTAAGAAAATTGTTGTGTCTCGGATTAAATTTGAACACTGGCATCTTTTGATAACAGAAAGTTTTGGGTTATAATTGGAGAACAAAGTGTTGTGTTCTCGATGTTTGACGATCAAGATCAAATGTAAGGCCAATTTTGAGAAAAAGTCTATACTAAATTCCAGAAACGTCTGAATACGGAGTATACATCTCCAAGTTGAAATTCCAAGGCTGGTATTTTCTATCATGATTTCCTGATCGAGGGTAGCTGCTCACAAGTAAGCTACTACATAACTTTCTTAAACTATACGGACGCCAGCACGGGTTGTTTGACCTTAATTGAATTTCCGTTTTACAGATGATAGATAATGTCGTAAACAATTACCTACCGAATTAGACTCATAAACTACTTTGTACTAACATTATCACACGATGGGTTCCTCATTTGACACATGATCTGCTGACTATTCTGAGTCCCTGAGCACACTCCCAGTTTTTGAATGATCCATGTTGTTAGTTTTTAGTGTTCTTTTTTTGTTTTTTTTTTTGTTTTTTTGTGTACTATGGTTTTATCTGTTGTTCTTTTTTTTTGTAGCCACGGCAATGCCAGTGCTTATATTCGACTAATAAGTTCTCCTTTGGTAACTTTCGCCTCTGTTTTGCAAAGATACACAAATACAACCTGAACTTACTAGTCGACTCTTCTGTTGTGTTCTGCACTGGAAAAGAAAAATCACCTAAAACAGAAAAAAGTGTAATTAAACAATTTTATCTCTGTGCAAGTTAATTTTAATTTGTATAATTTTGTTTTAAATGAAATCGACGAAGCCTTCTGGTTTTAAGTAGAGTTCTAGCTATAAATCTTTAGTTTCACTATCACCTTTTTTTCCTTATACTTTTCAGTAGCCCCTTACTTTTTTTTTTTATTAAATTTACATTTATGCAACTTTTGAATTTCATGGTAATATGCTAAAATAAAAAAATGTCTGATACCACTTATGTCGGTAAGAAGTCAAATACTGTACCAAATATAATAATTGAAAGATCCATTGTGCGATTGGCTAGCATTTCTAAACATCCGAGTAACAACAAACACAGAAAAGATAATTCCTTAGGCTGTTACTCTCAATCCTGTTTAAACTTCTTTATGAACCTAAATCAAAAGTGGAAATGTATCTGATCAAACAGTTGTTTTATAAATTTTGAAATTATTAACTATAAACTAAGGTTTCAACTCCCTTAGGCAAAGTTGGCTTTATATGGATTTGACTATTTATTTTAGGTATTTTTGACATATAGCTCTTAAACGGTTTCGGTACTTATACATCTTCGGATTTCATATGTTTGGCTTTGAGCGTTCCTGATGACGCATGAAATTATTAAACGTGTTGTTTTCAATTATTTACAGCAAAAATAAAAAAAATAAAAACCAAAGAAACAGTGTATTTACGAGCTAGATGGTAAAAACGATAATTACATATTATTAATTTAGAAGACTGGTACCAAAAACATTGTGTAATTTAGTCACTTGTTAAAATGGTTATCCTTTTATATATTTATATACGCTTATGTGCTATCAATACGCCTTTTCTGTTTCTTTGATACATATGACGCGGCTCTAGATCTGTAGTTGAACATCCCGTCATTGTGTTTTGGTTCTATGATATTTTTTTTTGTATTCTTGTCTCTCATTTTTGCTCAATATGTGCTTTGTCTATATAACTTTTATGCTCCATTTGGTACATATGACGTTGCTCTGATCTTATACATACCGTCATTATGTTAATGTGGTATTTTTATTTTTGTATTCCCTTCTGTCATTTTCGCTAATGTGCTTTTTCTATATGCCTTTTTGTGCTTTTTTGTTTGAGATTTGTTTTTTTTATAGTGATTAATCATGTTAAAATTAGAACACAATGTTGAATGCTGTACCCGTATTTTTGACATTTTAATCTATTATGTCTGATTGTTTTGTTTACAAATCTATTCTTATATAATGGAATTTGATGCGACTTTCATACAACTGAAAGGTTTAAGCTAGCTATAAAACCCGGTTGAATTCACCATTTTTTTACATAAAAATACCTGTACCCTGTTAGGTATATTTTAAATAGGAACTTTCTGTTTTTGGATTTTTCCTCGTAGTTCAGTATTTTTGTGATTTTACCTTGTACTTCCATACAGTTTCTTTATTATGTAACAAATATCAAGCTGTAAATCCATTTAATATAACAATTGTTTAATTTAATTAATAAGTTACACACACTTAAGGTACACTATCAGATATCAAATGTGATTCCAAAGTGCATTAATTTCTTCGATTTGCCTCAAGCATCGTTACAAAAGCTTACACCTGAAGCTGAGGATGTGTAAATACATACACATTAATTAAAACAAAACTTACAGTTGAATGTGTTGTTGTATACTATGTCCTCTTCAACAAGTATCCAGTGTACTGAAATTAAAAATCAGTATTGAGTACACGTTATCTTTTCACATTTTAGTAATGTTTTTGCTCATTGTTGATAATAACAGTCCTACTGCTATCACAATAAGAATTTTTCGTACTGACGTGATTTGAATGGTTGTATTTGTACATTTTTAGTAAATAATTAATTCTGCTAAAATGACAAATGCAACTTTCTCATCGCAATACAAAATCATAGTAGGTGAAGATATACGTAAACATGCTGTTGACTTCGTCTAATAATTTTTAGATTTGACGTATATTTTATAGAACGCACAGTATTCAAAGTCTAAATTTTAGAAATTAAAAAATTAATAAGCATGTTAATTTCAATATATAGACTTATAATATCTGGTCCCTTTATATTTCTTTTTTTCTGCAGTTATGGCAATACTTATTTTCCTTTGAATTGGTAAATATTTGTTTACCTCTGTTTGCAGTCTTGATATAGGTTGAACTATTTGATATTGATCGGGAACTTATACTCAAATCATATGAAACATATGCATCATAAGTCGTATCTGTCCAGAATGTGCAGTTATTTTCCTCAAAAGTACAATACACACAGCTAAACAATGACATACACCAATTCTCACAGTCCTCTTTTGTCATATTGTATATCACGGGTTGTATTGAAAGACGAGCAGGTACGCTGATTTCTGTTATATCGATGGAATCATATGTCTCCTCTTGAATTACTATATAAAAGAAAAATATGCTAGTTAAACACCATCACCATAACTGCTAAAGATTTAAAAATAGATAAAGCTTTCTATCGTTTTACATCAATGTAGCAACTAACTATTGTGGCCAAGTAACTATGATTACGTCCTATAAATCATAACCAAATTAACCAACTTCTAATTGCGTAACTATAGTGTTTCTTTTATTCTATTTAGTATATAGAAAAATAATCAACTAACAAGTCGGTAGGAAATTACCTGTTATCTTTAAGAAACAATAATGATGATAATTATACTCATTTTGGAAATTACGACGAAAAACAATGATTAGCCCGGTCATATTTACATAAATAGAATTCAAAACCTAAAATGGTCAGATGAAAGTTTTTAGCAAACCAGTATTAGGCAGACAATTTGACATTCAATGAACTAAACAAGGTATTTCTGTAAACGTATTGAACAGTGACCAAATATGATAGGATTATCAATTATAACACATTTGTTTTCCAAAGTCAAGCGGACAATGATATTAACAACCAAATAACATTGACTGACCATTATTAATATGAAATGTGGAGTATTTTTTCAATGCCCTATTACAGATGTGATATAATCTATAACGATATTATTTGAAGCACAATTAAGACTAATAGTTCTTTTTTCAGGAATTCATTAGAACTAAAATAATACGGATGACATTAAAAATAAATTAAGGAAACCAAGAATTTGATTTGAAACTTACCTTTTCCTGTAGCACATACAAACGGATACTTGAGAAGACAGTCTGTAAACTCAATTGTTCCAGTTCCTGAAATGTCTATAAACAAGCACTGTGTTGAATTTGTCATTTCGATAGGTAATCCATAATCCCAAACCATAACACTGCAAGTCTTTGCTGAATACATGGCTGTTTGGAGTTCTGGTTTGATACTGCCAAGCCAAAATCGACCCGACTGCCATCTTAAAGTAACATCAAAATGCATTCTGGTTTTTTTCCCAATTATTTCGAAAATGACACGTTTGTGTCTTGTATAAACATGAATCATATGATAAGTCAATTGCAAACAAATAGTAAGACCCTTTGTCTTTGGTCTAACATGTCTTATGTAGATAGAAAGTTGTCTTTTCAACAATACTACCATATAGCGGGTTATTTTCGTGGGAATTAAATTTTCGTTGATTTTCGCGGATAGAACAAAATCGCCAAAGAAAAATTCCGCCAAATTGAAAGTATACATGCAAATATATTGATAAAAGTTTCGAATCCGCCAAAATATTTCGTAAACCTTATTCAATAAAAATCGCGAAATTTTACATCCGCGAAAATAACCCGCTATACGGTATTACATCGTTTTATATTTTAACGTATATCTAGAGATAGTTAGTAGCTGCATCAGATTTTATGGGAATGTTTTAATTGTCTTTATTGAAAAACTCGAAAGTAAAAAAAAGACATTAAAAGGCGCACAAAAACAGCAGTAGTCTTTGAGTGAAAAAGAAAACAAAAGGCTTTTTTTTTGTTTAACAAAATATTAGAATAAATAAGATGGCAGTATATTTCCACTGTTCTTTCGTAGATCTCTGAGAAACAGACAAATATAGATTCCATCACTGCAACAAGTATGCTACGATATTACTCCACAAGAGACAGTTAAATTTTTAAATCTAAAGCGTGAGGCTTTTCGCGCTTTAAAAATAATAAAGAAATAAAGAATTATCGTAATACCCGAACTAAAGTGATGGAATATCTCGTCATTTGTATCCTTCTTTTTGAAATTTCTGTTTTATATGTGACTTCATCAGGCATGGTCATTTTTTTCCGAGGACTCCACAATACGAAATTCGGACGAAATTAAGAAAACTTATCGTCATAATAAATTTTCAACCAATCTATTGCTTGGAACAGATATTTTACTAATGATGAGAAATGACTTTCTGGCACCGATAAAGAAATGTGAAAATAGCATAAAAATAAGAAAAGTCAGTTAAAAAACAGACTCTTTTGTTTTAAGAATTGAATACTTCTTTTCGTAAATTCATTGGGGGTGTATGTTCATTCTAAAGATGTCCTTCATTTACCTGTCCCCTTAATTGGGGAAGCAGGTGTATTAATGAATGTTTAAAATTCATTTCGAAGTGAATTCTAATTTCTTTATGTCGCAGGATTGCTGTTAGCCAATCAAAATAACTTATTATAATAGAATATACATTAAATGTTATTATGAAGGAAACAAAACCATAACGAAGGAATGCTAGACAACAAAAATGAATCAATCGTATCAATCACAAAACATGATTGAATCATCTTTTTTTTTAAATATTTGTTGTAAATGTAATTACATCTTTGTTCTTTTTGTTTCATAAAGCCAAAGACAAAGTAGGGATATGCATCGATCCTTCATTTTGTGTTGAACATTTTTTACTTTTGATGAAATGAATAAAAATTTGTTTCACAAATCACTAATAACCTAGCACAAAATAATATCTAAAAACACGTAGTTTACATTGTTATTACTAGACTTGACTAGGCGGAGTTTAAGAAGTTCGCTCATTTAAGACCAGTCCATCTATAGACAGGAGTTTTGGGATAAGCTCATCAATGAAGTGTCCAGTTATTCGTCCCATATCATGCACTCAGTTCTTTTGTATATGACTTTTGTGACACTGATTAGTGATTGTAGTTCAATGTTAATTATAACGGCAATCATCCTTATCACACACATCTTCAAATAGACTGTCCTCATGCAAATTAAAACATAAGCTCCGCCCGATCAGTTGAAATAACATTGGTAATGCATACCTGGAAAATCATACTAGATGAATTATATCATTTTCCTGATATTACTCTACTTATTGTGTAGATACTTGAGCTTATAATTACAACCCTAATATTTCACTAATATTCATACATCAGATTTAATATATTTTTATAAAGGAATGAAATTCATTAATAATATTACCCATGTTTTTCTAATCCAAATGCTAGATACTCCCTTACTACTGACGATCTAGCTTCGAGAAATTTCATTCCTTTAGATTGGCATCCGGTGAAAGCTTCATACCAGGTAACACTGCTGTTGACTACATAAAACGTCCTATTGTATCGATAACCAACCCCAGCTTCAAAATATAATATACGAACATTTAATAAACATTATTCTCTAATTCTTAGTCGATTTATCGTGTTCTAACCTGTTGATTATTTTTATTAATCAACGTGTGGTTCGTTTGATGTGAGCTATTCATTGGTAGAAATGACGTCAATTGTTCTTCTTAATTTCTTCTGAATTTCCTATTGTGACGTCATAAAAAAAAAACCATCTCTGATGACGTCACATGGAAAGAACACATCTTTTTAGACGAAGGAATAAGTTTGCCTGCATACTGCAAAATAATCATAAGAGAAACGTGTTCCACCACAAAATCTCGTTTAATACGATACTTATCCACTCTCGACAGTTAAATTTTAAATATTTTAAACGCTTGGGTAAGACTCGCGCTTTAAGGTATTGAGTGCATATATATCGTATCACATTCTATGTAGTGGTAGAATCTGTTGTATTCAGCTGCATTCCTCCGGAGACAGTACTCAAATGTCAATATATATATAATTATTTGAAATATCAAGTAAGTTCTACACTTTCACAATAATATAGATTGAACTGTGAATCGATTTTGGATTTAGAGACATGTTTGGGCACTTGTCGTTTTCTTTTTTGAATTTTCAAAGGATTTTCGATATATAAAAAAAATATGCGAGTCTTTTAAAGCCACAACATGAGTAAGATTCTAATAAATATAAGATAAACTATAATTTTCATGACGAGTCACTGTAAATTCGAAATTCAATCTGAAGAAACATATATGCATTTCAATGAGTATAGAAGAATAACATGTTACTTTTCAAAACATCAGATAGTATAAAAACATAGTTGCAACAATTAAAATTGAAAAGGGAAATGGGGAATGTGTCAAAGCGACAACAACCCGGCCATAGAGCAGACATCAGCCGAAGGCCATCAATGGGTATTCAATGTAGCGAAAAACTCCCGCACCCGGAGCACTAGTACAGTGATAATGGACGTCATACTAAACTCCGAATTATACACAAGAGACTAAAATTAAAAATAATTAACCACTTAAATACATGCACGTTGTTTGTTAGTTTGCACATTTCAAATGAAGTAGACCAAAAAATATACCTGCTTCTTATTCTGATAAAGAAGAAATGTATAGGTGTATGAGAGAGAAATATCGGACTTTGCAACAATATAACATGGATTTTTTCTTTCAAATTTTGTGGAAAAAATAGCAAAATGAACTGTTATATATGACACTTACCTAAATGTTTAGATAATATCAAGTTGTCTATATTTGTTACTTTTGGTTGTTTTTTCAATCTCAAAAACATTCAAACTTTTTTTTTGTCCATGAATTTATGAGTTTGAACAGCGGTATACTACTGTTGCCTTTATTCGAACAGTTGAAATAAATATACCACTGGTTTTTTTTTTACCATAATACATTTGTTCAGTGGGTTCATTATAAATTAACAATGTGGTTGTACATCATGGTAAATGATGCATGTCATTGCTATGGAAATAATCCAAATCAAACAGTTGTATCGCTGAATGAGTATGTTTTGCTATAACTCCTATGATTAAAACATAGTGGATTGAAATTGGGAACGTGTCAGAGAGAAAAAAAAACAGCCTAAGTTGACAACAAATTACTTATGCTATGTTTGTTTTTTCGGTGATGTTTTACCAGAAACAGATTACAAAAAAAAAACTTACCGGTGATATTCATGCAGTCGCAACAGGTGAAACAGCAACAAACAATCAGTAGAAACAATCCTTCCTTCATCACAGCGCTATTAATGCTTTTTCGTATGCTGTGCTACCTCTCTAAGCGGCAATATGCATCTCTTGGAAACAAGAAAAATAATACAATAGTTGTGTCAAATTTCCATTTAACTTTGATTGTATTACAATATGTATTAGAACTACCTATGGACTGTTTCAGACAATATCATTATTAAATTCACAAGTTACGTTTACATGTAACTAAACCATTCTTTTATATATAGAATATTGAAGCTGAATGGTACCGTCAATAATAATCGACAAGTCATATATAATTTATAAGTTCATAACAAACAAATATCGATTTCTAATTAACGTAAATCAACATTTAATAGAGCTCAAATGATTTACTGATACCAAATGAACGTTTAAATCATGAATTCTAGGTTCAGACTTGGTTATTGGTTTTGACGTTTAACGTTATAATTGTTAGTTGCTTTGTTCATGTTGTTGTCCTTGAATAATTAAAGATTATATAATTGTTCAAGTTGTTTTATGGATTATCTCAATATAAGATACAAACTTGGAGACCAAGTATTATTTGTTAACAGCTAATAATTACTGACTTCTTACAAATACATAATTATATAAATTGGAATTGATTGTTACGAGAACGGTTGATTATTAAGCAACACATGTACTTGATACGTTACATTGTATTTCTTATAAACATTATGTAATAATAGTAATGTCAAATTTGAATGTTTTTTATAATTGATTCCATCACAAAGGAGTAATAATTAAATTATTAAACCATGACCATGTAATTAGAAGGTTCATGATTCCGGTTCTACATGGAACACATTTGAAAATCAAAAGGTACACATAAAAGATAACATTTGACATATCTTTGCGTTTAAATATGCAATTGGTACTGTTTGTGTTGCTCCTGCGTTCGATTCTTGTTAAGGTTCGTTAAAACATGATGTAAATATAATTATATTAAATAAAAATGTGTTTTTGTTTTCTTTTGTTGTTGGGTTATTGCCTTAGAAACCAATAAACCACGCCAGGTTTTTTTTGCATAATCTACACATGAGATGAAATAAGAAGAAGAATATTGAATGGATCCAAATAAAGGGCACGTTTTCCAGCAAAATACATAATTACATACATAGAATTAATTATACAGTAATTTTAAAGATACATTACATTAAAAATCAATGATTAAATAGCTATTATAATAACGGTTTTCTTTTATAAATTGTGATTTGGATAGCGAGTTGTCTCATCGGCACTCATACCAAATCTTCTAATATCTATACTATTTTTAAACTGTCAATATGCATAAGTCATGTTAGTAATGACCAATCTCTCTCATGACAGCTACATTAAATGATTGTATTTACCCTGAGTATGTAGGACTTTTAACTCATTGTTTTCTTCTTAATTTCAAAGATCCTGTCTCTGTTATATTTCTTAAAGTATACATAGTATAAGCTCCCTAAATGTCTAAGTCATATGTTAAAAATGACAGATTTGAAAACATTTATATGAATTATCATTATGAAAAAATACCCCTTTTTTGTTATTTTATTAATTTATTATCTCTGTTCTGTATATTCACACATCGTTTATTCCACCATTTTCTATATCAGTAAATGCTCTTACCAAGTCAGAAATATGACAGTTGTTATCCATTGGTTTGAAATTTACGACTTTCCGTGAATTATTTATCTCTGAATTCGGTAATTTTGTTATTTTACTATTTCGTATTTATCTTTTACAAAAATATTTTTTTGAATGTAGTGCCTCGTAAATATTTTGTTTGACATATGATACAAAAGTTAGCCACGCGTCATGAGAATAAGTAATATAAAGTGTGTAGCATCCTTATGAACAGTGCAAGATAAATCGGTAAAAACAAGTAGTTACAACATTGCAAGAGGGTTATCATGACACAAAAGGTGAAGAAAGACAACACCATGAACAACACATAATCAAAAAAAAAGAACAACAGTAGGCCAAACACTCAGCAAATAACATTCAGCTTAACACTTCAAACAAAAATCTACAAAACACTTCAAACAAGAAACTTCAGAAAATAACGACGTATTAGTTTTTAGTGCCAATTGGCATATTCACCCTCTTTTGTTTTTGTATTTATTTGAAATATGTTTATAGTCTGTTTAAAAATGTAGTTGTTCGTATTGCTGGTAAATAAATATTTACTCTTTTGCTAATTAGAAAAAGAATTGATTACTGTATGTACACATGGTACTAGAGACAGTTCTTGGTTTGCAAATTATTACAAAAAGAAATAATAAGGATTATCCCTTCGATCATACTCTATGTTGATCAATAACAATCATATAACTATAAAGATCGGAACATTCTTTGTAACATAGTAAATCTCAATTTAGTAATGCAGAACTGTAAACTGATAGTATTTTTCTTCATTGCAAATGTTATCTGTTTAATATATCTTATATATTTAAATTTCCCTTAATTTCTGAGCCTTATGTTAGATATGACAGATTTGAACACAGTTATAAGAAATTATAATAATGGAAAAAAAAACTTTTTTAACTTTTTACCTCTTATATAGATATAGGAAGATGTGGTGTGAGTGCCACTGAGACAACTCTCCATCCAAATAACAATTAATAAAAGTAAACCATTGTAGGTCAATGTGCGATCTTCAACACGGAGTCTTGGCTCTCACCGAACAACAAGCTATAAAGGGCCCCAAAATTACTAGTAGAAAACTATTCCAACGGGAAAACCAACGATCTAACCTATATAAAAAAGAGAAACGAAAAACACGTATACATTACATTAACAAACGACAACTACTGTACGTCAGATTCCTCACTTAGGACATATGCAAACATTTGCAGCGGGATTAGACGTTTTAAGGGTACCAAACCTTCTCCTTTTTTCTGAAACAATAGCATAACATCACAACATAGAAAAACACACGATAAAATATCAATTGGAAGGCTTAACACAACAACAAAAAACGTAAATTAACACACTATGAACGAATAAATTTGATCTGAAATATCTGAATGCAAATGCACAGTTAATAAAATATTAGAAACAAAAATTGAAGGCCACAAAGCAAACAAACAAGTCCAAACAAAGCCATGGCAAGGTTCCACTGCGAAATATTTAACCCTTCGAAAATTATCACTTTTGAAAAAAAACGTTTAAATAATATATACAGGTAAATGAAAAAAAAAACTTGTCGTTTTAGGTATACTACTTATGAGTATAAAATTCTGCCAATAATTAGAAATACCAAGAAAGTTCTGTCATATAAATTCAGAATTTAACACTAGATACAAATTGGGGTGAATATCAACAATAGAACTATTCAATTAGAGCTAACTAAAACTTCCCTCTACAGATTTAAGAAGAATTATCTTGAAGTTCATATAAATGTAGTACGAAGAAGTGAGAATTAGTAGATGTCTGTTTCTTTTGTTCACGCATTTTTGTCAGAATAATCGATTTGTTTGCGACTGTCATGCATACAAATGAGAGGTTTATTTTTCTATAAAACCAAGTTTGTCGCACCTGGGGAATGCCTGTATCATCAGGAATCTAACAGTTATTATCCAGTCGTTAAAACTTTTTGACTTTCTGGTAAGCATTTTCCTCGGATTCGGTATTTTTAAATTTTTTTGTACTTTTTATCTATCACAGAAAGATCTATTTGAATGACTAATTCTTAGCGTTCTGTCATTTTATAATTTTACATACAGATGCGTACCAAGAATCGGTACTACAAAGTTTGTAGCTTCCTTATGCAAAGTTAAAGGTTGGTGGGAAAATATACATCTAGGTAAAACATTGCAAGGTGTTTATCATAATTCAAAAGTTAAAAAAAGACAACACTATCAACTAGACATACAAGCAAAACACATTACATACAATAGTCAGCTAGACCCTTAAGACAACAGGCTACCAAACATTACAAATAAAGGCAACAGTAGTATACCGCTGTTCAAACTCATAAATCCATGGACAAAAAACAAAATCGGGGTAACAAACTAAAACTGAGGGAAACGCATAAATATAAGAGGAGAACAACGACACAACACTACAATGTAACACACAGAGAAACGGACCAAGCATCAGACAAAATCCCAAGAGAATAACAAATATAACATCAAAATCAAATACATGAATTAGGGATAGACAAGTACCGTGACACGTCTTATCGCAATATCAATTTACACTCTAAATAAGAGAAAACAAACGACGCAACGTTAAATTGTCACACACACAGAAACGAACTATAATATAACAATGGCCATATTCCTGACTTGGTACAGGACATTTTTAAAGGAAAAAATGATGGGTTGAACCTGGTTTTGTGGCATGCCAAACCTCGCACTTTAAATGCAATGTTAAATATAACATTGAAATGACAACATAATATCACAGGACTACAATACAAATAAATAGAAGAACGTATTAGACAAAGAAACACATGATTAATGAAAAACAAAAAGCATCAGGTTTAAAATTAAATACGCCAAAAACGCGCCTCGTCCACACAAGACTCACCAGTGACGCCCAGATATAAAAGATCGAAAGCGAAAAAAAGTAAAAAGTTGTACAGCACTGAAGATCAAAAGTGTCAAATACGGCTAAGTTTTTATGCTTGGGATAAGAACATCCTTATTATTTAGAACAATTAATGCTATTGCAAACAGTAAATTTTATCAAATGAATATAACAGATATACGTAATGAAACTGAAGTAATAATTCATTACATAAAACAAACACGAATACATAATGACAGACCAACACATAATAGACACACCCGACTCAGTCCAGGCCTCAACGCAGTAAATTATGAAAATGACGTCACATACGATGGTGAAAAGGCATTAAAAATTACGTCACATTTGAATATATGAAATTTCTGAAAAAGCAGAAAAATGACGTCACATATGAAAAACTATAGCTCAAAAGTAAGATAGAATTAGGATTGATTAAAGATTAAAATAGAACTAAATACTGATATTGCATTTAAACACAATGCATTATGCATATTGCAATACTTATTAATAGCAATTAACTATAATACAGTCTGCATAATAAACGTCCATGAATTTTCAATGACCATTTGCATATTTAGCCTCGGTCTATAACACATAACATACAATAGTCAGCTAGATCCTTAAAAGAACAGGCTATAAAACATTACAAAACCATAATTAACGGCCTTTCATTTTAATGACTATTGGCATATTTCGCCTCTGTTTGTATATATTTGAAATATTTAATTTTTTTGTTTGAAAATATAATTAATACAGTCTTGCTGGTAAAATAAATATTTACTATTTTGCTGATTAGGGGGAGGGGACTATTATTGTATGTACACATGGTTCTAGAGACGGTACTTATATATCAAATTATTACAAAAAGAAATAAAAAGAATAATCTCTTCAAGCACACTCTAAATTGGTCAATAACAATCGTATTACTGTAAAGATTCGAACATTTATTGTAACATATTGAATATAATAAAATTAAGTACCGATATTTTTTCATAAATTGTGAAATTCAAAGAACGAAATGACAACATGCAGATATTGGGCGAAACAATAATTCTGATAGTTTGGACTCAACTAATTACAAACCAGGCGATTACAATATTTGGTAAGTTCATCATTTCAAAATGCAATTTCTGAATCTCTCATGTTTTCAAATGTTCAGCCACAGCACAATTTACAGACATACTATAACATTTTGTTTATACAAAATTACAAACAATTTTTATCAACATCGGTTCAAATAAATTTTAAATCAAATAATAATTTTACGTTATTTCACCTAAATGAGAATTTATTTTCCACACGTCATGCCTTAATATATATCTTGAAGGTGATACGATATTCCAGGCACTTGTATTTTTTATCAATATCTCCTTGATAGAGTGTTGCAGCTCACAAGGAGACAAGAGTAGTAAGTTGATATCATCCCTTCGTAATTTTCACGAAGGCCATCAGAGCTGATTGACCTCAAATGTGATCTACCGAAGAAGAATTCTCGCCGAATTTATACTTAAATGAGCAACACGACAGTTACCACCAATCGGCAATCCTCGGGTGACTCCGCTTTTCTCCTTCTATTGTTAGATGAGGTACGGAATCGACCGAGTTGTGACGAATGACTTACTCTACAATCGGCAATCCTCGGGTGACTCCGCTTCTCTCCTTCTATCGTTAGATGAGGTACGGAATCGACCGAGTTGTGACGAATGACTTACTCTACAATCGGCAATCCTCGGGTGACTCCGCTTCTCTCCTTCTATCGTTAGATGAGGTACGGAATCGGCCGAGTTGTGACGATTGCAGTTACCACTTGATATGTTCCCTTTTCCGGAGCACCTGAGATTCCCCAGTTTTTGGTGAAGTTTGTGTTGCTAAATCTTTGTTTTCGGTGTTGTGTTTTGTGTACTGTTGTTTGCCTGATTGTCATTTTTTCAAACATGGCGTTTTAAGTTTATTTTTGACTTATGGGTTTGATGATTCATTTGTACCTTTCGCCTCCCTTTTTGTTCACATATAAATAATATGACCTGTAAATATATTGAACTTAATATATTCAGGAAACATTGGAGGACCACACAATGAAACTTACCATGTCTTTCAAAATGCACTGTCTTGGTATGAAGCATATACTGTTTGTGAGACGTTCGGACACACATTTCAAATGATCGAACCATGTCAAGCACAATGTCTGATGAATTCTTTAGATACTGCTTACGGGTAAGTAGAAGTCAATAAAAAAGTAGCAGAGATGGATTGACCTAAGGTTCGAAATCGCTCACCTTGTTGAAATATTCAATGTGTTATTACAGGAAACATAGAAATACCGAGCGTCTATATATATATAGCTATCCGTCCGGGCTTGGTAGCGATTTCAAGTGTACAAATCTTGTTAGATTTTTATAAAAGTGCCATGGTTTATATTAGCAATGTCATATACCACATTTGAAAATCATTGATGATTATTAAAGAAAAATGATAAAATGATACTCCTTGGAAATATTAATTCTATATAAATTTGCAAAAGTACCATGTGATCATATTTTGTAAGATTTAAAGCATAACAGCAATGTCTCGGACAATTTGAAAAATAATCGGCAATACAATATTATTAATAGAATTATGTCCCTTGGATGTATTAATTATGTCGTAAATTGCATTGTATTTACTCTCAAGCTTTCTTTTCCCTCAATATATAAAAAGATAAATAAAATAAATAAAAACCCATTTTTTTAGTTATCGCCCTTGAAGAGACAGAATGAGTTGAACGTGCGGGACATTGAAATTCTGTTTTGTCATTATATTTGTGCACGCCTTTAATAACAAAAGCACATATACAGTCATTTTCTATATTTTTACTGCTTAAAATTATTACAGAAACTTGATTGTTACAGATGTTTCTGCTCACAGATATAGTAATAAGGGTATGAACCACTTTCTACTCCACGTTTGGTTTTTGGTTTCTTTTATTGCTTTAGCATTTGTAGTAATTTATTTGTTTTCTTAACTGTTTTGGTGAGAGCGCAAATTTCGAGATTTGTTTAGACGAACGCGCGTCAAGCGTGCTTCTTATGTGGTTCATAACTCAAGTAATATTATTTCAATATAAAAATTAACGAGCTTTTGATATATAACAATAGTAATAAAAATTTATATCAAGCGATATCACACATTCAACAGTGTTGAAACATATATTTTCTTAAAATTTATATCCGTTTGTATTGAATAGAAAATTCCGCGAGTCGTTGATCTAGTCATACATATATTTAAACATTATAGTAATATGCACTACAAAAGTCTAAAAGTCTGAAAAGACCAGTTTTTGTCTTAATTTGCATGAACTTTTACTTGACATTCTCCAAAAGTATGACTTGAGTCTTAATTTTTCTTGACAAATTCTCATTTATATCAAATTTGTATGAAATTTACTTGACATATTCTCGACATTCTGAATATGGTCTTAAAATTTCTTGACATATTCTTGACATTTGAATACTGTCTTGAAATTTCTAGACATGTTCTCGACATTCTTATTTTTTCTCAGTATGGCTTGACATATTCTGAACATTTTGAATTGTGTCTTAAATTTACTTTACAGTTCTGAGTTTTACAAATCATGACCAATATTCATGATATAACTTTAATCTTTATTTCTCTTTATATAATATACAGTTGTTTCAAGTTACACTTCAAAAATAAAAGTTGGGCATGTGAAATAATTTAAAATTTGGGTATATAAATATCTTTACAAATGCATATATGGCTATGAAATCTAATGTATAAAACAATTTAAAATTGAGTTTTTAAATAATTACAAATTTTGATTTCTAAATGATAAATTAAATGATTAAAACCAATCATACTGTAGACATATTTCAATCTAAATTCATAATATTCAATGTTTATACGGTAAATAATTATTGTACCAAAATGTGGCTTATATAAATAGCAAATTATGATGATGTACAAATCTTTCATTTAACAGAAGAAAAATTTGTGTAATATCATCTGTTGGAATATATATTAAGTATTACACATGGACAGGATGTTCCCCATAAAAAATAAGGTATTCTACACCCCAGAGTACACGCAACTGTCAAATAAAAATTACTGCTTTACCTGTAATTAGCCATACAACTTATCAGTTGACCGACCATGCCACTACAGTTCATATATGAACATGAAAATCATCATTTTGATGAAAAAAATTAATTAAAATTGATTTTCTTCATCAAAATTATGAAGTTAATTATTTTAACATAAAAAAAAACAATGAATATTTCCCAAATATTAAAAGAAAAGTATTATCTTCTCCAGGCATAATAAAAAAAAATGTATTCATAATTGGTCCATTTTCTATAGAATTCGTTGGTCTTATGAAATGAATCTCAAAAAGACATGCATAATATAGATTTAAACATATTTTATTTTACGGAAGGAGTTATCACAAATATTTATGTTTGTTAAAAAGTTATAAAATATTCAACACTCAAATTGGAATAAAGAATGTGTTTTGGTTGTCCTAAAAAATGAATAAGGTATTTGAATCAAGATGGGAACAAGTTCTTTGACCTTCACAAAAGCCCCCCCCCCCCCTCTTTTTTAGCCATACACACACAGAAAGGTCCAAAAGAGACAAATGGTCACATTTTAAAACTACCTACACGACACCTAGGTTACATGTTTTAGTAAAGAAAGCAAATTTGACTGGCAGTTTTGCGAACGGCAAAAATCTTAATGTTGTTTGTCAGTAACTTCAACTTATATTCCAAGTAAAAACAATTAATTCAACGTTTAATAAAAACAAATCAAAATTAAACTACATGGGGGATTATTCAGAGTATTCCAATCTAGTTGCACCAAAAGGGTATCTTAATATACCAAATTAATCCTTGATTCTTCAAAGTTTAGTTTAGCCATAATAAGTATATAACAGCAATAGAATGTCATAATCAGTGCAGAATAAGTCTGTTCACATTCTAAGGCGAAATTTATACTGTTGATATAGCGTCAAGACATATTTAAGACTGTCAAGAATGTGTCGAGACATATTCAGACATCATTTAGAATGTCAAGAATATGTCAAGACATATTCAGACATTATTAAGAATGTCAAGAATATGTCAAGACAGATCGAGACATTATTAAGAATGTCAAGAATATGTCAAGACAGATCGAGACAAATTTAAGACAGTCACGAATTGGTCGCGACTAATCCAGACTCTCATCAGATGATACAGGATGTGTCGAGAAATTTTAAGACAATGTTCATACTGTCAAGACACTTGTCAAGAAAAATCAAGAACCTTATTAGACAAATTAATACTATGTCAAGAATTTTTAAAAATTATTCAGACAAATTAAGAATGTCGAGTAAAAATTCATGCAAATTCAGACAAAAACTGGTCTTTTCAGACCTTTTGACTTTTGTAGTGATGATTGCCTTTAATTTTTTATCTAAGACACCAATTATACCATAAAAGAACAGAACAGGGTGTTGGTATATTTCTTTGCAGAATAACTAATAGTATAATATTTTCATGTCAAAATTTCAGTCACATACATATATGGACTGGAGCCGTACAGCCAAGATATTCCGAAAACATATACGATGTTGATAAATGTGAAGAAGTGGATTATTTTGTGGTTGATACTGATGTCATAGCGAACAACAGCTACAGCGTCTGTGTATCTCTAGACTCAGATAACCCAGGGCAATATTTCTTAGAGAACTGCGAAGAGAATAATCATTTTGTTTGTATTGACCATGGTGATGGTAAGTAGGTCACATTCTCTTTATGGTTGGTTGAAATCTTATTAATTACAGAATGAAAATTGGGGATATGCCACAGAGACAACAACCCAACCAAATAGTGAAAGATCTGAACCCTCCTCTAACCAACGATAGTAAACATACCCACATCAATATACGCAGTAAAACTGAGTTTAAAAGAAAAAATTAAATTTATTATACTGGTAGATAGTTTTTTATTCTCTCTTATCAATTCACAAAGGTTCAAAGAAGTATTAAGGACACGTAATATTTTACATATAATTATTACAGTGAAACATGGAATAGATTTATAACCAAAAAAAAAATAATTCAAAAAATAGAAAAATAGAAAACGTAGGATCGTTGTTTTTCAAAATATTAAAACAATTTCATATTCGAAAAATATGAATACAACAATGTGTCCATAGTACACGGATGCCCCACTCACTCTATCATTATCTATATTCAGTAGAACGTGTGAAATTATGGCCACTTTAATTTGGAATTAAATAAGAAAAATTATAGCATGGGGAACATTTGTACTAAGTTTTAAGTTAATTAAACTTGAACTTTATCAAAAACTACCTTGGCCAAAAACTTTAATCCGAAACTGGACAGACGGGCGAACAGACGAACGGACGATTAGACGGATCAATGAACGGACGGACGAACGGAGGCACAGAACAGAAAACATAATGCTCATGAATGGGGAATAAATTGTGATGATGTAGCAATTTAATTGCTGTGTAAAAACATGTAGATTTTGATAATATTTTTTTATTTGCGCGACATAGAATAACAATGAAATGCAAACAGTGAACATAGAAGCCTGCTAGCGCTAACTTAGATAATCTGTGTCAATTTAGATTCACCAATGTAAATTTGTTACCTATTTGAGTTATGTTTAGTTATCAGTTATTTTAAGTTAGGGTTTTGCGCGGTAAAGTAGGTTATTCTATATTGATACAATTTTAGTATTTTTTTTTTTAATATGAATGGAGTTTTGAATAAACATATTCATATGCGGAAATAGTATATTCACCGCGAAAAATAGCCGAAGTGAAAATCAGTTTTTCAAAAGTCAATAAAACTACATATATACCTCATCAAAGGCAGTAATGGTATATTATTCACTTTTTGTTTACCCAAAATTATAGGTAGATATTATAATGTTATTTAGTAGACATTAATGATTATAAATTCCTGTTTTAGCAATTACAACTGATGGCTTGTTTGAATCGCTCTCAAGTTATACAACATTCGGCGACTATAATACGGAGACACATGATACTCCTAGGTTTGAAGACTGCATTTACTACTGTAAAACGAGAATAGAATGTTTTGCAAGTGTTTTTGACAGTAATATTGGAGACTGCCGTATAATGTTGGACAACACCTATAACTTTCTGACACGGTATGAATTAATCGTGCCATATTCGAATGAACCAGATCCTTTTGGAATATTTTCTCTATATGTTAAAACTACCAGAGGTAAGTTATGCTTATTATTCAGTTATCATTGTTATATTTTCAACCATGAATGCAATCAAGATATCTTTACATCAACGACATGAATTATCATCATGATCATTGATATGGTGATATTTATAAATTAACAGTTTACAAAATTTTGAATTTTTGAAATACTAAGGATTTTCAACCTCATTTGTAGCTGTATTTGGCAAAACTTTTAGGAATTTTGGTCCTCAATACTCTTCAACTTCGTACTTTTTTGGCCCTTTTAAACTTTTTTAGATTCGAGCGTCACTGATTAGTCTTTTGTAGACGAAACGCGCGTTTGGCGTATATACAATATTTAGTCCTGGTTACTATGATGAGTTTATTAATAATGCATTATTTTTTTCTAAAAGATTGACTGTGGTATAGAAATGAGGTCATAAGCTAGCAGTATAGACATTTTCTTAACTATAATAAAATTGAGAATGGAAATGGGGAATGTGCCAAAGAGACAACAACCCGACCATTGAAAAAAAACAACAGCAGAAGGTCACCAACAGGTCTTCAATGTAGCGATAAATTCCTACACCCAGAGGCATCCTTCATCTGGCCCCTAAACAAATTATAACTAGTTCAGTGATAATGAACGCCATACTAATTTCCAAATTGTACACAAGAAACTAAAATTAAAATAATACAAGACTAACAAAAGCCAGAGGCTCCTGACTTGGGACAGGCGCAAAAATGCGGCGGGGTTAAACATGTTTGTGAGATCTCAACCCTCCCCCCATACCTCTAGCCAATGTAGAAAAGTAAACGCATAACAATACGCACATTAAAATTCAGTCCAAGAGAAGTCCGAGTATGATGTCAGAAGATGTAACCAAAGAAAATAAACAAAATGACAATAATACATACATAACAACAGACTACTAGCAGTTAATTGACATGCCAGCTCCAGACTTCAATTAAATTGACTGAAAGATCAGGCACAATCCTTCCCGTTAGGGGTTTAGTATCATACCATCATAACATATATGAGAAGAACATAACCCGTGTCATGCTAACAACTGGTTTTTGAATAAATGTATTTAGTTCCGATGCAAAGACCCTATAAGTGAATCAATATATGTTGATTGTTTAGTTTTCAATTAACTGATCAATCAAAGATTTTAAATGTTGTTATTTTTTATTTAATTTAAAAGAATTAAAGTTCACATCAAGTAAACATCAACCCAACAACACATGTATCTAAAAATACATATACTAGTCAACAAAAGAAACGATACAAGACTTTTTGAAGAAAAAAAAATATTTCAACCCATTAATTACTACATGAACATAACTTGATTAGCATATTGAATATTTTTAAACAAACTTGAAATTTTATTTAGTACTTAGAAAATTTGCACCCTATGCTCGTTTACACGGAATTTAGATACTTTCCGACAAGTTTTGATTTTCATTATCACATGTGCATACATTGCAAATGAAAGCTTTTTAAAATAGTATATCGCATTTTGTTTTATATTTAATACTTTTTGATGAATTTTATTTCAAAGTCGTGTATCGTTTCTTTTGTTGACTAGTATATTATATAAGGAGTAACATACAGTATTTTATATTTTCTAATTGACAAGTTTCTACAAAATGTGGCAAGTTTAACATTTGCAAATAGTTATCAACGATATCAGTATTATAATTGAATACGCCAGACGCGCATTTTGTCTATATAAGATTCATCAGTGACGTTAAGATAAAAATAGTTAAAAAGCCAAACAAGTATAAAGTTGAAGAGCACGGAGGACTCCAAATTCCAAAATGTTGTGCCAGGTACGGCTAAGGTAATCTATGCCTTGGATACGAAAAGTTTTTCGAGAAAAAAAAAGTTTTGTATACAGAAAAGTTATAAAAATTACCATATAGTTGATACTCAAGTGCTGACTACTGGGTTGGTGATACCCTCGGGTACGAACCGTCCATTTAGCAGTAGCATGGACCCAGTGGTGTCAATAATTATCGAAGGTACCAGGATTGTAATCTTATATGCCAGACTAGTGTTTCGTCTAAATAGGAATCATCAGTGACGCTGAGATCAAAATATTTATAAAGCCAAATAAGTACAAAGTTGAAGAGCATTGATGACCCAAATCGACCCTTTCAAAATCATAAAACGACACGAATCCCTCCTTTGTATTCATGCATTCAATGTTTCAGAGGTTTGATTTTCAAAAGAGAAACATATGTTGTCTTGTCAAATTCAAATAACTGATTCTTGTTTTCACAATTAACCGTTTCAGAATCTAAAGAATCATGGGTAATTTCATTATTCCTACCCCAAAATGAAAATAACGTCACGTCATTGGTAGAATTTCCATTGTTTTGGACGTTTTCAACCAATCACGACGTTTCGGTGTACATTTTTGAAAATATTACCCAGAATGCAATAGATACTGAAACGGCGAATTGGTTTGTATTTGAAGTTATAATAAAGTTGGCATTAATCATTGTGATTAGAAACATGTTTTCGAAATTTCTTTTTTCAGTTCATATTGAATTGCAAAATGTCACCGACATCTACCAAGAATCTTTTCCATGTAAGTGTTTGATTACTGTTTTGATTAGCTTCTTCGTCATCTTCTAAGGCTTGAATGTATAATGTTATTGTTAAATTTGATATAAGATTTATTGTGCTTCTTTGTTAAATATTTGTTTTGTTTTTGTTCTAATTGAGATTGTGTCACGGTGATGACTGCTGTACCTGATTTCTACAATTGTATGTCTGTTTTATTCACGCATCGTTGTAAATATAATGGGAGTTGATGCGACTGTCATACAGAGGTTTAGCGCTAGAAAACCAGGTTTTATCCAACATTTTTCTACATTTGAAAATGCCTCTACCAAGTCAGGAATATGACAGTTATACATTCGTTTGATGTGTTTTTTTATTTGATTTTGCCATTGGATTATGGACTTTTCGTGTTGAATTTTCCTCGGAGTTTAGTATTTTTGTGATTTTACTTTTTTCTTGGGAAAACTAATTATAGATTTAATACGTGTATAAACATCTCCTAGTGTTAATCTTTCAAAAAACTGTTTACATGAGATTGTGTTAGTACTGTGCAAAGAAGAATATGTACGATTAACTTTAACATACATACAGTCAAAATAAATAGAGAACCATGACAACATAAATATAATGATATATTCTAAGCAATTGTTCGTGGCAAAATTCATTCACCAACACTCGATTTGTGTGTAAGAGCGGTTAAACCTGTCATTCATTGTATTCAAAATGAAAATGTATCAACCCCTTATTCCAGGGTAAATGAAGCGTGTTACTGGTTCAAACTTCACCATGTATTTTATGGATATCATACATTTATCACTCACTGATTGGTGTACATGGGTATAAACCAAATATATTATTTAGATGCTAATTTCTGGCTATGATATTCTGAACCTATCTGTTGTGTTCTGTACCACAATTATTCCTTAATGGTCAAACAACTAGGCGGCGTATTTATCCGTTTAACATGCAAATGCCTGGAGATCTGTAAAACTCTTTAAATAATTTAAATTTATAATTTCTTATTTGAATTGATATACAATTTCAAGGTAACTTTGAGTATGGATACCTATCAAGTACTGGTACAATAACTGAAACTGGAATAATGGAAACCACCATCGGTGATGAGGAAAACTCAAATATAAATATAAACGATATAACGACACAACAAACCAGCTCAAAAGAAATAATCACGACACAAGAGCTAAACTCAGAAGAAATAATTACTACACAAAACCAAAATTCTGAAGATGCAAGAATGACACAAAGACCCAACCCACAAGAATCAACCACAACAGAAGAAATTTTCTCTGAAGATACAAGCACCACACGAGATCACAACTCAGAAAAAAGAACCACAACAGAAGAACAAACTTATGAAGATAAAAGCACGACCAAACGACCAACTTCAGATGAAATAACTGCATCCCAAATACTAGAATCAGAAGAAAGACAAACGACACAAGAAATAAATTCAGAAGAAAGAATCAGAAGAAAGACAAACGACACAAGAAATAAATTCAGAAGAAAGAATCAGAAGAAAGACAAACGACACAAGAAATAAATTCAGAAGAAAGAATCACGACACAAAAACCGAACTCTCAAAGTGGAAGCACCACGACACAGGAACCAAACTCATTAGATGGAACCATGAATCACGGACTAATTCATTCAACAACAATCGAACCTGAAGGCGGTAAGAATATGGTCGTTCAAAAAGTACAAACGCATATTTGTATCCCCTACATTGATACCACTATTGCGAAAGGATAATATTATAGTTGATACTAATTTGGTTCATTTAAAGCAATTCAGAGCTTGTAAATCAGAGAATATACATCGGATGGTACACATGTTAATGTATACTATTGAACGAATCCAAAATTATTTAATGAAAACTACAAAGCATACAATATTCATCAGAGCAAACAAACAATAAAAATCAATTAAAATCAATCACCTTCTGGTCACAGAAGAAGGGCGAGAGATACAAGAGGGACATTCACACTCATAGATTTAAAATAACCTGACAACGCCATGGCTAAAAATGAAAAAGACAAACAGACACACAATAGTACACAAGACACACCATAGAAAACTAAAGACTAAGAATCACGAACACTACCATACACTGGGGTGATTTTATGTGATCCGGAAGAGTAAGCGGAGCCTGCTCGACATGTGACACCCGACGTGTTGCTCAAGTTATTACAAACCCGGTTAATAATCTAATTCAGTAGGTTATAATTGTGTATCTAGAGATTGTCAACATACCTTTATCGTTGAGGTGCCTAAATACATTTTTTGTTTGTGTTTTCCACATAACCTTCTTGTCCGCGGTGGATTCATTTATCATGTTTATGTTCTTTGGTATCAATGTTCGTGGATTGAGGAAAACTTGCATTTTCATGGATATATGATTCCGTGGTTTAGCAATCTCTGTGTACAAAGCCTATATGATATTTGTAATTCGTTGAACATATGATTTCGTGGTTTACCTGTACCCCCGAAACCCACGAAAGTTGGTATCCACCGAATTAAAATGAATCCACAGAAACATACAATGCAAACTTATGTACATACTGTCTGCTTTCTATAATTGGTTGAATTCATTCAACAATTGTATGTGTCTGTGAATAAGTGCAGTATAGTCAAATAACAGGCAATACATATTTTGAATAGAACATCAGTTTATATATATGTAACATGATCAAAAATACGAAATCTTAACAATTGAGAGGTTTAGCGCTATAAAACCAGGTTCAATCCACCATTCTCTACATTTGAAAATGCCTGTAACAATTCAGGAATATGACAGTTGTTGTCCATTCGTTTGATGTGTTTCATCATTTTATTTTGCCATTTGATAAGGGACTCTCCGTTTTGAAATTTCCTCGTAGTTCAGTTTTTTTGTGATTTTCATTTCGTTAAAATGATTTGTGTGGATCCTGTTAAAAGAAATAAAAATAAAATAGAATGCTCCAAAAGATCTCCGAAAAATTCAATTTAAATTTGAAAAAACGAGACTTTATTAAAAACGTGATTCCCAAAATTAAAATGACTAAATTTGTTATCAACAAGTTAATAAACATAACGAATCAAACGATAAAATATCACTAACTATATATTATATGTAATTCGTGATTACATTTTAAATTTCTAATTTCAGATTGCTTTTTATTTTGATAACACGAATTTACCAATAACGCTTTTAACAACGGAATTTTCGACCACGGTTAAAATAAAAGAGAGACGAAGGATGTCAAAAGGATATTCAAAACTCATTAGTTAAAATCAACTGGCAACACCATGGCATAAAAAAGCACAAAATCATTTTCAACACTTGAAATATTGTTATCATGGATTAAAGTTGAGAAATCTTGAATAAAATCAATATCGCAGATTTTCGCTAAACATTGTAACTGCGTTGTTACTCTTCTCGAATTAAGGATAACCGTGAATTACGTATTCATAAAAGCTGGTTAACGAATCTATGGAAACGAATTTGTTCCGATATTGTAAATAACTAGTTCTACAGACTCTTACATACGATTTGAATTCGTTGCAAGAAATTAAATTATTCATAATATATATTTATATCTGTCAATCGAGAAAGTTGCTTCCAATCCGGAAGTGTTAGGGTTTTTTATGATGATACTTACACTAATGTCGCTTGAAAGTTTTAAACAGGAAAACAAATATGTGTTTCTTGTATACTTTTGTATCAATATCGCAACACTAAAAATACTTGAACATTTTGTATTAAAGACTACGGATTTTTTTTTAATGATTACAGATGCGAGTGTGACTTCTGTGCCTTGTCATTGTCCTCAAGTGTGTACATCGAGAACAACAACCAAGAACACAACAATTGAAGATCTACAGAAAGAACTCATAATCGATAAGAAAACATTTTCATCATACAAAAGATCTTTAATATGTGTCAAAGATTTCCGATCATCGACAAACACCATCGGGGGATTTGCCATTGTGATTTTGTCTGTCGTGTTTGGCATACTAGTCCTTTCTGACATACTTCTTCTCTTTAGACGCAAGGCAAATCTCAGTCATATAACCTAAATCTGATAACAATGTCTGAACTCTTAAATATAACTTGAGTGCTATGTTCATGTATAGATTAAAGAAACATTATAAAAAATAGAAGATACCATACATGTAGTTTAGCCGACGAGACTGATTTTCTGCACACACATATTTGATATTAGTTGAACATGTGTATACTTTTTTCAAAGTTTCAATATTTAGAAAGAGTAGAGGCAATCTATATCAATGTACATATGTAAATATCGAGGTATTTATACAACGTCAATATTACCTTTCTACTGTAATCAGCATTATCATCAATAGATATATTAAAAGCCCCAGCTGAATTCAAAATCAAGTGTTCTATTTGAATTCATTAAGTTGGTGATATTTCATAATTTCATATTATTTGTCATAGTTGTAGATGAAACATTTAATACGGGGAAACTCCCTTTTCTGCAGCTTTTTTATTGCCAGAATGCCATTAGAAAGTAAAAACAAAAATAAAACAATATCAAATTCAACCAAAAAGGGGGAAGTCAGGTTCTCCGGAAGGGTAATTAGTCAATGATCAAAATAACACAAATTTTCTTTGATAGTTGGAATTATCCGTTTATATTGTTGGTAAAGCTGGTCAGTTGTTATAAGAACTAAAAAATTTCATAATGAAAACATGAAATTAAGCGACACTTTGTCGTAAATTTAACAATCAACAATCAATTTTTAATTTGTTATAAATTAAGGGAGTTCGCTTCTTAGTTTCAAAGTAACTAACTTTTCAAAACACTAGGTTATATTGATAGGGGATTTATAAGGAATCCAAAAAGCAAAAAAAAATATGAAGGTCACCGTGCTTGTTTTCGAGATATTAGCCATTGAAATTTTGGCGGTAAAATATCCTCTCTTGACTTTTCATAGCTTTATCATTGCCATGTTGAAGTTCACAAAAACTGTTAAAAGGTAATTAAAATTTTATAAGACTTTTAAAAATGGCTAATTATTATACATGTAAAAGATTTACAAAAAGAAAATTGTGGTCACCGAGCAAATTTTTTCAAGGCATTCAAATTGATAAAACCAGAGGATTCAGAAAATCTGACAAAAAATCCAAAGCATGACAAGCAAGCTTTTTAAAGATTTGATTGAGATAGACCTGTATTTGATGTATTCTGTATTTAAGGTTTAGAAAATAGAAATAATTAACATTGTGTCAGCACATTAGTTTCAGCATTTCATCTATATAGCGGAACGTGAACCTAAAACATAAGCCAGCTTCTATATGTATGTGTTTCAGAAGCACTAATTTGGTGTTTTTCTAAATAAAAAAATAAGAAACAAGACGGAAAAGACATTAGATTCTTCCAGAAGATAAGTGGACGTTAAATAACATTCGTTGTCAATAATAAAAGCTAGAGCATCGGTATGATGTCAGTTTGAACGTCATTTCGGGATTTATTTGATAGTGGGTTTCTCCTAACAAAGACGATACATGTATCAAACCATGAGTTTCAAATGATGAAATTATCCCATCAAAAATTTCACGGTTGCCATCACGATATGTTTGACCATTATGGAATAATGGTTTCATAGATGATAGCGGATATGTTCCTGATATGGTAACTACAATCCAATTTCCTTTTGACAAATGCGACCTACCAGTTAAAACTATTATCATGCCTTCACTAACATGAGCAACACGACGGATGGCATATGTAGATCCATATATGCTTACATTTCCGGAGCACTTAAAATCAACCCCAATTTTTAGTGGGGTTCGTTTTACTTAGTCCTTAGTTTTTTATGTTGTGTTTTGAGTAATTTTGTTTGTCTGTTTATTTATTTTCTTTTTAGGCATGATGTAGTCTGGTTTATGTTCGATATCAGTTTTAATGTCCCACTTGTAATTTCTGTCCATCTTTTTAACAATGTTTTCTTTAAACCAGGTTAGGTTTTGTAGTCTCGATAAATTCTAACGCACACATAAAAAATAATGAGATGAAATGTAGATAAACAAACAACGCATTATTTACATTTTACTATTTAATTGATCATATAAAGAAATATAATGGAACAGTGTTTGTCTTTTGAAATTTTGTCATTTTCATTAGATTTAAAAGACGACATCTGGTGTATGCAATCAAATATTTTATTCATTTCTATAAGACAAACAAGATTATTATATTGTTGAAACACTATATAAAATTACAGTGTCTTGTGTTTTACAACTAATATTTCCTTGAAAATATATATTTTTTTTCTTATATCCATTATGAATAATACAAGTACTTAACTTTAATATTGCATGGACTTAATTTTATGCAATAACAAAATACGGACAAAGGATAAAATAACAAAGGGCTACAAATGTATGACTTTGAATAACTGGTTTTAGTTTAGAAAATTCAAAAATAATTATAAAAGATTTAACATGTAGGTGTTTTTTGTCAGGTCCAAAAATGTATTTCCTTGCAACAACGAAATTAGCGAAGGAATGGTTGTACATCGCGAATATAGTACTTCATGGAACCATGTTTCGAATATTTAGACACTTTGTTTGTGTCAAAACAACTACATGTAATAACAATTTTTCAAAATTTCAGAAATGAAATATTTTTTCACAGCAAGGTAAGATATTTGAAATCTTACAAAAATACTACACATATATAAAAATTATACAAAATGTACTCACCCAACAACACATATGAAATATCAATATATACAGTTTTACGATTATCTTTTCACATTAAACAAAAAAATTCCAAGACAAAACCGTTTATGGATCCAAAAGTATAACCATCCTAAACAGTCCAATGTGTTACAAGGCAAAAAGTGAAGGAAGTAAAAAATTGATAATTTAGGAAACCACTGAATGTTTAGTTAAGTAAACAACAGTACAATTAAGTTTTGTTTATCATGTAAATGTATAACGGATTTGCATTGGTATTTTGAAACTTTTTAAGTGAAAAACAAACAGTTATATATTTTTTTTTATAAAAACAATGCGTACATAAAGAACACTTTCATCGCAATTTAATTTTATGCTGAATTTTTATCATTTTTTTAATTGAAATTCAGTTTTAAGCTTCTAACCCTGGGTCAATACAACTGTTTTAATGTTTCTAAATTATAATGATGCTTAACGAACGTATCAAATGTATTACTTGTGGTTGAAAATGTTTTAAAAAAGAGACCTCTATTCTCTGTCAGAATAAGTACTAACCTTTCTTTAGTACGGATGAGACGAAATTTTATCATTACAATTTGACAAAATATTATTTAAATATATAAAAAAAGAATATTACAACTTATGAAAGTCTAAAAATGAGACTATATACAATGCATAAATATTTCTAAAGACATACTGTTTTTGACGTTTTATCCTGTTTCAATTTCATTTGATAAATGAAAACTTAAATTAATACAGTACATTCGTCATTAAAATTAAACTCATCTCCATAAATCTCTTTGTTCAATATCGGGTCCATTCCCAAAATCCAGCGAAGTATTTGTCTACATACATATTCATGCTAATCGTTCAGAGCCTTTATTATAGATAGCTCTTACAAGTTAGGCTTGTATAAATACATCAAGGCCTATACACAAATACTTTGAAGACCTGTGATAGTACGTTTGTGTAGGTCAATGAACCTAATGTAAGCGAAAGTTGATCACCAGTAATATCTACGACATAACCAGTCATAGGAACGCTTTTGTCAAATATGTAATGTATTTCAATCATGTTTGAAATTTCTGTTTCATACCCGTCATTTTATATCACATGTATTTAAGTATTCGGGCATAATTAAATAAATATACACGTTGTAATAAAAAAACGTACATCAAATATATCGAGGTATGTTTAAACAATTATTACAGGTTTATTTGGGTTTATAAAATAACGCTGTTATGTAATCGAACTGCAGCTGAGATTTGTTATGCATATAAATACAGCCAGGAAAATGTTTCAACATCAGCACTCATACGTAATGTCGGTAAAATTGCTTCAAAAATATTTGCAATTCTAGACTGCGTATAGAGCGTTTATGCATTAAATAGTTCCTCCTTATCCACGTCCAGTTCAGAACAATCTTGGATTTATAAATGTATATAAATATTTTGACTGCCTTTGCCAGTTTCGGGTGCATAGTCAGATGTTAATACCGTTGAATGATCACCAAACTGAGCATTTCTTTACAGGGTTCATTCTGCTTCCAATTGGACAGTTGTATGCTTTGGAAAAGTCAACAGAATTAGATAATGGACCAAGCACTCTGGAAAATAAAAATATTAAGTAAGTTCTTCAAAATCAAAACATTAGGTGGACTAAGTTCATTTTTGAACATCATTGAACAAATCTGTTTACAAAGAGCAAAATCTCAGAGTAATATACACAAAAACTAGGATAACACCAATTGCATAACAACATAATTCAGATCCTATATAACTTTTACATAGGACCAAAAGAAACATTTGACGAAAACATTAATAATATACAAATTTATCACATATTTCTCTGTGAGTCCATCTGCATTGGCATTAAAATCTGAAATTCCAAATTGGTTGTATGTTGTGCTCAATTCATCTCTTTTGTCATACAAGTTATTTTTATAAAAGTTCTACAAGGTGTTTGTTTTTCATTTAGAATAAAATGTCATCAGCGATTGATTTACCAATTTCACTTCTTTTTGACATCGACAGTTTATAATACATTTTATTTCCAGGGACGGAAATTATCTAGATAAACTCAAAAGCCCAGACTACATACATTAAGAACGGTTGATAGAAAACATGTTCTAGTGTTTGTTTTTATATATTAACATTTCTTTCTTTTGATTTTACAAATGCAGGTGGACTCACAGAGAAATATTGTATACCATACTGTATGAAAATATCACGCTCCTATTATCTAACATTTTATTATTACGTATTGTAGATTTCCTATAGAATATGAATTTCACATCAAATACATAATTAATCCAATATATTTCAATCAGGAAGGTGATACGTGCATGCATACACTCATTTACTTGATGTACATTTCTCCAATGAAAAATGTTTCAATATTACAGAAAATTGAACCAAAAACTGCACTATTAATTTCAACATACCGAATAGCTCCCGGACTATGCACTGATGTTCTTATTTTTTGAAGGGCTTCCTCATCCCTCATGTTACCACACCATATCTGAAATAATCAAATGTTTTGTTATACGTGATTGATTTTTAACAGCAACATCGGACTTGAAAATAAATGTACCATCATGTGTCTCCAGTATAAACAAGTCCACACGTTTTGAATATTATAGAAATGACATCTTTATTATGGGGGTCCGTAAGTGAAATATAATATGACAAGCCTTCATCACATGCTTAACATTAACTTGTTGATTCAAATGACTATAAATATATACGTATTGAAAATGGTCTTCATACTCTGTAAAACATGTCTGATGAATTTTAAAATATGTTTTTGTCCTTTGAATGCAGTTAATATTCCCAATGGCAGTTAGGCAGCGAGTATGCAATGAAGTTAACAATGTCTTTTTCTCAGGAAAAGGAATATTACCAAACATTTCTGTTAAAAATTAACATTCATATGCAAGATGATCTTTTAATAAAAAAAAAATGAAAGTTCACGATCAACAGTTTATGTATACCTGTGCGTTCACGATCAAGAGTTTAAGTATACCTGTGCGTTCAGGATCAAGAGTTTAAGTATACCTGTGCGTTCACGATCAAGAGTTTAAGTATACCTGTGCGTTCACGATCAAGAGTTTAAGTATACCTGTGCGTAATTTAAGAAGAACAACTGATCATGAGATAGGTCAAGTCCAGGTAAAATAGAATCTTCACCATTTGCTTTCACCCATTTTCTGTATGCCTGTATAAATAGATAATAACATTACAATAATTGTGTCTTTTTAGTTCACGCATCATTGTAATATAACGGAATTTGATGAGACTGTCATCAAAGTGAGAGTTTTAGCGCTATAAAACCAGGTTTAATCCACCATTTTCTACATTTGAAAATGCCTGTACCAAGTCAGGAGTATGACAGTTCTTGTCCATTCGTTTTTGATGCGTTTTGTCATTTGATTTTGCCATGTGATTATGGACTTTCCGATTAGATTTTCCTCTGACTTCAGTATTTTTGTGATTTTTCCTTTTACATTAATATTTTATTAGTATGTGTTATTATGATTGACTAAAAGGAATCTCACGTCATTCTGAAATCAACCGTCATTTTAAAATAAACTGTGACATTCATGATGACACGAACATTCATAATAAAGTGCAC
This sequence comes from Mytilus edulis, assembly GCF_963676685.1. Lineage (NCBI taxonomy): Eukaryota > Metazoa > Mollusca > Bivalvia > Mytilida > Mytilidae > Mytilus > Mytilus edulis. The sequence goes on from NC_092356.1 coordinate 24,907,850, forward strand.
AGACAAAGAAAAGAAAATCTTTAAAGAAATCGTGTTTCATGATCCTAGCCATTCAAAATGTAAACATAAGTATGGAATGCTCTTTTTAGTAGTTATATAGGTTTGTAAAAGCGTTGACCTGCGCACATGTTAAGAATGGAGCCGTTTCCGCTTCATACAAAATGTGCTTCGGTAAACGCTCTTACACCCCACAAAAAATACAACAAAGATGTATTTAATTTTTAAAAATAATCATGATTTTATTGCAAGTGTTTACCCCATTTATTTATTCCATTTTTTATACAAAGATGTTCTATAATATTTAAAATTAGTTGTGGTTCTAAAATATAAAAAGAATATTTATACATTTTTCATTGAAACTGGATCCAATCCATCATGGTTTGTTTTCAATTTTAAACTTTTACGTACTGAATCTACGTGTTGTACTTTTTTTTATTTAAAATTCAATAATACAATTAAACATGTAGAAGTCATCATCACCCGATATGCTTGCTTTAACCCTCCATTGTCGGCAATGTTTTCACCCTGTGTGTTTCTTCCATCAATCTGAAAACAGTTAGAAGATGATTATAAATACTCAATAAAGATACCTAATATCCAATTAGATAAACAAACATGGAAGAAAAAACATATAATTAAAAAAATATGACGGATAAAACCGTAAAATTTGGCAGCACGATCTCAACTGAAATGTGTCAGACATCTTCTGTTGGGATATGACGAAACTCTAATGTGAATTCTTACTTAAAAAACAATGAAAATAACAATATTCAGCATTGACATGATTGATATTTATACTTTCATAGGAGAAAACGCAACAAGAAAATGCTAAATATGGCCCTGATTAACTCGTTGATCTCGTTGTAGTGTATTTTCTGGTCTTTGAAATAAAATAAATTTAAAAAAAAAAGTAAAATCACAAATATACTGAACTCCAAAAAAATTCAAAACGGATTGTCCCTAATCAAATGGCGAAATCAAATGACAAAACACATCAAACGAACGGACAACAACTGTCATATTCCTGAATTGGTACAGGCATTGTCGAATGTAGAAAGTGGTTGATTGAACCTGGTTTTATAGCGCTAAACCTCTTACTTGTATGCCAGTCGCATCAAATTCCGTTATTTTTACAACGATGCGTGAACAAAACAGACATAAAATAAGAAAAATAATTACAATATGGGTGCAGCACTTTTTTTTATGTTTTTTTTATCATTTATGCAAAGAGGTCAATAAGAAAATAACATTAAGGCTATACCTATCGTCTAATTGGTGATAGATAAAGTCCTATTATATGATTATGGTTTCGTCTTTAAAAATAATATTTTTCAGATTTTGATGTGGTCATTTTTATAAATTTCCTGTTTACAAAACTTTGAATTTTTCGAAAGGTTAAGGATTTTTTTATCCAAGGCAAAGATGAGCTTAGCCGTATTTGGCACAACTTTTTTGGAATTTTGGATTTTCAATGCTCTTCAACTTTGTACTTGTCTGGCTTTATAAATATGAGCGTCACTGATGAGTCTTATGAAGACGAAATGCGCGTCTGACGTACTTAACTATAATCCTGGTACCTTTTGCATATCCTTGTGCTCTATTTCTTTAGATAACAGATACTGTAAATTCAGAAACTATTGCGATGTTTTTATCAGTGCGAAAAATGCGATAGGGTTGTAATAGTATTAATTTAAACTCTCATTTTGAAACAGGATTTTTCTCATTATCGCAAAAATTAAAATCGTATTTTAGTCTTAAATGACAAAATTGCAATTATAAATGCACGCAATAATTTCTAAATTTACAGTATACATATTGAGCAATGGTTACTTACGTTTTTATCAATTTGCTCTAATTTATATCCTGAATACTGATCAATGATGCATTGTGCTCTGTGTCGGAATGCTTCTATTGTTTCATTTTTCCACCACTGTTTCATGTTACCTTCCTTATCATATTGTCGACCTATGAAAGTGAAAATATTGATAAATAAATACTAAGTAGAGTATTATTGTGTGGCCTTCAACAATGAGAAAAACCAATTCCATAATGTAAGTTCGGATTGTTTGTTTTTAAAATCATAGACAGAAACTAAAATAGGCAATTTAGGGTCAATAACCGACAAATTTGTTGTTAATTTACAGAAAATTTAATAGGAGATAAACCTTGACCATCTTATTATTAGTTTAAACATATTTATTTATACAGGATTGGGAAACAAGTTTTGCAACTTATATTAACCCCTTTCCACTTTGCGGGTGCGAGTGCTGCCTTGTAGCGGCATTAGCCTACTCTTTTTCGAAATCTACAAGGGTGTCTTTTACGTGCAAGAGATATGGCTCTCTCTTAAGACGGGTCAGCCATTCATCGTTCCCTTCCGACGGACTATCATCGTTTCCTCAAGACCATACTCACAAATGGTGTTAAGGGAGAGCCGAAAATTCAGTCCCTGAAACTTTAATCCCGGAACGGGAATCGAATCAGGAACCTTTGCGTTAGAAGTCCAATGCATTAACTACTACACCAATCTTATCATCTTATTATCCAACCAGATAATAAATGTTTCTTGCATGATGAACTATATATCGAAAAATAAAACTAAAGTAGGGATATCATTTACTTTTGCGTAAACCCGATCGCCTAAGAACGTGTTTCCTAGAAGGAAATAGACCATAAAAATGCATGAAAATATGCAATTTGAATAAAACTATACCAAATCGTTAATGATGGTTTTCATAATATCATATTTCAAAGTTAGATGTTAGAACCAAGCTAAGGCCAATCTAAGCATACTCCTTTGCTTTTAATAACATATGATCGGTACCGACGCTGGTCGACTATAAGTCCACATCGGTATCATGTGTCCTGTAACTAGTGTCAAGATTTCGTTTTTTTTTTATCAAGGTCAGGAATCTATGTAGTTAGGTTGAAACTTTGGCTGCATCGTAATCAGGTAAAGCTGACTTTAGACAATGTGCCTATTTCAGTCAGACCCGATTGTCTTTATATACTTTCAAAACGACTCAACAAGTTGTTTTGTCAACTGATTACCTGATACGAAATATTTCGGGAAAACCTGTTGTCAAACTTTTTCAGATGTTTCAACAGCTCTAAGTAGATTTTGTATTTATAACATACTTAAGATAAACTAAGACTTACATTCTACATGATTAATTGTTGTTGGAAACTGGTTAGATTGTCATGGATATCAACGGATATAGATGCATAATAGGGGTTCTATATATTATATTCATTTATATACCATAACGCGCTGTCACCTAAGCGATTGCAACTTAGAAAATTGTATATGGTCTTCAACCACAAGTCAGCCAAAAACTTTTCTAAACAATTTTGATGTAGCAAATATATTCAGTGTATATCTAACTTGGTGTACTTGTAGAGAGTTGGATGAAATTTAAGACAAGAATTATTTTCGAACAAACAATTTGTTTGTATGATGTTGCACTGAACAACATTAAACAAATCATATACAACAATAATCAATTATTCTAATTAGTTGTAGCTCCATTACACATATAAAAACAATTTAATTAATTCTGTAATGCTTTATTTCAATCATACAGACATATCAACTATCATGTATATCTTCCGTACATGCTAAGTACTAAGCTGACACAAGAGAAAAATAGGTTGTAAGTTCAAGGTTGCATTTATCATCGGATATATCTTGCCATTTGCGGAACTTAACAAACAATAACAAGGAAGAAGTGTCATTGAATCAGAAGAATAACATTCATATAAGTTAATTAAATAGATAATATCAGCAAGGACGATGTTTTTAAATTAGACAGACTTCCTAATTTAAATAAAATCATTTCCTTTCCTACAAATAATTGGTTATTTGTCGAGGTGGATAAGATGATATAACATAAAGGTAACCCGTATGTGCACTTTTAAAGTATCATAACGACAGCTGAAACGTTAATTAAAATAAATGTCTTCCAGACGACCTATAATGAATCGAATTATCAAAGCAAGTGGAAACAAATTTGATGTTTTCCTTATTTATTGAAGTTATGTTCCAATAACAATAAAATTTCAAGAGAAACCTTGAAGTTATTACAACCGGCTTTTTGGACGAATGCAAATATCTTAATAATTGTGAACTGATTAACGTTGTTTAACTTTATTGTATATAATTTAAAGACTTCCCGATGAATGTTAAAGCAGACATGCATATGGAATGAAGCATATTTGGTAAATTGATTATTATTTGAATTTGCTAGAATTGAGTCAATGTTATTGTTGTTGACCTGTGAGATCGACCATAGAGTAAACTGGTTACAACTTTTGTCCATTATCTAATCCATCTGAATCAATGGAGATGAATGACACGTTGAAAACGGCAACAAGACAAATCTATAAATTTGAAACCATATCTAAAGGTCAGTAAATGACCGTTCATCGTCATTTTTGTAAATTTAGGACTGTGTAAGTGCACATCAACAACTTTGAGTCTTGAGTTGGCTTTTTATGTATCTTTTGCTTTTTCATTTTTTTTGTCTGTGTACAATGTACTTACCAAGACGGTTTTGTTGTCAATAATGTAAGAGAGGGGATAGGACCTTTATCAGGACTCCGGGATCGGGTGTTTCTAAAATCGGGATTTAGGGATTGACCCTATCGGGATCCGGGAATTCTTTTTTCGAGTTTCGGGACCTCTTGATTTCGTGTTTTTAATCCCGGGATTTCGGGATCTGGTGTTTTTAAGCCCGGGATTTCGGGATCAGGACCCCTCATATCCCCTCTCATATAACGATACAAAACTGGGTGTTGATAACACTTTTTCCATTTTCTTACGTATTTGTAGATATTGCCTAGCTAATTATCCGTACAATTTGACTTTCCCTGTGTTTTTTTTAGATTTCGGAAAAATAAGAGAGAATTTTAAAAATTGGTAGAACATGATTTGATGGCAATAACACCTTGAGAAATTTGTCCGACAATTTTTGTGTGTACAGACATTAGGTTAATCTTTACATTATGAACATGTCTAGCCATGTAGATTTCTCTCCCTCAAAAACAAATAGTTGGCTTGAAGGCTGAATCATCGGAAATAACCTTTTTCAATTTTGTAACACTTAGAATGATTGAAAACAAGTTGGGTTCCAATTGATACAGAAGATTAAGAAAAGGGCATTTTCTGTACGAAAATATAGGAAAACGGACGTCAAGTGGTAAGACAAGTACTATTGGTCTTTTTGGTTATTTGCACCAACAAATTTAAATACTAGGTAGATTTTATCACCCGAACATGGCGTCATAATAATTGATTGATTCAACTAATTAAACTTCTCTAAAATTAATAATTGATAAAAGAATTACAAATAAAATATGACTGTGTTCATTTATATCTGGTTATAGGAATTATAATAAGAATAAATTCCAACTGAATTTCGAGCGAATATTTCAATTTTCGTGTCACACACTCTATTATTTTAAGAACACATCATCTAATAAAAACATTATCGTTTCGTTTTTTAACAGACCGTGTTAATACTCTTACCGTAGATGGATTGTTTTTTTTTTGCTGCTGCTGCACAATTTAAACTTATATTAAATTTGGAAATGGAAATGGGGACTGTGTCAAAGAGACAACAACCCGACCAAAATGCAGCAAACACAAATTGGTGTTTAATATACTTCTATTAACTAAATCCATCAATGAACGATTTTCAAACAACATATTTGTATTTGTACCAGCTGTTCTGTAAGTGTTTGCTAAATACTTTTTAGATCATGGATGTATGAAATAAAATCATAATGCTCCATTTAACCCAAAACCATTTCATAACAGTACATTAACCATGTTAATATTTTATTTACCTTTATCATCAAATCCATGTGTGATTTCATGGCCAATGACAACTCCTATTCCTCCAAAATTAAGTGACCTTTTGAAACAACATATAAGTTTAATTATATTTGTATTCATTAAAATTAATACACATTTCTATGAATGAGAAAGAATATATTCATAACTGAATCGCGTTGAGGCTCAAGTGTTATGAGTAATATAAATGTTAAATATAATCTGTGTGTATACAAATACGTGAAAGATAAAATGCATAAAACTTTATACTTTTTCATACATGCAGTACCTAATGTTCTATGTTGAGATTCCCTGATCTACATTCATTTCAACTATATCGCATCTATATGTATGAATGAACATTTGCCAGGTTTACTTGTAAGATTAAATGTGTTATATATTCATCTGTAAATTGTAGGTTCTTAATGTGGTACCAAACACCTGGACTTAAATTAATTTGGGTCGTTCAATTTTCATAAAATTTTGAAAACATATTTTCTTTGACCCTTAGGAAAAATATATATAAAAACAATTGAACTCATCACTTTCTCAGAAAAAAAAAATTGAATATATAGCAGTTTGACAAAAACTAGTTTTGATCATTGAGAAGCTTATTATTCCTTAAAAATACAACAGGATTAAAACGTTTAGCTGATTTTACAGAGTTGTCTCCCTGTAGTGTTAGGTACCACCTTTAGTTCTGTTTTATATTTAAATCTGGTTGTATCTGCAGTATCCAATGACTTGTATATATAATGCAATGTACTGATCTAATCTGAAACGATTTAATGTAGTTCAATCGTAGCCATATGATACGTCCGCATAAACATGACAACCTTTCACAAATCAAAATCAATCTGATTTCTGATGCATGAACAGATCTTATAAGCTGCGATTACTAAACACATCTAAACACGTATGGTAAATGTAGTCTAACGCATATGATATCAAGGTTTGCTTTAATCTTTTATGGTACAATCTTAATATTTAAACTTATGTTCGTCTGTCTGTTTCATTCTCTGTGTACATGGTGTATCTCTTGATTATTTTGTTATTGATTTACAACGTTCGATTTTCTCTTGATTTACAACGTTCGATTTTCTCTTGATTTACAACGTTCGATTTTCTCTTGATTTACAACGTTCGATTCTCTCTTGATAACTCTACAAAATGGAAACTTACTTGGGAAATCGTGCACTGTAGAAAGGAGGTTGCAGAATTCCAGCCGGAAAAACTTAAATAAAAATTTTACATAAAGAAACATTAAAAAAACAAGTTCCGAGTAGACCAATACGTGTTGGGTTTTTCAAACATAATTAAATTTGAAGCAAACTTCGCAGAAACCGTATACCCGCATGGAGGATTTCATAAAACAAATTTGATATTACATGGGTTTTCTTAAAAGGTCACGTGAAAAATTGTTAAGTAATCAATCCAACTTAAACGAGCATAAAATGTAATTATTGTTTAGTGGCTCTTTAAGACTAGGTACATTTGTGAAAACCATAAAGCTTCCTAAAGTCTATGTAAATATAATAGAAAAAAGTGGTATGATTGCCAATGATCCTAATCTTCAAACGAGAAAATCTACGATCTCACATCTTACAAAATAAAAAAACGATTTTTTTTTAACACAGCAACAAACGAAATTCACTAAGTTACAGGCTCCTGGCTTGGGACAGGCACAATCAGAATACGACTGTATATTATATATTAAACATTGCCAATATAAGGTGCAATACTAATTCATCAACGTAGTATGAGGTCAAATTGATGAACTTTATACTAAACAGAAGACAAAATCATAAGCAATCTTACCAATGTCATTAGTATTCGGGTTATAAAACGCGTTTGCTACTGCAGGGTCTTGATCCCATCTGAAAAGTACAAATACAATAAAAACCATGCATTGACATTGAATGGCAATTTCATATTTCTGGCCCAACAAGCGAGCAAATATTTTAGAAGGTAATGTAAGGTAGTTCGTGACTCATGTAACTTAGCTGCATATAAACCATTCAAATGGAATATGATTTACTGTTATGTAGTTTGCATAATGTTTCACTGACTTTTAACCAATATCTAGGTTTATTCTTTTCATTCATCATAAAAGTGCAGAGACCAGCATTTATTTATTAAATATGAATTTTGCATCAGTTAAGATTCAACATATGTTACAATGATTTTATAATGTTTGCACGCACGCGATTTATCATTCGTTTGCAAAAAAAATGACTACCAATTTCATTCAATTTGTCATTATAATTTCATTTCCTAATTTAGTACAAATATACCAGCTAATATTAATAAATACCTACAAATTCTTATCAACAGGATTTCGAAGATCTTTCAACGTCTTCTTCGCCTCATATAATTCAACTTGTAGATAATTTTCAAAGTAGCGATCTTCGTCGAAATGCAACTGAAAAAAATCAAATACATTTTGCACTTCGGGGTCTTTTGTAGCTGACTATGCAGTATGGGCTTTGCAAAGCCGTACGGTTACATTTGATTGTTAATGTCTGTGTTATTTTGGTCTCTTGCGGGGAGCTGGTAATCAAACCACATCTTCTTTTTCATATATAATGTAAGATTATAAAATGATGACGATTTGAGTGATTTTTATCTTATGGTGAATATTTAAATTATTTCAAAAAATAGAAATATATAAGCATCATCTCTTCTGAAGAGTCTTTTGTAGACGAAACGCGCGTCTGGCGCACATACAAAAATTCAATCCTGGTAACTATGATGAGTTTATTTCTAATTTTTGTAATCATTCTAAATTTACAAAACTTACTTCTTCATATTTGGCATTAAGTTTGTCTGAGTTCTTTATAAAGTCTGGATATCCAATTCTCTCGTTCATAGAATCTGCCTAAAAAATTAATATAGTTCACTGTATAAGAATATTTAAAGATTGGAAAAACTATTGTGACATTTGTTATTGAGTTCGAACCTAATTGTTATTTTCTTTCAACCAAAATGTCTCCATGCATATCGATTTTTGTGATTTCTCATAATTAAATTCGCTTTTTGTTTGAATCTTCATATATATGACCGCTCATCTGTGTGCTATGTTCATTTTGTTGCATTCTTGTATATCTCTTGTGATTGTAAACTTTGTCTTGATGATGTCTTACAATTGTTTTTCTCTGTTGAAGTTTTGTTTTTATCTATACTACATATATAACGAGGTCGAATGTTTTAGCGGTATGCCTTAAATTGACGAATCATAGCAGAGGACAAATTAAAGGTGTTGATAACATATTAAGCCATTTCAGGTCCTTTTTTTCCCTCAAAGCCGAGAAAACTGTGCACCTTATAATCATCATGACGAACACTAATATTGCAGGTTGAAAATGAAGTCGTAGGTACTAATATCACGACACCACGATGTCGCAGTTGTGTTAAAGTCGTGATTAATATTATAACAAAATGTTGACTGCCGTTCCCAAATTTTTAATATGTTTACCTATAAAGTCTTTTTATTTTGTAAACACATTGTTGTCAATATTATGACATGTATGACATGTTCTGCCTGTACAAAAGAAAGAATACAACTGTTGTTTGTTAATTTGATGTGTTTCAGCTTTTGATTATGCTATTTGATAAGGTTCCGTTTGAATTTGTCCTTGGAGCTCGGTATTTTTGTTATTTTACATTTTAGAAACTTTATTGTTAGAGGTCGGCTGTTCACTTAAATAAAATTCCTTCGCAATTAATTTGTTGCAGGAGTGAATATGTAAAGATAAAGACCTGTCAACATTAAAGAATACACAACATTTTTCTTCAATTATTAGAACTAATACATTTCTGACTAACAGCTATATTGGATGATCAACTTTTATCATTTGTTAAAAATTGAGATAAACATTAAAAAACCTTCTCCTTTGCGACTTCTTTCGTGTCCTTGTCCATCCATTGATTTTGTTCAAGTAACTCGTTAAAAGCATCACGAATGTTGTGGATCATTTTTAGCGCCTGCAAAGTGCAAAACATGATTATTTTTCAGTAATCTACATCAGACATTTCTAGACATTTAGTATGGCTAAGGAGTACAGAATAAAAATTCAATTTGTGTACATCATTGGATTTTAAATGTTGTTTATAGTGATTAAATCTTTAATAACGCTTTATTACATCAACATTTTACAATTAAATTACAGCATTTAAATGGGAAATGATCTTTAAAATCATTGCTAAGTATAGACAATTAAGAACACTTCTTCCTTAATGTCCTCTATCATTATTATTGTAAATAATCTTCTCTTAAAGATGTGACATTTATGCCTCAATTAGTTCAAAATTAAGGTAAAAAATTCTGATTCATTACCAAATAAATGGTTATATAGTGAGATTGGGGTTTTTTTTTTTGGGGGGGGGGGGGTTTGCTGTGTAATATTGGTTAAAACATTATACCATAGATCATATAGAAGACAAAATTTATGTTAAAAAAACTAATGACCTGAGCACTATTAAGATGTACTTTTGATGTTGTTTACATTTTTTTTTGTTTTAACAATCAAATGAATGTGAAGTAAATGCAACCTCAATATGACCACCATTTAAGCATCATAAGTGCACCATAATAGATACATTCAAAATACCGACGTTTCGCTGAGTGACCGAGTCTACCTATATTTCCTGACCCTAAATCAGTGTTGCTTCAATTGAAATTGATCCCAAATTTGAATGGTAAACTGAGATTTTCTCAGCTTTTGTTTTTAATCTTGAGTGAACTTTCCAGAATCATTGATAAACTACTGTTGCCTTTATTAAACCAATATGCAATCTAATAGTATGCTGTAAGCGTGCATATTAACGTACCGTTTCTTTACTTTCTTCGTCAAAATTGTCTCGAATAAAAAGTGCTCCTAATGCCATACCCATTCTGTCGTTTACATATTCGACACATTTCTGCCACTGAGGTTTGTCCCTCGTCACACCCTATAACCATACATAACAAAAAAAATACCATTTAATTAAAACATTTAACAAAAGAATGAGAAATTATTTGGAATTATTTTTTAAGTCATACGCTTTGGTATTACCAAACCACATTTTGACTTTTCGCGTTGGTGAAGTTTGTAGACCTTATTGAGCACCTGAGATCAACCAAAGTTATTTATGGGGTTTGTGTTGGCCAATCTTTAGTTTTTTATGTTGTGTTTTGTGTAATATTGTTCATCCGTTGGTCTTGTCCTGCGCCATGGCGTTCTTAGTTTACTTTTGAATTATGGGTTTGAATGTCCCTTAGGTATCTTTCGCCTCTCATTTTCTCTTATGTGATGAACAAAATAATTCAGCTGAAGGTTTGTTAAATTCAAATGTAGGTTTGGCACACTATCAATAGCATAAAGTCACTATACATTTGGTATATATTGAAGAATTGTATAATTGGCAATAATACCACATCTTCGTTTTGATTATGGTTTTGTGATATAACTTTTATATCGTCTCTGGATTTTCCTTATACTGGAATAGACTTTCAGTAAAGAAAGTAGAATACTGATTAATTAATATGATAAGTTATAATATGACATGTGTATGGATCTTAATAATCAGTTGAGTCTTTTCTTCGGTTAATGAAATATTATACTTTACCAGCAGTATTTTATTGTAATCACTTCTGATTGTTGAATAAACACCGGTCATTTCGGGGACAAAAGACATAACCAGTCTCCATATAACATAATTCGCTATCACCCTGAAATAATTTATATGAATAAGTTCACATTATAAAGCATAATTATTTGATTCTAACTCTTCTAATTGCAATCCTTCTTAGTCTTTTCTTCTAATGTGTTTCACCTTATTTTTCAAGCAACCGCTTCATTTCTTAGAATTTATTTATAACATTTATTTCATTTTCACTGCTGATAAAAGATTTGATTTTCTTATAAATTCTGTGGGTTTTTTTCGTTATTTTAAACTTTCAGTTCACCCAATGAATTTAGAAACAGTTGAAAGGATAAAATAATGGTCCTACATCTCTGTGTGTTTTCTTCCTACCTTTTATCAGCTTTCTCTATAATTTCTGTCATATGAACCAAATACTCTGGAGAATAGGTGACTAGTTCTTCTGTTTCATCGATGGTAACAGGTAGAGAGGCTGAAAAGAATTTCATCCAGTCAAACTGAAAATATATCATTGCCGCTATTGAGTATAAACATGTTAGTGTTGGAAATCAAATAAAAGTTAACAAAAAATCAAATGGCAATGAAAATAATACTGCCATTGAAATGTACATTTACTTTAATAAAGAAAAAATGTGATGATCTGAGATTGCTTTTATGCGACTGTCGTACAAGTGCGAGGTTTAGCTAGCTATAAAACCAGGTTTAATCGATCATTTTCCACATAAGAAAATGTCAGTACCAAGTCAGTAATATGACAATAGTTATTCATTCGTTTGATGTGTTTTAGATTTTGATTATGTCATTTGATAAGGGACTTTCTGTTTTGAATTTTCCTCAGAGTTTAGAATTTGTCCTATCTTAAACCAAAGTTTACTAATTCTTTTAAACAGCAAATTTTTTTTCTTCAGCATTGTTTTCTGTAATCGTGATATTGTGATTGTTTCATTTTATTTCCTTGATAGTGATCAGTGTATGCATCTAAACATGTTTATGTTATTGGTGTATCTGTTCTGGAAACTGATTGATTTTTTTGTTTGTTTAATAGTACATTGTACCAACTTTTGGAACAAGCTGTATAAGTTCTTTGAGGGTAAGCTTTTTGTATATTGCGCCAGTATCATGTCTTTCGTTTAGAGGCTTAGTGATCTGAAATGAAAGCAAAGGTGATTATTGAGATTTCACTTACACAGTATGGGGAATACTCATAGTTAACATCGATGTTCTTTGGAATTAAATGGATAGATACTTTTAAAATTATTCACTTTTATTATTGACTGTTAGCAATTCTGACGTTGATGTACATGTTTGGAATGTATTGCCATGTGTGTACCTGTATCTTCTAATTTTACTTTTTTGGATAATTGGCTTGTTTTGTTTTCACCTTTGTTTCTGTGATTCACCTCAACCGTATTGTCGAATTCATATTTGTTTTGTTTTAGAAAAGAATCACTATGCATTAGCTTTTCTTCCGATTATGTGAATTAAGGGGGTTCGCGGGTCTAAATCATTTATATAGGATTTCTCTATATTTTTCTATAAATGAACTTTATCTTATAGTTAATAGAAAAATAAAATAAAAAATGGGGTCACCCTTCATTTGCGCTCACAATCTGCCTTCGAAAGAAGCATACATCTTTGTAAAAGTGTTTTTTTTTTCTGTTGAACTAATAGGAGACATAAAGGTAATATCGAAATAAAAAAAGAAATTTATTACAGAAATCGCTCAAATTTTACAACTATTTAGTTTAAGTACAGTATATATCGAAATTATATTAAAGAATATAGGTCACGGATGAATTAAAAGAGATATTTCAATTTTAAAGCCAAAAAATGGCATTTTTCCACCAAAGGGAGATAATTTTGAACTTTTTTAATGATGTTTACATTTTAAAAGTAATCTAGGGCCAACACGAATTAATTGTTTTGAATGTTTTTTGTACCATATGATAAAGTAACAACTACAAAAGGTAATAAATACAATTTGTAATGAAAAACAAATGTTTAATTTTTTTTGAAATTTTTATACCTTCGAGCCTCCTTAATGGGTAAGACTAATCAGTAAATGATGAACATTATTTTTTACGTATAAACCATGTTAAACTGTTGAAGTAAATTATTTCACCATGCCCATTCACAATTCACAACGCAAGCATGTAATTTAGAATTTAGAATAAAAGCAAGGCAAAAAAACCATGAGGGACATTGAAACTGACAAGTCAAGAACAATTTGATAACGGCTTGGCTCCCTCCTCTGTGACGTGAAATTTTGTGATAATTTCGTATTTCAGTACAACATCACAGAGACGGTGAAGTTGAAAAGGAATGCGTTACATCTATGCATAAGTCAATACAAAAAGGTCCGTAAAGTACTGCACAGCAAATCTCAAAATTGAGCAACACGTTGCTCACCGAAATCGGAAGATAAAGTCCGTTTTTCCGGAATGGTTATAAATGAAACTATTGATAGATGTTCTTAATTGTCTATTTCTATGTGGAACAGGTTCTGTGTACCCTTTCGGACCACCTGAGATCACCCCCAGTTTTTATTGGGGTTCGTGTCGCTCAATATTTATGTTCCGTCTTGTGTACTGTTGTTTGTCTGTTTGTCTTCTTATTTTTTAGTAATGGCGTTGTAGTTTGTACTCTTGAGCTTGAATGTCCCTCTGGTATTTTTCGCCCCTCTTTTTTAATACTTACATTTGCAATTTTGGTTTCAAAATCAAACACCTCGTGCATTTCTTTTACTGCAGTATCTTCATCCGCGCCTAACCGTATTGCAACATTTATCATGAATCGTAAGTAGGATTCAATGTACTCAGAGTTCGGGTCAAACACGTAATACTCCCGACTGGGCATTCCCAGCGTTGGTTGATCTATCTGAGAAATAAGATATTCATTCTAAAAATAGCTTTGTTACTGAAGAAAATATAAACATATTTTTTTTTAAATTAAGAAACGGTTGATTGAAATGATATTTTGTAAACATGAAACTCCTGGCGTCTTCTATTGCTTTTTATATATTTTTGGCGTCATATATTGTTTTTTATACATTTCTGGCGTCATCTTTTGCTTTTTATACATATAAGTAATATATTTCGACCTTGTATATAATGTATTTGATTACTCATAAGAGCCATATGGCTCAAAGTTTAAAAAAAAAACAATTAAAAGATTTGAAAAAAATAAATCCTCATATTACACTCTAAACTTGTAATAACTGGTATTGATACTGACTGATCTGACAGTTTGGAAAACAGTTATTTATCGTCTTTTGGTACTGTTTGTTCATTGCATACAACTTATAGTGCCTATGTTCTTAGGCTTTGCATTATAGTGTATGCTTATTTCAGAAGATAGAAAATGATAGTTACCCTCCTCATTTATATATTTCCTTTTGCGTATTTTACTTGACAAACCTGAATTATATTTTGTGTTGAGTTCTTATCATCTGGTGCTACCCATGCGTCAACTATGCTCGGCACATTAGCAAAACTTTTTCTAATTCTTCCTAAAACTAATTCTAAATCAAATGTGTCTGGATCCCAACTTTTACTAGCTACTGGCCAACCTCCATATCTGTCTAAAACCAGCCGTAAAGGCTTGTCGCCAATCCTATCTATTTGACCTAAAAGAAAAAAGTTAGTTTTATGTTTTTATGATCTTATTCTAAGCACAATAATATAAGTTATGGCTCGAACAACTAAATCCACCAAATGATTAAGCTGAAATAGGTGCCCAAGATCCGAAATCTTTTATTATTGGAATTTATACTGCACTCGTTCTATTTGAGCAGTCAAAATGCGTTGACCGTATATTTCTATTTCATATACAGTCACTGACCTGATATCACTTTTCCTCATGAATATTTAAATAGAAATTGTCGAAATTATATTTAATTATTCATACGACCTCTTTAACCTGTAAACAACGATGCGTTTAACGACTCAAACTAGTTTCTTTTACAATTTTCGGGAAAACATATTTCACTTATTAATATTTTTTGTTTGCAACCTATAAATCATTATGTTTTATGTTTATTGTTGATATTTTAGTCTGTAAACAAACGAATTCGTTCACCATTGATTGCGGTTTTCAACTGGTGAATGATGTACATTTCATCGTGTTGTATATTTCTCCGCCTGTGTGATGTGAGGCCTTTTTAAAGGGTTATTTTCCTAATATTTTAATCAGATAAATAACATTAACATACTAAACAACAATTGAAAATGTTTTTTTTTATATTGCAGTATAAAGACAATAATAGTGCATTGACTTGACATTTCAACGATATAAGGATGAGGCTTAGAAACGGGGAAATGCGAGGCTGTGCCGTCTATACATCAATGCCGCGATTTATCTAAAATCACTTAATAGAAAGAGACAGACCCCCTTCCGAGCACAATATTAGGACTACCGGTAAACCAAGTGTTTGTTTGTTTTTTTATTTATTTTGTTTTACCTATAAATGTCGCGTCCTAAGTGGGTAATCATTAAATATAAATTCCAAAGTTTTTGGTTTTATCTGACAGGGATCAAACACACGAACTTTCACATACACGACTAAAACATACCACATAACAGTGGCGGTTCATCTTGAACATGGGCAATTGCTAGTACCAAAAACAGGTCAATTTAGAACTGGTTCAGAGAAAATAGCTGAAAAAGGAGACACACCTATATCTCAGAATTTTATTATTAGCAATAGTATTATTTTGTATTATTAAGTAGATGAAAGCATATTATGAGAACACTTACGATGCACCTTTTCATTAAGAGAATTTTTATTTCATAGCATGTGTTCGACACTTGGGTACTGGACTGCTACTCAACTAGCAACCATCACATCAGTGGTGAGTGCTTCGTCACAGAAATGATTTATGATATACCTTTCGGTTTTGTTTTTTTCGTTGATAGATTTAAAACATTTAAGAAACTAAGGTTCAAACTCCATTAGGTCAAAAAGATGTTCAGTTAGAATGAATTGGCTATCACTTTCTTGTCCCTTTTGATCTTATCGCTCCTTACGCACATAGAGTTCATAAATCCCACGTTTTCACATTTTAGGGTTTTTAGTGTCATTCCAGGAGAGTGACAATCAAGAAGAGCGCGTCGGAGGCAAATCTATAACATAGTATTTTTCTTTTCTTTAGATTTCGAATTCTGTTAATTCTGCAAGAAACCTATACAATATGTAAAACTTACTTGTGTTGAGGCATGATTTATATAACGTTTTGGCTTTTAATGTTGCTTCCGTATCATGATCATTTGGTTGGTCTTCAAGCAAACCTGATATAAAAAAATATATATATATAGTCATTATGTTGAAACAAACACACTTCGTTTTAAGGTTAATATCGATCATATATATATAAAGATTTTATTTAAAAAAAATACACATCTGTACTCGGTCTCTATTTCAAAGAAACAAAAAATAATTAGACATTTGGTTTGGTATGATTAATTAAGTAGAGCTAACGATACACAATGAACAGTCATATATTGTCTTTTAAATGTGTTATCCTAAGTTTTAATGGATAAAATACCCAAAAGAACATGGTCCTTTACAACTCGTTGGACTTCATACTCGTTTCTTTCGTGGAATATACTTTCTAATGACGTTAGTGAACCCTTAGATATGCGAAGCTTATATATCTAGGTGTCAGACCACCAAATACTCCCTCCAATTTAGAACGTATGTAAATTAGCCCAATTCTGACACAATGTAATTGTTTGCTTAAACTAACCAACAAATTTGCAGAAATGAAACCTTTGGTGAAAGAGAAATATATTTAGAACCTTTTGAGCCAAAATTTACTTGTCTGTGAGTTTGCATTAAAAATTCAAAATTAATGAACTACGTAGTATACTAATAAAAGATTTTAAGAAAACCAGGGGTTACTTTGGTAGTACTGTGTCCCAAAGGTCAGATTGTTCTTATAAGACTTTAAAGGTGGGTTGAAAATTGGCATGCATGTAAAAAGGTGATTCATGTATGCTTAAGACATATCTTGTTTCTATGAAGTTAAACACTTCAGGTAAAATATTTAGAAAGCTGTGAAAATTGAAAAATTTTGTTGAACAGATAGGGGTTTTTAATTGGTGTTCACCTATAATACTTGTTTATTCGACATGGATTCACTGGATTTCAACATCGATAAAGTACTGTTGTCTTTAATTTGCAAATGTATATTATTATGTTTAATGTTTGTATAATGCATTACGTAATCAGTCAGCAAGCCATATGTTTAATTGCCAACTGATTTCTAAAATATTTCTCTTTAAATCTTTAAAACAACACTTACACCTCCAGCAAACAATAGAAAATGATATAAAAGGTTCCAGATGTCAGCTTTTGATCACCTTTTCTTTGTGAAAATGTTAGTTTGGCATTGGAAGTATTATATTGACTTCAATATAATACTTTCATGGTTTGGCAGACGATGTGTGTGTTCAAATACATGTTCAATCTTTTAACATATTGCAATAACTTAAGAACCTAATGATAACGACCTGCGGTGTTATGAGGCAAACGAGTCACAACAAAAGTCCTAAATTTCAAAACGTTATAAAGTGTTCAACGAGACCCTCCCCCCTTTCTTCAATAACATGCACAAATGACTATTGGCACGAAACCCATCAGTAAACATCATTTTGGTGTCTACGCTACTGAAATTATCTTAATCAGCTTAAATATACCCATTTTTTTCAGTTATAAATCTCAAGATTATTGATAAAGTATGATATAAACTCGTCATAGATACCAGGATTGAAATTTTATATTCACACCAAACGCGCGTTTCGTCTTCAAAGGACTCATCAGTGACGCTCCAATCAATCAGTTTATCACTTCTCTGTTCAAATGACATAGGACATTTTTGGTTTTTACACCACTGAAATAATCTTAATCATGCAGCCTTGATATACCCATTTTTATTTATAAATCTCAAGATTATTGATAAAGTATGATAAATTATATCATTTTATCACTTATCTGTTCACATGACATACGACAATGGCTACAACTAGAGTGTCTAGGTCATCAAGTTAAAATTAATAAGTACATATCAAGTTTCATGAAACCAATTTGGTAGTTCCTTGATTTAAGTAGTTACTAAATAAAGGCAACAGTAGTATACCGCTGTTCAAACTCATAAATCCATGGACAAAAAACAAAATCGGGGTAACAAACTAAAACTGGGGGAAACGCATTAAATATAAGAGGAGAACAACGACACAACACTACAATGTAACACACACAGAAACGGACCAAGCAACAGACAAAATCCCACGAGAATAACAAATATAACATCAAAACCAAATACATGAATTTGGGATAGACAAGTACCGTGACACGTCTTATCGCAATGTGAATTTACACTCAAAAATAAGAGAAAACAAACGACGCAACGTTAAAATGTAACACATACAGAAACGAACTATAATATAACAATGGCCATATTTCTGACTTGGTACAGGACATTTTTAAAGAAAAAAATGGCGGGTTGAACCTGGTTTTGTGGCATGCCAAACCTCCCCTTTTATAGCCATGTGAAATATAACATTAAGATGACAACTCAACACCACAGGACTACAATATGAATAAATTGGAGAATACAATTGACAAAGAAACACACGAACAACAGCCAACAAAAGGCAACAAGTTGAAAAATTTTATTCGCCAGAAGTGCATTTTATCCACACAAGATCTACTAGTGATGCCCATATACTAAACTTCCTACATGCAATAAGTACTTTGTTTTCTTCAAATAATAAGATGTGCAGCATCCTAAAACTAAACTCAATAACAAATAAAACGCCTAAAACAAAATTTTGTTTACCTTTGAGTTGTATCTGTAAATCATCAAGCATCTTTTCAAATGTATTGAAACTGGATTTGTCTTCCGGTATTATATGCTTTTTGTTCCACATTCCGCATGCGTACTGGAAAAAGTCCGCACAAGGATCAACCGATGTATCCATAGCATCCATTAATAAAGTAGCTGAAAAGTATTAATCTAACAAGTTAGATGCCGTATAAACGTATCCATATAAGCATGCACGAGGGTCCTGATGGGGGTTTCTTCGTTTCTTTATTCTCTAACTTTTTGTACCATGTTTTATCTGTTTGTATCAATTGTTTCTTTAATCTTCTTTCGTTATATTTCATCACCCTGTTCTTGTCTATCTTCTAATTATTCAGTTGCCTATTGTTTTCATTTAATTTTGATAGTGTTTTGTCCTTTTTCACAATTTGTATAGTATTCTCTTTTCTGTAAACACTATCCAAACTCTCATAACTTGTTTTTGATAAATGGCTGGTAAACGCACGTCTGGACAAATTTGAATGTCGACGAAACGAAAGTTAGTTATTTAGGAATTCAGCTTTTCAAGAAAATGAAAAGCCGTAACAAATAAATAAAATATAAAATCTTAAAAGGCTACAATACGAAAAAAACATTGTTGCCAAAAGAACAGCAAACCCGATGAGTAATGCCATTTCAATAGAAATTTTATAGTATGCCTTTCTGTGTTGTGATTTTACACTGTTATCTTTGATAAGGGTGAAGGTTTGTACCTATTAAAACGTTTGAACCTGCTAATTGTTTTTGCAACGGTCTTTAGTTAGGAATATGATGATAAGATAAGATAAGATAAGATTTATTTTATTAAAGTGTCACCATCCATTACAATATCAATATATATATACACATAAAGTCATAAGAACCCAACATTTATGTAAAAGGATGCCAGCCGAAAACGACTTATGAGACACTATCATTAAAACAAACATCTAATACATACATAAAAGGACAGCTTTGATACATTTAAAATGTATTTCGTAAATTAAAAAAATAAATAAAAAATAACAAAACATATATAATTTCTAGATGACATGTTTTCGTCGATAAAACATATGATAAAGGGAACTAGCTAAAAGAGGAACCATATTCTCATTACACATAAGATAACGAAGTTTTTCAACATCACATAAATTCTCAAAATCAACATTTAAAAGACAGGCTTTGGCATATAATTCATGTCTGATATCAGAGTAAAAACAACAATTAAAAAGAAAGTGTTTTTCATCTTCAATTTGGCTACTATCACAAAAAATACATAAACGGTCTTGTAGAGGTTCTGGTGGTCTAGCATATCGACCTGTTTCAACTTTAAGTTGTAACGAACCAGCTCTGAATAGTGACAAAATACGTCGGTGGCATCTATTATTAACTACCTTTACATAAGGCTCCGTACCAATACAAGTTTTAAACAATCTATAAAATCTTAATCTTAATGATGTACAGTAGTTTTCGTTTGTTGATGTGGTTCGTAAGTGTTTCTCGTTTCTCGTTTGGTTTTCTCGTTTGAAAGATTTTATACTAGTCAATTTTTGTGCCCTTTATAGCTTGCTATTTGGTGTGAGCCAAAGCTCTATACACAAATAACCGAAATAACTTGGATTTTTTTCTATCGTGGATTAACGTACTTAAGTATTCAAAATAACTCATAAAACATTGAATAACAATACCGAGGATTGAGCTAGCGAGTCCTTTTTTAAATTATTTATCTACCGTTGTTGTAATTTATTACTTCTACGTAATGATAATTAGAATCTCCAAATGTAATCGAAGCATTATATATAGAATACATATCCGCCCTTTATTCCTTTTCAATAGAATACATTAATTTCAACCTTTTATTCAGAATACATTTCCGCCTTTGCCATAGATAACATTTCCGCCTTTCTTCCTGTTCTATTGATTACATTTCCGTCTTATCTACATAACTTTTCCCTGCTTTTCTGTCTTTTATATCTAACATATTCTAAACTTTTCTACAGAATACATCTCCGCCTTTCGTTATTTCAAATGTTTATTATCATAATTACCATCTTCGTTTTGTTGTCAACAAGATATTGACTAGGATTTATACATAATGCGATTTGAGTTGAACAATTTGGTTCCGTATGCATGACTGTGTATAACTGTGCATTTATTAACTGCACTTTGGTTGAGATCTCACAAAACTGGTTAAACCCTGCCGCATTTTTGTGCATGTCCAAAGTCATTTACATCTAGGTTTCGTTAGTCTTGCATGTTGAAGACCGTGGGATGTTTTCTATTCTTTGTCGGTGTATTGCCTCTTTAACACAATTCACGTTTCCGGTCTCTGTTCTTTACAAACCAAGGGAACTTTGAAGTTGAAATAACAGTTGTACATATGCATGAATAGTAAAAGTGGTGAGATGTGAAAAAGTGTCAACAGTTTTACTACTTATTGTATGTTTTCCGTAAATATGAGATAATGTTTTAAAAGGTTCCAAGCTCACCGTTTATATACCTAAAGGGACAGGATATATATATATAAATATAAAATATTTTTATTTATATCGGTTATATAACCATCGGAGGTCTTCGGAGGTCAACTCGATAGTTATTTAGATGACGTCTAGACTTAAATACACACGAAACGAAGCTACATATTATCGAGCCCATGCCCTGTAAATTATGTACTTCATACTATGTATGATTTGGATAAATGTTTTACATTGTTACAAATCAAATACTAGTTTAGGATAAGAATTTGAGTCAAGTTGGTGTTCGGTGAAAATGAATTTGACAGCTAGTGCCCCTTTAAGCGACCATAATTTCTTTTATGACCAACAGTTTATTTAGTTACATAGCATTATTGGTACATACCTGTCTTTATACACTCCTGAGAAATGCATACATTATAATTTACAGGCACTGAAAGTAAACAAAATTCACGTTTAATTGCATTAGGTTGTTAGTTTATTGTAACATAACAAGTTGACTCAGATAATCCTAGAAATTGAAGTTCAATATTGTAATAAAACTTTTTTAAGTAAGGGGCGGAGATGTCAAAGGGACATTCGTAGTTTTTTTTACATAAGTCGAAAATAAACTGAAAACCACAAAGGAAAAAAATTAAAAAAAATAAATAAAAAACAAAAGTATACAAATCACAACATGATAGTACATTGGTATATATATATTACAAGTATAAAGCTTTTTTTTGTCTATTTTGAATCTTTATCACAATAAAGTTTCAAATCCTATCACATTACTTGTTGCACTTTTCATATTGCATTGTTTTCATTTACTCCATTACTTTGGCCTCTTTGGTCTGAGCAATCAAACCTCCTGTATCACTAGCATGTTAGCACGCAGTATTCGCATCCGCACGTGAAAGGTGCGTTCGACTTCAATTTTTATTGACTACAGCTGTCAGTTTTCCTCTTTAGCTAAGTACACCGAAAAATTCCTTCGAAAATAAAAACTTAAAGACTCAAAATAGTCAATAGTGCTAAAAGTGACATCAAACACCAACCAATGTACGAAGCAATTCTCCCTTTAAAATAGTTTTACAAAGATTGGACTATAATCACTATAGGTTTCTTGTACCCAATTGTTATTAAGATGTATACTATGTAGGAAAGGAACAGAAGCCGATAAGAGCCATTCAAAAAAAAATTATGTCGTAATAACTACATAGCATGTCGTAATTTCGACATAACATGTCGTTATTACGACATCGCTTTGTAATTGACAAAGATTTTGCAACGATGCAAATATTAAACTTAACAATGTAAATAAATATCTTTAACCAATGAATTCAAATAGCAAAAGCAATGCAATTAACAAATATTTACTTATTAAGCTTCATGTACAAATGTAAATTATTTAACAATGAAATACATTAAATATGAAATTTGGAGTTTTACCAAGGAGCTAACAATTAATTAATAACACTGTCTGCCACACAGCATTTCGGGGACTCTCCCTCTGGTATCTTTCGTCCCTCCTTTATAGCTTACTATGCGGGGGCTTTTCTAATTATTGGGGGCATTAGGATGACCTATAGTTGTTAATTTCTGTGTCATTTAGTCTCTAGGCAATCATAATACCTAATCTTTTATATATATAGCGATGTCGTTATTACGACATAGCTATGTCGTTAAACTATGTCGTTGTAACGACATAGTGATGTCGTTATTACGACATGTTATGTTAAATTACGACATAGCGATGTCGTTATAACGACATGTTATGTCGTAATTACGACATTTTTTTTTAAATGGCCCTTATCGGTTTCCGTAGAAAGGAGACAACTTATTAGTCGAAAACAAAATGAGCGAGACCACAGTAGTAGTTTTTATCAGGATTTTATCATTTGTCTGTTCTTGAGCATACTAGCATTTTCTGTCATTTCTTGCTTAAGAATTTGATTGTCCTTTTATTAACATCTTGTTGTCTATGGTATTATACAACCTTCCTCATAATTCGATATTTTTATCTTCGGTAAAGTATTTTTCCCGGACATTGCTCTTTTTACATTGTCCCCTAGCGAGTACAGAAAATTTTATAAACAATAGTACTACAGTTGTAAAATTTTCAATTAGGCTCGACTCGTCTTTTTATTAGCAAATTATTGTTGTCACAGTGACTATTTTGTACTTCCTCTTGAATTTAATATCCTGGGGAACAGATGTCAAGTGTTGGCATTATGTCACGAGTAGTCTGGTTTCTTTAGAAGTTAACGTAATTACGGACAAAAGAAAAAGACAGACTTGATAGCTTATTCCTGTTTATCGTATTATTTCTGCACTTTGGTTATGAAAAGTAAGGACATAGAAAATAAATTGAGGTCAAGAACAGCGGCGTTTGTTTTGTTTTTCCCGTGTAGTTCCGTATAATGACTTGGCTTTTCAACGTGTTTAGCGTTCATCTCACGTTTGCGAGCACTGAATGGAATTTTAATGAGAGCAATATCTCGATTTCATAAAATGCGAGGAGATATGTGGTGTAATGGTGAGTGCATCAGACTCAACACAAAGGTTCCAGGTTCGATCCCCGCACAGGGGAGAAAATTTCAGGGACAGATTTTCGACTTTCCCCGACACCATTTGCGAGTATGATCTTGGGAAACAATGAAAGTTCTACGGAAGGAGGCGATAAATGACTGACCGGTGTTAAGAGCGAGCAGTGTCTCTTGCAAGTAAAAGACACCCTTGTAGATTTCGGAAATGAGCATGCTAATGCTGCTACCAGGCAGCACTCGCACCATCAAAGAGGAAAGGGATTAACATAAGTTGTAATAACTTATTTCTCAGTCAACTATAAATACGTATGTTTAAACTAACTAACATGTAATAGGGTTTATCGTCTTCTTTTTTATATCTATCAATTTGAAAGATAGCAGCATACATCTACAGGTAAATGACATCCACGTTGCTTAGATTAGAGATTGAGAATATAAACAAAATCAAAGAGGAATTATATTGTTCGTTCACAAAAAAAAAGTCACACCAGTGGTTGAATTATATGTTTTGCATTGCAAACAAATCTTATTCTATTCTTTATACGCTTTAGACAATCTTGCCAGAAATTTAGAATATGAAATGGTATTTAATCGGACACGGAACAAACTTCTACGAGTGCTTTATCCAGCGTCCGTATCGTGAGATACTAATAAGTCACGTGACATAGATTGGATAGGTCCAGTGCAATTAATTTAGATTTCTACTGTATGAAATGAACACAATTACAATGTAACAGAATATAACATATGATCAACCTTTAATAAACCCACAACATTGATATCTTAAAAGTACAAAACTGCACATAAAAACAAACAAAAAAGTAAATGTAATGACGTCATATGCGTTTAGACAACATATCACATTCTGAAAAAAAGGGTTAATGGTTTCGTGTTGATAAAGTGACGATTTAATCAGGTATCAAAATGATTATTTTAAAGTAATCATTGAAAATATCTTCAAACAGAAAGCCATATTCATATATCGGTCATCAAAGACAAAATGTTATCTTTTTATTCCTAAATCTAACATAAAATTAATCTTTAGTTAACTCTTACATAAAAATGTTTTTAAAAACATTTATAATATTTGTGTCTCTCCTCTTATCTCCTTTTCTAATTTAACTCCATTTTTTTATTTACCAAGCAGATTACAATTCATCATCTTGTATATACTATTTAAAGATCAGTCATGGTAAGGTGTGTGCAATTTGTTTTCTGGATCTTGAAGAATAAAATTAATGTGTCAGTTTATCGGAAAATAATTTGAAAACAAACCAAAATACATATTTAAAACAAAATAGAAAACGAAATCATACGATTCCTTCAGCATAAATCTGTTTGTTTATTTCAGCTGTGAATCTAAACAATTTAATTGTACTATCAATGCTTTGTTTGTATTTTTGCAGAAAGTATACATGCACTTAGGCGATTTTTTTTATTGAATAATAAACATTATAAATAATAAAACAAATATATTAATCAACTGTTGGGGTTTGTTTTTAAGTTTTATCTATTGTATCAAATTGTCAAATAATTATTAGGTCTTGAAAGGCTATAATAGCCTTTCAAAACGTCACAATTATTTGGACTAGCAGTGATATAGAATCACTGTCATTGTTTTAATGTTCGGTGAATTTATGGATGGGTTTTAACGTCCATTGCCAAATTAAATTCTTATTCAGGACAAGAACATATCTATGCGATATGAAATATAAATTATAAAAACAAAAGTGGTATTATTATTTCAAATGTGACAACTCACCACAAGAGACCAAACAACACAGAAATTGACAACTATAGGTACGGCCTTCAACAATGAGCAAAAGCCATACTGCTTAGTCAGTTATAA
Organism: Mytilus edulis; assembly: GCF_963676685.1. NCBI lineage: Eukaryota > Metazoa > Mollusca > Bivalvia > Mytilida > Mytilidae > Mytilus > Mytilus edulis. The sequence continues at coordinate 24,934,018 of NC_092356.1, forward strand.
AGGCCCCGAAATGCAAATTGTAAAACAAATAAAATGAGAAAACTAATGACCTAGTTTATGTAAAAAATCATATATACAGTAGTACTAAAATATGAAGAAAACACTGTTTTGTAATAGATCGTCCCAATGGGTATCTTTGGTTTGACTCATTCGTGGGTCGAGCCCATGACTTTCCACACTGGAGGCAAGAATTATTGCTATACTTCATTCATAAAATAGACCAAGAAACAATAAAGTTTAAGATTCATATCAGCCTATGATTTTGTGTGTCATTTGGCTTGTTCCATTGGAAAGCAACAATGAATTACAGCAGTACAAAGAAACATTTCAAAAGAATACGATACCACATATATCAGCAACATAATTGAAAGATTTACCAATTGCTGTCACGTTGAGTTTAATATTTGGATTGATGAAATGCAACACAATTTACCAACAGCTTCTTGGCTTAATATTAGAAATGTATTGTGTGTCATTTTGGTTGCACCTCATCCATTTTTATTTAAAGATACGTACTTTTAATCCCAATCCAAGATGCTTCAACACAGTATATCGTTTATCATTTGGTACTTAGATATCATAAGTACATTGTAGAGATTAAAAAGTTGTAATATAAATAATCATAAAGGTGGTAAACCATCAACTTTGTTTAACATATTTTTTTTATTATTTCTCTAATGCATTATGTATTCCCAATGTTATTGCGGTTGCATTAAAAAGCCATTAAAATAAAGTATTAGTAAAAGTTATCGAACTGACTGAACTTATTTCCCAATAGATACTCATCTCTTAAAGGGCTTCAAGTACTTCCCATAACGACTTGTTTGGTCTGATTATAAAGTTTAATTAGATTTAGAGATACAATTAGATTGAATGTCAATTAAAAGCTGAAATCGCAATATATTGAGCCATCAGAGATTACTGATACCCATCTTCAACTCAGTCTAAAAGAATAGAATCATTATTACAAATAAAACACAAGGGGATACTTAAAACGAATTACTGCTAGTCAACATTGAGTTTTAAGTATGTGTGAAAACATGCAAAATGAATGAAAACTGCGATGTGAACATATATAAAGAGAAATGTAATAAGCAAAAAAGCAGAATTATATAGAATAAACAAAATTGAGGCAGGAACCGATCGATAAAAAAGCAAAATGATATCTAAGTTAACTGTCAATGGAAAGTCTCCAAACAAGAACAAGTGTTAAAACATTATGGATAATTAAAACCTATGTAAAGTAAACAGGTTTCAGTAGTTGGTGTACATTTATAATATTAAGTCAAGAAGCTGTTGGTAAATTGTGTTGCATTTCATCAATCCAAATATTAATCTCAACGTGACAGCAATTTGTAAATCTTTCAATTATGTCGCTGATATAATATGTGTTATCGTATTCTTTTGAAATGATTCTTTGTACTACTGTAATTCATTGATGCTTTCCCATGGAACAAAGTATTCCTTATATTTTAATGGCAGCCATGTTCTGTATTTCAAAAAGCTTTTTCTACATTTTTGTAACCTCTTAGTTATGCAGCTGCAGACCGTACAACTAGCTATAGTTGAGGCTCCCGCAGGTTCAAAAACGACCTGCGACCTCTGGCCTTTTTAGAGGCGACTTCCGATCTGAGGGCCTTCTAAAAACGACCTGCGACCTGTAAAATTTGGAAAAAACGACGTCCGACCGACTTTCGTTCTCTATGTTGGGTAAAAAACGACCTGCGACCTGTACACTTCCCTTAAAAACGACCTCTCGACGAATTTAAAAGCGACCTTGCGACCTGAGGGGGGTACCGTGTGGGAGCCTCATAGTTGTTAATTTCTATTGTGGATATTTTGTTCTTTCCTTCATACCTTATCCTACTATTTCAATATTATATATTTCTAGTGACAAACAGTTTTCATAAAGGATATAATTACTAATTATTGTCATGATATAAAATCAGAAATGCTATTGATATATACTTAAGAATATCTTTATTATTATAGTAATGCTATGTTTATCATTTATATATATAGTTCACGCCAAAAGCTGAATAAGCAGTAAATTAATAAGCATTGTTTGAAAAGTAATAACACACACGGTCACCATGCTTTTTTTGCATTGTAAATGGCTATCTGTTAATAGTTATGAAAAAAGGGATAAAATATTTTCTCCTTTGTGTTTGCATGGTCGAAATATGGTACTATTTTGCTGGCTTCGTTGGAGGTTGGGTTGCCTTTGAAGCCCGAGCGGAAAGCGCAATAATCTTGATAATATGCTATAAGTAGATTTTTCTTTTATTTATTATTGGCTTTGAACTAGCTGTAATAAACTGCGAGTACTCTCATATCTATACTTTGCGTCTTTTGGACGTACGGTAATCTATGTTTGTTAAATTTCTGCGTTACTTGGTCTCCTGTAGAATGTTGTCTTATTAGCAATCAAAGCACATGTCCTTTATATTAATTCTTAAACCAAACGAATATACATGATAATACATCCATCTGATTTACTAAATTTTTTCGCCTGACTTTCCAAAGCATATCAATATTTTCTTTTTCAAAGCTCCACTAGAACAGTGACATTTTTGCCAAACTATTTTAATTTTGAATTAACGAAAAAAGAACAATCGAAACGTCTCCATAATGTCCATTGTATGAGTTTATAAACAAATGACATACGGTCAGAACTCTAGAACTATCCGTTTTTTAATTTTCGAGAGACACACATTAATATATAATTATTGTCACTACGCATCGAAAAATCTGTTTTGATCAGTTCTACAGCTATATTCACCGTTATTACGTTTTTAAATACCGTTACAACTCAAAAGATCTCTTAATTCTGTTGTTATAAAAATTTCTCCACATGTACAAAGTAGGTTTTCATACATTTAATGTGCTGATCTTGATATGCGTGAACCTCTTCCTACTGTACGTTAACATCAAAATTATAATGATCAACTTCGTGACAAATGGACACAACATTGACTCGGACTTATACAAATTTAACAAATTATGCATGACGTAGTTATATTTACGTTAAACATTAATTAAAGATTCATATGGTCATTGATTCAATTTTTTTTTATAATTTATATGTATCTGGTATGATTGCAAGTGAGAGTTCTACAACTATCCACCAGAGTCCAAAATGACGTAAAAATAAGTAATGAAAGGCGAACCTTGATAAAAACACACACCGTATTATAGTCGTCTATAAAAGTCCCGAACATGACAAAACGTGTACTGTACATACAATTTCATTTAAAACACAAATTCCTCTCTAATTATTGGGTTAAAGTGTATATTGATTCAATTTGATAGTTTTCAAATTAAGCGATAAAACAATTGCTGCTCATTGCGTTTTCAAATACTGCAATTTAAATGATGTTTGTTTGTTTCAAACATAAACATAAATTTTATAATAAGGCCAACAGTTAAAACCAAGTTAGGAAAACTGTATTCAAGATTGCGAATTTATGTTGAAATGTTTTCAATCAACACTGTTCTCCGTTCAACAAAATTGTTATTTTTGACAATTTAAATGAAAATCAGACGACTTTGTTGCAAGCGGTGAAATAGAAATTATCCTGAAATTGAAATACAACCACATCTCCAAGATTTAATCGAATATTTTGCCAATTAATGTAAATAAATATTTGCGCTGAAGTTAGTGATTGTTTACATACGGAAACTAATTAGCTAATATATTGCCAGACAGACCATTATACCAACTGTAATTAAAGCATTTTTATGCTAGTTAAAACTAAATCTGATTCAAGCACGCATTTTTCTCCAATAACAAGGTTAAAATACATTGTAACTCATACTGTTACGGTAATCAAATTACTGGACTCGCATGCAGTGAATACATTTTCAATTTCTTAGTTTTAATAAGAGAAAAATACGATATAGTTCATTTCTAAGGACAGTGACATTGTAATTAGTTGTAATTGGCTTTGAACTATCTTTCAGTAACTATGAGTACGGCTACTGTGGTGCTTTGTGTCTTTATTGTTATGGAAGTTGTTTTGTGCTTCGTACCGATCTATTGTAACTTGTTTTATATTTTATTCTTTCTTCAAAACTGTCATTGGGTAAAGGGGAATGGTGATGGTCCACAACCATGTTTGTCCTTAAACATATTTATTTATAGTTGATTTGAAAACAAGTTATTGCAACTTATATTAATCCCTTTTCACTATGCAGGTGCGACTGCTGTCTTGTAGCGGCATTAGCCTGCTCTTTTTCGAAATTTACAAGGGTGTCTTTTATACGTACAAGAGATATGGCTCTTAACACGGGTCAGCCATTTATCGTCCCCTTCGGACGGTATCATTAGTTCTTAAGAATGGTGTCAAGGGAGAGCCGTAAATTCTAGTCCCTGGAATTTTCTTAAACATGTTTGACGCCGCCATCACATTCTATAAGTGCCTGTTCCAAGTCAGGAGCATTTATTTCAGTGATTGTCCATGATTAATTTCTATCATTTGTTTTCGTAAATTTATTTGTTATTATTTAGCCTTTAGCTTTCTCGTTTGCGATGTTTCACATTTTTCATGTCGAAGCCTTTAATAACCGATTAAACATAAGCGTTTTTCACAGTATTGAAGACCTATATCTATGGTAGTTTATAATACATTCACTTCATGTAAACTCCAAAAGAAATTTGTCTCGTTATCAATCTTACCACATCTACTTATTGATTGATGATTTTATTAGTTATTTAACTATTGATTTAGTTAGTACATTGTTTTTATTTCTAGAAAACATGATAGCACAAACGTCAATTTCATAAAACTGAGAAAGGAAATGTAGACAATGTTAAGGAGATAATAACGCTACCAAAGAGTTTCTGAAGTTTCTGAAGACCTTCCAGCATATTTACGACGCCACATTGACATCACAGTTTTCATTCTGGAGTAATATGAAAATTTTAATTTATCAACAGAACTAACATCTTTTTGAAACTTTTTAAAATTAACTACTGTGGATTCATTATTATTCGTTGGATACAAATGTCCGTGGATGTCGTTAGTACAGGTGAACCACGAAATAAACTGTTCAACAAATAACTCTTTTTCTATAGTTTTGTATGGAGACTTTTTGTGGCAAAACCACAAAATCAGATATCCACGAACATGAAGTTTTTTCTCAATCCACGAAAACTGGTACCCACGAAAATAAATGAATCCCCAGTATTTTCCTATTTCAGAGGCCAAATAAATAATAGAATAACGAGATTTCCACGGGATTGTGAAATCAGCACGCGACTGGTACGTTCAACTCCGACTAGGATTGACGATATTTCTGCGGACGGTCGATATTTCTCTCTAAACAATCCAACTGTCTCCACTATCAAAAACTGGTCGTCTCGAAAGGACAAGAGTGATGAAAATGGCAATGGACATTCAATCAATTGATATCTATATATACCAAACACGGGTTATGTTCCTCTCATATATTTTATGAAAGTATGGTATTAAACCCCTAACGGGAGGGATTGTGCCTGATATTCATATGATAAAGACATAATATTTCAATCAGTTTAATTGAGGCCTGGAGCTGGCATGTCAGTTAACTGCTAGTAGTCTGTTGTTATTTATGTATTATTGTCATTTTATTTATTTTCTTTTGTTACGTCTTCTGACATCGGACTCGGACTTCTCGTGAACTGAATTTTAATGTGCGTATTGTTATTCGTTTACTTTTCTATATTGGCTAGAGGTATAGGGGGAGGGTTAAGATCTCATAAACATGTTTAACCCTGCCGCAATTTTGCGCCTGTCCTAAGTCAGGAGCCTCTGGCCTTTGTTAGTCTTGTATGATTTTTAATTTAAGTTTCTTGTGTATAATTAGGAGTTTAGTATGACGTCCATTATCACTGTACTAGTATACAATTTTTTAAGGGGCCAGCTGGGGGACGCCTCCAGGTGCGGGTGTTTCCCGCTACATTGAAAACCCATTGGTGACCTTCGGCTGTTGTCTGCTCTATGGTCGGGTTGTTGTCGCTTTGACACATTCCCCATTATATGTATACGGGAAAAAAAATAAAGAACTTACCATGATTACTATCTCGAATGAAGGCCACGACAACAAAAGCTACACAAGCAAAGAACAGAAGAGAACACAAACACAGTAAATATTTTTCACGATTAGTCCATCTCCTTGAGCAACCATCTGTTTCATGCACATGTACCACAACGTCCATTGTATTGTTCATAGCTATCTGCTTTTCTTTCTTTTCTTTTCGTTTTTTGATCATACCATTACGAGGGTCCTTCCGTTTATGGTTGTCATGAGGTAGAAACTTTTCATTTTCATTGTGATTGGAGTTTAATTCCTTATGTTTTATATCTCCGTTGCAGTTAGCGATCATGTCCGAATTCGAAAAGCAATCAGAATTTCCATACGACATTGTTTTAATTTTAGTATTGCACGTGCACACTATTGGAGTGTAGACAAGTCAGACACATATTTCAAGTTACGTGTGATCAAGAATTGTCAATATAATTAGTGACTCAAGAATCTACACCTCTTAATCTCCATGGTAAATAATCATTGTACGTCTTCTGGACAGCTTTCCTGAAAATGAAATTAAAATATCACCTCTGTTAGAAATATAATAAAAAATAAAAATTTACTATTTTACATAATAAAACAAAGCTTATGTCAAAACCCAATCAGAAAAATGACCAATCTTCAAGCATTATTTTCTTTGCAGATACAGTACATATGCAGAGTAAGTAACGATATATTCTTCCAGATATTTATATAGAAACTGTTACCTGTTGATTGGAAAAGAAACGTTGTACTGGATTATCTGTTTTAATTTGTAACGTTGAAACGGTGTTTAGTGTTAACTATTATTATTTACATAATATAATATACTTGTAAAACAAATTCTATAAGCTGTGTTACTGTTGAATAACAACATTATCCATGACGATGATTCATGATTATTATTTGATTTCTTACATGTAAGTGTTTAACCATTCCTTTAATGCCCACCTACGATAGTAGAGGGGCATTGTGTGTTCTGGTCTGTGCGTCCGTTCGTTCGTTCATTCGTCTGTCCATCTTCAGGTTAAATGTTGTGGTCAAGGTAGTTTTTGATGAAGTTGAAGTCCGATCAACTTGAAACTTAGTGTACATGTTCCCTATGATATGACCTGTCCTATTCAATACCAAATTTTGACTCCAATTTCACGGTCCACTGAACAAAGAAAATGATGGTGCATCCATGTACGGTGGACACATTTTCAGTTCTGCATCAAGAACAGTTCTACCCTCGAACTTTTACTAACAGTTATATTAAAGAACAAAATCTTTCAAGTATACCCGGAAACAGTTCTATGATTGAATTATTATAGAACTGTTTAAGGAGGTAGATCTAGATTAAGGGAAATAACTCTTAAAACATCAGTACGTTTGTGTCAACCATTTTCAAAAACATATTTACACGCTCAAACATAAATATGTCAAAGCCTTGGTGAATAAATATTCGTAGAAACTTGTGTAGCTATAATACAAAGACAATATCATAAAGAACAGCTTAATTCCTCTAATGCCACAAGTGTCTGAGAATCTCATTTCTCAATCATGTTTTAATTGAATGTGCGTCCGATCGCTTATAAATACGCTATTTAATGAATCTCTTTTCCTTAGTGTAGGTTACTTAATCACTGTTGCTGTCCATTTATTTAAAATCCAAGGTTAAACTGATTTCCAAAGGAAATATATATATAATAAATGAAATCCAAAGAGACATTTCCCTGCTAAATCCACATTGGCTTTATATGTGGATATCAATTCAATATTGATAAAAAAAAAAAAAAAAAACTAAAAAAAAAAATACATATGTTTTAAAAAGTATTGAATATCTGAATATCGCAAAACCGCAAAAGAGGCAAAAGAGGCGAAAAAAACCAAGGTAACATTATAAACTTTCAAGTAGAAAATAAACAGACACGTAATTTGCAACAACATTAAACAAAAAGATAAACAAGTCTACATAACACAAATAGAAAACTAAAGACTGAACAACACTATTCCCGCCAAAACTGGGATGATTGCAGTTAACTCTGAAAGAGTAAACTGAATCAGTTCCACTAGTTAACCCGTCATCTTAATCATAGTAAAAACATGCGTACTTCCTTGAACAAACTCCTCCTATTACAGCTAATTATGTAGACCTCTCTCCTTTTACAGATACACATGCCTCATGATAAATGGAAATTATTAAGCAGCTACAATATGAAGGTAAGTTCACATTCAAGTAATTTGAGGACACTCTTGGAGGTTGAGATATAAAACCTAGCTTGAAAATGACATGAACTCAAAGTGAAAGTTTTAATCTGTACAAAATCCTAGAATTACATGTATGTTCATTTGATAACAACAACACCACTCGCCTTGCAAAAAAAATATATTTTGTATTAGACGACACAATGTATTTAGCTAGATACAGTTTATGGCCTTTGTTAGTCTTGTATTATTTTAATTTTAGTTTCTTGTGTACAATTTGGAAATTAGTATGGCGTTCATTATCACTGGACTAGTATATATTTGTTTAGGGGCCAGCTGAAGGACGCCTCCGGGTGCGGGAATTTCTCGCTACATTGAAGACCTGTTGGTGACCCTCTGCTGTTGTTTTTTATTTGGTCGGGTTGTTGTCTCTTTGACACATTCCCCATTTCCATTCTCAATTTTATCATCGCTAGGGATTTTAAGAACTACTATATTTATGTGTTTATAATGGTCAACTAATTTGGTTATGTCTGGAGATTAAATACAAGTAAATTTAGTGTACATGTATTTTCTATAGCGTGATATTAAGGAAGCTTGCTTGTCATTTTTTGGAATTTTGGTCAGATTTTCGGAATCCTCTGGTTTTATCCATTTGAATGCCTAAACAAAATTTGCCCGGTGACCCCCATTTTTCTTTTTATAAGTCTTATAAAATTTTAATTACTTTTTAATAGTTTTTGAGGACTTAAACTTGTCAATGATAAAGCTATGAAAAGTCAAGAGAGAACATTTTCCCGCCAAAATTTCAATGGCTAAAATCTTCAAAACAAGCACGGTGACCTATATATATGTGATGCTCTTTTGATTCCTTTATTAATCCCCTATCAGTATATGCTAGTATTTTGAAAAGTTAATTACTTTGAAACTGAGAAGCCAGCTCCCTTAAATAACTTGATATTACTTTTACTTATTATGATGACTATATCAGAGTAAAACGATAGGTGGTACATGTACATATCGGAATCCAATAACACTCCTGTATCATATAAGATTAGTCCTGTTTTTTTGTGGGATTCGTGTGTTAGTCTTTTAATTTTGCCATTTGCAATAACGAAAGAATGAAAAACTAAATGTAAGATGCAAAAGTATTTTAGCTTGTAAACCTAAAATGTTAAATCACAAAAATACTGAACCCCGAAGAAAAATTCAAAAAAAAGTGTCCCTTAGCAAATGTCAAAATCAAAAGCTTAAACACATGACACGAATGGATAACAACTGTGATATACATGACTTGGTAAAGGCGTTTTCTTATGTAGAAAACGGTGGATTAAACCTTGTTTTATAGCTAGCTAAACATTTCACTTGTTTGACAGTTCCATCAAATTCCATTATATTGACAACGGTGTATGAACATACCAAACAGACAGAATATGTGCAAATGTCACAAACAGAGACACAGCAGTCAATAGCCTAAATATGTCATGTAATTATCAACTGGTATTAGAGATTGTTATCAAGATAACATGGATTATGTCAATGACCTGACTACGTAGATAAAATGTGAGAATAGAGAATGTCATTACATTGCATTTTTAGATTAAACCAGCTAATTTTCGCGGATACTTTATTTCGCGTAAGGACCTTTCTAGTCAAATTCGCGGCGATTTAATTTCGCGATTTCCTGATTTACTTGATGTAGTTCAGTAAGGAAAGATCCAGATCTAGTGATACATTTTCGCGACGATTTGAATTCGAGTTAATTTTTCTGGCGAAAGTCGAGAAAATTAGTTGGTTTAAACATGTTCAAATATAAAAATAATAGTATCTTTCAGCTTCAACGATGATATTAAAACAATTGTACGACATAAGCAACATTTGCAATGGTGGTATTTGATTACAAAAATGTAGTAACGTAATGTGGTAAGCTCATTGATGAATGTCGTGAAAAAAAATTATATTTTATTATTTGGTTATTCTCGTTAAAAACGAGAACTAAACTTTTTTTTATTTATTTTTCACTTGTTCCGTTGATTGAAAGTGGTTGATTATGCAAGTTTAAATGGACTTCCACATTTTAAATTTGTCTTGGACTTCGATATTTTTCATATCTTTTATTTAGGTTGTGTCAAAAGAAATTAATAATTTAGTTAAGGCAAGAATGTATGCAAAAAGTAAAATCACAAAAATACTGAATTCAAAACGGAGAGTCCCTATTCAAATAGCAATATCATAAGCTCAAACAAATCAAACGAGTGGAAAACAACTTTCATATCCCTATTTTAATGTAGAAAATGGAAGATTAGTCATGGTTGCATAGCTAGCTAAACATCTCACTTGTATGACAGTCGCGTCAAATTAAATTATATTGACAATGATGTGTGAACAAAACACACAGACATGATAAGTTAAAATGTTTAAAAAAGTGGAAATGGATTTAGACAACAAAATATTAATAAAGAAATCATATATATATTCAGTAGCTTTTACACTAATGTTCAATGTATAGATTGTATTCCAAAATGACGATAGTGCACACCATATTAGATTTCTTTAGCAGGGTAATTGAATAAGTTTAAATTTTCGATATCTTAATAACTTTTAGTTGCATGTAAGAACTCGAAATTTGAAATATTTCTGGAATGTGTAGATGTAATTCTAATGCCAGAAAAACTTTTATAAACAAAGTGGTATATTTATAAACTATGCATTAATTTCTTTTGTTTAATTGCTGGATTAAATTTGAGACATGTGTTTTCATCCTGTATTAATTAGAAAACATGATCATTAGATATTTATTTTAGGTAATTAACATACCATTTTTTTTTCAAAAGAGATAAACGTGATAAAAATCTGATTTTTTCTCTGCTTTGAGATGATAAGATGACGTGCTTAATTAACAGAAGATACAGAATTATCGACAATTTGTACTGTTTCGCTTTGATGCTACTGTCTGATATTTTAAAGGTGATTGACATGGCCTGATACTCGAAAATACTTTGCAATGACGTCACGTATCGGTGTCAAACCACGTACATGTATCAATGAAACGACGCGACTTCATTCACACAACCGAAGAGCTATCAAGACGTTTAAATACACCTAAAAATAGTGTAAGCAATAATTTCATTTTATTTCATATTCTCAATACCAAAATAATACTGTTAATCCAAATTGCAGATAGAAAGAATAATAACATTTCTTTCTTTTTATACTGACTTCATCGGCTCGAATATTTGTAAATATCTAGATTATAAAAGCATAAACAAAAGCAGACCGAAGCATCTTATTCAATGTGGTAATATGTACATGTACATGAATACGTATTACCTATTCAGGAAATAGAAACTACTTGAATCTGATATTTTGTTTGAAAGCTTATCAAACATTTTGTAAAAATTTCAGAACGTGACTGCCAATGAGACAACTATACACTAGACATCAAGGGACACATATGTAAGCAATAATAAGTCAGTCTACGACCTTCTATCAGGCAACATATAATGTAATCATGGTACATTTTATATGTTTATGAGGTTACTTTTTATGTAAATGTAGAAAAGTGTAAAATTGGACAACGGGGTTTTGCTATCAGGAGTTAAAAGGTATCTCCCGTTATAGTTGTCGACGTATTGAAGGTACAAACACATGCTATGTGTTGCGTTGCCTAGATTTTCATGAAAAAACCAAACTGGAATCAAGTTTGTTGGTTTCATCGTTCTAAACGTTTTGTATTGTTAATGCTACATTTTACATCCTATAAGAACTTAAACACAATGAGATGTTCATGGTAGCAAGTTGTTGCCGTATAACGTTAGTATCATTATGCATTTATAATTTTCGTTTGCTTCTATGTATTGTCAATCACGTGATAATATATCTTTGTAAAAATACTGCTGCACCCAAAGCAAAACGATCAGAGTGGTATGTTGTGCCGTGTGTACTATTATTTGTCTGTTCGTATTTTTCTTTTTTAGCCATGGCGTTGTTAGTTTATTTACGATCTTTGAGTTTGAATGTCCATCTGGTATCTTTCGCCCTTCTTTTATCACCGAGTTTACCTAAATGCTGCACATTTCTTAATGCCGAAAGAGTAAACACGTATTAGATGATATTTAAGTACGATAATCAGTTAATTTAGCTTCAAAACTTTACATGATGTGCACTATCATACATATCAAAACCAGACGTACCTTTTCTACTAATAGTGGCTTTGCTTTTATGAATTAACTCCGAGATTCGAAAGAACTCTTAATATCCCAATATTATATTCAATGCATATATGTTAGATAGCACAGAGAATGCACCTCTTATCTTTCAGTTTCTTAATCCAAAACAACTTCAAAAGAGCACAATACAATACTTCAGTTGTTTCCCATTTACAATTTTATATATACATAACATCAATGTAGTTGTATGATATTAAAATATAAGCATACAGTTTATTTTGATAAACAAATTCAGCAAAGGTTAATGTGTTATTGAATAATAACTCGAGTGACAGATGTTAAAAAACCTATTTGTGTGAAAAAGTGTAACAATTTAATCTCCATTTCACTGTTACCGTAAATTGGATTTTATATAATTTCGATATTGTATGTCGTTAGGTCGACTGAATTTATTTACGACAACAATTTCGAATTGTGATTTTATAAAATATAGTACAGTTTTCAAGCAGTGATGTAGTTAAAATTTATACTTTACGATAACAACTGAATGGAGTGTTTATTCTATATAACTTGCATTTAGTTTGCATCAGTTACTCCATACGTAAAACAATTTTATCATCAAATGCACTTTATCAGTATCTAGTAATTATTTAAAAATGTAAATCATATGTAAGTAGGTATCTAATTTTCAAAATAAATGAAGCTTTATTTATGGTTGTTACTTAATTTTGTTTTATAGATATTTAAAAATGCATTTGGTTAATGAGAGCTCCACATTATTGACTTTTTGTTTATTACAGATTTGTTGAACAAAAATCAACATGAAACGGTAGTTAATCTTAATAGTCAGTAGGCACATTGCAATTATCAAAATTGCCATCTCGAGTCTACTTCAACATGTAAACATGTATAGTTCTGAAATACGCTATGATGTTGTATAAACATTTAAGTACACAAATGAATCTGTCATGTCAATTTAAATGTTTTAGAAAAAAGTAAAATCACAAAAATACTAAACTTAGAGGAAAAACAATTCGGAAAGTCCGTAATCACATGGCAAAATCAAATAACAAAACGCATCAAAAACGAATGGACAAGAACTGTCATATTCCTGACTTGGTACAGGCATTTTCAAATGTAGAAAATGGTGGATTACACCTGGTTTTATACCGCTAACCCTCTCACTTTGATGACAGTCTCATCAATTTCCGTTATATTTACATTGATGCGTTCACTAAACAGACACAATAAATCAAATAGTCAGAATATGGGTACATCAGTCATCATGGTATAACAATTTTAATAGGAACAATTTAACAGAACACAAAAACATCTATCTACAAACACATTCATTGATTTGTGTGTCTGACGTCAGAAAATTGTATACGTCACATAGATTTGTTCTTCAATGTGCATACAAACAATTTTAAAATTTAAAATAAAGACCTTGTATGAAGATTTTCAAGTGAAATTGGTCCCACCTCTATTCGGGACCTAGAAACATCCTTTAATCAAAAACTTTATCATGAGTTTCATGGTATTACAGCTTAAACTTGATAACAGACAATTAAGTAAAACTTTAAAAGTTGGGTGCCATTACAAGTAAAAGAGGGACGAAAAATACCAGAGGGACAGTCAAACTCATAAATCGAAAATAAACTGACAACGCCATGGCTTAAAATGAAAAAGACAAACAGACAAATAATAGTACACATGACACAACATAGAAAACTAAAGAATAAGCAACACGAAACCCACCAAAAACTGGGGGTGATCTGAGGTGCTCCGGAAGGGTAAGCAGATCCTGCTCCACATGTGGCACCCGTCGAGACACCGTTTACCTAGACAAAAATGGAACTGTCATATTCGCTCTTGTAAAAGTTTATTCAGGAAATATGTGGTGTGCCAGTCGAACTGGCTTTCTAATTTTTAAATTTGTGTTTCATTTATCCTGTTTGAATAGAATTAATGTATTCAACATTCTACTCATCCTAAATATTCAGATAATTTTATCCGACACGATGTGTCAATCATACGATCAAAACAAAAGCTATAAAGATATATAACTGAATATGAAATACACAATGGACATTTTATAACGAGTAAAAAAATCATAAATATTCATTGTATTAGCCTAGTTAAATGATCAGCTGCAGATTCTGTCAGTTTTACAGTGCGTTGAGTTTTTGATGGTGGTATAGGGCTCCCCAAGGACTTAACAGATTGGACGAGTGTAAATGTGATTGATATGGGTATTAATAGTATTGTACATCTATCATGTTCTGATAGTTCTATATTCAATCACTGACGAGTGCCTCTGACTGCTCCAATCTAGTGTCTGATTAAAGTTGTTTACCTCGTTCGTTTCAATGACATCTTCCTTTACTAATTAACCTAAATTGAAATACACCCTAGGATTCCTACAATATTCATACTACAGTAATGTTGTTAAATTGGACTTCATTGCATCTTCTCTTTGGGCGAAAGTAGGAACATTACTTATATACCAATTTGTGGAGATCGATACGTGTCTCTTTAATTGTATTCCCCTCTCTACCTATTATATAGCACTTTCCTTTAAATTATATCTTGCTTTACAAATTAACCCAAATTGAAGTGTCTTCTAGGTGTCTGACGATATCCATACTTTTATAAATTAAATTTGATACATAAACTCTTCAAGAAAAAGACCAACATAAACAGTGCAACACTTTTACACACAAACGACCTGAATATGTTTAAGCAAAAACCTATAGATTTATGACAATTTCCTTACACTGCTGAAAGTCGGTAGCCCTAGACATTAAATTTGGGAATTAATTGTAGTTTTTGTCACAAGTCGTTGTCCTTTATATGTTGACCAACTATACTCGTTCTTCCATTACAATGACATATGGATTACTAATCGTCCCAAATTGAAATTTCCCAATTTGCTGTATATATCGGCTAAGCAGTTCATCCAATGTAATGTTACTTCAATAAGATGTTTAAAATTAAAATAAAAGTTATAAAATACATTGAAGTCAGTGTGTTGTGTCTCTTTTTACACACTAATCGAAAACACTAGCTGATGTTGAAATTGCATCTTAATTTGATAATTAACCTAAATTGAAAATTACCTTAACACTATTATATTATATACAAAATGTATAACTAAAACTAGCTTTAGATATCTCGTTATTTTAAAGGCAAATAAACAGCTGCGCCATGAGCGCATAATACGCCCGACATCTTGTGTGGAAGTCTTATGCAATAATCATAAATAGTTTCTGAGAAAGTTTTAAGCAATAACCATATATTGTTTTTGAGACACGGCGGGACATGTGAAACCCCCAAACCCTGTTTTTTTTTACAAAAAACTAAATATTTCTAAAATAAGATTTTAAATGAAAATCAAAAAGTATACAGATCTTTAGATTAATATAACAAAGAAGTGTGTAAAGTTTAAAGCAATAATCATAAATCATTTTTGAGATAGGGCGAGACATGTAAAAAAACTCTCCCCTGTTTTACAAAATACTCAATAACTCAAAAATTAAATTTTGAATCATCACCAAAAGGTATACAGATCTTAAGATTAGATTAATATAACAAAGAAGTGTGTAAAGTTTTAAGCAATAATCATAAATCGTTTTTGAGATACGGCACATGTAAAAAAAACTCTCCCTTTTTTCCAAATACTAATAACTCAAAGATGAAATTTTGAATAATCACCAAAAAGTATACAGATCTTAAGATTAATATAGCAAAAAGCTGTGTAAAGTTTTAAGCAATAATCATAAATCGTTTTTGAGATATGGCACGACATGTAAAAAAAAACCTCCCCCTGTTTTACAAAATACTCAATAACTCAAAAATGAAATTTTGAATCATCACCAAAAAGTATACAGATATTGAGATTAATATAACTAAGAAGTGTTTAAAGTTTTAAGTCATAATCAAGAATCGTTTTTGAGATAAATTGCGACGTGTGAAAAAAAAACACCCCTGTTTTAGTCATAAAGTGTCGTAACTCAAAAAGTTTATATCTTATTTTCACCAAAAAGTATACAGATCATTTGACCATCATAAGAAACAACTTTAATATTAAGTTTCATGAACTTTGGATAAGTCGTTCTCAAGTTACGGTGCGACATGTTTACGCCGGACAGACGGACAGATAGACGGACGGAAACCGGACATTTGTATACCATTATACGTCCCGTCAAAATTTTGACGGGCGTATAAAAACAATTCTTTAGTATAGACTTTTTGTAAAACAACCGTGCCACTAATGAAACCATTACTACTGGGTCGATAGTACCATAGGGTATTTATAGTTCATCGGCAGCGGCCACTACGATTTGGTACTGTAAATAAGATTCATAAAAGACTAAACAAGAAGATGTGCTATGACTGCCAATGAGACAAGTCTCAAACATTAGAGACCAAATGACATAGAAATTAACAACTGTAGGTCACCGAACGGCCTTCAACAATGAGCAAAGCCCATACCGCATAGTCAGCTATAAAAGGCCCTGATATGACAATGTAAACAACTCAAACGAGAAAACTAACGGCCTTATGTATGTACAAAAAATGAATGAAAAACAAATATGTAACATATAAACAAACGAAAACCATTGACTTACTGGCTCCTGACTTGGGACAGGCACATACATACAGAATGTGGCGAGGTTAAACATGGTAAAGAGATCCCAATCCTTTCAATAACCTGATAACCTGGGACAGTGGTGTCATAAGAACGCCAGATGCCTGTATCCTCTTCAAAAGACTCATCTTTGACACTATATTTAAAACAGTTATTGTAAGGCCAAATCATTAACACAGTTGAGTTAAAGAACATTAATCTCAAATTGATTAAAGGAAATATAAAATACAAGATTCATTAAGGAATTGAATAAAATAGCAAGGGATTTTATGTCATGAAAATTTTGCGGTAGGAATAAATAGATAGGTTCAATGAATTCAATAATAGAAATACAGACATGACCATAAACAAGTTTTGTCGTATAATTGACCAGAACTGAATTTCTATTAATTTTCAAAAGTAAGTGCCTTTAGTTCACTATTAAGCAACAAACAAATTGATATCTTAGTATTTCAGATCGTTACAGAAAATTAATAATCAAATTGCTGATTATAATCAAGTATTGCCTACAGGTATTTCAACTATGTAAACAAAAATAATTAAATAATTTTGGAAAATATAATATCATACTGTTAATCAACGATAACGTCTCAAGGGACGGGTGTATTTTTCATCATTAGGATTTTATTCAATAAGCAATATCAGTTAACAAATTTTTCAGCTTACAGCAATTTACAGAGTAATAGACTCCATGATTTAATGAAGTAATTACTCTTGATGCATACAGTAAGGCCTCAAGTATATACTATAGTTAACACTATAGATACTATTGTAATAGAGAAAACTGAATTTGATCATGAGGCTAAAGCTTTCTTTCAGTTTAGTTTTGACATGTGTGATATGCCTTTCATACATTCTTCGTTAATCAATTTAGAAATTACTTAGCAACTGAGATTCCAAATCCCTCAGGCAAGGTTAACCTTATATGAGTTTGTCTATTCTTTTTATGTCTCTTTTGAAAAACATCCCGGCATTGAGGTATCGTGCTATTGATAACTTTTGTATTCCTGTTTTTCATTTTTGCTTATGTCCTTTGTCTTAATGAATGTTTGTGCTTCTTTGATGCTGGAAGTGTTTAACGACCCCGACAGGATTAACAAACCTTCTCACGGTCGGCTCGGTGCCCGAAGGCGTTTGGTGAGCGTTTGAATATTTTCTGTG
Organism: Mytilus edulis; assembly: GCF_963676685.1. NCBI lineage: Eukaryota > Metazoa > Mollusca > Bivalvia > Mytilida > Mytilidae > Mytilus > Mytilus edulis. The sequence goes on from NC_092356.1 coordinate 24,952,234, forward strand.
GACGGTCAGAAACCGGTGGAAGACGCCATTTTGGTAGGCCGCAATCTTGGTTTTGTGCTTCTTTATGAGATATTTGTTTGTTTTTATAGTGATTGTACTCCCATTTTTGACATTTTTACCTATACGTTAAGTTGGTTCTGTTCATACACTGTTGTCATTATAATGGAATTTGATGCGACTATCATAAAAGTGAGAGGTATAGCTAGCTATAAAACCAGGTTTAATCTACCATTTTCTACATAAGAAAACGTCTGTACCATGTCAGGAATATGAAAGTTGTTATCCATTCGTTTAATGTGTTTCAGCTTTTGATTTTGCCATTTGATAAGAAACTTTCCTTTTTGAGTTTTCCTCGGAGTTTAGTATTTTTGTGATTTTATTTCTGATACTCTAGCTACTGACGTACACATGTATTCAAATACGTGTTCATCCGTGGATATCATAATATTCAGTTAAAGTATTCCCTACCAAAGTAAATATAGAAAAGCGCATAAGACGTTTTCATGTACTCGCGTATACTTTGAATCACATCTTAAATATATTTAAAAGTACAAGATACAACCTGGAAATAAAAACGAATAAAGACATCAAAGGGACAATCAAAAAGCATAAGTCCAATAACGAAAAACAATATCATGACGGGAAATTCAATAATAAAAGTAACATAACCAAAATGTGTTTAATCACAATCAATGCATGGCTTTTGGACAGCGGTATACCACAATTGCCTTTATAGATAACTAGAAGGGGGAATATAAAACGAAAATGCTTTCACTAGTTATTTCTTGTCCCAATCGTTTACCAATTAGCGCAATGAAACCACACATACATGTATATAGGCCCTGTAACATCCTGCTGTTATTGTACAATCATTCAGCTGCAATTTGCTCACATATTTGATTAATCAGATTTTGTTTTTAAATTATACAGTTGCATCGTAAATATCATCACCCCATTTGGAGGTTAAACACCACTTTTAATCTATCGTTACCTCTCAGCTTTTGTCAACCAGCTATTTATCGTGTATCATAAGGTAAACAGGTATGAGAAAATAAGATAAATACAAATCCGGTAATAAGTCTAATTCGGTAGGTCACATTCGTGAAAAGGGAGCGGGATTATAGTTACGACATAAGGAACATATTCGCTATCATTTGTAAAACGGATATTCCATAGCGGCCAACAAACTCGTGATGGCGTCCGTAAATTTAAAGAAGGACTGATTTCAACTTAACCATCTGGAACTCTTGGTTAAACAGCATCCTTATGAGCAATCAGCTGCAACAGGAAACGATTAGATATATATAATTAAAAAATGGTAAAGTCATACATATGAAAACTGAAACCATCACATTGTATCCATAAGTAAACTGATGTTTCCTTACTCAGCATACAGCCGATTGTAGTGTTGCTAAAGACACAATGACAGTGTTTGCACCGGAGACAGACGACACCAAAAGAACAGCCATATTGTATGCAAAAAGAGGCGAAAGATACAAGAGAACAATCAACATGTACTCAAAGGAGGCAATATATAACAAAGACACACTCACAATGTTTGCACAGGAGACAGACGATACCAAAGGAACAACTACTGTGTACCAAAAATGCAAAAGCTACTAAAGAAACAATCACAAGGTAGTAAAAAGGGGCGGACGATACCACAGAAACAATAACAATGTATGAATAGGAGGCGAAAATTACCGAAAAAACACCTTCAACACAGAGCCTTTGCACACCGAACAGCAAGCTATAAATGGCCCCAAAAACTAGTAATGTAAAACCATTCAATATGTTCATATGTATCTGGTACATTTGTATTCAGATATGACTACGATATATAGATAAGGCATGGTCATCTCCAGTACAAATTAGTGATTAATTACCAATCAGACATGAGACAATTATCATGTTATTGTAACGCATGCATCCCGTATATTTATTTGTTTTATATCGTAGCTTGACGTTTTATTACTTTGCCTAATACAATCACAGCTGTCTCCGTTCTTTGGCTTTGAAAGTTTAATTCATATTTGATTAATTTAACAATTCGTGGAATATAAAACAAGCATTTTTAACTGTAAAATTAAAAGAAAGAAAAAACATTATACATTATACATGGTTAATAACAGTTGAAACATGCTTGTTATTCATTTTATCGTATTTTCGAAAAATAGATGTCAAAATGTAAAGTAATTTTTGCTTTTTCGTGCAAAGACTTTCGTGTTTTTTATTAGATTAAACATGAGAATTATCAATCTTTCGAATTATAAAACATTAGAAAATTTATCTTACATATCCCTCTGTTCTACCTGGTTTGTTTATAGAATTTTCATATTGTTTATGTCAATGTTACGATTAGTTTCAATTAAATTTTGAGAGTTAACCAGTGCTCCGAAATATATATCTTTCTATTTTGTTGATTTTTTAGATTCGTTATCGACACGTACAATGAATTAGAGCTCAATATATTTATTCAAACTCGTTGAAATAATTTTGGAAAAACATATTTATCATTTTACTATTGATCCAAGGGTGCGTAAATTGCAGTTGGAAAATAGTTATCAAAGGTAACAGGCTTAACATGTAATACTCCAGACGCGCTTATCGTCTACATAAGACATCATCAGTGACGCTCAGATCATAATAGTTAGAAAGCCAAACAATTATAAAGTTGACGAGCATTGAGTACCCAAAATTTCAAAAGGTTGTGCCAAATACGGCTAAGGTAATCTATGCCTGGGATAAAAAAAAATCCTAATGCCGAAAAGAGGAATTGCATAATCCCTTGCATCAATTTGCATCAATTTCAAGCAAATACGTTATCGAGAAAATCTTTGAGGTACATGTATTCTGTAGAATATGAAATTTTAACCTTTGAAATTCAATGAAAGTATTGTATGTCTTTACATATAAGAAAATGTTGTATGAGTACCAATGAGACAACTTTCCATCCAATTCTCAATTTGTAAAAGTAAACCATTATAGGTCAAAGCACGGTCTTCAACATGTGTGTTTTTGTCGTTTTGTATTGCTTGTGCTTTATTCAAATCGGTAAAGTTATGCCCTTTTATCTGATTAAAAAAACATACATTAAATTTATTCATTATTTTTTGTTTACTGACATTTTCCCATAAACATAGTATGTGCTAAAAACGGTTTTAGGGCAAACTTAACTTCAAAATTGTATAACAGTTGTTTATAGGTCAGTTCTGTTGACAAAATTTGATAAGAAAATGTTGTGGTTGCTTAATTGTACTGTCATCGATATGTTTTCTTAATATGAAAATAATGAAAGAAGGAAGCCAGACTCGTTATCACACTTTTCCTGTTTTTGGTGTAACTAGAATACTTGTAAACAATTAATAACTTATTGTCTATCATTTATTAACCTATTGTATAGTATAACAGAAGTGTAAAACCATTAGCAGTATCATTGAGCAGGGCATTAACTTTGTTTGAATTTATAGCTGTGATCTAAAGTCTTTTTTAAAAGAATGGGTTTAGCCTTGGGAAAAAAAGCAAGTAAAAAAAAAACGAACTCCGAGGTAAATTCGATTTGTGGAAGTCAACAAAAATTGACAATATCAAACGTAAAGAGTGAAAAACAACTTTAATATTCACACGTCTTGTATATGCATAATCATATTCTTTTGAGAATGCACTACGTAACTGAGCTCACAAACAGCATATATACTCCTGCAAATGCTTTAAAAATAATTAATACCTCAATTTTCAATTTTCATACAAAATTGACCGAAACGGAAAATGCAAAAGATTGGGTTAATTAGTTATCAAAGGTACCAGGATTATAATTTAGTACGCCAGACGGCCTTTTCGTCTACATAAGACTCATCAATGACGCTCATATCAAAATATTTATAAAGCCAAACAAGTACAAAGTTGAAGAGCATTGAGGATCTAAAATTCCAAAAAGTTGTGCCAAATACGGCTAAGGTAATCTATGCCTGGGATAAGAAAATCCTTAGTTTTTCATAAAATTTAAAGTTTTGAAAACAGGAAATTTATAAAAATGACCATATTATTGATATTCATGTCAACACCTAAATATTGACTACTGTGCTGTTGATACCCTCGGGGACGAAACGTCCAACAGCAGTGGTAAATTATAGAATACGCAATGAACAGCTGAACAGCTAAAGAAAAGTGTCCCGAAACTATAAATAAATGTAAACAAAATCTGATGGGTCCGAAGCCCTTTCTGGGTTTACCTTCATCATGATCATTCAAAGCCAAATGTTAGAAATTTTTAACAAATTGTGCCTATGATTGAGAGTTGTAACATTTGCACTCATACCACATCTTCTTATATCTATATAAGGTTTATAAGAACTCAAAAACAGTCGAAGAGAAATATGACAGAAAAACCCTCAAAAAGGCCAAATTTTATAGCCAAATCCATCAAAAATGTTTGTCCAAAGGAGTTAAAACTTTTATTTATTAAAAATCGATAAATTCCCAAACGAACAATTTATGAAAGTATGTTATTAAATAAATCATTTCAGTACAGAAGTGGTTACCACTGAGCGGATGATACCCTCGGGAACAGATTGTCCACCAGTGATTTAAAAAATGGAAAACAACACGTTTTTTTCTCTTTTTTTTTTTATCTCAATCACAATATAATGAACGTGTCGGTGGCTCAACTGACTAGCTACATGTACCTGTAATTGCGATCTTAGATAACAGAATAAACGTTAGTGGATAAATCTACGAGTAACCAATTACTTCCAATTGCCGATGATGCATCGTAAAATGCGTATCCTCTCAAGTCTCAACCCATCTGGTCTCGCTCCGTTTTTTGGAGTTCATCCAATTTTTTTTTTTGTCATGTTTTCAGTAACACAGATTTGTATCAAATCCTAAATAAAATTGGGAACGAAAATGGGGAATGGTGTCAAACAGACATCAACCGTCGACCAAATAGCAGAACACAACCGAATGCCACCAAAGGGTCTTCAACACCTACAGAATGTTGGAACATCGGTAAACTACTGTTGGCTCTAAGCAAACTTGTTTATCCTGGTTTAATTTCTAGAATCCAACTTTGATGTGTTCTAAATTGACATGATTTGACAATAAAGCTATTTCTATTCAAATAAAGACAGTAAATTTCAAGACTTACCTCTTAAATACTAACTAGACAGGAATCGGCTTAAATAATCGATAACCTTCAACCTTTTTCCTCAATTTAAGGGATCAGTTTCTTCTTTCTTATATAAAACATTTAAAATAAATTGTTTTAGATCGATAGAATTAACACGTTCAGTAAATAATTCCATAATCTTGGTATAAATTGGCTATCAGGTACTATTTATTTAGCTCTCACTGTGACGTCATACATACGAATTTAATTTCACGTTCGAGATTTGAAAGTGTTGAGTAAATTTGATTCCACGGGTTCCTACGGTGGTTATAGATAATACTAAAAAGTTGCTTTGTTCAAATGAAACATGGATTGCGTCTAAATCTACATACTGTGCTGTTTAATAGTATAAATTGATTATTGCAAGACACGGAAATCTTTCGTTGGTATGTATGACGCAAATACAATAGATTAAAAGATTCCAAAAAGGGTGGTTTGGAAGAGTAATCATTATGAATGCTTGCAGACATCATTAACGTCAACGTAATTTATCTTTTTAATGACTGATTGAATAAATAAAACGTCCAGTGACCAGTCTTTCAGTCTTCAAACTTGTTGGTTTGTACTAAACCAATTTCTATATCACGTGCTCAAATCCATAATAACTAGTTATCAAAGGTAACAGGCTTATAATTTTTTACGCCAGACGCACTTTTCGTCGTCTATATAAGACTCATAAGTGACGCTCAGAAAAAAAAAGGTTTGAAAGCCAAAATAAGTACAAAATTTTAGAGCATTGAGGACCCAAAATTCCAAAAAAGTTGTGCCAAACACGGCTAAGGTAATTTATGCCTGGGATAATACGTGTGTTTCTTAGCTATACACATTACCATAATCGACCAATGTTGGCACTTTGTTTTTTAACGGCGCATATGCACTGGAGTTTTTTTTTTATCTAAACTCGTCAGAAACAAACACCACCAACCCATCCCCCGCACCAAAACTCTGTGACTACTGAGGCAAACCCTGCTTGTTGTATGGGTATAAGCTGTCTCACTTAATACTAGATTCATTTCATATGTACGTCAATGAAACTTGCATTATTGGCCTTTCGTGGGAATCATATAGTTGATTGTATAGGGAAACACTGAAGCATGACTTGAGCGTTACCCACCTTTTAGATCAGTTACCGGCCCCCCTTATGGAAAGTTCTGGACCCGCCACTGTACATGCGTTTTCATCGTACAGCGGATATAGGTACTAACCAAGCGGACGTGTGCGATTTTGATCTTACACGGTAACAAAAAATCTTTGTTTTGTTCACATAATATCAATGTGTACTTCAATCTAAATATAATTGCTGTTTTAAGAAATGATTTGGTCGTAGGTTGATGATTAGAGATGTCTCATTATTTTCCCAAAACAAGAGGGATTACTAAAAGCATGTGCAAATACTTGTAAAAGAAGTTGGCCCTCGTCTCATCCGATATAATTCTATATTCATTGCAACTCTTTTTCTGATAGGAGGTCAATGTGAGTGTGTAATAAGTATAGCTGTTTCAATAATTGGCATTGAAATCTTTCATACATATTTTATTATTCGATATTTTATCCCTAAAGAAGCGTTGTGTACGGTGTTTAGCTGACCACATAAATTCTTATGTACGGTGCATAGTTAAGTTTTTGTACACCGTACACAAAAACTTTATTTATATACTCGGTTATTACCCAAACAGTTTTTCAACAGACTGTCGGCATTCCAATGGGAACAAACTGTGCCCCTCTACTTGCCGACTTGTTTCTTTATTATTATGAGGCTGACTTCATGCAGGAACTTCTTAGGAAGAAAGATAAGAAGTTAGCACTATCCTTTAACTCTACTTTTCGCTATATAGATGATGTCCTTTCACTAAATAATTCAAAATTTGGTGACTATGTGGAACGCATCTATCCAATCGAGCTAGAGATAAAGGATACTACAGATACAGTTACGTCGGCCTCATATCTTGACTTACATCTAGAAATTGACAATGAGGGTCGGTTGAAAACAAAACTTTACGACAAAAGAGATGATTTCAGCTTTCCAATTGTGAACTTTCCATTTCTAAGTAGCAACATTCCAGCAGGACCTGCATACGGGGTATATATCTCCCAATTGAATTGATAAGATATTCCCGTGCTTGCATTTCCTATCAGGATTTTCTTGATAGAGGGTTGCTGCTCACAAAGAAGCTATTAAATCAAGAGTTCCAAATGGTGAGGTTGAAATCATCCCTTCGTAAATTTTACGGACGCCATCACGAGTTGGTTGACCGTTATGGAATAACCGTATCACAAATGATATCGGATATGTTCCTTGCGTCGTAACTACAATCCCCTTACTTTTCCTGAATGTGACCTACCGAATTAGACTTTTAACCGGATTTGTTATCACATAAGCAACACGACGGGTGCCGCATGTGGAGCAGGATCTGCTTACCCTTCCGGAGCACCTGAGATCACCCCTAGTTTTTTGGTAGGGTTCGTGTTGTTTATTCTTTAGTTTTCTATGTTGTGTCGTGTGTGCTGTTGTTTGTTTGTCTTTTTCATTTTTAGCCATGGCGTTGTCAGTTTGTTTCAGATTTATGAGTTTGACTGTCCCTTTGGTATCTTTCATCCCTCTTTCAAGGAATGAGTAATCACAGGTAGGTTTATGATTGGTAACTATTAATGTTGCCCTGTATTAGGTTTCTTTCAGATAAAACATGTAAATGTCTCAACAACTGTGTCGAAATTGAAAGTGGATGTTGACTATTTGCGCATGAACAAGTTAATTGTTCTTATTTGAATATCAAAGTTGTTTTATGAATAGGAAAAAATCGATGCAAAAATTATTTGGGAGCAGGAATTTCAAATGTTGAGAAATGTACATTGAATATTGATAAAGAAAAACAAAGATCTTCGTTACCTTGTAAGGTCAAAATCGATCATGCCCGCTTGGTTAGTACATATATCCGGTGTACTGATGGTACACGGTGGTTTTCAACTAAGAGTTACATTACGACATAAAACAAACTGTAATTAATATTTTGAGTTGTGTTCGAATAAAAAACATGCATTATCTTGCTGTTAGTATATTCAAAATACCAAATCAATATCAATTTTGTTTTTGTAATGTTAAATTCTAAAATTTCATGTTTCTTTGTTTATATTTTTCGAGGACTTCCCGCGATTCAGATGACTGAAAAGTCACGGATACCTCGCTTGCAAGGTCTTATATGTAATTGTTAAATGTGTTGGTTTTCTACTGCTGAAACAAATGATTTGTTTTTAAATTTTCAATCATTCCCTCTTAATTTGATTGATTGAAATAAATAAAACGTCCAGTGACCAGTCTTTCAGTCTTCAAAATTGTTGGTTTGTACTAAACCAATTTCTATATCACATGCTCAATTCCATAATAATTAGTTATCAAAGGTACCAGGCTTATAATTTTATACGCCAGACGCACTTTTCGTCGTCTACATAAGACTCATAAGTGACTTAATATTAGACTGGAGCGCCCCCACCTTTTAGATCAGTCACCGGCCCACCTTATGGAAAGTTCTGTATCCGCCACTGTACATGCGTTTTCAACTAAGAGTTACATTACGACATAAAACAAACCATATATTTTGAGTTGAGTTCGAATAAAAACATGCATTATCTTGCTGTAAGTATATTCAAAATACCAAATCAATATAAATTTTGTTTTTGTAATGTTTAATTCTAAAATTTCATGTTTCTTTGTATATATTTTTCGAGGACTTCACGCGAATCAGATGACTGAAAAGTCACTGATACCTCGCTTGCAAGGTCTTATATGTAATTGTTAAATGTGTTGGTTTTCTACTGCTGAAACAAATGATTTGTTTTTAAAATTTCAATCATTCCCTCTTAATTGGAATTCGTTTCGTCTACTGCATTTTTCATTTCACAACTCTTAATACAACTTGTATTTCAAAAAAGTTAAAAGGCAAGATACACAATCAAGGAAATCAATTATTTTCTCTTTTCTTACACGTTTGTGGAAAGAGAATTGTATGATTAATTATGTTTGGCCTATTTCAGAAACGTATAACACGGTAACAGTGCCGCATGTGGAGCAGGATCTTCTTACCCTTCCGGAGAACCTGAGATCACCCCTAGTTTTTTGGTGGGGTTCGTGTTGTTTATTCTTTAGTTTTCTATGTTGTGTCGTGTGTGCTGTTGTTTGTTTGTCTTTTTCATTTTTAGCCATGGCGTTGTCAGTTTGTTTTAGATTTATGAGTTTGACTGTCCCTTTGGTATCTTTCGTCCCTCTTTTTTAACAGTAACAGTAACGGCACCAGAAAGTAATCACCAACCAGTTGATGTTTTTCTGTATATAAAAAATTAAGGGGTGCCTGCTTATAGCAAAAGTATCACTGATAAACAATCCACTTATTTACATGTATATTACCGCTTACTCGCCAATGTAAAATTTAAAAATGTTATCACAAATTCCATCAAAATACAGTTACCTTTATGTTTTGCAATCAACAATTAATCAATTTCAAGACTGTAAAAAATAAGAAGATGTGGTACGATTGTCAATAAGACGACTAACCACTATAGAGCCTAAATAAAGTACAACAGTAGATTGAAGCAACTTTACGTAACCACACGACCTTCAACAATAGTATGAATAAAACCTATATATCGTATATTTATGATCAGCTAAATATTTTTAGCTTCAACATTGCAAAATTTGAAACAACTCAAAAGTCAACAACCTAATTAATGACTGTAGTAATAAGAAACGACATATAAATATTACAGACAGAAACCTAACATAACTACTGATTTACAGGCCCCTGAATTGGGTAGGCACTTAAAGTTAACCATCGAGAGACGTTAACCACCGAGAGTCGGTTTTTAGACCCGCCCAGTGCACCTAAGCACGCCTACTTTTGGAGCTCTTTAGTATGAAGATAAGAAAAATATACGAAGTTACGGCACTGTGTACCCTGTTTTATCCTTATTGTTGGTGTTTCTTGCGCATGCGCACAAAGCACGGTGATAGTTACGGTTACTGACTCAGGAACCTTGTATATTATATACCTCGGTTTACAGACGTTTAATAAACTGGTTCCCTGTTGTGTTCACTTATCGATACACTACGATGGAATTACGGACCAGTTAACATAAACATTGTAAATAGATAGACAGCTGATAATCATAATTGATTAAGAAATAACCTGGAAGAAGAAATGAGTTAACTATTGATTATAACAGAGACGAGAATGCCATCGTGTTTGTTCTGCTAAAAAAAGCAGGAACATTGGAGTTTATGGTTAGATTTTAAATATTTATTGTCTCCAAACTGGGTAAATTTGATATAGTAACAACCCCCCCCCCCTTTTTTTTTTAAATAACTCGAGAACCACACATCGCGCTCGCTTAACAAAGTAACAATTAGAAATAATTATTGCTAGTTTCATAATTAATCGTCAAAACCTTTCCCCTCCCCGACATCAAAGGAAGTTAAATGTATTATCCCAAAATTAGACCAAATTATTATGATATAAGGACGTCTTGACAGGCTATTATTTTATTTTGTTTTGTTGGTGGTTTTTTTTGCTTTGACGTCTTCCTCCTGTATGAAAAAAACATAATAGACCCCCCCCCCTTTTTTTTCCCATAATATAGCTTTTTAAGAAGTCATAATTATTTGGACTACCCCTGAATATATTTCAGACAGACTCTTCTCTAAAAAAATGTAAACATGATTTGAGAGAAATCTTTGGAATAGTTTTTTAAATGATTTAATTATCATATGTCATGTATATAATTAACATAGTTATAAACTGAGACTACTAGTATAACACATAGTGTTATCTCAGCTATAAACTTTCCATTGTATTGACCAATATGACTAACTCATATGCTCTTTCCCATAAATGTCACAATATCAATATATTACAGTAAAACTGATAGTTTGATGACATTGTTTAAGACTATTGACCTCAGGTCAGCCTAAACTGAGTTTAAAACTGTAATTTATTCATTAAAACAGTTCAAGACATGTACCTTCTGAAATGTGATTGCATCAAAATTAAACCTAAGGCATAACATACTTAGTGTGCTGGAAGTGCCACCAAATAAATACTGATTTGTAAAATTAGATGATGATATTTGTGAAGTCAAAGATATTATAGCTAGTTATAACTGGTTTTAGATATAAATCTGAGTAAAAGGTTGATTTATATGTGCTCTTTCATGTTTAGATTATAATTTAAATTTAATCTTTTGAAGTTTTTTTTATAATATTAAGACATTAAAATCACAATTATTTATTTATACACAAAAAAATATTTTTTGTCCTTTTTTAGTTGAATGACTGTAATGTTTTTTTTTTTCTATAGCCCCAGAATGTGACAAAAGACTTATTAATCCAGATTTACAAAAAATAGAAATAGTTCAGCTACCATAAGACTGCTATGACAAAAATTGTGCAGTTTCCAGAATTTCAGGTAGAGTATAGTTAGGAATAGTTTGTTTATGCAGATGCTTAGTTTGCCATAAACAATTATGCCCTTGATACAAAAGCAGAGGAAACAAAAAAGTATGAAAATAGTTGAAAAAAGTAATCATTATTATCTAGTCATATACTGTAAATAGAAAAAGAGAAAGGCACTGGTTATGATTTGGTATTTTTAATAGCATTATCATTTGTCCATAACTTGGAATATATACTGGATTGAGCTTGACATTTATTTAATATCATTGACACATGGTTGCAAGAAATGAAAGATGGTAATTTAAACCTAGCAATTTTATTAAGATTTAAAAAAAAGCTTTTGATTTGGTAGAATATGACTTTCTTTGTTTAAAGCTCGACATTTATGGATTTAGTGAGACTACTGTTAGTTTTTTTAAGTCGTACCTCAATAACAAAAGGTATACATTTGTAATGTTAACTCTGAACAACAACATGTAAAATTTGGTGTTCCCCAATGTTCTATACCTTGTCCTCTATTGTTTGTGCTATTTATAAATGACCTTCCCTTATGCATTAAAAATTGTGAAACAGACTTATTTCGTTGTATATGCTGATAACACCACTATTCATAAATAAAGGGGAAACATCTAGAAAATATAAATGATGATGTTCAAGAAGATTTATACAGGGTTGAAGAGTGGTGTAAAATGAATAACATGTTCATAGATGCAAATGAAACAAAATGTTTGATTACTGGAACAAAGCAGAAACTATTCAGACTTTTCAACCAAATTTGATAATAAATTAATGTATTACAAATTTCTTCATGTGAAAAAATATTAGTTTCAAAATTGACAGCCCACTAAGTAACTGGAGAAATCAAATTGACCAAGGTTGTGCTAATATATCATCCAGAATATACCATCTTTCTTAAATACATTTTTTTTATATAACTGCAAGAAAACATAATACAATGGGTGTTCTGCCCCTAATTGACTACTGTTGTATTATTTGGGATGAATGTAAAAATTGAGGGATAACAAGAATTTTAAAAATCCAAAAAAAGGGCAGCATCATAAATTCTAGATGCAGATCCGTTATCCCTCTTGGTATATAGGAGCACTATATTCTATGTTAACCTCCAACAGTAGGTATAAACAAATACTGTTGATAGACAGTATATAGGAGCACTATATTCCATGTTAACCACTGACGGTAGGTATAGCCAAATACTGTTGATAGACGGTATATAGGAGCACTATATCTTATGTTAACCATCGACGGTAGGTATAGACAAATACTGGTGATAGACGGTATATAGGAGCACTATATTGTATGTTAACCACCGACGGTAGGTATAAACAAATACTGTTAATAGACGGTATTTAGGAGCACTATATTGTATCTTAACCACCGACGGTAGGTATAGAAAAATACTGTTGATAGACAGTATATAGGAGCACTATATTGTATATTAACTACCCACAGTAGGTATAGATTAATACTGTTGATAGACGGTATATAGGAGCACTATATTGTATGTTAACCACCGACGGTAGGTATAGACAAATACTGTTGATAGACGGTATATAGGAGCACTATATTGTATGTTAACTACCGACAGTAGGTATAGACAAATACTGTTCATAGACGGTATATAGGAGCGCTATATTGTATGTTAACTACCGACAGTAAGTATAGACAGATACTGTTGATAGACGGTATATAGGAGCACTATATTGTATGTTAACCACCGACGGTAGGTATAGACAAATACTGTTGATAGATGGTATATAGGAGCACTATATTGTATGTTAACTACCGACGGTAGGTATAGACAAATACTGTTGATAGACGGTATATAGGAGCACTATATTGTATGTTAACCACCGACGGAAGGTATAGACAAATACTGTTGATAGATGGTATATAGGAGCACTATATTGTATGTTAACCACCGACAGTAGGTATAGACAAATACTATTGATAGACGGTATATAGGAGCACTATATTGTATGTTAAATACCGATGGTAGGTATAAACAAATACTGTTGATAGACGGTAAATAGGAGCACTATATTGTATGTTAACTACCGACAGTAGGTATAGACACATACTGTTGATAGACGGTATATAGGAGCACTATATTGTATGTTAACCACCGACAGTAGGTATAGACAAATACTGTTGATAGACGGTATATGGGAGCACTATATTGTATGTTAACTACCGACAGTAGGTATAGACATATACTGTTGATAGATGGTATATAAAAGCACTATATTGTATCCTAACTACCGACAGTAGGTATAGACAAATACTGTTGATAGACATCAACGGTATATGGGAGCACTATATTGTATGTTAACCACCGACGGTAGGTATAGACAAATACTGTTGATAGACGGTATTTAGGAGCACTATATTATATGTTAACCACCAACGGTAGGTATAGACAAATACTGTTGATAGACGGTATATAGGAGCACTATATTGTATGTTAACTACCGACGGTAGGTATAGACAAATACTATTGATAGACGGTATATAGGAGCACTATATTGTATGTTAACCACCGACGGTAGGTATAGACAAATACTGTTGATAGACGGTATATAGGAGCACTATATTGTATGTTAACTACCGACAGTAGATATAGACAAATACTGTTCATAGACGGTATATAGGAGCACTATATTGTATGTTAACTACCGACAGTAGGTATAGACAGATACTGTTGATAGACGGTATATAGGAGCACTATATTGTATGTTAACCACCGACGGTAGGTATAGACAAATACTGTTGACAGATGGTATTTAGGAGCACTATATTGTATGTTAACCACCGACGGTAGGTATAGACAAATACTGTTGACAGATGGTATTTAGGAGCACTATATTGTATGTTAACTACCGACGGTAGGTATAGACAAATACTGTTGATAGACGGTCTATAGGAGCACTATATTGTATGTTAACCACCGACGGTAAGTATAGACAAATACTGTTGATAGATGGTATATAGGAGCACTATAGTGTATGTTAACCACCGACGGTAGGTATAGACAAATACTGTTGACAGATGGTATTTAGGAGCACTATATTGTATGTTAACTACCGACAGTAAGTATAGACACATACTGTTGATAGACGGTATATGGGACCACTATATTGTATGTTAACCACCGACGGTAGGTATAGACAAATACTGTTGATAGACGGTATATGGGACCACTATATTGTATGTTAACCACCGACGGTAGGTATAGACATATACTGTTGATAGATGGTATAAAGGAGCACTATATTGTATGCTAACTACCGACAGTAGGTATAGACAAATACTGTTGATAGACATCAACGGTATATGGGAGCACTATATTGTATGTTAACCACCGACGGTAGGTATAGACAAATACTGTTGATAGACGGTATTTAGGAGCACTATATTATATGTTAACCACCAACGGTAGGTATAGACAAATACTGTTGATAGACGGTATATAGGAGCACTATATTGTATGTTAACCACCGAGGGAAGGTATAGACAAATACTGTTGATAGATGGTATATAGGAGCACTATATTGTATGTTAACCACCGACAGTAGGTATAGACAAATACTATTGATAGGCGGTATATAGGAGCACTATATTGTATGTTAAATACCGATGGTAGGTATCAACAAATACTGTTGATAGACGGTAAATAGGAGCACTATATTGTATGTTAACTACCGACAGTAGGTATAGACACATACTGTTGATAGACGGTATATAGGAGCACTATATTGTATGTTAACCACCGACAGTAGGTATAGACAAATACTGTTGATAGACGGTATATGGGAGCACTATATTGTATATTAACTACCGACAGTAGGTATAGACATATACTGTTGATAGATGGTATATAAAAGCACTATATTGTATCCTAACTACCGACAGTAGGTATAGACAAATACTGTTGATAGACATCAACGGTATATGGGAGCACTATATTGTATGTTAACTACCGACAGTAGGTATAGACAGATACTGTTGATAGACGGTATATAGGAGCACTACATTGTATGTTAACCACCGACGGTAGGTATAGACAAATACTGTTGACAGATGGTATTTAGGAGCACTATATTGTATGTTAACCACCGACGGTAGGTATAGACAAATACTGTTGACAGATGGTATTTAGGAGCACTATATTGTATGTTAACTACCGACAGTAAGTATAGACACATACTGTTGATAGACGGTATATGGGACCACTATATTGTATGTTAACCACCGACGGTAGGTATAGACAAATACTGTTGATAGACGGTATATGGGACCACTATATTGTATGTTAACCACCGACGGTAGGTATAGACATATACTGTTGATAGATGGTATAAAGGAGCACTATATTGTATGCTAACTACCGACAGTAGGTATAGACAAATACTGTTGATAGACATCAACGGTATATGGGAGCACTATATTGTATGTTAACCACCGACGGTAGGTATAGACAAATACTGTTGATAGACGGTATTTAGGAGCACCATATTATATGTTAACCACCAACGGTAGGTATAGACAAATACTGTTGATAGACGGTATATAGGAGCACTATATTGTATGTTAACCACCGACGGAAGGTATAGACAAATACTGTTGATAGATGGTATATAGGAGCACTATATTGTATGTTAACCACCGACAGTAGGTATAGACAAATACTATTGATAGACGGTATATAGGAGCACTATATTGTATGTTAAATACCGATGGTAGGTATCAACAAATACTGTTGATAGACGGTAAATAGGAGCACTATATTGTATGTTAACTACCGACAGTAGGTATAGACACATACTGTTGATAGACGGTATATAGGAGCACTATATTGTATGTTAACCACCGACAGTAGGTATAGACAAATACTGTTGATAGACGGTATATGGGAGCACTATATTGTATGTTAACTACCGACAGTAGGTATAGACATATACTGTTGATATATGGTATATAAAAGCACTATATTGTATCCTAACTACCGACAGTAGGTATAGACAAATACTGTTGATAGACATCAACGGTATATGGGAGCACTATATTGTATGTTAACCACCGACGGTAGGTATAGACAAATACTGTTGATAGACGGTATTTAGGAGCACTATATTATATGTTAACCACCAACGGTAGGTATAGACAAATACTGTTGATAGACGGTATATAGGAGCACTATATTGTATGTTAACTACCGACGGTAGGTATAGACAAATACTATTGATAGACGGTATATAGGAGCACTATATTGTATGTTAACCACCGACGGTAGGTATAGACAAATACTGTTGATAGACGGTATATAGGAGCACTATATTGTATGTTAACTACCGACAGTAGATATAGACAAATACTGTTCATAGACGGTATATAGGAGCACTATATTGTATGTTAACTACCGACAGTAGGTATAGACAGATACTGTTGATAGACGGTATATAGGAGCACTATATTGTATGTTAACCACCGACGGTAGGTATAGACAAATACTGTTGACAGATGGTATTTAGGAGCACTATATTGTATGTTAACCACCGACGGTAGGTAAAGACAAATACTGTTGACAGATGGTATTTAGGAGCACTATATTGTATGTTAACTACCGACGGTAGGTATAGACAAATACTGTTGATAGACGGTCTATAGGAGCACTATATTGTATGTTAACCACCGACGGTAAGTATAGACAAATACTGTTGATAGATGGTATATAGGAGCACTATAGTGTATGTTAACCACCGACGGTAGGTATAGACAAATACTGTTGACAGATGGTATTTAGGAGCACTATATTGTATGTTAACTACCGACAGTAAGTATAGACACATACTGTTGATAGACGGTATATGGGACCACTATATTGTATGTTAACCACCGACGGTAGGTATAGACAAATACTGTTGATAGACGGTATATGGGACCACTATATTGTATGCTAACCACCGACGGTAGGTATAGACATATACTGTTGATAGATGGTATAAAGGAGCACTATATTGTATGCTAACTACCGACAGTAGGTATAGACAAATACTGTTGATAGACATCAACGGTATATGGGAGCACTATATTGTATGTTAACCACCGACGGTAGGTATAGACAAATACTGTTGATAGACGGTATTTAGGAGCACTATATTATATGTTAACCACCAACGGTAGGTATAGACAAATACTGTTTATAGACGGTATATAGGAGCACTATATTGTATGTTAACTACCGACAGTAGGTATAGACAGATACTGTTGATAGACGGTATATAGGAGCACTATATTGTATGTTAACCACCGACTGTAGGTATAGACAAATACTGTTGACAGATGGTATTTAGGAGCACTATATTGTATGTTAACCACCGACGGTAGGTATAGACAAATACTGTTGACAGATGGTATTTAGGAGCACTATATTGTATGTTAACTACCGACAGTAGGTATAGACACATACTGTTGATAGACGGTATATAGGAGCACTATATTGTATGTTAACCACCGACAGTAGGTATAGACAAATACTGTTGATAGACGGTATATGGGACCACTATATTGTATGTTAACCACCGACGGTAGGTATAGACATATACTGTTGATAGATGGTATAAAGGAGCACTATATTGTATGCTAACTACCGACAGTAGGTATAGACAAATACTGTTGATAGACATCAACGGTATATAGGAGCACTATTTTGTATGTTAACCACCGACGGTAGGTATAGACAAATACTGTTGATAGACGGTATATACATTGTAGGAGCACTATATTGTATGTTAACCACCGACGGTAGGTAAAGACAAATACTGTTGATAGACGGTATATAGAAGCACTATGTTGTATGTTAACTACCGACAGTAGGTATAGACAAATACTGTTGATAGACGGTATATGGGAGCATTATATTGTATGTTAACCACCGACGGTAGGTATAGACATATACTGTTGATATATGGTATATAGGAGCACTATATTGTATGTTAACTACCGACAGTAGGTATAGACAAATACTGTTGATAGACGGTATATAGGAGCACTATATTGTATGTTAACCACCGACGGTAGGTTTGGACAAATACTGTTGATCAACGGTATATAGGAGCACTATATCTTATGTTAACCATCGACGGCAGGTATAGAAAAATACTGGTGATAGACAGTATATAGGAGCACTATATTATATGTTAACCACTGACGGTAGGTATAGCCAAATACTGTTGATAGACGGTATATAGGAGCACTATATCTTATGTTAACCACCGACGGTAGGTATAGACAAATACTGGTGATAGACCGTATATAGGAGCACTATATTGTATGTTAACGACTGACGGTAGGTATAGCCAAATACTGTTGATAGACGGTATATAGGAGCACTATATCTTATGTTAACCACCGACGGTAGGTATAGACAAATACTGGTGAAAAACGGTATATAGGAGCAACTACTGACAGTAGGAATATACAGATACTGTTGATAGACGGTATAAAAGAGCACTATATTGTATGTTAACCAGCGACGGTAGGTATAGACAAATACTGTTGATAAACGGTATATAGGAGCACTATATTGTATGTTAACTACCGACAGTAGGTATAGACAAATACCGTTGACAGACGGTTGATGGGAGCACTATATTGTATGTTAACCACCGACGGTAGGTATAGACAAATACTGTTGATAGATGGTATATAGGAGCACTATATTGTATGTTAACTACCGACGGTAGGTATAGACAAATACTGTTGATAGACAGTATATAGGAGCACTATATTGTATGATAACTACCGACAGTAGGTATAGACACATACTGTTGATACACGGTATATAGGAGCACTATAGTGTATGTTAACTACCGACAGTAGGTATAGACAAATACTGTTGATAGACGGTTGATGGGAGCACTATATTGTATGTTAACCACTGACGGTAGGTATAGACATATACTGTTGATAGACGGTATATAGGAGCACTATATTGTATGTTAACCACCGACGGTAGGTATAGACAAATACTGTTGATAGACGGTATATAGGAGCACTATATTATATGTTAACTACCGACGGTAGGTATAGACAAATACTGTTGATAGACGGTATATAGGAGCACTATATTGTATGTTAACTACCGACAGTAGGTATAGACAAATACTGTTGATAGACGGTATATAGGAGTACTATATCGTATGTTAACCACCGACGGTAGGTGTAGACAAATAATGTTGAAAGGCTGTGTAAAGGAGTACTTTATCGTATGTTAACCATCGACGGTAGGTATATACAAATACTGTTGATAGACTGTGTTAAGGAGCACTATATCGTATGTTAACCATTGGCGGTAGGTATAGACAAATAATGTTGAAAGGCTGTGTAAAGGAGTACTTTATCGTATGTTAACCATCGACGGTAAGTATATACAAATACTGTTGATAGACGGTTTATAGGAGCACTATATTGTATGTTAACCACCGACGGTAGGTATAGACAAATACTGTTGATAGACTGTGTAAAGAGGTACTATATCGTATGTAAATCACCGACAACAGGTTAAGACAAATACTGTTGATAGACTGTGTAAAGGAGTATACTAGTCTATATCGTATGTTAACCACCGACGGTAGGTATAGACAACTATCCCCGGCTTAGTATATATCTAGGATTTTGATTGGTTAACGCACGTCCGGGGATAAATTCGTTATCTACGTTCATATCCGTAGATATGGATATTTTAACACCCTTCAGTACCCTGTACACCCTTCGGCTACGCCTCACGGTGTACTGGGGTACTTCAGGGTGTTAAAATATCCATATCTACGGATATGAACGTAGATAACTTATAATACTGTTGATGGACGGTGCAAAGGAGTACTATATCGTATGTTAAACACTGACGTTAGGTATAGACAAATACTGTTGATAGACGGTATATAGGAGCACTTTATTGCATGTTAACCACCGACGGTAGGTATAGACAAATACTGTTGATGGACGGTGCAAAGGAGTACTATATCGTATGTTAACCACTGACGGTAGGTATAGACAAATACTAGTGATATACGGTATATAGGAGGACTGTATTGTATGTTAACCACCGACGGTAGGTATAGACAAATACTGTTGATATACGGTATATAGGAGTATTGTATTTTATGTCAAACATCGACGATAGGTATAGACAAAATCCGACAAATACTGTATACAAACAGTGTATAGAAGTACTGTATTGTATGGTAAACACTGACGGTTGGTATGGACAATTTCTGTATCATGCATCAATTGTAAATAAAAGTATCATGTGAGTGACACAAGCTCATTGAAGCCTCTAGTTTTGATATTATTAATGTGGAGATCTGGTCTAATTTATCATTTTCTCTATTACATGCATGATAACTGCAACAATTGAATTGAAAAATAAGTGATAATATTTCTGTTGTAGGTTATCAAGATTTAGTGTTTCCATACAAGTGACAAAGATTGAACAACAAAAACATCTCAAACTTTAAAGGACAGAGTAGACTTTTTTCACTGTGCTTAGTTTTGTCTTTATGTCTAAATTATGATACCTTTAAAAAAACCAATAAAATATGGAATAACATTTATTTCTATCTTATAAAGTGGAGTGAAGAAATAAGGGGTCATTGAAAACATAAGAAGATATTGCTATCATATATGCAGATCATCAGCCCATACATTTGCTATAGCACATAAATATGGGACCAATAATTTCAAGTTGCCTTTAAAAAAAGACCTTATTAATGTTATGCGAGATACCACCAAAGACCACTAGGTGTTGATCAAATGATATTGTAAATAAGAGGGTTGTCCAAAATATTTCAAACAGCTGTTTGATATACACTACCTTAATCAAACCACAATGGTAAAAAAACAGTTTTGGTCAGTCTTAAAAGAAGCAAATATAATTTAGAAAAAGTGCAAGCTGATGATAAAAACTACAAATAACTGCCAGTCCTAAATGTGGGTGGAGATTACCATTTAGCACAAATGAGTTTCTGGACTAAAGAAAGTAATTTCGGCACAAACCGATTATACCCTTTCAAAAACTATGTGTAGTCCCTTTTATAAAAGTGACAGATTATCTTTCTATCTAGAGTATCTATGACAACTAACTGCTGCTCCTAGTGACGTTAGTCTTTGGTTTTTGAAAAGATTGGATATATTGTCACAATTCTTTTCTAAGGTACCGGTCTGATAAACAGGAAGTAGCCAGATTAGCTACTAAATATATGCACACTGAAATATAGTCCCTTTAAATTCCCTGGCTGTGTACATGTTCAGATACGAACTATGAAAATTTTGTTTATATCTTTAGAGAAGTAAAATCAAGTATGTATGTCTTTAGTTTTGTCAAATTGCTGTCTTGTTTTGTCCTGTTATTAGGTAACAGTACTGATACAATACTGTAAAAATACGGAGATGTGGTATGATTGCCAATGAGACACCTACATGTATCCACTCAAGTTCAAATAAAGTGGATGTAAGCAGTTATATGCAACCATACAGCCTTCAACAATGAGAAAAATCATATCAAATAGACCCTTGTAAATAGGTGTTGATCAAATAATATTGTAAATAAGAGGGTTGTATATTTCATGACGGTATAATACTAAACCTAACAGGAGGGATTGTGCCTGATATTCATATGATGAAGACATAATCTTTCAGTCAGTTTAATTGAGGTCTGGTTCTGGCATGTCAATAACTGCTAGTAGTCTGTTGTTATTTATGTATTATTGTCATTTTGTTTATTTTCTTTTGTTTCATATTCTGACATCGGACTCGGACTTCTCTTAAACTGAGTTTTACTGTGCGTATTGTTTCGCGTTTGTTTTTTCTACATTGGCTACAGGTATAGGGGAGGGTTGAGATCTCAAAAAACATGTTTAATCCCGCCGCAATTTTGCGCCTGTCCCAAGTTAGGAGCCTCAGACCTTTGTTAGTCTTGTATGATTTATAATTTTAGTTTCTTGTGTATAATTCGGAGCTTAGTATGACGTCCATTATCACTGAACTAGTATACATATTTGTTTAGGGGCCAGCTGACGGACACCTCCGTGTGCGGGAGTTTCTCGCTACATTGAAGATCTATCGGTGGCCTTCGGCTGTTGTCTGCTCTATGGTCGGGTTGTTGTCTCCTTGACACATTCCCCATTTCCATACTCAATTTTATAGTATGATTTACATCTGCAATAATCACGAAACAATCAGAGACAAGTTTGGGTCTAAATCTGTATGTCCCACATAATCAAATTGACCGAAGAGAGAGGCGAAAGATACTAAAGGCTTATTCAAACACATAAGTCAATAATAAACTGACAAAACCACGGCCAAAAAAAAGAGAAAGATTAAAAAACAAACAACAGAATGCAAAACACAACAAAGATAATCACAGACTGAACAAAACGAACCTCGCCAAAAAACTGGTGTGACCAAATGACTAATTTATCTCAGCCTTACATTATTTAGCAGACCCTTTATTATACAAAACCAAACAAAGTTCTTTATGGTACAATGTTTTTGATCCATCGGTCTGTCAGTCCTGTTCTCGTTATTGCAACTCCTCTGAAACCACATAACAGAGTTTTATAAATCTTTGTAGATAATGAGGAAATTATGAAATTATCAATTCATTGATTTTCTATATACTCCTACAACAGTTTGTCATAAAATCTGTCTAAAGACCACAACAGAGTTTCATGAATTTTTTAGATTTACATGCCATGTAAATGTGCATATTGGCAGAAAATCATGATTAATTTTGTTATGCCCCACCTACGATAGTAAATGGGCATTAGTTTTCCGGTCTATGCGTCTGCTCCTTCGTCTGTTTTCTCGCTTCAGGTTAAATGTTTTGGTCAAGGTAGTTTTTGTTGAAGGTCAGGTCCAATAAACTTGAAACTTAGTACATATGTTTCCAATAGTATGTTTTTTTCTAAGCTTAATGCCAAAGAAGGTTTTTTTCCCCTATTTCACGGTCCACTGAACAAAGAAAATGATAGGGCAAGTGGGGAACGGTGTACGATGGACACATTCTTGTTTTTGTCGAGCCTGCGACTTTTGTCGCAGAAAGCTCGACATAGGAATGGTGATCCGGCGGCGGCGGCGACAGCGTTAGTTCACTTCTTAAAAGCTTTATATTTTAGACGGCGAACGACCTGGATGCTCCATACTTTAAATACAGATGCCTTAAGTTTGGAAGTTTCCGTCTGTCACATGTCCATTGTCCTTGAAATCATTTTCATGGTTCAGTGACTACTTGAAAAAAAGTTAAGAGTTTTTGTAATTTCTCTCATATTATGGGTAACTATGTTTAGTATTTGCGTACCTTGGTCAGCATGCCCATCAGACAGTTTTCACTTGACCTCGCCATCATTTCATGGATCAGTGAAAAGGGTTAAGTTTTTGGTGGTCAAGTCTATATCTCAGATACTATATGAAATATGTCTTGTATATTTGGTGTATGGAAGGATTGTAAGGTGTACATGTCCAACTGACAGGTGTCATCTGATCTTGACCTCATTTCCTTGGTTCAATGGTCAAAGTTGAGCTTTTGAGTTTTGTTCGTTTTTTCTAATACTATATGCAATAGGTCAACTATATTTGGTGTCTGGAAATATCTTATGATGTCAGCCTCGCAAGTCTCATTTGACCTTGACCTCATTTTCGAGGTTCATTGTTCAGTGTTTAGTTTATGTGCCAAGTGTCATCTGACCTTGACCTGATTTGTATTGAATTATTGTAAGGTGTAAATGTATTCCTCATTTTGGTCATATGACCTAGATCTCATTTTCTTTGGTCATGTTATTAATAAGTTTATGTGATAATTGTAGTAAAACTTTATAGTTAGGTCTATCAACATAAATAAGGCGAGAAATTTCAACGTGTGTACTCTTGTTAGGAATTAGGAACTATGCCTTCTGAACTTAGAATTTCGGCCTAAATATACTTCTGAATATCTTCTGAAATTACACAACAGAATTTCATGCGTGTTTGAACTAAATAATCTGTTGAAATTTTGTTTGCTTAGTGACAATGTCGGGCTGTGAAGTATGTGAGCGTGCTCACAAAGGTTCTTTGATTACACACAGTCAATGCATTGTCTGTGCTTCCCAGATACAGTCTGTGTGCATTTTCTTTGTTGTAAATTAAATTAAGTTTATGTATTGTACGTCGTTCTTAGTCTTTATACATTGTTTATATGCTTTGACTATGAGTCTAAGATACTTCTATTGTCGGTATATCTTAGATTAAGTCGGTTAACACTGTCTATGGATCAGAGACACAGTATGTATGCATTGTAAGTTGTTCCAAGTTGAAATAAAAGTCTGTATGTTTTGCCTGTTACTGCAAGATAAAGTGTGTGCACTGCCTGTGGCTCTTATATACAGTCTGTATGCATTTTCTGTATGCTTTATCTATGGGTCTAATTTTTTAGATACAGTCTGTATACAAACTGTATCTCTGACCCATATACAGTGTCCAAAAAACTCTGTTTTAAGATCTCTAACCCATATACAGTGTGAAAATGATCTTTGGTTCTAAGATGCATTTTGTTTGATTTGCTGAATGCTTAGTATATATTGGTTTCGATATATGGTCTGTATGTATTGTATGGATCTTATATATTTGTATTTTTTTCCATCTGATGAGTAAGCCTTTTTCAACTGATTTTTATAGTTCGTTCTTATGTTGTACTGTTACACCAAAGTCCCAGGTTATTGGAGGTTTGGGATCCCGCTAACATGTTTAACCCCGTCACATTCTCTATGTATGTGCCTGTCCCAAGTTAGGAGACTGTAATTCAGTGGTTGTCGTTTGTTTATATGTTACATATTTGTTTTTCGTTCATTTTTTATATATAAATAAGGTCGTTAGTTTTTTCGTTTAAATTGTTTCACATTGTCATTTCGGGACTTGTTATAGGTGACTCTGCGGTATGGGCTGTGCTCATTGTTGAAGGCCGTTCGGTGACCTATAGTTGTTAATTTCTGTGCCATTTTGGTCTCTGGTGGAGAGTTGTCAGTAGTGTTTGTGGGACAGAATGAACCCATAAAGGTGGACGTCGGACGCTGACGCTATATTTGGACCTGGGTGTGAACGCCGACGCCATATTTGGGCCTTAACGCGGACGCCATGGTCGACCATGAAATCGGGACGCGAATTTGGGGTTGGACCGTATGATTCGGACATCGAGACACCGACGCCATATTTGGGCTTTAAACTAGGACGCTATACCTTAATGTTGCATCAGACTACCCTTTAAAGTGGACGGTATATTCTCGAAAACGGACGAGAATTTGTCTTTGATAAACGCTTACCCAACCCCTAGGTAATAAGTCTGTGATAATTCTGAAAAGAATCTTCTACCTCTTAAATAATTAACTGCTTATACATGTTTATAACAACTGTAAGAATTCTTCAAGATATACTATTTATATTAATCAGAAGGAGGGATGACGACCGTCTCTCGAATACTTTTGAAGACGATAGTTCGGTCTCATCAGACGAAGATATTGCCGACGAGACAACACATAGTTCGTCAGAGGATGCTGAAACACGGAAATATCTCATCGCCTGTCAGGATTGCGGAGTACTTAGTGTTTGCTCACCTACGTGGATTAGAAGCCCAACGTCAGCAAGGTTGTGGGAATAAAAACGGCATTGCTCTCCCGATGACCGGGAAAGATGTAGAGGATGCTTTGAGTGGATTGCCCGTGACCGTTTGCTGTGCAGAAGACTTGCCTAGATATGTGAGCGACAGGCGTAGAAGGTTTGTGGTCAATACGGACAACTGTGATTAAAAGGGGAGTCATTGAGTTGCATTTCATTTCCCCGCATCGGGTCCATCAGAATTTTTCGACTCCTTAGAACGATTACCGGAAAAGTACCGACGCTATTTCAGAAATGTACTCATCGTCAATGGACCGAAATACTGTGTGGTTTGCAATCAAATCCAACCCGATGATTCAGATACATGTGGCCTGTATTGCATTTTTTTACGTCAAATTGAGATGTCGGGACTCGAGATGAAGGACATTATCAACAACTTTTCATCCACTGACACGATTCAGAATGACAGTAAACTCGTAGCTCTATTTGGTTAAATAAAAACAGAAGAAAATAAAAAAAAAATCTTAAAACACCTACATGGATGTATAGCAGGTCTCAAGTCTTGAAAAACTCTTTCTAGGGTCACTAAAAGTATCCACCCTGGAGGGTAGCCTGGTCAAACATTAAGATATAGCATCCAGGATTTAAGCCCAAATATGGCGTCGGCGTCTCGATGTCGGAGTAACATGGTCCAACCCGAAGTTTGCGTCTTGATTTCAGGGTCGACTATGACGACCGCTTTAAGGCCCAAATATGGCGTCGGCGTCTGCGCCAACTTTCGAATATGGCGTCAGCGTCCGACATTCTGTCCCACAAACACTACTGTTGTCTAATTGGCAATCATACAACATCTACTTTTTTATATTACATATATATTATCTATACGTATATATTTTCTATATACAAATTTTACATGTTTAGATGATGCAATGAAAATTCAGAAGGTATGTGGTAATATTGCCAATGAGAAACTTATCCACCAAAGACAAACGAATGTGAATCAATCATGAGTTACACATATGTATTCATGTAAAATGCTATTAAAACCCATTCCTGACTAGATGTGACGAAAAACGAAAACTAACAGCCCGATTAATGCTGAAACGATAAACGTAAAATCAATATCAAAGACAGCAACCAATAACAATACAGTGCTCCTATATATCGTCTACCAACAGTATTTATCTATACCTACCGTCGGTGGTTAACATACAATATAGTGCTCCTATATACCGTCTATCAACAGTATTTGTCTATACCTACTGTCGGTAGTTAACATACAGTATAGTGCTCCTATACACCGTATATCAACAGTATTTGTCTGTACCTACCGTCAGTGGTTAACATACAATATAGTGCTCCTATATACCGTCTATCAACAGTATTTGTCTATACCTACTGTCGGTAGTTAACATACAATATAGTGCTCCTACATGTGTATATACCGTCTATCAACAGTATTTGTCTATACCTACCGTCGGTGGTTAACATACAATATAGTGCTCCTTTATACCGTATATCAAGAGTTTTAGTCTATACCTACTGTTGATAGTTAACATACAATATAGTGCTCTTATATACCGTCTATCAACAGTATTTGTCTATACCTACTGTCGGTAGTTAACATACAGTATAGTGCTCCTTTACACCGTATATCAACAGTATTTGTCTGTACCTACCGTCGGTGGTTAACATACAATACAGTGCTCCATTACACAGTCTATTGACAGTTGTCTATACCTACCGTCGGTGATTAAAATGCAATATAGTGCTCCTATATACCGTCTATCAACAGAATTTATCTATACCTACCGTCGGTGATTAACATGCAATAAAATGCTCCTATATACCGTCTATTATTATTTTTTTTTTCTAAACCTACCGTCGGTAGTTAACATGCGATATAGTGCTCCTATATACCGTCTACCAACAGTATTTATCTATACCTACCGTCGGTGGTTAACATGCAATACAGTACTCCTATTCACCGTATATCAACAGTATTTGTCTATACCTACCGTCGGTGGTTAACATACAATATAGTGCTCCTATATAACGTCTATCAACAGTATTTGTCTATACCTGCTGTCGGTAGTTAACATACAATATAGTGCTCCTATATACCGTCTATCAACAGTATTTGTCTATGCCTACTGTAGGTAGTTAACATACAATATAGTGCTCCTATATACCGTCTATCAACAGTATTTGTCTATACCTACTGTCGGTAGTTAACATACAATATAGTGCACCTATATACCGTCTATCACCAGTATTTGTATATACCTACTGTTGGTAGTTAACATACAATATAGTGCTCCTATATACAGTCTATCAACAGAACTTGCTATATCTACCGTCGGTGGTTAACATACAATATAGTGCTTCTATATACCGTCTATCAACAGTATTTGTCTATACCTACTGTCGGTAGTTAACATACAATATAGAGCTCCTATATACCGTCTATCAACAGTATGTGTCTATACCTACTGTCGGTAGTTAACATACAGTATAGTGCTCCTTTACACCGTATATCATCAACAGTATTTGTCTGTACCTACCATCGGTGGTTAACATACAATACAGTGCTCCATTACACAGTCTATTGACAGTTGTCTTTACCTACCTTCGGTGATTAACATGCAATATAGTGCTCCTATATACCGTCTATCAACAGAATTTATCTATACCTACCGTCGGTGATTAACATGCAATAAAATGCTCCTATATACCGTCTATTATCATTTTTTTTTCTAAACCTACCGTCGGTAGTTAACATGCGATATAGTGCTCCTATATACCGTCTACCAACAGTATTTATCTATACGTACCGTCGGTAGTTAACATACAATATAGTGCTCCTATATACAGTCTATCAACAGTATTTTTCTATACCTACTGTCGGTAGTTAACATACAATATAGTGCTCCTATATACCGTCTATCACCAGTATTTGTCTATACCTACTGTTGTGTCTATACCTACTGTCGGTAGTTAACATACAATATAGTGCTCCTATATACCGTCTATCCCCAGTATTTGTCTATACCTACTGTCGGTAGTTAACATACAATATAGTGCTCCTATATACAGTCTATCAACAGTATTTGTCTATACCTACCGTCGATGATTAACATCAATAAAGTGCTATTATATATACCGTCTATCAAGAGTTTTAGTCTATACCTACTGTTGGTAGTTAACATACAATATAGTGCTCCTATATACCGTCTATCAACAGTATGTGTCTATACCTACTGTCGGTAGTTAACATACAATATAGTGCTCCTATATACCGTCTATCAACAGTATTTGTTTATATCTACCGTCGGTGGTTAACATACAATATAGTGCTCCCGTCTATCAAGAGTTTAAGTCTATACCTACTGTTGGTAGTTAACGTACAATGTAGTGCTCCTATATACCGTATATCAACAGAATTTATCTATACCTACCTTCGGTGATTAACATGCAATAAAATGCTCCTATATACCGTCTACTTTTACTTGTATATATATAGATATGTGTGTGTTTAACTCAGTTATTTTATTGTTGCTGTTTCTTTTGTTTATGTCACAAGTATAATGTTACTTATATGACAAATAAAGATTATTATTATTATTATTTTTTCTAAACCTACCGTCGGTAGTTAACATGCGATATAGTGCTCCTATATATCGTCTACCAACAGTATTTATCTATACCTACCGTCGGTAGTTAACATACAATATAGTGCTCCTATATACAGTCTATCAACAGTATTTGTCTATACCTACTGTCGGTAGTTAACATACAATATAGTGCTCCTATATACCGTCTATCACCAGTATTTGTCTATACCTACTGTCGGTAGTTAACATACAATATAGTGCTCCTATATACCGTCTATCAACAGTATTTGTCTATACCTACCGTCGATGATTAACATCAATAAAGTGCTATTATATATACCGTCTATCAAGAGTTTTAGTCTATACCTACTGTTGGTAGTTAACATACAATATAGTGCTCCTATATACCGTCTATCAACAGTATGTGTCTATACCTACTGTCGGTAGTTAACATATAATATAGTGCTCCTATATACCGTCTATCAACAGTATTTGTTTATATCTACCGTCGGTGGTTAACATACAATATAGTGCTCCCGTCTATCAAGAGTTTTAGTCTATACCTACTGTTGGTAGTTAACGTACAATGTAGTGCTCCTATATACCGTCTATCAACAGTATTAGTCTATACCTACTGTCGGTAGTCAACATACAATATAGTGCTCCTATATACCGTCTATCAACAGTATTTGTCTATACCTACCGTCGGTGGTTAACATACAATACAGTGCTCCATTACACAGTCTATTGACAGTTGTCTTTACCGACCGTCGGTGATTAACATGCAATATAGTGCTCCTATATACCGTCTATCAACAGAATTTATCTATAAACTACCTTCGGTGATTAAAATGCAATAAAATGCTCCTATATACCGTCTATTATTTTTTTTTCTAAACCTACCGTGGGTAGTTAACATGCGATATAGTGCTCCTATATACCGTCTATCAACAGTATTTGTCTATACCTACCGTCGGTGGTTAACATACAATATAATGCTCCTATATACCGTCTATCAACAGTATTTGTCTATACCTACCGTCGGTGGTTAACATACAATATAGTGCTCCTATATACTGTCTATCAACAGTATTTGTCTATACCTACTGTCGGTAGTTAACATACAATATAGTGCTCCTATATACAGTCTATCAACAGTATTTGTCTATACCTACCGTCGGTGGTTAACATACAATATAGTGCTCCTATATACCGTCTATCAGCAGTATTTGTCTATACCTACTGTCGGTAGTTAACATACAATATAGTGCTCCTACATGTGTATATACCGTCTATCAACAGTATTTGTCTATACCTACCGTCGGTGGTTAACATACAATATAGTGCTCCTATATACTGTATATCAAGAGTTTTAGTCTATACCTACTGTTGATAGTTAACATACAATATAGTGCTCTTATATACCGTCTATCAACAGTATTTGTCTATACCTACTGTCGGTAGTTAACATACAGTATAGTGCTCCTTTACACCGTATATCAACAGTATTTGTCTGTACCTACCGTCGGTGGTTAACATACAATACAGTGCTCCATTACACAGTCTATTGACAGTTGTCTATACCTACCGTCGGTGATTAAAATGCAATATAGTGCTCCTATATACCGTCTATCAACAGAATTTATCTATACCTACCGTCGGTGATTAACATGCAATAAAATGCTCCTATATACCGTCCATTATTATTTTTTTTTCTGAACCTACCGTCGGTAGTTAACATGCGATATAGTGCTCCTATATACCGTCTACTAACAGTATTTATCTATACCTACCGTCGGTGGTTAACATGCAATACAGTACTCCTATTCACCGTATATCAACAGTATTTGTCTATACCTACCGTCGGTGGTTAACTAAAATATAGTGCTCCTATATAACGTCTATCAACAGTATTTGTCTATACCTACTGTCGGTAGTTAACATACAATATAGTGCTCCTATATACCGTCTATCAACAGTATTTGTCTATACCTACTGTAGGTAGTTAACATACAATATAGTGCTCCTATATACCGTCTATCAACAGTATTTGTCTATACCTACTGTCGGTAGTTAACATACAATATAGTGCTCCTATATACCGTCTATCAACAGTATTTGTCTATACCTACCGTCGGTAGTTAACATATAATATAGTGCTCCTATATACCGTCTATCAACAGTATTTGTCTGTACCTACCATCGGTGGTTAACATACAATACAGTGCTCCATTACACAGTCTATTGACAGTTGTCTTTACCTACCGTCGGTGATTAACATGCAATATAGTGCTCTTATATACCGTCTATCAACAGAATTTATCTATACCTACCGTCTGTGATTAACATGCAATAAAATGCTCCTATATACCGTCTATTATTAATTTTTTTTCTAAACCTACCGTCGGTAGTTAACATGCGATATAGTGCTCCTATATACCGTCTACCAACAGTATTTATCTATACCTACCGTCGGTAGTTAACATACAATATAGTGCTCCTATATACAGTCTATCAACAGTATTTGTCTATACCTACTGTCGGTAGTTAACATACAATATAGTGCTCCTATATACCGTTTATCACCAGTATTTGTCTATACCTACTGTTGTGTCTATACCTACTGTCGGTAGTTAACATACAATATAGTGCTCCTATATACCGTCTATCACCAGTATTTGTCTATACCTACTGTCGGTAGTTAACATACAATATAGTGCTCCTATATACAGTCTATCAACAGTATTTGTCTATACCTACCGTCGATGATTAACATCAATAAAGTGCTATTATATATACCGTCTATCAAGAGTTTTAGTCTATACCTACTGTTGGTAGTTAACATACAATATAGTGCTCCTATATACCGTCTATCAACAGTATGTGTCTATACCTACTGTCGGTAGTTAACATACAATATAGTGCTCCTATATACCGTCTATCAACAGTATTTGTTTATATCTACCGTCGGTGGTTAACATACAATATAGTGCTCCCGTCTATCAAGAGTTTAAGTCTATACCTACTGTTGGTAGTTAACGTACAATGTAGTGCTCCTATATACCGTCTATCAACAGAATTTATCTATACCTACCGTCGGTGATTAACATGCAATAAAATGCTCCTATATACCGTCTATTATTATTTTTTTTTCTAAACCTACCGTCGGTAGTTAACATGCGATATAGTGCTCCTATATACCGTCTACCAACAGTATTTATCTATACCTACCGTCGGTAGTTAACATACAATATAGTGCTCCTATATACAGTCTATCAACAGTATTTGTCTATACCTACTGTCGGTAGTTAACATACAATATAGTGCTCCTATATACCGTCTATCACCAGTATTTGTCTATACCTACTGTCGGTAGTTAACATACAATATAGTGCTCCTATATACCGTCTATCAACAGTATTTGTCTATACCTACCGTCGATGATTAACATCAATAAAGTGCTATTATATATACCGTCTATCAAGAGTTTTAGTCTATACCTACTGTTGGTAGTTAACATACAATATAGTGCTCCTTTATACCGTCTATCAACAGTATGTGTCTATACCTACTGTCGGTAGTTAACATATAATATAGTGCTCCTATATACCGTCTATCAACAGTATTTGTTTATATCTACCGTCGGTGGTTAACATACAATATAGTGCTCCCGTCTATCAAGAGTTTTAGTCTATACCTACTGTTGGTAGTTAACGTACAATGTAGTGCTCCTATATACCGTCTATCAACAGTATTAGTCTATACCTACTGTCGGTAGTCAACATACAATATAGTGCTCCTATATACCGTCTATCAACAGTATTTGTCTATACCTACCGTCGGTGGTTAACATACAATACAGTGCTCCATTACACAGTCTATTGACAGTTGTCTTTACCGACCGTCGGTGATTAACATGCAATATAGTGCTCCTATATACCGTCTATCAACAGAATTTATCTATACCTACCTTCGGTGATTAAAATGCAATAAAATGCTCCTATATACCGTCTATTATATTTTTTTTCTAAACCTACCGTGGGTAGTTAACATGCGATATAGTGCTCCTATATACCGTCTATCAACAGTATTTGTCTATACCTACCGTCGGTGGTTAACATACAATATAGTGCTCCTATATACCGTCTATCAACAGTATTTGTCTATACCTACTGTCGGTAGTTAACATACAATATAGTGCTCCTATATACAGTCTATCAACAGTATTTGTCTTTACCTACCGTCGGTGGTTAACATACAATATAGTGCTCCTATATACCGTCTATCAGCAGTTTTTGTCTATACCTACCGTCGGTGGTTAACATACAATATAGTGCTCCTATATACCGTCTATCAGCAGTTTTTGTCTATACCTACCGTCGGTGGTTAACATACAATATAGTGCTCCTATATATCGTCTATCACCAGTATTTGTCTATACCTACTGTCGGTAGTTAACATACAATATAGTGCTCCTATATACCGTCTATCACCAGTATTTGTCTATACCTACCGTCGGTGATTAACATACGATATAGTGCTATTACATATACCGTCTATCGAGAGTTTTAGTCCTAACCTACTGTTGGTAGTTAACATACAATATAGTGCTCCTATATACCGTCTATCAACAGTATTTGTCTATACCTACTGTCGGTAGTTAACATACAATATAGTGCTCCTACATGTGTATATACCGTCTATCAACAGTATTTGTCTATACCTACCGTCGGTGGTTAACATACAATATAGTGCTCCTATATACCGTATATCAAGAGTTTTAGTCTATACCTACTGTTGGTAGTTAACATACAATATAGTGCTCCTATATACCGTCTATCAACAGTATTTGTCTTTACCTACCGTCGGTGGTTAACATGCAATATAGTCCTCCTATATACTGTCTATCAACAGTATTTGTCTATACCTACCGTTGGTGGTTAACATGCCATACAGTACTCCTATATATCGTCTATTAACAGTATTTGTCTGTACCTACCGTCGGTGGTTAACATGCCATACAGTACTCCTATATACCGTATATCAACAGTACCTGTCTATACCTACCATCGGTGGTTAACAAGCATTACAGTACTCCTATATACCGTCTATCAATACTATTTTTCTCTACCTACCGTCGGTGGTTAACATATAATACAGTGCACCTATATACCGTCTATTATCAGTATTTTTCTAAACCTACCATCGGTGGTTAACATGCAATATAGTGCTCATATATACCGTCTATCAACACTATGTTTCTAACCTGTTTCTATACCCACCGTCGGTGGTTTACATGCAATACAGTGCACCTATATAACGTATATCAACAGTATTTGTCTATACCTATCGTCGGTGGTCAACATGCAATATAGTCCTCCTATATACTGTCTATCAACAGTATTTAGTCTATACCTACCGTCGGTGGTTTACATGACATATAGTACTCCTATATACCGTATATCAACAGTACCTGTTTATACCTACCATCGGTGGTTAACAAGCAATACAGTACTCCTATATACCGTATATCAAAAGTATTTGTCTATACCTACCGTCGATGGTTAACGTAAAATATAGTGCTGTCTATTAAAATTATGTGTTTATACATACTGTCGGTGGTTAACATACAATAAAGTGCTCCTATAAACCGTCTATCAACAGTTTTCATTTATACCTACCGTCGATGGTCAATATAACGTATTATATGGTCCGTATTATATAGTGCTCATATATACCGTCTGTCAAAAGTATCTGAATTTACCTACCGTCGGTGGTTAACATACAATACAGTGCTCCTATATACCGTCTATTAACAGTATTTCTTTATACCTACCGTCGGTGGTTAACGTAAAATATAGTGCTCCTTTATATACCGTCTTTCAATAGTATTTCTTTATACCTACTGTCGGTGGTTAACATAGAATTTAGTGCTCCTATATACCGTCTATCAACCGTATTTGTCTATACCTACCGGCGGTTGTTATCAAAACAAACTATTTTCAATCGACAGTCCAAAGTATCTATACTTCACTCTGAATGACCGATGACATTTATTTGACCAGTAACATTCCCTATTGTATTCATTATTTAGTTTTCTCCCTGAACTTGTCTGAAATATTTGCGGCTGTACTGATGGCAAACAACAATCAATCAATTTCTTAAATAACTTCTTAATCTAAATAATATATTATTTTTTAATCTAACCAGTAATATGTGATCGGTGAATGTACGTATGACAATTACGCCAATTTTGAAAAAGCATATTTTTTTTCATTTGCGCACATTGACATTTTTTAATTTGCGCCAAATTGATTCGAAAGGTTAGGTCTGATAAATTTAGATGATAAAATTAAACTTGTTTAACCAAACGCAGCAATTCAATGAACACAAGCTACTATATAGATAAATGTGTATATAGACACATGTTGAGCTCATGGGTATCATCATTTAATCACACTTCTGGTACCCGAACATTTACTTTCATATATGGAACCGATGCCATAAAGAAAAAAACAGGCTTTAACTTATAAAAATTTAAAAAAAAAAAGGGGATGCTTTATTGTAGGGAAGATATCACAAGGTTGCAGTTCAACAGAAGTGTTGCATGACAATACTCAGTTAAAAAAGATTTGTGCATATGCAAATGTGCTTTTTATGTCAAACTGTTACAATCTTATTTTATAAAGTGCTACTTCAAGTGTGATGTACACTTGCAATAAACTTATCCTGCTTTCAATCCCCCTCCTCCTCCCCGTCACGTGTGAGCAAGTGGCAGGTGGCAAAAGGCCAGAAGGAATATTTTTGTTATTATATAAATAAATTCTATACATCTTATATGCCTCATGACTTGTGTTTACCTGTTAATTTGTGCAAATGAAGAAAATAAATTTGGCGCAAAGAAATAAAAAAAAATAGGCGCTAATTAAGTGCAGATTGGCGCAAATGGAAAAAGCCGAAGCAAATATAATCTTTTCTCGTATCAAGATTTCAAGATGTTATTCATAACCTCAGACACATACTTGTGTACAAGAGGACAATGATATATACAACCATATTAAGATAATACATAGCGAGACAGGACAAACGAAACACAAATACATAGTATATTTTAAAAGACAATTGGTATAATTAGATTAAGTATTTTATGATTTTCTTCACGAAAATTGATAATTTCCTTTGAACTTGTACGTTACATATAGACAACAAGCCAGTGAATTTCTTCTTGCTTGGATTCATTACATAGTAATTTGGTACAAACTTTGATCTAAGAGCAGAAACATCAGCATTTTTACAGGTAAACAATATATGAAACTCATCCCCTATTCCCTCATTACATAATGTACATATTCTATTTTCCCTCGCGATCCCCGCCCATCTACCCGTCTCAATAGGTAACTTCAAATTCGAGCATCGAAGTTTAGATATGTAATATCTGTCCTTGGGTAATAATCGCAATAGATACGGTTCCAAACCAAACTCGAGTTTGAATAAAGAATAGAATTCACCCCTATCAGATCAAATTGGTGTTTTCTTTCTTTTTTTCGTTCAGTTTCATCTAGTCCATTTGTTCATTTGACTCTGTCTCCATCACGACTAGGATGCATTTTAATTTATAATGTAAAGTCGTTCAGGTTTTTGTTTTATTATATAAAAAAAAGAAGATATGGCATGATTGCCAATGAGACAACTCTCTAAAAGAGACAGTGACACCGGAATTAACTATAAAAAAAACCTTTAACAGATCACGGTACGCTGACGGTACAGATGTCTGTAAATTCAGAAATTAATGCGAGGTTTTTATTATTGCGACAATAATTAAGACTCGCATTTTGAAGTATTGTGTTTGCATTAATTGGGACTTTTTCTTAATCGTTGTAATCAATATCTCATTTCAGGCTATAATGACACTCATCGCATTAAATATTTAATAATTGCAGGCAACAAATTTACATTCAAAGACTATGAATTTGATGCATATTTGACAAGATTAGTTCGTTTAAATTGCCAAATATTCTATAATTAGTGCATTATTCTCCCAAGTTTATTTAAAAAGGTATAATTCCTCTATACAAATGGCAAAATCTTTCATAATATATCCAGTAAGTTGGATAAACGTTTACCAAATCATCCCAATATAGTTTGATTTATATATTCACTTTGCTATTCCGTTCTTGCACAGTGATATAGTTCATTTTGCGTCATCCCATATTCTAGCAAAGGGAGATTATCTCAGCATCACCGTTACATTAGTAATAGCTCTCGTACATAAAATAGTTAGCTCGAACTGTATGAGCCTGTGTGAATCTGATCTTTATTTTAAAAGTGCATAAATGGTTCACATATAGGTCTTATTTAAACATTAAACAGTATCAAAACAATTAGTGCATTATAATATAACCAAATAGGCATGCAAAAAAGAATCAATAGGCAAAATATGCTTGTCTACCGTCTAATTCTAATTGCTAATATTTACTGTATTGTACATAGCTCAATTCCATTCCATTCCATTCAATTTTATTTATTTTTTAATTTTCAGCCGAAAACAGTATTTCTGACAATTAAATTGAATTAATTTGATATGACGTTGACACACGGTAATCACTCTCATGTTTTTATTTACATCGCTGTCAATCATCCGGTAAAGATGAATATTCATTACTACCCTCGGTAGTTAACGTCCCTCGATGGTTAACTTTAAGTGCCTACCCCTGAATTGGGACAGACAAATAAAGAATGTTTCACCCAGTCTTTATTTTCGTTGTTTGATTGCTGTCTCAGTGACGTGTACGCTTCATCTAAGTTTATGAATGATAATTTAAACTATATACAATAGAATTTTATATAGGATTTAGGCTAATTAAAATAACGGAATAGAATGAAAAAAATCACTTACCGTATTAGAGTAATAATCAGAAATGTTAAATTTTTTTTGCGCTCTCGTCAATATAAAAACCATTAACAATTAAACTTCACACTAACATAAAAACTAGAACCTGTTAATAACTTCTATAATATTAATTAATTGTTTACTAAAGTTCCTTTGTGATAAATCCAATATGAGATGCGACTTGTATCACAGCAATACTGGATAAATTGTTTAATCTACTCTGCGGGTTTCCAATACTGAAATAATGATTTTACAACCACTACGAGGAATAGTAGTCAATAAAAGCATTATTCCTCGCTTTCATCAAGATCACAATAGCTTTTATGCAAATTTAAAGCTTTTTTCACTTTTGTTTAATATTGACCGCAATCGGTACTTAAAACTCGGAATTCGTTTCAGACATTTTATATACATAAGAGTAAATTAGTTTTTTTCCTCTATACTTTCGCGTTTACAAGTTAAAACGCATAAAAATACGGATCGTATACATCATGAACGGTAATGAAATTGAAACATTATCAGATGAATTATTGATTTACTTACCACGGATATAATGGGTATGCATTAGTTGAGGACAGGATGTTTTTAATCTTGATAGGTAAAACATAAATAAAATTTACGTACACTCAATTATGCATCTGCGTTTCTATATAGATTCAATTTCTGAAGTTTACTTAAGTGAAATCAATCAGCTTTTTGAAAAATGCAGTAAATTGATAGGCTTCCGAAAGTACCTTTCAAGTTTTCTTTCATGATCAAAGATCCAATACTGCATGAAGTGATGTAATTAAGAAAATTACGTTTTGCTTCATTTAGCTTTTGAAAATCTTCAGATTATTATTATATATTATAGACTATTAAATTCATATTTGGATTCTTTTTATCAATAATTTGATAATTAATGTTTCTATATTGAATCTACAACTTTGTTTCTATCGTTTTAAGGTCGCTTTTTTATTATTTCAAAAATTTCCATGCAGAGATCTATCGAAAATACATTTTTTCTAGTAGGAACCATACACCTTAATAAACATCATAGATACACGGTTTGGAATTTTGTGTATTTGCGCCAGACGCGCGTTTCGTCGACAAAAGACTCATCAGTGACGCTCGAAAATTTACGTACATGTACACTCAATTATGCACCTGCGTATATAGCTTCAATTTTTGAAGTTTACTTAAGTGAAATCTGGTTTTTAAAAAAATGCGGTAAATTGATATGCTTCCGAAAGTATCTTTCAAGTTTTCTTTCATGATCAAAGATCCAATACTGAAGTGATGTAATTAAGAAAATTACGTTTTGCTTCATTTAGCCTTTGAAAATCTTCAAATTTTAGTAGACTTTAAAATTCATATTAAAATTTTGTATTAAGATACAATAATGTATGAGTCTATTGAATGTACAAATTTAAACTTGTACATGTTTGTATCTTTTCAATGTCCCCAACCCCCTAATTATAGGAAAACAATTTCAAATTAGGCCTCTATTGAACATTTTTTTAATAAGATTTTCCGTAACCATTTTTTGTCATTTGTTCTTATGTTACACTTCTGTCCCGGATATCGATAATGATACAAAACAAGTAGTTTTAGTGCGTAGTATGTACATGTTTCAATGTTGGCAATGCCTAATCTGAAATTCATCAGAGGTTGCATTATATCATAGCGTCAAATTGAAATTAGTTTTTTTTTCCCGTTATTTTTGGGCATGTTTTATATGTACAGAGTAAGACGTCGGTTGGAGGTTGGTTGTCATTGAAGCATGTAGTCGGCTCTGAAAAACATTAGCAATTTGTCTGAACTAGCAATTTAATGATTTTTAGAGCTTAACTCAAAAGTTCATATATTTAAAGATATAATAGTTAAAGACATGAAGTACTGCAAATCTCTGAAATATGCGGTGTGATTCGATGTCAGTTTGCAAAATATTCCACTTAAACCTTGACTAGGGGGTGTCTTAAACTTACAATGATCTGAGAGTTTGTTTATTATATTTGCTGAGTATGCTCAGTGTGACTAAGAGATGAACAACAACAATTAAAGCGCTGTTCCTTAGCTTTATGCGTGTTTAGCTAATATTACTTTATGGCTGGTACCCCATATTTTCTGTTCTAAGTATATGTTGAGATGATTGATAGCAGAAAGGTTGAACTAGTTCATTCAAAAAAATGATATATAGATGCTTGTTACATAATCAATGTCATAAACGTGTTCTGTTTACTTTTTTCTACCGATAAATATAACTTGTTATATCGTTTATCATGTTTTAAATTTTAATATATCCCACTATCTAAATATCAAAGCAGACTATTTTACTTTGATATCATAAATTACTAGGATGTCATAGATTAAAGGTATAGATAATGCTAAGCGATTGTCAAATTGACATTATTTAAAGTACATTTGTATATACTTAGGTGTAGGTAAATATAGAAGTATGCGCGATATTAATTTATCAATGTTTTCAACGAAATTTATTTTTCTAATTTCTAACTTCACTGATATTTATTATACATCTTTTTTTTTTTTCAAATACCGCTAAAATTATTTATAAAATAAGGAGATGAGGTATAAGTGCCAATCAGACAACTCTCCATCCAAGTCATAATGTATCAAAAGTTTGCAACTATAGGTCAAAGTAAATGCACAATTTATGAAAATACCCTTTTATCGCTTTTTCAGCTTTTATAACTGAATGTTTGTCTTAATCTGATTAAAATCGTATATTTCCCTATGCTTCATCAGATTTGTTATTCCTCGTCGGTAAAGTATGAAAGCTTACACGCTGCAACAATCACATCTAACGGTGTGGAGTAAAACAGCTCATTTTGAATCAAAGTGTGTATGTTTGAAATGGCAATACAGTATTTTCTCGCACTGTTGCTATAGCTAGATTCACAAAGCTTGGTACATTATGACTGATTAGACGGGTCGGGGATAACCTTCTTCACTTCCAAGTAAAGCTTATCCTCAGTATACTATTAGTAATCAAACTGTTTAACACTTCTGCATTTTGTTTGTATATAAAAAAGAAGATGTGGTATGATTGCCAATGAGACAACTATCCACAAAAGACCAAAATGACACAGACACTAACAACTATAGGTCACCGTACAGCCTTCAACAATGAGCAAAGCCCATACCGTATAGTCAGCTATAAAACTGTCCCAAATCCGGAGCTTCACAAAGCGAGGTAAAATGCGGCCGTTTTAAATGGATAATCTTCCACTACTTTTTGCAAAACACGGCTTCACTTTACTTATCAAACTGATCATGACATGCGTAAAAAAATCACAATATGCACTGAAATAACTTTGATTATGAGTTCGTAAAGAAAAGAATGAAATCTCAGTCCTGCGTCAATTCGTATTTTGATAAAACATTATCGTATTTTAAAATGGCATGTGTCTATCAAACCACAAAAATAAAGTCGAAGTAATAACAATAATCAGGGATTTTCTTGCCGTCTTTCGTCAAGCGGTCATAGTAACGTTTCTATATCATAGTTCTTTGTGATATTGCGTACAAAAGATAATATATAGGAAGATGTGATGTGAGTACCAATGAGACAACTCTCCATCCAAATAACAATTTATAAAAGTAAACCATTATAGGGCAATGTACGGCCTTCAACACGGAGCCTTGGCTCACACCGAACAATAAGCTATAGAGGGCCCCAAAATTACTAGACGTGTAAAACCATTCAAACGGGAAAACCAACGGTCTAATCTATATAAAAAACAAGAAACGAGAAACACGTATAAATTACATAAACAAACGACAACTACTGTACATCAGATTCCTGACTTAGGACAGGTGCAAGCATTTACAGCGGAAATAAACGTGTTAATGGTACCAAACCTGCTTCTTTTTTTAGAAACAATAATATTACATTACAACATAGAAAAACACACGATAAAATATCAATTGGAAGGCTTAACTCAATCAAAAAACGTAAATTAACACACTATGAAAGCATGTTTTTCAATTCTAAGTCTGTTCTGTAAACTACTTTCAAACTGCCAAGGTATTTATAGACGCAATCACTGACATACGTGTACAAAGTAATATCAAATATGCTAGTTATATAAGGATATGATGAGGTCAGCCAAAATCATAAAACACGAAAGACTATACATTGTTCCGCCCCTGCATTGACCGTCCTGCATTGGTCACTATCGCGATAAAGCGACGAAAATGATATTTATACAGTCATGAGCTTCTGGTCTTTGTAAGACTTGTATGTTTTGTTTTGTTTTGTTTTGGTTCATTTATGTGTCTAGTGTGACGTCCATGTTTGCTTAAAGAAAGAACACATGTGTGTCAAGAGACCAGCAGAAGCCCGCCTTCGGGTGCGGGATTTTATTGCTGCAGATCCATTGGTGGTCTTGGACTGTATTCTACTCTGTAATCGGGTTGTTGTCTCTCTGAAATATTCCGCATTTCCATTCTCAATTTTATTTTCATCATTTAGAATAAAATTGAGAATGAAAATGGGGAATGTGTCAAAGAGACAACCCGACCAAAGAGCAGACAACAGCCCGAATGCCAAAAGACGACAATTGTTTTGAAGGATCAATCTTCTTTCATTTCATTTCGAATGGATTAAAAGCAAGAAAATTGAATAAACATAAAATATAACAATTAAAATAAAAGCATTATAGCTTACCGCAAAACCTTCACGTCCTGGTTATATGTAAAAGTGCGTGACACAGTATACAGCCTTAAAAATACTTTTAATTGATCTTTATATTATTAAATTGAAAAAACGTAACACTTTGATCAATTCAAATTTAAATCATTTATATTTCTGATACAATTTAAATAAATAGTTTTTATCAAGATCCAAGTGATAAGGTTCATTTCAACCGATTTCCAGTCTAGTCACAATAAAACATTTCACCCCTCTAATCAAATCCATTGAGAATCCACAGATGTATAAATCATAGCATGTTCTTATATGGAACGCCATAGCTGTCTTATGTGTCTTTTTATTATAATAAGGTGGGTTTTTATTATACGAAGGTGCGTTTCTATTATACGAAGGTGCTTTTCTATTATACGAAGGTGCTTTTCTATTATACGAAGGTGGTTTTTTATTATGCGATGGTGGTTTTCTATTATACGATGGTGGTTTTTTATTATACGAAGGTGGTTTTCTATTATACGAAGGTGGTTTTCTATTATACGATGGTGGCTTTCTATTATACGAAGGTGGTTTTCTATTATACGAAGGTGCTTTTCTATTATGTGGATGAGCTTTTCAATTATGTGGATGTGGTTCCCGTGATTAACCGGAAGTGTGGCGTGTCACATGATTTGAAAACGGGGACGGGTCAATTGCTAATAAGATATGGAAAAATCTTAAATCAAGAAAATCAATTAAGTCTTTAAAAGTTTTATGGACTATTTTATTTGAAATAAAACAATCAATTAATGATAATTGATAAGTGAATTTATCAATATATCGGAATTCGTCTACCTGTTGACCCTGCATTGTTTTCGGCGATATTTTTTCATTTGAATGGTATATTTTTCATTTAGATGCAATATTTTTTTATTCAAATGGTATAATTTTTCATTTAAATGGTATATTTTTTCATTTAAATGCAATATTTTTCATTTAAATGCAATATTTTTCATTCAAATGGTATAATTTTCGTTCAAATGGTATAATTTTCGTTCAAATGCAATATTTTTTATTCAATTGGTATAAAAAATCATTTGCATGCAATATTTTTCATTCAATTGGTATAATAGTTTTTTTTATTTATATGCAATAATTGCATTAT
This sequence comes from Mytilus edulis, assembly GCF_963676685.1. Classification (NCBI taxonomy): domain Eukaryota; kingdom Metazoa; phylum Mollusca; class Bivalvia; order Mytilida; family Mytilidae; genus Mytilus; species Mytilus edulis. The sequence goes on from NC_092356.1 coordinate 24,996,797, forward strand.
GGGAAATTCTTTGACGTCTTAAGGTCAAATTTGCAACAACGTTTGTGATTGGTCGATAATTGTTTGGATTTTCCCCTTTCTTTCCAAACATGGGTGACCAATGATTAAAAAAACGCTACAGAATATCGCCCCTTTAACTAAATCTGGCGTTCGGGCGAGTCCTGCACTGGCTGTTTAATTAAAATCTTGTGGTCCTAACTAGTATTTCTATTGAAAAATTTCGATGGTCACAACGTTCGGGCCACTTTCCAAAAACTTCCATTGTATATAGATTTATATGAAAGTATACCTTTTTTTTTTTAAATAGATTAGACTTTAAATGGTTTTACACTAGTCATTTTGGAGCCCTTTATAGCTTTCTGTTCGGTTTGAGCTAAGGCGCCTCCGTGTTGAAGACCGTACTTTGACCTATAATGGTTTACATTTACAAATTATGACTTGGATGAAGAGTTGCCGTCTCACCGGCACTCATACCACATCTTCTTATATCTATATACAACGTAAACTAGACGTTTCTTTTATTAAATCCTTTGCCGCGCGTTGTGTAATGATTGATAACTCAATCTGGAATAACAAGATTTATTGCAGTTCTAGTTGTTATTAGCTTTGAGCAAATTTCCAGTAATTGCAAATACTCTTATGTCGGTGCTTTGTGTCTATTGTCTTAAAAATTAGTTTTTTTGTGTGTGTTCCGATCTTTTGAGTTAATCTAATTGCAACTAATTGTGCAGGTTGTTATTTTACAGTACTGTTACACCACTGTCCCAGATTCGGGATGGATTGAGTGCTCACAAACATGTTGTTGTACTGTTACACCGCTGTCCCAGATTAGGGGGAGGATTTGGGATCCCGCTAACATTAACCCCGCCACATTCTGTATGTATGTGCTTGTCCAAAGTCAGGAGCCTGTAATTCAGTGGGTTTTTTTTGTACATTAATTCGGCCGTTAGTTTTCTCGATTGAATTGTTTTACATTTGTGATTTCGGGGACTTTTATAGCTGACTATGCGATGTAGGCTTAGCTAATTGTCGAAGGCCGTACGGTGACTTATAGCTGTTGATTTCTGTGTCATTTGGTATCTTGTGGAAAGAGTTGTCTCATTTGCAATCATACCACATCTTCGTTTCTATATCAACCCTGCCATATTCTTTATTTACCTGTCCCAGGTCAGGAGCCTGTAGTTTAGTGGTTGTCGTTGGTTCATGTCTCGACTCATATTTGATATTTTGTAAATTGTTTTGTTTTAGGCTGTTAGTTTTTACGTTTGAAGTGTTTACATTTTCATGTCAGGCCTTTTATAGACGACTTTACAGTATCAGGTTTTTGTCATTGTTGAAGGCCTTACGATTGTCTATAATTGCTTGAATTCACTTCATACATTTTTTGTATTTGAACTGCGGTGGATAATTGCCTTATTAGCAATCACATTCCATCTCTTCGTTTTTATATTATATACCTGACTTCTAAACTCGTGTTTCAATAAACAAGCATGACATATTTGTCACTGGGTGTTAAAATTAGCAAAATACAATCAATCAATTTACACTTGTGTTAAATAAGAGCCATTTTAAATTGATTTATTTGTTCGGGTGGGGGACAGAAGGATTTCATATATGAATATGGTTGCTTGGTAAGAGCTGAAAATAGGCATGATTAGCAACAGATTGGAATGAATAACAATGCCCTCCCTTCCCTTCCTCATCCTTCATTTATAAATTTAAACTTACCCCCACGGAATAGCCCAATAGTGTTGAAAGTAGCGTTAAACACTAATCAATCAAAATCCCTTCCCTAGAATATCAAATAATTGTCCCTTAACAGTTATTGTCCGTGTAGTTCTTATATTTATCCAGCTTGTCGTCCTACTGTCATACCATAAAAACGTTTATATATAAAAAAAAAAACGCTACCTATTAATATGTTTTATTAAAGCGCCTTGCTTCTACCTTTTTTTTCCAAAAATGGCATTATCAAATATATAAACAAAAAATAGATAAGGGGCGGGAGCAAACTTACATATAACATAATAAAGAAATGATGAAATATACAGAATAAGTTTCCGGTTGCCTTATGTCCAGTGGCAAATATGTCACGCATGTTTAGGACAAATATAATAGAGATCAAAGGGTAAAGAATAGAGTGCATGATGGTAAAAACTAAAAGATATAGAATTATAGAAACGATCTTTGATCTGAAACCAACCCTCCCCTCACACACACACCATAACCATTACTGCCAATACTCGCATACATACATCTCTATACAAATATCTAAACTTTAACCTCCCCATCCCCCCACCCCCTAGACACCGAGGTTTTTATCCGCCCATGTTATATATGTGTCTTATTATATACATTTTGTACGGGTCTAGATAATAGCTAAACGTACAATCATATAATTTGTTGGATACCTAATTATATTATATGCTGTATTAAAAAATAAACTTGTATGTCCCCCGCCCCACTGTCACAATGCAGTATTGAAGCGTAACTCATTTAAAAGTCCTGAAGATAAAATATGTTTTGAAATATGCCCTGCATACTTATTTACGCAATGGCATATAGTAATTATTAAACTACTGTGGGGCTTGAAAAAAATCTATTTAAGGGATTCGGAGATGAGAACAGTAAAAAAAGCTCAGCTACGAATCCTAAATGTAAAATGATTTGCGGCATAATACATGAGAGCGTATATGTTATAGATAGTATTAAATATGAAGTTCACACCTCATACAGTGAAGTTCTATGTCATAGGACTATTGTTGTAAAATGGGTTAGTAACTGGTTCCAATTTATCCTGAATTGTCTTTTTTTAAAGAATTAGTTTCGGAGTATAGCAGCTTATGTCTTTACTTGTCACGGGGTCTCTGGTTCTGCTGTTGTAATTAGGTGATTTTTTTTCTTCATGTAGCAAAAAAAGAGGTGGCTTAGTTCAAATGATTATAACGTCCAGGAAGCCTTTTAATTTTTATTGGAGATGTTTTTGTAATGCACGCAGGGATCTGTTTCTATCCATGAACAAGTTGTGTGTCAAATTAATTTGCTCGACCTGGCCATTATTGTCATTAATAGCCAGTGCGCAAACTCGCACGAACGCCAAATTTAGTTAGAGGGGCGATATTCTGACGCGTTTTTAGAAAGAAAGGGGAGAAATTCCAAATAAATACCGACCAATCACAAACGTTGTTGCAAATTTGACCTTAAGGCGTCAAAGAATTTCCCATGATGCAATTATTGCATATAAATAAAAAAAACTATTATACCAATTGAATAAAGAAATATTGCATTCAAATGACATTTATACCAATTGAATAAAAAATATTGCATTTGAATGAAAATTATACCATTTGAATAAAAAAATATTGCATTTAAATGAAAAAAAATATACCATTTAAATGAAAAATTATACCATTTAAGTAAAACATGTTACATCTAAATGAAAAAATATGCCATTCAAATGAAAAAATAAACCATTTAAATGAAGGAATATACCAATTAAATATAAAAAATATTGCATTTAAATGAAAAATATCGAATTTTTGCAACCAATACCATGCCATACTCTTGTATGGAAACTCAAATAACATGTTATTTGGCTTGATTGGTAATTACGACAAGTGTCAAAATTAGATTATTTAACTAAATGTTCATGGCCTAATATGTCAAAATGTTTATCACTTATTCAAACATGTTCAAGCGGTGCTTTGCTTTTGAGCCAATTGGCATTTCATTTGCTCCAAAACGTCTTTCATTTGCGCAAAAAAAAAAAAAAAAACATTTCATTAGCGCCAATGATACAGGAAAATACAGGTAAATAGTATATAAAAAAAATAATTTAATTCAAAAGAGACTTTTAGTAATAATTCTAAAACAAAGTTTTTGATTGCATAAAAAAATATATTCCACCGAAATTAGTCATCGTAACCATGATGAAACTCGCTGTTTTATATTAAACAATAAGTATGAACTTTTTAAAATTAGTTACACAGGGAGGAATACTTAAAGAAACTCATCTTATTCACGATGTAGCAATGAATATTTCAAATTTCTTTGTTATATGTTACCTGTAAAATGGCGCAAATGAAATATAACCTTGTGGCGCAAATGAAAGATTGGATTGTGTCAAAATTGGTCCATAAAAACTTTTAAAGACTTAATTAATTTTCTTGATTTGAGATTTTTCCATATATTATTAACAATTGACCCGTCCCTGTTTTCAAATCATGTGACACGCCACACTTCCGGTTAGTCACGGGAACCACATCCACATAATAGAAAAGCTCATCCACATAATAGAAAAGCACCTTCGTATAATAGAAAACCACCTTCGTATAATAAAAAACCACCATCGTATAATAGAAAACCACCTTCGTATAATAGAAAACCACCATCGTATAATAGAAAACCACCATCGTATAATAGAAAACCACCTTCGTATAATAGAAAACCTCCTTCGTATAATAGAAAACCACCTTCGTATAATAAAAAAGCGCCTTCGTATAATAGAAAAGCACCTTCGTATAATAGAAAAGCACCTTCGTATAATAGAAAAGCACCTTCGTATAATAAAAACCCACCTTATTATAATAAAAAAGACACATAAGACAGCTATGGCGTTCCATATTCTTATGTTTAACTTCTGTCCAATGGATATAGGATGGTATGATTTTAAGAGAAATAAAACAATCATTATTGTGTTAATAAACTCATCACAGGTACCAGGATTACAATTGTGTACGCACGACGCACTTTTCTTCTGCAAAAGACGCATCAATGACGCTCGAAAGACAAAGTTTAAGACCAAATAAAGTACAAAGTTGAAGACATTATTGTGTTTACTGGGAATTAATGCTTTCAATTACATCGTTGCTAATGTTTGTTTTTAATCAAAGTTTAATCAATTGATGAGTTTGTCACATAAAAAAACAAAAACTTGACCCCTCAGTCAAAAGCTGTCGTAGATTTGGTAGCCTTTTATTTCTTATCCTATTGATTAACTGGTACTAAATACCCTTTTCAAGACGTTTTATGTGCACTGTGCCTTTACAACACACAAATTTCGGATTCCGGTCGGATTTACAGGTATTTTCAAATTTGTCAAATATTGGCCAAGTACTTGTTTAGCCTAAATATAGCCCATATTAAGCTCAAATTTTGTTATTCATTTTAGCGAAAATTGAAATTATCATGCCTATTTTAGTGACGCAAATGTTTTCAAAATAAAATACAAATTCTTTTGGTATCAAGATACTACATCATAAAAATGTCAGATATAGAGATAAGAAGATGTGGTATGAGTGCCAATGAGACAACTATCCATCCAAGTTACACTGTGTAAAAGTTAAGATTAACATATATATATATATATATCATGATCATAAACGTGCAGAATTAAGCATAGCGTTGTCACAGTAGATGTTTTAGAAGGTTCTTCCTATAAAAACGTTTCCTTAGCAAATCAATTCCCAAGACAAAAAATAAGACTATTTCTTTATTTTTCGAAACATGACTTGATTACTTAGAAAGAACAAAACAGAAAATGCGTCCTTAGAATATAAAAATTTTACAGTTATATAAATTCAAATAATAGTATTAGGGAGGATAATGATTGCTTATATTCAGCTTAATCAAATTTATAAAAGACCTACTTACGGTAATTTTCTTTGAAAGCAGACGACAGCAACAGAATTTTAATGAAATTGATACCATCTTCAACGATTGGGATGAATAGTATGGAATATAAATGAAGGGAACATTCTATTTAGATATATGTCACAGTAGCACTGAGTATGTTTGTTTTATAAGAGGGGCGAACGATAACAGAGGGACATTCAAACTCATAGATCGAAAATAATTTGACAATGCCGTGGCTAAAAAGGAAAGAGACAGACAAACAATAGTACACACAAGTCACAACATAGAAAACTAAAGACCCACCACCAACTGGGTGTGAATTCAGGTGCTCCGGAAGGGTAAGTAGATCCTGCTTCACATGTGGCACCCGTCGTGTTGCTCATGTTATTACAAAGAGATTCTTTTAAATGTAGAAATAAATGTGATATTCATTTCTAGCATTATATAATAATATATTATAGCAAATAGTTTTACATTAGTTGGGGAAAATAAACTAAACAAATGTTTGGAAATAATAGTTTGCTAAGGGGAAATTATAGAAAAAAAGAGAAATGGTTAATATTCCCAAGATATGATCTATCTAGCAAATAGTTTTACATTAGTTGGGGAAAATTAACTAAACAAATGTTTGGAAATAATAGTTTGCTAAGGGGAAATTATAGGAAAAAAAAGAGAAATGGTTAATATTCCCAAGATATGATCTCGTTCGTGTATGATTTATCAATTTTATATAATAAGCTTATTTATTTATAGAGTATCTGTTGTTTCAGGGCTAAAGTCACAGTTTGTACACTGTACATACCAATGCATTATCAGTTTGTACACTGTACATACCAATGCATTATATTACTGTGATTAAAATATGAAAATACAATGGATAGAATCTATGGTAAATTGTAAGACACGGAAAATCATACGATATTTCCTGTCCAAAATTGAAACGCAAAGTCCGTACTGTTGTCTTGTTATGTCGCAAAACAAGCGGAATTTTATCATGAATAGAGGTGGCAAAATTGAGAATACAAGATATATTTACAATTGGAACATTTATTATAATACATAAAATTTAGAATGGAAATTGGGAATGTGTCAAAAAGACAACAACCCGACCAAAGAGCAGACAACAGCCGAATGCCACAAATGGGTCTTCAGTGCAGCGATAAACTCCCCCACCCAGAGGCGCGTGCTTCAGCTGGCAATTAAACATGTATACTACATGTAGTTCAGTGATAATGGACGTCATGCTTAACCCCGAAATATACACAAGATCTAAAATTAAGAATCATACAAGACTTACTAAAGACAGAAGCGCTTCACTTGGAATAAACGCAAAAATGCGACATGCATAAAGTTGATTTTCTCGTTTAAATTGTTTCACATTGTGTTATATGGGGACCTTTTATATAGCATGCTTCGCGGTTAAGGTTTTGAGAATAGGTGAATGCCATATTGCGACCTATATATTTTTTAACATTTACGTCATTTTGTCTTTTTGGAAGTCTTGTTGGTAATCGTACCACATCTCCTTTTTATACTATTATTACGGACTATACACACCGCAATTTGATATTGCAATGCATTAATAAAATGGATACTTGAATGTTTCTCAAACAACATAGTTTTACAGTAAAAATTAATGATTGCACATGTGAGACTATCTGTCTACGTTATGAAGCGTATGGCATACAATTTAATGAAGGTTCAGTGACATTTGTATTTCATTTCTAAATACTAAACTTCAAAAGCAGATTATGTCACTAGTTCCACGTCATTTGCTTACGTCACAATATTTTTCAGATATAAATGTCTCATTGCAGACGTGACTTGGGAATTTACAAGATGACTTTTAAAAAATATATACATATATGGGTTACAGATAATATAAATTTAAATTGACGTTTTCGTGAATCGCTCTTATTTACAGTCGAGTTGGTAGATTACACTGCACGTAGGGGATTATCTAGAATTACAATGCACTTTTGGGGGATTAATAAAACTACTCTAGATGTTATACGCGTCAGTGCAACATTAATTATAGGTAATTCAGAAAAATTGAAGTAGCTTTATTGTTACAAGTTGACAAATGCATTAAAGTAAATGAGTCCCCCCTGTCATTATTTAGCCCGAAATAACAACTTTGTAGTCAAACGAACGTTTTACATGACACAGAATGAAACTTTTACCCTGCAATCAGCCAAATATTGTACGAATAACAGGTGCTTTATTTGTATTTGGAAAAAGTCTCCTGCAGGGGCGTAGCTGCCGTTAGGCACTTTAGGCACGTGCCTACACATAATTTTTTCACAAATATTTTTTTTTATTAAAAAATTAATAAACAACGTTATCTGTAGATGAAAGCTGGTGAAGTTGTCAAAACTCTTTAATTATCAAATGTCATGTGTACACTAGTCTCTCGTCCTTAGTGAATGGAATATTGGATAGAATTGAATGTTTTTACGATTTTACCTTATATAGAAACTATAAAACAGAACTTTGGTTCAGATCATTTCACTTCTATCAACAAAAACTTGAATGAACCTCAACTTAGACACATGAGTTTTTTTAATAAGTTGTTGTTAGTTTTCAACTAGCTTTCTACTTTGTCTTCACCCGACTTGCCAATGTTGGTCGTCCGCTTGGCTGTGCAGGATGTATAAATACGCAGTCACGTCTGAATGGGGACATTAAATCCGATGCCTAGTTGTAGAGAGAATGCAACTCTTTGAGGAGTTCGTAGTTGGTCTACTGAAAGGCAAAATTTCTGCTCCTATCCAATAATCCCTCATTTTCCAGTGCATGGCATTTTAAAATTTCCAGACCTTCGTCCTAGACGACACCTATTACAGGACCTAGCTCCAAGTTGTATTTATTGTAAAAAAAAATTAACGGTCCTGAACTTGCATAAATATTTGACCCTGGATGTAAAAAAAAATCAATCAATCAACTGGCTTCCAGTAATTTTGAGTACTCTCAAATCTGCGTGTAATGGCTACAATTATTCAAAATTCCTAAGACAGTAGGGATTTTACAGTAGAGGATATAAAGAAATACGAATTTCTTGAATTTTGTTAGGCATCGACTTTGTCTGTATGTGTTTGTGTGGCTAGGGTGAAGGTTTAAGATTCAAAAGATTGATGGTTCGTTGATGTCTAGCCAAAATGATAGTTCTATTATATAGTAGTAACAGTGTTTACGTGCCTATTGTTTTTAATGTAGGATCGTCAATATGTACTAATAATTAAGTTAAACGTATATATCAATCAGAACGGAATAGATATGATAAACCAAACAGGTTGTACTGCTTAATTAAAGGGATACGCTCTCAGATATGCTGATCTACGCTGGGCAATGCATATTGTTAACTACACTTATAACAAAATATATATTTACTGGATCATGGCGGGCGGAAGTGTATTGTTTGAAAACTTTTAATTAACTTTTAATTTGTTATGGGGTTGACACGAAGCACATAAACATACATATAAATTAGGCCTGTATCGCTGAAACGATCTTTTTGTTTCAATATTCTTAACTTGAAACCTTCGTTTTGTGTGGGAAACCTGAAAGATTTTTCAAAACGTTCGATTTATATAATCCGGAAATTCAGCTCCGTGAAATTTTGATAGAGTTCTCTAATTTATATTTTCTCCCAAAATTAGGTCATCGTATATCGCCTGCTGGACATTTATCATTTCTTTTTGATATTTTGCATCAAAGACAAGGTAAGCATTAGTATATATGCAAATATTTCTATTCGTCAGTGAAATTTGTTCTCAGTTGATCAGTGAAATAATCTGTCTCTTGACACTAAGATTTATAACAGGTGAAGGCAAGGACTCCCAGGTCGGAATGCTTTTTCATATGTTTTCAGTCGGATTTAAATAATGAGAACTGGAACCTTACGCGAGGAGAAATTCTCGCTATAGTAGAAGGGTCTGTAGAAGCTAAACTTAGGGAACGGTCATTGTTTATCAGCTGAGGGGTATGTTCAAATTTATTGACCCCCCCCCAAAAAAAAAAACAACTTTATGAACCACATAATGACCACCCTCCCCTTACCACATAGCTTCAAAACTTTGACCCCCCAAACAAAAATCCCTATTGATTGTAAGAAAAAATTCTCACTATAGTAGGACATTTCCCAGATCCCAGATAAGGGGTCTGTAGAAGCTAAACTTAATATAGATATGTTCTCGAGATCAACAAAAACATTGTGCAAGAGAATTAGATCTGAAGACAAAGGTACAGAGGTAGTACATATAGGTATAAAGTTGAAAGAAAAGAGAATTATTCTTTGATTTTTTTGGGAGGATTATTTTGAAAATGAATATCAAATCCACATGTCCACTGAATAAAATAGGCATAACAGATGAAAATGAATATTCAATTTGGAAAATTACTTCTGGCCCCCCAAATTATCAAATGGTCATCCTAGCCAAATAATTATGACGTCTTGACCATGTTGAAAGGCTATTTTATTGTTTTCCTGTGACGCATTCCTTTGGACTAACGGTTATCTAATTATTTGTCAATTTGTAAGCTATTTTATTTTTTTTTTCTGTGACACCTTGCTTAATTTGGTCTACATGGAATAATGGTCATCTAACTATTTGTCAATTTGTTATACCTTGCATAAGTGGGGAGACCTGCAATTACTTCACAATTAATAGGCTGTTTTCAAACATTTAACAGTACTTGCTGACATAGGCGGATCCAGGGGGGTGGGGCCTTGGGGGACCCCCCTCTTTCGTGGGAAAAATTTGGTTGATTATATAGGGAATCATTGAAGCATGACTGGAGCGCCCCCCCCCCCCCTTATGTCAGTCAGCGGGCCCCCACCCCTCATCCCCCCTTTTAGGAAAAGTTCTGGATCCGCCACTGTTGCATTTGTTGAATCAGATGAATTACTAGGCATAGTTTTAGTTATACATGAGTACTGTCACGAGACTTTGACTCCATAATGGATGACTGGGAGAGTTAAATAGATTAGCTTCTGCATCTAACATGTCTGATACATCCATTTCATTGACTTTCTTTTTTTCGAAAGTAAAGTACATAAAACTGTATAAAATCATCAATACCTCTCTCTCTCTATCTTTATGTACATTGTATCTAGATTTTTTGTGCATCCATACATGTATATATTTATCAATATTGCATATCGACCTTATGTCTGGATGTAGTCCACTCGTCCACACCAGACTTCTGTATATCATGTATAGCCGTCAAGCTACAAAGATATTTTTTGTCATGCATCCGATTTCACCTAGATAGATGCACACACCCGATGAAGCTAATTTGTTTAGCGAAATATTGCGTGAATAATATATAAAATATAACAACTAATTTTCTCACTGAGCACTATGAATATTAATCATGATGTAGGCGCGAAACAATTACATACAGCCATACACCAGCGTAAATTATACATTTATTTTAGTAAAAAATTTATAACTTTTTGGCACATTTTTACACTGATGCAAATACATGTACATGTACTATACAAATGTATTAATTAAGTAGAAACTGAAAACTTTTTAGTTTTTAATGTTTTTTTTCTTCACCTGTTTACCAAGATAAGGTAAAAGTTTGTTCTTATTTCAATAGAAAGGCACTCAGGATGTATTTATTTGTGCATGTAGTGACATCTACTTGCTTTTTACTAACTATTTTTATCAGAAATTTGTATTTTTATATATTTGTATTTGAGTTTTATATACATGTACATAGACATTTTATTTACATATTATATAATTAATTCACATGTCTATTTTCAGGACCTCCGATTCATGCAGATAGGCATGTTTGTTTTAATTTGATGTTCAAGAAGTATATCACTGGATTGAGCTCTCTGTCCAAGTTTATTATTAAAGTGCTTTGCATTAAGCTCAGTTCATTGTTATGCCAATGAATTCTTTCTGAGGTAAGATCGTCGAAATTGTCACCACCAGGAATTATTGAAGCAGCATCCACAGAGCATGAATAGTTTAAGATAGATTAAATTATTGAGGATGGCTGTCACTGTGGAACACTATTGGGGGGAAAACAGATTTTTTTATCAGAAACACCGTCAAACATTCAAACATATTATCCACATTGATCTGTGTCCACACTTGTAAATAAAAAAAATATATATTACGGATTGTACTGCGTTATATAATTAACCAGTCAGATATTATGGTACATTATTCAGAATTCTTCGAACTTTTCACCATGTATATTATAATTATCATTATTAAATAACCAGTAAATTTAATATTTTTGTACATAAAATTTTGCAGCTAAAACGCTGAAACCGTTTTCCGTCGAGCGGCTTCGCCCCCTGAAACCCCTACCAGGCCTGCTGGGGGCCTTCAGCAGCCCCCAAGATCCCCCTGCCGATTTGTGCCTACAGTTGACTGAATACCTAGCTACGCCCCTGTCCTGTTATCCCGCCTCAGTTTTGAGCAAGCGGGGATGTGGGTATTGCTTTTTGCGTAACAGTTTTTTTTGTGTCCTCTTCGCTATCTGCGTTTAACTATGTCGATTTCATTAAACAAATTAATTAAAAGACAAACATTTGATTTTTTAAATAACTGAAGTTTAAGGTGTGTGTGTGTGTATGTGTGTAGGGAGGGGGTGTTTGGGGAGAGGGGGTTCAGGATAAAAACAAAATATATACATTGTCGGAAAATATCAAATTAATTTGTATTCGCTACGAAACAGGAGTCTTGACTGAAATATCTGATGTTTAAAGCATGCAGCATGTTACCAGCTTTTGCAGGATTTTCATTCTAATTTCGCCTATACATGACTTATGAGGCAAACCGAAAATTAATACGTATTATATGATAAGGGGGCTACCATTTGACTTTTAGGATGAAAATTTGAAAAAAAAGAGAGGATAGGAGTTTTTTTAGTACAACAAACGAAAGATGAGACAGTTTGCAAACAAATTGCAGGATGACAATTTTGTTAAAAAAAATTCAGGATAAACTAATAAAAAAAAAAAGACCGAATAGAGTGAAACATAAAAATGCACTTTCCCCTGAAATCAAATAGAGTAGCTCTCTTAAATCCTAACCTCTCCCCCGAAAAATCAAATATCATAATGATAGTTCCCTTAAATACATTGTTTTCTCGTTTGAACTGTTTTATAACTTCCAATGTGGTGTGGGTTTTGTTCATTCTTTTAAAAACCATACAGTAATCTATATACATATGTATATAGTTGTTAATTCATTCACGTCATTCGGTCTCTGATTGATATATGCAGTTGCCTCATGGACTTCCAATTTATTTTATTCACATTATTATATTTCATATTTTAGTTATATACTGATGCAGTTCGTCAGTTAATACATTTTCAACGGTGTTTCTTTACTGCTTGTACATGGCCGTGATGCTATGATACATATGCATGAATACACTAGTTTCGTCGATTGAATGTAAAAATATTCAGCAATTTTTGGTTTTATCTATTTTAATTTTTAATAATAAAACAATAACAATATGTAAAAAACGAAATAAATATTGTCTGTCATCTATCGAAAGAACACTGTATCTAAACTAGACACGGTTAAATGCTATCGCATATCGGTTCCTATATGAGAGCTCACAGATCTGCTCGACGCTTCATCCTGGTCAGCTACTACCTGGAAAGAAGGACATATTTTAGTTAGTTATGTGAGATCAGTGTTACTGAAACGTATGTCATTCTTGTAAAAACTTATTAAAAAAATAGTAATCCAGACCATATAGGTACTTCAGGACATGACATTTTTATAACCCTCCTCCTTTTTCTTCCAAAATCCGTATTTTTTTGTTTTTTCTGTTAATTTCAATTATATAATAGAGAGACATAGTATAACAGTGACCGTCTTGGTTATGAAACTTAGAATTGAAAGTATATGTATGGTCATAATATACAGAAAAACGCGAAAATAATTGAAATTAATAGAAAACAAAAAATAACGGATTTTGGAAAAAAGGGGGAGGGTTAAAAAAAATTGTCATATAATCCCCATGTACCTATGGTCCAGACATGCTTTCCGTTTATATAAGAGTCAGCATTAACGATAGAATAAACAGAGCTGAAGGGCAAAATTAATCAGGAAGTTGAAGGTCATAGAATACTATTACAATGCAGACGGTTTTTTTTCTTAATCTGCATGTAAATGAGGAATCAAGCATTGTAAACAACGTCGAGTGACTGTTTCAGTTGTTGTCGTCTGTTGCTTCATATCATATTTGTTTTTCGTGTATTGTTTTGTGCTCAAATCATGCCATTAGTGTTATTGTTTGAATTAATTATCAGCTGTTGGAGTCTTTAACAGTTTCCTATGTGGTATGGGTTTTGCTCATTGTCAAAGGCCTTACGTTTACTTTTAGTTGCTATAAGTTTTTATGTCATTCAAGTCTCTGGTGGACATTTTTTCATTTTGCAATTGTATCTCATCTTTTTTATCTTCATATTGAAATTTACACTGTGGATGGACATGTTGACCATAATAAACCTGGACCAAAGGTCAACAAAAAGTAATGCAGATTGTCCTTTCATTTTGTCCTCTGTAGTAACATTTGGATAAAAATACACCAGTTTTAATTTGGACCTCAAACTGGAATAATCGCAAATTACTTAACCTAAACAAGTTGATGCAAGAGCTAATTGGTAGCATAAAGTGCAGCATTGAAAAAACATTTTTTTGTGAATATTAACACCCTCGTATTAGCCAATCAAAATAAGGCATTTTAACGTGAAGTATAATAATTTTGCATTATTATTCGAATGGGACAGAAGGGGGCTTGGTATGTAATGCGTTTCAATTGGCACTCATTATTCTTTCGTCGGATTTCCGTTTGGCTTCCAGATTGTGATAAGCTATTACTTTAAATACCTTTAGGACATACACCATGTATCACATTTCAGATGTAGATCAATAAAATGACAAAAAACAAATAGGTTATCACCAAGGGGACATGTTTTATTTTTCCATAGATCTGACTTGAAACTCTATCTAAAACATGTACAGTCAATCCTGCTTAAGAGACCACCTGTATTAAGCAAACACCTGTATTAAAAGACCATCAATTTTAGATCCCTGTGTAGTACATTTCATATAAATTGAACCTGTATCAAAAGACCACCTGTCTTAAGGGACCGCTTTTTTGCTCTCCCCTAATTTGTCTCTTAAAGCAGGGTTGATTGTATACGTATTATTATAAATACTCAGTTATAGATAAATTTTACAGTTTTTACTTAGAATTCTTTTATTTGCATCAATTCAGGCAAAGTTTATCTATATTTTTTTGCCCGTCCCTCGTTTATTCTGGTGCTTGAACTCATAAAGCTTTTTCTCCGAGGACTACGAAATAAAAAAAAAAACAAAAAAAAAAGAAAAATGTTGTTTTGGTTTTGTGTTATGAATTACATACATAATATAAAAAAGAAGATGTGGTATGATTGCCAATGAGACAACTACCCACAAAAGACCAAAATGACACAGACATTAACAACTATAGGTCACCGTACGGCCTGCAACACCGTAAACCCCAGCACATTCATTACTAAAGCTATTTCAATCTTATTTTTTTTTTTGTTAATTTTTATTGCTTGTCCAAAAAAGGCTTGATCGTAAAACTCTACTATAATTTCTTATTATTGATTGTTAGTTGCTAAAAGGTCCAGTGGCAAATATTTCATGACCATAGTTCAGAACGAGAACACATTTTAAAACAATAAATACAACAGGCAGGTGGTCCTTAAAATTGAATTTCTTATTTTGGACGTTTCTAATAAATCACATCGTTTTGATGTACCTTTTTTATTCATTATCCATAATAATAATAACCATAATGCATTAGAAATTGAAATGGTGCATTTTCTAAAAAAAAAAACCTCAATTACGGTAAATATGTAATGTATATCACATTATAAACATTTTTCGATATTCCTAGAGGAGGATCCAGTTAGACAAAAGGGAGTGCGTCCCTTCCCTAGCTTTAACGCCAATTTTCTTTTCAACTATTTTTTCATGATATATGTATTATAAAGGCCTACATTTTCAGGTAAAATTGTTCCCAAAATTTTTACTCTCGGCAATATAAATTAACTTATCAGAAAATACTTCCCATTTAAAAAAAAATCCGTTATCTGCCCCTGATTCAGAATCCTTGATAGATAATAACCGTGTTTTGAAATAAGCCCTGCCTACTAACCTAATATTGAATATACACCGCCTCCATGCGGTTGCTTTTAACCAATCATATTTCTAGAAATGTAAAAAAGGTAAGATAATATACATGCACAAATTTATTGCACGAATATGAACTTTTTTTTTTTTTTTTTATTAATTTCTTACCTTATTAAAGCACGTTAGACGATGACCCTTTTCAAAATTTTTGTCTGTTAGCACTTCTCATTTGCTGAAAAATGACAGAAAATTGCATTTAATTATTGAAACTATTGGTTCTGTTTACAGTGGCAATATATTTTGTACACTTTATATCATATCAAAATGGTACTGATCCAAAACAATATCCAATTTACTAGAGTACGTGAATATAGTTCAAAATCATTTTTTCATACTTCGACCAGAAAATAAAATATTAAATTAAACCTTATATATATTTAAGTAAATACCAACATAACAGAAAAGCAAGCATATATATGTGGTATTTATCAATGACACACAATCCGTACAAACTCATAAAATGAAACATGTTAGGCATATGCACCGGGCTTTTATTGCTGTTTTAGCTCAAAGTCGTAATGATGCCCTTCATGCAAGTTTAAGTCGACCCTAGCTACGGTTTCATGTTCATTTATAGGAACAATTTAAAAAAATATAGAACTGATATTTAAAGTTATTATATCATCAAATATCACCGTTTTGTAAAAAAGGGCATTTTTTAAACATGACATACATGTCCATTAATGCAAAACTTTACACAGATAAGTACAATGCAGTATGCGCAACTTGTATATGTTTTTTTATGTTGTTATGTTATGCTATTGTTTCAGGGAAAAGGGAGAAGGTTTGGTACCATTAAAACGTTTAATCCCGCTGCAAATGTGTGCACCTTTTCTAAATTACAGAAGTTGTTATTTGTTTATGTAATTTATACGTGTTTCTCGTTTCTCGTATTTTTTATATAGATTAGAAGATTAGGCCGTTGGTTTTTCGGTTTGAATGGTTTTACACTAGTAATTTTGGGGCCCTTTATAGCTTGTTGTTCGGTGTGAGCCAAGGCTCCGTGTTGAAGGCCGTACATTGACCTATAATGGTTTACTTTTATAAATTGCTATTTGGATGGAGAGTTGTCTCATTGACACTCACACCACATCTTCCTATATCTATGTGTATAACTTCACACCCTTCAATTAAAGGCTGAGTGCTTTCTGATAGATAGTTGTATTACATAATAGCACCAGTCAGCAGACACATGTATTTATATAAGTTGATTACTTCTATATGTTACAATTTTGAGCAATGTTAGTCAAAGAACACTTATAAATGCCTTTTTTTCATAAAACAATAACAAAATCAATTAATGTTTGGGAAATACTTTATACTTGAAAATCAAATTTTAAAATACTTTAAAACCGATGAGCATTAAAGTATCATCGTAAGGGAGATAACTCTTGATTTTCAACAAAATATGTGTAGGCCGTGATTGAACCAGACACAAGTTGGTTCCTTTTTCCTTTTTCCTTTTTCGATATTCAAATTTTGAAAAATATTACAAGTCCAAACTGAATTTTTTTTTCCTTCAAAATTTTTTTCCTTCAAAATTTTTTTTCCTAAAAAATGTTTTTTTCCCTCAAAATTTTTTTTCCTCAAATTTTTTTTTTCCTCAAAATTTTTTTTTCCTCAAAATTTTGTTTCCTCAAAAAAATTTTGTCCTCAAATTTTTTTTCTTCAATTTTTTTTTCTGAAATTTTTTTTTCCCTCAAAATGTTTTTCCTCAAAAAGTTTTTCTTCAAATTTTTTTTTCGTTTCCTTATTCGTTTTTTTTTTCCTTTTTCGATTATCAACCTTATTTGATTTCCATTTCCTTCTTCGATTTTCATTTCCTTATTCGGTTTCTTTTTCCTTTTCCAATATTCATTTCCTTATTCGGTTTCTATTTCCTTATTCAGTTTCTATTTCCTTATTGGATTTTCATTTCCTTATTCGATTTCCATTTCCTTATTCGATTTTCATTTCCTTATTCGGTTTCTTTTTCCTTTTTCAATATTCATTTCCTTTTTCGGTTTCTATTTCCTTATTCGGTTTCTATTTCCTAATTGGATTTTCGTTTCCTTATTCGATTTCCATTTCCTTATTCGATTTTCATGTCCTAATTCGGTTTCTTTTTCCTTTTTCAATATTCATTTCCTTTTTCGGTTTCTAGTTCCTTATTCGGTTTCTATTTTCCTATTGGATTTTCATTTCCTTATTCAATTTCCATTTCCTTATTCGGTTTCTTTTTCCTTATTTGGTTTCTTTTTCCTTTTTCAATATTCATTTCCTTTTTCGGTTTCTATTTCCTTATTCGGTTTCTATTTCCTTTTTCGATTTTCATTTCCTTTTTCGATATTCAAATTTTGAAAAATATTACAAGTCCAAACTGAATTTTTTTTTTGCTTCAAATTTTTTTTTCCTCAAAATTTTTTTTTCCTCAAAATTTTTTTTCCTCAAAATTTTTTTTTCCTCAAAATTTTTTTTGCTCCAAATTTTTTTTTCCTCAAAATTTTTTTTCCTCAATTTTTTTTTTTTTATTAAAAAAATATTTTTCCTCAAAAAGTTTTTCTTCTAATTTTTTTTTCATTTCCTTATTCGTTTTCTTTTTCCTTTTTCGATTATCATCCTTATTCGATTTTCATTTCCTTATTCGATTTTCTTTTCCTTATTCGGTTTCTTCTTCCTTTTTCAATATTCATTTCCTTTTTCGGTTTCTATTTCCTTATTCGGTTTCTATTTCCTTATTGGATTTTCATTTCCTTATTTGATTTTCATTTCCTTATTCAATTTTCATTTCCTTATTCGGTTTCTTTTTCCTTTTTCAATATTCATTTTCTATTTGGTTTCTATTTCCTTATTCAGTTTCTATTTCCTTATTGGATTTTCATTTCCTTATTCGATTTCCATTTCCTTATTCGATTTTCATTTCCTTATTCAGTTTCTTTTTCCTTTTTCAATATTCATTTCCTTTTTCGGTTTCTATTTCCTTATTCGGTTTCTATTTCCTAATTGGATTTTCGTTTCCTTATTCGATTTCCATTTCCTTATTCGATTTTCATTTCCTAATTCGGTTTCTTATTCCTTTTTCAATATTCATTTCCTTTTTCGGTTTCTAGTTCCTTATTCGGTTTCTATTTCCTTATTGGATTTTCATTTCCTTATTCAATTTCCATTTCCTTATTTGGTTTCTTTTTCCTTATTTGGTTCCTTTTTCCTTATTCGGTTTCTTTTTCCTTTTTCAATATTCATTACCTTTTTCGGTTTCTATTTCCTTATTCGGTTTCTATTTCCTTTTTCGATTTTCATTTCCTTATTCGGTTTCCATTTCCTTTTTCGATATTCAAATTTTGAAAAATATTACAAGTCCAAACTGAATTTTTTTTTTCAAAATTTTTTCCTCAAATTTTTTTTTCCTCAAAATTTTTTTTTCCTCAAAATTTTTTTCCTCAAAATTTTTTTTTCTCAAAATTTTTTTTTCCTCAAAATTTTTTTTTACTCAATTTTTTTTTCCTCAAATTTTTTTTTTCCTCAATTTTTTTTTCCTCAAATTTTTTTTCTCCCTCAAAATATTTTTCCGCGAAAAGTTTTTCTTCCAAATTTTTCTCCGTTTTCTTTTTCCATTTTCGATTATCATTCCTTATTCGGTTTCTTTTTCCTTATTCGATTTTCATTTCCTTATTCGGTTTCTATTTCCTTATTCAGTTTCCATTTCCTTTTTCGATATTCAAATTTTAAAAAAATATTACAATTTCAAACTGAATATTTTTTTCTTTCAAAATTTTTTTTTTCTCAAAATTTTTTTCAGAAGACTTTTTTTCGTTTCCTTATTCGTTTTCTTTTTCCTTTTTTGATTTTCCTTTCCTTATTCGGTTTCGATTTCCTTTTTCGATATTCAAATTTTGAAAAACTGAAGTGGCTGCTATTTTGATCGGCTGCTAATAGGCTTTAATTTGGTGCATACTATGAGCAGATGGGTTAAGGCAGTCCGTTCAATTATTCAAAATAAGCCATTTCTCAAAGTTCATGCGTATTTTGATATTTAAGTCCGTCGGTACTCTTCTACTAGAGGTTTCCCGATTTGCTACGTATCTGGTACGGTTGGTACGTAACTCAACGGTTGGTGCTGTTTTGGAGAAATCATTTAATGAATGAGGTCATTTCATTCATCATGATAACATCAAAAGAATTGAAATGCATATCAGCAAAAAAAACTAGCTTCACGTTTTATTTGATAACGATTTCTAGAACACTTTGTTTATGATTCCCTATGAAATTATTTAGTGGTACATAAGAGAATGAATCAAACAGACCTTAAACGAACTGAGTTGACATGACTTTAATATTCTAAATATAGATTTGCGTTTGTGATTGGTATTGGTATTATTCTTTTGTTTCTTATCTATATTCGTTAACGTGTCAAATTTGTGTTAATTTCATTGTATAATTATTTCTTGCATGATTTTGAAATTAAACAATAAATTTCAGTCGTTTCATCAAAAGATTTTGTTTTGATGATTGGAAACCTGAGATTTTGCTTTGACTCAGTGAGAAAAGGACACTCTTCTCATGTTTTTATTTTATCAACAACTTGAGACTTTTTTCTTGAAATGCATTCCAAATAAAAGTAACTGACAATTTATTGATAAATAAGACATATTTGCCTATTCTGTCGTCGATGAAAAACACCAATATAAAAAGGAAGATATGACATAATTGCCAATGAGACAACTCTCCACCACAGGCACTTGTCTGAGGCAAGTGCATGTGTTCTCAACATGAGACCAAATGACACAGAAATAAACAACTATAATAGACCACCGTACGGCCTTCAACATTGAACAAAGCCCATCCCGCATAGTCCGCTTTAAAAGTCTCCGAAATGTCAAGTGCTAACAAATTTCAAACAAGAAAACTGACGGCCTAATTTGTGTACAAAATATGAACGAAAAACAAATATGTAACACAGCAACAAACGAGAACCACTGAATTAATTTACAGTTTCCTGACTTGGGATAGGCACATATACATACATAATGTGGCGGCGTTAAACATGTAACTTTGACAGTGGTGCAACAGTACAACATAAGAGCGAACTATAAAAATCAGTTGAAAAAGACTTAAGCCTGACTTAACTCAGATCATGAGATACAAATAGAAATACATCTTGCTAAAACACAGAGTGTACGTGGCCTGGTACATATCTGAGAGTTTTTCCAGTTATTAACAGCTAGTTCAAAGCCAAAAACAAATAATAAAAGAAATCATGCATCCTAGACTAAATAATTAATCATCATAGAATTAAAAAGACTAGAATAATTATTAATTAAATTGTACTGACATTGTATTCTTTAAATATCTTATAAACGATCTTTTAATTGAAGCTTTCCTTCCACCTTTATTGGTTAAATATCGCATACGTGTGTATTACGATTTATTTTGAAAATGCTGAAAATATATTGATTGATTGATTGTTGGTTTCTCAACGTTCAGTGGCAAATATTTCATGAATATTCAGGACGAGAACAATTTAACAATAGATACAAAAGGTATGTCTCGTAATAATTGAGGCCATCCGGGATGATGATCAGGGAAATTTTGACTGCCACAGGAAGATGAGGGTATATTGGATAGGGACATGAATTTTGCCTTGCATCAGGTAACCTACAAACCCCTCAAAGAGTTGTTGTAAGGGTTCTTAACGTACAAAGAGCATGACTTTCTCTTAACACGAGGCATCGGACTTAATCTATCTTAAATATGTATTTGTTTCTAATAAAATGCATAGTTTCAGCTTTCGCGTATGCAGTACGCATATGTTGTACTATGTTTAAGTGGAAACTCACAATTGGTTAATTTAATAGACCTTCACAGTCCTTGTTTCACAGTTGTAATACAACAACTAGAAGTTTATAACAACCTTGACTGGCTATTTAAACATCCAAATGTTGTATTCGAATTGTGAATTTAAAAGACCTTCACAGTCCTTGTTACACATTTGTATTAAAAAAGGTTTTGTATTTATGTTTATCATAATATACATTTTCAATAAGGCCGATTTTATATGTTAAAATAGCTCTTATTCTATCATGGTTTTGAAAGCCTACTTCAAAAAATTGCCAACTTATTCAATTTAAACTGTTGTATCTGTATAACAGGCGATTATTTGAAAAAAATATGAAAATAATTTATTTTTAGCTTGTTTATGTCTGTGCAATTTCAAGGGAAATAAATCTTAATCACAAACCGTTCGTTGCAACGGTTACTTCTTGCAACGGTTGTTTGAAAGCATAATCGAGTACACACAATGTCGTTTGTTATGAACGTTGCGAAATATATTGATTATATACCTTTTGTTCCTCTCTTAATACGCTTTCGAATGAGGTATAAAGTTTATCTGTAAATACGGGCTGAAGTGTCACAGCAGTCCATTCAATTATTCAAAATATCCATTTCATTATTCAAAATTGATTCAAAATTGGCTATTTCCTAATTTTCACGCGTGTTTTGGCATTTAGGTCCTCCGTAACCCCTCTAATGGTCATTGCCGCACATATTGTTTATTATCAGTGTATTTCTCTATCAATAAGCTTTTTATTGGTGTATAATTTTTATCGTAATTAGGAGCTGACGGGTTGCAGCAGTCCGTTCCATTATACAAAATAAGCTATTTCTCAATGTTCACGCGTATTTCGATATTAAGTCCGTCGGTACTCCTCTTATATGCGTTGCGGAACATATTGACTATATACCTTTTGCTCCTCTCTTAATAAGCTTACGAATGAGTTATAAGGTTTATCTATTATTCGGGGCTGAAGGTAACAGCAGTCCATTCAATTATTCAAAATATCCATTTCATTATTCAAAATTGGCTATTCCTTAATTTTCACGCGTGTTTTGTCATTTAGGTCCTCCGTGACCCCTCTAATGGTCATTGCTGCACAATCAACTTGTTATATCTTTAATCAGAGGATGAAGAATAGCAAAGGTCCAGAGAAAATAAAAAAAGACAACGTAGAGTATTTTAATTTTGATATATATATATGTTTTGGTATTCA
Source organism: Mytilus edulis (assembly GCF_963676685.1). Lineage (NCBI taxonomy): Eukaryota > Metazoa > Mollusca > Bivalvia > Mytilida > Mytilidae > Mytilus > Mytilus edulis. The sequence goes on from NC_092356.1 coordinate 25,019,691, forward strand.
GGTTGTTCATACATGGAATTTCTTTTAAAAATAGTTAAGAAAAAGCCATAAGTCTATATCCTCCGAAACTAAATAAATAAATGAAATTAAAGATTTACAGAGTGTTTTTTTATAATAATTTGAATGATCGTTTGATAACACTAAAATGACGAATTTAAAAATACGGAATTTAGCTACAGTGTCAGTTATTTTTATTTCACTATTCACCGCTCCAACTTGAATAATGAAACCTAAACTATTTCATCATTCATTACTTAACATTGAATAGTGAATAGTGAACTAGTTCATTATTCATTATTGAATTTTGAATAATGAATAATGAATAATGGACGTACTTCAGCGAGGTAAAAATGACAAGTATGAGGGATTTTTTTCTGTGCCCGGTAAAAAGACCACCTACATAATGTAGTGTTCTAGTACTTCCCAGATCTATGGACAAACCGACAGGCAGGACGGAACACTCTTAGTTAATCATATGTACATACCACCTAAAACTTCATTTTTGAGGGATTATATATATACATACAACCTCTAGTAACTTACCCTATATTTCACTTTAAATGTGTCTCGTTTTATACTAATGTATAAGTGAAATAGTCGGGCAATCCATGACAGATTTTGCCAAGTAGCCTTTGCCAGCTGTTCATATTAAATTGTTCATATTGCCTCGCATATGTGTGTCTTCTATGCCACATACAACTGTGACGATATTGACTTTAGCAAACAATTCTGCTCAAACCGGTGCTAGGGACTGTCTTTCAACTTTCTTTGAAACGAGCATGATTTCTCTGTGTAAAAGATCTCAATGCATTTGTCAAGAGAACAGCAATAAAGACGCTGTTTCTTTACTGCAAATGTATTGTGTATATGTCTTGATTTTGATGTCGGGCAAACTTATGAAAGAAAACGGAAACACAAAAATCAGTATTTTTTTTTTAATTTGTTAAGGCGCATAACCCTAGAATGGTATAAATGACGCCACCAAAATTCAAATGTGATCTGTATTTTGTTGTAATACGGATTGTGTATAAGTTTCTTAACATTTTGTTGAGGCAAACTCAAGATAAAAGAACAAAAACTAATTTCTTGACGTACGGACATACACACAGACAAAGCTGGAAAAACTTAATGCCCCCTCCACTATAAGTCATATTTCATTGAATAACCCGATGTTTTCATCACTTAGTCACGATAATTGCTATCTATATCCTATTCTTTTTTTATTTATATAAAGTTCCGGAAAAAATTTCCCTAACCGATATTAATCAGAGTCTTTTAAATAACTAGAAGGAATTCCGATCTATATATAGAAAATTATTGACCTGGCTACTGAGGTTGTCATTTGTCGCTTCTGTAAAAGGAGTAAAAAACGGGGCATGTAATATCAAAATCGGGAATACGCTGGCATTTCATAATCTATCATGTATTGTTACGTAGGGACATTTGTTCATACGAAACAGCTTATAAATGCACATCTTATACAGGGGCAGATCCAGCCATTTTAAAAAGGGAGCGGGTTCCAACTATATGTCCCTATTCAAATGCATTGATCGGCCGAAAAAGGGAGGTTCCAGACCCCGAAACCCCCTTCTGGATCCGCCACTGTTACAACATTTTGATGTCTCATATAGACTTTCCAGTTCGTTTTTCATTGTATACTAGAAAGATCTCGTTTTTGTCTGAATTGGTGAACCCTTTTTTAATGATAAAGAGTAATAAGGAAATGAAAATTGAATAAGGAAATAGAAACTGAATAAAGAAATAGAAACCCAATAAGGAAATGGAAATCTAATATTATAACAATGAAATAAAAACCCAATAAGGAAATAGAAACCGAACAAGGAATGAAAATCGAATAAGGAAAAAGTTACCGAATAAGAAAATGAAAATTGAATTAGGAAATAGAAACCAAATAAGGAAATGAAAATTGAATAAGGAAATAGACACCAAATAAGAAAATAGAAACCGAATAAGTAAAAAGTTACCGAATAAGGAAATGAAAATCGAATAAGAAAAAAGAAACTGAATAAGGAATGTTATTACATTGGTTGCAATGAATTACATTGATTTCCCAGTTAAATAAAAACCGATAATTTCACATGTGAAATAAACGTGGCCTTATTTCACTCTCTGACGTCATACAATAAGTACCGATTATCAGGTTATCTGCATGTTGATATCGTAAAATATCAGCTGCGAGACATAATATGAAGCTTTTTGTCGAGTGAGCGTAGCGAACGAGATCAACTAGCCTTCATATAATGTCAAGCAGCTGATATTTTACAATATCAATATGCAGATAATCTGATAATCGATTTATCGGGCTATATTTGCGTGTTTCGGAAGTGTTTTCTTTGTTTCACCAGCACACAAAAGATGACTTGGTAAGTTCGGGTCTAAGTTATTAACGGTTCAAACATTATGACGTCGCTGATATGTCAGGGTCAAAGTTATTAAGGCCGGGTCAACGTATTTGACGTCACAAAGACATGATACGGAATAATATTATTAATTTGTATATTTTAACAAATTTGATTCGTTTAGGGATAGCCACATGTTAAACTATATTTTCGAAGGTAGAGAGAAAACGGCGGATAGCAAAAAGCATATTGTACGGCAAAAAGCATATTGCACGGTTATTTTTAGAAAATATAAAAACCGATAAACTTTGTGACGTCATGTATTGAATTTCAGGATATTGTTAAACGATCTTAACGTTTTGAAACAGATGATATCTGTGATCGATTATTTGACGGAAAAAATCTTCAAATACTTAAGATGACAAACAAACAAAAAAAAAGCAATTGAAATAACAACTAATATTTTGTATTGTTAAGGAGACAATATGATATCTATAAAATTCCAACAAAATCAAATGACGATTTTGATACAAATATGGTCGGAAATTAATAATATAACAAATATAGCCTTTGTATGAGGTCAATACAGGATATATCGACCCAAAGAAGTATATCGACCTCGGACTACGTTCTCAGTCAATATACTTCTTTCAGGTCAATATATCCTTTTATCATATGTTTAGTAGTAAATACAGTAGTTTTGCATGTTTGATAAATAGCCTGCTGTTTAATCCGTATCGCGCAACTTTGGTGCGCACCCTTTATCGCATACCCTTTATCAAACCCTTACCCTTTATCACACCCTACCCTTTATCACACCCCTACTTTTTTTTTTTTTTTTTTTTTTTTTACATAGTCAGTTTTGGATTTTTTTTTTGCTTATGAAAAATTTTCCTCAAAATTTTGTTTAATGACGTCATTGTTTGGTATGTGACGTCACGAACGTCGTTTTCATATTGTATGTGACGTCACGAACGTCGTTTTCATATTGTATGTGACGTCACGAACGTCAAGTTTTCATATTTTTGGCACACTAAATGCAACTATAAAAAATACAAAAATAAACGAAGTATTTTTAAAACAACAGCACGCAAATTGTAAGGTAACCAAGGTGCTTCGGATTAGTAATTGAGCAGTTCTTTTAAGGCCTTTGAAACAAGACAGAAGTAGAACTGAAGGTAACCCAGTGCTATGGAACAGAAAACAGTTCATATAATACTCTTCTGTTGAAACATATGATAAAGCGTATAATACATGGCAAAATCTGTATCATATTTCGTATCATCCCGAGACATCAATATCAGCTCGTTTAATCCATGCGTCGTTCGGTCACGCGTTGTCTTATTTTTGATATACAAATACGGCGATTAGTTATACTATAAATAATCGAAAAAGGAAAAAGAAAACGAATAAGGAAACGAAAAAAACTTTTTGAGGAAAAATATTTTGAGGAAAAAAATATTTTGAGGAAAAAAAAATTTGAGGAAAAAAAAATTGAGGAAAAAAAATTTTGAGGAAAAAAAAATTTGAGGGAAAAAAAATTTTGAGGAAAACAAATTTTGAAGGAGAAAAAAAAATCAGTTTGGACAGTATCGAAAAAGGAAATGGAAACTGAATAAGGAAATGAAAATCGAAAAAGGAAATAGAAACCGAAAAAAGGAAATGAATATTGGAAAAGGAAAAAGAAACCGAATAAGGAAATGAAAATCGTATAAGGAAATGAAAATCGAATAAGGAAACGAAAATCCAATTAATGAAATAGAAACCAAATAAGGAAATAGAAACCGAATAAGGAAATAGAAACCGAATAAGGAAACAGAAACTGAAAAAGGAAATGAATATTGAAAAAGGAAAAAGAAACCGAATAAGGAAAAAGAAACCGAATAAGGAAATTGAAATTGAATAAGGAAATGAAAATCCAATAAGGAAATAGAAACTGAATAAGGAACTAGAAACCGAAAAAGGAAATGAATATTGAAAAAGGAAAAAGAAACCGAATTAGGAAATGAAAATCGAATAAGGAAATGGAAATCAAATAAGGAAACGAAAATCCAATTAGGAAATAGAAACCGAATAAGGAAATAGAAACTGAAAAAGGAAATGAATATTGAAAAAGGAAAAAGAATCCGAATAAGGAAATGAAAACCGAATAAGGAAATGGAAATCGAATAAGGAAATGAAAATCCAATCAGGAAATAGAAACCGAATAAGGAAATAGAAACCGAAAAAGGAAATGAATATTGAAAAAGGAAGAAGAAACAGAATAGGGAAAAGAAAATCAAATAAGGAAGTGAAAATCGACTAAGGAAATGGAAATCGAATAAGGATGATAATCGAAAAAGGAAAAAGAAAACGAATAAGGAAATGAAAAAAAAATTAGAAGAAAAACTTTTTGAGGAAAAATATTTTGAGGAAAAAAAAATTTGAGGAAAAAAAAATGAAAAAATTTTGAGGAAAAAAAAAATTTGAGTAAAAAAAAATTTTGAGGAAAAAAAAATTTTGAGGAAAAAAAAATTTGAAGGAAAAAAAAATTCAGTTTGGACTTGTAATATTTTTCAAAATTTGAATATCGAAAAAGGAAATGGAAACCGAATAAGGAAATGAAAATCGAAAAAGGTTATAGAAACCGAATAAGGAAATAGAAACCGAAAAAGGAAATGAAAATTGAAAAAAGAAAAAGAAACCGAATAAGGAAAAAGAAACCGAACAAGGAAATGGAAATTGAATAAGGAAATGAAAATCCAATAAGGAAATAGAAACCGAATAAGGAACTAGAAACCGAAAAAGGAAATGAATATTGGAAAAGGAAAAAGAAACCGAATAAGGAAATGAAAATCGTATAAGGAAATGAAAATCGAATAAGGAAACGGAAATCCAATAATGAAATAGAAACCAAATAAGGAATTAGAAACCGAATAAGGAAATAGAAACCGAATAAGGAAACAGAAACCGAAAAAGGAAATGAATATTGAAAAAGGAAAAAGAAACCGAATAAGGAAAAAGAAACCGAATAAGGAAATTGAAATTGAATAAGAAAATGAAAATCCAATAAGGAAATAGAAACTGAATAAGGAACTAGAAACCAAAAAAGAAAATGAATATTGAAAAAGGAAAAAGAAACCGCATAAGGAAAAAGAAACCGAATAAGGAAAAAGAAACCGAATAAGGAAATTGAAATTGAATAAGAAAATGAAAATCCAATAAGGAAATAGAAACTGAATAAGGAACTAGAAACCGAAAAAGGAAATGAATATTGAAAAAGGAAAAAGAAACCGCATAAGGAAAAAGAAACCGAATAAGGAAAAAGAAACCGAATAAGGAAAAAGAAACCGAATAAGGAAATGGAAATCAAATGAGGAAACGAAAATCCAATTAGGAAATAGAAACCGAATAAGGAAATAGAAACCGAAAAAGGAAATGAATATTGAAAAAGGAAAAAGAAACTGAATAAGGAAATGAAAATCGAATAAGGAAATGGAAATCGAATAAGGAAATGAAAGTCCAATAAGGAAATAGAAACTGAATAAGGAAATAGAAACCGAATAAGGAAATGAATATTGAAAAAGGAAAAAGAAACCGAATAAGGAAATGAAAATTGAATAAGGAAGTGAAAATCGACTAAGGAAATGGAAATCGAATAAGGATGATAATCGAAAAAGGAAAAAGAAAACGAATAAGGAAATGAAAAAAAAAATTAGAAGAAAAACTTTTTGAGGAAAAATATTTTGAGGAAAAAAAAATTTGAGGAAAAAAAAATGAAAAAATTTTGAGGAAAAAAAAAATTTGAGTAAAAAAAAATTTTGAGGAAAAAAAAATTTTGAGGAAAAAAAAATTTGAAGGAAAAAAAAATTCAGTTTGGACTTGTAATATTTTTCAAAATTTGAATATCGAAAAAGGAAATGGAAACCGAATAAGGAAATGAAAATCGAAATAGGTTATAGAAACCGAATAAGGAAATAGAAACCGAAAAAGGAAATGAAAATTGAAAAAAGAAAAAGAAACCGAATAAGGAAAAAGAAACCGAACAAGGAAATGGAAATTGAACAAGGAAATGAAAATCCAATAAGGAAATAGAAACCGAAGGAAATGAAAATCGAAAAAGGTTATAGAAACCGAATAAGGAAATAGAAACCGAAAAAGGAAATGAAAATTGAAAAAAGAAAAAGAAACCGAATAAGGAAAAAGAAACCGAATAAGGAAAAAGAAACCGAATAAGGAAAAAGAAACCGAATAAGGAAATGGAAATTGAATAAGGAAAAAGAAACCGAATAAGGAAATGGAAATTGAATAAGGAAATGAAATTCCAATAAGGAAATAGAAACCGAATAAGGAACAAAAAACCGAAAAAGGAAATGAATATTGAAAAAGGAAAAAGAAACCGAATTAGGAAATGAAAATCGAATAAGGAAATGGAAATCGAATAAGGAAACGAAAATCCAATTAGGAAATAGAACCCAAATAAGGAAATAGAAACGGAAAAAGGAAATGAATATTGAAAAAGGAAAAAGAAACCGAATAAGGAAATGAAAATCGAATAAGGAAATGGAAATCGAATAAGGAAATGAAAATCCAATAAGGAAATAGAAACTGAATAAGGAAATAGAAACCAAATAAGGAAATGAATATTGAAAAAGGAAAAAGAAACCGAATAAGGAAATGAAAATTGAATAAGGAAATTGAAATCGAATAAGGAAATTAAAATCCAATAAGGAAATAGAAACCGAATAAGGAAATAGGAACCGAAAAAGGAAATGAATATTGAAAAAGGAAGAAGAAACCAAATAAGGAAAAGAAAATCGAATAAGGAAATGAAAATCGAATAAGGAAATGGAAATCAAATAAGGATGATAATCGAAAAAGGAAAAAGAAAACGAATAAGGAAATGACAAAAAAATTTGAAGAAAAACTTTTTTGAGGAAAAATATTTTGAGGAAAAAAAAAAATTTGAGGAAAAAAAATTTTGAGGAAATAAAAATTGATGAAAAAAAAAATTGAGGAAAAAAAATTTTGAGGAAAAAAAAATTTTGAGGAAAAAAAAATTTTGAGGAAAAAAAATTTTGAAGGAAAAAAAAAATTCAGTTTGGACTTGTAATATTTTCAAAATTTGAATATCGAAAAAGGAAAAAGGAAAAAGGAACCAACTTGTGTCTGGTCGTGATTGAACTGAATATACTATTCAATAATTGTATAGACAAACTGATATGGACAATGTTTTTTCACGTATAAGTACGAATGTGTAAATTGTCCTATTAACTTTTCATTTAAAATGAATATTTTTAAATACATTTTTTTAATGAAATAAAATAATAGTCAGCCGTATTTCCCGATTAATAGATTAAATTAAAGTGTGTCCGCTGAATGATAATATAAATGTACGACATATGGTAAAGAAAAGGTTGTTAACTATCAAACCTACACATTCAAAATCAGCAAGTGGTCTTTGGTGTTGATCACGGTAACTGCAGTAAGCTTCCCATTCTCTTTTGTCATCACTGGTTGGACGAGGCGGAGGCGGGGGTGGTTTTAACTTCTCTATCCGTTTGGCATATCCTTTAATTGCAGGATCGTTTCCACAGTATGATAAAAACAGTAATGACCCTAGATATATCACTGCTAGAAAAGCGATCCGCATTCTGGGAAATATAATTAATATAAATTATTGAAAATGATGCCAGAACGTACAGTAATGGAAGTATAAATTTATTAACATCCTGATGTAGAATAACACGAAACATGACATGTAAATTTCCGACAAAGTTTATCGAGAATAAAAAATATAATTTTCTTGATCACTAAAAAAATGTTTCCATAGATTAAGGAAATGAGAAACACACGTGGAAAGGTGAATAAGTGCTCCTTAATTTTTGAAGATAATATTATGCACGTATGTATGCACTTTTGTGTGAGTCCTGCTGTATTTTATATTTTAAATTTTAAAGACATCTTGATAAACAATATAAGAAGCGGAATAAAAAACAAGAATCAACGAATTAAAATTAAATATAATTTTCGCAATTTTTCGTTTGCCTTTTCTAAAAAAACATTCATTATTTCGCTATACCAGTGACAATTTTTCTTTTTAATGCAAAAAATATATAGATCGTTATTCAATTTGTATTTTGATATATAAAAAGAACCTATTTTTATTTCATCTTCCAATATTTTCAATATTTATATCTGTTTTAGCATATATACTTTATATTTATTGTCATTAAAAGATATAACATTTAATACAATAATAAATTATGTATAAATAAAAAAAAAAAAGTATTTAAAGAAGAAATATTCTTTAAAAATATATTATTTGTCGCTAATAATTATTTACTTACCTTTAACTATTAACAAGGTGTCTACATGTTCCATTCTAACGGAAACACCCGGAAGTTAACGTGTACTTCCAACGGCAATATGTCAATTTCTGTATTTACCGCAATATTACATTCACGTGTTTAAAAAAATACTATTTTTAGGAAAGCACTTATTAACTAATCTCAGGATGATAAAATACAAAACGAAATATGATGTTATACATATCTTTTTTTTCTCTCTTTATTTTATAAATCAAAGGTAGGCAATGGCGCCGTAGAAGATATATATATATATATAGCAATGTATCTGAACTACTACATGTAGATGTGAATATCTCTGGTTTATACTGGTTGAATGTCCAGGTTTTGATAACTTGTTTGGTCCTTTTCGGATATATGTCCTTCTTAAAGTTTTTATTAGGTTTTTGCTTTCTTCACATCTTTCGGCCTTAAAAAACACTACAAAGACATACATTTTATTTCGAAAGTCTGTAAAATCGGTACCGTTAATATTGTAATTGAGGATTCGAAATTTTTACCCATGTAGATAATTTTAAAATGTTATTTGTAAGGAATAGATGCGGATTTGATAGTTACAAATTTCCGTTGTAGATCAGATAATTATTACAAAACCGTGTGTTGTGTTTTTGCTTTTTTGTTTTGTTTTATTCATGTTTGTTTATTTAGTTTGTTTTTATTCATTTTTGTTTGTTTGGTTTGTTTTTATTCATTTTTGTTTGTTTGTTATGATCTTTAGTGTTTCTATTTTTTTCTATTTTTTTTTAACTTTTCTCTCTTAGCTTTAGTGAGGGGTTTTTGTTTTCTGTTTATTCTGACTCATGAAAATGTGATTATCTCGTTTTTTTAATATCAAATTATATAATTAGTATAGTCCATCTTTGAGAATTTTACGGTTGTTACTTCTGGTAATGGAATGAGCAGGTACATCTGATATTCAATAGCTCTATTAGGCCAATTAAAATTAATTGATAGATTTTCATCCCCGCCCGCCCCAATGAAATCGGCCCGCCCCGAATTTTTTTATTTCATAAAATTTACGATTTCCGGATTTTGTACATTTCCGTTACCGGTACCCGTTAAAATTTCGTTTCATTCAAAGCTACCTGTTTTAAATTTCGGTTTTGTACCTCGAGTAAATCTAACCAAAATGATTAAGTCGACATATTCTGCTGCTCTATGATGACAACATCATCTTCCGAGAGTAAAGATTGATTACGAGAATGACATGAAATATTCATGTTACAAGAAACACTCTGTTTCCAAGACCGCAAATCACGGTATGTCACAAATTTCTGTGATTAGAAAACTGCGGATTTTTTTATTTATGCAATGGCTTTGTGTCAGGAAATTTAAACCGTGAATGATATCCAAAGCGCCAGATTCGTGGAAACCATTGATACAGAAAACATGACTGGATTAAAGATATTGAAACACAAGCACAAACTTGTTAGATTTATGACCGTATTTTGAATTTAAAAAGTTGACTAACATACGCATTTTATTTTTATGTTGACAAACAGCAAATGTCCCAATACACATAAAAGAGTTATTAAACAACAACTTTTTTTTTATTAAGTTCAAGTTTTACATAGTAATTATATTTTCATCTTGCATAAGTACCAACCCAATTATTTCAACACTGTTCGAGTTTTCATTTTATTCTGTACTCATAATAAATGTGTTGCATACCAATGCATTTGCTTCATTTTAATGGAATACAAACCATCGTTTTGAAACCCTAATACATTAAGTGAAGGTAGTCCAACTGTAGAGAGCATTTCTCACACGTTTTTTGTTGTTTAGTTTTTAAAGCCGCAATTAGATAGTATTTATTTAAGGATTTGAAAAATTATGTAAGATTCCTCATACTTGTGTATACATGATATAAGCTTATATCATTACACTTGCATATATGAAGAACTCGTCACAAAAAGGTTTCATATGAAATAAAATTTAAAAAATAAAATCCTCCCACCCACCCCATTTTTTTCAAAAATTTGGATGAAAATCTACTAATTAATTTTAGTTGGCCTTATCAGCTTCTGAAACGCAAAGAAAAATATAGATTGTAGCGTTTCAATACAATATGAATGAAACGGAAATATGTGAAATATGGTTTTCTCTCTATATTCAGAAAAAGTCAATGATATTTTTTAAATTCAAAATATAAGAGAGCGAGCATGTGCTCTTAAACAAAGGGATTCTTATGGTAGTAGATAATTCATCTTCTTATGCAGCGAAAGTTTTACGGATTTACTTTATTTGGTTGATCTGTGTAACATATGTTCGTTGATAAGTTCTTTTTGTCGTACATGTAGCCACAATATCACAAACTCCATTCTCGTTTCTCAGAATAAAAAAAAACTGCGTCTTATGACAAGATTGGTGAATGGACTTTAGCAACACGATGGGTGCCACTATTTGAACAAAAACTTTTTAACTGTACATACACTATTTTAACCTACTAGTGGAATTCTGAAGCACCTAATTTTTACCTTGTATTGGGTTGAATTGTTATTATTATTTTTTATTTTCGTATATATGCATGTATGGTATGTATTGAATCTGATTTAGTTTCAAATTTTGATTCAATTTTGTTAAAGAGGGGCGAAAAATACCAAAGGGACAGTCAAACTCATATATGATGGAAAACTACATTTGTACCTGACAACGCCATGGCTAAAAAAGAAAAAGGCAAACAGAAAAATACTAGTGCACACGACACAACATAGAAAACTAAAGACTAGCAACACGAACCCCACAAAAAACTAGGTTTGATCTCAGGTGCTACGGAAGGGAGTTGCAAGATATGCACGAATCATTCTACTCTTGTTACATTATTGACATACGTAAACAGCCATGTTTTGCATGTATTTTACAAAATCCCCACTTAAAATTACACAAAAAGAATGCGACCGATGCTAGAAAAATAAGTAATGCACCATTTGTTGTATGTTTCAAAGGAGATGGTGAACGTATTCCAGCGACGCAAATACTGCATGACAAGAGTTTCAATAGATCCATATGAAAAGCAAATTACATGTAATATCATGAATGCAAACTCCAAAACTGAAAAGACATTGAGTATACATTAGAGTATTTATCTTAATATATATATATATATTCATGTAACATGAATACTATTGTACAATGTTAGTATAAAATTATGTACATGTACTTGTATATTTCTGGTTGCTTGTTCTTGTTTTTATGATAGCCATCGGAAACATACGCGTATGAAGTCAGTGGCTTTTCAAAAAATATATGATTAAAAAAAAATTTTGAAAACATCGCCTTGCTACATTCTGTGCTACTTTTAAACTATAACGCCCGACACCTTTTACATTTAAACCCTGATATGCATGCTAAAGATGAAATCATAGATATCACAACGTGAGAGGAGTAGGTCCCGTAAGGGCTGATTTCGGCCTCAATTTTCAAGTTAATCTAACGAAAGATTTTAGACATTTTTTAAACACTTAAGTGTCTATTTCAATTGATTCAATAGTTTATACGCAAGATTTAAACTGATTAAGTCATTAACAACGCTCCGATTCAAGCTTAAATATGAAAAATCTATCAAATATGCCAAAAATGGTCACTTTTCAGATTGTTTTTGTCAAAAATGAAAGTGGCCGCATCCGTGTTCATCCTCAACCTTTATATATATTACGTATTATCATCAAATACAACTTACATTTCAATCTTATGGATGAACCCACATGCGGTCACTTTCATTTAAGACGGAAACCGTCTAAAATTTTACTAAAAAGCAAAAATTGTGAAGATGTCAGTAATTTAGCATGACTTAATGATGCTAGTACTCGATATATGTGTCAAAAACAGCCCATTACTTTCAATAAATATCTTAACGATTACATATTCACAATTTTCTGAAATTGCTATATTTTGGGGCCAAAAAGGGGTCTTACTGAACCTACTCTTTTGGAATATACATCATGTATGCTTAAACTTCTTAGCAAACTACTTTTAGTGTCATTAATTAAGTCTGGGTTGTCTCCCCTACGCCAAGACATTTAATTTAATATTATGTACTGTGATGTAATTCAAGAGGACGTTTTATAAAGAGTTGGTGAAGTTATTAAACGTCCAGTGGCAAATGCTTCATGCATTTTATGGACAAATATTTAAATTTTGTTTACACTCAGACACAACATATGTGAAAGATAAGGATTAATAACAATCCAGACACAATAAATAACAGACTGAATAGACGGGACATCAATATCGATATAGAACAAAAGTATACTATCAAAAGATTTCAAAACTTTTAAGGTACATGTATCTTTCTTTTAGTTATGTATTTTCAAACACCATTTTGAAAGTACACAATATGTCAAAGTCTTAATTGTCACTAAAAAAATAAAAAGTGTGAATAAATTAAGCACATACGATACGCCGTTCGGGTTAATTAGGGTCACCCGAGCCGTGCAGATTAAATCATTTATACCGACTTGCTTGGTCAATAATTGTAGCATATATTACGTTTCAATTGCATCAATACATTTTTATGCCCCACCTATGATAGCAGAGGGGCATTATATTTTCTGGTATGTGCGTCCGTTCGTTCGTCCTTCCGTTCGTTGTACCGTCCGTCCTTCCGTCCGTCCGTCCGTCCGTCCCGCTTCAGGTTAAAGTTTTTAGTCAAGGTAGTTTTTGATGAAGTTGAAGTCCAATCAACTTGAAACTCGGTATACATGTGCCCTATGATATGATCTTTCTTAATTTGATGCCAAATGAGTGTTTTGATCCCAATTTCACGGTTCACTGAACATAGAAAATGATAGACTGCAAATTTCAGGTTAAAGTTTTTGGTCAAGGTAGTTTTGATGCAGTTGAAGTCCAATCGACTTGAGACTTAGTATACATGTTCCCTATGGTATGATCTTTCTAATTTAAATGTCAAATTAGAGTTTTTACCCCAATTTCACAGCCCACTAAACATAGAAAATGATAGTGCGAGGGGGCATCCGTGTACTATGGACACATTCTTGTTCTTTAATATTATACGCCTGCAAATTGGACTTTCATGGGTATCTCCCATATTACTATATTCAATTAACGGAGCATAAATTAACCAAGAATTTTAAATTATTTTGTGAATAGAAAATGCAGTATGTATTCTGAATCAATAGGTAAATAATGTATTTTATTTCGTTTGAAATAGGGTTTTTCCCGTTTGCTATTTGTAGTTATTATTTATAGATGGGAACTAGTATAACTGGTTTTGTAACAGTATGTACTATTTTTAAATTTGATGTTAGGTGCAGGAGGCACGAAGAAAGTTTTGGCGGTTTTTATGGGTGGGGTTTAATGGTACTATATAAAGTTTGGCATTTAAATGTATTAGTATCGAAGGTGCTCGCAGTTACGTCGAATTGAAGTTGGTCACATAGGTATATGTGCAGTTGCTGCTATGTTTATTGTACGTACAGGTGTTGGAAGTATAAGCCGAGGAAAACGAAACGATCCGAAAGAGGAACAATGTTATATGTCATGTATTTATATATAGTTTCAATCGAAAAATATGTACATTAGAGTAAAATAAAATATTGTATCGCAAGAGAAAATAAGATGTTACTGCGAGCAACTAATCCTATATAATATATGTGTTTTTCTTGTTTATAGCCTATTGAATTTAGAGATTAAATACTTTAAATTCGGACGAGCAGGTTGAGGGAGAATTTAAGGAAGGGTAAACAATATGCATAATTGATCACATGACTTGTATCAATTGATAATAAAATTGAGAATGGAAATGGGGAATATGTCAAAGAGACAACAACCCGCCCAAATAAAAAACAACAGCAGAGGGTCACCAACAGGTCTTCAATGTAGCGAGAAATTCCCGCACCCGGAGGCGTCCTTCAGCTGGCCCCTAAACAAATATATACTAGTCCAGTGATAATGAACGCCATACTAATTTCCAAATTGTACACAAGAAACTAAAATTAAAATAATGCAAGACTAACAAAGGCCAGAGGCTCCTGACTTGGGACAGGCGCAAAAATGCGGCGGGGTTAAACATGTTTGTGAGATCTCAACCCTCCCCCTATACCTCTAACCAATGTAGTAAAGTAAACGCATAACAAACCTGTTATCTGATCCTACTATTGAAGAACTGAATGTTTATGGATTTGGAGATTTGAAAAAAAAAATTATTAAATTATGCATTTACATTAATATGATAGTTATTTACCATGCAGTTTTTCCGATTGATATTATAAGATATACCTTGACTCTTCATAATGTTAGTGGTTATGTGATAATAAGATACTTTATTGTGTTAATATGTCCCTCAAAATGAAATGGCCTCGTTAACATTTTTTTAAATTCCGTAATATGATATCATATAAGGTGTTACCATCATTGAAGGTGCGCCATTTTAACAACGATTAAATGGTTTTAGTATAGGTAGGTGCTCATGTATATTAATATGTTCAAGAACAATTATCTATTTGTCAGTTTTCTTTTTGTAGAAATATGTTGTCATGACCCCGTTTTTTGTAAATGTGGTGGTGAGAATCGCAATTTTCCCGCTTGAAAGTTCAGATGTGAATTTTAATGAATGATGGAACGTGTTCTAAGACTTTTTAGATCAATGCAACAAGTTTATTGTAAGCATCCTGTAATTATACTGAAGAGATAGGGTAGATGATCCATATGTACATTGCTCTGTACACTTAAAAATAACTTTGTTTATTGTGTCAGACGTCCTTGTTTAATTTCTACGATTTTATGATTTCGGTCATTTCAAAATGCAGCCCAGAAATTATTTTGATACTTTTGTTTGATGAAAGAGTAGAAGAAACTATTTAACTTCCAGTGTCAACTATTTTAGACATCTTCTGGACGAAAACTTACATATTAAGAATTTAATTCAATTCTTTATTACACTGTGTCTTAAGGTGGCACGGTAGTATTTGCATTCCAGAATTTAGGTTGCTCTTTTGTGTACCCTACTTAGGTTAATGTATCTAAACAGTGTGATTGGACAAAAAATACAGTATCAACTGAACATACTTTCCCAAACTGAGGGATGAATCAGGTGTAGAAAAATATGAAATAATTTTACATACAGATGAAAATGAATTTTTGAGAATTTTTTAAAATTTTGTATTCACTGCACCATAAAAGACCTAAAAGTACTAGTGGCCTTAGGTTTTTTAAAATAGCAAAAAAAGTAAACGGTCATGATACATATTCAAATTCATTTCTGAATAGTAAAATAAAAGTACTTCAGTTAACTGTGAATGTAGAATTTTTTGCAGTGTTAGAAAGTGGTGAAAATTCTAAAAAGGCTATCATTATCCCTAATGGGCCAGGAAATGCTACCGTGCCACCTAAACCGCACCGGCAAAATTTGATCGGACTCGACGGTATCTAACATCCGGCACAATGACGGAACATCAATAGACAGAAGAAAGCTAGGTTTCTCCTTATTTTATTATCGAAGAACATATATACATATACAATTATTTTCTATTGTGATATGCAATATTTTCTACAACCGTTCTATATTAACGAAGAAATAAGTAAAAATGCATGTCAAAATGACGAATTGAGTGACCCTTGCCTCGAAATTGTTTAATTTCTCGTTAAATTGTTCACATTGTACGGAAAGAAAGGTACGGGAAGATAGATACTGACACGGAGATTGCAAAACTAGTCATTATGAGCATCTCAATACTTGTATTTCTGTGTATGGAACGAAAGAAATGGGTCATGTCAAATAAAAATACACCGGTTTCGTCATTGTTGTTTACTACACAATCACCCGGTTTCGTCTATATATATCACCCGGTTTTTTATATATTTTTTTTAAACCAACAATTTATAAAAAGCAACGTTAACACGGATCTGAACATTGTCTTTCGAAAGAATTTAAATAAATATTTATCATAAAGTAAACTTGTCGTGTTTACAATTATTTACATAGGTAATTATAGTACTACACATTTTCCCAATAGTCCGGCCGATTGGTGCAGATATAGAGCAGAATTGTTCACTTGATGAGGAAAGCATGAAACTTTGCATAGTAGTTTTTGGTTATATACCCTTTGATTTCAGCTATGGACCCACTTTGAAAAATCCAATATGGCTGCCATTTTCAAGATGGCGGAAAAACGATATAAAAATCAAGATTGTCCTAAAGGTATTATATATAATTTCGGAAATTAAAGTTATGATTCTTCAAAAATGGACTTCATGTTCTTGAATTTGTTATCAATTAATTTTAAAATATAAAAAAAATTAATTTGGTTATTTCTATTACACATACATTTGCAAATATGGCTGCATATACAAAAACAAATAGTGAAATTAAAAATGTTAATCAATATGTTACATGTTATTCTTTAAACGCTTTCAGTTTTAATGGTTGGAATGAAATAGGTTGAAACGAGTCGATTGAACGTTTATATGGTTCGGTTAAATGTGGTGGAATAGTAGGTAACTCATCTGAACTTTGAGGCAGTGCCGAGGGCACCCTGTCTCGTGTCTCTTCAATGTAACGTCTTACGTCACTTATCGCGTTTTCATCTGCCGTACCCACTACATCGTCAAATTGTTCTATGTAATCAATAGGTGTACCTTTCTTCAGGCGGAATAGGCGATTGCCATCATTTAAAATGGTTAAGGGGCAACTATTTCCTTTTCCAACGACGTGCGAAACCAATTCGCAACTATTCAGCGAGCATGGTCCTAAAATGCACTCCTGGTCAGCACTTTTATTACATCAGAGGCCCCTGAGGGGCCTCGGGTGTATTGCCATCGCCTACTTCAATTCGCGCAAAGATCAAAGAGATGCATATATAATTAGTTTTGGAATAATAACCGACATTATAGACCCGCGGACCTATATAGTGCAGAATAAAATTCCGTATCACTTCTTTTAAATTCATGTTTTCAATGGATACTCAGTTTTTTTTAATTTTTCTTAATGCAAAATTTATAATATGAAAATGTTTTGTCGTTAGAAATATTTGTATTTTAATCAAACGATCTTCAATATCAAAAAATTGTTGTTGCGGATGAATACCACGAGTGCGCAAGAGGGCAAGAGCGAGCGTGTAGAAAATCGAGAGGAAATCAATTCACACATTTATACACAGAAAGGTAATTATATTTCAATTATTTGATTTGGAGTAACCTTTTTAAACCGTTTATAGCATATATTTGTCTATAATATTAACGTAGCAAAACCAGGAAAATTTAATCTGTCATAATATTAAAATAAATTATCAGGTCACGTCCCCCGCAGCCATTTTGAAAATACCAGCAGATTGCCGGGGTAGGAGTAACAAGAACCTGCAAGGCCTTTAAAGATAAGGTTACTATTTGTGTATTTTTTATAACAACAACTTGTGTTTATAAAGATCTCAACAATTTTTCGTAAACTTCGTAAATAACAAGTAGATTGATCACTTGGACACACACACGGAACTATTTTCTGTTTTTTTAAGATACTGTTTCGGATTTTCGCTCCTTCTCCGACTTAGTTTGTTGCATTAGTATATGTGAATATGTCCCCTTGACTGGAAAAATACGCAGAATTTGTAATGACTTTGACTATGTCTATGTAAGTAATTCTAATATATAATTATTGGTTAAATTTATTGTTTATATAATATTCAGAGAAGACTTTTTCTTCTTCCTATAGAGTTGGACTCTTTTTGAGTGTATAAAGACTCTTGCTCGTAAAATCAAGAGTCTTACAAATGTACTTTACACTGAAATGTCAGAATTTGGGTTAATCACATTTACTGAATTACTATAGATATATTGGGAGAAACCTTACAGTTTTGGAGATATCAATATAGATTAACTGTCCTGTTTTTTAAGTCTCCCTTAGCTTGTAGTATTGTATTATTTTGACCATACATGACATGTATCTACTATCGCCAAAATTATATGATAATTTGATGACATACTTGTGCTTATCATTCTCTACAGCATTATATAATTTAAATGTGTAACCATATCCATGTCAAATTTTAGTAACTTATATTAGACATTTGTTCACACATACATGCATATGTGCATATGAGAACTTGAATTGAGCAAATATGATTAGTTACATGTATATCTATGAGAAATACAATCAGTTAACTTTATCTATGAGCATCCATGAGATCTTAAATTGAGCAAATATGATCAGTTATATGTTGAGTAAAATTTGAGCTAGATCTACTCAATTGAGTTAGATATATATCAATATTGAGACTAATCTAAATGGTTATTTGAGCACACATGAGCCTATTTATACTATTGAGAGCAATATTGGGATACTGCATGAGCAAACTAAGCAAATCTTTATTGAGACAAACCTATGAATGAATCCACAGTAAAAGGGAAGTCCGGAGGGGGTTACCCCACCCCCTCTTGTTTGAAAACTTGTAAACGGTCAACATCCCCACCCCTAAACCATATATATTCTTGTAGGGGACAATAAAACAAATGAAATGAAATAAGAGGGAAGTCCAAAGGGGGTCACCCCACCCCCTCTTGTTTGAAAACTTGTAAACGGTCAACATCCCCACCCCTAAACCATATATATTCTTGTATGGGACAATAAAGCTAATCAAATAAAATTAAAGGGAAGTTCCTGGGGTAGCCCCACCCCGTTCAATTTGAGAATGTGCTATTATCTTGTAAACGGTCCAGATCCCAACCCTTAAACCATATACATTCTTGTAGGGGACAATAAAACAAATCAAATGGAATGTAGGTAAATTTCCTGGGGGTCACCACCACCCCCTCCTGTTTGAATACTTGTAAATGGTGGAGATCCCTACTCGTAAGCCATACATATTCTTGTATGGGACAAAAAATCAAATCAAATGAACATGGGACCATATGAATGGCGAGTTATGGGAGCTTTGTTTGGGAGACTTCGTAACAGCATCCTGTTACAATTACTTCTTGTTTTAAATTTGTTCTTGACAATTTTTTGTTTATTTTTAAAAAAAATATAGGGACAACAGAGTTGGTGTATGTGGGTTCGATTCCCACCCTAGGCATTCATTTATATTGGCTGGTGCAAAGCGGGCAGTTTAGCTTAGTGGCCCCACACTGACTCTGTTGTTCATATGTTACTTAAAAAAATTAGGCGGCATCGTTCAAGTCTTTCCATCTTTATTTTTCTATTCGAAAATCAGACACAACAAAACCATTGAATAATTGTGAAAATTATACCACAGATAACTCTGGTAAAACTTTAATTGTTTTTGGCATAATTAAACTTGGCTGCCATCCAAGATCTAAAAAGTTTTTATATTGATGAATTATATATATCAGATTTGGATTCTTTTGGTTACAAAACATTTTGGATGGTACATGTAGGTAGCGGCCAAATCTTTATTCCTAATGGCTGAAAGCTTTCAGGTCTGAAAATTGCCCAAAATCATCACATTTTGACAAATTTGGAACATAAAATGTACTTTTATGAAAAGAACTGATTTATTGAGTGTTAAGACTTTTGAAATAGACCCAAATTACGAACCAAATTGAGAACTTTTTGGAGTTTTATAGTTTAGGCTATTTTGGGCAATAAGTGAAACTTGTCCTTTGAATCAGTGGTTTCACAATAACCATTATATACTAAGTATCTGTTAGAAGATAGCTCTGTCACAGTACATTGTTAAACTTAAAGATAAATATATACCGACAATGACCAATATTAATGATGGAATGAGATTATACATGTATATATACTGTTTTATATTGTTACATGTACATACATAAATGAAAATTAAAACCAAACTGTTGTCATTATTCATAAAAAAAGAAAAGGGAGGTATGATTGGTATAAATCAGACACCAGCTCTAGACAAAATGATGAAAAAGAAATAAAGCTTATAACCATACAACATTTTTACAATCAGAAAAAAACTATACATAAATCAGTTAGAAATAGCCATGAAATGTCAAATGTTAAACAATATATACAAGAAAACTAATGGCCACATCAATGTACAATCGGGAAATCAAGATATACACCAAAAAATTACAAGGCCTGTTTTACAGGTTTCTTACAAAGGACCGACACGTTCATATGGTAGTTGTGTTCTATATGTATAGTGCAAAATGTTCTCATTGCTAAACCAGTGGTATCCAAAGTATTAAATCCAGAACAGTTGAAAAACTATCCAAATGTTGTGATATTCAATTAACAAAAATACCATCATTAGCAAATGGCTATCTACATATAATACATTGTAATATTTACAATGAACCATTTAATAATTAAAAACCAATTGTTCAAAGAACAATTGAAGGTCTTTCCACAAGTGAAGATCTATTTTATTATCAAAATATTAAAAATCAATCTAAAATGTCAGTTCCTATGGCTTTATAATATATAAATATGAATTTAAAGCAAAGGTCAAAATCTATAACGTGCAAATTACCTATGACCTTGACCTCAATTTCAAGGTCATAAACCAAGGATCTCAAATCAAAAGACCCTAGGTCTTTATTATGTATGGTTAATGAGTTATATGACTTTATGCATAATTCTAAATATAAGATGGGCAAAAACTCCTATTTATTGTTTACGCACCCTTTCAACCAAAATTTATAAGTAACGGCATGTCGCAACTAACAATTTAGTGAAAATAAGATGTAGATATGTTATAAGGTTTTGAAAATAAGTAAAAATAAGCCAAAATAAAAAATTTAGAATATGACCTTGACCCTTGACCTTGACCTAATTTTCATTTTTTTTGGACCAAGGATCTCAAATTAAAAGACCCTAGGTCTCTATCACTTATGGTTTACCAGTTAGAACTGCAAATCACTTATATCAAATACATAAGGGGGAATAACTCTCTTATGGAGTATCAGGATAGCTTCGGTTAAAACTAAACTCCGAATCCTGAAGATGTAACGAGCAATTTGGTAAAATAAATTTGTCGTAATCTTTTACGGTTGCGAAGGAGTAGTGGCCACAAGAAAAACAGTGTTTGGGGGGAAAACTCTTACTGCGCGGTTGTCAGTTTTAAAGCGTATAAACTACAAAATGTATACGATATCATATTCCCAATAACTAAGCGACATCTTTTGAAACAACAAAATTACGCAAGAAAAAAAATTAGGCGGAAGAAAAAAAAAATAATAATCAGAACAAAATCAATAGGTCTTTCCACGGAAAGGTGGAAAGACCTAATTAGAAAACAGAACCTACAATGTACATGTATAGCTGCTAATTTAAAAAAAAAATATAATGGATAAATGATTGACTGTGTTACAATAAAACCAAGATACAAATGTAACTCAGTGAAGCTATTTATAAACATTTAAAGAGTTTGTGTTGACTGCAACAAAAATCTAGAATAAGGGATAGTAATCTTGCTGTGTTAACATCCATTTAATTAGCAACTGATCAAAAAGCTAAATGTTTCAGAAAAAAACCTGGATACTACATGTACAAACATTGTTAATTAATGCCATTTGTAGAGCAGGATCTGCTTACCCATCCGTAGCACCTGAGATCACCTGTTTTGGTGGGGTTCGTGTTGCTCAGTCTTTAGTTTTCTATGTTGTTTCTAGTGTACTTTTATTTGTATGCATGTCTTTTTCAGTTTTAGTCATGGAATTGTAAGTTTATTATCCATTTATGAGTTTGCTGTTCATCTGGTATCTTTAGCCCCAAAGTTTCCCCTGGGTCAATTATTTTTTTCGCCACCTCTTTCGCCAAAACAATATATTTTTCCCCACTTTATTTTTTAATTAGCCACAATATTACAATTTATCTGTTTTGATATGATTGTCTTGAACCTCTTTTTCATAGTTCAGTGAGTGACTATATAGCTACTCGAAGAATTGTTTGCTATGTTGATTCTCTATTATAAGTTATACGCTAACGATTTTTGTATGTGTGCAACTATATGGTCATAATGCCAATCTAACAGTTCTCATTTGACCAAGTAATCATTGATAATTCACAAAGTTAAGTTTCCTAGTTCAAGTCAGTATCTCAGATATGATAGCATATTATATTTAATATTTGTACTATATTGTATGGTGAACATATCTGTCTGGTAGGTATAATATAAACACCTGTCATTTATCAATAATTCAACACAACTTGAGGTCCTCTGATGTTCAGTACTTCAGTACTTTGATTAGTTTTAATGGTAACAGTCATTTCTGAGTTGGTAGAACTGTGATGTTTCGTTTTATGCAAACTTGTTGAGTTGAAATCTCGTTTCCACCGTTAACAAATGCCGCATTTATCACTTTATTGTTGATGGTAAATGTGGGAGTACTCAGGTTTATCACTGCGCTCAGTGTGTCCAAAATATCTAGCCTAAGTATAACATCGTCTGTTTACTCTATTAATGTCGAGAGTCGTTCTTTATAGTCTTCCCAATAACAAGCTATTAACACAAACCACGTAGCGTTACGTTCTCAAAATCTCCATTTTCTGCCTGAATTAATTTCTCATTTACTAATGTTATCATTGCAGCAGTGTCCACAATCATGCTCACATTCTGGTCATGTATAGTACCTCGTACTGCTAAGCTCTTTCAAATGGTCCGTGGGCCTCTGTTCGATTTTGTGATGAGGTGATGTTTCATGGCCAATGGACTTTGGAATCGTGCGTTGGCCGACTGGCCCGACCCTTTGCTGTTTAAAGACTCCATTGTTGGAGTTGCTCCGTATCCTTGTGAAGGTGATCGTTGTCTGAAATAACCGGGATTTCTGGAGTTTGCCCCTGGAGATGCTAACCGTTGTCTTTAGGGACTATATGATCTCTACCTTAGTGGGGGTGTTGCTGATCGATAGGCATTTAGCTTGGGTGTAATCTATTAGGCGATCTACCGCGAATGTATTGCTCAGGAGATCTTCCATGTGTATATTGATCAGGTGATCTTCCATTGAACTGGTGATCTTCCATGATTATTTGATCAGAAGATCCGAGGTTATACTGATCGGCCAATCCACGGCTATGCTGATTAGTTGAAAGCATAATATCAGCTAGTTTTGTGACAATTTGTACAAGGTTAATATGCTCCTCATTATATATCCAAAGGTCTGCTCATATTTCCTTTATCGGTCGGTGATACTGCGCCATCAGCAAAGTAGACTTGTCGATGGTTATAATTGGCACTTTTTGATTCATATATCGCCATCTGGTTTGCTATTGAGGTTTTTAGTTGATTCAACGCCTTGTTGAAATTTTCTGAGTTCCTCTTTATGACATGCCTTGAAGAATCTTTGTCTTTACATTCTCGACGGAATGCTTCGGTTCCAATCTGGTTTGATCGTCTTTCTTGCTGAAGCGCTGCTCCAAATGAATGCTTTTTTTAAGGCCTTGGAATCATCATCTGTGCGAGCGTAATATGGGGCCTACACACATTTTTTCTGTTTTCCCATTGTCATCTACCGGCAAATCGTTCAAATTGGTAAATGAACGCCTCCCAAGTCATGGATCCTCTCCAATTGAGTTTTTTGAATTTTTGGGAGCTGTGGGCTTCGTCTCCGGTCCCTTGCACCACGATTTTCTTGCCATCGGGTATATTCTCTCTCCAATGAGGAGTCTGAAGAAGAGGTGTTGCCACACTCTTTTGGTTTCCTCTGCCCTTTCCTGGACCGGCCAGTGGAGTCAGCTTGCTGTTATGGGAAGCCTGTTAGAGTTCCAGGAGCTGACGAGGTTGTCATAATTGGAGTGATAAATGTGGGATTTGCCATTGACTCGACGGGAATGATACCGTAAGTAGGAACTGCATTCAGCATCGGAGAAACTTGAAAAAATCCACCTGCAGCCAATTGTTTCTGTAATGGTGTGCTGCTCTGAACCAAATATTATTGACCTAAAGTAGATGGTAAGTGTACGTAAGACGACACATAAGCCTGTTGCTGGTATCCTTGATAAGTACTAGAGGGTTTTAGTATGTTATTAATTGGAGATTGTTGTTAAATAATTTGAACTGTTTCATGCAGGGCCAAAAACCCTGACATAGGACTTTTGACTTAAAGTGAAGACACCTTCAACAGAGTTGGCGCGGTTGCTGGTTCATGCCAACTATAATTTGGGAAAGACCCAAGGCATGGATTTTGTTGTGTACTTTTGGTAAACTTGCGTTGTACTGGCTAAGGTCAAATTTTGGCTTAGATGATGTGTCCATTGCAGGAATTTTAACTTCTTTATTTCGATTGTCCACTAATTCATTTACAACAGATGCCAGTTGTTGGAAGGTACCCTGCTGTTCAAATGCACTTTTAAATTGAACTGTGTCTACTTCCTCAGGTGTTGTCAGCTAGTCCATTCGTCTCACAACAGCATTGAATATCTTATTGGTCTGACCATCAATTCCGCCAAGCAATTATTGTGGTCTATCCTGTCTTCAGACTGCTAAAGTTGCTGAGCTATTGCTCTCATCTGTTCGTTATTAATATGCATTGCCTCTTTCTGTTCAGCTTGAAACGTAATGAGACCAACACATATTTTATCAATTCGCGATGATTTGCTCTGTTTTGTATTGCGGTCATCTCAGCTGTTCTTTGGGCATTAAATTTACTACCTGCTAAAAATTCTTGGTACAATTATTTAATAGTCATTTCTGAGCTGTCCTCAGTTAAAGCGTCCGAGTTCAGCTGTGGGTTTCTCCATATCCCCAAGTGATTAATTTTCTGCCATTTCAATGTTCTTGTCCTTGTTGTCCCCAATTCCTGCCATTTCACTGATATGTGTTTAAATGATTCTCAATTCACAGTTTGATATCTCAAATCACAGCTTTTATGTGTGACCCAAGACAACAAATAGTGCAGCTTTTAATGAAAGCTACTACTGCAGCTTTTTATGAAGGCTACTACTTTGTGTATGAAATGACAAGCAAGGCAAAATCAAAAAGGACAGATACTAAATGACACTATATATCAATAAAATGCTTATATTCAGGTCAATTCTCAATAATGAATATTTGCTCCTTTTTAAGGCGGCCATTTTGAAAATAGCCGCCATTTTGTATTTCAAAGATAGACCAAAACAAAATCTTGGTAAGTACACCAAGTCATTCAAATATGTTGATTTTGTGCTTCCAGCATCAAATCCACTGTGGTTTGTGTAATACTGGAAAATATTTTAGAACGTACGGCAGCCATCTTGAAATAAGCCGCCATATTGAATTTTGAGGGTGGGTCCATAGCTTATATTGCTCAGTACACAAAAATGTACCATCATGCAAAAACTGGTGCTTTCCTCATTATTTGAGCATTTTTTTCACCGATCGGCCGGACTACAATGACAGGCGTATCCGTTATTTCACTGATCTTCAAACTAATTTTAAATGGAATATAAATACTCAATAGTAAACACTGATATCTACATTAACATTATGATATTGTTTTATATATATAGGTTTTGAGATACATTGCAATATGTGACCCCCCCTTTTTTTTTTTACAAAAAAAAACTAAATAACGATTGATAAACAAAATTTAAAACATCACCAAAAAGTATGCAGAAGTTAAGATTTATATTACTAAGAAGTGTGTAAAGTTTGATGCAATAATGATAAATCGTTCTGAGATATGGCGCGACATGTTAAAAAACACACTCCTGTTTTACTTGCACAAAGTTCTGTAACTCAAAAAGATTTCATTTGATTTTCACTACAAGGTTTACAGATCGTTTGACCGTTTCAAGAAATAACTTTGTTAAATTTCTTGAAAACTAGATAAGCTGTTCTCAAGTTACGGTGCGACATGTTTACGCTGGACAGAAGGATAGACGGACGGATAGTCGGACGGACGGACAGAATGACTGATAGATGGAGGAACGGACGGATGTATACAATAATACGTCCTGTCAAAATTGTGACGGGCGTGTAAAAACGCAATGAAATGAAAAAAAACCTCTTAAAGGTCAATTAAAGGTCAATAAGTTTTATTAGGATATCGGCCAAGTCGATTTATTTGAATATCTTCTTGACTTCCTTAGTTATTTTTGCTATATGACTTTTATAGATATGTTTGAAAATAATAGATAAAAATTGATAAAATGAACTTCAAATTCATCATTTAAGCGCAATGCAAAAACTCCTTTAAGAACTAATGTGAGAATTTTATAGTAAATGGACAAATGGTAGAGCTAAGATTTTGAAGATAATCATCTGGCCCTTTCGAATTGTCTATGTCTACGGCTGTTTTTGAATAATTGACATCATGCACTTGCATGCCCCCCCCCCTTTTTGTTTATTTCTTAGCCATGAAGGCCATCTAGGTTGACAAGCGGGGGCACAGTAAACTTTTTAAAACTAGATACCCTAATTTTAATTAAAAAAGACATATGATTTTAAATAAGGTTTGTTAAATGCAGCCAGGGCCGTAACTAGCCCCTTTTAATACTGATGCAAAATATCTTCGCCGAGCGTAGCGAGGAAATTTTTTTTTTTGGCGAGGGGTGTGGGGGCCGCTTAAAGCCCCCAAAAGCTCTGAGAAAAATAACGCAAAATCGTGCATTCTGAGCGTTTCTCGGACTATTTGTTACAGAGAAACGCAAATCTTTTTTAGCTATTTTTTCGACAATATTCTGGTCTCAAAGCAAAAACATAGATTCATTGTTATTTAAGACTTTAAAGTTTTAGGGAAATTCAAAACACAAAATGACATTAAAAGACCGATATGTAGGATAAAGCAAACATCGTAATTTTCATAAGCATTAATACCGGATCTGTCTGTCTGTTCTTGTCTTGTATTGTGCTGACTTGAGATTTTTTATGACTAGATTTAAATATAGTGACAGTCATTAGTGCAGTAATATACGATAAATACTAGTACTGCTCAAGTCGACACTAGGGACCATATTGACCTTGTTTTACGGTATTTATGATTCTTTCATTATTGAAGACCCTCCAGCAACTATCAAGATGAAGAACAAGAATAAAAACTTTGACAATTGATCATTTGTATTTTTTTTTCTATACATTGACATTGTGTGCGATTAGCTCCCGTGAACGTGTACTTCATATTCCTTTATTTTCTGTTAAAGGGTCTGAATACGACTTTATGCAAATTTAACCCTTGAATGTAAAAGGTCATACGACAATACATTGATTTTTTTCAACAAATGATTTGATACCGGGAAATTGGTGTTCTTACTTTAATTTAAACCATGTCAGCTATCTAGTTTTATCCACATGTGCAGGCGCTTGGATATATGATACAGTTATTTTATTTTGTTGTTGATTAAGATATTCAATTTTTTATATTTATAATACATATCTATCACTTCTGTGCATATCTCAACTACAGAAAATACCTAATTTTGCAATCCATACTAAGAAAAATGGGTATGGTTTTATATACAAGAAAGGCAGTTTCGTATTCTTTGATATCAAGTTCAATTCTCCATGCAGAAACGACCACTTTTTTCTGTGTCCAGTAGCATCGTATATTCTTAAAATATTTTCTCGCATAATGCCTGGACATCGGTGGACATGCAACATTAAACGGTGTGACACGTTTACAAATGAAAATCAGCACTCAGACTAGTCTTTAGGTAGGACAATAAATGAACAAAAGACAAACCCGGGACACAGAAGTACGCACAATAGGCCATCAACTCTGAAAACCAAAAGTAAAATAGAAACATGGATTACGAAAAATATGCAAGGGCGACATCAGAGAGTGAAGAGAACTTGCTTCTTGCAAGACACAATTTGATATGAAGTTAGTCATATGAAGATAATCTTTTTTGTTTTTGTTTTTGTTTTTTTTTTTTTTTTTTGAAATTTAAAACATGAGGCATTTGCCTCATTTGCCTCAATGTAGTTACGACCCTGGATAATGATTTTTTTTATTTGACCAAACCGGGTTATGCATTGTGAAATCTATGACCAAACCGGGTGGTAAACATTGACGAAACCGGCCAGTTCCGTTTTGACATGACCCATTTCTTTCGTTCCATACTCAGAAATACAAGTATTGAGATGTTCATAAAAAACAAGTTTTGCAATCTCCGTTTTTGTATCTATCTTCCCGTACCTTTCTTTCCGAACAATGCGAACAATTTAATGAAAAATTAAACAATTTCGAGGCAAGGTTCACTCAATTCGTCATTTTGACGTGCATTTTTTTCTTAATTCTCCGTTAATATAGAACGGTTGTAGAAAATATTGCATATCACAATAGAAAATAGTTGTATATGTATATATATTCTTCAATATCATAAAAAAAAATGAGAAAATAAGGAGAAACCTAGCTTTCTTCTGTCTATTAATGTTCCGTCATTGTGCCGGATGTTAGATACCATTGAGTCCGAACAAATTTTGCCGGTGTGGTTTAGACACAGTGTATTACGACTCAGACAAAACATGTGTAAAATGGGGATAAATTACAAACTGAATAGACAGGAAATCGAAAGTGATAAGAAAAGTATACATGTATTATGAAAAGATTTCAAAACTTATAAGGTACATGTATCTTTCTTGATATAAAGTGTAGATAGTTTCATGCATACATAAAACGAAATTCAGCATGGACACAGGGAAAGCGTCAAAGAGAGAAAAAACAATCAAAAAGTAGAAATCACAGTGAGGTCAATAATGGTTTTTCGACAGAGTTAGAAAATCACGAACCCCGAGGAAGGCTTCAGCTGGTTCTTAAACAATGATTAGATACAAGATGTGATGTGAGTGCCAATGAGTCAACTCTACATCCTAGTCATAATTTGTAAACGCAAACCATTATAAGTCAAGGTACAGTCTTCAGAATCAACTCGGCTGTATTTAATCAAATATGATCTCATGTTCGAAGCTACAATGTATCTACCCCGTGGAGCATTACTTTTCGGTTTTTTTCGTGGTGTCCAGTTTTTGTACCCAGAGAAAACCACTGACCTTCGATAGGAAAACTGACAATCCTAGTCAATTTAGATTGGAGTCTAGAACAACTGCATGGGTGTAGCACGAACTAAAATCCTCAGTGTAGACTGGCTAGTGATTACAGTAGAAGAAATACTTAGACCCCTTAGGAAAAAAATCTAATTCCCCTCCTTTTTTTTATACTAGACTTGGACATACAATATTTTATTATATTTTGTGCACACAATGTAGATCTTAAATCAGTGTATTAAGGTCAGAACAGATGATAACGATTTTTGGTAATTTCTGCGAAAAAAAAATGTATTCAAAAATATCCAACTTGAGCAAATGAAATCCGATTTCAATTAGTTTAAGGCTCAATGGAATTTATTTCGCGAGTTTTGCATATTTA
Organism: Mytilus edulis; assembly: GCF_963676685.1. NCBI lineage: Eukaryota > Metazoa > Mollusca > Bivalvia > Mytilida > Mytilidae > Mytilus > Mytilus edulis. The sequence goes on from NC_092356.1 coordinate 25,049,623, forward strand.
TTCCAGACCTATAAAGTGACTTTTTTGGATCGAATTAAATGAGGATCAGATTTAAGTTTGTGTATAAACAGGGGACTGGGGAATTAGCTGAGGATTAATTAGACTTCGTTTAGCCTGATGGACATGTCTTTTAAAATTAATACAGTGGGGAAAAAAATTGGGGATTGGGGGAGTAAAAGATTGAAAAGAGAAACGTTTTTGATGTGTATTTAATATTCTAAATTTATGTACTAGCATCTTCCTCGGTTCGTCCTTCTTTTAGCATAGCATTTAACTCAATAACCCTTTTAGTTATGAATTTTCAAACACCTTTTTGAAAGTACACAATATGTCAAAGTCTTAATTGTCACTAAATAAATAAAAAGTGTGAATAAATTAAGCACAAACGATACGCCGTTCGGGTTAATTAGGGTCACCCGAGCCGTGCAGATTAAATCATTTATACCGACTTGCTTGGTCAGTACTTGTAGCATGTATTACGTTTCAATTGCATCTATACATGTTTATGCCCCACCTATGATAGTAGAGGGGCATTATATTTTCTTGTGTGTGCGTCCGTTCGTTCGTCCTTCCGTTCGTCCTTCCGTCCGTCCTTCCGTGCGTGCGTCCGTCCGTCCCGCTTCAGGTTAAAGTTTTTAGTCAAGGTAGTTTTTGATGAAGTTGAAGTCCAATCAACTTGAAACTCAGTATACGTGTGCCCTATGATATGCTCTTTCTTAATTTGAAGCCAAGTGAGTGTTTTGACCCCAATTTCACGGTTCACTAAACATAGAAAATGATAGTGCAAATTTCAGGTTAAAGTTTTTGGTCAAGGTAGTTTTGATGCAGTTGAAGTCCAATCGACTTGAGACTTAGTATACATGTTCCCTATGGTATGGTCTTTCTAATTCAAGTGTCAAATTAGAGTTTTTACCCCAATTTCACAGCCCACTAAACATAGAAAATGATAGTGCGAGGGTGGCATCCGTGTACTATGGACACATTCTTGTTGTTTAATGTTATACACCTGCAAATTTGACTTTCATTGGTATCTCCCATATTACTTTATTCAATTAACGTTACGTAGCATAAATAAACCAAGTATTTTATATTATTTTGTAAATAGAAAATGCAGTATGCATGTATTCTGAATCAATAGGTAGGTAAATAGGCAGGGTAAACAATATGCATAATTGATCACATGACTTGTATCAATTGAACCTGTTATCTGATCCTACTATTGAAGAACTGAATGTTTATAGATTTGGAGATTTGAAAAAATTTATTAAAAATTATGCATTTACATTAATATGATAGTTATTTACCATGCAGTTTTTCCGATTGATATTATAAGATATACCTTGACTCTTCATAATGTTAGTGGTTATGTGATAATAAGATACTTTATTGTGTTAATATGTCCCTCAAAATGAAATGGCCTCGTTAACATGTTTAAATATCATTATCTGGAAATCATTGTTTTTTTAATTCCGTAATATGATAACATATAAGGTGTTGCCATCATTGAAGGTGCGCCATTTTAACAACGATTAAATAGTTTTAGTATAGGTAGGTGCTCATGTATATTAATATTATGTTCAAGAACAAATATTCTGTTTGTCAGTTTTCTTTTTGTAGAAATATGTTGGCATGACCCCGTTTTTTGTAAATGTTGTGGTGAGAATTGCAATTTTCCCGCTTGAAAGTTCAGATGTGAATTTTAATGAATGATGGAACGTGTTCTAAGAATTTTTAGGTTGCAGTCTTGTAATTGACTGCTCCATAGGCTTACATGCAAAACAGCTGATCTTTGAAAATAAAAAAATAAAAAATGCTACATAGAAATATTTTTTCATGTTCATATCATGTATGCACTAATGTGAAATTGTGATTTTATCAAAAAAAAAGAGGGTCTTGCCACGAAGAATAAAAAGTTACGTAATCCTGAAGTCAAAACATTTTTTTTCTACTTTCTGTTTGCTATTTTTACTAGGCCGCACCACTTCCAGTAAACATGATATCCTTCCACTTTCCTGGATTGATATCCTTCAAAAGATGCAAGATTTTTTTTAAAGTCTATATATATGTTTCAATTCAGCATAAACCTATAATCAAACAGAAAAAATTGAGTTCACAAAAAAATTCGGAAAAAAATGCACTATTTTGTTTCCCTCCATTTTTTGACATGCACCAGAAACTGGAGTTGTAATACAAGACTGGTACCTATAACAATAATTACATGTCTTAAAAAAATAAATAATTTACTTAGTTTCATTAAGTAGCCATATTTGAACATAAAAAGTGCTATTAAAAGATCTGTTTGGCTGTATTAATAAAAATAACCCCACTTTTAAAGCAGTACCCCTTTCTGAAAACAGGCAAAATTTGGAAATCAGTCATGTCTATCAAATGATCTGTAAATCTCATTCTAGTCTATCTTTATGGATGTTTTCTTATTATTTGGATACTGTGAAACTATAAGAGTATTCTTATCTATTATTTTTATTTTTTCCCCTCTGTTCGATTGAAGCACATTCAATAGTTTACCCCTCCCCCTTTTTTCAATGAAATCTACCCAAGTGGGCCTCTTGTTTAAGTCAAAATTGAAAAAGTACCCAAAACTTGTTCATATTAAAGAATTTGCTACAATACAACTATCTGAACACAAGAAAGACCATACCTTTCTCTTTTTTGAATATACTGGTCTTTATACATGCCTACTATATCATGGTTTTTAGACTGTACTTGACACACTAATGCATATAAAATTTGAAATAAAATTCAAGAAAAAACAAAATGAATACTCAAGTTGGTGTTTTTGGTAAGAATATTGATTATTTGTCACACCTAATCACAAAAATCCTTGTCACAAAGATAGTTTTAGAAAAATTCTACTTTTTAAACATATTTTTAACCCAAATATGAAAATTTCAATTACCCATGCAGTGCCGCAGACAGGAAAAGAAGTATAGACTCATGAAAAATGAACATTTTTGAAAATCTTTTCACCAAAAGTTCATTTTATACACATTCTACCTAAATGTCAACAATTAAGCCATAACAATAATAACCCTAAAGAAAAATATTACTTTTGTATGTAGCTGTCTCTTCAACTTTGGGCTAATTTTCAATAAAACTGTGCAACTAGAATTTTCATCACAAGAAGATTTCATTGAAAAAAAAATCTTTCTATGTTCTTTTTAATTGAAAATCATGTAAGTAATACCATCAGAATCTCAATTTGCCTGAAACTGTTGTGCTTTATATCTATAAATACTGTTGAATGGTGTCTAGTATAAAAAAAGCATAATTATTACATAATTTCAGTTTTTTCAGTGTAACTTGATACCCCATGCTTTTTTTCTCTTAAAAAGTCCTTAAATCATGATGTTTTATCATTCTGGGCACACAAAAGTCCACATGAGCTACTTCCTTGCAGTGAACATATGAGAAAAATACCCTATGCAGGTTGCAGTCTTGTAATTGACTGCTCCATAGGCTTACATGCAAAACAGCTGATCTTTGAAAATAAAAAAATAAAAAATGCTACACAGAAATATTTTTTCATGTTCATATCATGTATGTACTAATGTGAAATTGTGATTTTATCCAAAAAAAAGAGGGTCTTGCCACGAAGAATAAAAAGTTACGTAATCCTGAAGTCAAAACATTTTTTTTCTTCTTTCTGTTTGCTATTTTTACTAGGCCGCACCACTTCCAGTAAACATGATATCCTTCCACTTTCCTGGATTGATATCCTCCAAAAGATGCAAGATTTTTTTAAAGTCTATATATATGTTTCAATTCAGCATAAACCTATAATCAAACAGAAAAAATTGAGTTCACAAAAAAATTCAGAAAAAAATGCACTATTTTGTTTCCCTCCATGTTTTGAGACATACACCGGAAACTGGAGTTGTAATACAAGACTGGTACCTTTAGATCAGTGTAACAAGTTTATTGTTAGCATCCTGTCATTATACTGAAGAGATAAGTAGATGATACATTGCTCTGTAAACTTAAAAATAACTTTGTTTATTGTGTCAGACGTCCTTGTTTAATTTCTACGATTTTATGATTTCGGAAAGAAGGGCTGGTCATTTCAAAATGCAGCCCAGAAATTATTTTGATATTTTTGTTTGATGAAAGAGTAGACGAAACTATTTAATTTCCAGTGTCAACTATTTTAGACATCTTCTGGACGAAAACTCACAAATTAAGAATTTAATTAAATTCTTTATTACGACTCGGACAAAACGTGTGTAAAATGAGGATTAATTACAATCCAGACCAATAAATGACAGACTGAATAGACGGGAAAGTTAACCGAAAATTATAACAAAAGTTTACTTTCTAAATTTTTCAAACTATATAAGGTACATCTTTTTAAAAAAGTGTAGATACTCTGTGAAGATCACTTCTAACATCTCATTGACACTGTCAGAATAATCTGTCCAAGAACAGTTCTACTTTGAACAGTTTTTAGTAGAACTGTCAGAATGTGTGCTAGTCGTAGAACTGTCAGGATCAGTTCTATCGTAGAACTGTCAGGATCACTTCTATGGTAGAACTGTCTAAAACTGTTCTAGGTAGAACTATCCAAACCAGTGCTAGTCGTAGAACTGTCCACAGAACTATCCATAACTGTTTTAGCCGTAGAACTGACCAATCCTGTCAGAATTGTAAAACAGTTCAAAATGACGTCACTGCAGTTAGGGCATTTCACTGGTTTTAATATATATTATCGTAGAACTGTTGTAGTCGGAGAACCGTCTAAAACTGTTCAAGGGTAGAACTGTCTAAATCAGTTCTAGGTTGGAACTATCTATAAGTTGTCAGGGTGACAGTTCTACATACTGTCCTAGAACAGTTCTCCTGACAGATTCTGACAGATTTGATGAGAGATTAGAAGTAATCTCCACTGTAGTTTTATGCACATATAAAATGAAATTGAACATGGAAACGGTGAAAGCGTCAAAGAGACAAAAAAACAACAAAAAAGCAGAAAACAGCTCGAGGCCTACTATAGTTCTTCAACAGAGCAAGAAAATCATGCAATCCGCGGAGGTCTTCAGGCCATTTCTAAACAATGATTAGATTTTAAAGAGATGTGGTATGAGTGACAATGAGAAAACTCCCCATCGAAGTCATGATTTGTAAAAGTAAACCATTATTATAGCTCAAATTGAAGTCTGCAGAATCAACTCGTCTGTATTAAGTCACATATGATATCATGCTAAAAGTTTTCTACCCCATAGAGTATAATAAATATATTTCAATTGCATCAATACTTTTCAGTTTTTTTAAATATTCTACGCCTGCAAATTAGCTTTTCATGGGTATATCCCATATTACTGAAACCAGTTATACATGGTATATGCTTAACAACCATGACTGTATTCAATTAACGTAGCATAAAGTATTTTACATTATTTTGTAAGAAGAAACAACAGTTTGTATTCTGAATCAACAGGTAAAGAGGTAGGGTACTAAGTAATATAATATGCATACTTGATCACATGACTTTTATTCATTGAACCTATTATCTGATTGTATATACTATTGATGAACAGAATGTTTATGGATATGGAGATTTAAAAAAAAAATATTAAAACAATAATAAGGTATTTACATTATTTTGATGAATTGTTTTCGATTGAAATCAGATATATGGGCGTTTTTCAATAAAACGTGATTTCTTGTCCCAGACACTTTTAACAAAATGTGTTTGATCTTGAATTACAAGTAATTGTTTTTTGCAGTCAGTACATTGAATTAGATTTAACATTTGTAAGGAAAAGAAACACTATTTTTAGAGGGATTAATAAGATATTGATTCATAAATTGTTCAAACTAACCAAAATGACATATCCCTGGACCTCCTGTTCAACATTCATACTCCAAAATATTGTAAAAAAAGGTAGGAATAAATGTTATTTTTACTTAATATAAGTTCTTTAATTATTCAAAAGTATGTTTAGAGCCAATATATTTTATTAAACAGCTTTTGGCAAAGGATTTTTAATTTTAGAAGGCGTTTCCTTTATATTCCTGACAACTGAATGTCCACTACGAAACGAAGTCATTAAAATAATTTTGCTTATAAACAGTTTTAGAAAATCAATGTTTGCAAGAGAAATAAACATTATGGCCTTACAAAGGCAGTGATTTTTTTACATTGTTTTATAACGGCTGTTAAATTGTTGAAAAAAATAATTGAGCACATCAAATTGACCAGGTTAATACCCTTATATTTTTGTTAATGTTGACTATGAAACGGGTCAAATCTCCTTCAGTATCTGGTTTTAAAATTATGAAAAAAATATCAGTGTACAACTTAACTTTGTACTTGTTTAGCTTTATAAATATTTTGATATGAGCGTCACTAATGAGTCTAATGTAGACGAAACGCGCGTCTGCCGTACTAAATTATAATCCTGGTACCTTTGATAACTAATTAGTATGTGCTTTGATGGATAGAATAATTTTTGTTACAATTAAAATATAGGGATTGTGTGGGGGAATAAAATATGTGAATATGTCCACTACGAAAGGTCACCTACGTAACAAGTATGGAAGCAAGACGTTTCGTAGTGAACACTACCACTACCATGTGTCGTGGACCTCAATCCTTTTGATGTCTTGGGGGGACTAATAAGATTGAAGTCACGCTTTTGAATATCGATATCTAAACTTTATTCTACAGCCATTTTATCAAACACATGGATGACAGACGACACTAACTGTTCGCCGCCGACAAGCATAAAAGAAGGTATACAGTCCCGTAAAATACAATAAACAGGCTAAATTATGTCCTACATTTCCGGTAACCAGAAATACCAAAAAGAGGTATATAACATCCCCCGCCTAAATATGAAATTTTAAAAAATTTTGTCTGGTCACTGGAAATGAAGACAGCAATATAACAATACGATAAACAAAACAAAAATTCATTTCAAATTTGTATACACCATTTCTCACTCTAGCATCACTAACTCCGTCACAGACTCCGTACATGGACGTAGTTTTGTTTGTAATTGCACATGTAATAAAAGATTAATAAACATTTCATACAGTTGACTTAACTTTTAAGTTTGATATATATTGGTGACAGTTTGTGCTCTAATCACAGTGTGCTATCAGAGACCAGAAATTTTTAATATAATTATTTTAAATAACACAATCTAGTATTAACACTATCACACACTCACGTATACAAGTAGCCAAAAGTTCCATGCAAATAATTTTGATAGACATATCATACATACACTGTCAGCCTCATTAAACAATGTTATAGAAAATGTACAGGTTTTCACTCTAGTAGACACTATAACACTATGTACACCGTTATATATTCAACTGAGAAAAAAATTTCGCAAGTATTTGAAAAAAAAATTAATTCTGTTGCATGTAACACATCTAGTTCATATTAATGCCTTATCTAGCTTCATGATATATATACTTAAAGTTTTTGAATGTAAAATATGATAGAAATGTCTACCTTTAAGAAAAAAATCACAACAGTCATTCGTCATATCATACGAAATTAACAGTAAATAAAAGTACATTAGCGCAATTCAATTAAAGCGATGCTATCATTACCGAAAACGTCACAAATCAAGAAGATTATGTACTTCTGCATAGTCCATAGCTAATCTTTAGGGTATAACTGCAACTGTTCACATCTCGCGATCTAAGGTTTGTAAGTTTAGCGATGCAATCATCACCAAAACAGCAGAATTAAAGTCCAACCATGGGTATTACTTAATGGAGTGTAAATAATTTGAGCGATCAATCATCACTTTATAAAGCTCGAAACTAAACGTTGTAAGAAATCCAATCCTTGCTATTGTTAAACGAAGTGTAATTTCAGAGTAGCGATGCAATCATCACTTTATAATGCACGTAACCTTTGCTATATTTGAACGGAGTGTAATTCAACCTTTGCTATTTTAAAACGGAGTGTAATTTAGCGATGCAATCATCACCAAAACAAGGAAAACTATGATTCGAATTTCCTCAAATTTTATCTACGACAGTTTCATAACTTGTGAGGAAAATTAAAAAAGTTCTTCCACATTTATACTATATTAAAATTTTAATATGAAAGGCAATTGAAAATTAACTGGCGATACTTTATCTGATACCAATTGTTTAAGACAAATTAACATAAAAAATGAAATGGCTTATTGTGAGGAAAATTTTTTAGAAGCAACACTGTACATGAAGGTACCAGGATTATAATTTAGTACGCCAGACGCGCGTTTCGTCTACACAAGACTCATCAAGGACGCTCATTTCCAAACATTTAAAAAGCAAAAGACATTTTTCAAAACTTTTTCTTATTTATTGTTCTTTTGTTTTCATTTATTTTTAAACAATTCTTTGAAAATTATCGTGTTTGACATCCCGATTCTAATTTCTTTTCCTGTGTACATCATTATTGGAATTTTGTTTAGTTCTTTCATTCAACTACTTAATGTAATTTTGATGTAAACATTTTGTTATGAATGAGTTCATTAAAGATTTTGTCTGTTAATTGTCAAGGCCTTCGGAACACATTAAAACGTAAAGACGTATTTGATATGCTGAAGTCAAAGAACTGTAATATATATTGTATTCAGGATACTCATTTCACAAATGACATAGAACACTGTTTCATCGCCACCGGAAATTGGGTACTAACGAAGCGGAGAGTAATGAAATATTATAAGACCGATAAGTACAAAATTAAGACCAGATTGTATGTTATACTCCAAAACTTGCCACTTACATGTAGTACCGGAAAATTTCGAGGTCGATCGTCCTCTGTTGCCCCATTGGCAAGATATTCAACTGTTTTTTAATATTTTTCCCCGACAGATTTTTAGATTAGTATAGTGTGGCATCATTTTTACTGAAATTTGTTGTCAAACAGATGTTTTTTAATTCAAGTTTTGGAGTATAAGACAAAATCTGTCTTAGTTTTGTACTTTTCGGCCTAATAATTCAAAGAATTATATACCAGAAAATCATTTCTTAAGCGGTACTCACGTCAAATCAGTAGAAATGCTTTAAATTGAATGAATTCTTATCTTGTTTACTTTTTTCATTTATCTCGTCAGTACCCAATTTCCGGTGGCGATGATACACAGTTTAGAAAACATACTGAGATATAGGATATTATGAGTGTTACTTTTCATCTGTTATCTCAAACTTTAGACATGTAAGAGGTGTAGCTATTTTGTTCAATAATAATTTTGTGGAACTCTTGTATGTCTATACGGACCAAATACAGACAATCCAGATTTTTCCCAATATTCTGTATGTTACTGATGATTCTGAAAATGAATACTTTGCTATTTGTGGTGATTTTAATCTTGTCCAAAACCCATGTATATATTATTGTAACTATGTGAATATTAACAATCCGAAAGTTGGGGAAAACAAATTGTGAAGAAAGAAATTTGACTAACCCATGTAGAGAACCTTTTTCCAGATGTACAGCGATACACTTGAAGGAAGAGAAATCCTTTTAAAGAAGCTAGATTAAATTTTTAACAGTCTCAAAAATGTAATGTACGTCCAAGCTATCGATCAGATCACTCTATGATAATGTTAGCTTTAGAATTTAACCCTTTAAATTCTCCCTCATAAATTCGTCCGAATTTAAAACATTTCTAATCTATCTACATGACGAAATAAGAGGCAAGTCAAAATGTAGGTTTGGTTTGCTCGCAGTAACTTCTTATTTTCTGTGCGATTCAACATTTAATTATGATAATAAGACATTACAAATATATCCCAGCAAATACACATCTAGCTATTCCAAACTAAATCATTATAAATAAATAAAAATAATATACTATGCAGAACGTGTTGTTACTTTGAAGTTACTGTGAGAACCTCGATACAAATTATCCAAGTATCGGACTTATATACCCCACCCGTATTCCCGCCTATGAAATGCTCGTGCAGTACTCACTAAAGACTTATATATAGATACTATCCAACCAGTTCTTCAAACTTGTTTTACAACTTGTTCTACAAACCACAGTTACTAAAGATAGAAATAGATAAGGGAAAACCCCAAATATAACGGAATAGAAATAAATTTCATTAGCCTAAGGAATAAAGGTTTGTGGAAGTTTAATAACTCTTAATTATATGAATAAAGGCAACAGTAGTATACCGCTGTTCAAACTCATAAATCCATGTACAAAAAACAAAATCGGGGTAACAAACTAAAACTGAGGGAAACGCATTCAATATAATAGGAGAACAACGAAACAACACTACAATGTATCACACACAGAAACGGACCAAGCAACAGACAAAATCCCACGAGAATAACAAATATAACATCAAAACTAAATACATGAATTTGGGATAGACAAGTACCGTGACACGTCTTATCGCAATGTGAATTTACACTCAAAAATAAGAGAAAACAAACGACGCAACGTTAAAATGTAACACACACGGAAATGATATATATAATAAGAAGATGTGGTATAATTGCCAATGCGACAACTGTCCGCAAGAGACCAAAATGACACAGACATTAACAACTATAGGTCACCGAACGGCCTTCAACAATAGACTATATAAATACTATTAAGCAAATAATACAGGAATTGAAAAAAAAACAATATTGTGCTTTAGTTTATAATATGGAAAATATTGACCAAATTTGGCTCAGTAGAGATAATACAGACATTCATTTTAGAATTAACTGTCAGATTTTTTTTCTATATAGATCAAACTTCAAAAATATTAACTATTAACAAAGAAGATTTTCTGCGTTCTCAGTTTTCGACTTTTTTCACTAAAAATCACTCATTTCATCTCAAAATTACTTCAATATGAATAATAGTAGCTAAAGGACTACATTGTAGTCTTTTAAGATCAGGTTTTCTGTCTTCCACAAGCTTTAGGTCTAAAAATGCAGCAATCAATAATAAGTTTTCTTCTTTTTCAGTTTTCAGCATTTTTTCTCTAAAAAACACATATTTCACCCAAAATAACCTTTTCCGCAAATTATATCAATGTATAGTTCGTACTTTATTTGGCCTTTTCAACTTTTTTTTTGATTCGAGCGTCACTGGAGAGTCTTTTGTAGACGAAACGCCCCTCTGGCGTATATACAAAATTTAGTCCTGGTATCTATACTATATATAATTTGCACTAAAAAAAGCTTGTGTTGCATATAGTTGGAGGTTGAGTGATTTTAGAGCTTAATTGACTAGGCTAATATCCAAACTCGTTCGTTATGCCCGTGAGTGTAGGTATGCATTTTAACGACTGTAATCAACGCATCAGTGGTAAATTATTTTAGTCAGGAATTTCGTTACCATAAACTGCTTTAATCTTTTACTAAACTTTTTCATAAATAAATATATTTGATTTATAAGTCTGACTTTACTGAAACTTATTATAACTGGATTTCATATCCTAAATTTTACGATAGTATTGTATTTGAAACGCGGTAATCACTATGTGATGACTCTGTGATCCGTGTTAACTCATTAAAGGTTATTTTACAAATGTTGTTAATATATCTTTGTATAAAATAAACATTGGCAAAATTTCGATTTCGTTATCAGCAGTTTTAAAACAGAACTAATTTTTTAATCTTTTTAAACAGTTTGTTTTGGGGAAAGACGTAAACATACATATCCACGTTAATTTGCAGTTTTACTCATAACTATCTTATTGCGTGGCGATACTTTTATAATTGGTATAAGTTGCATTGCACACGTTATGTCTTATTTGACTGTCCATGACGTTAAAACACTAAATACCTGGGATGTGTTATAGTTGAATTAGACTATGATGCATGAATTTTGTCGAGTCTGCGACTTTTGTTTCAAGCGCGAGACATTTCGATCCTACATTCAGTCGTCGTCGGTTGCGTCCACAAATATTCACTCTGTGGTTAAAGTTTTTGAATTTTAATACCTTTCTATACGGGATTACAACCAAACTTGAATAGAAGCTTGTTAATGATCATACGATAGTTTCCAGTAGTACATTGTGTAAAAAAACATCCTGATTATCCGTATTTCAATTATAAATGAACTTAGTTTTTCTGGCAGTTAACAGTACATTTACCCTGTGTTTAAAGTTTTTCTATTATTATTAATTGTGTATGGCTTTTAACACGTGTTTAACTAGCTTTCAGTAACTGTGAGTACCTCTCAAATTGTACTTTTGTGTTAATATGACCTGTTTATTTTATTGTAATGCTTTTTGTTATTTAATATATATCTGTTTAGTGTTTTAATGTTTACTTTTTTAGTGTCTCTATATTTAAAAAAAATACCAGCTTTGAGAAGTATTTGGTATGACTAAAAATTTTCACTTCTGTTATAGTGCAATGAACAAACGAATATTTCTGTTCTCCATTACTGTATATAATACATAACGACATAATAATTTTCATTTAGATAAGGACGAATGATAGAACCTATTGAAACGTTTAAACCCACTGCATTTGCTTACATCTGTCCTTAGTCAAGTTTTGGTGATGTGGTTCATAGGTGTCTCGTTCTTGTTTTTCATATAGATTAGACCGTTGTTTTTCCCATTTCAATGGGTTTACACTAGTCTTTTGGGGGACCCTTTATAGCTTGCTGTTAGGTCTGAGCCAAGGCTCCGTGTTGAAGATCGTACTTTGACCTATACTGATTTACTTTTACAAATTGTGACTTGAATGGAGAGTTGTTTCATTGGAACTCATACCACATCTTCTGTATATCTTACGCGGGGGTCACCACCCCAGTAGTCAGCATTTCTGTGTTGACTTGAGTAATCATTGATATGTTCATAATTATAAATGAACTGTTGACAAAACTTTGAATTTTTGAAAACTAAAGATTTTCTACCTAGGGAATAGATTACCTTCGCTATATTTGACAAAACCTTTAGGAATTTTTGGTCCTCAATGCTCTTCAACTCCGTACTTTATTTGACTAATTTAACATTCTTTTATTCAAGCGTCACTGGTAAGTCTTTTGAAGACGAAACGCAGGTCTGGCGTAAATACAAAATTTCAATCCTGGTACCTATGATGAGTTTATTTAGACAGCAGCGGAATAGCGTGCTCTGTATGACGAGGCATTATTCACCGATTATCAAGATCAACATAAAATATGAAAAACATTTCAATTTTTATTGCAGAGTGTTTCCATATCAATTTTAACTGACGTATCAGAAGTCACTTAGATCTGTCTCGAATGGCGTCCAGTACAGGTACATATTGTGACATTTGTCAGAAAAAACATATATCTAAAGCGGCGGAGGAATATTGTCCTGAATGTGAAGAAGCCTTTTGTACTGATTGTAAAGATCATCACAAACTGGCAAAGGCGTCAAAAAGTCACCAAGCTATCTTGATAGATGAGTATAACAATTTGCCTCCCTTTATTCGAGAGATCAAACAACAATGTGACGAACATGGGGATATATTTGATTTTTTCTGTCCAACGCATAACGAGTTGTGCTGCAAACGGTGTATTACTACAACTCATAAAGAATGTAATGAATGCATAGTAATAGAAGATTTTGTTAAATTTTCGAAATCATCCACAACGATAGATGAATACGAAAAAACTTTGAAAGACGTTGAAGGAAATATTCAAACTGCGATCGATGATAGAAAATATAACCTGGAGCAGTTCGAAAAGCAGACACAGGATATCACAAAACAAGTAAAGGGTAAAAGGAATGAAATAAACGAGCATTTCGACGACCTTGAAGCGAGAAAATTGGAAGAATTGTCAACTATTGGTAATGAAAAGAAACAAAACATCCAGTCAGTTATTGAAAATTTAGAAAAACACAAGAACAACAATAAACAACTCAGGGAAGATGTAGATGCAATGAAAAAGTATGGATCGAATAAACAAGCCTTTATGGGAACAATAAAACTTCAACAACTCGTATCAAGTCAAGAGAAATTCGTCCGATCATTGCAAGACGATGAGAGTTTACGTTTCGTTGAACTTGAATGTTCCATAAGTGAAGGGTTAAATAGCATCAGCACAGGGAATCACACTTTCGGTACGGTTACACAAATTTCTTCTGATACACTTGCTCAATTCAATTGGAAAAGTACCAAATTAGCTCAGATATTGACACCACCGACAGGTATGAATAGTATTGGCAACATTAACCCTAAACTGATATGTAAAATCGATGTCGATACCGATAGAACTATAACATCATGCGTTTTGGGTAGATATCTTTTGTTTTCGACAATGGGAAATGTATTGCAATATAATAGCAAAGGCAAATACCTGAAAAAAGTAGAGCTGACGAATTCACATGCGTTCGATATCGTGTTAATTGATTTGAATACCATTGCAGTTACAGGTGGTAGTTCAAGTTTTAAGATTTACATTCTTGATGTAGGAACCTTGGAATTAAAAAGAGATATAGATGTTGGAGAAGGCAACTGGTTGTTTGGAGCAACATATGAAAAGGAATCAATCATCGGCTGCACAAAAGACAATGCAATAAACAGTTTCAACATAGCAATTGGAAAAGACATTAGCCAATTTGCTCTTCCTTTAAACATTAAACATACAGCTAACGCATATCTTGCATCCGATAACAATCATATTTATTTTTCAGATTTACAAAACAATTCTGTTACATGTTATGAGCGCAAAGGCAAGATAATATGGTCTTTCAATAAAGATATACTAAAAGAACCCCGTAGTATATGTCTAGATTCAAATTCAAACGTTTATGTAGCAGGAAGTGGTTCAGACAACGTCGTGGTCTTTTCATCTGATGGATTGCATTCAAAACAATTACTTGGACCAGACGATGGAATTCAAAAGCCGCATGCTATTCATTACGATAAATCAAGTAAAAGACTGTTGGTTGTGAATGAGAAAGGACCAGCATTTTTATATCAAACTGTTTAAATAGAACATTAAATCATGTTTTCCAAACGACTATCGCAATATCATGCAAAACATTCGAGTTGATATCGTCAAGCCATATTTAACTAATTTTAAAAATGAAGCTACAGAATAAATAATAAAAGTTTAAATTTCAAAAATATAAAGAAAAAAACAATGCTAAAGTAAAATAATTACACTTTTTAAATTTAAATTTTCCAGGATATGCAAAAATAAGTTCATATAAAAACATTCTTAAATAAAAACTTTTCTAATTGAAAAGCTAAGAAGGAATTTGATGTTTCAAATTGCAACAGTGAAGCTTTAAACGGGAAGTCGAACATGTATTTGTACAGTCAAAAACAGTTTAATTACAATCCATGTGCTTCATATCTTTATTTTCAAAATTGTTTTGCCTAAAATCAAAGCAAATGTGACAGTTTGATATTACTTGTGGTTTAAGCTCATAGCCGAAACTCACTTTCATTGCATCTTTTGAAACAAACTCCATGCTATAAACAAAGGTACATTCATGGATCTACAGTCATTCTATACCTGTATCTTGCATTAGATTATGTTTTTCTTGGACTGTTTATGACGTCTTTACACTTATTCCATTGGATGTCGAATGTGTAATGATTGATATTTGAGTCTCAGATGCATATTTTTTTATTAGTTTTTATTAACCTTTGAACTAGTTGTCAGTAACTGCGAGTACTCTCAGATCTGTACTTAGTGTCTTTATGTTGTAACGTCCACTGTGTGTTTTTGTTAATTGTTTATTTTCTATAAGAGATCAAATTGTTAAATTAATTGTAATTAATATGATTATATATTAGCATTGTTTTGTAGTAACCCTAATAATGACTATGTATTTTGCCTCTAGTCTTGTTCCGCAAGTATATATGTGTTTGAGTGTTTTCAAATAAAGTAAAGTATAAAGTATAAGCATATGTTAACTTCAGCCTATGATTACTGA
This sequence comes from Mytilus edulis, assembly GCF_963676685.1. Taxonomy (NCBI): domain Eukaryota; kingdom Metazoa; phylum Mollusca; class Bivalvia; order Mytilida; family Mytilidae; genus Mytilus; species Mytilus edulis. The sequence continues at coordinate 25,065,472 of NC_092356.1, forward strand.
TAAAAACCACATGCATTTATGATGTCTTCCACAGGGATAATATACTGTTGTTTGCTTGATAAATTTATCCGGTTGCTACATATTGTTTCAGATAAGTTGTTTCACATGAGACCTTCCATCAATACTATCGTATAATATAGTGTCGTTGTCAACTTAGAACCAAGAAACAGAAAAAAGAACTGCATAGTGGACATTGAAGTGCGTCGATCATTCTGCATTTTATAAAACTTTTCAGACTACTAGAAGTGTGAAACGTCCGTGTACTCATTGTGATATGTTTATTGTCAATAGTAATTGAGAGACATTGCATACATTTGTACGTGCAAAGAGGAACATATTCTTCATATTTTAGTTTTTCCTGTTATTATATTTTGTTACTTCCTATGAATCGCGATTACGTCCTTCTGATCGGAAGTGAAACGTTTGCATTAATGATCAACTGCACAGGCTCAAACTGGAAATGAATAAAATTAGATTGAAGCATATTTCCATTCGAACCATTGGGATAACACGTATTTTTTTTTTTATATATTAACAAAAAATATCAGTATTTTATTAAAATATAGAGTGTCATCTTGGTTTCTGTTCAAGTTTTGTGTCGCATTTTCGCCTGCATGTTGAATTTATATTATAACTTTCATTAGAAGATGCATTTTTTGTCTTGGAATTTACAAAATAATTTACTTTTTAAACGTCCGTTTAATCTATCTCAAGTACACCATAATTTAGAATTAAATTCCATGGACAAGGTGAGACAACCCTGACTTAAAAAAAGATTACAGGTGTATTGGAGGCACAGTTTATGATATCTTGATTAATTATTTGATAAAGTTAAAAATAATTGTCAATTAAATTTTACCCAGCTATTTTATAAAGCTATCTTTTGCTTTGTAATATCTATGATTTCAACGTCATTATGCAGATCAGGTGCATATCCATGTTTTCGAGGGAAAGGAGTGGACAGTTAATTGTGCGTATTGTGTAAGGTGATTGCTGTAGGAATGATTTTTTTTAGCACAAAATTTTATATTTTCGATCAAAACATCAAAAGTGAAAATTTTAATTTCGCTATCGTTTTTTATTACACGTATATTGATAAAAATGTATTTTTTCTCATATTTTGTTTATCAAAATAAACTCATCATAGATACCAGGATTGACATTTTATATTTACGCCAGATGCGAAAAAGATTATATGAGTTACCGTAACAATAAAACCATCTCCTGTTCTCAATAATTAAAATTAATCATAAAATTATTTTACTTTATGATCTTGCAGTAATTCATTGGTGCGACGTGAGAGTGGTAAAAATATTATAAAAGAAGATGAGGTATTATTGCCAATTTGACAAATCTCCACCAGAAATCATAATGACACAGAAATTAACAACTACATGTATTACGTACATGGGGGACATATACTTGCCTTCTCATGTCGCTAAAGTTATATTTGCTTAAGAGCAACAAAAACACGTCTAAAGACTATTTCCATAGCACGTTTATTTCAAAGAGACAGATAATATCACATGACAAATATGCATCATTATCATACAAAGGGACACAACTCTCACGACTAAACTGCAAAACACATACGACCATACAATACATATACATAACATCCCGCCCCCAAAAAGAAAATTTCCCAAATTTTGATCAAAATGGTTTATGTGTTTTATCCATATACAAATTCAAGAGGGAAAATACACTTTAATTTACATTCAAACTATGTAATCACTTCCGTATAAGACTAAAATCATTTTCCAAATAATCAGGTAAATACATTTATAATAACTGAAATACTCGTGGCTGACCAGTTCTCACAACTAGCATCCATTGGCATATACACCAGTATCAACAATGCAGAAAAATCCGAACGTCTGGCATCTCGATCTCCCCCTTAGGACCTTATGCACGCATTACGTTCATTCAACAACACAAAAAAATATGCATTTGATACATTTACTCAATCTACTAAATGGAAAGTACTAGAATATTGTCATAAATGTAGCTGTATACATCAAATTGATAGATAATCATCAGAGACCTTTAACTCTTAAAAATGGTAAATATAACATAAAAGAAACACTTCATAAGTTACATATGCAGCCAAAAGAAAATACGACTTATTCTCCCTCTCTAACGTGTTCAATCTTTCATACATCACACTCACAAAATAAAATAAAGATGAAACAAATGAATAGCTCTAGAAATGTCAATATCAACCTAGGTTTTATTTATGACTATTATCTCACCGCTACTGACAATCCGCTATCAAATCAGTCCAACTGCTAACAGAAATATATGTATTAATAATAATAAAAAATCCTTCAGACAAAAATTGAAATGAATTCATACTTAAAGTCGGTGTTTTCCTTGTAACTGGGTAGCGTACGACGAGATAAATCTCACACGTACCGTCTGTAGTATAATTTAAATAGTTCAAAACTGCAACACATTTTCCCTGCTAAATCCTATTAGTAAATACACATATAGGTCAAGCTGATTATAGTTAGTAAAGATAACGCCAATTACTTTAGCAATTATTTTCGAAGTACTGTAAGCTAGATGATCGGCCGCGACGTCACATGACACATGCTTCAGTTTTCTGCACACATAAACATACACAGCTGTATTTCTTGATGTCAGACTGACCAACGCCAAATTGCGGTTAACATCTAATTGTTTGTGTAGAAATTTCAATCGCGTCCAACAGTCCAAATGAAAATCAAAGTTCAAATGATAATAAACAATTGCGAAATACTTTCGATATGAATATGCATGTATACAATGTTGTTAAAAAACAGTTCCTTGAATTTTACCGTTTTCTTTTGTTGTCGAAAACTCCCATAAATTTGTGACTTCTGAATATTGGCTAAATCCAAATAAAAAACATCCAAATTTCACACAAAATCCAAAAACTGTTTCTAGTGTCAACCGCATGGTACTGCTATACTCCACTAAACGAAAATTCCAAGGTTTCAACGTGGTAAAAATTTAATAATGGCACCGCCAACCTCGTGGTCTAGACTTTAAAAAGTTTGATCTTCATCTTGGGGACAGCTCACATAATAAACACTTAAAAAGGGGTCGTTTTGAAGTCCTCCACCATATTACGTACATGGGAGGACATATACTTGCCTCCCCATGCCGATAAAGTTATATTTGCTTATTTCCATAGCATGCATAGCACGTTTATTTCTAAGAGACAGATAATATCACATGACAAATATGCATCATTATCATACAAAGGGACACAACTCTCACGACTAAACTGCAAAACACATACGACCATACAATACATATACATAACACATGCCACCGTACGTCCTAGGACAAATTTCATTCCGCATAGTCAGCTATAAGTGGCATGTTTTGAACTAGATAATAAGCCCGACAATGTCGAAATGTATTCGCTCCATCGAATAGCATGCATGGATCTGCACAAGTAGTGCTCTAGGTCGAACATGCGCTTTTTCATTTTGATTGTAGGTGGTGCATGTACCGACATAATATTCACCTCCTTTGCGCGTATTATACCACAATAATTCCTGCTTCAACTTATCGGTCTTTTTTTCTGACCCAAGCGTCCTGATGCCTTTTTGTCATGGCAGTTTTAAGAAGTATCCTTTCAACTGTAATGGGACAACTAAGCAGATATCACAACGAAAGTCAGAATTCGAATATACATAATATACTTAAACTCATTAACAAACTACTTGTAGCGTTATTAATCAAAAGAACACAACTTATCATTTAGCTAAGTTTCTGCATATTCTGCATAACTTTATATGTAAATTAGTCCACACTTAACAAGCATGAATTTGCAAATAAGATTATCTAACAAAGAATCTAAGTCTTCCACTACAGATGCAATTTATTTAAATCTGAGTTGTCTCTCCTACTCCATGGCATCTATGCTTACTATCTTTATATGATTATAGTTTATTTAATATTAATTCAAAAGGACGATTTAAAGAGAAAGCAAAGTAATTTGACATCCAGTAGAAAATATTGCGTGCATGCTATGGACAAAAAAAATATCACACACCCCGAGGAGGGCTTCATCTGGTCCCCAAAGAAAGATGTATACTAGTTCGAGCAAATGTGAAATAAACAAACACCCAGAAATACGCTGAGTAATAAAATTTAGAATGGAAATGGGGAATGTGTCAAAGAGACAAGTACCCGACCATAGAACAGACAAAAGCAGAAGTTCGCCAACAGGTCTTCAATGCAGCGAGAAATTCCCGCACCCGGAGGCGTCCTTCAGTTGGCATCTAAACAAATACATACATTTGGTGGGTGGTCCTGTTATAGTGATCGATTATCATGATTATAGCATGTATAGGGGATTACAGGACATTTGACCTGCCACTTGAAAATAAGGGTACATTGGATTCGCTGCAAGGGAGCTTAAATTGCAGAATGAGTCGTTGCATTTTCTCTACACGTGCTCCGGATTTGACATCCTCCAAATGAAATGCCATAAAATTTTTGGTTTATTGAAATCATTTAGAAGGATAGTTGTTTACTATGTTACGAATCATTATGACATAATCTACGTTAATAACCAAAAGCATCAAAATATATAAGAAACATATTTTAAACTAATTTCCTTCAATCAATATTTAGAAACAACGCAGCTGTATTTAGTCAAAAATGATCTCATGTTCAGTTATCTATCCCGTGACGTACATGTATATAGAGGGGGGATAGGACCTTTATCGGGACTCCGGAATCGGGTGTTTTTAAGCCCGGGATGTCGGAATTGACTCTTTCGGGATCTGGGAATATTTTTTTTCGGATTTCGGGATGCCGGGATTTACTTTATTTAAATTCAGGACCTCGGTATTTCGTGATTTTAAGCCCAGAATTTCGGGATCAGGACCACTCCTATCCCCCCTCTTTATACGATTCATTTCCGTCATGATTAAATTTTTATTTTTGTTTTTATTATACGACTGAAAATGGGAATTTCATTTGTATATCCTATATAACTGTTATATGCTTATCACATATAAAGAAATTAAAAATAACGTAGCATAAATGTACCAAGTATATATTGTAAACGGAAAATGCATTATGTATTTTCAATCATATTCAAGGAAAACGGGTAGGGTAATGTAAGATTCTGAATGCTATGCATATTTGACAACACAACTGGTACTTATTTGAGGGGGGGGCAAGAGGGGTCCCAATAACAGCAAAACAGCAAATTGATTTGGCACATAACAGATAACAAGGAATTAAAATGGACAAAAACAGATACATGTAACATTTAATGAAATATTAAAATAATTCGGTCTTTGACAAATCAGTATTTCTTATTACGGATATAATCCTTTGTAATGCATTCCATTTTTTATGACTATGTTTTTAGTATTAATTTATGCATCTGGAATGTGTTTAAATTACTACTCAATATATTATAATATTTTTTATACGCTCGTTTACGGAAAGTATTATGGTATACTGTTGTCCGTCTGTTGTCAACATGTCGGACATTAACTCAAAAAACTCTTTAACCATTTGCATTAAACTTTGGGAAATTGTTTATATCTATTGACGTGAGCTCTCTTTTTTTTTTTTTTTTTTATAAATTTTAGATTTTAAGTTTCTGGGTAATGGGTTTTTATTCAATAAAATTGGTGTTTTTTTTTCAGTTTTCTGATAATATCTCAAAAATGCTTTCACAAAGCAAGGAATTTTGGTGAATTGTTTATATCTATATTAACATGAGGTAACTTTCAATTTTTATAAATTTTAGATTTTACGTTTCCGAGTTAACAGGTTTTTTTTAATTAAAAAGGGGTGATTTTCCAGTTTTCAGACATTAATACAAAAATGTTTTCAGCAGTTCTCATGAAACGTTGGTGTATTGTTTATATATATTGACTGAAGCTCCTTTTGTTGCTAATAAAAAAAAAAGTGACCTACAAGAGTTTGAATATTCTGACTTTTTCTAAATGACCACTTAATGAGGTGTGTGAATTTTTCTTAATAAAACTATGAGGCAAAGTGGTGTATATGGTAGAAAAATCAAAAGCACCAATTATAAGCATGCAATTTATCAAGTACTTCGAACGAATTTTGACACTCTAAAAGCAATTTATTCCACTATTTTCAAAGGCCTTATTTGAACAATTTTTTATCAGCTGAGGTTTTTGATTGTACCAAGTGCACAAGTAAGTAGAAAACATAGTTTAATAGGGAAACAATGGCTTGAAACGAAATAAATCTTTGTTTGTAATGAGTTATGTGCAGCTTCGGACCCAAGTACATGCTGGAACTTTCATTGTACAATGCATTTGGTTCTGCTTTGAAAAGAATTACAGAGCTGAGTCTATGTACCATATTATATAAAAGATTAAGTGGTTGTTAGGACCTAGTCCTTAATTGAGATCCTTGTCAGATATTCCTGGCCATATGTTTTCCTTTTTGTCATATTAAGAATTGTTTTAATTTAATATGTTCGTACGGAAAAGAAGGAACATTATTCTCATACAAAACATTAAGATAATTCTAAATACACATTCATAAAAAAAAAATGGAATTTATTACAAAGGATAATCATAAGATATACTTGAATTGTCCTGGACCTCACTTCTGTGATGGGTATATGTTAATGGAATCCTTCTCTGAATACGGGACAAACATATTAGTAGTGGTAGGCCCCAATGGCCAATGATCTTCAATTTATACCGAATATTGATTGTCAAAAAAATGCTAACATTCCAATTTTCAATAACAGTTAACAGCAAATACATTATCACAATAACAGATAACAAAAAAACTAAAAGCCCAATAACAGCTAACAAAGAATAAGACAATAACAGCTAACAGCAAATATATTTTCAAAAAAACAGAAAACAAAGAATTAAATTGCCACATAACAGCATAACAGTTAAACCCCTTGCCCCCCCCCCCCCCCTCCTGTGAAATGCAGGATATTGTCTAAACCGTAAATGACCTTTTCCATTTTCCAACATTTACTTTCTTGTTTTAATTGAGAGAATGTTGTATTTCTTTAGAACGAATTAAATAGAAACAGTAATGTACAAATATACTTAAGCTTACTTTTAATACATGTTATGAAATTACATTGACAAAATTATCTCTTTAAATCATTAAGGTGCAAAGTGCTTAGTGTTGTAAAGACAATGACTTTTAAACAAATAAATTTAAATGAAATACCTAAATGATCAGTCGTTCGTATCGCGTACTTTATGTAAAAAGTAAAACAGAAGGGTTTAATAAGGTCTAATGAAGTGGTTTAATAAGGTCTAATGAAGTGAAATAAAGACAATGGTATAATATTACATTTTTGAATCTACGCTTTTTCAACAAACTTTATTAGCATGACGGCGTTTTTAACTTTTTGTTGTAATTATACGATTTTTTAAGGAAACCTTGTTGAAATCTTTTATCTTTTATCTATTCAAATTCAAATTAAATCGGATTATCCTGCATACACTAGAAAATACCAATGCTCAATGTATATTAAAAATTCAAAACCCGCGCATATTCTTACCATTTCTTCACGCACTCCACTATGTCACAGATGACGTTGGGTACTTCAAATTGTCTGAGCCATACTCCCATCCGCTTGACCTTTCTTGTGAAGACACTGAATTTGATTTACAATTATCTAAGTTTACAGAAATTTGTCTCTCGCGATTTCGCAATAAAACTGTAAGTACTGGTAAAGGTAAGTGCGTCATTTTAACGCAAAGCTAGGAACTTCAGTTTCGTAGTCCCATGCTTATGACATTAACGAAAGCAGGGGCGGATGCAGGAATTTTCGAAAGGGGGGGTGCTAACCCAGGGCACCCAGGGCAAAGGGGGGGTGCAAAACATATGTCCCGATACAAATGCATTGATCGGCAAAAATAAAGGGGGGTGCGCACCCCCGGACCCCCCGCCCCCCCCCCCATCTGGATCCGCCACTGGAAAGTTAATTTACCATGATAAATAAGGGGAGCACAACGCTCCTGTGATATCTTCAACCTCTTTTTAATATTGTAAAAATTTGAGAAACATATTATATTAAGAGTCATATCAGTTTAACCATAGACACATGGTAAATATTTAACTTTCAATTTTGCTAATTTTGAGAAATAAAAAAAATATCTCTCGATTTTTGGGTAAAATCGATCCTCATCCTTATCGACCTATTTCTTGATTCAACTTTTGTTATCAAAAGTTTTATTGATTTTTAGATTTGAAAAAAAATATATTATAAATTATTTATAACTTGCGTTTTGATAATTATTTACCGTGAAATTTTTCGATTGACATAATATATTTATGATTATGTGATAGAGATTACTTAATACGTCCCTCAAAAAGGAATTGCCTCTTTAAATATTTTTTCTGGAAATCATTTTATCTATTTTTATATTTCATCAATGGGTTGTATGATACATGTATCATGTTAATGTGTTGCTAACCTGGAAGGTCCGCCATTAAAACAACAGCGATTAGTAACTAAAGGTAGCCACGGTAGGTACAAATATATATTAATATGTTAATATGTTCAAGAACAATTGTTAGCAAAGTAGAAATGTGAAATACACTTGCAGATAAATTCATGCTTGATACAGAAATAGTTAAAAATACAGAAATTAAGGTACGCCAAACGTTTGATCAATGCGGAAGTAAGAAAGTTTTCATAACAAACAATTCAGTATAATGGTATAACATATATCTTTTTGAATATTTTCTTGACCTTTCATATAATTACTGTTTCGGAAGTATACAGATTTACATATATAAACTGTATACATAGCCGGATTAAAGTCTAACTATCGTGTTACATTAAAGTTATACCGTGCTATTGTTCATTCATATACGATTCGTTTACTCAAGAAAAAAAGGGGGAGGGTCCTTCCCATGCGACATATTCAAGCGGCACGTCCTATCATGCATTGATTGTCGGGGGGGGGGGGGGGGGGGGATTGGGGGGTTTTGTTATAGTATTTTCCTAAAAAATATTATGATCCTCAATTGGTCAAGCAGATGAAAAAAAAATCTGATTGCAGAATCCCCTCACACCTTATTCATGTTATTGTTAAACTTTAAAAAAATATATATATAATTGATAGTCAGCAACCGACGGTGTGTTGCAAATGAGGGTGCAATATCTGTCTTCGAGTTAAGGGCAATATTATTTATATGCAGATGAATACAATGGGAGCTTGATGTGGTGAGCTTTAATCGCAGACAGTCACATATTTAGTACATTCTCTGTAGTCTACGGCCTGAGGGTGTGGCATCTTTTAACTTTTTATTTCAAAGGATTTAAATAAATGAATTATCAGTGTATATAAAGTGGGAATCCAGCTAGTTCATTTCCACTGTCATATGCGGGTATGTCTATTGTAGAATAAAGGATCATGGGAAAACTGTATTTGTTTACGTTTTGAAAATACCAAATTAATTGATTTGAAGGAAAGTTTTTACATATTTTCATTGTGATATGTCTTTATATTGTACAAACATAGCATTAAAGTTCAAATAAGTGTTATAAAAGCAACATAATATAGCATATCGATTTTTGAAAGCGATCCATTTTAACTATAGATGCGATGAATTATCACTGTTAGTGCAGTCATTTCTGATGTGGAATTTTCGAAGATGCGAGGAATTTTTATTGTAGAATTATGTGATAAATGCACTTGAAACAAATGAAAAAACTTAGTTGATGACTTTAGAATTTATGATAAATGTATTTTCAAATTGAAATACAAACTCCTCATTCATTCTTTATCAAATATATAGCTTTTCAAACTTGTAACAAAATCGCCTCTCAAAATGTCATATTGTATTCTTCAAATTACGTTTTTCCTTGATTAAAAAAAAAAATTAAAAGATATTTCTGTATTTTTTTGAAGTCAAATATTGATATTGCGGAGTTTCAGTGCAGTCTGTGTAAAATAGAGACGAGTACATTTGAGGACGTTATCTTCCACGCAATAAATACACTTGCGAACAGAGAAATATGCATCTTGAAACGCAATGGTGACAGAAAAGCTTATAAAAGATTAACTTTCCCCAGTTGTACCCTCAACTGCTTCAATTTCCATATTCTGAAAAAAAGACTGTTTTGGTAGAACAAATGTTCTTGACTCGATTGTTGGTTGCATGATTTTAACTGTATAAGGTGAAACGGTATGTGACATAAATTATCCACAGTCATTAAAACATGAAATGTAAGGTGTGGGCGAACTTTTTTGTTTGCATTGGTACATTGGTACGTGAAGTAGAACACCCTTGATACAAAAAAAAAAAATTATCCGTAATGAACAGCTCGATACCAGAGGAGGATTTAGGGGGATAGGGGGTTGCCCCCTTTTTTGGAAAACATTTGGTTACTTTTATATGGATTCGCTGGAGCGGGCCCCCTCTTAGGTAGTCATTGAGCCCTACTTATAAAAATTTCTAGATCCGCGAGTGGATACTACCACAGAGGTCAAACAATGCACATTTGGGTAATTGTACACAACATGCATGCTACAATTCATGTTTGATGATCTTAGACCCTTGGGACCTCTATGTGGGCTATTTCGGTAACTTGGTAAAAATCCCCAAACTGGATACAAGGTTAGATTCAGCATGTCAAAGAACCCCAAATATCCATAAGGTCTTTTGTCTTTAAAAATGCATGCATGGGATACGTTTGTTATTGGAGGCATGACTGTAACAATAGGATGAAGATAAAAACAAATATCTTATTCTGGGGTCTCATTTGGGGGGGGGGGGGGTCTAATCCCTGGTCCCACTTACTGCTTTATCAGATTCCCGTATCCCGCTTATACTATGCAGTTCTCATTTTTTTTTAAATTTTCCGTGTCCCGCTATACTTTATTTCTCGTTTTCACGACACAATCATTTGACTATCACGTGTCATGCTTACAAAAAAATCGACAATTCCGCGCCATGCTTATACCCCAACGCGACCAACTATTCTACTCTTTTCTGACTCATATTAAGCCCATTATAAATATATTAAAAAAGTGTGTTTTTTATCCCTTTTTATCCTTTTTATAATAGATAAAAAAATAAATATATCATACAGTGAAAATGCGCCGCATATACAATACTAATGAATCGCTCTACAGTGAAAAAGAAAGAATAGTATCATTATTCGACAGTAAACATGACTCGCATAAAGAAAGCATCATAGTGGAATTCAGTTCAATATGAAGAAACTCAATGACAAAACCTATTCTATGGTTATACAACTTTAATAATTGTGTTGAAATGAATATTTTTTCTGCAACAACATCTTACCTGTTAGTTATAAAACACCTGCACGATCTGTTCGTGAAATGTCCTAAATATTCACCTATTTTGGTATATATTTCACAGCTATTTGGATTTAGGCGCGAAAAAAACCCCGTTCGCATCTCTTACTTTGTTTTATTAGTATTATGTGTTTCTTAACATATACTTTTTAACTAATTTTCTTCATTTTTGAAGAAAATAAAAAAAAAATCGTCTGTTTATTTATCATTCTACATCAAAAATTTCTGGCATATACAGTGAAAATGATATTTTAGGATCCGCACTTTACATACACTGGTTATTATAGTCCGCCTAAAGTTAAGCACTTGTCCGGACAACCTATTTTCATTGCATTCATTTTTTTTCCATTTAAAAAAAATCAGTTAATCCTTGAAAAAGAGAAAATATTCATGTACGTATTTTGCTAATATAGACCGTAAACAAACCACCAACTTAAGTTTGGTCACTTTATTCAGGTTTTATGCATACGAATTTTGCGTTCAGAGAAATAGTGAAAATTACACAAATTAGAAACGGAATTTAACTTTCACTGTTATTTTTTTAAAACAATTCATTACCCAATATCATTAAAAGTCTCGACAAATAATCTTTGGTATGTTTGGCAAATTTAATGTCAATATTTGTGTCAACATGATGTGTAACCACCTCTCTTCCGGTATAGTTCAATATCACGGCGTCTCATATCCTACATGTACAAGCCTTCTGAATTTTATTTGTGCAAAATTTGTTCCATTCATCAACAATTGACCCTCTAAAATCGCAAAGCTTTTGCAAAGGTAGATCTTTACGATTGATAATTCTGCCAATGGCTTCCCATACATGTTCGAGAGGATTCATGTCCGGAGACATGGAAACCCAAAATATAGGGTCGATGACTTCTTGCTCTTTTTACTCGGTTACAATCCTTGCCTGTATTGTCTATAGCGTTGTCGTCCATAGGCGGATCCAGGGAGGGGGCCCTGGGGGGCCCGCCCCCCCCCCCTTTCGTGGGAAAAATTTGGTTGATTATATAGGAAATCATTGAAGCATGCCTGGAGCCCCCCCCCCCCCCCCCCCCATAGGAAAAGTTCTGGATCCGCCACTGTCGTCCATGTATAAGGGTCTTGACGCAAGTGGGGGAGTTTTGTAATATTTGTTAAGGCATATATGTATATCTTACACAGGTAAAGAAAACTGTACTCTATAGGAAATTGCATTACGCACCGATTGTAAAAATCAACATAAACTGTCAAAGGTATTTCTATTTTTATTGCAGAATGTTTCCATATAGATATTGACTGAAAATATCAAGTCAGTAAGACCTGTTTCGAATGGCGTCTAGTTCAGGTACATATTGTGACATTTGTCAGAGCAGACATATATCTAAAACGGCGGAGGAATACTGTCCTGTTTGTGAAGAAGCCCTTTGTTCCGATTGTAAAGATCATCACAACCTAGCAAAGGCAACAAAAAATCACCAAGTTATCTCGATAGCCGAGTATAACAAGTTGCCTGCCTTTATTCGAGAGATCAAACAACACTGTGACAAACATGGGGATAGGTTTGAATTTTTCTGTCCAACGCATAACGAGTTGTGCTGTAAACGATGTATTACTACAACTCATAACGAATGTAAAGAATGCAAAGTTATAGAAGATTTTGTTGAATCTTCCGCGGCCATAGATGAATATGAACAAACTTTAAAAGACGTTGAAGAGAATATTCAAACTGCAATTGCCGATAGAAAAAATAACGTTGAGGAATTTGAAAAACAGACACAGGCCATAAGTAAACAAATTAAGAATAAAAGGATTGAAATCAACCGGCTTTTCGACAACCTTGAAGCGACAATAATGAAAGAATTATTCACTATTAAAAGTGAAAAGAAACAAAACGTCCAGTCAGTTATTGAAAAATTAGAAGAAAACAAGAACAAAAATATACACCTCAGGGAAGATGTAGAAGCAATGAAAAAATACGGATCAAATATACAAGTGTTTATGGGAACAACAAAACTTCAACAACCCGTATCAAGTCAAGAGAGATTTGTTCGATTATTGCAAGACGATGAGAGTTTACGTTTCGTTAACCTGGAATGTTCCATTAGTGAAGAGTTGAATAACATAAACACAAGGATTCGATCTTTCGGTACGGTCAAACCAATAACTTCTAAATCACGTGTCCGATTCAGTTGGGAAAGTGACAAATCAGCTCAGATATTGACAACACCAACAAATTTGAAAAGCATTGACAATATAAACACTAAACTGATATGTATGATAGATATCAATACTTCTAATACTATAACATCATGTGTTTTGGGTAAAGGTCTTTTATTTTCGACAACAAATCGATATCGAGGGAAAATATTGCAATATGATACTCAAGGGAAACACTTGAAAGAAATAGAGCTAAAACAATCATATGCGTTTGATATCGTGTTAATTGATTTGGATACCATTGCTGTTACAGGCGGTGGTTGTGACTTTAAAGTTTACATTGTTGATGTAGCGACGTTGCAAGTCAAATTAGTAATAGATGTTGGAAAACAAAATTGGATATATGGAGCGACCTACAAAAATGAATCCATTATCAGTTGCATGTATGGCAACGCAATACAGATTTTTAACATTGCCAACAACAAAAACGTAACAACATCAACTCTTCCTTTCAAAACTAAATATACAATTACCACTTATCTTGCCTCCGATGACTATTTTGTTTATCATTCTGATTACCGAAATGGGTCTGTCGCATGTTATGATCTCAGAGGGAAGATTATATGGTCATTCAAAGAGGATGTTCTACGGGAACCCCGTAGTATATGTCTAGATTCTTATTCAAACGTTTATGTAGCAGGAAGTGGTTCAAACAATGTGGTAGTCATTTCATCAGACGGATTGCATTCTAAACAATTACTTGGACCAGACGATGGCATAAAGGCTCCGCATGCCATTCATTATGATAAATCCAGTAATAGATTGCTGGTCGCAAATGCAAATGGTCCGGCATTATTATACCAAGTGTCTAGTTAAAACAACAAAGAACATATATATTCAAATTCAAATATAAAGTGCTTTAAAAAAAAAAGACCAGCGTTGAGTCGTTTCCTGACAGGCAAGACAATCGATTTATAGCTACAGGAACTGACACAGCTTGAAGTGTTCAAACGTCATCTTATTTATTGAACTATAATTTCCAAATTTGAAAATTTATACAAGTTTAGCTTATCAAATTATAAGATATAGTATTTATTTTAAAATATACCGAAATACCGAAGGTTATGTTTGAGAGAAAAGAAAGAAAGATATAGCCATGATAGCTGTATGCACTAAAACAAGACCGAATATAATTTGAACGATTTTGCAATTAAAATACTTTTCATTTATTCCTAGCATTTTGTTTTTTTATATTTAGACAGTTGAAGTGAAAGTTTAATGTTGCGTATGGTAACATGTAGTACATATTTAATAGTCGAAACATAATAGCAATGAACAGTATGAATTCAACACTTTTGAGACCGTTTGTAGAATGCTCATATATGTGTACGGTTATCACTGTCACAGTGCCTCTATAGGTGGGATCAGATCTGTTGAGTGTTTTCTCCTCAGCATAAATATTTTATAATATAAGGAGCAAACACACGCGTCAACAAAAAGGCTTTTTTCTTGCAACATTGAATTGAACGGATTTATTTTCGGACTCTTTTTTATCTTTTTTTCATGCAACAGTTATGATTATATATGTTCCAGGTGTAGGCAACATTTTCAGACTACCATAATTATGAAGACAGAATACATTTATTCTAATTGGTCAGTATATAAATAACACATAGCTGAGAGGGTGATAGAGCAGATTGGTACCCCGAGAAAACATTGTCAACCGCGGCAAAGCGAGGGGTACCAATCTGCTCTATCATCCTCTCAGCTATGTGTTATTTAATTTATTATACTGAATGTTCCATCATTATTGTCTTTTACAAATGAATTTTATCTAAAAATATTTTCTATGTAATCACGTACTTAACAACGTAACGTGTATTAGAAAAATCAACAGAAGTAAATAAACAACAATGATGCATTGACTTGACATATCAACGATAAAAGGATTCGGCCCGAAACGGGAAAAAAGATCGGCTATCTGGGAAAAAAAATATTTTCAATTGTTGTTATTGAATTGTTGTTATTTAATTGATTTATATTTTTTGGGAACATCACAATTTAAAATGCCTCATATCTGGCGGAGAAATATACATCACAAAGAACATAATGAAATGTACATCACATGTGAAATAAATCGATGGTAAACGAAATCGTTTCAGTATGGAATTGAATATCAACAATAAGTATTACACATAATGATTTATCGGTTTAAAAAAAATATATAGTGAAATATGTTTTTCCAACAATTGTAAAAGAAATAAGTTTGAGTCGTTCCACGCTTCGTTGTATAGTACATTGAAAACAAGGACATGTTGAAGAGTTCGTCATGAATATTTGAATATAGTTCTGGCTCTACTTTTCAAATATTCACGAGGAAAAGTAATACCCGGTTAGTGACTGTATATGACATAGAAATATACAGTCAGCGCATTTTGACTGCTCAAATAGAATGAGTGCAGTATAAGATGTTTTATTTTTTTTTATTTGAAAGTCAGATAATAGAATCCGAGCCAAAACGTAAAATTTAGGCATTGTCTTTAATAACTCGATGTAAATTCAATTCATTGTCCTTTAAATTACCTATTTTTGATTGGTCTAGCCGACAGGGCAACACTCCAAAAAATTGTCACCCACTCAGCCATGTGATAGAGTAAATTATCACCCTCGTATTAGCCAATCAAAGTATGGCATTTTAACGTGAAGTATACTAATTTAAATTGTGATCGATTATGTTAACACTTACAATTTATTTTGATGCAATCAGTCAACTATTGTACAAATAGTAGTACACCAATATATTGGTACAAATAATGTCACCAGTTATCCTGATTCAATCTTTTCCGAACTAGAATTGAATTGATATATCATGTATATATATGAAAGTACGTGTAGGGATCCGTTTCACGTTCTGAGTCGATTTTTCATAAATAGAAATGTGTTAGAGTTTCGCGAAACCAAGTATCTCGACTTCTTTTGCTTTAAAAAAAAAAAGAGGAAAAATATTAAAAAATTTCCTCTGGTTACAAACATTTGATTATACGAAGCTTCTGTTGAAGTTTAAAAAAAAAACATGATGATTTATGAAATTCATAAATAGTTTAAAAGCTTTAAGTGCAGACTGTTTATTATGTTAACTGAAAGAAAAACTAAGTCCATTTATATGTAATATACAAAAAACAGGAAATAAAGTTTTACAAATTGTCCTTCTAGATACTAGTTTTTGATCATAAACAAGCTTCTGTCAAAGTTTGTTACAAATCCAGGATAGTTCAAGAAAGTTATTAAAATTTGAAAAAAATTACCACAGACTGAATGTAATGTTAACTGTCAGAAAACTGGTACATTTATAAGGTGTAATACCACCAAGTCATAGTACGTTACATCCGGTTGCATACGAAAAAGGGACTACAAAAATATTCACTCCAATTTGACAGTTGTAGATAATGAATCCTACATTTCATTGCAGTAACAAACTTTTTGGTCATAAACATATACATTTGTATCTTGGGTGTTTCAAAGCACTATTATTTTGGGTTTCTATAGAATATTTTGGAAACTTGATGTTACATTGTTACTAAAGCTTGAACACAGGTAAAAAAAGAGTTGAACATTTGATTGGTTAACTTCCAGTGATGGTTACTTTCTTATATCCAATCAAATGTTATGTGAAATAATGTCTATAGTACTAAACAGGATAAAACTTTACTCATGCCAAGTATTTATTCATTAGAAACACAGGAACTCGTCTCAGAACTTTTTTTTCCTGTACACCTTTATATAACACAAGGTACTTAACTCGTGATTTAGAAAAATGTCAGGCGGTGACGAAATTCCTTTATATGCCGATTTCTCGGCTGTCAACCCCACTACAACTTGTTATTTCGTAAATCTAAATTGATTTATCTTCACAATGGTGTATAACACGCCCACTTTTGTTGTCGGAATCATCCATAGCAATCCTACCCAAGTATGTCAATCGTTATTATTTCGTCAACCTACCCAAAATTATATTATCAAAAAATCTAAATTGTTCGCTCAACGTTTAAGGGTCAGTTTTGATTGCAGGATAAAAAAAATGTACATCGTATAAAATATAATATTATTAATTCGCATATTTTAACAAACTTGATTCCTTTAGGGAAAGTCACATGTTAAACGATATTTTCGATGGTACATGTATCTGTGATCGATTATTTGACGAAACAATCTTCAAATACATAAGTTGTCAAACAAAAACAAAAAAAAGTAAATGAAATAACAACTAATATGTTGTTATTGTCAAGGAGACAATATGATATCTATTAAATTCAAACAAAATCAAATGACGATTTTGATGTAAATATTGTCTGAAGTTAATAATATAACAAATATAGCCTTTGTATGAGGTCTATAAAGGATATATCGACCCAAAGATATCAGTCAATATACTTCTTTCATGTCAATATATCCTTGTATCGACCTCATACATAGGCTATATTTGTATAATATCATTTCCGTCATGTTTCTCAATAAAATGTTATATTGTCCGACCCTGTTTACATAATGTAATATACAAAAAAAAGTAAAATCACAAAAATACTGAACTCCGAGGAAAATTAAAAAAGAATGTCCCTTTTAAAAGCTAAAAAGAAAACCAAACGAATGGATAACAACTGTAATATTCCTGATTTGGCACACGTATTTTCTTATTGAGAAAATGGTGGATTAAACCTAGTGTTTAAGCTAGCGAAACCCTTCACCTTCACAGCAGTGAACATTGTGTTATAAAAAAACAAACAATATGTAACAAAGAAGCACAAAATTGTATATACATTTTAGACCAAGCATATTAACAAAAAGTAAAGACAATAATACACAAATTTACCATAGTACTGTAACACAATGACGGGATGTATAAGAATAGATCCACGTCATATACGTCACAACTGGAATACGAATCAAACCATCTCGGTTTTTCTAATAAACCAATATATGATAACATACAATATTTGAACTTCATGTCAAGTATATATATCCCTTGGATGGTGTACAATTCTCATAAAACGTGTATGGTGTAATGGTGTATGGCATTTAGTGCAATGGTAGCAGCTGTATGGTGCTATGGTGTAAGGGGTATGGTGTAATGGTGTAACGTGCGATCGGGAATGGTGTACGACATTTAAAACTATGCAAAATATTGAACTATTTGTTTTAACTTTATACATTTATTTACAATATTGTGATCATAATCCTTTTTTTTTAAATAAATTTAAAAAAATGTAGTCGCACGTTTTCTTTGAAATTAAATTACATTATGGTGTAATGTGTAAGGTGTATGGTGCAAAGGTATAAAGTGTATGGTGCAAAGGAATATTGTGTAAGGTGTAATGGCACAGGGTGTATGGTGTAATGGTGTATTGTGAGTAGTGTAATGGAGTATGGTGTTAGTGGGAGGTTTACTGTGCATTTCTGTTAATAACAAGACCACATACATAAATAAAATACCACGTTTCAAACAAAAGGTTGTATTTGTGACTAAAATGGACCATGTAATTACTATGGGTGCCTTCGAGCAGAAATATTCCTTAGCACAGGCATTTTCTACATTTGAAAATGCCTGTACCAAGTCAGAAATATGTTGTCCATTCGTTTGATGTGCATTATCATTTGATTCTGCCATTTGATTAGGAACATTCCATTTTGAATTTTCCTCGGAGTTCAGTATTTTTGGGGTTTAACTTTTCATTTACTAGGAAAATAATGGCAACAGTAGTATACCGCTGTTCGAAATTCATAAATCCATCGAGAAAAAAAAACAAATCCGGGTTACAAACTAAAACTGAGGGAAACGTATCAAATATAAACGAGAATATGTGTCAGTGGTCACAATGAACATTTTTTTTAAACACAAGAATGCTCAAAACAGAGTGTACCAACCATTCATACGAATCACTGATGTTAACTGCATTTGACTCGATTGATCAAATCTTGTATGTGTGATTGAGGAGATTTTATCATTGGTCGTGTAAAGCTTGAGAAAAAAATTGATCGAATAAGCATATCTTCAACGTAATGAAAACAACACTTTATAAATGAAGTACGTCCGAAGCACTTTCCTGGATTTCCCTTTATCAGGAAAGCTGTAAGCCGAATATTTGAAAACCAGTGATTATTAAAACCGAAACATTTGAAGGGCTAAATGACCAAAAATGATCTAGAATACATTAAAGCCAAATCTATCTAAGGGTTTATCTGAAGGAGTTGAAACCTTAGTTTCTTAAAAGTTTCTAAATCAACAACGAACAATTTCTTAACATTTTGTTATAAAACATGTCAGTATAAAAAAACTTACTACTGAGCTGATGATACACTTGTAATTAGTGACTTATAGTTCACCAGCAGCTATAACGACCCAGTTCTGTAACAAATGAAAACACAATACATGAGAGAGTATTGGTAGTTCAGAATCTCGATGTGTTATCTCAAGCAATGCAGCAGGATTTTTTCACATTACCACAACCTCTATTTAATTCATGCAATTACCTAAGTTGGATTAGAAAAAAAAAAACATTTATGGAAAATGGAAGCAATGGACAATGTTTCTCACAGGATTATAAAATACAAGAACTGCTTTGATATAAACAAAACCGTGGCACACTGCATACACGGCAAAAGTGAAAATGGAAATGAGGAATGTGTCAACGAGACAACAACCCGACCAAAGAGCAGATAACAGCCGAAGGCCGGCAATGGGTCTCCAATGCAGCGAGAAAATCCCGCACCCGGAGGCGTGCTTCAGCTGGCCTCTAAACAAAAATGTAAACTTGTTTAGTGATAGTGCACGTCATAATTAACTCCGACATATATATAAGAACTAAAATTAACACGAAGTGCACACGCTGAAATGTCTCGCCTTATTTACTACTCATTGATATTATGATGATAGTCCTATTAAAATATAAAGCTTTATTAAAAACTGTCACATAAACTTAACATTAACCAAGATAACTAAACAAAGACCAATGAACCATGAAAATGAGGTCAAGGTCAGATGAATCATGCCAGGCAGATATGTACAGCTAACAATGCTTCCATACAACAAATATAGTTGACCTATTACTTATAGTTTAAGAAAAATAGACCAAAACACAAAAACTTAACACTGAGCAATGAACCGTGAAAATGAGGTCGAGGTCAAATAAAACCTGCGCGGCTGACATATATATCATAAAATATTTCCGTACACCAAATATAGTTGACCTATGGCATATAGTATTAGATAAAAAGACCAAACCTAAAAAACTTAACTTTGACCACTCAACCATGAAAATGAGGTCAAGGTCAGATGACATCTGCTCGCTAGACATGTACACCTTACAATCATTCCATACAACAAATATAGTAGATCTATTGCAAAAAGTATGAGAAAAACAGACCAAAACATAAAAATTTAACTATAACCACTGAACCATGAAAATGAGGTCAAGGTCAGATGACACCTGACAGTTGGACATGTACACCTTACAGTCCTTCAATACACCGAATATACTAGCCTTATTGCTTATAGTATCTGAGATATGGACTTGACCACCAAAACTTAACCTTGTTCACTGATCCATGAAATGAGGTCGAGGTCAAGTGAAAACTGTCTGACGGGCAAAAGGACCTTGCAAGGTACGCACATATTAAATATAATTATCCTATTACTTATAATAAGAGAGAATTCAACATTACAAAAAATCTGAACTTTTTTTTCAAGTGGTCACTGAACCATGAAAATGAGGTCAAGGACATTTGACATGTGACTGACGGAAACTTCGTAACATGAGGCATCTATATACAAAGTATGAAGCATCCAGGTCTTCCACCTTCTAAAATATAAAGCTTTTAAAAGGTTAGCTAACGCCGCCGCCGCCGGATCACTATCCCTATGTCGAGCTTTCTGCAGCAAAAATGGCAGGCTCGACAAAAACCATATAAAGAGCACATATATAATACCGGTATACAATTACCATTTACTTAA
Source organism: Mytilus edulis (assembly GCF_963676685.1). Taxonomy (NCBI): domain Eukaryota; kingdom Metazoa; phylum Mollusca; class Bivalvia; order Mytilida; family Mytilidae; genus Mytilus; species Mytilus edulis. The sequence goes on from NC_092356.1 coordinate 25,086,922, forward strand.
ATAAATAAGTATATTTATGATATTTTCTCCTAAAAAGTTCACTACGTCATGTATATTATAGAGATATGTTTGACATTTTCCTTCAAAGTCAAAAACAATTTAAGGAATTCCACAACAAGGTTCCAGAATATATAAATGTACTGTTACCATAATGAGTATCTAACTCGATGAATAAATATACTATTTTGGAAAGATGATATTTATTATGAGTATTATCAACGGCTGATTAACTTGAATATTCAGGTACAAGATTAATCATACACGTGATTCTCTCATTGCCATTAACTATCTAATTCTGTTTTAATATTACTGGTGAAAATATAAAAAAACTGCTTTAAAAGTGATCAACTTGAATGGCTTTTTTTCGACAAATGTTTATTAAAGAAACAGCCTAGATATTTATGCGTTTTAATTGCATTACTAGTTTTACCTTTAAAAGTAAACTTTTGTTTGTGATATTTTATAGCCTTTCCTATGCATTGTACACCTTGTTTATGGTGAAATCAAAAAATTATGTCATACAGTATGTATTATCTACAGTAAAAAAGTAACTGCCTGTTTAAATATTATTTTCTGGAAATCATTTTATCTATTTTAATTTTCATAAGTGGGACATATGACGTCATGCAAAGGTGTTGCTAACCTTGAAGGTCCGCCATATTAACTTAGCAGTTATGGGTAGGTAAAATACATATTATTAATATAAATATATTAAAATGTTCAGGAACAATTTTTGGCATGTTAGGAATGTGTTTACAGTACAGATATCATAACATTAATAATGTTAATTTCAAAGTTGCATAAATTCATACTCGATATAAAAATAGTAACAATCAATAAAGCACAGAAATGTACGTTTGATAAATGCGGAAGTAAATAACCTTTCAGAGCAAACAATATGAATCTTTTTAAAGATATGTTCTTGACCTTTCATATGATTATAGTTTCGTGTGTATAAATACATTTTATATCCATCTATGCAGAATTCCTTTAAAAATTCTAGAGTAACGTGTGTCGTGGGCCTCAATCCTTTTTGTTGTCTTGGGGGGACTAATGAGATTGAAGTCACGCTTTTGAATATCGATATCTAAATTTTATTCCACAGCCATTTTATCAAACACATGGTCCTCCACCATGTCGTGGGCCTCAATCCTTTTTGTTGTCTTGGGGGACTAATGAGATTGAAGTCACGCTTTTGAATATCGATATCTAAATTTTATTCCACAGCCATTTTATCAAACACATGGGTGACAGACGACACTAACTGTTCGCCGCCGACAAACATAAAAAAAGGTATACAGTCCCGTAAAATACAATAAACAGTATAAATTATGTCCTACATTTCCGGTAACCAGAAATACCAAATAGAGGTATATAACACGTGACACGTATGTTATTCGGGATCAACAAGTAGATAATATTAGACAAAAGAAAAAAAGCGGGACAAATACAGACTAAAACCGTTACACAGAAAATCAAAACATTTAAAAAAAGGAAATTCAGCATTTGCGGGTTAAATGTTGTATTATTGTTCTAAGGGCAGCATCTTGTTGCTCCTGCCATGTTCTAGTTTCTTATTTAAACCCCTACTTGTTATTTATCTTTTTAGAACTAATTCATTGTAATTGTCTTATTTTCATTTTTTTGTAAATGGTTTAATATGCACATAGACCAAGGTGAGCGACACAGGCTCTTAAGAGCCTCTAGTTCAATGAACTATCTCATATTTCCGTCAAGATATATGCCATTTTCAACTTTTCTGTGATTTTTGTTAAAAAAGTATTACGCTTGGATTTTCAAAATTGTGGACATAATTATAAAACATTCAAATCAGGATACTAATGTGAACAAAATGTTGAACTGTATCTCATTCGTGCTGAACGGTCTATACTGGCACAATTTGGTTTTGGCACACTTCCTTTGAGAATCGAAACAGGACGGTTCGTTACAAAATGTGTTGAAAAAAAAGTAAAATCACAAAAATACTGAACTCAGAGGAAATCCAATCGGAAAGTCCATAATCACATGGCCAAATCAAATGACAAAACACATCAAAAACGAAAATGAACGCCTCTTTCTGATGGACTGTAATTTTTACCGAGATCTAAAAATTCAACTTCAACTGAATATAGAACACTCATTTGAAGACATCTTTAAATATGAACAATTTAAAGTATTCATCTGTAAGTATCCTTGATAAACTGCTTAATGTTTTAACAATGCAATTAACTTTTTGTATAGGAACAATCAAACCTGAATTCTAATTTTGTCCACTGTTCAATGATAATTCTTTTTATACGTACTAGAAAACATGTTCAAAGTGACTTATAGGTCCAAAGGGCCTGGTGAATTACATGTAATTACCACCGCTTATTGACATATTGTTTAATATTATAAGACACATGTTCCGCTAATAAATAATTTTGGTATTGGTATGTGCCAGTTTAATCTTTTCTGAGATTTTGTTTACATAGTATTACGCTCGCGTTGCTGTCTTTTCATTCGTATATTTTAAGGATTGCCATTCAATGGTCGGGACTCTCTACAATGCTTCCTCCGCCAATAAGAACTGATTCCTCGTATTGGGGTTGCCTATAAGAAAAAAATTTTTTTTCTGAAATAACATTGGTCTGAAAGGTCAAATTAGTAAAATATATTCCACTAAGATTCTCCACTTCTGAACGGAGGACATAAAAAATATATAGTACTGGTGTTGCCCATCACTATTTTATATAGTGTGTGTTGGGATTGAGGTTGGAATGTTTGCCTGCATTGTCATGATTATAAAAATAAGTTTTAGGTATATATACTTATTCAGCTTCTGCAATTATATTAAATACCTAACGATGTGGCGTTGCTAAAAAAATGAACAACAACGGAATGTCGTAAAGGTCAATATTATACATAATCAAATGAATGCAACATGTGCTTCATTTTATGAGCTGTTACAGTTACACAATACGTTTTAGGGACACCGCCACTGAAAAAGAAAAGGTATTTATTGTACACAGATAGCAATAACATCTTGATTTCGTCTATATCTAACATATAACTAATGTGTTAAAACAGTATTAAAATACATTATATATATTTACAGGTTTTATGAATATGATACCTCTCCAGACATCTATGAAAACGACCAAATGAACACATGTTCTCCCATATGAAACCAATTTCAACCAATAGAAACTTTCATTTTGTAAACTACAAAATATACCGGTATATGAGTGGGGATATTCAATGAAAGATGCGGTTCATAATGCAGCACTCTTCCATCTTTCAATGTTCATGTCAGAAAGTTAAGTATCAATATTGACTGTAAATATCAGAAGTCACTTAGACCTTTCTAGAATGGCGTCTAGTTCAGGTACATATTGTGACATTTGTCAGAACAGACATATATCTAAGGCGGCAGAGGAATATTGTCCTGTCTGTGAAGAAGCATTATGTACTGATTGTAAAGATCATCACAATCTAGCAAAGGCGTCAAAAAGTCACCAAGTTATCTTGATAGATGAGTATAACAAGTTGCCTCCTTTTATTAGAGAGATCAAGCAACATTGTGACGTACATGGTGATAGGTTTGAATTTTTCTGTCCAGTGCATAACGAGTTGTGCTGCAAAAGATGCATTACTACAACTCATAGCGACTGTAAAGGATCAAAAGTTTTAGAAGATTTTGTTGAATTTTCGAAATCTTCCGCGACTATTAACGAATACGAACAAACATTAAAAGATGTTGAAAAGAATATTCAAACTGCGATCGTTGATAGAAAAAATAATCTTGAGAAATTCGAAAAACAGAAACAGGCTATCAGAACACAAATTAAGGATAAAAGGGCTGAAATCAACAAGCACTTAGACGACCTTGAAGCCACAACAATGAATGAACTTTCAGTTATTGAACGTGAAAAGAAACAAGACGTCATTTCAGTTATTGAAAAATTAGAAGCTAACAAGTACAAAACTATACAACTCAGAATAGATGTAGATGCAATGAAAAAGTACGGATCTAATATACAAGTGTTTATGGGAACAACAAAACTTCTACAACCTGTAATAAGTCAAGAGAAATTCGTCCGATCATTGCAAAACGATGAAAGTTTACGTTTTATCAACCTTGAATGCTCCATTAGTGAAGAGTTGAATGGTATCATGACAGGAGTTCGTTCATTCGGTGTGCTCACACCAATAACTTCTGACGCGTGTGTCCGATTCAGTTTGGAAAGTGACAAATCAGCTCAGATACTATCTTCGCCGACATATATGCATAGTATTGACAATATTAACACTAAACTGATATGTAAGATAGATGTCAGTGCCTTTACAACGATAACATCCTGTCTTGTCGGCAAATATGTTATGTTCTCAAATTTAAAATCCAGGTTGTCCACAGGATGTTTATTGCAGTATGATGGAAAAGGGAAATATTTGAAAGAAATAGAGCTGAAAAATTCACATGCCTTCAATACCTTATTCATTGATTCCGAAACCGTTGCTGTTACCGGTGGTGGTTACGATTTTAAAATTCACATAGTTGATGTAGCAACATTGCAAGTGAAAAAAGTAATAAATGTTGGAAACCAAAATTGGATATATGGAGCGACCTACAATAAAAATGAATCCATTATAAGTTGCATGCATGACTCAATAAAGATGTTTAACATTGCCAACAACACAGATGTAACAGCATCAACTCTTCCTTTCAAAACTAAATCTACAACTTTCAGTTATCTTGGCTCCGATGACCATTATTTTTATCATTCTGATAACATTCACCATTCTGTTACATGTTATGAGATCAAAGGGAAGGTAATATGGTCCTTCAAGGATGCCGTTCTAAAGGAACCTCGTAGTCTATGCTTGGATTCAGATTCAAACGTTTATGTAGCAGGAAGTGGCTCAAACAATGTTGTAGTTATTTCATCAGATGGGTTGCATTTGAAACAATTACTTGGACCAGACGATGGCATGAAAGCACCGCATGCCATTCATTACGACAAAACAAGTAATAGATTGTTGGTTGCTAATGAGTTTGGTCCGGCATTTCTATATCATGTATCAAAATAAATCAGTACAAGATGTTTTCAAATTACTGTAAACCAACTTATTTTCGCGGATACTTACTTTCGCTTTTTACCCTTCCTGGACCACTTCGCGGCTATTTAATTTCGCAATTTTCTGAAATTCAATAGGGAATTATCCAAGTATTTCATATTCGCGACGATTAATATTTGCGTTATTTTTTTCCTCGCGAAAGTCGCGAAAATAAATCACTCGCGAAAAATAAGTTGGATTACAGTACATTAATGGTCCTTTAATAAAGATAAAACAAAACGGCTTTGATCCCATGGCCACATCTTTGCTAACAATGGGTGTATATACACAACAATACTACAGCATAAAACAATGACCATGTAAATTTTAAAATCTTGACACAATTAAACTCTAAAATATAAAAGATAATTAAAGAATGTACAAAAAATGAACCAAAATATCGAATATTCATGTTTAATGGGTAGGGAGGAATACTGGTATGATATATTATTTCATGAAAATCCTTAAACATATGGGAATAAAATGCTTTGCTAAGCGCAACATGATACAACCGTAGAGGTCGAACCCTGAACAGTCAAGACAAATTTGAACACTCTCTTCAAGCTTGATACTGTCTGAATTTGGATTGTGATCACATTTTAGAAATACTTTAGGTTTCTGACACAAAATAAATGTCAAATATCTTAAAAATCAATCGCGCAATACTGTGCATTTGAAGATTTCCTCTTAAAACTTTACCAAAAAAAATGAAATTTCTCACTTGGTTTCTTCCTTTATCTTTTTCTCAAATTTTCTTTTGCTATTTTAGAATTATGTAAACATATGAAAAGTATTTTTCCACAAACTGAGTTTCATATTTCCAAAAAAAAAAAGTAAAAGTCTTCAAAATTAAAAACCTTATTATTCATTGTATGCTATTGCATGTATTGGTAGAGACCAACCTGTAATTATCGTCATTTTTTTTTGTTAGAAAAAGGATCAAATAGTTTTACAACTCTTGACTAATAAAGCAATAAGTAAAAAAAACTGATAAACATGTTGTCATGTGTAGATGCTGGTGAAAATTATCTTTGTTTGCATTACATTTACCAGAACAACGAATGGGATGTAGATGGATTGACAGGTCTATAATTACTTTATACAGTATAACCTAACAAAGTTAAAGCTGAACATTATATATGTTAAACAGTTTTGATTATTGGGCACAGTTAATGACAAAAATACTAGCAGATGTACACCCCCTGCATTCAAACTTTGGGTATTTATGCAACAAGTAAACATGATCTCAAAGATAACACAAAGAAAACTAACCGGATTTATACTGCAAATTCAACATTTTTTTGCCTCTTTAATTGTGATATTTGTTCAATGCACAAACACGATAGGGATTATTGAGATTTTAAGAAAAGCTGCATGCAAAAAATGAAATCAAATTTGAAATTGCAAGTTTTATGTTTGTGAAACATACTCCATAGACGTATTTACACTTGTATGCAAATTTGTCCGCCATTACATAAATTCACACAGGTTCCCGTAAACTTTGACATCATAATTCAAAACATTTGATGTCACAACTAAAAAGTGATTGTTGCTTGACGTCAAAAGGTTATTCAGAGGTGATATAAGGTCATTCGGAGGCAAAATACAGCTAAAGACCAAAATTCTAAATACGTCTATTGCAATGTGGGCAAAACATTGCAAAAATTTATGAATTTAGTCATTATGGTTACTGATACCTATTCCATGGTAAGTTACCATGGTTACAGGCATTAAAGCCTCCTACAGAACTGGATTTAACGTCATTTTCAAACTCAACATATTTTTCTATTTATCTCCTTTGAAATTGTATAACATTTATAAAATCTTTTCCTTAAAGAGTCTTTATAACTACAAACAACATTTATAGGCCTTATTCAATCATTAATTACACCTTTCGAGTTATATATATAAACTTTCAGTATATATATATATCAATTTTCACTTATTATAAAAAGTAAGATAGTTCATTTTAATTTTCACTGCATAGTATGTTACAACTCTTGTGTGACATCAATATACAAAGATAGATTGGACAAATTCTAATACACTTTATACCCAGGCTAGAAAAATGACAAGTACAAAACGTATGGTACATGTATATAACATTTATAAAATCTTTTCCTTCAACAATCTTTATAACAACAAAGCAACATTTTGTAAGCCTGATAAGGCCTTTCAAGTTATATTCATAAACTTTTCGTATCAATTTTCACTTGAGAGAGAAAGTAAGATAGTACATTTTAATTTATACTGCATGGTTTGTTACGATTCTTGTGTGGCGTCTCTATATCCAAACACTCCCTTCATCATCCTACATTGTGACAAGTGTTGGGATTCTGTCGGCATCAGGTAAGCTCCTTGGTCTCCTAGATATATATGTCTTACAAAAGTTAAGAAATGTAAATTGAGATTATAAACTGCTTTTATATCTTGAACCGTCTGTGATGTTGATAATTTTTTGCTAGATTAATGTCCAGTAGCAAATATTTCATGCATATTCAGAATAACGGACATGATTGAGAGATATTTAGCTTTCATTTTTTATGACATTTTTGAAAGGATCATATTCTAATGAGTATGGGTCAATAAGAATATTAATTATAAAGCCAAATTTTTCTGCAATTTAACATTTTAATACCATACATGTTCTTCAAGTCTACCTAGTCCCTAACTATACAAAGGTATATTGTCTTCAGAACACAAAACTTTTTGTGTGTGTCTAAATTTGTTTTTTTTGTCAGTAGACATTCAGTGGCGGATCCAGAAATTTTCATAAGTGGGGGCCCACTGGCTGCCTAAGAGGGGGCCAATCTCGTCACGCTTCAGTGATTACCAATATAAGCAACCAAATATTTTTCTCAAAAGGGGGGCCCGGGCCCCATGTCAACCCCCCCCCCCCCCACTTAAATCCGCCTCTGACATTTACACCAAAATATTTGTATAAAAAATTCATTTAGATGCATTGGACACGGCTGTGAACACAATTTATGGTCATCATCCTTTATTAACCTTAATTTTAAATAAATTACTTCAGTTGCATCTAGAGTTTAAACTGTAGATATCCAACACTTTAAGTAAGCATACAAATCCTGGTCATTTTGGTTATGAATATAAATTGCTAGGTATAGTCAAAAAGGATACGGTAATCTAATAACCCACAATGCACTAGCACTTAATTCTACAACATCAGTTGTACCAAGGTTGAACAGAGGACATGGTGATGGTGCAGGCTGTATGATAGGGTTGACTGTTATCCTGACTGGTCCCTCCGGTGTTACTACATACAGTCTCATTAACTGACCAAGGAATCCTTTAGATGATCTAAAAAGTAATAATAACATAAAATTGATTGATAGATTGTTGGTGTTTAATGCCACTTTCAGATATACAGTGTGAACGAAGCTGGAAAGACTTTCAGATATACAGTGTAAACAAAGCTGGAAAGACTTTCAACTATACAGTGTGAACGAAGCTGGAAAGACTTTCAGCTATACAGTGTGAACGAAGCTGAAAAGACTTTCAGCTATACAGTGTGAACGAAGCTGGAAAGACTTTCAGCTATACAGTGCGAACGAAGCTGGAAAGACTATCAGCTATACAGTGTGAACGAAGCTGGAAAGACTTTCAGCTATACAGTGTGAACGAAGCTGGAAAGACTTTCAGTTAAAAGACCCAATAAAGGGGCCAGCTGAAGGACGCCTCCCGGTGCGGGAATTTCTCGCTACATTGAAGACCTATTGGTGACCTTCTGCTGTTGTGTTTTTTTCTATGGTCGGGTTGTTGTCTCTTTGACACATTCCCCATTTCCATTCTCAATTTCATACAGTGTGAACCAAGCTGAAAAGCCGAGAGATCTAGAGAACCACTGACATTTGGCAGAAAAATGGGTGATCCCAGTCAATTACTAGCAAAGTTCAATACAACTGCCACATGCTAGGTTTGAATTCACAATCTCAGTGTTGACAGATTATTGATACTGTATATGAACTTCTTTGAACACAGAGCAAAGAGGCCCATACATCATAAAAGGAATAATTTGGATGGCCTTTAAATTTCTGATTTAGATAAATCATGAAAAACACTTTGTTTGTGACGAGTGAACCAACACCTTCTAACGGAAAAGCTGGTAGAGTAACCAAGATGGATACCGAAGTATGCTGCGGTTGTCTTAAAACCTCATGGAAATATAATATGTAGAGACAACAACATCTGGGTTACCGCAAGGTGATAGTTTTATTGAGTCGACATGTTTTGCCGCTAATGCGGCATCATCAGGACAATATTACAGAGTTTACATGTTCATAAAGTGTATATAATGCGGTTGTATTAATTATGACGTAAAAGAATAAAAGTGAAAGTGAAAATGAAAATGTAAAATAGTGTTCATAATGTAGCAAGAATAAAAGTTAAAAATAGAAATAAAAACAAATGTTTATCTTGACTGGTATGTTCCGTAGTCACTGTGATTGAGGTTCATATATAAATAGAAAGTGAAAGTGAAATTAAAATAAGAATCTAGTATAGTTAAAAGTGAAAGTTAGTCAATAAAGTTATTAACGATGTGGTTAGCTGCTATTCTTGCACGTCTGTGTAGAGGTCCTCATAGTGGTTTATAAAATGTCAGTTCATTTCCAAATAGGACAACACCCCATTGGCCATCCCGTACCAATTCAACTGGCTTCGCTCCGAGGGAGGTACTGCTTCCATTGAGGTAGTAAAGGGTGAAGTGTATGATTGCCGCAATTTTGGGAATTGTAAATCTTGGTAGATATGTTCATAAAAATTAACTTTGATAATAAAATGTCCGTGGATCAGGCTTTTCTTTGTAAATTAGGTTTGTGGTTTATGTGGTTCATCCTGGTTCTGGTTCCTTCCCTTTTTCTTTAAGTAAAATGCCTGGTATTCCGAATTACTTTGACTTTGTGTACTTAGGTATGCTGCGGATGAATTTAATGTTCAATTTCCATAAGGTTCTAAAGTGGGCTAAGTTTTTCTCTTGGATGGTTATCGTAGTAGGAGCGGGTGCGGTTGCGGGTGCGGTTGTATTATCTTCCATATCTTCGTCGCGGGTTTTTCTTTTCTTCGAGGTAGGGGCTGTTTCTTCAGTGAGGTTGGTGGTAGAATGGAACTGGTCGGTAGACATGAGGCTGACGGTTGTAACTGCAACGCAGGACGGCTAAGGTGGATCGTGTGCGGATGCAGGGGTTCACAGAAAAATAAATAATTTGTGACGAGTGAACCAACACCTTCTAACGGAAAAGCTGGTAGAGTAACCAAGATGGATACCGAAGTATGCTGCGGTTGTCTTAAAACAACTTATTGAGTCGACATGTTTCGCCGCTAATGCGGCATCATCAGGACAATTTTACAGAGTTGAAAAACACTGATAAATGATAATATAAAATACAAGTATCTATTGAATTGTATTGTGGCTTACCATACATCTAATTTAAAAGTTTCAAATTATTGAAAAATTTATGTCTATTTTGTGTTTACAACTGAAATCATAAATTATATAGCAATTACATTTCTTCTTCTCACTGTCGAAATTGATATCATTGCCAAAAGTGACCCGGCACTAAGCAAGTAAAAATCCTTATTGGGAATCCTGCTTGAGATATACATATAGTCTTTAATAAGAAACAAGTGTCTATATATCCAATGTTTCGAAAAATAAATTATAAAGGGTCCCTCTAAACTCTATATCACACATGCTACTGTTGCTGCTAGTGTAAAAGTGTAAAGTTGACTGTAAAATGTAAGTCCATTAAAAAAATTTAATTCATGAAAAAACGATATATTTTTTTTTAGTTATTATTCGTGATCTTGAAGAATATTAAGCTGCTGTCCCAGTTTCATAACAATCATTTTAGGTTTACAAATTTATCATGCAACATAAATGTGACAGGCTTGAGAAAAATGTGAATAACTTTTACACCAATTATCAATGACCTTTACATACCTGCAGTGAGGACAAGCACAATAGAGAGGCATATCTAAGTTGACTAATTTATTGGCATTATCCTGCAAAACAAAACAAAATATACAATTGTGTTTCGAATCATATTAAACATTGGAGCTGAGTCGGATAGAAATCAACCATATGAATTTCAATACATCTGTAAACTTATTTCACATTGAAAAAAATCTGTATACAAATGAAGGCAACAGTAGTATACCGTTCAAAACTTGTAAATCTATGGACAAAAAACAAAATTGGGGTAACAAACTAAAACAGAGGGAAACGCATTAAATATAAGAGGAGAACAACGACACAACATTAAAATGTAACATACACAGAAACGGACTAAGCATTATACAAAATCAACAAATATAACATCAAAACCAAATACATGAATTTGGGATAGAAAAGTACTGTGACACGTCTTATAGTAATGTGAATTCACACTCAAATATAAGAGAAAACAAAGTCTGTCACTGTTTATAATTATGAATAGAGGCAATATACATGTAAGAAACCCACAAAACAGACATCTTTTATTTCGTATTTCAATGTTAAAAAAGCAATCAAAGTATTAGCAATGTACTAAATGTATATAGATGTGCACTTGTATAAGATTGATTTCTATCCAATGCAGCTCATTTTATGAACAGTAAAGGAGTAGAGTCAGTATCATGATTAAACAGCCATGTAAATGTGTATTTTCCAAACTGTAAAAATTGTTTTGAGTAAATATATTGTGTATTTTTTACTAAATCTATAATTCTTGGAGTATAATCACATATATCCAGAAATTGTTTATCTGCTTCATTGTTATAAATACATGTATAGGAATAGATCTAATTTTTCTAGAAATTTGTTACGTTTTTCGGGGGAAATGTTTTGCCCATTGAAATTTCAATTGAAAAATTAAGATGTGGTTTACAATAAACAAAGGATATTTCAGCACAAACATTTGTAGGCTTGGAGTGCACAACGTGGCACCACTGTTAATTTTTCAGAAAAACTGACAAGTGGTATTCCCATACACTTATTGAGTCCCAAATACATCACTTATAATACAATTAGTAAAAAAAAAAAAAAAATATTATATGTTTTCAGCTGATTCTATCAACATCGTCGCATTTAAAAAACTTTACAGAAAACTAGATATCATTGAGATGGGAGCCATCTCTGTGGGCCCCGCTGTGAATAATGTGCATTAAAAAATTGTATCTTTACCATAGGACATGGGTTTGTCAACTGAAATCAAAGTTTTTGACCTTGACCTTTGACCTAGGAAGTTGTAAATAAATTATGACACACCCTTTGGTGTTGGTTTATAAACATGTCAAGTATAAACTTTGAAAAGATAACGGTTCTCAAGATATAGAGCGGACACGATCTTTACCATAGGACATGGGGTTGTCAACTGAAACCAAAGTTTTTGACCTTGACCTTTGACCTAGGAAGTTGCATATAAATTATGACACACCCTCTGGTGTGGGTTTATATACATGTCAAGTGTAAACTTTGAAATGATAACGGTTCTCAAGATATAGAGCGGACACGATCTTCACCGCAGAACACAGGGTTGTCAACTGAAACCAAACTTTTTTTACCTTGACCTTTGACCTAGGAAGTTGTACATACATCATGACACGCCCTCTGGTGGTGGTTAATAAACATGTAAAGTATAAAGTATGAAATCATAATGGTTCTCTAGATATGGAGCGGACACAAAAGTGTTACGGACGGACGGATGGACGGACGGACAGACTGATCACTATCGGCGGGTGGCGGGGCCCTAATTAACAAAACAATGATATTCTCAAAAGTGCTGTCAACTGGGCTGGTGGTACCCCAGAGGACAAAATGTCTCAAGCAGTGGCATCATATAAAACTCATAAATTTATTGTCCACCATTTCTAAATATACTTTTACCTTGACAGAGCTTGTACTGGAGACCTTGATGATTTTCTCAGGTCCACTACAGAAAAATCTGTGTCCCCTTGGACATTCATATTCATTTCCTAAATATATTCTAAGGTTCACTTCAGCTGTATCTAAAAAAAACAAATTTACATAAAACTTTATTACAATTATTTATTTTTTTCAAATATTTAAACATTAATGTTTAATTTATATTTTTAGGGTTGTCATGGTTGTTCCTTCATCTTGTTTACATAAAAAGACATAAAAGATAAAGCTTTAGCAGAAGTCTCTGCACATAACTGATGCTCTTACAAGTTCTTCCCAAGCAAATATGTGACCTTTCAAAAATATGTTATATTCAACTTTTAAAAAAGGAATTTAAAGTCCCTTGGTCTTACATCATAATCATATTCCAGTGACAAGAATGTGTCCCTAGTACACGGATGCGCAATCCACAAAATCATTTTCTATGTTCAGTGGACCGTGAAAATGGGGTGAAATCTCTAATTTGGCATTACAATTAGAAAGATCATGTCACAAAGAACATGTGTACTAAGTTTCAAGTTGATTGGACTTCAACTTCATCAAAAACTACCTCGACCAAAAACTTTAACCTGAAACGGACGCAGACCAGAAAACATAATGCCCATAAATGTGGCATAATAAAAAAATTGTAAGGGTTCTGCGGAACCAAGTGTTTCCCCTACTTTATAAATCTAATAAATATTTTTAAAAACTTCAACTGCAGACTGTATGTAATGTTAAACTGGCAGAAAAACTAGGTCCATTTATCATATTTATAAGTTAAAAAAGGTTACGGTACACAGAATTTTTTTAACAAAATTTATTTCTGGATACTACAATGTATCTTATGATCATTAAAAAGCTTCTGTCTAAGTTTGGTAGAAATCCAGGATAGTTTTAGAAAACTTTAACCATAGGGTGAATTTATGAGGATGCCGCCACCAATGACAAAGCTGACGACTGAATGTAGGATTGCTATGTCTCGCTTTTTCGACCGAAGTCGAAGGCTCGACAATAACCAAACCATAGTGTTTTCAAGTCTAGTTCTGAAATAAGGCAATGCCATAATGAACAGCTTGAATATCAACTTGGTGTTAGAAAATACCTTTAGAGCTTTTCTTTTGCTTTCCTTTCCTTGAAGCAGTTTCTCCAACAGATGGCCACTTGTCTTTCTCTGCTTTTACAGTGATGTCCCATGGCAACAGGAAGTGACTTCCATGAAGGAATCCTGGGTAATCTAAACCAGTATTATGGTTGTACAAGCTAGCTTTGCCTATACAACACACAGCCCAGGATGGAAACTTAGGTAATAATCCAGGTACAGATTCTGAATGAATCATTCCAGGCAAGTATTCAGTGGTAGAAACTTGCCTAAATGTGGCAGGTATACCTGTAATATTGATATTACATACATATTTAAAAAGGCTTTATAGATACGTCTAGATGACAAACAGCAATAGAGGCTTTGACTATTGATATATCAATGTTTTATAGTATTTTATAGGGTTCCCATTGTTTGTTCATCTTATGATAGATCTCATGTATCCATTTTTTTCTAAATGATGAGGCCTGCATTTTACAAAAAAAAAATTATGATTAAATTGAAAGTAAGACTAAAGTATTTTGAATTTTTCAATCAAGCATTTCATGGACTATTATTAAGAATGAATTAAAGGATTCAAAATATTAAATTATTGTTTAAAGCAAAAATTTATGACAGAAAATCAAAGAATTATCTAGAATCTTGTGTGACAATGAGTTTTGTTATGTCAAAGTTTTTTTCACCCTCCATATGGTTTTGGTTATGCTTCTTGTTAAAGGCTCCATAGTGACCCAGGCTTGCTTTAAAATTTAGTGGATAGTTCTCTCGTTAGCAGTTATACCACAGCTCCTTATTACTTAATAATGGCAATTTAAGCATGTCAAATTACCAAATGTTTTTAGGTCAATAGACTATGAATGAGGGAGCAGGGCAATGTAATTGAGACATTCGAATCATAATACAAACAAATATCATTGAACTATCATGTGCTGTCTTATACTGACTTTCTGTGGTTCAAGTATCATTAAATCAAGAATGTTAGTATAATTCTGCTAATAACATTGGCAAAAATTGGAATCCACATTATACCTGTAGTAGACTGGCATTGTAATCAACATATAAAATCAACCAAGTCCTTAGGGCGACCATTCAACCAACATTGCCTTAATTTTTTAAGGCAATGATTTATAATTGTTTATATTTCTTAATTTTACCTAGAGCTGCCTCTTCTGGTTGTTCTGCTTCTGGTTCTTCATGATCAGGCTCTTCTTCTTTTATTTCTTCCACCTTTTCTAACTTTTCTGTCGTTTCTTCCATTGGACTAGTAGACACAATCTGATGGCTATCTTCACTAGCTACTTCTTCTACAGCCTCCACATGAGGACTGGTAGTGGCAAAATTGTTTGGACTGATACCTTCATGATGAGAATAGTCACTTCCACCAGACTGACCTGTAATTTTAATTTTATTTCAGAAATAATTCTTTTACATTTTGTATGTCCTGTTATACACTTATTTAACATGGATTGGCATTATGTGTTTTATTAAGGTGGTACCCAACACTTTCACTAAAATTAATTTGGCTCGTTTAATTTTCATAAAATTTTGTCCAACCGTTTTTGTCAGAAAAATTACACTGGTTATATATATATATATAGCAGTTTGACAAATATGAATTTTGATCATTGAAAAGCTTAATATTCCCTTTACAACACAACGTAATTAAAACGTTTAGTTGACTTTACAGAGTTATCTCCCTGTAGTGTTAGGTACCACCTTAACAGCTTTACAATAATAGTTACTGTGGATTCATTCATTTTTGTTGGATACCAATTTCCTTTAATTTATGGTTACAGTAGAACCACAAATTCAAATGTTCAACACATTACAAGCTGTCTAAAGGAATGTATTCAGACTATGCCAAAACAACGAAATTAAATATCCAGGATTATTTTAGATTTCCTAAGTCCACAAAAATCAGGCCCGTAGCCAGGAATTTCCAAGGGGGGAGTTCGTTGGACTCATGATCTCAACTTAACAGTCACAATTTGAACAAAACGTTGACTTTAACAGTGCTTATTTGATTTCAAGGGGGAGGGGGGTCATCCAAACCCCCCCCCCCCCCCCCCCCCCCCCCCCGAACCCCACTGGCTACGGGTATGAAAATAGGTACCCAGGGAAATAAATGAATCCACGTGCACAGTACGTAGCATGCATAAATGGGCCAATGGGGGGAAAAAAGGATCATTTCTATTGGAATAAGAAAATGTAAGATTTTTTTAATCAAAAGAAATGTTCTAAACACAGATGCTTAAAAAAATTTCTTGTAAATATTTTTTTTTTTCAAAATGTTTGTATTTAAAAAATAATAACCACAATTGGTACACTACATATTTGACATTTACCTAAACTTAATGCTAGACTGAGATTAGCCATGCCAGATACAATATCTCCAGATTTGACTGTTGGTGTGTCCCCTTGTGAATTCTTATGTGCCCTCTCTATCTTTTTTACTTGTGCAGCTCGAGCCTCAGCCGTGCTAGGTTTGAACGATGGTAAATCTACATGTTCAAGTTTTCCACAACAACTCTCTTCTAATCCTGCGTAGAAATCATAATTGGCAGCCTGTAATATAAAAGTAAAATAATATCTTTAAATAATCATAAATACTTTGGTCTAAAAAAAATTAAATCGATATATCTTGGTCATCATTCATTCATGCAAGAATGTGTCCATAGTACATGAATGCCCCACTCACACTATTTTTGGCGTGAAATTATGGTCAAATCTCTTATTCAGCATAAAAACATCCAAGTAATTCGATTTCTGGTCGATAGTTGTCTAATTGGTTATCCTACCACATCTCCTTTCGTTTCATCATGAACAAAATATTCAAATGTTTTTTCCTAAAATAGTCCCAAAGTTGATCATTTTGACAGTTTTTTCTTGAACATTATATTCGTTAAATTATTGACCTAATTTTTGTTTCTTCAAATGAACTTTAAAAATAAGTGCACAAAAAGTATTGAAAATCCAGAAATGTTTGTGTGCATTTATTATTACAATGGTCAACATTGAGATATAAATTACTGAGATTTAAAGAAATACAGTACTAATAAAAAGCTATCAAATGTTTACTTGTCCTGCCTCAATTTTTTGCAATAATTAAAACATTACAAACAATTCTGAGTCTACAATACTACAATTGCAATACCTTGTGATCAAATGGATCATCCTTGTCAGCTTGTTTCCTGCCACAGTTACAAGCGGCTCTTGTCTTTAGCTGGTTTGTGTGTGGCATAACTGGTAAATGTCTGTTACTGTCCAATTCAGGTTCATCTGGTAGTCTGTGTAACTGTAAGAAGATGTAACTCATAACTAAAAGTCAATTTAAACTGATAAAACCTGTTACTTTGAATATAATCTGAAATATAATTTTTTTATCAAGAGAACTGTATTTATACTGTGCAAATAAAATTTTTAAAAAAAATTGGTGATAAAAACTTGATATCACTCTTGAAAGAGCAAAACCAGATTTTCAAAATAAATTCTTGGAAGCATGTTAAAGAAAGATAAATGCTTTTAAAGACATATTTAAATAAATAATTATGTTCTGTCATACCAACAAGTTTTTGTCAATTTTTTTTTTACAGTAGAACTGAATGATATAATTTGCATTTTAAAGGGTTTAGACCAACATTTTTGTGTAACAATAAGAAAAACATGCTACATGACTTTCAATAAAAACTAATTACACATATAAAATTTAAAAAAAAAAATTGCAACTATTTTTTTTCTTACAGGATTGATGCAATGATTGCCAGTAACACTAATTTCTTCACAGAGTTGTCTCCCATTTTTCCAGAATTTTTCACAAGCTTCATCTAACTGGACCAGATACTTCTCAGTGGCAGGTCCTCTAGCAAACTGATGGAACACCCTGTGTGCTTGCTGTAACTGAAATATTTAAGAAAATATAATATATTACTTAATGTTATATATGTAATAATAAATTAATCAAATGTTTTTGTGTTTGGAAAGAATATTCAAACCATAAATTGTGTTCTGCTTCATAAAAAAACATTTGCTTTTATTTCTGGTTATTCAATCTTTTTTTAATTTAGAAAAAGTCACAGCAATACAAAAGTCTAAATTCTAAAAAAAAACCATTTAATATATACATGTAATTTATTAATTTTACATATAAAAAGAAATTCAGGATAAATCAGATACAATTTTAAATAAAGGTTGTTTGTTCAATTTTGTCCTCTATTAAAGCATATCCTGTTACTATTATTATAGCTGTAAGCACCTAGAGATTCAATCAAAAATCACTTGTGTTGGTGTTGAGTGATTTACTAATGATGTGGGGTGTCAATACTATGATCTATCACTCTTTTATATACTTTTTATTGAAAATACATTGAGTTTTCATTCTAAAGTGAATCACTCCTGAATCACTATAGCTAGCAATGATTAAATATTTCCCATGACCACTGGCTTAATCATCCTTGTGTGTAATGAACAGTACTAGTAGCAGAAAACATAAGGAATGAAATTGAGAATGGAAATGAGGAATATGTCAAAGAGACAACAAGCTGACCAAAGAGCAGATAACAGCCAAAGGTCACCAATGGGTCATCAATGCAGTAAGAAAATCCAGCACCCAGAGAAGGTCCTCAGCTGACCCCTAAACAAAAATAACTTACTTTGTTCAGATGGAAGTTTGTAACATAATGTGTTGGTAATCCTTCTTGGTAAGCAGCTTCAGCTACAGGTAAAACTTTGTTACACCGACTGTAATACAAACAGTCAAATAAAAGTTACAACGCAAAGCAAACTTCATATTAATGGTCAGACAAAATATAGGTGAATGTGATAAATTTGATGCAACTGTCATACAAGTGAGAGGTTTAGCTAGCTTTAAAATCAGGTTCAATCCACCATGTTCTACATAAGAAAATGCCTATACCAAGTCAGGAATATGACAGTTGTTATCCATTCGTTTGATGTGTTTGAACTTTTGATTTTGTCATTTGATTTGGGACTTTCCTTTTTGAATTTTCCTTGGAGTTCAGTATTTTTGTGATTTTACTTTTTACATGCAGTTTCAAAATTTTCAATGTTAAAATATTCAGAAAGAGATAGTTAGATATAGATATTGCTTATTACTTTCAAAAGGAATTTCAATATTGAAACTTTTGTATAATCTGTATTATGGAAAATAAAATTCAATAGAGATTGGAAGGAAAAGCCCTTATAACAAGCATTTTTACTCATTATGACTAGGTATTATGTTTTTATGGTATGCCTAGAACATTTTTCTTAATTTTGTTAGGTATGAACATGATGAATTTTACATATTAAACTCTTTACGACCAAGAAGTGATAAGTTTTTTTGGGTTTTTTTTGTAATATTGCCTCATCTACATTGTCAGTCTCTCACTATATATATATATATATATATATAATAAAGATTTTATAGATGAGTTCAAATTCCCAAATTACTGGTGTAACCTATTCTTGAGGTTTCAGTTTCATAATTTCTTACCCATGATTAATTGTAATATTTTTTTAAAAGACACTTAATGTGAGGGGTTATTTGCTATTTTATTTTAATCTGGACTTTGGTGAAACAAAATAATTAACCATGCAAACCCCCTCACATAAAATGTTTAATTTACAGTAAATGGAATTTTAATATCATTTGCATACTTCTCTGAAAATCTGATATCAGTTTCCAGTAATGATTTCAGGGTGTTGAAGTGTGCCTGAGCTTTAGCATTTATTCTTTCTCCTAGGAAAAAATCATACAATCTGTTTGCTATCATACACCATAACTCACATGTTGGTACCTATAAAATGAAAGAATATACAAAATTGTCATATCTGGTCTTAAAATAAAATCTGATTATGTTTAAAATGATAGGTACAAAAGACTTTACACACTTTGGTATGTAAATGCAGGTCTTTTTTTTTATCTAGATCTTGTCCATCTATCCTCAAGACGGTTTCAGTAAAACATATTTGGTACCAAAAGAAGGCACTTTGATAATAGTATTACCACCCACAGAGGCAATTTGCATACGTTCTTTTATAAGTACCAGCTCAAAAAAATATTGCAAACCAAACCAGTGAAAAATTTCAGCAACATATTTATTTATAACAGGGCTTTGTAATATTTTAGTTATGTCAAATTTAAAAGAATATTACTTATCAGGCTAACTTCCTGTCCAACAACCAAACATACTCAATGTTTAATAGATGCAAAAAAATGAAAAGAACTAGTATGATAAAAAGATAATAACATTACGTGCATACAAATATCTTTTAAATATCAGCCACTTGAAGCTGACTTTTGCATAAAACAAGATAAACTAAACATAGCTGCAATTTAACTGAAAATAAAATACATATTTTTAAAGAGAGAAAATTCAGTCTTATTACCATTAAACCTGAATAAAATAAGAAAGATCTTAAAACTGGAATCAAACATTTCTTACCTCAAAAACAGGTGTGACTGGGTTTCTTCCAACATTATCATCAAATCCTCTCCCAAGTGCTAGTTCAACATGCTGAAACAAAAACTCTTTAAATGTGCTGTTCCCTGGTACAGGAGATGTGGGAAGTGAAGATGACCTAGTTTCTGACCCTGATTGTGAGGAGTGTCTGTTGGATTGATATCCTCTACTTCTTGGTGATTCTAGAATAAAAATAAGGTAAAAAGCTGCTTACCAAGAATATATATAGCTCAACATGCAGACTTCTAATACGTTCAGGTATTTCACATCCAATTTTTTATGGAAATATTCTTTATAAAGCACAAAGGTGTCAGTATTCACCTCAGAAACTTAAAAAACCTTTGAATAGACTTATTAAGAAGGGATATAATTACGATACTGTTGTCAAGTCATTAAAGATTGCATATTTTGGCGTTAATATTGAGTCACTGATAAGGTCTTTGCATCGGAACTAAACACATTTATTCTAAAAACAGTTGTTGGCATGACACGGGTTATGTTCTTCTCATATATGTTATGATGGTATGATACTAAACCCCTAACGGGAAGGATTGTGCCTGATGTTCATATGATGAAATCATAATCTTTCAGTCAGTTTAATTGAAGTCTGGAGCTGGCATGTCAGTTAACTGCTAGTAGTCTGTTGTTATTTATGTATTATTGTCATTTTGTTTATTTTCTTTGGTTACATCTTCTTACATCAGACTCGGACTTCTCTTGAACTGAATTTTAATGTGCGTATTGTTATGCGTCTACTTTTCTACATTGGTTAGAGGTATAGGGGGAGGGTTGAGATCTCACAAACATGTTTAACCCAGCCGCATTTTTGCGCCTGTCCCAAGTCAGGAGCCTCTGGCCTTTGTTAGTCTTGTATTATTTTAATTTTAGTTTCTTGTGTACAATTTGGAAATTAGTATGGCATCCATTATCACTGGACTAGTATATATTTGTATAGGGGCCAGCTGAAGGACGCCTCCGGGTGCGGGAATTTCTCGCTACATTGAAGACCTGTTGGTGACCCTCTGCTGTTGTTTTTTATTTGGTCGGGTTGTTGTATCTTTGACACATTCCCCATTTCCATTCTCACTTTTATAAAATGCATAACAAAGGGATTGATATCGCAAATTTTGCCTTTTTTGCAATGTTTTTTATAATTGCTAAAAAATTTCTGAATAAAATTATATAAAAATAAAATTGAGAATGGAAATGGGGAATGTGTCAAAGAGACAACAAACCAACAAAAGACCAGACAACAGTTGAAGGCCACCAATGGGTCTTTTATGCAGCAAGTAACTCCCCCACCTGGAGGTGTGCTTCAGCTGGCCCCTAAACAAAATTGTGAACTAGTTCAGAGATAATGGACATCATAAAACACACATTAGAAATAACTTTATAACAATTTATAATAGCTTTTGACAAGAATGCATGTTTTTTTTTCTATGAAGCTTTCCTGTTTCAAGAATACTTTTTGCAACTTAAATTCATTTTCAATCATTAAACAATTCTATCAATTTGTAACTAGTTGTAATATGCATTTCTGTTTCATCATTGTGCATATTTATAAGGCCAGGATTTTTTAATTTGTTGGTTTACGGATCCGCCGACCTGATTTTGCCGATTTCCAGAATAAAAATAAAATTGACTTTTCATGCTTTTCTTATTCCCGCCGACCCTAGCAA
This sequence comes from Mytilus edulis, assembly GCF_963676685.1. Classification (NCBI taxonomy): domain Eukaryota; kingdom Metazoa; phylum Mollusca; class Bivalvia; order Mytilida; family Mytilidae; genus Mytilus; species Mytilus edulis. The sequence continues at coordinate 25,109,161 of NC_092356.1, forward strand.
ATGCATTATCCCTGAAAAATTATTAAAATATTCTTTTTTTATGATTGCATTAATGACTAACAAAATTGATAACACTTTCTGTACAGTGAAAAAAAAAACTTCCAGTTAACGTTTCTAAAAATAGAGAAATCAATTTTAACTGACCTGGAAATGTTGTTTCCGCAAATAATTTTGCAAAACAAAACCTGTGTTTAAAACCAATTACACAATAAGTTCGTTTCCTGTATTTGTCATCAGTCCGTAAGATGCATCATCTGATAGACATAGACATGTCCAAATGTGGACAGGTGGAAGACATCAAGTTAAAGTACTGAATATTAAATATTCATTTAGAATTTTCTTGTTTCATAGATAAAAAAAATATCGTCCATTTGGATAAAAAACGGGAATGCATGACAACAGATTAAGCCGATATTCTCGTTTTACTGGTGGACGAGTCTATTATGTTTTTGACACTTGTGTTGAACTTGAAACTTATTTTTGTACAACGTTTTTACATTTTTTCTTTATTAGTTTTGCTGCTTGAAGATCATAATTCACCAAGTTTTCTGGAATTAATTACGAGCTACGCGAATCTGTTTTTCTTGTTTGTGAAATGACGATTTAATTTCGTCTTTGTGTGTACACCCCCTTTTTTACGGGACATTATTAGAATGTCATGCGATGTTTATGACAGCTGAGCAATAAAATTTCATCGAACTAAAATCAAAGAAATGATGACAAAATAGCATAAAAAACATAGTGTAAGAGAGGTGAAATATATATTTCTTATGCATATATATTTTTGTCTTGTAAGATATTTTTTTTCTTTTTTTTACTGACCGACCGACCTGACTTTTTCATGGGGAAAATCCGTAAACCAACAAATTAAAAAACTCTGGCCTAGAGACATTTTGTCAAATATTCTTGTTTTGTAATGTCATTATTTGTTTTCTCAATGTTGTATGCAAAGGGAGATAATCCTTAGTTGTTTTATAGTAATTCACATTTCCAAATGTGTTCAATAATATACTTGTCACTTACCAACACTATTATTCATCCTCAACTGTTGTAGATAGAAACTGACAGGATCTGATATCTCTTCTTTCTTTGTATGGATGTAAACAAACTCCTGATTGGCTGGCACAGCAAACAACGAATTGTTACTGCAAATACATAAATATATAAACACACCAAAACCCAATGAATAGTAACTATAATGTTACATCTTTACCTGATTACATTTACATTTACATGAGCATCACTGACTTTTCTTTTGATATTGAATACATAAAATTGAGAATGGAAATGGGGAATGTATCAAAGAGACAACAGCCCGACCATAGAAAAAACAACAGCAGAAGGTCACCAACAGGTCTTCAATGTAGCGAGAAATTTCCGCACTTGGAGGCGTCCTTCAGCTGGCCCCTAAACATGTATTGGTTAATGTGACCATCGTTAATTTTTAAAAATTTTGGGATGTTCACTTCTCTCGTGTTTTACTTTGTCAGATATTCAGAATACTTTTTATGCCATCAAAAATTTTACCATCTAACCCTTCTTTTCTTCTCCTAATTATAAGTTATTTTTCAACATCTTATAAAATCCAGGTTAATTTTTCAAAGTTTTTTTTAAAGAAAATAGGTCTCAATGTTAAATGTATGACAAATCTAGAGAGAATCATCTTGCCAATTTTTTAATTGATTATATCTTAAAAAGGACACAGACCTGTACCTCTTTTCTGTTTTTTAAATTCAGTTATTTATATACTATCAATTTATAACAGTTTTAGTTTACTTATTTACATATTATTAATTATCTATAACAGTCTTTTAAAAAGCTTGTTTTTTTGAAACAGAGGAGTTAACATACTTTTTTTTCTTTTAAATTTTAGACATATTTTATTAATAATCACCAGTTACATCAACCCATACTTAATTCTCATTGGGAAATGCATCTTTGTATTCATAATAAAAGTGTAGCATTTTAACTCTTTTTAAATTTATTTAAAGAATTTTAAGTGTAACAATATAGATTTTTGTACCTAATATTTGTGATGATCCTAGACTTTCTGAGTATCCTGTAGATCTGATCTTCTATTGCATGAACTAACTTCTTTTCAACTGAAAATTTGGTCTGAAAATATAAAAGAATATAAAGATTAAAATTTGCATGTTAAACATACAAAAATCAGTCTAGATTAACATTTTTTTTGGGAGGGGGGGGGAGAGGGGGTGTTATATGTATTGAAATTTTTGACTTTGTAGAAACTTATAAATGTTTCCTTTCCTTGAAATGTAAAGCTTTCCTGTATATTAACATATCATGAACATAAATGCTCTCTCCTTCAATAGGATAATCTCTTCAAAAGCATAATTATTTCATCAGACAAATTTTGTTGAGAGATTCAGTGGAAAGTTGAAATGTCAATGTGAAAATTTTTGTGGTAAATGATTAAAATGATGTTATGATATGGAGATCATCTTTTCCTTTAAATCTGTATTCTTATTCTAACTAGTGGTACTGACTGCAATATTCATAAAATGAAACACCATCCCCAAAATAGAGAAATGAAACAAGCCTATGATTTCTTGAGGGAAAAATATAAACAATATAAAACAGAACATGTGGTATGATTGCCAATGAGACAACTGTCCACAAGAGACCAAAATGACACAGACATTAAAAACTATAGGTCACTGTACGGCCTTCAACAATGAGCAAAGCCCGTACCGCATAGGTGGACAAAAATATGTAATTACATGGTTAAGATTCTAAGATGGTTTAAAAAATTCTAATCAAGGATTTAGAGGTAGGTACCCTCCAGAAAAGGTAATGACAAAGTTTAGAGTCACTAAACATTGCTAAAGCATCCAATCTACGAATTTACCGCAGTTTTGTTTTTACTGATGGCACCAGTTTCAACTGGTTCAGTTTTCTTTGTTAATGTTGTTGATTCAAACATGAAGAGCACTCTAGGGGAACAAGGTCTCCCAGAATGGTACCAGTCTTTAGAAATGTGAAATCCGTGTAGCTGTTCTGTTATACTGTGTAACAACTTTAATCTAGAAATAAGTGAATAATCTGTTAATTTCACAATTTCTCATTCATTCAATTCATAAGGTTAGAAAAATTATATGACTAATATTTTACAAATTTTCAGCATGGTGATGTCTTATTTGTTAGATAAGAATAATTTATCAAGCTAATTATCCCCAATGCCTCATCACTTTTAAATTTTAAATTTATCAAAAATACATCAAAGAAGAGTAACACAAAAAAAGACATATAAGAAGCAAGATCTTCCTATCCTTTGAGGCAACCCATGATAACATCATATTTTTTTAAGCATGATATCTGTTGCTCAGTCTTCACAGTTTTATGTTGTGTTTGTATACAGGTCTGGTTACGATTTATTTTGTTTTTTTTGCCGTGATTTTGTTGGTCTCTTTATCGTTACAAGGAAATGTTCTTGCCTGTGTAACCTTATACCTTTAGAGTTGAGGGTGAAAAAAAATTTTTGGTATAAAATTGTCCAAAATTAATTTGATTTGCTATGTTTGAAGCTGTTATAACCAATACAGACACTCTTTCTTCAAAACCCTAGATCCCCCCTGGTATAAACAGAATACTTGATCTAGAGGTTAACATAATCGTAAAAATTACACTTCTATTGCTGAAAATACAGGAAGCAATGTACCGATCGAAGGTATTTGGCAAAAATAAAAACCTAAATGACAAGAATGTGTCCATAGTACATGGATGCCCCACTCGCACTATCATTTTCTATGTTTAGTGGGCCGTGAAATTGGGGTAAAAACTCTATATTATAGGGAACATGTTTACAAAGTTTCAAGTTGATTGGACTTCAACTTCATCAAAAACTACCTTGACCAAAACTTTAACCTGAAGCGGGACAGACTGAAAAAAATGACGGACAGACGGACAAACGAATGGAATCACAGAAGAGAAAACATAATGCCCCTCTACTATTGTAGGTGGGGCACAATAAAGAAATCCTTGAATAACCATACCTGATAGTATCAATAGTTCTGAATAGTCTGACATAACTAACATCAAAAGAGGCTCCTGGATGAGATAGCTGAAAAAAAGATTCATTATTATTCATGGATTTTAATGGTATAGCTAAAAACAAATTTAACTGGTCAACAAGTACTAATTATCTTTATATTTTGTTTGCAGAATTTGTCAAAACCAAGAATTCTGGTGTGCACAGAAATTAAATTTTCCTCAACCAATGTTAATTGTGATCCTCAAAAATAAATGAACCCACAGTATATAAAGTTAACACAATGAAATGTTTCTCTGGTTTTATGGGTTATTATATCTGATAAAAGTTTTAATATATTATAGGCTCCCAGAAGGCTAATTTATTCACCTTGTACTATAAAACATTTCAGAAAAAGTTCATTTCAGAAGCAATTCAGATGGTAGTAAGATCTTGAGGATTCAATCATTGTTTGCTTTGATTTCCAAATAAAATTTATAAACTAATTACTAAGGCCGCATCTCTTTCTAACAAAAATTTTGTAAACGTTGTGTTGCGTTTGTCATTGTTTTCTAAACGCTACAAAAGTAGAAACAAATACATCGTTTGATAAGTCTTTACTGACCCTGTTTGAACTTTCAATAATGCATGCACATGTTGTTGGTAAACAAACTTTTTACAAATGTAGAAACAAATACTTTGTTTAAACAGGTTGAAGTAAGAAACAAATGTAGCGTTTGTACTAACAAACGAAAACGACAAACTGCAGACGCAGTTTTATTGTTTGCATAGTTTGTCAAAGTTTATGTAAACTTTGCAAACGTATGTTTGAAAGAAATGACCAAAACATGTGCGCGCTTAGTGGTTTGCTTCTTTTGTGTTAGAAAGAAATGCACCCTTAGTATCATTCACACATAGATTTGTTCATTTGTTCAGTATGTTCCTGTATGTGTGCAACCTTTTCAGAGGAGAAGATTTGCCAAATGCAAAAAAACAGTCTTTAGTCCAAACTCTGCCTTGTTGATAGAGAACCTTTTTTTTCAGAATTCTGGATCATCTGTTTGTATACATATATATAAACTTACAATAATGATATGTGATATAGAGAAGAGCCACAACAGGGTTTTAGCATGTCTGTATTCTTCTTTCTGCCACATGTTAAAAAAGTCCTGAAAAGATAAATGAAAGTGAAATATATAACAAAAATTATTTACTAGTTTTATTAATTCAAGGTGCATAGAAGCATACAACATGACAGTACTTGACACATTGTAAATTTGGAATAATTTGAATTTGAATTGAATTTTTGTGTTTTAACACCACTTTTAAGCACTGCATTTAGGCTATTTTGTAGCGGCCAGTTTTTTATTAGTGGAGAAAGCCGGAGTGCCTTGAGAAAACAACGGATCTTCGATAGGAAAACTGACATTCATAGTCAATTAAGATTGGAGTCAAGTGCACCCACATGAGCGGGGTTCGAATTCACAACCACAGTGTTATGGCTAGTGATTTCAGTATTAACTACTTAGACCACTCAGCCACCAAGGGTCCTCATAAATTAGGAAGAAGCATACAACATGACTGTACTTGACACATTGAAAATTTGTATAAAGGAATCTTTACAATACTAAAAGACGATTCCCTAGGGCCTTTTAGCATCTTGGTATTGAAATGCTTTATTTCTTAAATGTGATGTTATCTGAATTGATTTTCTTATATAGGTTGTGTTGTAGATGCGATACATCTAGTTTTCAGAAACAAGTTGGTTTTTCAAATCTCCCCGTTTTTTATGGTGCTATACAAAAAGCACTACAATGGACACTGAATCTCTCTTTTATTAGTTGACAACTGACCTTTTAAAATTATAGATGTTATAGAAATAACTTGGTGATGGTCATTGGGCCATTCCAGTTAATGTCTGTTAAGAAGGGATGGATGGTCCTTTCTGAGTGTGTAAAATTCATACATCTTAGGGGGTGTCATTTTTTTTTTTTATCTGACACGTACAATTATATGCAAAAAAAACTTTTGAGGGTCTTGCAGCAGTAGGTAATTTTTTCCCATGAATGCCCATCCACCCAATATGAACAGAAACTCTACATCTGATAGGTCTTAAATCTTAGATCTGATAGGTAGTTTTTCATGATGTTTTTTCTGATATGTATAAAAAAAAAATCTCCCCATCCATCACCACCTGTTAGAAATTAACTGGAATGGTCCATTTATCATTTTGTAAATATTTTAGCAATAAATAGGAAATAACTCTAGCCAAGCTTGCCTGATCAACATCTTGATTAATAAGTCTCTGACACTGTACGGCCAACCTGTATGTGTCATACATACATGTGTGGTGTAAATACACAACTTGACTTTCTGCATCATAGAAACATTCAACTGCATCCTACAAAACATGAAATTTTCAGAATATACTCTGTTTTTACAAACAATAAAATACTTAATTTCATATGTATACCAGGTTAAGACCTCATTAAAAGATAAATTGTGAAACATTTGTGAATATTTTCCCAAAATTTGTATGATATCATTCCAATTCAAATTTGACTTTATTCTGATTGTAAAATATCTTTTTTTTTAATATCACAACAATTTGCCACAAAAGATCTTTTACAGCTTCACATACAGCTTAAATATTTTTTGCTAATAGTTCAGGTCAGATCAAGGGTTGGAAGAAGGGGATGTGAAATTGTTGTGATTTTTATATGATTCACTTGAAATATCAATATGGTTACTTCATTATCATGATTATGTTCATTTTTTGGTACATGAAGTATAAATAATGTTTACATTCATCATCTGGTTAAAAATCATTGTGAACAATTTTTTTCTTCAGAACTTGATGTGTGTCTTCTTTAAATCTAGAGAAAAAAAATCAAAAATTTAAGGGGCATGAAAAACATTTTTTTTTTTAATTCACCTTACTTCACTGGCTGACATTGTTAGGGTTTTGCCCCTCAAACCTCAAATCCTGGATATATGCCTTGAGTATTGGTCAATCAATTGTGGACAATAAAAAAAAAAACACTAAAAAATGCACAGTGTTGTTTTCATACTTGGAAATCTATAATCAAATACCCACAATTAACTTTCTGGTATGTACTGTTTTAAAAATTCAGTGTAGTGCGATCGGTAGCTTTTGTTGTTTGTTAGCTGTCGACCTGATGTCCACCATTTCTTTAATTTATTATCAATACAATCACCAGCTAAATAACAAACCTGCTGTATCAGCTCTTCTGGAACATTCAGCAGACCCTGAATATAAAAAAAAAATCTGTTATGTAGTCCCAGTCTAACCTATTGACAAAAAATTTCTTAACCATCTCATTCTATGTGTTGGAAATATCCCACAATTTTTTTTTACTGACTCAACCTTTTTGAAATAAAATTTAGCAAACTGTGTAACACGTGTAAAAGCTACTTAATTTCATTTTTATTTTTTTCTGCTGACATCTTGATAGATTTTTTTTATTAAATACATGTTACATGTAGCTTTTACATGTAGCTTAATTTTATTTTTTTTGTATAAAAGGTTAAAAAAAAAAATAACCTGTTTCCTAATATTTGATAATTTGTGCTAGTACATGTATGTTAGCAGTAAACATTTTATAGCAAAATTTACACAATGTAAACATTTCAGTTCAATCAAATATATTATTCACAGTCATGATAGTAATGAACACAGTGAAAATTTAACTGCCTCTTTTAACATATCTCTTGCATAACTGGCAATCAAAAACATGATGTGAAAACACCCAAATAGTAGGCTGTGTTTATAATTCATTATTAAGTAAAGTCCAGCGTCACAAGTTTAAACATGGTACATGTACATGATGTATTATAGAAAAATAAGCATTGAAATTCTAATGAAAGACTTAATTCAGTAATTACAAAATCTAAGACACATTCATAACATTCTGCTATTTTACAAAGTTTTTAGTATGTTATCATTGGTAATCAATCAATCTAATTGTAAACTTTAGAATTACAAATTTTTTTGACACTAACTGTTGTTTCATAGGTACATGTTCATAAATCATACCTGGTAACATGTACATGTACATTGTTGTATCTAAGACATTAAACATGTTAAATGGCAAATATATCTGAAACAAAGAATTCAAAACTTTTAGGCTAAAATACAGGCCTCAACATCACTTGTCCTGGTCTACAATATTTCTAACCATACCTTGAACACATCTTTGTCTAACACAGGATTAAATACTGATGCCTTCGATGCAAATGGATTGTGTCGACCTTTACCAATGACTGAAACAACACACACCTTATTGTCTTTGTTTGGCAAGGATCTGAAATAAAGTTAAAATAAATGCAATGTGGGATACATACCCTTCATACAAAGTTTCATGGCTTTTGAAATATGGTGTAAAATAAAGAAATAACATGCATCTAATGATCTACAATCATGCTAATCATGGACTTTTGACCTTTTATATATATGTATTAATAGTTATATGGAAATTGACTTCAACATTTTTTTTCTGTGTATTTTACATGCATTGTATTTTGCAAGATTTTCAATATTGACAGAAATATGTACATGCATACATGTATCATATATATTATTGTTTCAGGTTGGGTGAAGGTTTGTACATATAAAACCTGCTATGGAGTTGTATCCTTGATTGATACTTAAAAATAGAAAAATATCTTTAGAAACACAGAATATATTCTTTAAACCATGTGATCATGATAACCAATGAAAAAAAATTACCATAGTATGTCTAATATTACATAAAACGGTGAAGTATATTTGTAAATTTCATGCTATATATTGAAATAGAAAACTAACATCCCTGCAGTAAAGTTCTGTAAATTGTTTGTTTAATTGGGCTCTCAGGTACAAATCAAATTTTTTTTTATAGGATTTCGCTTTTTTTTTATAAATGAACTTTATCATATACTTAATAGAAAAATGAAATAATAAAATGTGGTCACCGTTCATGTAAGCTCACAATCTGCCTCCGAAAGAAGCATACATTTTTGTTTACCGTATGTCCATTTTTCCTGTTGAACTACATTTTACATGTATAATAGGAGAAATAAAAGTTAAATCGAAAAAAAAAGAACTAAATTACAGAAATCGCTTAAATTTTACAATTATTTAGTTTAGGTACAGCTTATTTGAAAACAATAATTTAAAATATAGGTCACCGATGATTTAAAAAAAATATTTCAAATTTAATGCCAACAAGAGGCTGTCACAACGACATCAAACCGGATTTATTAACATTTATTTGTGTCCTGGCAATATCACAAGAACCATTACTGATGAATGGTGAAAGTGAAAATCGTCAATATCAAATTTGACCTCCATTTTGTCATCAGTATCAACATATTAAAATTTGAAAAGCTTAGATTGAATGGTTCATGAGTAAATGCAACAACGTGAATGGAAACGCCATTTTACAATCTTTAAAGAACCATAAATCCTGAACGGTAAAAGTCAAAATCGTCATTATTGAACTTGACCTCTATTTTGTCTTCAGTAACAACATATTAAAATTTCAAAAGCTTTGGTTGAATGGTTCATGAGAAAATGCACGGACACGACGGGAAACACCATTTTTCAATCTTTCAAGAACCATAACTCCTGAATGGTAAAAGTCAAAATCGTCATTATTGAACTTGACCTCCATTTTGTCATCAGTAAAAGCATATTAAAATTTCGGAAGCTTTGGTAGAACAGTTCATGCATAAATGCACGGACACGACTGGAAACTCCATTTTTCAATCTTTCAAGAACCATAACTCCTGAACGGTAAAAGACAAAATCAATGATATAAACATTTAAAAAGTCATTTAGGGCAAAACCGACTCAATTTAAAAAAAATAATTTTGTACCATATCTTAAATTTAGTAATCACTAATGAAATATAATAGTGTAATAAATAAAATTTTTAATGAAAAAACAAATGCTAAATATTTTGCTTAAAATTTTGTACCCACAAGCCTCCTTAACACCAGAATACTGCGGTGTTCCCTGAAAATACTCAACATTTCCTAACTTATGTCCAACCTGTTAGAATGTGTCAAAACATGCAATGGGGTTTTAGAATGACAGACTAGGAATCTGCAAAAAAAATCTTTGGCTTGATCTATAGACAGTTTCTAATTTGGGTTGAAAAGATGGCTAACGTGAGGATACCCAAATTGCACCTATTTTGATAGTTTTTTAACCTACGTTTTTTTATGCTTCAGACAAAAGTTTTCATTATGTGTTTATTTTGAAGATGTATCCTTATTTACTATATGGTTTTACCAATTTAATTTTGAATCCATATGGAATCATAGTAAAATTGGTCTGAACTGACCTCTAAACCATCACATTGCACAAATGATTACAATGTAATGAGGAGTACCCAAATTGCATCCATGCTTAAATTCGCATCGTCAAAAGTGGATTAACAGAGCTTTTGTTTAATTTCTTCAAATATTTTGAACAATGGGATATTAATCCATGACGACATTTTCAATTCATTTTGCTTTTTCAGTAAACACTTCATCCGTTGATAAATACTGTTAACGTTTTGTGTATAACTAAATATTTTTACCTATTTTGAAAGATGTGCATAGTATCAAATCCGTAGGACCAGTTCTTCAAATAAATCTGGTCAAAGCTGATTGTGTTAATTTAGTAGATACTTTTATTCATTTCCTATTATCATCACGATTTTATCTTGCATTTATCAAGAAAAATCAAAACATCTGTTGTTGTGCTCAATTTTGACATTGTGTGCAATAAGTCATCAGTTCTCGATAGTTGTGAAAAGTGTAGTATGGTAAGCATATTTGATATTAATATATGAGATTTAAAATTATGCAAATTGAAGTAAAATATCAATTAACTAATATTTGTCTCCAGAAAAAATATTTTTTTTTATGAATTTTAGCCTTATCGATCAATTAAGGCATCTTTAACTGATATCCTAGGAATTATCAATTAAGGACAAAAATATGCATTGAATATTAATTTGAAATGATTTTAAATTATTGAATCAATTCATATACAGTCGATTCCACTTAATTGCATACCTCTTAATAGCATAATTCGGTTAATTGCATAGTTTTCTCCTGCAAAAAACCATTTCCCATTCATCTAATGTTAAATTGTCCAGTTATATGCATAGCTCAACAAGTGGCTTATCGGTTTATTGCATAGAAAGTTATTGCTGTCTAGATATGCTTAGCTAAAACTGACGAGATTTTTGACTGGAAACGGAATTTGGTAAGTATGTTTTTCTTGAATGCATCCTTATTTTTCGTTATTACTTCATATTTACTTTTGTGTTATTTAAATAAAGTTTTAAAACAGTTTCTTTCGTGTTTATATTATGGAATTTGATTAAAATAAACCTTGATGTCTACACAGGTAAAGTTTCCCATGTTCTATTTGTATTTTAAGCCTCGAGGTCATAAAAATGTCAAACAGATAATTGTTGTAAAAACACTGACCATTCTATCTCAAAGGGTGTAAATAATTGATTGGATTTAAACACTGTCCATAGATTACATTTGGGGTTAATTTTAAAAACAATAACTCCTGCTAATTATCGATCATATAAACCAATGTGAACTCTGGTAATTGGGCTTGGGGTAATCTGTATTAATGTTAAATATTATAGGGCATTTATATATGGTTAAAGAATTTTATACATCAATCATTTATTTTCAATATTTTATTATGAACAGAGCATTTACTTTTAATTATTATATTTTCTCACTTTCAACACTCATGTCCAGCAAATAACCCATACAGGGCCCCATTACTGCTTTGCATATACGAAACTAACGAAACTAACGAGGTGTTACTTCACTGTCCAACTGCATATCAAAGGCAATTCATTACACATCTATTGTTAAAATAATCATAAACTGTGAAGTATTGTTTCAAAGTTTATTTTAATCAAAGCATAACAGTTACAATGTACATTGTACATAAGGGTCATAGAAACAAATCTATTTTTAGAACAGTTTATTTTCATATCCCAGGTAAAGGAAAGTCGGAACGAAAATAAACTAAAACTAAAACAAAATGTGTTTATAATCTTTATTTAAAGAAATAAAATAAAATAACACATATGACACTAGACATTTAATTTTTATTAGAATAAGTCAACATTCAGTATGTTGTATGTGGATTACAGACGTTCATCTTTCTTCAGGGATTTCCTTTATGTATGTACTTTGAGATTCCGCCAGTATAGACGCACCCCTTGATTGACTGCAAGGGTACAGCAGATCCATGTACACTCTCTAAGGATTAATGGAGATGTGTCCTTTACAATATTAACCCACCACCAGAACAATCCCCATCCCAACACCGCCCAAGGGAGCATGTAGGACACAGGGAAGTCTGTTATTATGGTGGAGGAAGCTGAAGTACTCGGAGAGAACCACCGGGCTTCTCGGCGTGAACAGACAACCCGAAGAGATTTCAGAAGATTGATATACAGGTCAAGCTGCGAACAACTTTGACCTACTGAGGCCCCTGAAGTATCCAAGCTAGTTTAAACTCCGGTCTGGATACCAGAGATATGTGTGAGAGGGTGAAAATCAACCTTCTGATGTAAATGTACTGACATTTTTAGCATCCCGAGTGAGGATCGAACTCGGGACCTTCAGCACTATTGCCATCGGTCTTAACCACTAGACCACGAACTCACATACTGATCTGTTCTATCGATGTTATTTGACTCTGTCATTTGGCATTTCGTATATAAGCATACTCCGCTTTATTGCATAATTTTGTCTGACAAATAGGCTGTGCAAATAACCGGAATATACTGTATATGTATAAGATGTTGTCACAGCTGTTATTTATATTTTTCTGTCACAGTAACAATATTTAAGGGCATTACTTTTCCGATAACTGAATTGAATTAAATTTCATTGTTGATAAGATATGGCGCAAACTGCGTTCCATAGATATTTTCCATAGCAACGTCACACTACATCTTACAATAGTGTATTACGTATGTGGTCTTGCCTTTCTTTTCGAGCTAAGATTTCTTTACATTTGAAAACGTGCTATTAATGAACCGAGGGGATGAAGTTGGGGTTGTTTTGGGAGTAAGGAAAAGAAGGCTAAAATTGGAAAATATAATTTTAAATGTTGTAAAATGTCTGAAAACTTGAAATGTTGAAATTAATGTTTGCTTGAAGCGAGTTTTTATTCTGTCCTTGAAATACCAACAAATAAAGACATGTGCGATTTCGCGAACTACTTTTATCATGTTTATTTTAACCACTCGCATTGCTATTGAGTTAAAAAAAAAAGATTACTATCTAGAACGGATGATTACACGATACCTTTACATTACATGGGGACGAAGTCCCCAATTACGGTAGAAAAATCAATTAAAAAAAAAAAAAAAAAATTGGGAAAATTTCCTGAATTTTTCATTCTACTAATGAACTCAAAATCGTTAACTTTTTTTTTCAGATCTAGTTCCTGTTCCGGTTTTCCCCGCATTTGCACAGAAATCTGTCTTGTTTGCATGAGAATTTGAAAAGAAAATTATATGTATCAGTCTAGTAAAACATAAGATTGGAACTCAATACAATTTCATCTTTAATAATTGTTTGATTTGAAAAAAACGTTACCTGATGGAAGCGTTTCTTTTGTTTACATTGAATATGACGTCATAATTTAAACAACGTCACAGATAAATCCCTAACCACAGAACCGAAATCGGGAACGTTACGGTATTTCTGTTTCCTTTACTAACATGTTTGAAATTGAGGTAAGAAAATAATACATACAGACTTCGTCCCCATTCACAGGTTATGCCTGCCTCATATTACGCATAGCATGAAAGCAATTGCTTTTATAAAAAGAAAAATCTCTGACCCAAAAGTATAGGCATAGAAATTATATTAACATAATTTCAGCAATCAAAAAGATGACAGAAGCAGAATATGCGGACAGTCGCCTGACAGAATGGAGATTCTTCTTCTTCCGAATACGGGAGTAGACTCCTAGGTAGGAGTGTAAAACTTCCCGGAACTTGTGTGCTATGTACATATGGACTTAATTTAAAAATAATATGACAAAGAAAAATCGTTATCAATAACATATATACATTATGTACAGTGGCTTTAAAGTTTAATAAGTTGCTGTGGATCCTTCAAGTGTTAGAGTGGATATGCCACTTTTGAAGGATTCCAGGGTGTCAGACATACCTATTGCTTCAGGTAGTGAGTTCCAGTCCGAAATAGTGCGAGGATAAAATGAAAATTTATAGAAATCTTTATTTGTGGATATTTGCCTAAATTTATGTTTCCCCCTAGTGCGTCTATCAGAAATTGTTAAGTTGTCCTTAGGAACTTCTACTAACCCCCAATTTATTTTATACAGCATAGTTAATCTAGCCTTTTTCCTTCTTAATTCTAAATTTTCCCATTCCAATGATTTTATTAAATTTGAAACTGCTCCAGGTGATCTGTCTTTATAATCATTGAAGACAAACCTGGCTGCCTTACGCTGTACCTGCTCAACCTGAGTGATGTGTTGTTTTTTGTACGGATCCCAGACAGGGGAAGAGTATTCGACGACCGGACGGACAAGTGATGTGTACGTAAGGTTTTTAACCTTACGTGTGCAGTTTTTTAAGTTCCTACGAAGAAAACCTAAGGTTTTATTTGCCTTACAAGTAATATTGTTAATATGCGTTCCCCAATCAAGATCATGGCTTATAGTTACGCCTAAATATTTACTGTCTTTTACTGCTTCTAAAATATGATTATGTAATATATAATCAAAAGTGGAAGGTTTACTTTTTTTAGAAATATGAATTACATAACACTTCTCAGGATTAAAATTCATTTGCCAATCCTCTTCCCATTTTACTAAACTAGACAAATCTTTTTGAAGTAATTGTGCATCAGAACTATTATTTACATTTCTATATAATAAACAGTCATCTGCAAAAAGTCTTGCATTGCAAGTTACATGTTCGGGTAGGTCATTTATAAAGAGTAAAAATAATGTTGGGCCTAAAACTGTTCCCTGAGGGACACCAGAATCAACTGCTAATTTTGAAGATTTTACACCGTTTAGTAGTACTTGCCGTTGCCTGTCAGCTAAAAAGTCATTTATCCAATTTAAATTTTGATTTCTAATACCATAAAATTCTAATTTCTGGGCTAATCTTTTATGGGGGACTTTATCGAAAGCTTTGGAAAAATCTAAAAGTATGACATCTATTTGGTTACCATATCCCAATGATTTAGCAAGATCTTGTATGCTGATGATAAGTTGGGTCTCACAAGACCTTTTGCTTCTAAACCCATGCTGACTATCATTTAATATGTTATTAGTTGTAAGGTGTTTCCTTATGTTGCTTGTTAAAATATGTTCTAAAATTTTGCAACATATTGCTGTTAATGAAACTGGTCTATAATTAATAGCGTTATGCTTGTCACCTTTTTTAAATATAGGTACAACATTAGCCTGCTTCCAATCATTTGGGATTTTACCAGTATCAATAGATTTTTGGAAAAAGAATGTCAAAAATGGAGACAATTCTTCTGCAAAATTATGTAAAAAATATGCTGGCAGATTATCAGGGCCAGTGGCTTTATGTGGATTTAAGTTTTTAAGTAACTTTAATAAGCCATTATTACTAATAAATATGTCTGGCATAGTGGGGTGGGGACTTGTACCTTTATTTGGCATAGAGGATGTATCTTCGGTAGTAAAAGCCTTTTTAAATTGTTCGTTTAGGATGTTAGCTTGTGTATTCGATTGTAGCTCAAGATTGAAACGATGACATACAGAAATAGGAGTAAGATTGTAATGTCTTATATGACTTTCTACATATTTAAATACAGTGAAATTATTACTGAAAATCAAAATCCAGTGGAAACTGAAAAATATCCATGGGCGCCGACATCTTGAACTGGTTACAATCCTATTTTCGGAAACCAGTTCAGTCAACGACAAGTCGGACCTAAATTAGATCGTTACTTATTTAGAGACAACTCGGACAACTTTAAAAACAACTCGGACCAGTTTGAAAGTAGGGTATATTAAATATCAAATATAAGAATTCGGAGGGTATAAGTATGCTACATTAATGTATGTTTTGATGTTTTGATTTCATGTACTAAATGAATATATCTTGACTACGTGATTTAAATTGTAAATACAGACGACCACAGATAATACGGTTCAGTGGCACCTACAAACATATGATAGTTTATATTATCTGATAAGACTGTGCATAGTTGTCAATAACAAAGGCTTTGGCACAATGCAATACTTTATTTAGGTAAAAAAAAGGTAAGATTTGTTTTTGTGTATTAGAGGTTTCAAAACAAAAGGCAAAATAAACAAAAGAGTTTTCCGATTTTTCAATTAAAACGAGACATTCAACATCATGAACATGTTCAACTGGAAGCAAAGAATTAATAAGAGAAGCGCATAAAATAAGATAACAGCTAGACATATTGAATAGTACGCCAGACGCGTGTTTCGTCTACCCATGGAACTATTATATCATAATACTTCCCTAGTCTATCTAACTGCATGACGCTCAAATCAAAAGTGATATTTGTCCATTGTGAGCCAAGGCTCCCTCCCCTCCATGTTGAAGGCCGTACCTTGACCTATAATGGTTTACTTTTTATAAATTGTTACTTGGATGGAGAGTTGTCTCATTGACACTCATACCACATCTTCCTATTATATCTTATTAATAACACGAAGCACTGTTAATTGTAGTTTAATTTGACACATCTATATTTTCTACTTTACAATAACAATTGATATAATTTCACAGTATTTCATCTGTGTTGATTTGTAAAGAAGAAATATTTTCTATGTAAAAAAGAAGATGTGGTATGATTGCCAATGAGACAACTGTCCACAAGAGACAAAAATGGCACAGAAATTTAACAACTATATGTCACCGTACGGCATTCAACAATGAGCAAAGCCGCATGGTCAGCTATAAAAGGCCCCGAAATGACAATGTAAAACAATTAAAACGAGAAAACTAACGGTCTTAATGATTTATGATTTTTTATTTTCCACAGATATAGTTTAGGAATGATGATCATCGCTGTATTTCTGTTGTTGGTCTCTAAAGTTAGTAAGTAACTATATGATTGAAGATCAAAGCTTCAATCTGAGATTACTGTAAATTAATTGTTTTTATTTCAATTTACGATTTATCTGTTTGTTTAATCATTATAACTGAACATCTGCAGGTTGTCATTGCGTTAATACTGTTGAATCAATTTTGGAGTAAATCAGAAAAGTCATTTTTCGTGAGGTACTTATTCTTGGTGCATTCATACATTATATTCATGCAGAATAGCCATGGTTTTTGTGTGTGAACATAATTAATCACTAAAAATGCACAAAAAGTGTCTTTTAATATGCATGTAACGAAATTAAACGATTCAAGATGAAGTATTTTCACGTTTGTTTTTGTTTTTTGTTTTTTTTAACTATTTTTCTAAATATAAATCTTTAACTTAATTTGAAATTGGACATTAAACTAAATTATAAGTTGGACATTAAAGAAGAATTTTAACGTAACCGTTTTAAAAGGCATCGGAATCGCCATAATATCATAAACCGATTGAACGTCATGGTAGGAATTAAGGAATAAGTTAGAAAAAAGATAAACTACACCTAAGTAAGTACTTTCTCATTTGTAGCACACACGTACATTTAATTCGAATTGCATTCGAATCGAATGCGAATCGAATTCGCTAATCGCATTCACACACTCTTCTTTTTTTAATTCGAATTATCCAATTCGCATTAGAAATACGCTTTTGTTAATACGAATTAAAAGTTAACGTTGTTTGGACAGTAAAGCGAATTCGACGCGCATTGTAATTCGAATTAGAATTGACGTTAGGACGTAAGACTTTTCGAATGCGAATTAAGAATTAGTTAATGCGAATCGAATTCGAATTACGTGTGAACTCAGCATAGGTCTGTTTCAAAATTATTGTGTTTCAACTCCGCACACACAAGTTTATATATTAAGTGAAATGCTGGATTGTGTCCAAAACGGTCTTTGGATTCAATATCAATCAACTGTTTCAAAAAAAAAAAAAAAAAATAAACCGAGTCAGAAACGCCATTTAGTGATCATGGTGATAATCTCAATTGCATGTCGAATGCATCTGCAGTTACAACTGGAGGCAAACTATCACACTGTTTTAGTTCTGTTAATCGTTGGGCGTTGCTCGTACTAAACGACAATAACTGACGCGCGAATTCTCATAAGTGTTGCATATTTACTCATGATTTTTACTGTAGAATAAAAGATAAAGCGTTTGAAATATTTTTTTCATCCATCCGAATCAGCGAGTTTTGAATACTTCATGAAATGGGATGTCATTATCATTTTCATTTCAAGCAATATAATCTATATATCAATGACATTTTTATATACTTAAAAGTCTTACTACTTAAAATACACGTTACGACAAGCAAATTGTTGTCAATTATCCTTAATACTACTATATACAGGTTTAAAACTCAATTGAGTTTTTTTCCTAGATATAGGAAGATGTGGTGTGAGTGCCAATGAGACAACTCTTTATCCAAATAACAATTTAAAAAAAGTAAACCATTATAGGTCAATGTACGGTCTTCAACACGGGGCCTTGGCTCACAACGAACAACAAGCTATAAAGGGCCCCAAAATTGCTAGTGTAAAACCATTCAAACGGGAAAACTTGGCCAACGGTCTAATAAAAAATTTAAAAAAACGAGAAATGAGAAACACGTATAAATAACATAAACAAACGACAACTACTGTACATCAGATTCTTGACTTAGGACAGGTGCAAACATTTGCAGCGGGATTAAACGTTTTAATGGATCCAAACCTTCTCCTTTTTAAGTGAAAAAAAACAGTATTTAAGTGAAAAAATATTTTTTCCCTACTTTTTCTTTATGCTTATAATAATACTTTAATCATGATCTTGAAATTCATAACAGTGTCACCTTCAAAGTAGATTATAAATGTTGAAAAGGCTCATGCATGACGCAATTATAAGTTTTCTATATTATATCGGCGAAGACAATAGTAACTTTTTTGAATATCATGGATGCATGAATTTCATTAACCTGAAATGTATGATTCAATATTCTGTAAAAATATGAAGGTCACGGACGGATATTCTGCACTGTGCATTCTTGACCTGTACTTTCTTGGCTCATATAAAACCAGGATAAATCCACCGTTTTCTATATAAGGATATGCCGTTACCAAGTCAGCAATATGAGCCGTGGTGTAGTGGTTAGTGCATTGGACTACTAACACAAAAGTTCCTGGTTCGATTCTCGCTTGGGATGCAAATTTCAGAAACTTAATGTTCGGCTCTCCCTCGACGACACCATTTGCGAGTATGGTCTTGAGGAAACGATGATAGTCTGTCAGAAGGGGACAATAAATGGCTGACCCGTGTTAAGAGAGAGCCATATCTCTTGCACGTTAAAGACATCCTGCTTAGATTTCGAAAAAGAGTAGGCTAATGCCGCTACAAGGCAGAAATCGCACCCGCAAAGTGAAAAGGGATTAATATAAGTTGCAAAACTTGTTTCCCAATCCACTATAAATAAATATTTTAAACTAAGTCATCAATATGACAGGTGTTTCAATCGTTTGATAGATTTTGGCTTTTGATTTTGCCATTTGATATTAATTATATATATAAAGGGTTTTCCGTCTTGAAATTTCATTTGAATTCGTTGTTTTATAAGTTATTTTCCTTTTTTTCTTAAATTGTGTAACACTTTGCAAATTTTTAACTAAATGTCCTGGTTTCGTCACAGTAATGCATTTAAAAATGTACACCTCTGAGGAGCCAAAAATTTCTAGAATTAATCTTTTTTTCTTAACCTGATTTTTCGGATAATAAGACTGTAATAAAATAATTGGTAAAGAAAAAATCATATGTTGGTGCACTTTTTTTTTGCTACGGCCCTTTGAAAATGCCCAATTTTGACGATTTTCCCATTTTTCATCGATTTTTACCTATTTTTGGGCTCTAATCTTGAAAAAAAATCACAGTTACACAATTAAACTTTTTTTCATACTTTCTACAAAGATGAAGTGGACCAATCTGAATAAATTTTACTAAAAAAAAAACTATAGGTAGGTGTTAATATAAGAAAGTTTTATCATATTTTGAAGCTTTTTTTGTGTAAAATTTACCATGCTGTCAATTTTGTATTTTTGTGATTTTTCTCAGTTTTAAGAAAAAATTAGATTTGAAAAGACAAACATGATATGGGATGTACATGATTCTTGTAAAATCATTTTTTGTATCCCTCACCCATTTTCTCAAAATTTTGGCTAAAAATACAGACTTAATTGGTCGTAAAATTTGAAAACTGGATTACTCAAAAACCATTCATTGTAAATACACAATTTTTGACAGCGTTATGTTTGATTATAATATTTTTAAAATTCATTGATATTTTCCCCTTGTATTACATGTTTTGGAAATAATTCAAGAACGAGATTTCAATGAGACTGAACGAGACTGAAAAGTCAGAAGAATACATCCTTAAACCACATAATTTTCTTCCGTTTTTATCTTTTTTATCTTTCGAGTTTGATGGTTGTAAGATCAGAAAAAACATCGTCTATATTTGTAGATTGTGGCCAGGATTGTCTTTCGTGCACTGGAGTTGAAACATATCTGGACTGTAATCGACATGAGACTTGCAGTAATAATGAGGTATCATGGGTCATTTCAGTATAAATGCATATATACATTTGTAGCGTTACATGTTCTCCTACGGTAGGACCATGCAGGAAATCAAAATATATATGTAAACAAAAATTCAGGATATATATGTAGATCAGACTTTCGTATACATGCGTAAGTACAGTCAACCATTTCTTCAAATTTCCGATGTATATTAGTGTCTTGACAATCTCACCACAATATAAACTTTATTTATGTTTATTGGTAAACATTTTTAATAAATCTGATACATGCAAAATGTATTTGTATTTGTAACACGAATATCCCCAAAACCTTGCTACTGCACATGTTTTTTTTCAAATTACGTGCCGTTCTTTATTCCCCAGTTCTAACTATTGTTTATCCTTTTGGAAGCAACTTCGTTTATGTTTTGTATCTTATTTTAGTTTTACGACATGTGATCTAGATATGTCGGGGAGGTTTGTGCTATCCTAGAAATGGGTTAATTCCACAATAGTTTGTATCTGTAACTCATAAGGATATGTTGCCATAACAATTTTACTGTTGGCTGTTGTTTGTTTTTTTATTGCACGTCTATCAGGGAGCTACCATTTGATTTTTATGGGGAGGGGGGGGGGGGGGGGGGGCTAGGATGAAATTTGAAAAAAATAGGCAGGACAGGAGTTTTGAGTAAAAAAAAAGGCAGGATGAGACACTTGCAAAAAAAAAAAAGTCAGGACGACAATTTAGGTAAAAAAAAGTCAGGATAAACTAAAAAAAAAAAGCAGGACCGCGAACAAAGTGAAAAATAAAAAGGCAGGACAGAGATTACAGCTACAAAAAAATGCAGGACAAAATTTTTCATCCTAGCCCCCCCATAAAAATCAAATGGTAGCTCCCTTAGTTGGTTATCAATGTGGTCTATTGTACTGTCCCAAAGTACAAAGTTCAGTGGTTTCTGTTATATCGTCCATTATTGTTAATTTTATATGTAAATTAAAAAATAAATCGGACTTTAGAAATTCAAAAAAACTAAACGAATTTCATATGTTGATATTTTACTCATTCCTCATGTTTATATAATTGTGTTGTAATATAAAATTGAAAATGGAAATGAGGACTGTGTCAAAGAGACAACAACCCGACCATAGAACAGACAACATTAACAGCAGAAGGTCAGCGATAGGTCTTCAATGCAGCGAGAAACTATACATAGGTAATAAACATGCACACATAAATATAAAGAATGATGTATACATAATGATGCAAAATGTTTTCTCAGTATGTACATGTATTTTATATAGGTTTGTTTTAAGCAGAAGTACTCAACATTGTCTGGAAAAATGCTTTATGACTTTGGTTGTTCTATGTCGCAGGTAAGATGACAAATCTGCTACTGTAATCAAGTAATAGTTGTAAGAACCTATCCAATTTGAACGGTTCCTTAGGGACGACATCAAAAGATCAATGTAAGATAAAAAAACTTAATTCAAATAGTTTGGGGGGGGGGGGTTGAACTGCTGCAAGATTTGCTTATCCGACATTGATTTTTACATATATCTATATGGGTCAATCAATTTTTCCCAAACTAAGTTAATAGGGGGGTAGGGGGTCAGTGAAAAAACTATTTGAATTAAGTTTTTTATCCTTCATTGAACTTTTGATGTCGTCCCTTATTGTTCGTATTTTTATGACCATATGGAACATATAAAACTAATAATAAAGACAACATTTACCTTTTAACATAGAAATCTTTCAATTTTCTAGTTTATGCGAACCCTGTACATATACTATTGAGGCCCCTCATGGGGGGGTCCTAGTAATCACATAATCACCATTTTTTTGCCAATATAATCACATAATCATTAAATATTTGCTTATCTTTAGTAATCAAATAATCATAAACTAAAAATACAGTCCTAGGTAATCAAATAATCATGAAATATTTGGCTTAATAATCAAATAATCATTAAAAAAACGGCCAAGTAATCACATAATCAAAAACCCCATGAGGGCCCTCACTATTTTGGTTTACGTATCAGAGTTAATGTTTACGATATAATCAAGTCGAAGAAGAGTCTATAGATAAAGGCGACATTACTTTTACCAATGAATACATCATATAAATCTACAAGAAAGACAACTCATGGTTACCGTATTTAAAAACAACTCTTATGGAATGGCATTAACCCCGAAACGAGGGCATTCACAAGGTAATCGTCACCGGCTTTGAATGCAACAATCGCCGTATACAATAGGCATCAAAAATTATAAATCGGGGAAACTTTTCGGAATCTTCAATTGTGGTCTCTACATGGGTGTTTTTTATTCATATTATTTAGGAAAAAACCCGACTTAAACCTTTCTTTTTATCCATTCATACACACATCAAATCTGATGATCAAAACTTATATAAGTGAGAACTGCTCTAGTTCATTACTTTAGGAATATTTATCAAAAACTAAACCCCTAACGGGAAGGATTGTGCCTGATGTTCATATGATGAAATTATAATCTTTCAGTCAGTTTAATTGAAGTCTGGAGCTGGCATGTCAGTTAACTGCTAGTAGTCTGTTGTTATTTATGTATTATTGTCATTTTGTTTATTTTCTTTGGTTACATCTTCTGACATCAGACTCGGACTTCTCTTGAACTGAATTTTAATGTGCGTATTGTTATGTGTTTACTTTTCTACATTAGTTAGAGGTATAGGGGGAGGGTTGAGATCTCACAAACATGTTTAACCCCGCCGCATTTTTGCGCCAGTCCCAAGTCGGGAGCCTCTGGCCTTTGTTAGTCTTGTATTATTTTAATTTTAGTTTCTTGTGTACAATTTGGAAATTAGTATGGTGTTCATTATCACTGGACTAGTATATATTTGTTTAGGGGCCAGCTGAAGGACGCCTCCGGGTGCGGGAGTTTCTCGCTACATTGAAGACCTGTTGGTGACCATCTGCTGTTGTTTTTTATTTGGTCGGGTTGTTGTCTCGTTGACACATTCCCCATTTCCATTCTCAATTTTATGTATATCCCATTATTGACAGGCGGCAACAAAATATGTACAAAGTATATAAACACCCAACTAATGAATTATCTAGTTTTGTAGACATTCAGTTGGACCAATCTTCGGTAGACGAGCAGAAGGACACCATATCCTCTGCGAGGCATGTTGTAACAGTACAAGATTGTGTAATGGAAATCTGAAATGTGATAAACCTGTAGTACAAAACAGTAAGTGTAATATTAGTTACATAGTGTGTTAGTGACCTAATACGATATATGGAATTTACTGACCCCGTATATATATATATTGTATTAGGTCACTAGTACACTATGTAACGAATTTATCTTACTGATTATCTTTATTTGTTGAATTAAGACTAGAGTTGTCTTAGTTGAAAGCATACTAAATCTTCTTATTTTTATATTCAAGTGTTCAAGTGTTCAATTTAAAGAACCTACTTCTATTGATCTGCACAAAAAAAATAATGTCAACAACACCAATTTAATATCAACAACCTTGATATGTAACAATATTAAACAGAACGTTCAATGCATTTACATATTCAAATAGTGTCAAAGTCATGACTCCACTACTAACCGTGTATTGACATAAGCCCCGTCTCCCTACTAGCCTAATATTGAATATACACGGTCTCGATGCGGACGCTTGTAACCAATCATATTCCTAAAAATGTATAGGAGGTAAGTTAAATATATATAGATATATATATATCTGTGTCAATAATTTTCCCACTAAATTAATGATCACATCATAAATATAAGTTTGACCAAGGAGAAAAGAAAATGAAGCTATGCACGTCAAATGTCGCTTTATTGGATACCATATTTAGGAGCATAATACCCCAAAAATTTGGAATTAAAGCAACGTATTCATGGTATTATACACAGTTAACTATTGCAGTGTTGTCATTCACACTTACACATATCTAGCTGAAAACATGTCAGTGTTTTAGGTACTGACTCTTTTTATCATCTGGATATACGTGTTATAGTGTTCTTTATTTTTCTGTGTAAATTATAAACATTTACTGTTAATATAAAAAAGAAGATGTGGTACAATTGCCAATGAAACAACTCTCCACCCAAAACCAAATGACACAGAAATTAACAACTATAGGTCACCGTACGGCCTACTTTTGGTAATATTCTATTGGCATGGCTTTATACTTATGCTTGCCGCCAATGAGTTGTTGTACTGGGTAATTTTTTGTATTCTTATTTTTCATTTTTGCTTATCCGATTTGCCGTTATACCATTTATTTTCTTTTGTGACATATATATTTGCTTTTGTAGTGGTTAAGATTCTAACACAATAATGGCTGATGTACCCATATTTTTGACAATTTTACATAAACATTGTTTTGATCACATATTGTTGTCAATATACCAGTAATGAAATTTTATGCGACTTTCTTTAGATATCAATATCAGGGTTTATCTACCATTTTCATCATAAGGAAATACATGTACCAGGTCAGGAATATGACAGTTGTTTTCAATTCATTTGATGTGTTTGAGCTGTTGATTGTGCTATTATAGGACCTTCCGATTTAAATTTTCCATGGAGTTCGGTATTTTTTGTTATTCTACTTTTTAATGGTTATGTTTGGCCACATGTTCTGATGGTAGATTTCAAGTTTGTTTATCATTAAGTTAAATGTATACGTTCAAAACATTGCGTGCTTAGCAAATGCTTCTAGTAAATATATTTTCATTGTATATTTTGATAATTTTAACAAATTGTCATAGCGTTTGTTGTTTATAGTATCTTAAAGTGGTGTGTTATTTGATCTTTTCATATATGTATCTAATCTTTTCATATATGTATCTAAATAAACCAATTTTTTTTATTAAATGTAAAAGAGTTTTTTTAAAGCAGCGGAACAAAATTACTAAAAGTCACGAGTTCTTTCAGATCTCCAAATAGCTGGTTTGACAAAGTGCAGCAATCGAATCCCTGACATATTACTATATTTCGTTATAAAATTGTTTTTTTCCTAAGAAAACAATGTCTCGTTTAAATAAAAACCTTAATCTACATGATCTATTCCCTACAAAAAAAGAAAACCGTAAACGTGATTTATTGCAGGGGTAATGATTAATCTGGTCGGTATTTCATGATGTAAATAACCCCACAAGTAAAAATAGTCGAAGATAAAATAAGATGAAAAATTGCAAGTGTGTAAATATATTGTTAACATTTGTTCGTTTTATTGTCATGTTTTGGTGATGTTGTACTCTTTTAGACTTGTAATATATTGTTTTAGACACATAGTTTACAATACCTTCACAACAGAAAACATAATTCACTTTTTTACAAATTTATGTACATTACTAGGCTTATATCCTCACCTTTAAAAGAAGAAAGTCAACATTGATGTTAACGACCAGGACAATATACGCAATAATAATTTCCATTTACTTTGATGTACCATATACACGTTAATCTTTGTTAATAGGCATAACACAATTTAAGCATACTCTCTTTGAAGTTTCTAATAGGAAGGTTCGACTTTTTAGTGTCTGCTTGATTGTATTCCAGATACCCATCTCCCACGAGAATGTTCCGAAATAAAAACGCCATATTTGAAGAGTGGAGTTTACAACATCTATCCATTTGAGTCACCTCTAGCTGTGCCAGTGTTTTGTGATATGACGACAGAAACTAAAAGCTGGACGGTATACCTATATTATATGTAAAGATTAAATCATTCATAAAATTATCCAGATATCATTACACATGTTCATCAGCTGACTAATTACCTGTACAGTTTACTGGTGAACTGGAGGATGAATAGATTACAAACAACAAAACAGGAACAAAACTACATATACATATTCGATTTAATGTATTAGACTATTCAAGTCTATATGCAGATTGCTTTTTTTTTACTATACGCACAACATGCACAACATGAACTATGCATGCGACATTTCAAGTTTAATTTTACTATTTTTTTTAGTAGAAAGTACTGCCTCACTTAGCGTGGTCCTTCGCAGAATATTTTATCGCTTGCCAATAACAACTAATTCGTTTTTGAAATACATTTATTTGGTGTCTCTTCATCTTATATTTATATCGACAAAGTGTTTATTCGTCCGCAATATACATGTGTAAATGAAGACCTTGTTTTTCTGAATCAATCTCCATTATCCTTGATGCATACATTTTATGAATCATATAGAAACATTTTTCAAGATCTGACCTAATTATCATGTGCGCTGCCATTGATCTATCACGTGGTGCTGCAGCCATAGCACTAATGATAGATAACGCACGTGCTTTAATCACAACAATATCGATCTTTTGTTTAAATTTTGTTTTCCACTATTTTCTTATTCGTTTTCTTATGGAGAGTGAAAGTAAATACAAAACGGGTGGTGGGAACTCATGTTCAGTTCATGGTTGTTCCAATAATCGGGAAAAAATAACTTTATGGAAGAAATCAATGTGTGAATTACATGGTGAAATGCACGACCATTGTCCGTGTTTAATTCCTTACAGACTTCATGTAATGCAATCCAAAGAATTAATACGACTTGAGTGGATTAAATCTTTAAATCGGAAAGATCTTCCAAAAAATGTATATGTATGCTCTGAACATTTTATTGACGGAAAACCTACGGATAGAAATCCTTCTCCTAAGTTAAAGATGGGGTATGAAAATAAGACAACTCCGGGTAGAAGAAAAATTTTAAAACATCAATTGTCAGTGAAAAAAAGAAAACTGGAAACTGGTGATTCCGATTCCGATATGGAAATAACAGAATTGGACACTACCTTAGAAAGTGAACCAGGCGCAAGTACGCCGTACGAGAAATTACCGGAGGCTATTTGTAGTTTTAATGTTATAGAAGCTTCATCTACTGTTAGTACACAATATCTTGAATCTGACTTCTTACCGCAGAAAGATCACACGTACGGGAAAGAATGGACCGATTTTCAGACTAAATCCTCTCAAACAAATATAGTTTTAACGGAAGAAAAGGGAGTTCAAAGTAAATCTGACGGAGCAACTATGTCTGCTGCTCAAAACTTAAAGACGGACAATGACGCTTTATTGTATACAGGGGTCACAAAAGAAGTCTTTTTCACGCTGGTGAAATGTTTTACTCCTTTCAATACATTCAGTTTTCAATTAGAGGTAGCAGATCAATTACTCCTTGTGCTCATGAGACTAAAGTTAAATTTAATTTTTGACGATCTATGCAGAAGATTTGGTATATCAAGTGGTTTAGCTTGCAAAATATTTAATTCATGGATTCCTGTGTTGGCAGATAAGTTAAAGACCTTGATTGTTTGGCTCCCTAGAGAAGTAATAAGAGACTTTTGTCCCGAATCATTTAGGGAAAATTATCCCAGAACTACCTGTATCATTGACTGTGCTGAAACATTTATTCAGAGACCAACTAATTTAAGGAGTAGGGGTGAAACGTACAGCAATTACAAGTCCCATAATACAGCTAAATATTTAGTAGGGATATCCCCACATGGACAAATTATGTTCATATCCAAAGCTTTTGGTGGTCGTGCTAGTGATAAATTTATTGTAGAAAAAAGTGGATTCATGAATTACTTGCTTCCAGGCGATGAGATAATGGCAGATCGAGGCTTTACAATAGATGACTTATTGTTTCCATTGCGTGTTAAGCTGAACATTCCAGCGTTCACAAAAAACAAACCCCAGTTAAGTGCGGAAGATGTGACAACCACAAGAAGGATTGCCAGAGTACGGATACATGTTGAAAGGGTAATTCGACGATTGAAGGTCTTCAAAATTCTAAGTGGGACTGTGCCTGTATCATCCTTAACACTGTTTGATGACATTTTGCTTGTATGTTCTGCTTTGGTTAATTTACGGTCAGATCTGATCAGAGATACTAATGAAAGTAATGAGTGAAATTAGTTTGTTATTTTTTAACAGTTGGAATATACACTGTACATGTACATGTATATTTAAGGCATTTGGATAGTGTAATTGATATATATGTTCATTGCATTATGATTGTATTATGTTGTTTGTTTAGCGTCCAGTGGCAAATAGTTTATGCATATTCAGGATGACATATTTTCATCTAGACGTCTTTTGGTTATTTTATGAACTCTACCTTTTTGAATTTACCTTTGTCATGTTTGTGTTAGTTTTGGGTCAAATTTATTTTGTAATTGGGTGTCTGTCGCATTGATGTATAACATTGTCCAACTCATCTCCTCTTATTCATAATTTATAATAAAACTTTCATCGCAATACATCAATCAAAGAGTAAAACATCATTGGAGGTATTTAAATGAAAACATTAAACTTGGACACCTTTTTAGATCAATAAATGGTTTCATGATTAACCTTTTAAGATAGTTTACTCTTTAACTGATGTAATGGGATGAAATTGTTAGTAACTTACAACCGACAAACAGTTGAAATGTCCTTAAAAATAACACAGGTTTCTTTGTGAATAGCCAGACCACACAACTATGGGGATTATCGTGTTAGATAATTAAGACACACCATGGTATTTACTGTGTAAATATTACTTACACTGTAACACAGTAGGGCAATCAATTGACATATTTCTGATTGAACAATGTAAACAAACAAGTACAACTAAAGGCTCCCTGCTGTCATTATCTGAACCAAACTACATGTAGACACATAATTGTGTAATTATCATAAGAGATGCAGAAAGACTGACCATACAAAAGTATAATGAAAATAAAAGTACATGCATCAAGAGTAACTTTGAAAAATCACAACAATCAAGTTGTTTGAAGAATACACACACACTGACAATCATACCACATCTCACAAATAATATATATATACAGGTACATGTATATATGTTCAGATAAACCAACAAATGAAACAATTATTTAAATGGATTTTTTTTAGTTTAAAACAAATAAAATAATTTTCAATACAAAATAAGCACATACATCGGTGTTTATTTATAAATTATACATTCCCTTCAAAATCTGACTGATCAAATTAAGCAAATGTACATGTATTTATATATATTATCAAATATGCATAAACTTTACAAAAGCTTTGCTCATCATCAGACGGTCATCTTGGATCTCATTAACTAAACATGGTAGAAGTTTTTTTACATAAAAAGTTTTTAATCTGGTGACTTGGTTATTAACGTAAGTCTCGTTATACAGAATGTCAATATATTTATGTTCATCTACGCCCAGCCATACAAGCAACTTGCACTGTTTTAATCCCGTACAATACATAGTGAGCTGAACTTGTAGGTAAATTCCTCTGCTCCCTTTTTCCTTTACAACAAGATCTCCATTTTCATCTTTTCCGACATCATATTTTCCAGATTCAAATAGTTGATCTTATGTTGACCAACTAGAAGAAGGCACTGGACACTTTATTTCTAGAAGAGTTTGTCCATCAAAAATTCCATCTGGACTTGCGGACAACCAGTTTTCCTGTTGTGACACACAAATGCCTTTCTCTTGGACTTGATGTCCATTAGAGTTCAGATACACTTTTGCATCTATTTCTCCCTGCTGGCCATGTTTAGTGAATTTATTTCCAACAAATTTTGGGTGTAAATGTTCACGTATAAAGTTCGTGCTGTCTGTTGTTTCCTTAACCGGCACTTTGTGAGCACTGCTGGCAGTTATTCTTAACTTTCTACAGTCTTTCCATAATAAGCTTTTGGACTGAAGTGTTGTTTCAGTCTGTAATCTAACTACTTGAGAATCCGTCAGGAACACATATTTAGAAAGAAACTGCACACATTTAGCACATGATGACAAATCATTGTGTTCACCATGAACTTGTTCAATACTTTCTTGAGTACGAACTGACGGATTACTTTTAAAGCTTTTGTTCATGATTGTTCCTTTTATTTCGAATAAAGGTAGCATTGGTGAGGCATTGACGGCTTCTTTAAATTCCTCTTAATGGTGTATCTCGTAGTCCAGGAACATTTTCATTACCCATCGGATTTTCACCAAGTTTGGGTTTTTTCAGCTGAATACTGACAAGGGGCTTTGGTTCAATGTTCCTGGTAGTTCCTCTATTCCACTTGGCAGTTTCGTCTGTGCAACTTACTCCAGTCATGCTATTTCTCACAGCATACTCGATCTTCCACAATAATGCTCCGACATGACTGCATGAAAGTCCTAAACCAGTCATGCACGTACACCAGGCTTGTTCCACTGCACCTTCCCCTGTGCACATAACATAGGCATCATTAAGTCTACTCACAGTCTGGGATGATCGTACACTCGCCTTCATAAATATTTTGTTATCTGTTGCATTGAAATACAATATTTTGTCTACATTTCCACTTTGAAAATAATTATAACTCTGTAAGCTCTTAAAGGTTTTCATTGTTTCCCCATCAACTGCCTTTGATCTTATCAAGTAGTTATAAATGTCACCGTACATTAAATTTGGCCAACTCCTCATATCGTCATTCCAGTCCTTTATTTCTTTGAAAATATCTGGCATTGAACTTTTAACACAATGTTTAACTTAAGTAGACATGATGAGGATGAACTAACTTGTTTATATATTTCTCGTTACGATTGAATGCTTTGTTTACGTTTTTATCATTACTGTAATGGCGGACGTGATTATAGCGCGCCCAGCGGCGAAGATTATTACTACGGGTGATAATTGAAAAAACGTGTCTATAGATCTGAAAGTTCGAAGGTAAAAGACACATCACTTTTTGTATGCGGGAGAACGATCCGTTTCATAGAACCCTTGTTAATGTTGAAACACTTCAAATTCATTACCAAATATTGGAAATAATGCGGAATATACCTCCGGATCCTATAGAGCAATATCCCAACATAATCTTGATGTACACTTTATATGTATATATATTTTACCTCAATAATCCCTATACTTCATATTTATTTGCATAATTCCATATTTGCATGCATATATAAGATAATAAAGCAAAATATCTTAAGCTTCCAACAGGAAATGTATTATAAAAGATAAAAATGTATCTTTTTCTGTCAAGGTAGAGAATCATCACGTTTTTAGTTTTCATAAATCATATTGCTTTTATAAATTTGGGTTTGAAAATTCCTTATGAAGATAAAACGAGAAAAATGCTTTATCGTATGCACATAATGCATAAAAAGCTATTTTTATCATTCAGGTAATACAAAGAAGATACAATGGTTCTGTTGGTTTCTACAGAAACTGGACGGCTTATAAAGAGGGTTTTGGTTTTGTAAATGGAGAATATTGGTTAGGTATGTATACACCAGTTGCGTTGACAAATAGGTGGTGAAAAGTGGAGCATGTAAAATAACACGTCGACGATACCTTTCTGCATTATTGAAGTGCAAATGCTTTAAGTTAATTCAATCAGTACAGCTGCTTCTTTCCTAAAAATACATTAACCATATGTTTTTTAATTCATGTATGGCAAATATCGATAAACAGATTATATATGGTTTTCAACTCGCATAATGTGCTAGGTTATATAACGCTTGGGGATATCACTCGCATCAAATTCCATGATACATCGACGAATGCTAGGGAAAAGAAGTATGCATTAAGTTTGTCGGATACATATTGAGAGTTGAATTAACTACTCGAATTGCTTTATACAATTTGTATTTCTTTGTTAAACTCCAACTGTTCATACAGGTAACGATATAATTCATCGGATAACATCAAATGGTAACCACGAGCTTCGAATCGATTTATCAGACTTTGAGGGCACTCATAAATATGCAAAATACTCAAGCTTCAATGTTGGTGATGAGTGGAGTGAATATCCATTGCATGTGGCGAATTATTCAGGGAATGTAGGTAAGATGAACAGAATACAACAAAATTAGAAAAAGAAGAAGTAAAATCTGTAATAAAATTAAAAACCAAATAGTGTTAAAAGACACGTAACTGTACTTTTAAAATGATATATGGTATGGGGTATGCTTATTGTAGAAAGGCGTATGGTGATTAGTACCAAGATCATAATGCGATACTGTTTTCATAAACACAACATACTATTTATATAACGCATAAAGGGGAAACAGAAATGCATAACAAAGATAAATGAAGGATGCAATAAAAATCATTATTCAAAGAAATCCAGAAATATATTATATATATGAAAAATTAAGAAAGTGATACACAGATATCTAAAGATAGCAAAAACATAAAGCCACATAAAAACCGTGCAGGCAAAAATTACTCTATAATCAATACCGTCGTTTTGCATTTACTGTAAATTCGATATTCTGAAATATGCATTACTAATAATTATGTATCCATTATTAACACATTACAAGTTAGAAAGTTTGACCCAATTTTATAGGTGTTTTAATAATGTTGAAAAGTCATGAATTCATGGTTAAAACATGTAAAAGCTAATCAAAACATTTGGTTCTAATAGTAATGTGTATGGTTACTTCTGGGACACTCAAAATCACAACGGAAATTGGGATATTTAAAAACCTTGTGCGTCCTGTAGGGAAAGACTTAGCTCTCTCATGTAGAGAGATTATTGCAACAAATAATGGTTTTCAGGGTTCTGCCCCTATCCAACATATCCTCAGCAGTAGTTCTCATAACTCGCTGCGTTGGAAGACCAAATGTTGACCTTGGATTGTTTTCTGGTCTTTGCTTGGGTTATTGTCGTGTTGACTCATTCCATTCTCTAGTATATTCTCATAATTCCATATTTTAAGATATTGTCATGATGGTTATAATTCTTTGATATTTAAATATGAATAGCAGTTTATTATTTAGCTCATTCTAAACTTGAAAAATGACATAAATTACGTCCACTTTTTAACATAGTTTAACTTCTGATGACTTATTTTATTATACTGTCGCCGGGAAAAAGGTTCCTAGTTGCTTACGTCTTACTGTCCCTACGATCAATAAAATTGTTGTCATTTATTTTTCTCATCAACTTCAAATCTGATCCATTTTTTTTAATTTAGTTTCATCTCTCATTTCTTTTCTGTTAATAGGAAATTTAGCATCTATTAACTTTAGCTTCAACATTACACCCACCCCCTTTTCCTCCCAACACTTGATATATTATATGTGTTTTTAAATATCTTGTGTTGTGTCTCTTTGTGTGCCAGTTTATCTAAGCCTATGGCAGATATAAGTTAATTCGGTAATTTTAATGCTCTACCTAGAGGCGGCATGTTTTTCGGTCTGTGCGTTCATTTGATCGCCCGTCCGTCAACCTGTCCATCTTAATTCGGCATTAATTTTATGGTCGATGTAGTTTTTATAATATGACCTTTCTATTGTTAATGCCAAATTAAAGATTTTATATTAATTTCACTGTCCACTGAGCATAGACAATGACAGTGCGAGTTAGCAGGTTAAAGTTTCTGGTCATGGTAGTTTTTGATGAAGTTGAAGTCTAATCAACTTGTAATGCGCATCTGGTGCAGAAAAATTGGTACCGTTTATGTTACTGTAACTTTGTTCCCATGTTACCTGTGATATGATCTTTCTAATTCTAATGCCAAAGTAGAGCTATTAAGCAAATTTTACGGTAAACTGAGCATAGAAAATGACAGTGCAAGTTTGTCATCTGTGTACTATTGACATATTTTTCTTTCTTCATATTTCAGGAAATATTCTTATGAACCCAGCTCAACCTCATAATGGAATGCAATTTTCTACTGTCGATCACGATAGAGATACGACTACAGGCAATTGTGCAGCGGCCTACAAGGGAGGCTGGTGGTATGCAGCATGTCATAATGCTAATTTAAATGGAAGATATCTATCCGGTCATCATGAATCATTGGGTGATGGCATTGACGTCAGTACTTTTCGTGGCTTGCATTATTCACTGAAGACTGTTACAATGATGATTACGAAAATTAATCTTTAGAAAATAGAAATAAATGGACTCTTTTCAATCCGTGTTTGTTATTTAGGGGAAATGATAATCAATATAGTATCTATATAAGTCTTTAAAAAATAAAATGTTACATTTGGGATTACAATTATAGGTTGATGCCAATTCTGTGGTGATGCAGCTTGTTTTACTGTACTTTTTAGCTGTCATATTAATCGATGCTTTGTATTGGAGAAACACTATATGATTCAATTATTTTCTAGTATCTAAGATAATTGTAAAGCTCTTGCGTTTAGACACATCCTTATCGATCAATTAACTATTAGACCTTTTCAACAACTGATGTGAGGGGTCGTCTCAAAAATGAAAATTGAAAATACTACTATTGATCACTTTTGGATTTATTGCTTGAAACTTATTTGATTGGCAATGATACAACTTTCTACAAAAGTCCAAATAACATGGAATTTTTTAAAATTCAGAATAAAGAAGAATATTAATTTTACGGAGAAAAAAAGAAGAGAAAAAAACAAACAAAAAATAACCAAAAAATAACCCCCCCCCCAAAAAAAAAACAACAAACAACGATCTCTGATCGACTAAACGGGAATCAAATATGAAGACGAAGCATACTTTCAAAATATCATTCACAAAAATTTCTACTGTGTGAAGTGCGTACAAATTACTAACATTTTCAGGACTTAGTACAGGTGCACAAACATGCGACTGGGTTTTACCTGTATAGAAAAGATTATAAAACCGGCAAAGCTTTGTCAAGGAAAAGAGAAACAGAGAAACAATATCTGACCCGTTGACAACAAAATAAAATATAGCAATGACAGTGTAACATATAAAACCAACGAGATTTGATGAACACGGACCCCACTAAACTCCATAATGCAATGCTATATGCGATATCCGCTTCTTGTAAGAAACTATGAGCTCATTTTCGAAAACTAGGGAATTCCTCTACGGGCAATTATATGGGCCAAACAGTTCGTGAGGATGACGATATAATTAAATGAGGGATCACTTAATTTATTGGAATCCCAACCAATGCTTATCACTGTCCAAAAAGAATTTAAAATGACAAAGCGCTATAGTTACTAGCGTGTTGAATTATAAATTCAATAGGCAGGTATGCGTATGTATTGCTAAATGTTGATACATTGGAACGAGAGGCCAATTACATTCCCCCTATTCATGAAGGAAAAACATCAACTTTAACTAGGTATCTTAAAGCGGCTTAGTATTTCGTTGATAAAAATGGCGATGTGATCTTTTCCTTCGACTTTTGAAATCAATATGTTTTCACCCCTCCGGGTATTGAATATGTACTTCGGGTATTAAATATGTACATCGGGTAAGGATAAGCCCGTTTGTAAAACACTGACTCGACCTTGTTTACAAGTGTGTAACAGACGGACAAACAGTCCAGTAATTATGCTTCATAAATTCTCATAAATCTTCAGAATTTTACAAATACACATCTATCGTTATTGACATGCGGCATAATCATAAAATGAACGGAAAACTGATAATGCAGGATGTGGAATAATTACAGTAATTTTTAAATTAATTTTACGTAAAATGTCGTGTAAATACATGTAATATCAATATTACTAGTATATGATAGAGAAAAAAATTTATTTACTTTTTTTTTATACATCTGATGTAGCTATATATAACCGCCAAATCGAATTTATATACGTTATGATAATCAGACGTTTTTTTTTAGACGACCCCTTCATTTTACCTGTAAACTGTAGGTGTCGTTAGTCGGTGTCGAGAGTTGTTGAAAAGGTCTAATAATGGTGCCGATTCCAGTCGTATATCATTCTAACATTACTTCAGCAGTTTTTCTGTTGCGAGCACATCTCTGGCTACCAGATCTACGAAGCCCATATAATGTCAAAATTCAAGCAAATTAAAAATTAAAAGATTTGTTAACGATTGGACAGATGATATTTTACAGTTACTTAATGGGATTTTCACAAATTGGAAAGCCGAAATCGCATCTTGAAGATCGTGTTTTAAGTCTTCCATTCCTAACAATGTCAATAAAAAAAGAATATTTCACTGCCTTTTACATGCCATTTTTCAAACAAGAAACTATAGTTACTGTATTAAGAAGGAAATATGATAACTGTTTTCTATTAGTTTAAAGTGTGTGAGCTTTTTATTTTGCCACTTGATTACCGACTTACCGTTTTCAATTTTCCTCGGTATTTTTGTTATTATACTTATTACTATTTCCAGTGTTTATTGTGATTAAAGAATGATTAATCCATGTCGTTTTGTGCATTTTACAATTTCTGATCTCTAAATTATGTATTATGAATTTAAGATAAGGTTAATTCATACATGCATAATTTCTATTTCAAAACTGCATCCTGATACGCAGATATTTTTCAGTGTTCTGTTTTCCATACCAGATATATTATAATTTGTGTTTCCATTATTCTATCTATAAATCATCACGAATTGGTTGATCGTTATGGAATATCCGTTTTCCAGATGCTATCGGATATGTTCCTTATGTCGTAACTACAATCCCGTTCCCTTTTCAAAAATGGAACCTACCGAATTAGACTTTTATCCGGCTTTATAATTACATGAGCAACACGACTATTGCAACATGTTAAGGTAGATCTGCTTACACTTTCTGGAACCGAGATCACCCCCAGATTTCGTGGAGTTCGTGTTGCTGTTGTTCCCCTATTTTTGACATTTTTACCTATTGTGTCTGATTGTTTTGTTCACAAATCGTTGTCAATATGATGGAATTTGATGCGATAGTCATACAGGTGAGAGGGTTAGCTAGCTTTAAAACCAGTTTAAACCACCATTTTCTACATACGAAAATGCCTGTCCGGAATATAACAGTTGTTATCTATTCGTTTGATGTGTTGAGCTTTTGATTTTAACATATGATTAAGGACTTTTCGTTTTGAATTTTCCTTGGAGTTCAGTATTTTTTTATTTTAATTTTTTCTGGTAACTAACTGAAAACCCTTGCCGTTTTTAGCACAACCTTTTTGATCTTTTGGTCCTCGATGCTGTTCAACTTTGTACTCGTTTCGGCTTTCAAACTTTTGTATCTGGGCGTCACACGTAGGTCTTGTGTGGACAAAATACACTTCTGGCGTATTAAAATTTTGAACTTGTTGCCTTTTGTTGGCTGTTATTCGTGTGATTCTTTGTCAATTGTGTTCTCCAATTTAAATATATTGTAGTCCTGTGTTGTCATTTTGATGTTATATTTCACATGGCCATAAAAGTGCGAGGTTTGGCATGCCACAAAACCAGGTTCAACCCACCATTTTTTCCTTTAAAAATGCCCTGCACCAAGTCAGGAATATGGCCATTGTTATATTATAGTTCGTTTCTGTGTGTATTTAATTATAACGTTGAGTCGTTTGTTTTCTCTTATTTTTTAGTGTAAATTAACATTGCGATAAGACGGATCACGGTACTTGTCTATCCCAAATTCATGTATTTGGTTTTGATGTTATATATATATGTTATATTTGTTATTCTCGTGGGATTTTGTCTATGTGTGTTACATTTTAGTGTTATGCTGTTGTTCTCCTCTTATATTTAATGCGTTTCCCTCGGTTTTAGTTTGTTACCCCGATTTTGTTTTTTGTCCATGGATTTATGAGTTTTGAACAGCGGTATACTACTGTTGCCTTTATTTTTCGATACATTGGGAGTAAAAATAAATTTTGCAAATGCTGTTCAAATGGGAGAGGGAATTAGGAATCGTGCAAAAATAAAAATGGAAAATGATTTACCATATGATGGGGATAGGGGAGTACTGTGGATTCATTAATTTTTGTGGGTATCAATTTTCGTGGATGAAGGTAAACTTGGTTCGTGGACATTTAATTTCATGGATTTGCGGAAGTCGTCATACAAGAATTTAGAAAATTTGTCATTCGTTGAACATATAATTTTGTCGTTCACCAATACCTACGAAATTCACGAAAATTGGTATCAAACGAACAATAATGAATCCTCAGTAGTGCAATTCGGAACAGCAATGATGTAATGAAGATTGGTTTCCGTGGGAAGTTTACTTATGAGGCACTGTATATTGCCCGATTACTATCACATGTCTGTCTTGTATCTGATGGCTGAAACATGATTTAGAGAAAACAATACAAAGAACTAAACTGTATCTCTACTGACAACTTCACTAGTTTTATACATGCCCATTTCATTGAAAAATCAAAAAGTCACACATTATTGCAACTTTGTATTACTTTGTGGTTCGTACACAATGGCAGAAAGTGTGTCTGTTCGTATAAACAGCTGTACTTCGCTAGAATATTTGATAATTACCTGATGACCTATATCTATTGTGTCACATCAACATAGACACACATGATTATTGACTTCGTGGTAAGTACTTATTTACATGTGTTTACATATACTAGGTCGAAAGGTGTAAGCCCAATATAAACGTGATATGATAGGAAATAATTTGTAAGTGACAATTGGTGGAACTTTAAGTTTTATAGAAGGTAAACCAGACTTTTATTAATATAGAGGTGTCCAGAGAAGAGTATACATAACGGCAATCAATTATTTATAGGAGAACAAAATATATTATGCATCAGTATGTTTTCATTCGTGAAAAAAGTCAGCACACCTTCTTAAATAAAATTTAAAAAAAAGGAGCTACTATTTTTATGGTGTTCATGTTTTAGTCAGTGGGATTTCTTTCGACAAACACATAATCTCACTGAATGTCAGAACAACCCTTGTGACTTTAAAAGGTCTACGTTCCTCCCAAAATTATTTATTGTACTCATAATTCCAGTTTTCTTTTTATAAATAAATGGCTAGTTTTTATTATAAAACTTATGTAAATAACTTTTCTGTCCAAATTTAGAAGATTTTCTTTTTAATTGTTTGCTTCCAGTTAACAATTTGCCGATATGTTTTCCGTATGCAGTGAACTCAGCGTGACCTTTCTCGTATAAATCAGGTAATCGAAATGCGCATGAATCTGTCATTGAAATACTTAAAAGATCTTATTGTAAATGTTATACACGTGCTCAATATCGATTCTTCTTTTCTGATTGTTAAGTATAAGGTGACAATTGGTACATGTAAACTACGGCTTCTCAACACGACAATTAAATAGCTGCCATATTTTCACATCATAACAGACCGAGAGAATGTTGTAGTGGACGATTAAACGATACGGATACGTAAAAAATGACAAAACCGTGCACAAAAGACTAAGTTATGATATAAACATGCATTGGTTCAAAAATTTGATAAACATATTTTTCACCAGCCACTAGTTTCATTTAACTTTGAAATTGCATTATTTTATTTAAATCTTATTCTAGATTTTAATTTTACTGTGTTATAATATTCTATCGTCTAGCAATTTAGCGATTTGAATAAATCGCCACTGATGAATCGTTTGTAGCCGAAACTTGAGTCTGGTATTAGATTATAAACCTGGTGTCTTTAACGATTTTTTATGGTGAATACGATAATGTAGCCTCGTTTTGAAAAATAACACTCAAAACTCTTTAAATGGTGAAAAGAAAGATCACAGACTGACAATTTACTTTCCTTTTGCAAGGGGTAAACATATTCACGTAGCATTGAAGGTAACCAAATTTGCATACTTATATGCCTAATTTTTTTGAAAAAAATTACAGAACCATGTCAGTTGCGAAACATATTGCATGACATTGAACGTGAATATTATTTGTTTACAGATAGTTTGAAGAGATGACCAAGCTGATCGTTGCTGTGTTTATGTTGTCGGTGACAACAATTAGTAAGTAACTCAACCAGTACGATAATAGTTAGCAAAATTTGCTTACTAAACAGTAGCACACGTGTGAATTGCCAGTATGGGGTCGTGTACGTATTACTTGGTCAATTTTGTTCAAATGTTCGTCGGCTAAAGTTTTGACTGTGATATTGATTTGTTTATATGACCCCATGGTTTCTTCTTCCTTCTCTGTAGTCGCTGTATCTATCACTGACTATGGAATAATCGAATTTCTTTGTTAATGTCAAATCACTTCTTTTGAATTTTGACATAAAAAGGAGTTGTTTTTGTGAAATAAGTTTCTTGTTTTCGTATTCATCTATTTGTTTACTAACATGCATATGGATATCTATTTAATGCATTATAAAGAATAAAGTTTATAACATTAACTCCTATATTCGCACTAGGTAGACTGTGGAGAATTGTTGACGAAATTATATTAACTATCTAATTCTTTAGTATAATACAAATGTATGTTCGTTCAATTTGACTTTTCATATACATATATAGCTCTATGAATTGACAGCAAATTGTTGAACGAACATCCTTGTTATTTATTCCAAGAAAAGCATACATGTGTATAAGTACATTAAACATACAGTATATAAACATATATATATATATATATATATATATATATCATAAAGCATATTTGTAACGCAAAACCATATCATTTTTAAACTATGCTATAATCGACATGATGTATCATGGATACACTGGTAATTTGATACCCGGATCAGAACAGTACAGTTTTGTTTTCAAAAGTTGTTTATGTATATATCAGTTGTATTTTGGTTAGATTTTTCATCAACTTAGATGTATCATTTATCTATTGGAGGTTATGGCTCTATATATTTTTCTTTTTTTAAATTCACTTGCTCTATCATTGTAGATTGTGGTCAGGATTGTCTTTCGTGCACTGGCATTGAAACTGCTGGAGATTGTGATAGACGTGAAACTTGCAATAATGATGAGGTACTGGGTACGTTTGAACATGAAGACAAATAATCATGAATTGTAAAAAATAGTTGTATTTTAAAAATACATGTAGGCTACTTAAAATCTAAAATTGTATAAGATCTTGATTTTAAAAGTACACAACTTATGATGAACGTTTCATATTGAAACAACAAATAAAGGTAGTTTTATTTACCAATTAATTAACATATCTAAAACAGATGCATAACACTTAAAATCCAAACACGTTTTGGTACCCTTTTCAGCCCATGGAAAATGTGAATACCAATAAACAAGCAATGTAATGGAGTTCCCTGTTACAAATTTTGGGAAAAGAGAGATACATTTTATTGCTATATAGAAAAGAGATGACATATGTTCCTAATTTTAGAATTAGTAAAGATTCATCAAAGATACAATGCTTATAATTTGACACATAAATGCCTGTTATTTACGCATATAACATGTATAATGAAGTATGTAATAAATGATAAACATTGTTTCCTCCATTTGTCCTATATATATATATATATATATATATATATATGACTGTGTTTTGTAGGTTTGTTTCAAGCAAAAATACTCTACAACTTCTGGCAAAGTTCTATTTGATTTTGGTTGTTCTAAGTCACAGGTAAGATGAAACTAGATTTTGAACGTTTTGGTTATATTTTCACTCATTCATGTTTTAGATGAAATATTTAATCAGTCAAGCAATATCATATAGATTGTACAACAGCATCAATTTTTTAGATAGAAACATGATTAAAGGTCAAGTGGAGCATTTTCGAGTTTATTACATATCATGTAGAGACATCCCTTATCATATGGTATCAGTATTGAAATCTGTCTTTATGATCAATGAGAAAAGTTAACTTTATCCAATGTTTAGTCGATCTATGAGTTTGACTGTCCCTCTGGTATCTTTCGTCCCTCTTTTAGTGAGTACATGTACAAAATATCAATCAATTAATTGGTTCTAATATATTATAAAACTTACACTACAATTTTTTTTTATATAGCTTTGCAGCAAATCATTGGGAACTATATTTGGGAGAAGAGAAGAAGGACATCACATCATATGTGAAGCATGTTGTAACAATACAAGGTATTGCAATGGAGAACTTCGATGTGACCCGGTTATAAAACAAAACTGTAGGTGTATACATAATCTGTCATAACCTACTCGTAAGCATTTTGGAAAGTTTAACATATTAATCAATTTTAAGCATGAACAAAATGGAAAGGAAACTGAACTTCACAGTAAATATAAAACTAAGGAGATGTGGTACGATTGCCTATGAGACAACCTCCACCAAATATATTGTCATGTGTTGCTGATTCACAATGTTAACTTTATTTCGACGTCCATGTTTTAAAATGTTTATAGAATAGCTAATCGAAGAATTCAAATAGAGAAAAATATTCAACGAGTGACCGAACAACACATTAATTCACGAATGCGCGTAGCGCATGAGTTAATTATCAGTGTTGTTCGGTCACGAGTTGAATATTTTTCGATGATTTAATTCTTTAATTAGTTAATCTTTTCATTACATTGGCAAATGCCTTTTTTTTTAAAAGAAATTAATGTAAAACATGTCAGGAACTATGTCTTTTTTCTACGCATTCACAACTTGTTTTGATCCGCCGTTATCGACGTCTTGACAACGCCTATTGTTGTATGACGTCAGAGAGTGAAATAACAACATTTATTTCACATGTGAAATTATCGGATTTTATTTACCTGGGAAATCAATGTAATTTATTGCAACCAATGTAATAAATTGTTTTTAACCTTTAAGTTGCACTTTAAAACAAATATTTCCTACAATTCTGAGTTATGACTCCTTGGTGTTTACACTGATGAAAGCTTTAGCGCTCAGTGTTCAGGTAACAAATAGTACTACTAGAAACAATAATAGAGTAACCTATGACATGGCTACAAAAATCTTTATTGTTTCATGGTTTACTGATAAAAAAAATATCACAATTAGGGTGTTTCAAAGTAAATTAAAAAACGCAGAAGTCTATAAAGGAAAAAGTCAAAAGAAATATCTAAATATAAAACACAAATAGAGTGTTGCAAGATTGATACATTTGTTATATTCAGTGACGATACTAGTATCGCTATATGTTAAAATTCTTTTTTCAATCTCAATTCATCCGACAAAGGAAACGGGACAATCTATTATCTATATTTATGCCTATAACTCGTTTAAACAGTACTTACATTAAAGATTTAGACAGTACAACCAAAAACGATGAAAGTTATGAAGGAAACTAACATCTTACTTTAATATCTATTTGATCGCCATTGCTTAGTATATAATAACTTGTTTTCGGTTTACATATGATACAGTATATGCATTTACTTCTTGCAAATGTTGAATAATCGAAACACTTTTAAAGTATGAATAATATAAATTGTCCTGTCCTTATTGAAAGTTTAAACTAATGAGTTATTGATATGTTTACTTTCAGACACCCATCTACCAAGAGAATGTTCAGAAATATTACCATCAAATTTGACAAGTGGAATTTACAATATATATCCATTCAATTCGCATATAGCTGTTCCAGTATTCTGTGATATGACCACTGAAAATAAAAGTTGGACGGTAACATATTTTGTATTTGGATAGTTAAACTTACCACATATACTAGACCCTATGTATTTACTTACCTATTCATATCATTGTCTCACTTTTCGGTCTTTGTAGAAATGGCTTCAATACTTCAAGCGACAACTCTACGAGAAAATATACCTTTCTTTGTATTCTCTTACAATAGTCATCACCGAAGTAAGAGATCCGTACATTGGATTTTGTCTCATTGACACTCATTCCCAATTTTTTTTTATATGAAAGTGATTCGTGTCCAAATCTCGTTTTGAAGACATGCATTACAAAAACTATTCTCAGTAATTAACCACAGTATTAAATGTTTATTAA
Organism: Mytilus edulis; assembly: GCF_963676685.1. Classification (NCBI taxonomy): domain Eukaryota; kingdom Metazoa; phylum Mollusca; class Bivalvia; order Mytilida; family Mytilidae; genus Mytilus; species Mytilus edulis. The sequence continues at coordinate 25,153,436 of NC_092356.1, forward strand.
TTCATAATCACGATATGATTTAAAAAAAAGGTGGTCGTCTGATATTGATGTTTATTGCAATCAATCAATTTTCCCTATACTTGAAATCAATGTTTTTCTAGGTTAAAAATCGCATTACTTGGTTGATATATTCCAAATGATTTTCAAATTTCGAACAACACCCAAGACGTCGCTACTTATTTTGGTTTATAGGAAGCATAGCCGTATACTTTTCCGTAAATGTTATTTTGATTATACGCTTGAAGATTCAATACAAGTACACGACAATGTAATGTGATTGGTAATAAGACAACTATTCGCCAGATACCAACTGGCGAAGTAAAACATATTAACGGGTATGCACTCCTCTTATATCCCCGGACAGTGGTGTAAAAGCAACTCACAAAAACGAACGGTTAAATCATTTAGCCGTATTTGGCTTTTTGTAATTTTAAATATTCAATGCTCTTCAGATTTGTTCTTCTTTGGCTTTGTAACTATTTTGATATAAGCAAGCGTCACTAATGAGTCTTGTGTAGACGAATCGCGCGTCTGGCGTATTAAATTATAATCTTGGTACCTTTGATAACCAATTAAAGAGATAGCTTTAAAAGAGAATTATGTATGATCAATTGAATGTTTACAGTTAAAACTTTATAAACATTTGAACCAGACAGATTATTAAAGAAGTCAATGTTTTCATTTCATTTTTGACCTTTATACACACAGAATGAAAGTCTACTTTGTAAAGCCGGTATAACTCAATGTATTGACTGAATTGTTATGTAACTTGATCTATTAAATCAGAAGAACAACAGGTATTTTCATCCTCTTCTATATCTTCAATGTATCGACTGCATTTTAATAAAATTAAATGCATTAGATTGGAAAAACAACATGTGGTCAGCCTCTTTTATTCATAAATAAATGTTTTTAAAATTTAATAACTAAACGGTATTACTCAAATGAGTTTATTAACTTGACGTTCTCTTTGCTCTTGGAATATACCGACAGAGACACCTAAGGATTTTCGCTTGTCATGTTTAGGACTTTTTGTAAGATTTTCGGAATCCTCTGGTTTTATCCATTTGAATGCTTTAAAAAAAGTTGTCCGTTGACTCCCATTTTTCTTTTTCTAAATCTTTTACATGTATAATGATAAGTCATCTATTAAAGTCTCACACACTTTTAATTATTTTTCAATAGTTTTTGAGAACTTAAATTTGTCAATAATTAAGATATGAAAGTCAAGAGAGAATATTTTACCGCCAAAATTTCAGTGGCTTATATATATATATATATAAAAAAACACATTGACCTATATATTTGTTTTGCTCTTTTGATCTCTTTTTTAATCCCCTATCAATATAAACTAGTGTTTTGAAAAACTAATTATATTGTCACTGAGAAGCAATCTCTCTTAACTTCAGGTAATACAAAGAAGATACAACGGTTCTGTTGACTTCTTCAGAGATTGGATGACTTATAAAGAGGGTTTTGGTTCTGTTGATGGCGAATATTGGTTGGGTATGTAAAAATGTTGTTGTTTGTAAAAGAAATTACAATTAAATAATAAAATACTATTTAAGTTGAAGTGGGAATACATATTGAATTATAGCGGACGTGGAAATACAGAAGTATAACATTTGAGACCGATTTTTTCAAAGAGATAAAAATGAAATCGTATAAGGACACATATATAATGGACAACACTATTTAAAGAAACAAATCACCAAAATGTATATAAAGAACCATGCTTGAGTCGGTATTTATCAAAATAACAACTGCAATAAAATCTTGTTCGAAAATCAAAAAAGCTTACAACTCGCAACACGTCATTTTCAAAGACGTTGACTTTAATGGTATCCACAATCATATACATCTATGAACTGATACGTGAAACTGATAAGAAAGAAAATAGACAGAAAGCCAACCATACATTACCAAGAACATTAAGTATTGTTCATCAACAAAACAAAAAAGAAAATGAAGTACGATAGGGAAAGCGGTACATGATAAACACGTCGCTTCTATTACTTGAACAGAGGAATATGTCAGAGCGGCAATTTCAATTAGTCATGCATGGTTTTGATTTGTCGTAATGTAGGTCAGTTGGGCTCTATTTTTTTCATAAATAGTATTTTCTGATATGTTTTATCAGCAATACTGAAAAACAAGTTCATTTTTTTTACATAGATAAGGCCGTTAGTTTTCTCGTTTGAATTGTTTTACATTGTATTATCGGGGCCTTTTATAGCTGACTATGCGGTATAGGTTTTGCTCATTGTTGAAGGCCGTACGGTGACCTATAGTTGTTAATGTCTGTGTCATTTTGGTCTTTTGTGGATAGTTGTCTCATTGGCAATCATACCACATCTTCTTTTTTATGTAATGTATTAAGTCTAATTTCTGCACCAATTGAAATCATTAAATTATAGATTAGATTATGCATCCAGGCAAATTATTTTTCAAACAGGAAATGATATAATCCATCGTATAACATCAAGTGGTAACCATGAACTTAGAATCGATTTATCAGACTTCGAGGGCAATGATCGATATGCAAAGTATTCGAGTTTTCTCGTTGGTGATGAGTGGAGTCAATACCAGTTACATGTATCAAACTATTCAGGGGATTCAGGTTAGATTTATATCATCTATGAATTTATAATTATTAAAACGAATCGCAAGTAAAAAACTAAATACATGTTTCGAGCAAAATAACTTAATACCTCACATGCAAACAAAGGGAAATAAATACATACAAACAAGCGATTGAGTTAGCGTTAATTATCATATTAGGAATGGTATATTACTATAGCATTTACAAGGACACTTAATCATAGGACTATATTATTTAACTAGGATTTGTCATATATATGTGTCGATGCTACTGCTTGTCGAAAAGTTGTTAGTCCCCGATGATTTCATCATCTTAGCGGTCTGTACTGCGGAATGACCATGATTCATAGCATTAAAGTATGAAACTTCGTGTTAATACATTTGGAAATTATTGAGAAACACAACTGCATCAAGCAAATTTGGTCTTTGATGCAATTGGCTATGTTTTTATATTTCTTTTAATCATATAGCTCTTAAAGAGTTGACGTATTTCTACTGAATAAAGCGTTCAGGATCCTGTTGAAGATAAATTAAAGAAAAGTTTATTTACACACACTGCTATTTCCATTTCTATTTTCCATTACGCAGGTTAAAAACGCATCATGTGTATTAACAAACCTTGGGCCGATACTGATGATGCCCACCTTGACAAAAAACACACAATAAACAAAAAACTACTGCAATAATGATAAGAGTTGATATTTAAAAAATATACATGTAATTGATCAAGTTGAAACCTAGTGATTACCTTCTGAAATGCATTTTTGTAAAAAAATATACCATATATTTCAGTTATGTCACGAATGACGCGTTTCTTTCCTTTCGAAATATATAGTCAACCGGTTGAAAGGTATCGAACCATTTGTCACATGTTACCATCTATATATTTCAGGAAACTTTCTCATGCACCCAAAGTACAACCATAACGGAATGCCATTTTCTACTTATGATCACGATGCTGATGACTCTCCCCTTAATTGTGCATTGCAATACAAAGGAGGTTGGTGGTATAACCATTGCCTGATTGCTAATTTGAATGGAAGATACCTATCGGGTCATCATAATTCTTTTGCTGATGGTATTGACGTCATAATATGGCACGGAACTCATTATTCGCTAAAGACGGTTACTATGATGATAACCAAAATAAATCTGTAGAAACTAAAATAAAATTGATTTCTTTTCTACGTAACCATTCATTTTGATGAAGACTGTCATAGAATAGAAACTTGTTTCATGCACTAAGAAATTAATCTATCACAAGTCGGCTGCCTGTCGTCCCTCTGTGTCTGCGATTGTCATCTAGGGACCATCAATTGTTTTAATACAAGTAGGATTAAGATGATATATTTTTATCTTTAACTTTAAAAATAAAGCAAAAAATCCTTCGATACAACAAGCATGACTTAAACTAAAAATTCAAGTTTTATGTTCTTTTAAAATGTTTTAATTGTTTTTCTTTCTCCAACCTTTTGTTTTGATGAAGACGAATCTATTCAAAGAACACACATGCACACAACAATTTTTACAGTTTGTTCTACAAGAAACGTACATAACAATCAACTGGCAGTGCCGTCCTTATATTCTTATTTGTATTTTACTCAATAACGTTTTCTAATCACTTCATGTTTGAAGGATTCACCATTGCAGCTATTTATATTAAAGATTGCAATGTAACAGGTCTTCTTTATTTTAGGTCGTCGCGGCAGAGTGAGATAAGTAGTCAAACTACTGTATCACTTTTCTGTCAACTCTGAGATTGTGAATCCTGAACGTGACAGGTGTGTTCGACTCTAAAATCCATTTACTAGGATTCCTTCAATGCACTCCGGCTTTCTCCAACAAAGTAACACAACAGTGTTCACTTAGGGGTTACACATCAATTTATCAATCTGCATTATCTTAGCGGGAAAATGTTCAATCTTCTCAATGTACTTGCATGAAATACATATACATGTCTGACAAAATTGATTCATTTTAAGGTTGCTTTGGTTTCTTCTTCCATCTTGGATTTTGAAAAAGCAGATTTTTTCCATTTTCTTTTCTGAAAGCATACTGTTAAAGCTATCTTCTAATTTTTTATCTGAAAATTTTGGTGTAGTTTTCTTTTAATCACACAAAATAAGGTTTCCCTAGCATAATTCTTACAAAATCCGACAATTTTTCACAACCTGTAGTGGGGAAAAAAAAGTCCGATGAACTATACTTTTTTCATATTTTTTAAATAAGAATGATATAAACTATACCAAGACAAATTATTAAAAACAAATCTATAAATTTTGATTTAACTCCCCTTTCCCCTTTACCTTAACATTGTTTTCATAGCTAAATATTGGTCGACTTGTTTTCATTTTTAGCTTCTCTGATCTGGATGTGTTGAAATAACATACTTAGTTTGTTCTCATGTTTTACTGTTATACCACACTTAGGTGAGGGTTAGTGCTTTCAAACATTTTAAACACACCACATTCTTTATGTTCCCAGTACTCGATGTTTTAGTGGTTGTCGTTGGTTCGTGGTTGTCATAAACGATTTAAAAAAAAATCTTCTTAATTGGGTCGTTTATTTTATAATTGAATTGTTTCATACAGCAGATCCTGCTCCACACATGGCACCCGTCGTGTTGGTCCTGTTATAACTTGTAACAGCTATTTTACGAAGAAAACAGTAGCTTAGACAAGATGTTATAGCCACATAATACTTCCATACACACGATTGGTGTTAATTATTCATTGGATAATAAATAGTTTGGACATCGGTGCAGGTATAAGAAACATGATAGACAAACACATCTTCAAATTCCAAAATCACATGTAAAACAAAATGTGAACAATTTGGACTATTTGAATGTTTTATTGATCGTTAGTAATTTTTTTATACAATTGTTTTATTCAATGATTTTTTCAATTTTTCCTCTAAGTCACTAACTACATTAATATCTTCCAACTGTGCTGAAATGATCAATTTTGGTAATTGACTTGTTTCTGTGTATGTGACAGCTTTAAATCTAGGTTTTGATAAGCCTAAAATGAAGAATAAAATTAAATATATTATTCCTTAATGCCTGCAACACAAAAGTTTCAGTCTTCATATGCTCATTCGCTCTAGAAATATGTACCTGACGTTATAACATATTGTTAGGCATTTTCAATTGTTTGTTTATATATATTCATATCTTACAATGTTTTGTGTTTCCCTTTTCAATATTTTATTTGTATTTGGTGACGATTTTTTTTATATAGATTTGACCGTTTTAGCATCAACCTAAATTTATCATATACATATGACTAAAACGTTAAAAAGTTAAATGTAAATACATTGTATTGACTATATCAGCATGTACTGCTATACTAAATTACCAATTAGCCTGTTCAGAATCTAAAGAACTATGGGTAATCTCATTGTTCGTACACCAAAATGAAAATAACGTTACGTCATTTGTCCAATTTCCATTGTTTAGAACGTGTTAAACCAATCACAACATTTTGGTGTACGCTTTTGAAAAATGTACCCAGAATACATTAGTTTCCGAAACGAAAAAATTATAAACAGAATTCCGATCAATGCAATGATTTAATTTATTACTTATTATGTTTTTGTTCTCAAGGTGATGGATCCCGAGCATTGGTGGATCTAAACAGTTTTGAAAAAAATCGTGATTTTGCAATATTGTCGCAAAGGTTTTACTAATTGTTTTTAGTAATCAATAATATGTGATTTGGTTTATAGTGGAAAGAAAAATAACCAAAATACAGAGGTAAATACTAGGTGGTCAGTCTATAAGCAAATTGCAAAATCAAAGGCCAAAACACATTAAACGAAGTGATAACAGCTGTCAGATTCCTGACTTGGTACATGTATTTTCTATGTAGAAAATGACGAATTAAACCTGGAGATCTGTCTCATTCAACTCATTCTTATTTTCATATATCCTTGCATTATCCTTCGTGCAAATCCATAGAAAACCAAGGCTCCGTGTTGAAGGCCGTACATTGACCTATAATGGTTTACTTTTTTTAAATTGTTATTTGGATGGAGAGTTGTCTCATTGGCACTCACACCACATCTTTCTATATCTATTAAGTTCCAATCAATATTAATATAGCTATCAAAGATCTCAGGCTTATAATTTATTACGTCAGACGCGCGTTTCGTCTACAATTATTTTTTTTTGAAAACAACACGTTTAATAATTTAATGCGTCCGAAGCGCTTTTTTGGATTAACCTTCTCCAGGAACGATCAAAGCCAAACATTTGAAATCTGAGGATGTACAAGTACCGAAACCGTTGAAGAGCTATATGTCAAAATACCTAAAATAAATAGTCAAATTCATCTAATGTCAACCTTGCCTGAGGGAGTTGAAAAAGTTGTAAAGCATTGAGGTACCAAAATTTCAAAAAGTTGTCGCTATGTCTGTGTTAAGAAAATCCTTAGTATTTGGAATAATTCATATATATTAGATGACTAGTATCTACTGGTCTTAGACCATCACTAGTAAATTGCAGTGGCTTAACTTCAAGAAATATGAACTAAATGAAACATACGTAAAACATCTTTAACCGGCGGCATCCAGGTAGATTGTCTGTTGTGTTTCCTCTGTTCTGTTTCTGATAAAAGCGAGGCAAAATTTTGTATATCAAGAACTATTAACTTCACTAATTGAAGATATCGATTATTTTCATTTTCCAGAACCAGGTCTCGAATAATCTTTGATTGCGTTCGTAATGGTACTGAATCTACAAAAATACACCTTATTAAGAGGAAGCATACTTGTATAAATATCACAAACTACAAACAATAGTGGGAGTAATTTTTGTCATAGAAATAGATGGTAGTATTATTATAATTTGATTGATTGGTATTTAACGCAACGTTTTACTAAGAGTCGAGCGTTCTGCACATATTCTGTGCGATATCCGAACTTAAAACCTCAGTGTTGACAGGATAGTTAAACAATTCAACTACTTTGCCCACTAATTAACAAAATTCGCACTGGTTCTATGTAAATACAACTACTATTACTTGTTTGTCAATTATGACACGGAAAAAAATAAACTTGCTCTAAAATTTGGTCGGGTTGATGTCCTGTTGACACATTCCCCATTTCCATATTCAATTTAATTTTATTACTACATCTAATTGTGTTGTAAAATGCTCGGTTGGAGCAATATGTTCTGTATGCTACTATTCACTATGCTACCCCTGTTGTATTTCAATGTTGATCATGAATTGAAAAACATGAAACGACTTAGCATTCTTTCCTAAGGCAATTGGTATCAATTCTATTTCCAGTTGCCGTTTAAGGAACAACGTTAATGTCATACTTGGGAAAGAATATTGAAGAACCATCTGTTTTCGCTTTTAGTCGGGTTGTTGTCTCTTTGACACATTCTCCATTTCCATTGTCAATTTGATAAGTATTCAATCAAGACAAAATTGACAAGTTATCCATGTGAAAACGCATTATAGTGCACCATGCTCACATTAAGCTTAATATAAACCATCGTTACGCTCTGCTTTGTTATTCTTTAAGAATAAATACGAGGAACAGACAGCTGGCAGAAATACAGTTGTTTAAATATTCCATGAATTAGAAGCAGCAATATTTTACTGATGTACAATCATAAATCAATTAAAAAATACACAGCGATGTAAAATTTTAAAACTGGCATTAACTCAAAAAGAAACGAGATAATACAAGTCGATAAGAAAGTGTCCCCTGCTTTGCACCAGCATTATTAGACAAATGTATGCATTAAACGACCATTAATACATTTATCATTATCAAACATGTCTAAATAATTCAAACCATGCCAAAAGTGAGTTAAACTACAAACCTATGATATCGATTAACGTGACATATACCAAAGAAAGAGGCATATACTGATGACTTTGTAGTAATATAAACCGACAGATTTTAATTAAAAACTATGTCAATCCGAACAGGAGACACAACTCATTTAGCTATATTTAATCTGATTCACTATAATGGCTATAATGATTCACAATAAAATTCACTTTAATTGGTATATATTGTTTCAAGAAGTATTCAATAATCACATAGAAAACCAACCAATTTCATATTTTTATGGATACTGGGGTTGATAAATCTTGAACTGCTCATACCAAAACAATCAAAATCCTAGAAAACGTTCAATGACATTGCGTTGAAAAGAAATAGGGGCAATCTGTATTTTAATTCTAATACGAAAACAAACGAATTGATAATGCTAAAGGTAAATAGGTGCCATAACTCTTTAATCAAACGTAAAAGAGGGGCGAAAGATACCAGAAAGACAGTCAAACTCATAGATCTGATATAAACTGACAACGCCATGGCTACAAACACACTTATAATAAATAGTACACGTGGTACACAAGAATCTAAAGACTAGGAACACGAACCCCTCGAAAATCTGAGAATGATCTCAGGTGCTCCAGAAGGGTGAGCAAATCCTGCTTAACCTGACCTGCAGACAGTATATAGAAATTCAATCGATTCTCACCAATTGTTCACTTAATGAATGGACACATACATTTCTATGAAACCACATCTTAACTGCATACGTTAATTAGTTCATAGACTAAGTATAATTAATACATATTAATTTTACCATCGTTTTCCAGTAAAGAAATTGTAATTGTTGACAGTCTTTCCTCCAAAATGAATTGAAAGACGTTTGCCATGTTCTTTTCATAATTGGTGTTGTTTGAACAAAACACTTTTATGGACAAGAAAGAACAGTCACGTTTATCCTTTATCATCCCGTCCTTACTATCCTTCAGCACTGAACTAGCTGCAAATTTAAAAATATTCACCTGTCATATAACTGGACATTACAAAATGTATCCATGAACGCACATATCAGATATGTATAGTATTAATCAAAGAGCAATTCATTGTACCGAGGTTAATATGGCAGTTTATGCAGTTAATTGCAGTTTATGGACGTATTGGTTATGTTCTCCCATCAACAAAAACAAAAGCTAATATCGAATGAAGTTATAAATTATCTCCTTTAATTAATTGATGCAAAAAAGCATAAAACAGTGAAAAATATTAAATATTTTTATAATGTCAATCAATAAAGTGAGTATAATTCATAAGACCCGAAGTTTTTTCAAAAGTTTTTTTTTTCTTTATCAAGCAAAACTGTAAAACAAAATCATCACAGATTCAGGCATCTGACATAAGATGAACAAGAATGTGTCCCAAGTTCATGAATGCCCCATCCGCACTATCATTTGCTATGTTCAGTGGACCGTGAGAATGGGATAAAATTTCTAATTTGGCATTAAAATTAGAAAGATCATATAATATGGAACATGTGTACTAAGTTTCAAGTTGATTGGATTTCAACTTCATCAAAAACTACCTCGACCAAAAACTTTAACTTGGACCAAAAACTTTAACCTTGAAGCGGGACAGACAAACGGACGAACGGACGACGAACGAACGGACGGACGGACAAACAGACGCACAGACCAGAAAACATAATGCTCATAAATGGGGCATACAAATAATAAATACCTTGTTCTTGATTTGAAATAGTTATCAGAGCGTCGCTTTGATGAAACCTTGTGCTGGGTAAATGCAAAATTATGATTTTCGTATCATTACATCTCGCTTCTAAGATGGATTTTGTCTGATGCAAAAACTCTAAAATTTTCAAATTTTGTGTTTTTTAAAATTAGAGTTTTAAATACTAATATATATGCATTGGTGTCTTAAACGTTAATTTGATGATCTGAAATTAGGGATTCCTGTCAGTACTCTTTTTTTTATTACATTGTTATGTTTATTTAACACGTTTAGCTGCATTTTGTTGCACCTGTCCTAAGTCAGGAATCTGATGTTCAGTAGTTGTCGTTATTGAAAGTTGTTCATAAGTGTTTCTCTTTTCTTGGTTTTTATAAAGATTAGACCGTTGATTTTCTCGTTTGAATGGTTTTACACAAGTAATTTTGTGTGTCCTTTATATCTCGCTATTCGGTGTGAGCCAAGGATCCGTGTTGAAGACCGTACTTTGACCTATAATAGTTTAATTTTACAAATTGTGACTTGGATGGACTGTTGTCTCATTGGCACTCATACCACATCTTCTTATATCTATTAGGTAATTGGTATTGTTGGTAGATGTAATACTGGCCATTCTCACACAATTTGTAGAGGCACAAGACGATTCTAAGCTCAGCAAACTATATTATAAAAATCTTTTATCTATCAGCGAGATGTTTTTGTACAGTGTGTTATTCAGTTTATACTTTACTGTGTATCTTTCATGAATGTGACCTACCGAATTAGACTATTTACCGGATTTGTAATCACATAAGCAACACGACGGGTGCCACTTGTGAAGCAGGATCTGCTTACCCTTCAGGAGCACCTGAGATCACCCCTATTTTTTGGTGGGGTTCGTGTCGTTTATTCTTTAGTTTTCTATGTTGTGTCGTGTGTACTATTGTTTTCTGTTTGTCTTTTTCATTTTTAGCCATGGCGTTGTCAGTTTGTTTTAGATTTATGAGTTTGACTGTCCCTTTGGTATCTTTCGTCCCTCTTTTACACTTCTTTTGAGTTTGCAGTTTCTGACAAAACATTAGTTCATTCGAAAGGAAATTATTATTTGATAACCATTTGTTCAATGCATAAATATACATACCCTCAGAGAAGAGTTCTAAATCTGATACAATCCCTGTTTCAAATGCCTATAGTAAAATGAATGAAAAGTTTTCATCAGTACTGCCATACCATGTACACAATGATCAAATAATTTCTTACAGTCAAACATTACAAACTCATTTAGACATAACTTCAGCATACATGTTGTTTTTGTTAGCCCTTAGCTAATACCTAATTGAAACGCCGTTTAAAAAGATATATCAAAAATACCCTTTTGTCAAGTTACGTTTGCCTAATATTAATTTAATGTTTTTTTACATAAAATAATAACTTACTGGTTCACTTGATTGTAGATTTGTAGTGATACAATTAAGATTTGGAGGGATTCCAATACAATACATATAGCTTGCCATTACTGGTCTGACGTTTTTAGATACGGAAGTCGATTACCACCTTCAATGCTCAATTTCTTTAAATTCATCCCATACATTGCATATGAATTTAATAAAACAACATTTTGTTCGCCATTTTTGTTCTTTGTTCTTTAGATATCGAATAGTCCATTTCTATGTATGTTGGTGTTTGTTTATATTGCAGTTCAGTGTGTCTGATTTTCCGTTGTTTTTCTCTAATGGTTGATGTGTTACCTTCGGTTTTAGTTTGTAACGTGAATTTGTATTCTCTAGCATGTCTACACCGAATGATGAATTTTGAATAGTGGAATACTACTGTTGCTTTTGTTTATCACACAGACTTTATGATGTTCAAAAGATTATCAATGTGGTAAAAGAAAAGATACTGTTATTAGAATTTTGATAATATAAATTTTTTTCTGGTCCCCAAAGTGTGCCGGATTACACAAGTTACGCTGTATTTATGTTTAACATTTATATTTTAAGCTTGTACAAATATCAATATGATTGTTATACCTCAATTGACTTTTTATCGTCTGGATGCAATACCACCCTCATTTCTTTCAAATTAATATGCCTATAACGATACATAAATTTGCCAAAAGCATTCCGCATTGTCCGAGCTACATCACCCCAAGGGTATTTCAGCTTTCCAGTTCCAAAAACTGGGAATGCTATACTCTTGCATTTGTCTTTTTCTGCTTGTATAAGGCAATTGTACACCGTTTGTTCTAAAATCTTAAATGAGAAATATGTTTCATGGTTATCATGTAATAAGAATAATCTTTACATGTGCACGTTTCTATTTTGAGTAAGACATGATTTGCAGAAGATAAGTATCTGCATCATGTTGATATACTTAATTATTACTGTAACGTACACGTGTCCATCGATTATATATATAACAGATTTATATGCATATTATACCAATCTTTATAAAAACAGTATTTAACCTACGTTGCAATGAATATTAAGCTTTCCATGAAGTTCATTGTGGAATTGTCTTTGCGGAATAATCATTGTTTTTTTTTTTAAATTTGCCATGCTTTTTAGTGCTTTTTCAGTGATGGATTTTTATTGCCTTCATTTTCTGAAACATACACCCATCTGAAACTATATTACATGTCACATGTATAAACAATGAATGTATTATTATTCGTCGATTGAGATGCAAAATTTGTTCAAACCTTAAGATATTGACGAGATATGCCATCCTTGTTTGCGTAGAAATGTGTGATTGTGCATTGAAATATCTTGAACATAGTAACCTTCAAGTATATCAACTTTCACAAAAAGTTCTTTTTCAATTTACTTGATTTCTATTGTTTTAGGTATGTATAACCATACGCATATATGATGTTTGTTGTTTGTTAATGAAATTTGTATAATATGTTAAATAAAAAAAGAGTGTATAAGGCCAAAGAAACATTGAAAATTGAAACGCCGGAAATGTAAATATATCATCATCTCGAAATGTATGAAAATCGCAGGAAAACAATTGTGATATTGTTTTGCATAGTTTTAATTACCTTAGTTGAAAATTCAGCATTAGCTGTCCATAATGGTAGAGCAAAATGATAGATAGATTTCCAGAATTTTCCTCCCGATGTTATTGCTAAGCTTCCATAGTCAATCCCATTTGGATATTTATCGTGACAATCCTCCAAGAGACATTTTCCAACTTTTTCCAATATTAACAATGATACAGCTCCTTTTTGAAGCTGCAGTTCTCTGTTTGTACTGTTTACTATAATATCAGTCTAGAACGGTAATTAAAAAGAAAACTTTAAATTTCTGTTTTCATTAAAATATGAACCACTGAGCCCTTACTAACGAGATAAACAGTTACGCTATAATTTATTTGGAAAGTCATACATTCACCAGAGACACAATGAAGTGAAAGTAAGCAACTCTAGATTAACATAAGCAACACGACGGGTGTCACATGTGGAGTAGGATCTGTTACCCTTCCAGAGCACCTGAGATCACCCCAAGTTTTTTGGTGGGGTTCGTGTTGTTTAGTTTTCTATGTTGTGTCATGTGTGCTGTTGTTTGTTTGTCTTTTTCATTTTTAGCCATGGCGTTGTCAGTTTGTTTAAGATTTATGAGTTTGACTGTCCCTTTGGTATCTTTCGTCCCTCTTTTATTTCGACAATTAACAAAACTTGAAACGTACGGTAAACTGTAGAAAGCTCAGAATCAACAACATGAAGAAAACAATATAGCTTGATTCATTATAATAATAAATAAAGAACAATCTATAGGAGGCAAGTATACACTTTTTGACAACAACTTATCTAAGTTTGCATCAATAACTCGGTCAGCTGTCAAAATCAGTTACTATATCTTTTTTTTAATTGATTGTTTATTTGACCTGCCGACAATTTTTCAATTGGAAAAAATATTGTTCATAAAATAAAAGCCGTCGAAACAAATTTCCTTACCTTTTCGTCAATAATGTTTCCAACTGTCCATTTGAAAGTTATATCTGATGAATTTTCTGAAAAGAAAAGTGTACTATGGATTTACTGATGACAGATTAATGATGATGTGTTTCAAATGAATAACAAAAACATCGCCATTATCAAATCATCTATCAGTACATTTTTTCTTATTCGTACACGATTTATCCTTTTCCTGACCTGTTGATAATTTTTCTTTAATCAACATGATATTGTTTTAAGTCAGTTCTCCATAGGTCAAATTACGATTATGACGTCGAATTGTCATGCTTTCCTCTGCATTTCTCAGCAAAACATCACAAAATCAGGCGATCATTCCTTATGAAGTCACATTGAAATAAACACATCTTTGTGTAGATTATGTTATAGTCACATCCTTCGAAAGTGAAACGTACTCAATGAAGCAGAAAGAATGTGTGTGTGGTGGCCATGTTGGTTTAAAAGAAAGAAAATGGGAAGAAATTTAACCCACATTGAAAATATACTGACTCAATATTTTCAATTTTCTCTTATTCCATATCCACAATTTAAACTGATTTCTCTGTTATGAAACTTATAGAGCACAATTTTCGATGTCTAGTTCCTACACAAAAGTGAGCATAGCTATTTCCTGTTAATTTTTTAGTACGCAAAGTATTTGAAATAATAGTATTTCAATTATCATAAGGAAATTACACTTTACATGTGATTTATTTTTTTTTAACGTTTTTAGTTTACACGACTAGTATGTGTAACATTTGTACAAAACAAATGTTTTTTTTTTGTTGACAAAACTAGTTTCTAAAATTTACGGTGCGCGACGTTCGATTTAAATGCAACATATCTTTATTTGAAATATGACATAGTAAATGTTTACAATGAATTACGCATTGCAACCTGACTATTTTTCATGAGAAAAAAAAAACAATCAGTATTTTGATACAAAACAAAATAGATTTTTATCATACAATCTCCATACACAGGAAACAGGAATATTAACAAACATATACGTTACGAAAAATTTCACACGATTGTATAAGGAAGCTGGCAAATAATCACGACTAAATTGAAATGTATAGGTCAAAAACTTAGATATTTTGAACAAAAGGAAACTTGAAATTTGTCAAAAGGAATGAAGATCAATTTTTTTGTCAATACTTCACCAATCAGAATGAATTGAAATATTCAAAATATTTAATGACAAAAACAGAACAATCAAGTATTATATAAAAAAGGAGCAAGATCTGTTTATTTGTTCGAGCAATTAAGATCCACCCGGTATTCGGTTGGAAAGTAACGGATCATGAGTAGAAAAATATTTCTACGATGTATTTACATAAATGATCAAGCTTATCACATGTCTAAGTCAATACAATTTATAATCTAAGGATATAATGTTTGCATTTAAATTTAACACCGTTTCGTCCTCGAAAATGTATTTAAAAAAGATTAAGACAATTTAGAAGCAGTAACATACAAATACAAAATCATTGTTGAATGGGATATTTATCAAAACAGGGTAAATGCATTTCAGTACTACATATAGTCAAACTTACCCCCGTCATTTAGAGGTTCATCTCTATAGGTAGGTACTTTACTAAAATCGTAAAAGTTTAGTGAACTTGGTCCGCTTTTCAACATCATAGTTAATCTTTCGGTCATTTTGATGTCCTCATAGCACAAATATATAACTTTTAAATGTTTCAGTTCTGACTTATAAAATGCTGCATTAAAATGTTGTAATAACGTCACTTCAGGTAGACTATCACACATTTTCAATGGTATTGCTAGGCTGTTCAGCTTTTCTTCCTCTATTTTTGCAAGTATTTCTTGTAAATGATGTATAACTTTCTCTTGGTCTGGTACTCCTAAGTAGGGTATATTCCATAACAGCTTCTTAGGAGATTCATGGTCTACTCTTCTGTATCTGTCTACTTGATGGTCATTAACAAACATAAGATAATGCAATAATTCATTTACACATTTTTTTTTTCATTATTTCTTAAAATAGAAAAAGAATAAGCGAATACCGGATTATAATACATATTCTACTGTTTACGTATTTATTTTTATAGAATCATGTAGAAGGTGAGGTCGGAAAGATTTTGAGTAATTTTTTTACCTGTCAAAGAACAGAAAAACAACAACAATCCTAGTCCTATCTCCAAATTAAAAAGAAAGATTGGAGGCAACATTTGTTTATTTGTTCAAATGGACTCCAGACAAATAGTTTTTCTGGCATTTGTGAATAACTCTTATCGATATTGTATTAGATATTCTACAGATTTATATTGATATATGATATATTTTACAGTTTATGTCAAATATTTGTAACAGTTATAAACTGAGGGATAGATTTTCAGGATAAGAATTCCTGACGGCCAGATGACGGAAGGGTTTCTTATCTAGACACGTCGTATCCAGAGTTGTATATCTAACGTGCACCGTATGCTAAAAAGTAAAATTTTGTAAATGAAATCTCACTAGTAACCTTACTTTATATATCTTCGTTCAAATTTGAACAAGTTACTAGATTTTACTAATGTCAAATTTGTTGTTTTCATATCCCTGTAAAATCCATGTACTAAATTTGATCAGCAGTTCAAGGTTGACCGTTTCGTGCAAAAAAAAACAAAAAAACAAAAACATCATGCTCCTTATATGCAGTTGTCAAGTTGGTCGGGTATTTTTTTAGTCAAGCGTTATATTTGTTAGAACTAAAGATAAAGGTTAAATTATAACCTAAAGTACTTACATGTACCTGTTTAATTAAGGTAATCATAAACGTATCTAATATATGTTACGGTTTTATTATAAAAAGAAAGAAAGCCGCAACCCATCTTTTCAGGAAAAAAAACCCTTCCTATTCCGACAAACTAAGGGAAAGGTGTGTCTGGATCAAAGGCCCGACAACAGGACACACTATATATAAAAAATGCAGATAGAATATTAAGTAAATCCCTTTTTGGGGGCAATCCCAGTTTTCTGGGAGTTATACATGTAATCCCCGTTTTTTTATCAATGCTTTAGAATAGTGACATATGACTGGAGTTAAAATTTGTATCTTTAACCAAAGGAGAATTTAAAAGATTTCGTTTTATTCAAAAATAGATACTAGTACTTATTATTTTTCTCGCTATTGGAATTTCCTAAAATGAGTATGTCTTTTTTTAAATCTTGAAAACAACTTGTAGTGAACACTAAAAGTAATTTCTTGTGCTCATGCTATTTCAAAAATAATCAATGTATATTGTTATAAAAACAATGGACTGTCTTTAAGGGATGTAAAAGCAGGAGTTTTCAGAAACCCCGCTCGTCACACCCTGTGGTCAAAATTCATTGTTATTCGTAACAATAGATCTATTCAATTTAGACTTGTTTCAGAAATAAAACTGTGAAGTATAACAAAAGAGCTGGGGTGTTAGAAATAGATATACGTTTTCGAGTTACTTTTATATACAATCAATACGATATATATTTGTAGACGGTACCTACATGTATTTTTTACTGTGTCATTGTTTTATTTGTAGAAACACATTTTTTAGGATCTCATGCGTGTGACACTTTGATAAGTTTTTTTTTCAAAAGAGCTATGTTTACACAAAAGTCTGGTACTGTAAAGTTAGAGAAAATCGAAATATCAGAACCCATCAAGCAAAAAAGCTTAATTCAGAGCAAAAAAGAAACGTATTGAAAAAGAGAGAGATGTTCTTGTATGCAACTAAACGTCGTTGGTTATCTTATACCGTTTTATTTTCTGATCATTATTTAAATATCAACCAGGTTTTTTAATTTTTCACAAAAAGGTCATTTATAGCTTGGTTTGTGGTATGGATTTTGCTCTTTGTTGAAGGTCGTACCACAATCTGTTATTGTGAAGTCACGTATTTTTCATTTGATAGCTATTGATAGTTTTGATAGTAGCAATCATACAATTTTTTGGTCTTTAATTAATTCAAAATGCACACTGTTTTGAATGATATTTACCTATCCGATCTGATACCCAAACAACATCATCCGTTAAAAGTGTCGCAGCAGTTCCGCACACCAAAACAACGTGAATACCTTTATCCCAATTCACACACTGAGCTACATATTGTATAGATGGATGTTGGATTTCTAATAATAATGTACATTTAAACTGTTCTTCTAGATGACGTAAATGCTGCAAGATATTTTGGTACAGTGTATTCTCGTTTTTGATGTAACAGGACCATTTTTTAGTCGAAGTTTTCAATCCATCTGTAAGGAATTCTACAATAAACGATAAAGTAGTGTCGATAATAACACTAAACAAGAATGTGTCCCCAGTACACGGATGCCCCATCCGCACTATCATTTTCTATGTTCAGTGGACTGCGAAAATGTGGGAACATCTCAATAGAATTAGAAAGATCATATCATAGGGAACATATGTACTAAGTTTCAAGTTGATTGGATTTCAATGTCATCAAAAACAACCTCTACCAAAAACTTTAACCTGAAGTGGGACAGACGGACAGACGAACGGGCGAGCGGACGAACGAACAGACGGACGCACATACCAGAAAACATAATGCACATAAATTGGGCATAAAAAAGTTATAGTTTAAAAAGTTTAGTTTAAAATTACAGATTTCAGTTAATACTTAAAGAGAGGCTAAATATACCACGGGGAAAATCAAACTCATAGATCGAAAACATACTGACAACGCCATGGCTAAAAATGTAAATGACAAACAAACAAATAATAGAACACAACATAGAAAACAACAGACAAAGCAACACAAACCCAATAAAAACCGCTGGTGATCTCAGGTGCTCCGGAGGTAAAAGCAGATCCTGCTCCCCATTTGGCACCAGTCGTATTGCTCATGTTTTTCCGAAACCTGATGAATAGTTTAATTCGGTAGCTTACATTCGTTAAAAGGGAACCATTGTGTAGTCCTTTTGGGGATGTTTAACGACCTTAACTATAAACGAGGGTCACGCATGGTTGGTTTGACATTCCATATTGCGGATGAAAAAGAGGACCTTCACAACTTGAATGTGGATAGAATTTTTTATGCATCCTATGACAAATTGAAAGCACCTTAAACTAAAGATAATCAAATCGTTTAACCAATTATCGCAAAGTAAAAAAATTACAACCCAGTACTAAATATGTTACTCATTTATATTCTATAACTTCATTGTCCTTGCAAACTTCATTTTGTAGACATTTACAAACATTTTGTGTTAATCATTGTGTTAATATGGATCTTTAATTTTTACACACTTAGAACTTGAAATTGTCAACATTTAAGAAAAACAGAAGCTATTCACGTATTCTCTTCAAATGAAAAAAAGATTAATAAACTCATTTTGATCTGAAAAAGTAAAATTACAAAAATACAACAGGTCATTCTGACCTAAACTTACCTTAAAAGGTGTTATACCACTATTGATTTCTCAATTAGTATGATTAGTCTTTGCTTTTGCGCTTTTAAAATGATTGTGCAGATTTTATCTTTGTTTCAAATAAAGAAATACTTTTTCATTGCATATAAAAAAAAAAAAAAAAAATAACTGGAAGTTAACCAATAAAGTTTTCACCTCTTTTTTGGACATATGTTATCCCTGAATTGAAATAACCGTTATCAGATAAATTCATTTTGCTAGTTTGTACCAAAATAACATAAAAAGGTTAAAAAAGAACAAGATTAAAATAAGGATGGAACTATCTTTAAATAATCCACTAAAAAAATATATTTTGAATCGTTTTCAAATTGCAATAAATAAAGGCAACAGTAGTATACCGTTGTTCGAAAGTCATAAATCGATTGAGAAAAAATAAATCCGTGTTACAAACTAAAACTGAGGGAAACACATCAAATATAAGAGCAAACAACGAAACAACAGAAACGCTAAAGTGCAACACAAAAACAAACGACAATGCAACACACACAGAAATGAACTATAAGTTAACACTTACCCTTTTCCTGACTCAGTACAGGACATTTTTTAGAAAAAAAGGTGGGTTGAACCTGGTTTTTGTGGCTAGCCAAACCGCCCGCTTTTATGGCAATGTTAAATATAACACTACAATGACAACATTACATGACATGATTACAATTCAAATGAAATTGATAATGAACCTACCTGAAAGTGATATATCACAATCTACTTTCTTACACATGTTATGTTTCAGTTCTTCGTGTAAAAGTCTTGCTACAATGTCTTTTGTGGACGCTACGACAATGCATTGTTCGAACTGTTTCTGAACAAGACGTTTGTTGATATTTTTCTGGACGGTTGATATGAAGTGAGTTGTTGTTGTAAATGGCTCATGTCCACCAATTGCTTTGGTAGAAAATCCAGCTATTGAAAACTGCTCATAAACGGCAGATTGGAAAACTTTTGGGTCTATCGTCGTACTACTTGCTATGCATAATTGTCCGTTTTCTATTCCCCATTCAGTTTCCACGTTCCTTTGTCGTAAATAATTGTTTAGAACAATAACCATATCGTCCATTTGTAAAAGTTCAATTAATAAGGCATCAAATGTCAACCATAAAAGGACAGGTTTACTCGACAAGCATTTCACATTATCAACCGCTCTTTTTATATCTGTGGCTATCTCGAGAAACCCTACAATATGGATTCTACCTTCATGATCATAGAAAAAGTGTACTAGGTTGTCTTCTACTTGCGCTGATAACTTGCGTACTAAAGATTCCTTAGCTCTACTTGTCCTTGGTGCAATTTGTATTACGAGTTCTTCGGCCTTATTTCTTAGAATATCAGTAACCTCACTAAATATAATGTGTTTATTTGAAAGCACTTCGACAACCATTACTTCGGTAGAATATGTAAGATTGCATTTGTCAAAGTTCTTATCAACTGCTTCTTTAATTTCATCACAGTGATTTAGCAGAAGAAACTGCATTTTTATTGGTTTAATGATATCTGTTATATCCTTACGATCTACTAGTCCTGTTTTGTTCTTTAATTTAAGTTCAAATTTGACCCACTCTTTAGTCAATTCAACATCAGGAAGAATGGTGTCATCTTTGTCTTTCTGTAATTCTAAAACAATGTATAACATGACTTAACAACTACAGCAAAAACAAAATGAAACAAATGTTCCTCCAACTTTATAAACTTACGGTACAATATAAATAAACTTCTGTCAAGTGTACAAATGTACAAACACTGGGTCGATGCGACTGCTGTTGATCATTTCGTTCTCAAGTGTATCACTAGCCCAGAAATCATACAGCACAACACTTTTTAATTGACACGAGCTTTCATTAATATTTACTATTAACTGTATATATTGTTTTGAATTATTTTCGAAACATAAGCTTTTTCTACCCCAAGTGTAGATTGGCAAATCTGTATCTTACGCAAGGGTATAAGGGTAATCCTTTTTTATTATCATTTTTAAATTGTCGACTTTAATCTTTGAATTTTCAACTTTAATATTTATCCAAAGAAAGAAAAAGGATGGTCCTAATACGCTTCCATTGTATCTAACACAACCATTCAAAATGTTTTTTTTAGAGCTTATTTATCTTATTTAGCCTTCCAAGTCTTATAATTAAATGCAACAGATATATATCGCTGTTCAAAAGTCATAACTTGAATAAGAGAAAACAAAGCTGAGTTACAAATCAAAACCGAGGGAACACACCAACTATAAGTTTATAATCAAACACAAACAGAGTCTTATCTATACAAATCGCACATATTGTGTACACATTTATAAGTCTGGTATCTTTTCCATGTGTGAATTTTCCCTTTCTATGTATGTTTTACAAATAACAACGAGTATGTAACCACTATTTACCGTTTCTCTTTTGCTATATCATGTGATAGATTTGCTGTAAAATATATTTTTTTCAGTTACGTAAAAGCATATTAGAATATCTGTATACTAACCATCAGAGGTATATTCATTGTCAAAGTCGCTACCGAAACCTACACTGTCAAACGATCTATGAGATATCAGAATGGGTATCCTAAAAAAAAAAAAACATAATCAAAGTGTTTGTTTTCTGAAATTTTTTAAATAACGCAATTTATCCAATGACCACATGTAATACTACAGTTTTCATAGTATAAACGGAAATTTCATCAATTTCTCATTATTGAGTGTAAAATAAGTTATTTAAGGTCAAAAGGTAAACTTGAAATTAGTTATTATAGAAACATTTAAACATTTAAACAATGAATAATGAATTCAAAATGAATGGCAAAAAAAAACCCCAGTTATGTTGATGCATGTCTGTTTATGTTTTTAAAAGAAAAAAACATGTTAAAAATGCGCAGGAAACAGTTGTGTCGGCATGAAATATTTTCTTACTTGAAGGTGGTACCTAACACCTGAACTATAATTAATTTGGCTCGTTTAATTTTCTTTAAATTTTGACAAAGTATTCAGTTTGACCCTTTGACAAAAATATAAAAATTTCAAAAACTTTGAACCAACCGTTTAATCAGAAAAATTACACTGGTTATATAGCAGTTTGACAAAAACTTATTTTGATCATTGTGAAGCTTAATATTCCCTTAAAACACAACTTCATTAAAAAGTTCTACTGATTTTACAAAGTTATCTCCCTGTAGTGTTAGGTACCACCTTAAGATAGATACTTTTATGAATTCAGTAACAAACGGTTGAGAAAATAGATCAAAGCACAGAAATGCTGAATATTCATGTCACAGTAAATGAAGTTAAAATATCTACATGTTGCTAAGCAGGTACATTATAAGAGATAAAACAATAAAAAAAGGAAGTAAATGATTAGAGCATTTTGAAAAACAAAAGTGAAATTATACAAATGTTATAGGTGAAGCAGAAATAAATTCATTCAAGAATTACTTGCAATTCATCAAGAATTTAAAATGATTTTATATACAGAGAATACTGATACTATTTAATATTTGTTACAAGTAACAATGTTCACACTGATTATTTTCAGTTCAATATCTGTTTACATGTACAAAACTATACAATGTGCTACTTCAAACGCAAGGAAATGTTTTTATTTGAACATGTACGCGACAAATATTACCATTGTATTTTTTTACTCACCCTTTCTTGGAAATAGCTATTATAGTTAAAAGTATATTTAGTATATGTTGAAAGTTGAATGTAAATGTTCTGTTAACAGGAAGATAAAAACTAATGTTCAAATTATAAATCTTCCGTTTTTCATTTGTTATTTAAAGAAATGGAAAGTTTGATGACAAAATACGTACTTATATAGATATAGGAAGATGTGGTGTGAGTGCCAATGAGACAACTCTCCATCCATATAACAATTTAAAAAAAGTAAACCATTATAGGCCAATGTACGGCCTTCAACACGGAGCCTTGGCTCACACAGAACAACAAGCTATCAAAGACCCCAAAATTACTAGTGTAAAACCATTCAAACGTGAAAACCTGCGGTCTAATTACAGGACGTACAAAAAAGTTGTTGGAACATTTCAATAATATTTTGAAAGATTTTTATTTTATTTTTGTTTGTACGTTTTCTTAATTTCGACGTGCAAAATTTACATACAAGTGCCAATGTGGTATTGTTTTTTCTTTCGAGTCGTCAATATTCTCACATTGATTCTCTGTGCAGTTTAAGATGAACTTCACAAAATTGTTAAAAAAAAGTTATCTTTATAATTTGTTCATTATCCGCATTCATCGAACAAGGGTTTTATTTTTTGTCATGTTTATTGTCAACATATAAATCAATGCTAAGAAGAGGATAGAAGGTTTCAAGAAACAAAGTCATTACTCGAAGACAATTCGAACACAGAATCGAAAAGACAAAAAAGTCCTTAAAACGTTAACAAAATCGTAATATCGCATATGACCTATAAAACAAAGAAAGATATCAGATGTTCCATTATGTTTCACATGTTAATGCAAAATCGGCGATAAGTATCATTATCACTATTTTGTGCATTTTTTCTTTGATTTTTGTTGTGTGATAATTTTTCATATCATGCTACTTGTTTGAGATGGCAAATTATCGCTAGAAACTAAGGAAACATCTGGGGTTACTAATGAAATGGACAGGAAATTGGCAACGTCGTCATCGTAAAATAGCGATGAACAGATTATCATTGGTCATCTCAACTCGATTGCTACTGTCGCTTTCGCCATACCGGCTGAAACGAAAAAATCAATTTCGTTGAGATGATCAACGATAATCTATAATTCATATATAAAAAAAAAAATTGTGATGGCTTTGTGGTTACAATTATTGGAACATGATATTCGTCATATGTGAAACTGGTGTATTTAAGTAACAGTCACCGACTGAGTGTTTTATTAATAGCTTTGGTTTGACATATCTTATGAACTTGAATATAAATACTTTATATGCAGGTCCTGATAAAAAGATGCTAGATTGATATGGAAAGTTCAAAATTGGAAAGTAAAACAATCACTGTTATCGTGAAATTGGTTTTCCGACCAAACCTTATTGTCAATTCAGAAGTTCATCTATGAGCACTTAATGCGGGGTTCACACATTGCCGATTATTGCTCCCGTTTGAGATCAGACAGCGATAAGACACGAAAAGTGAAAAAGTCGGATTAGTATCCTCAATTATCTGGAATGTCCTATTATTGTCTGAACGCAGTCGTTTTAGTTCGTAACAGATTCCTACTGGTCGGGAAGGGTCCGAATAGTTCGACAAAGGACCCCGACAGTTAGCTGCGTCCCGTAACATTCGGGGAAACTCAGCCGATTTTGTCTACTCGGATTACAATCGTGCTTATGTCGTGACAGATTCTGCTGTATCGGATCGAATTCCTAACAATGTTCTGTGTATTCGGGACGGGAATGATCTGGAGAAATTTTTCAACGCTGTTTTTCTGCCGATTGAGTCCAGATTGCATCCAGATTTTGTCGATTGTGAACCGTTTTTGCCGAAACCGTTCCGAAACAGTCCCGTTATTAATTCTAAATTCGTCAATGATACCCACGTCAGAGTCCCGACAATTACAGAATGCAATACGACCGAGACCAGACAAAGCTGTTTGCAATGCGATAGAGCGGACCGTGATAGGATTACGTTCCGACAATACCTGATCATCCCGAGTATGCCAAAAGTTTTCGAACGGATAACTTCCGTCAGAGTCGGTTCACTGTCTTGTCACTATCTGATCTCTGTCGGATTACATTCGGTAGAATCGGGACGCAGTCGTGACAGACTCAGTAGAATTTTAACTGGCGAAAGATACAAATCGGATTAGAAGCGGATTTAGAACGGGATTATCGGGATAAATTGGCTTGGAAACGGTTGAATATCGATGCTTCCTGAACAATATCTGATTGTTGTCGTGATTAAAAATTTTTTACAAATTTTAATTAAAGTTTGAATTTCCATCCACGATTCATAGGATCTTGATCAGACTTTTAATGAATTTTAATCGGGAATGGTCCTGTTACAAACAAAATGTAAGGACGGCAGTAAAAATCGTGAATGTGTGACCCCAGCTTAAGATGATATAAACACTTTTTTTTTAATTCGATGAGATGGATAGGTATAGTGACTTAACTTCATAATTGCATGAGAGGAAATCATCTTTGTACCAAAACGTATAGTTAAAAACTTTTACGTTATTCTTTCTAAGAATGTCATGTATGTAATCTGCCTCATATGAATTAATGTTTAACACTAAACATGAGTTCCTAGTTTCAAATTGATGTGACCACAACGTCAAGGAAAATAATTTTACCAAAATAAATGAAGAAGTAAAGAAAATACACAGCCTTTACTGAAGCTCTGTCAGATTTAAAAGCATCAAACCTTCACTATTTAGAAGAAAACAAACCTTTAAATAAGGGAATCAATGGTATTGGTTTTACACACGACAAATGCACACTGTAAAAACATGACCAACACGACAGGTGCCACATGTCAAACAGGATCTACTTACCGTTCAAGAGCATCTGAGAATTATCCCAAGTTTTTTGAGGGGTTCGTGTTCTTTAGTCTTTATTTTTTATGTTGTGTCTTATGTACTCTTATTTGCCTGTTTTGTCTTTTTCTCTTTTAGTCACGGCATTATCAGTTTGTTTTCGATCTATAAGTTTAAATGGCACTATGGTATCTTTCTCTCCTCTTGTACGAGTCAATAACTATATGATACTTTAAATGAATCAAAAATTCGATCATATGTACTGATGTGCTTATTGCTAATTTATTTGGTATTTGTAAATGCGATGAAATTCAAAAAATTGTCGTGATTTTCTTCAAGTTATCTTTTAAATACATAACTTTTTATTTAACTGCTGCAAGTGAAATCATAATTTTTGTTTTTGTTCCCGTCAGTCCTGTGACAAACAAGCTGTTTGAAATTATATAAAACATTTCTGTTTCAAGATCAATCATATAACAATATTCATACTAACCATCAGAATCAATTTCGTCATTTGAAAATGATGACCTGTTTCCGTCAAAATCGCTAGCCTTTTCATTTTCGGATGATGAAAAGGACATACTAGATGATTTCCCTGAAAAAGGTCTCTATAAGAAATAAATATTAGGCTGAGTTATGTTGCAAAACGACATACAGTGCTGGATTATGTTAGTTAGTTTAGTATAAACTGACTTCTTTGTTCCAGTAAAAAAATACCATTAGTATCGCATTATTCTAACACACGAAACTGCTTTTATTATGTGCATTTCAAGTAATTAAAGTCAATAGAAAAACTTACAGATGGTCATTAGAAGAAAAAATGTTTTTCTGTTTAAAAATCAATAATATAAGGAATTAAACCATCACTGGTATAAATGCACATCTTTGTAACTAATATATAATTTAAAATATTCGAAAAACTCTATTGAAACGCAAAATAGATAGACGGATAGACAGAGTCGCTCGGTATCTATACCAGTATTTTGCTTCTGAGCGCAGTGTTCTTGGTTGTTTTTATTTTGAGCAATATTTAAAGAGAACTAGGGAATAATTGAGAATGGACTGTTTTTTTCACGCTGTCGATACATATTTCTCTTTTCACAAGTGTGTTTGGTCTGATCGCAGCATGACTTGTCACTATTGATTTCAAAAACGGTAAAATGGTACATTAGAGTGCATTTCATTTGATGTGTTTGAGCTTTTGATTATGGACTTTCCGTTTTGAATTTATTTACCTCGGAGTAAAGTATTTTTTTTTATTTTACTTTTGACGGGGAAACAAATTTTATTTGCAAAATTACTCGGGATAAAAGATATTTACTCGTAAAAAAAGGGCGAAAGATAACACAGGGACATTCAAACTCATAGATTGAAAATAAACTGAAAACGCCATGGCTATAAAAGAAAAAGCCAAACAGACAACTAATAATACATATGGCGTATATATTAAATTTTAATCCTGGTATCCATGATGAGTTTATGTATATCAGACGATAAAAAAATGTTAAACGTTAACGTTATCTATTTAAATCATTAAGGGAACAGTTTCAGATACAAATGTAATCATGAAAATGTAATCATATTTCAAAAGGACTACGGGACGGCGGGCGGATTAGTATTTAAATTTTTTTCTTTCATATCGCATATTCCCTGATTTTCAAGTACCGACTAAACGATTTTTTGCTTATTTTGCAAGACTAATATAAGTTAAGACATGTTGGAGTTAAAATAGAAAGATACATCTTATACAAGACAACAGATTGTTAAAACAATGGGGATTTTTTGGTGATATATCCAATACAGCATTACAAATCTGTTATGATTATTTGAGCTACATTGGTATGTCTTGGTTTACCTGGTATCTCTATTGTTTCATTTTTTGATAAATATTTCAGATGACTCCATATTTTTGGACCAACTGTAATGATCGTAGATCTAAGTGTAATCCTAGGTAAAGACGTAGTTTCCGCAAATGTCTCATATGCATGAATTATATGCATAACATAAGTAATGATTTATCAATTATCTACCCTTCAGTTATCATTTATGATTTAAAAAAAAATAATTCGGGCTGATGTTAATAAATGATAAAGAATACGTAAGATCCTTATGAAAGGATTCAATCATTCATTAATGCTTTTCAGGAGTCAATATACGTTATCCTGTATCCCCGTAAAAAAGGGACGAACGATACCAAAGGGACATACCTAATCTCTTATAATACAATCAATTTCATCAAATGGCATGGATCTTTTATTCGTATGAAGTTGTACACGAGCTACGATGTCTTTCATGTTAACCTTCACCTCATTTAGACATATGAATTACGTGCCGTTTATATGTGATAGATATCATAAACAACAGCATATCTAGAAAATCTTAAATTATAAGTAATGAGTAACTTTTCCTGGTAAAATTAAATTTAAATCTATTGTTCAAATGATACCTCTTCCGTTTGAGATGGAAAGTAAGTGATAATAAGTATAAAATATGTACAGTCTTGTAACTATGATATGTCAATAACAGTTTTCAATTGCAAAATATTAGTGTATATTTGTGAGATTTTTTACTTCAGACAGGCAAAATAACGTGACGTCAATTCATTGTCAATCTACGAGTTTGAGTGACTGACTTCTAGCGTCTTTTGTCCCTCTTTTATGAACATTGTCGATTTTTAAAAAAACTAAGGCTTTCTATCTCAGGAATAGATTACCTTAGCTGTATTTGGAATTTTTTTTAGGAATTTTTGGTCCTAAATGCTCTTAAACTCCGTACTCTATTTGGCCTTCTAAACATTTTTTAATTCGAGCGTCACTGATGAGTCTTTTGTAGACGAAACGCACGTCTGGCGTAAATATAAAATTTTAATCATGATATCTATGATGAGTTTATTTGCAACCACTGGGTTGATGCCACTGCTAATGGAGATTTATTTAAATAAAGGCAAAAGTAGTATACCGCTGTTCAAAAATTGTAAATCTATGGACAAAAAAACAAAATCGGGAAAACAAACTAAAACTGAGGGAAATGCATTAAATATAAAAGGAGAACAACGACACAACATTCAAATGTAACACACACAGCAACGGACTAAGCATTAAACAAAATCCGATGAGAATAACCAATATAACATGAAAACCAAATACATGAATTTGGGATAGAAAAGTACCGTGACACGTCTTTAACCGAGGGTATCACCAGCCCAGTAGTCAGCATTTCTGTGTTGACTTGATTTACCGAAGTGCTATTTTTATTCTTTTAGTTATGTATGTGCATTGGAAATTAAATCCTAATCTTAATATAAATACATTCTTATAACATGAATTTATTCTCAAACAAAACGATAGTTCAGGCAGATGAAAGGGGATTGAATGAGTTCAATTACACCATTGTGATTATTTGTTTCTATTTTGTCAATTTTAAACATATATAAAGTATTATTTTGACCTTAGCGATATTTCTCAATTCCAACTGAAGAGAACATTGCAAATATACATAAATGCATTGTTTTAACTTTGAGTCTTTTTAAACAAAGGACCAACCCTATTTTGTTGTGAATTTGTATTCAGTATATACTTTTTGTCTTAAAGATGATGTCATAGTAATAATTTTTCCATTTTCTTTTTTAACATTCATAATACTTTTTTTGTTTATCGAAATTTCAGAACTATTTTACGAAATGATTCACAATATATATTGAACTTACTGGTTTTTATGTATCAACATCCATCGATATACTATTTCTATTTCCTTGATGATAACAATATATACATTGCATCTGGTTTGAAATTGGGTTTTTCCGGTTTGCTATTATTAGTATTTATAGTTAACACATATTCTATTGTTCAAAATGACAAATAGATCAGACACGAGTTTACAACTTAGTAACGTCTTCTCCAAAGTAATTATAAGTAGATGGTTACTAATATAACTAGTTCTGCAACAGTACGTTAGTTGTTATAAAGCATAATATAGCACGACAACATTTTTGGCGGTTTGTACGGGAGGGGTTTAAGGTACTATATAAAGTTTGGCATTTAAATGTATTAGTATCGAAGGTGCTCGCAGTAACGCGTTATAACTATTTTGATCCGAGCGTCACTTATGAGTCACATTGGTATACATATTATACAGTTGCTGCTATCTTTATGACATGTATTTATTTATATGCTGTTTAAATCGAAAAAATCTGTACAATAAAGTAAAATGAAATGTTGTATCGCAAGAGAAAAAAATATGTCACTGCGTTCAACTAAATTCCGTTTTCTGTGTTATTTATAGCCTATTGATTTTAGAGTAGAATTATTTTAACTTCAAACGAGCAGGGCGAGGGAAAATTTAAGGATTTATATATAGCAAAATGTTCAATTGTATATCTGATTAATGAAAACTCTTATCTTTTTAGTTTTTTTGATTTTTTGATTATCTTTGAGCGCAAGTTTCTTAAATATTTCAATTTTTTTCCTTATGTTATGTTTTCTTCTATTCATTCAACCTTGTAATCAAAATTGCGTAAACGTGCGGATTTCCTCATGTGGAAATCACAGTACTATCTTCTTAGTTTTAACATGGGTTATAATTGTAAGTATGATTATATATTACACATTTCTGTTAGAGAAAGAACACACAGTTGTCTGCCCTTGATTTGTTTTTGGGTATGTGTATGTTAAAAAACCGTTGAATTCTTTTATAATTCCATCTTTTGTACATGTAAATGAGGGACGGGACAGTCAAACTCATAAATCTAAAATAAACTGACAACACCTGGATAAAAATGACAGAAGACAAACAGACAAATAATAGAACACATGACACATCATACCAAATAAAAAATAAGCAACACGAATCCCACCAAAAACTAGGGGTGATCTCAGGTGCTCCGGAATGGTAAAGAGATCCTGCTCTACATGTGGAACCAGTTGTGTTGTTTATGTTAGAAGAAATCCGGTAAATAGTCTAATTCGGTAGGTCACATTCATGAAAGGGAAGAGGATTGTAGTTACGACGTAAGGAACATATCCAATATCATTTGTGAAACCGTCATTCCATAACGGTCAACCAACTCGTGATGGCGTCCGTAAAATTTACGAAGGGATGATTTCAACTTCATCATTTGGAACTCTTGGTTTAAAAGTTTCCTTATGAACAGCAACCATCTATCAAGATACATGATGGAAAATGCAAGCACGGGAATATCGTATTAATTGGGAGATATATATCCCGTTTGCAGGTGCTCCATGAATGTTGCTATTTAGAAATGGAAAGTTCTCAATTAGAAAGCTGAAATCATCTCTGTTGTCGTAAAGTTTTGTTTACAACCGACCCTCATTGTCAATTTCTAGATGTAAGTCAAGATATGAGGCCGACTTAACTGTATCTGTTGTATCCTTTATCTCTAGTTCGATGGGAAAGATGCGTTCAACATAGTCACCAACAAAATTGGCTATTTCTCAATGTTCAGGCGTATTCCGATATTTAAGTCCTTGGTTACTCCTGTAATATCCGTTGCGGAACATATTGACTATATACCTTTTGTTCCTCTCTTAATAAGCTTTCGATTGAGGTATAATATATATCTGTAATTAGGGGCTGAAGGGTCCTGCCAGTCCATTCCATTATTCAAAATATCCATTTCATTATTCAAAATTGACTATTTCTTAATTTTCACGCGTATTATGGCATTTATGTCCTCTGTAACCTCTGTAATGGTCATTGCAGCACATATCGATTATACTCAGTTTATTTCTCTATCCATAAGCTTTAATTTGGTAAATATTTTTTGTTCTTAATTGTGAGCTGACGGGTTGCAGCAGTCCGTTCCATAATTCAAAATTGGCTATTATTTTCTTTATTTGCACGCGTAATTCGATATTTAAGTCCTTCGTTACTGCTGTAATATGCGTTGCGGAAAATATTGACTATATACCTTTTGTTCCTCTCTTAATAAGCTTTCGATCGAGGTATAATATATATATATATATCTGTAATTAGGGGCTGAAGGGTCGTGCCAGTCCATTCCATTATTCAAAATATCCATTTCATTATTCAAGATTGGCTATTTCTCAATGTTCAGACGTACTCCGATATTTAAGTCCTTGGTTACTCCTGTAATATGCGTTGCGGAACATATTGAATATATACCTTTTGTTCCTCTCGTAATAAGCTTTCGATAAAGGTATAATATATATATATCTGTAATTAGGGGCTGAAGGGTTCTGCCAGTCCATTCCATTATTCAAAATATCCATTTCATTATTCAAAATTGACTATTTCTCAATGTTCAGGCGTATTCCGATATTTGAGTCCTCAGTTACTCCTTTAATATGCGTAGCAGAACATATTGATTGTATACCTTTTGTTCCTCTCTTTATAAGCTTTCGATTGAGGTATACTATATATCTGTAATTAGGGGATGAAGGGTCATACCAGTCTATTTTATTATTCAAAATATCCATTTCATTATTCAAAATTGACCATTTCTCAATGTTCAGTCGTATTCCGATATTTGAGTCCTTGGTTACTCATTAGTATGCGTAGCAGAACATAATGACTATATACCTTTTGTTCTTCTCTTTATAAGCTTTCGATTGAGGTATAATATATATCTGTAATTAAGGGATGAAGGGTCATAGCAGTCTATTCCATTATTCAAATATCCATTTCATTATTCAAAACTGACCATTTCTCAATGTTCAGGCGTATTCCGATATTCAACTCCTTGGTTACTCCTGCAATATGCGTTGCGGAACATATTGACTATATACCTTTTGTTCCTCTCTTAATAAGCTTTCGATCGAGGTATAATATATATCTGTAATTAGGGGCTGAAGGGTCCTACCAGTCCATTCCATTATTCAAAATATCCATTTCATTATTCAAAATTAGCTATTTCTCCAGGTTCAGGCGTATTCCAATATTTAAGTTCTTGGTTACTCTTGTAATATGCGTTGAGGAACATATTGACTATATACCTTTTGTTCCTCTTTTAATAAGCTTACGATCAAGGTATAATATATATATATCTGTAATTAGGGGCTGAAGGGTCCTGCCCAGTCCATTCCATTATTCAAAATATCCATTTCATTATTCAAGATTGGCTATTTCTCAATGTTCAGACGTATTCCGATATTTAAGTCCTTGGTTACTCCTGTAATATGCGTTGCGGAACATATTGACTATATACCTTTTGTTCCTCTCGTAATAAGCTTTCGATAAAGGTATAATATATATATCTGTAATTAGAGGCTGAAGGGTTCTGCCAGTCCATTCCATTATTCAAAATATCCATTTCATTATTCAAAATTGACTATTACTTTCTCAATGTTCAGGCGTATTCCGATATTTGAGTCCTTGGTTACTCCTGTAATATGCGTAGCAGAACATATTGATTGTATACCTTTTGTTCCTCTCTTTATAAGCTTTCGATTGAGGTATACTATATATCTGTAATTAGGGGATGAAGGGTCATACCAGTCTATTTCATTATTCAAAATATCCATTTCATTATTCAAAATTGACCATTTCTCAATGTCCAGGTGTATTCCGATATTTGAGTCCTTGGTTACTCCTCTAATATGCGTAGCAGAACATAATGACTATATACCTTTTGTTCCTCTCTTGATAAGCTTTCGATTGAGGTATAATATATATCTGTAATTAAGGGATGAAGGGTCATAGCAGTCTATTCCATTATTCAAATATCCATTTCATTATTCAAAATTGACCATTTCTCAATGTTCAGGCGTATTCCGATATCTAAGTCCTTGGTTACTCCTGTAATATGCGTTGCGGAACATATTGATTATATACCTTTTGTTCCTCTCTTAATAAGCTTTCGATCAAGGTATAATATATATCTGTAATTAAGGGCTGAAGGGTTCTGCCAGTCCATTCCATTATTCAAAATATCCATTTCATTATTCAAAATTGGCTATTTCTTTATTTGCACGCGTAATTCGATATTTAAGTCCTTGGTTACTCCTGTAATATCCGTTGCAGAACTTATTGACTATATACCTTTTGTTCCTGTCTTGATAAGCTTTCGATCGAGTTATAATATATATCTGTAATTAGGGACTGAAGGGTCCTACCAGTCTATTCCATTATTCAAAATATCCATTTTATTATTCAAAATTAGCTATTTTCTCATTTTTACGCGTTTTGTGGAATTTGGTTCTCCGTAAACCCTGTTATGGCCATTGCGAATCAGGATATAGCTATAGTGTCACAGTCATTTTTTTTATACTTATTTCACTATTCATCGCTTCAAGTTGAGTAATGAAACATAAACTTTTTCTATATTCATTATTCATTTTTTAATATTGAATAGTGAATAGTGAACTATTTCATTATTCATTATTGAATAATGAATAATGGACGTATTTTCAGCGCGGTAATTACAATCCTGGTACCTTTGATAACTATTATGTCATATTCGTTATACATGATATTACATTAACCATTATGGTATACACAGATTTGCCAAATGAATGTTTAAATCTGTACACATATTCTAAGAAATCCTTAGTACCATCAGTAGACTATTTTTTGGTCTAAGTATACCAATCAATGTTTGTTTATTCAGTTGGCTTAACGGACAACTTAGAGGTAGAGTTTTTAAAATTTTAAAGCGTTTGCATACATGTAAATCGGGTTAAAATAAAAAAAAAGACTTAAAAAATGAAGCCAAGCCAAGACACCAACTCTCTCTCTTTCTCTCTCTCTCTCTCTCTCTCTCTCTCTCTCTCTCTCTCTCTCTCTCTGTTTCAAAATATATATTTTCACACCCCTTTTTGACCCACTACATTGCCATCTTCTCAAATTGGTAAGTTTCTACACAATGTATTATATTTTTCCCGATCTACTGTGTACAGATCGCTTATTTTGTTAACAAAATTTTTGTTTGTGATTTTCTCAATATATTGTGGTTATTTTGACTCTGATGAAATGAAACACAAGTAATTTATCAGTTAATCTTTATTCGTGTCTCTGTTCGTGGTTATGTCTTTTGATGAAACTAGTTAAATATTGATGATGAGGAATAGAAACTTCAGCATATAAGATAGTTCATTTGATGTAAAATTTTGAAATGAATTATAATTTTGTAAATGCTGTATATGTACCTATTGCACGGACAAGACACAAAAGACAGATGTTAATGTATGCGGGGACGAAGGAAAACATTGATAATCATATGTTCCTTATCTTGTCAGTACAGCAATGATGAAAATTTATTTTGGATATATTTAAGACTAATGAATAAGTGTTACAAATCTATGATGCATATCAGATATACTTATAAGTTGGTTGAAATGGGGATACCTTGATTAATAAAGGTAAAAAAAATCACAAATGACGTACACGGTAATTTATGGTGCATGACGATAAAATGTACACTTTCATTTAGACGATGAAAATTTTTTACTGATTTTAACGAATCATGTTTAATTTCCCCCGAAAATAACGGTAATGATAATTATTTGACACCACTGTCAAATTACGAAAAGGATATTTTGTATCTTACCTCATATACATTTCTAGGAATGTGATTGGTTAAAAGCGCCCTCGTGTGACCGTGTATATTTGATATTAGGTTAGCAGAGAGGCGGAGCTTATCTCATACACGGTTAGTAGTGGTGTTACGTCCCTTTATAAAAAAACAAAACGGTACCAAGAAAAAATCATTAAGGTTTCAACAGACGAAGAAAGTGATGATTAAGATTGAAATAACTTCATAAAACACATTTAAACCTAACACATTGTTATTGTTGGTATCTGTTTTTGTAGGATCAATGGAAGTAGTTTCTTAATGCTAACAGTATTGAATACTTGCTCATTTTGATAGGACACTAGCCTAAATTTTACGCTTTAAGATAGTCGGTAGCATAAATTCGTTACATAGTGCGCTAGTGACCTAATACGGTATATATGGGATAAGTAAATTCCATATGGGGATTCGAGCTTCACTCTCGCCCAATATGGAATTCACTGACCCCATATATACTGTATTAGGTCACTAGCACATTATGTAACTAATAATACCTGACGGTAAAGGGCATTCTTACTCTCTTATCTCCCATAAGAATAAGAAAGATGTTTTTACCTTGTCGTATTAGATTTTAAAGTATAGAGTAATTGTGTTGTTTTAACTACTTCACAAGTTGAGCTTTCTAGCTAACAATTTGCATTACCAGAAAATGATGCATGTCATGACGATTAAAATGCAGTTTATAAATTGTGTTTTATATTTTATCATGCACATACATTTGCACTTAAAGATGTAATAAGTTGAGGTTTTAGAATAAGTGTAAAAAGTTTGGAATCCTTGGTGTTTTTCTATACCGTGCAATGTGAAATATTTTGCCCAATAACACCTATTAATTATTATTTTTATACATAAGACTTAATACAAAATGCAGCTCATAAAAGGTCATTTGCCAAAATTTTAGCTGATTCTTGATTTTTTTCTATTTGAGACCCAAACAATGCAAATATAAGGTAAAAGTCCGAGTCAGCCTTTTCCCGCAATATTTTAAAAATCAAATATCTCGAAGAGGAGCTCCATGACCTATAAACATTTTTAGCATATTTTGTTCCTTAACCTAATGCTCTGCCGACTTCCAGTTCCAATTTTAATTTTTTGATTTTTTGGATTTCACCATTTACATCCTTAAAGTAAATAAGGAAATCGGAACGTACAGATAAGGTACTAGGTAGCAGATGAATTTACTATTTGTATCGGTATCGGATTTGACCCGGAACTTGTTAATTATGGGCAATGTTAATAATGTGGAAAACAAAAGGGTCCAAAGTGGTGTAATTTTTAATCAACACCATTGTCCTATATAAGCTATTATATATTATTACCTCCTAGGAGTCGATATAAAGAATTGAACGATGGGCAGTCAGTGCGTGAATTTTCCTTGCTACCTGATTGGAAGATATTACGTAACGTGAATAATCAAAGTTTATTGATTGGTTAGGACAATCCAAACCTAGTAAATGTCCTTCAATCCCGTAGAGTATCGAATTTGTCCTCTCTATTTTAGCAATTAGATTTTGCCTGGTCATTAATCATGCATATTCATGATATTGGTACACAGGTAACTTTTATCTATAAATAGTCGAATCTTCTGGAGTTTCGTATTCGTAAACAACAACGTTGAAAATAAAAAAAATTAAAATGCTACATAGAAATTTTTTTTCATGTTCATATCTTGTATGTACTTATGTGAAATTGTGATTTAATCGAAAAAAAAGTGGGTCTTGCCACGAAGAATAAAAAGTTACATAACCCTGAAGTCAAAACATTTTTTTTCTACTTTCTGTTTGCTGTTTTTACTGGGCCGCACCACTTCCAGTAAATATGATATCCTTCCACTTTCCTGGATTGAAATCCCCAATAAGATGCAAGATTTTTTTTTAAATCTATATATAGGTTTCAATTCAGCATAAACCTATAATCAAACAGAAAAAATTGAGTCCAGAAAAAAATTCAGAAAAAAATGGACTATTTTGTTTCCCTCGATGTTTTGACATGCACCGGAAACTGGAGTTGTAATACAAGACTGGTACCTAAACTATATATACTACTACATAACATGTGACCTCACGTGTGTGGTAAAATTTGTTGATTGATGCACGTGGCTATTCTAGTAAATGAATTAATCTGCAAAGCGAGAGCACTTTCCATTTTCATCAGCTAAGAGTCGACTAGCCCTTTTTGAAAGGCTAATGCTTGTAAAGTTGAATTCTTTGATTTGTCGTTTTTACCCCATGACGGCTAAAACGTTAGACCTCGTTATATATTTTAGTATTAAAGATATTATACATTATTTAAAGTTAACAGTGGAAAGGAAAATTATTTCGGTACTTACGCTACATTTAAAATGAAGATTTGCTTCAAAGAGTTCTAGAGACTTTTGTTTTAGTGTTTTATTGAAAATTTTTAGGGGAAGCCCTCAGTGAATTATAGACTTTTCAAGGAAATTGAATTATATAGTTTGTGTTTTTCTCTCAGTTCTTATAGTTTTGATATACGCCAGCTATACATTTGTTGAGTTAAAATATGCATGTGAAAAATTGCTGGTAAGTTGATAAATTTCTTTCATTTAACATGTTTAACGGCTGCATTAACGCTGGGTGTCACATGTGGAGCGGAATCTGCTTACCTTTCCAGAGCACCTGGGATCACCCCAATTTTGCGGGGTTAGTGTTGCTTAGTCTTTTTTTTTTATTAGTTTTCTATGTTGTGTCTTCTAGTTTTTCTGTTTGTCTTTTTCTTTTTAAGCCATGGCGATATCAGTTTAGTTGGATCTATGAGTTTAAATGTCTCTCTTGTATCTTTGAAGGTTTCGCACCTCCTTTTAAGAGAATTTATGTCGATATTATGCAATTTTACTGACCCATATTTCTCTCTCTGTAACGCAAGCAGTCGATGATAATATTCCTTTTATATACAGTGCAAATAAGGTGTCCTTATTACATCTATTTCTTCTCAATATAATAAGAAAGTTCTATTAATGTTTATATTGCATAATTCTTCCAGCGCAAATATATATAATTAATCAAATTTTCTTATCAGTCTATTTTAGTGAGCTGCGTACACTACCAACAATTTGACTAGCGTTTACATGTACATTAAATGCCGCTATAAAAACAGTACTTTTAGGAAACATTACTAATCAGTACATTAAATGCCGCAATATAAACAGTAAGTTTAGTAAACATTACTAAACAGTACATTGAATGCCGCTATATAAACAGTACTTTTAGGAAACATCACTATTCAGTACATTAACTTTTATATCATTTTCAGTAATGTTGGGAAAAAGTTGATTACAGTACTGAAAATTACAGTCATTTTTCAGTACTGAAAATTTCAGCCATTTTTCAGTACTGAAAATTTCAGCCATTTTTCAGTACTGAAAATTTCAGCCATTTTTCAGTACTGAAAATTTCAGTCATTTTTCAGTACTGAAAATTTCAGTCATTTTTCAGTACTGAAAATTTCAGTCATTTTTCAGTACTGAAAATTTCAGTCATTTTTCAGTACTGAAAATTTCAGTCATTTTCAGTACTGAAAATTTCAGTCATTTTCAGTACTGAAAATTTCAGTCATTTTTCAGTACTGAAAATTTAATTATTTTACAGTACTGAAAATTCAATCATTTTTAAGTACAGAAAGTTGTAGTCAAATTCAAGACCTAATAAAAAACTCGGTTATGCTATCACAAGGGGCCCTATCACAAATATCATAAGCCCCAAGGGTGAGTTGGGAATAGAAATATGCTCACTTTGTCCTGTTCCGATCGGCAGTAAAAAGCTTGTTAAAGTGGGGCGTCCGTCTGGCTGTGAAAGGTGTATCAAATTTGCAGCTACGTCCTGTCAGAATGCATATATCGAGGTTTAATCCAATGCCTCGAGTAAATAGAGTGACAAGATCTCTGTTAAGAACCCTTGCAACAACTCTTCTTGTTGCATGGCAAAATTTTTGTCCCTTACTTATATACCTTTATTTTCCAGTGGAAGTCGAAATTCCCCCTGATCATCATCGGGATGGGCCTCTATTATTAAAAGACCTACTAGTACCTGTTGTATTTATTGTTAACTTGTTCTCGTCCAGAACCATCGTGAAATATTTGCCACTGGACATAAAGCAATCAACAATCAATAAAAATTAACAAATATCATAAGTTGGTTTGGGATAAAAACAAGAATTTTATTTTAAAACTCCATGGCTATATTTAATCTTTCATTTCAACACATTAATACATTAAAGAGGATTCTTTTGATGAACTTTATGACCACATTCGTTATGTGCCTGTTTCAAGCCACGACTTCTCATTTTTGATTGTTGTTTGTATGTCATAACTGGTGTTATTCAATGTTTTTGGCGTAAACCAGTGCGGGTTTTTTTTCCTGACGATTAGTTTCGCTAGTTATCAAGATGACTTTTACAGCTTTCCATGCGCAATGATGTTTTCATTGATGATTTATGTGAAAGGCGGAAAAGGAGCTGTCATAAAAACAGTCAAATTCAATCACATTAGCAACAAATACAAAACTATCAGACAGGGGTCACCAATACAGTTTTTCAATATTAAGCAGTCAGCACCATACAAGAAGTTCTGAATAGGTCCGAGAGAAAAAAAAATAGATGTCATCTAGATGTAAAGCACAATGTCAGAATATCGTACATCAAACTAAATGTATAACTACACAAAGACATATCTATAACATGACTTCGTCCGACTTGGGACAGAGGTGCATATAAATATGGTGGGTTAAACCGATTTTGTCGACGTCTGACGTTGAACATTATGGTTATTTATATAGTATCCTTGTTCTGTTGTTGTTCGTTGGGAGGCATACCACATCTCCTTGTTTTATTAATAGAACTAAATATGTAGATTATATATATGCAGTCGTCTATATTAAAACTGTTGCTCTTTCATACTTTCTTGTAGCACTTGAAATGCAATGACGTCTTTAATATAGTTCACGTTTCTCTTATAGATAGAAAAGATTCTGTTGATACCATGACAGTTTGTTATCAGTAATAATTTAAAAGTAATTCAAAAGAATAAGCACACGTTTCAAGATATTTTTATAACATTAACCTTGGATCAAGTCAGGAACCTGTAGTCTAGTGGTTGTGGTTGGTTCATTTCGGTAATATTTGTTGTTTGTAAATTGTTTTGTTATACATGTACATTAGGCAGTTAATATTCTGATATGAATTGTTTCATATTCATATTTCACATGTTTAAACCTTTTATAGCGACTTTTACTCACTCTATGAAGGTCGTACAGTCGACTACAATTGCGTATATCTACCTTAAACTTTGGTGAATTATTATAGTTGTATCATTGAAAATTATAACAACATTTCTTATTTTTACCAACACTGATATTTTCTATTCAACGGCAAGAAAATAGAACTTTGCTTCGTATTGTTCTTTGTGTGGTTTTAATATAGCATAAGAATTTTGACAGCAGTAGATTTTGAATGAAAAGCTGGACTAATTTTTAGGGTAGTAAGACAGAATCCAATTAAAATACATAATTCTAAATATGAAAAGAAATGTTAGTTAAATCTCCACAAAACAGTAACACTTCTACAAAAGATATTTCAGTCTATTACTAATTGGAGTCTTATTAGATTTTCTTCATCTTTTACGTTACCAAGTAAAGGAGTGTTCAAGTGCAAAAAAATGATTTTTTTTGTCCTTGACCTAAAGCACTTTCAAAATCACGGTTAGTGTAAAAGATCTAAACTACAGACAAATTTTCTACCTATGAACCCAAAGTGAATCGATCTATCACATGATTTTTTTTAATTGGAAATGAACACGAATCGAGTCTTCACAAGAATTTAACAGTAACTGAACATATTGTAGATAATATTATAGAAAGTAAATATGACTTTTTTTGGTCGTGAGCATGTTTTATACAACCTATCTTTATTTCTTTCTTGTTGATCAAATTTCTTGGTCCTCAACAATTAAAGTCAGTCCTGTAAGCTCTAACCAATAATGTCTCAGACAAATACAACTTATAAGATGCAACGAGAATGCTCAAGCTGAAACGTTTCGCCTGCTTTTATATTCACGAATTATTTTATGCTGATAGA
This sequence comes from Mytilus edulis, assembly GCF_963676685.1. Lineage (NCBI taxonomy): Eukaryota > Metazoa > Mollusca > Bivalvia > Mytilida > Mytilidae > Mytilus > Mytilus edulis. Next base: position 25,195,046 of record NC_092356.1, read on the forward strand.
CCAAGGTTAGAGTTTTAGTACAGGTGTCACATACATCACACATTGTCAAAGATCCATGAACATGAAGTCAATGTGAGATAAACCAATTTAAGTCAGAAAGACATGTATAGCTGACAATCATTATGTATCACGCGTAATATAGTTTTTCTATTGCTTATCTCATACAAGAAACAGCCAAAACAATGAAAATTACATATTGACCAATGAACCATGAAAAAATAAAGTCAAGGTGACTCGTCAGATGACCCCTGCTAGACAAGACATTTAAATCATAAAATCATTTCATACACTATATCTAGTTTTATATACTAGTATTGCTAAAAGAAATAGACAAAAAAACTAAATTTAACATTGACTAATGACCTGTGCAAATTAAACAAATAATAGTTCACAAGACACATAGAAAACTAATGACTAAGCAACACGAATCCCACCATGGGTTTTATCTCGGGTGCTCCTGAAGGGTATGCTGATCCTGTTCCACATATAAATGTAGCACCCATCCTGTTGCTCATGTTATTACAAATCCGTTAAATAGTCCAATTCGGTAGTTCATTAATAGGTAAGTGGGAAAATAACATAATAAAAATAGAAATTTGTTTTCAAGCAGTTGCTTGACAATGAAAATGAGGTCAAGGCCAACAGACATAATACAGACTTTCGTTATACATGTATAAGCCACAAGGTATGAAGCCTCCAGTTAAAGTCAATTACCATATAAAATATCAAGCTCAATACAAATAGCTAACGCCGTAGGATTGTTATCTGTATCTTTCGCATGTCACAGGCATGACAATAAAGCAAGAAGACAAGCAAAGTCATGTACATCGATGACTCGCATCCTGGATTTTAGTTGTATTTGTTGATCAACTTTGAAACAAATTACTCAGGGAAAAGGGTCTTACTTGCAAAAGACAGAACGAAAGATTTTTTTCTAATCCATTTATCAACTTAATATTCTAAAAATAATTTATTCAAACGCCTGTACCAAGGTAGGGACCTTCTCATTGCTTGTCTCATGTCCAAAAAAACATAAAAAAAATCTTTGTTGATTTAGTTTTCATTCACAATGCAGAGCATGCTACATGTAACAAGTGTAGATGGTATGTTTCCCTTTTGATTTTTGTTTGGTGTTTTTTTATCGATTAATTGCTGTCGGATACGAATGCGTTTTTTTTTTTGGGGGGGAGGGGGACAGGGACCCATTCCTCTATATGGAGCTACATGAATGGTGAAAGTGAAAGCATAAAATTTCTACATGTCACACAACATGGAAAGGACTATTTCAATGTTTTGTACTTAAATGTTTCATTTAAAACTAAATTTTCTCTTTTGGGACTTTATCTGTAATGTTCATACAATAATTTTAATTTAAATTGTATATTATTATGAACGAGCTTCTGGTTTTGAAAATATACACTCATGGCAAGTTATTATAGGTTCTTTCGGTCTCTTTAAAAATACACCACCACTGTATGTCTCTTACAGTTTTGTTTAAATGTTCTTCCCTGCACATAATTACTTATTTAGATATAGGAAGATGTGGTGTGAGTGCCAATGAGACAACTCTCCATACAAATAACAATTTAAAAAGTAAACCATTATAGGTTAAAGTACGGCCTTCAACACGGAGCCTTAGCTCACACCGAACAACAAGCTATAAAGGGCCCCAAAATTACTAGTGTAAAACCATTCAAACGGGAAAACCAACGGTCTAATTTTGTATGTTATATTCTTGTAGGATGTTGATTCAATGATAAAATCCTGTTTAATAAACCGTATTAGACTCTTGGAATTCTTCATTCTGTTGCTGAAATCTAAAAATAAAATTCAGGGTACAATTTTCTTAAATAATCATCAAATACTACGGTAACCTTACCAATCAGGGTTATTATTAAGGAATTTTAAGATGAGTCCATATATTTAGCATTTCTGACACGTGCAATGGTGAGATTAAGGATTTTTTGTGATTTATAATTTATCATTGCAGTCTCCATGATAAACTAGAACAAGATAAACAAGAGTGCACACGCTGAAATATCTCGCCTTCTTTACTTATCATTGATATTATGTTGATAGTCCTAAGTATAAAGCTTTTAAAAAAAAATGAGGTCAAGGTCAGATGAACCATGCCAGGCAGACATGTACAGCTATGCTTCCATACAACAAATATAGTTGGCCTATAACTTATAGTTTAAGAAAAACAGACCAAAACACAAAAACTTAACACTGAGCAATGAACCATGAAAATGAGTTCAAGGTCAAATTAAACCTGCACGACTGACATATAGATCATAAAATATTTCCATACACTAAATATAGTTGACCTATGGCATATAGTATTAGATAAAAAGGCCAAAACTCAAAAACTTAACTTTGACCACTGAACCATGAAAATGAGGTCAAGGTCAGATGACATCTGCTCGCTAGACATGTACACCTTACAATCATTCCATACAACAAATATAGAAGATCTATTGCATAAATTATGAGAAAAACAGACCAAAACACAAAAATCTAACTTTAACCACTGAACCATGAAAATGAGGTCAAGGTCAGATGACATCGGCCAGTTGGACATGTACACCTTGCAGTCCATTCATACACCGAATATACTAGCCCTATTGATTATAGTATCTGAGATATGGACTTGACCACCAAAACTTAACCTTGTTCACTGATCCATGAAATGAGGTCGAGGTCAGGTGAAAACTGTCTGACGGGCATGAAGTACTTGCAAGGTATGCACATACCAAATATAGTTATCCAATTAGTTATAATAAGAGAGAATTTAACATTACAAAAAATATTAACTTTTTTTTCAAGTGGTCACTGAACCATGAAAATGAGGTCAAGGACATTGGACATGTTACTGACCAAAAGTTCGTAACATGAGGCATCTATATACAATTTGTGAAGCATCCAGGTCTTCTACCTTCTAAAATATAAAGCTTTTAAGAAGTTAGCTAACGCCGCCGCCGTATCACTATCCCTATGTCGAGCTTTCTGCAACAAAAGTTGCAGGCTCGACAAAAATTTAATAATAACATTAACGGTACCAATTTTTCTGCACCAGATGCGCATTTCGACAACACTTGTCTCTTCAGTGATGCTCGTGGCCAAAATATTTAAAATCCAAAGCGTATATAAAAGATGAAGAGCTATAATAAGTTAACCCTTAAAATTAGATCTATGAATATTTTTTAGTCATTGCTATAACATTGTTTTTATTATCCATAGTTCATGGATGGAGTATGATGCATGCACATACATAATTTTTTAAATTCTGTATTTTACTGATAAATATACTCACTTTTATAGTCAACATCACACTTTTACACTAACAGCAGCAACTGCAGGTGAGACACAGAGTTCTGTGGATTCATTTAGAAAATGTTCAATCTATGTATCCCTATGAAGATTTCTTGTTCCCTAGTTTGGTAAAATAATTAAGCTCATTAGTATGCAGAGAAAAACAGTTTTTACAATTCTAGATAAGTTAACGGACAATGATAACGGATAAAAATTTATGAATATAGCAAAGTGGGCTAAAACAAATATGAAATAATATAAAATAAAATTTTGAATTAAAACCAAAAAGTATACAGATCTTAAGATTAATGTTACAAAGAAGTATGTAAAGTTTAAGCAATAATCATAAATTGATTTTGAGATACGGCGTGACATGCATGTAAAAATACCCTCCCCCTTTTTTTACAAAATACTAAATAACTGAAAAATGAAATTTTAAATCATCACCAAAAAGTATACAGATCTTGAGATCAATATAACAAAGAAGTGTGTAAAGTTTTAAGCAACAATCATAAATTGATTTTGAGATACGGCGTGACATGTAAAAATACCCTCCCCCTTTTTTACAAAATACTAAATAACTGAAAAACAATATTTTAAATCATCACCAAAAAGTATACAGATCTTAAGATTAATATAACAAAAAAAGTGTGTAAAGTTTTAAGCAATAATCATAAATTGTTTTTGAGATACGTCGCGACATGTAAAAATCCCCTCCCCTTTTTTACAAAATACTAAATAACTCAAAAATGAAATTTTGAATCATCACCAAAAAGTATACAGATCTTAAAATTAATATAACTAAGAAGTGTGTAAAGTTTTAAGCAATAATCAAAAATTGTTTTTGATATACAGTGCGACATGTGAAAAAAACACCCCCCTGTTTTAGTTACAAAGTGCCGCAACTCAAAAATTTTTAATCTTATTTTGACCGAAAAGTATACAGATCATTTGACTATCATAAGAAACAACTACAATAAGTTTCGTGAAATTTGGATAAGTCGTTCTCAAGTTACGGCGCGACATGTTTACGCCGGACAGACGGACAGACGGACGGACACCGGACATTTGTATAACATAATACGTCCCGTCAAAATTTTGACGGGCGTATAAAAAAGTAATCAAAGCGCTGTAAGCACTGTAGGCAGTTAACCAAAAACCAAGGCAAACATAATTACGAAAACTGTGGCAATGTTGCTTCAACATTTTTTAAAGATTTAAAAGAACAAACATTAAACATTCATATATAATTGTACATTTATGTTCATTTAATGAATTGATTATTAAGGCAAATAATTCATATTTTATTAAGGTT